>NC_140663.1:166496524-167749858 GCF_054131305.1 Coturnix japonica
TAGTGGTCCTCTTTGGTGGAGTGATGGCATTGGTGGACAAAGGAAGGGCAACTGATGTCATCTACCTGGACTTATGCAAGGCTTTTGATGTGGTCCCCCACCATTTCCTTATCTCTAAACTGGAGAGATATAGATTTGAAGGGGGGACTACTTGATGGATAAGGAATCGGTTAGAATATCACAGCCATAGAATTATTATCAGTGACTCTGTCTCCAGGTGGAGGCCAACGACAAATTAGGTCTTGGTCTGGTACTCTTTAACATCTTTATCAGTGACATATACAAAGGGATCAAGTGTACCCTCATCAATTTTGCAGGTGTCAGCAAGCTGAGTGGTGCATATGATAAGGCAGAAAGAAGGGATGCCATCCAGAGGGACCTTGTTGAACTAAAAAATGCAAATGAACATAATGAGACTTAACAAAGCAAAATGCAGGATTTTGCACTTGGATTGAGTAATCCCAGGTTTGTACACAGACTGGGAGAAGATCTTGACAGTAGCCCTGCTGAGGAGGACTTAGGGGTCCTGGTGGATGAAAAACTTAACACAAGTCAGCAATGTGTACTCACAGCCTGGAAAACCAGTGTTATCCAGAGTGTCACTGGAAAAAGGATGGCGAGGGAGATAATAGTCCCTGTTTTATCTATTGTCATAAGGGCCCAGCGTGAGTACTGTATTCAGTAATTTCAGGCTGAACAAAATCTGCTTCCATTCATGAACTTAGACAATTATAAGTTTGTGCCTTTATGAGCTCTATCCATTATAGAAATTTGAGCTGTTTTTACATTAACTGATTCATATAACCTTAAAAGACATTGACAGATGTTAATTATTTCATCAGGTAGCTGTATAAATGAGTGTTACTGTGTTTTGTGGAGATGATATAACACTTAGATTCCCAAATATTCTGTGTTTAAATCTGATATTTAGAGAATAAACAGTATTCTTCTGATCTGAATGTATAGTTTTCTAATTTATTAATTTTATTTCTCTCATGCAGAAGTAGGTGTCAACTTATGACAAGTTAATTCAGTGTATACAGTTATAGCATTGAATTTATTTACTGTAATTGATATTATATGAAAAAGGGTAAAAAGATCTTTCAGACAATTTGGAAATGCAAAAAAAATAAATGGTAGCAATCTTGTTTTGTTTTCCTATTTACACTTTCAAGACTTCTGAAAATTATTTCATGATTAAATATTTTTTTCTTGAAAAAGGGAAGGATTTGCTCAGTAAAAAGAATGCCATAAATGATACTATGTTCCTAGAATTGTCTTTTAGAGTTATTTAATTAATATTAGGGATTAAACAGATACTTTCCCTGTTCACAAAGCGTTAGCTCTGATTCCTAGCTGCATGCTCATTTGTCACACAGGGTCTTCTGCAAATGAGAATATGTGAATTCTGCTACTAGTTCTGCTATGCTTATATGATCATGCTAGAGCATTTATGCTCTTTAAGTCTCTTTCTGTATTCATAACAGATGGACAAAGTCACTTCCCATTCTTTTATTTGAAAGCTTTTGGAGTAGAATAGGCAAAAACAGTTTAACAGATTGTTATTATTACGCACACGAGGAGGAAGTACTGATGTGTATATGAGTGAACATGCTCAAAGATTTTAGTGTCTGTACAAGCTCCCAAAGATCAAAGTGGTTTTGATTTGACTGTAACCAAGGGCATACCCTGTACATAATAAAATATCATAGAAAATGAACGTGAAGTTGAAAGAATACACTGCTTTTTCTGTTCTGTTTTACTAGGCATGATATGGTCTGAATGTAAAGAAATTTGGTCTCAAGGTCCAAAGGAATATCTTTTTGAATTATGGAATATGCTTGATTTTGGTATGTTAGCAATTTTTGCAGCATCATTCATAGCAAGATTTATGGCATTTTGGCACGCATCCAGAGCCCAGAACTTGGTTGATGCAAACATGAAGGATCTGTCAAGTCCAACACTGGAGCCCAACATAAAATACTACACCTTAGGTGAGTTGAATGTGTTTGGTTAAAATAGATTTGCTGTTAATTAGTACATTAAAGCAGAAATGGATATTGGGGTGCTAATTAACAGCTGGCTGAACATGAACCAGCAGTGTTCTGAGGTGGCCAAGGCCAATGGTATTCTGGCTTGTAACAGATATAGTGCAGCCAGCATGAGCAGGGAGGTGATCATCCCTCTGTACTTGGCACTGGCATAGCTACACCTCGAGTGCTGCATTAAGTTTTGGGACCATCACTACAGGAAAGACAATGAGGCCCTGGAGCATGTCCAGAGAAGGGCAATACAGTTGTGAAGGGTCTGGAACCCAGATCTTATGGGGAGCAGCTGAGGGAACTGGGATTGTTTAATCTGGACAAGAGGAGGTTCACGGGAGACCCTGTTGCTCTCTGCAACTACCTGAAAGGAGGTTGTGGTGAGTTGGAGTCAGTCTCTTCTCCTGCATAACTAGTGGAAATGGCCTGAAGTTGTGCCAGGGTTGGTTTGGGTTGGATATTAGGAAAAATTTATTCTTTGAAAGAGTGGTCAAGTTGCTGGAATGTGCTGCCCAGAGAGGTAGTTGATTCACTGTTCCTGGAGGTATTCATGAAACATGTATATATGGCACTGAAGAACATGGTTTAGTGGGTAAGGTGATGATGGGTTGATGGTTGGACTGCATGATCCTAGAGGTATTTTCCAACCTTGATGATTAAATGATTCTATGATTTAATGATTATTTTGTGATTAGTTCCACAATGTACTTGTTAAATTTCTGACCTGTGCTTCTCTTTCTCATTCCTACTGTGCTCATACATCCTCTTGGGTACAATTCTAGGCAACAAGCAATGAAATAATCTGAATTCATAAATTTTACATTATTTTAATCCTGATCATTTAGTCTTTTCAGTCACACAGTGTTGCAAACATTTATACTGAAACAACTGAGAATGAGATGTATGCAGTTTAACAAAGGGAGAGAACTAGGCAATGAGATGTTCTTCTTCTGCCAACATGAGCAATGTATCTTTAACTACAGTCGAATACTTTGCTCAGAGACTCTATTATATTAATATTTTTAATATTTCAGTTAGAAATAAACGTTAGTAAACTTGCTTGCCAAGAAGTTGCAGCTTTATTTTGCACTTGAACAGCACTGAGCAATTTTTTAAGTGTATGTATGTACACTTAAGCCTGCTTAGAGAATATCTCTGTATGGTAAAACTTTGTCTATGGTAATAATGTATGTATGGTAACAGCCTATTAGGAGACATGGAAGATGTCTGACTGCTACCCCATACTGAAACATCATTCATCTTTGCTTTCAGTTATCCACAAAAACTGAGGTAAAGCTTGCTCTGCTATACCTGTTTATAGAAAAAGGGACAGTATTCTGTTACGCAGATAAAAAGTGCAGATGCATCATTGCTGTGGTTGGACTTGATCTTCAAGGTCTTTTCCAACCTGGGTAATTCTATGATTCTATGATTCTATCATGTTTATACAGATTTCTAGGCAATTACAGTGAGTAGCTCAATGAACAAAACAATCTGCACATACCCACAATAAGCACACAGCAGCTAAGAAATGGGATGCTTGTACTGAGTCTATGATTTAGACTATGTCTAAATCCACAGTCTTTCATTTCATTGTCATGACACGTGAATATGGACATGGCCATAAGTTCCTTGTAGAATAACATTTTTGGACATACAGAGGGCATTTTGAAGATTAGTTGCTCATCATATTAAGAATGGATAAAGTATAAAGCTGTTCAAATAACTGACTTGTATTAAGTAGTTATTTGATAGTTAAAAGCTCAGAAATGTACTTTTCCGAGAAGTCAGTAGTTGCCTTCATTTCTGTATAAATTATTTATTTTATAGATTTTACAGGAGAATAAACACACAGTGACAATGCTCTCCTGGGATGTATGAAATCCATGCCAGGTTAACCTCTTCTCTTTCTCTGAAGCACTATTCTGAATTGAACTTAAGCCTCCTGAACTTCAGTATCCTGAAGGATATTGCTTTGGGTTTCTCATCCTGACATTTTCTGAAAGTAGAGATTAAAATTTGAATGTCCTACCATTTCAGATAAATATGCTTCCCATCAAGTGACAACATCGCATTCACTCAATCACAGAATGATAGTGTCATAGCATCATAGAATCATGGAATCATAGAATGGCTTGGGTTGGAAAGGACATTAAATATCATCTAATTCCAACCCTGTGTTGTGGGCAGGGTAGTCACCGATTCAGAGAAAATTCAAGTAACTTACACAACTGGATTTCTTCAAAAGAAGGGTTTAGTAGAAATCATGATAGAAAAGCTGAACTTTAATTCAGTAACAGATTGGGATAGTCCAAAACAGTCCAAGAATGGTACTTTACTGAACTTACAGTCTGTTTAATTTGTTTGCCTTTCATTTATAATCAGTGGAGATCTGTTAAGTACAGTAAGTGGAGCCAGTATCCTACCTCTATGTCAATCTTAAGTATCTTCTTTCACTTTTATTTCTAATTACATCTTAATGTAAGGCATTCACTGAACACTGTGAAGTAGTAGGCAGCCACTACTAGCACTATTTGAGCAGTTATACACGGCACGCTGAAGCCAGATGATAACTAAGTATTCACAGCTCTCGGTGACTTTGCTTACAGGTGGACTTTGGTTTTCTATGTGTTTTTTAAGTTCAAAAGGGTACAAATGACTTCTTACTTTTCATAAGCAAAGTTCCTTACTTTTTTCTAATGAAAATAGATGAAAACTTGTGATACAATGTACAGTAAAGGAAAAAATAACGTGTAGGTTGTACCTTGACCATTCCAAATATGCATTGCTCCATTGAATTCAGATCCAATTTGCAATGACTCTGGTTCATTGTTATTCACCTAAAAAGAGCACTTCAGTAAATATCCTAGAGTGAACTTCAAAATGCTAACAGAAATTCTCATCTTTTGTTTCTAGCCAGGATCAACTGGGATCCATCTGATCCACAAATCATATCTGAAGGCCTTTATGCAATTGCAGTAGTGCTGAGTTTCTCCAGAATAGCCTATATCTTACCAGCCAATGAAAGTTTTGGACCCCTGCAAATATCACTTGGCAGAACTGTGAAAGATATCTTCAAGTTCATGGTGATATTTATCATGGTGTTTGTAGCTTTCATGATAGGAATGTTTAATCTCTACTCCTACTACCTGGGAGCGAAACAAAATGAAGCATTTACAACGTAAGTAAAACTGATAAAACTTTAATGATTACGGACTGTTTTTTAGAGGAAAGATAGTTGCTTGCATTGTACATATTACGTCTACAAATTATTAAATAAGTTTATAATTGTTTTTAAAAATCACTTTGAGTTGGATTAAATAGCTATTTTCTCTTGTCTGTTGGTGGATGAGTTCTTAACCCTGGCCCTGCAGGACAGATCCTACTGTGAGGGCAGTCAGCATTACAACTTCAATGCACAGCATAGCGGCCCCTTGCAGCATATGGGAGGTGCTTCCTCAGTCAGCTGCCAATGTCCTCTCGCTGAAGCAGGATGATCACTGCAACATGATACACTATAAAATACTTCTCATTTAATTCAGGCAGTTCTGTATATTCTCACTGGCCAAAGGTCTAAGCCATCCGTCTCTCTGTAGTTTCCTATGGCAATAGATTGTTCTATCTTGTCAGGAAAAGGTACACTTTTGTTATGCCATTATTCTTTTTTCTTTTCCACCATAAGAAATGAAGTTCTGAATTTACTCTTTCTGTCTCTCGGGACTTATTGTGTGTAAATTTGTTATGACATCTTATTCCTAACTACGATTTTAAGATAAATCACTTGAATGAAAGCTCATTATTTTCCATGCCCATTTCGTTTTGGTATTGTTCTGATATTCAAGCTGAAGCAATTACAAATCATACGCAGCCAAGAAACAAACATAGCCAAGAGGGATTTATTTTTTTACTAATTTTCTACTTATAATATCTTCTTATTATTTCTTCTTATTAGTTCACACAATGGATGAAATACCTAAAACTTCAATTCTCACATAGAGTGCTGATAGAATATTACATACAGAGAGGTACATTCACAATTAAAATTATGAATCTGATTTTTGTTTTTTATTAATGATAAGGCATTAAAATCCAAAATGCACATTGCAGTGCTACTGCATTCAGGTCACTGGGAAATAAATTTTATTCATCAAAGCAAGAGGAAATACATCTACATGGAGGTGCAGATAGGAATAGATGCCCCAGATATTTGGATTTATGTATATGTGTATATATATTTGTGATATATCGCACATATTCGCTCTCTCTCTCTTTATATGTATATATATATGAACTGATAAGAAGGAAGTAACCTGAAAAAAATATTAATAAATCAGAGCCACCACAGCATGGCTTATGATCTTTACCCTTCATCTCTGAGCAAAAACTCAGCTTCAGGATTTCACAGTGAATGACACCTTTTCTGAAAAGTATTGCTTTGCAGTCAGAGAAGCAGACATCACACTTTCAGAATACTGTCCATATTAACTATGTTATAGTTAATACCAATTATTACCATTACAAACTGTTCATGCAATTATAACAAAGCATGGGAAAGTCAGTAATTTTTGTTATTTATGTTAACATTACAGGAAAGTGTGTAGCATGTAAAGTTGTTTAGGATGAAGCACTGCAATATTCTTTTGAGGCTGTGCATATAATTCCTAAACTGGATCAAATTTTTTATTGTCATTCTTAAATATTAGGAATTACGTTACATTATAGATCAGCATATATGTAGGAAATTAGATAGTCAGCTTTCTCTGCATAATATTGTGGTGGAGGAGTTGTACATTATGGTAATAGAAAATGTCATAGTCTGTATAAAAAGAGTTGCTGGCAATTTGTATTGTACAAGGCTCTACAGTTCTTCAGTAATGTGCATGTGTTTAATTTTTCCTTTTAGTGTTGAAGAAAGTTTCAAGACATTGTTCTGGGCTATATTTGGACTTTCAGAAGTTAAATCAGTTGTTATCAATTATAAACACAAGTTCATTGAAAATATTGGCTACGTTCTTTATGGAGTCTATAATGTTACCATGGTCATTGTCTTACTGAACATGCTTATTGCCATGATCAATAGCTCCTTCCAGGAAATTGAGGTAAAAATTCCATTTGTTAATGAAATAGTTTTACATCTGATTGTCTACATCTCCTGGAAATGCTTTCTGGTTGTCATCTGATATTAGAAAAATAACACATCATAGGATTTTGGAATGTATCACTCAAAAATATTAATTGCAACATTTGTTTTTATTATAAAATACCTGGAAATTGCTCAGCTGCTTGTACTTGAAGAAGTAAGAACTAGGCTGGACCAAGGAACTGCTACTGAACTGTCTTAGGGTCCTAAAAAGGATATGCTGTATTGTATGACTTAGTAAATCTTCCCTACACCTTGTTTGTAGTTACTATTTGAGTAGTGAATAGTGTCCTCCTTGCTACAATAATGTTTTCATTCCTATGCCTTGACCTTGCTAGACTAAAACATACTGTTTCCTTCTTTACTTTAAACAACCATTTCTTTAGTCCTCTGAAGTGAACAAAACTTTTATCTGACAAAGTAAACAGCAGAGCTGCTGACAATTGTCATGAACCTTTGCTTGCCATGCACTACAAAGACTTAAATAATTATCATTGCTTTGAAAAAATAGAATCTAACCCATCCCAGCCTTTTACAGGTGATGCTTTGCCACAAAGCAGCATGCCCAGATTGGTAGATGCTGATCTGGTTCCAGGATCTGGGCTCTGGCTTGAGGTCACAGCCTAAGCAAGAGCAGCACACATTCTCCAGGGAGGTTCAGAATTTTCTGACTAAGAAGACCATAGAATAAACAATCAGGTTCAGAGCAATAAAACCCATACTGTTATCCATAAGCATCATAAATGAATAGAAAACAGCTTCTAAAACCAGATACAGCTATACTGAGTCATGTCCTTTCTTTCTTTTTTATACTGAGTCATTTCTTTCTGCAGAATGGACTTCTCTTGAACTTTTCTCTTGAGCTCTGCAGAGAAAGAGCTGGGTGTCCTGGTAGTCTAGATGTTGACCATGAGCCGGCAGTGTGCCCTCATGGCCAAGTGAATGGGCACAAACTGGAACAAGGGAAGTTCCATCTGAACTTGAAAAGCTTTGTTACTTTGAGGGAGCTCTGAGACAAGCTGACTCAATAAGCTATGGAGTTACCTTTGGTTGAGATATCTAAAACCAGCCTGGACACTTTCCTCTACAACCTGTGTAGGGGACCGGCCTTAGCATTCTGTGATTTACACAAAGGAGTAAAATAAGTGTTTTGACCATTACAAATGTTAAACATAAATTGTGGTGATGCTAGCTGATTTAATCAAATTTTTAAGCAAGTGGAAGGAATTCAGGAATAATCCCTAATTTTTATAAGCTCATACTTAAAGTAGCAAAAGTCTTAGTTAAAATTTTGATATTATTTCTTCTTCACAAAGAAAATAAAAGATTAAATGATAAGAAATCACAGCTCATTTTCTCGTTGAGCGTATTACATTTCTGTTAACATAGTAAATGACAAAGAAAAATCACAACAGATTCCCAAGAAAATGACTGCTCAGTCAAGCCCAGGAGTATGAAGTTGAATGTTGCCATGTTTTAGTTAGGCATTGTACTGTGTGTGAAGTTTTAATTCCTATTACTCTTACTCTTAGAGCACGTGCAAAAAGTTTTCATGATGCTGTAACACAGAATATTATCACTCATTCTGCATTAACCAGTTTCTAAATCAAAATTACTTTATTCTTCTGAAATTGCATTATTTTAGATGTATTTATAATAGTTCATTTATATGTGGTTTTCACATGGTAGAAACAAACCCTTGATCTGTTTGAAATTAAATTCAGCCAACTGCATTCAAACACACAACATTATCCAGAGCATCTTCAATACTAACAATGCTATTAATACATATTAATAGTAATGTTTCTGTTTTTCAGGATGATGCTGACGTAGAATGGAAATTTGCAAGGGCTAAACTTTGGTTTTCTTACTTTGAAGAAGGGAGGACTCTTCCAGTACCCTTCAACTTAGTACCAAGTCCAAAATCTTTGCTGTATCTCTTACTCAGACTCAAAAAATGGATCACTAAACCATTCATGTGCCAAAAGAAAAGCTTCCAGGAAGATGCAGAGATGAACAAGGTAATTTTATGGTATATGTACTGACTACTAATTTCAAAAGATAATAACAATTTTAAGTTTTCATTGTAAGTCTTGATCGGTTTTTTTTCTGATAAATTTCCTGATCAGTTCTGAGGTCAGACCAGGCTGCTTAGGACCTTGCCTAGTCCAGACTTGAAAACCTCCGTGGACAGAGACAGCACAACCTGTCTGGGCAGTCTTCCATCCCGGCAGAACCTCTCTTGTTTTAGGCTGAACAAGCCCAGCTTCTTTTACCTTTTCTTATAGGGAAAGTGATTTAGACTTCACATTTAGACTCAGTACTCCAGGTGAGGTCTCACCAGGGCAGAGCAGAGGGGCAGGATCACCTCTCTTGCCCTACTGGCCACGCTTCCTTCAATGCAGCCCTTCTCTTGCCCTACTGGCCACGCTTCCTTCAATGCAGCCCTGAATACAGTTGGCTCTCTGGGCTGTGAGGGCACGCTGTTGACTCTTGTCCAGCTTGCCATTCCCTGCTACACAAAGTCCTTTTTGGCAGGGCTGTGCTCCATCCTTTTGTCCCCCAGCATGTACTGACAGTGGAGGTGGCCATGAGCCAGGTAAAGTACATTGGACTTGGACTTGTTGAACTTCATGAGATTCACCTGAGCCCACTGCTAGAACTTGTAACAACCTTGTTAAAGTAAAGATAGATTATATCCCCAGCTCTTCCTTCATCTGCAAATCTAGTCATTTTATCACAGAGGGCCATCTGGAGTGTCAGGCAGATTTTAGCCTTCATAAATCCACACTTACAGTTCCCAGAAACCATATGCTCCTCCATGTATCCAGAAATGTTCTCTGAGAGGACTCAATCCATTATTTTCCAGTTACCAAAGTAAGACTGAGCAGCCTGTGGTTGCCAGGATCATGATTTTGGGTTGTTTTGAAGATGAGTTTGACACCTGTCTTTCTTTGGAGACCTCTTCCAGTCTCCATGACTTTTTTGTCATCTTTGCAAGGACTCCATCTGCTCTCAGCACCCATGGTTGCAGCCCATCAGATCCAACAAACATGCGTTGGCCAAGATCTCTCAACTTGCCCCGACTCAACTCTCATTCTCAGCCAGTTGCTGGAACTCCTCATCAAAACCCTTCACTAAGCATGGGTGCCCTGGTAGGTTAATGGTGAAGCCTGAAAGAGGGAAAGCACCAAGTCCCTCAGCTCTACTTGTCCACTGTCACTAACCACCATGCTCCACTGAGCCACAGACCCACATTTTCCCCTGTTCAGCCTTTTCCTGCTGTTTCAGCAGTAGAAGCTCTTCTCTTTGCCCTTACAGATGTCAGCTTCAGGTGAGTCTTGGCTTTCCTAATGCCTCCCTCATGCTTGGGCAGTGTTTTGAATTTCCCTTTGCATCCTGTATCTAAGCCTGCCCACCAAGAAAGCAGTTTGCTTTTATTCCAAAGCATTCTGATATTTGTTTTATGCAAGTGTTATAAAAAGCACTTGAGTTTATTCATAGCTGTATATAATAGGCTTGTTTAAAGAGTTTATAGCTGGTCTACTTTTCTTGCAGTGGTTTGGAATAAATTAATTGCATTAGGAGAATGTAGGATTTTAGGTAGAGCTGGAAGTTTAAAGACTAACATTGTTATAACACATTGTGGAAGAAAAGCTTTGTAAGGAACCAATGAGGCTTAATATGTAGAAAAGTGAGCATATGGCAACAGCCACTTATAAAAATAAATAAATAAATAAATAAATAAATAAATAAATAAATACTTTGTTATTTTGGCACAATCAAGTATGTCCTTTATGAAACTTTTTAAAGTGGGAGGATCACTGTTAAAATAGGCAGCAGACTGAGCAGAGGCCTGTTCAATGTCAGTAATTTTTGAGATAGTTATGCTATAGTTAGGCAGAATGGGAGCCAGTAAAGAAATTACATGTCTCTGTGGGTTCTTAGCCAGTCTGACAAGCACTTCTTTCATAACAGCTGAAGAGTAGAAGTGACAAGAAATTCGTTACAAGCCTAGAAGGAAGCATGGAGCAACACTCTGCCCCTGGCATGCCCCTGCCTCTGGCTAAGTTCATAATGGCTTATAAAGGCAAACACAGATGTGACAAACACTGCCACCAAAGGCAGCCTTGTTTTGAATTTCAGATGTCTTGTGTGCTGCAGGTCAATCTTTTAGCATCTCACAGATCTTACGGAGTATTCTGAATTTGATGGGATTCACAAAGATCACTGAGCCCAAATCTTGACTCCATGCAGCACCATCCAGAAGTCAACCCCAGAGCTCCATTCCATTCCCTCAGCTTTTGCTCAAGGTTTTACTGAGTCGGCATTTTCTAAACTTCTCATCAAGCTACTTAAAGAGAGTTGATTTCACCACTGCGTTGAATTTCAAACAGTACTTGAGACAGCTGACATGAGAAGCAAGTGTAAACATTAAGGGTTTTTTCCTAAGAGCAATGGCATGTATGCTGCGTTTCTTTCAAACAACTCCCACGGAGGAGACTTATTTTTGTTAGTTTGTATCATTGGTGTATTTAAATTGCCTTCGCTTTGCTCTTCAGTTACTCTTGTGCTAATGTTTAATTGCAAGTTCCTTAAAAACGCGTGTTAGTTCAGGCATTAATATGACAAGCTGAGTTCATTATAGCAGATGTTTTTAGGAGGGGAAAAAGCCATAGGGAGGATGCTTAACAAATCAGTGTAAAAATGAAGCTATGTGGAAATCTTGGCAGTTTCTGCCACCAAGTGGACGTTCAGCAGCATGCAGTCCATGCATAGTGTGTGAAGCACACAAATGTGCTTTTTGCAGGGGGAGCAAACTCTCCACTTTATTCTACTACATCACTTCCAGAAATTGTTCATTAGGAAACCAGGAGCTGAAGAAGCAGGGAGGTGTTCTTTTCTCTTTTATTCTTATAATAAAGCTGAGGCTCAGAAGAATATGTATCAGTTTTCAAACCCTGTAAAATAGTGCTTATACAGTGATGTGCACACACTAGCCAAAGTTTTTTGCTATAAATCACATCACTTAAATTGCAACATGTTAGATAAACTTATGTTTTCCAACATATATTGAAAGCATTTAAGGTATCTTTATTTAAGCATGAAAATGCTACATTAGCTTTTCATCCAACTTTATTTCAGTTTCCATCTGAATTCAACTTAGTATGTTAGATACAAACAATAATTATTGACTGTGTATCTGTCTGCCTATTGTACAATTGTTTTTGCCTTTTAAAATACACATAATCCAGAGAAAACCTCCCATTTTCTCCCTATCCTACAGCACAACCTGGAAGGGCTTGTTTCAGCCCCTGTGATGGAGTTATGCGTAGGTACGAAGACTGCCACAGTACTTTCATACTCCATAACTCAACAGTTAATGTTTTAATGTACGATATCTGTGTGGGGTAATTTAATTTAATATTGCACTCATATTTATTTTGTCTTATAAGTAGTGTTTCCATTTCAGCTTGGTCAAAGGAAGCAGTCAAGTATAAGAAGTTCTGATGAAATCCACTTAAACAGTTTTAACAATCCTCCAAGACAATATCAGGTAAAAAGAACTTTATTTTTACAGCCAGTCAAGAAGTTGTGTAACGAGCAGATCAGTGACATCATGAAGACAGTCTGAATCTATGCTAAACAACATGAATTGAGAACAAATCCATAGACTTCCTGTAGGTCAGAAATAAAATACAGTCATTTCAATACAATAAAATATAAGGGGTTTTGTTTATTTGATCGTTTGTTTTTGTCTTTGTTGTTTGCAAAATTGTTCGCAATATTTTACAGTATTTTACAGGGAAGATTAATTTAGATGTAAGGAGGAAGTTTTTCATACGGAGGGTGGTGACGCTCTGGAACATGTCACCCAAGGAGGCTGTGGATGCCCCATTCCTGGAGCCATTCAAGGCCAGGCTGGATGTGGCTCTGGGCAGCCTGGTCTGGTGGTTGGTGACCCTGCACATAGCAGGGGGTTGAAACCAGATGATCATTGTGGTCATTTTCAACCCAGGCCATTCTGTGATTCTATGATTCTGTGGTTCTATTATTCTAAAGAAATGCAAGAGATTCCTGATCTGTTTGCTGAAGCAGCTTAACTTATTGTGTCATGTTTCTAGATTCTAATACTTCAAGTACAGGTAATATCTTCCAGCCTTTATGCTTTCATTATTCTCTTTATTTTTTGTCTCCTGATGATCTTACTGTCTATCACTGCATCCTAATGATACCAGACATGAAAAGGTGAGAGTTTTTGGAATAGACTTGTACAGATGCTGCATAATAACAACAGTGGTGCAGAGCAAAGAAACCAAGTTTGTTTCTTCAATGAAAGAGTATTGAAAATAGTCTGAAGTAAAGTAATGATACCTTTTCTAACCATAAGCTGCTTTCTTTTTCTTTATTCCAAAAACTTCTCACCTTTTCATGACCTGTATCATTACCATGCAGGGATAGTAAGATTATAAATTTATCCCATAAACATGAGGGTGTGTGGCTTTGGATCTGAAAAATTTTCAGGTTATTGGAATAAACAGTAACACATCTGAACTTGCCAGCATGACTGTAATGATGATCTGGAGCCACTAAATAGGATGATTCACTTCTCAGCTGCCTCTGTTCAGATCCATTCCTATGGAGACAAATGCAAACTCAAGATCCTATATGTATTTTCTATCCTGCAGTGAAAAACAAAAAATATCGTGTTGCCACAGCTTAAACTATATGAAAATATTTAAAGCCAAGATAGATATGCAGAAGCAGTTAGCTTATTAGCCAAGTAATTTGAACTAATGGGAAAACAAGGGACAGAATTCAGTCATCCTAGAAAAGTAAAATTTACATCTAAATTTGCTGATATGGGTCACTGGTCTTATTAGTGGAGGGGGTGGTCATTTGCACTGTGTGATTCATTTGCAGTTTTAGCTGCCTGAGCTGAACTGTGCTCTCATATTTGCCTTTTCTCTCCTTAAAAGCAGTTAAAGGTGACTGCCACGGATATGTATATTTACAT
Organism: Coturnix japonica; assembly: GCF_054131305.1. Taxonomy (NCBI): domain Eukaryota; kingdom Metazoa; phylum Chordata; class Aves; order Galliformes; family Phasianidae; genus Coturnix; species Coturnix japonica. The sequence continues at coordinate 166,510,725 of NC_140663.1, forward strand.
AATAAAATATCCGTGTTTGGTTAAATGAGTCATGGCTGAGGTGCTTAAATGACTCTTTTGTGTGTCCCATTTTCTGTGACATTCACATTTTAAAAAGATACTGGTTGTAATACTAAAAACAGGTTAAAATAAACATTGCAAAAGATTTTAGCAATTAGCCTGGTTATTTGGTTGCTATCATCTGGTAGCACTGAAGGCCAGATGTTTTCACCTATGTGGAGATCAAAGCTGCAACTGTATTAATGGTTCTTACAGACTTTAGTAGAGGTCTGATTTGAGCTTCACAAGTAATAACATTAGGAAGATAATAATTAGTTTTCTAACTTTCATGTGCATGCTTAAATAGAATAATAATGTTTAAATGTCTACTGTAGATGATACTGGAGAGCTGTACATCCCTACTTCCAATCTGACCAGTCCTATACTGTGAAAAGTCTGAAAGCAAGAAAAAATAGTCTATATATAGACTAAATAGCATAGATGTTGAAATTTCATAGCAATAAGCGAGTCAGAAATCTATTTTCTTACTTTCTTCTCTGCAGAAAATAATGAAGCGTCTGATTAAAAGATATGTACTGAAAGCTCAGATCGATAAGGAAAGTGATGAAGTCAATGAAGGTGAGTATGTTGATGAATTACATGTTTACCTCTAATCAGAGAACCAAAACAAACTACGCGGTTACATACGCCACTTGAAAAAATATTCCCCAAAGACTTAGTCCACTTTGCATGTTTAGAAGTGAAATATGAAATTAACTTTACATTGAAGTTAAGGAAGAGATGTGGCTTTCTGCTTCTCCTTTCCCATCAGAAAATATCACCAATCTGGCACTGTTTCATGAAGACTGATGCCAGATGGGAGGTATTAGTAATAGGTGAATGGTTGGGCTGGATGATCTTTTATGTCTTTTCCAACCTTGGTGATTCTATGATTCCATGATATGTTTTCTTAACAGTATGACCTTCTAATGTCTGTTATAGGTGAACTGAAGGAGATTAAACAGGACATTTCAAGTCTCCGGTATGAACTCCTTGAGGAAAAATCTCAAAATTCAGAAGATCTGGCAGAACTTATAAGGAAACTTGGGGAAAAACTGTCAATCAACTCTAAAGAAGAAAGCAAGAGATAACCAAACATTTAAGAAATGCAACAGAACATTGATCCACTCAAAGCCATATTTCTGTTTTTCTCAAGTCTAGCTCACATTTCTACTACGGATTCAGAAACCGCAGCATTCCAATTCTTTATTGCAGAAATCACAGTGGCAAATCCTGTGTCTATGGTAAAGATGAAATATGACTTGATATTTATTTATTCATTACCCGTTGAAGAGATAGTTTTAGATCATTTTAAAATTCAATTTACCTCTTCTAGAACGTGAGCGAAATCTTAATAAGCAAACAGGAAAGATTAAAAACATAAATCCAAACTTTTCCTACCTTAACTGGTTGCTTTAACAAATTTCATTTAATAGACATTCATGCATTTGTTTTAATGAATCAGAAGAGGGATATTCTCGTCATTTACATATTTATATCAGAATCTATGTAATTTTTCAAGCATTCCCAACTAGGAAAAAAAAAAAAAAAAAAAAAAAGCTAATTGCCTTTCTTAAATATGTGCAGGATATTAATTTATTTGAGTGCCTCATTGAAAGAGATAGGTAGCAGAATACTCAGAGGTCTTCCCTACTTATCTCTATCACTGCTGAGGCGTCCTGAAAGATGCCTGGGTTCCAATGGGAGTCGGTGCATGAAGAAGGAAATATTTTTCACCAAGCTTATTGAAGAGCTGTTTCTGAGGCCTGAGACAAATTCTTTTAAATCCAAAACAATGAATCCTTGAAGTTCCAGCTCCCAGGTTCTGCTTTTCTGTCTTGAAGTAAAACTCACAAACTGCAAAGAAATTTCAATAAGAGTTATTTAAATTGGGAAATAATAAAATATTAGGTGTGAACCCTCTGAATTCTGGGGACCTCGATTCCTCAAAGGTAACATTGTTTAAATTGTTGAATTTTGTTCAGATGTATCCACAGCAAAAGAAAACTTGTTGTTCCAAAAGGCCTGAAATCTCATGTTTGGATGTTTTCATCCCTTGTCCTTTTTTTGCTTTTTCTTTTATTTTTTTTTCCCTGTGAGAATGTCCTGTGCTGTGTTTCCTGGGACTTCATCAATGAAAAATCTTTTGCATCTCATCATCAGTATCCACCAGTGCTTCCACCTTGTTCACTGCAGTACTCCCTTTTCTCTAGCTGGAGGAGAGGTAGTGTAAGCTAAGTCTGATTGTCAGTTGTGTGACTAACCAGCTAATACCTACATGCAGAATAGTTGGCTGTTTTCTGTTTCTCCAAGTGGATGTGGGCTAAATGCCATCTCATTTTTCCCTCAATTAATACAGTAATTGGGTTTCTCTTTTCTAACAATCATCAATTCTGAGATTGTTATGAACATTTATTATGTTCCTCTTTAAGATTGTTTAAAGGAATTAAAAGGGCTGGGAAACATTTTAATGCAAACTTCAAGATGCATAACACACCTATAAAAACCTTGTATGCTTAGGAAACAAGGCTAGCAATGGCTTGACAGTAATTGCTTTTAAAGTAGCTTTGTGAATCTTATTTATTGTGGAATGTGTCAGAATCTTTCCACGTCTCTCTTTTAGACTGGAGGTATAAAAATGTTATTTTTAATGGTTGTAGATTCATTTCCATCTGAATTTATTGAGAGTCCTTTCTTAAAAAACTTTGGTCAGATTACTGTGTATTTTCAGGGGAAAAAAAAAAAAGACTGAATGAGAACTGGTTTTGCAGCCATGTAGAGATACAGGGAACTCTGAGGGGTTCTGTCCCACCTGGAGTGTGGTCAGATGTGCAGGTTGGTCTTCCCAGGCAGTATTAACCACGAATTTGGGGAACTTCTCAGCCTTATGCTCAGCCCATGAGGTTTGCCACTATTGGAGCATGTGGGACTCAGATACAATGAACTCAGGGTTTAGAAATTTTTAAGGTCTCTTCTTCTGAGGAAGGAGAAAGGAAACGAGTTTTTCAAAGGCACTAGAACAAGATGTATTACAAACACTGTGTGTGACTGGAAAACTATGAGCTACAGAATAGTCGATTTGATAACTTGCCTTTGATAATTAAAAAGCATTACCTCATAACCTGCTATGTTTTCTGCAGTAGTCCACAGGGAGTGCTGCAGACTCTGAGATGGCCGTGATGGTTGTACATCAGCAGAGATGCTCTGGTTTCTGTGTCAGCCACTTTGCAGAAACGAAGGCAGTAGGGGTGGTCTGTGGTTGGAAGTCAGCATGAAGCCATCTATCTTCACTGTCTTTTGGCACCTAGAAGGCTTCTGTCCATCTCCTTGAGTCAGGATTGGCTGCTGATTTTGGATTCCCACATGAATATCTGCAGCCTGGTTTTCTGAAGTAGCAAGCACTTTCTACGGCTCCAGTTAGTGACCACATTAGAGACCCCACTGCACAAAGATTTTCCACCTTTAAGTAATCTGTCTACCAGAATTCTAACTTGCAATTATAGTCAAAATTTGCTTTCACTATGTTTTTTTGTTCATTGTAATGTATAATTTGGACTCGCGGCCCAGTGCTGGATGATGGTAAAACCTTCGATCTCCATAAATGCAGTGTGAGGAAGTGGCACTTAAGGAAATGTGTAAATGTAATTTAAAATCCTGGCACTTTTAAAGTGAAGATTTTTCTTACAGAGACAAAATGGACACTGTGAATTTGTCTAAGCCCAAATTTTATCTTAAAACTATAGGATCATAATGTATATATTGTATTTCATGAAAAAAAAAACCAACAAAAACATATGGATTTTTTTAATTCAATGAATATATTTTATATGTAGTTATTACTCATGGAACAATTTGTTAAATATATTTGAAGAGGTCTAATGCCAAATGTAGTGTGACAAACATTGTAGTATTTAAAATGAGCACAATACCAAATATCTATTTCTGATCAAAAATTAAACATACCGGACTCAAAATACCTTTGTGTTGCATTGTATGATCACGTTGGCCCTTCACTGCCTCATGCAAATACTTCACATTGCTAGCAGTGCTACTACTACCACTACTACTAAAGTTTCTGGGAAGGGTCAAAGGACTTGTACTTCATCATTAGATGCAAAGTGAAATTAGCTTGCTCTGGTTAATTTTGACTGATGCTGGACATTTCTGAAGGACCCTGTATTAAGTAACAGGCAGTTTTCATCCTACATGGTTCTACTTCAGGTTTCTAATGAAAAGACTGACATAATTTTGCTGAGGAAGTGTTTCCAGACTTTTTTGGGTGAATTATTAGGATTACAACATAGTCGTGCTACCTACTTGAGTGCTCCTTTAAATCACGTTAATTTTTTGAGCTCATTAGTTCACATCTCCTGTGACAGCAGTTTTCACATCCAAAACAGACCTAATGTGAAAAAACATTGGCTTTTAATATTTTTTCCCATTAATGTATCTTAAATTTGAATTATAAAATGCAGTAAGTAGGATCCATCATCTCCTAGACATTCTCCTCTTTGTTAACATGAACATTACACTAAAAATATAGGAGGGCTTAAATTGTGAACAGAATAAAATAAATAGATACATACACACCATAAATTAATAATTCTAAGACAATTCCAAAATTAACACTGCTTTGTACTGGGTTTTCTCCAATTATTTGGTTGAAACCAAATCATGCCGAGCTTATTTGTCAAGGTGGAACACAGATACTACAGCATAAGAGTCTAATACAAGTTTTGTGTATACAGATTTTTCAGAAATGTGTCCTGAGTGAGAGATAAAGGATTCCGTGCATAGATTCAGATATTTCATGTTAAAATTTGCTGTATTTCATCCCATTTTAGAGCACTGGTAAGTCAAGCTAATGAATCCTGCTGGTTTTAGAAGGGGATGTATGGGGTCAGCTTATATTCTGTGCCAACCATGAAGACTTTGCTCATGATCTCATCTAGACTTTCTTTACATGCAGTGTTCAGTGGTGTGATTGTGCCTCGTTTGAAGATAGGAGAGTTTCCTAGATAAGTCATACATTGGAAACGGCCATTTCTCTCAAATTTCTGTAAAGAAGCCACTGCAGCTATTACCGATGTCTACAATGAAGTGTGAGATGTCCCAGCTTGCGGTACAATGCAGAGCTGTGAACCATCACAGATGATCATCTGCTTGAAATGCTTGAATTGGTGAAGCCAGCCATTGAGGGGGGCGGGATCTAACCTGCCAACAGAAGAATCCAACCCATCCCTCAAGGTTAATGTATTACTGTGGTTCTTTTATCTGAGGTAATATTATGGGGTCTTTTTTCTTCTTCAATAATGTAACTGTGAGTAGGCATAAATGAAAATACCCATTAACTGCATCTACCCAGGACATTACAAAAACTGCAACTTGGTTGCACTTGGTGACTAAATTCATGGTGGTGAACCAGAAACTTTACAGAAATGAGAAGTTAATTTCCTATACTTCATTACATTACGGTAAGCATCTATTTTCAATATTATCTCTTTAAGGTAAAGTTTGCAATACCCAGTTTGATCTTGGCAATGCTTTGGCTACAGCAGCTGTATCATATAATTTACTAAGAGCACGTTCTCAGTGTCCCAGAATGCAGTTTAGTCCAACGAACTCTTGCAATTCCCTGTCACGGGTTTTCCTCAAGCCTGAAATCTGTAGCAGAATGTTCTAATTAATACATTATGGACAACATAATGTGCAACTATACTCATTCACAGAACAGAATACTTCTTCCTGTTGCTGAAAACGACTCATTTTCATGTAAATATTTAATGCTTTTTAAAAATTCTTTTGAAAATTTCCAGTGTGAATGATGTTTCTTACTTCTATGCATTTGTGTTCCTCTTACATTTTAATTTGGTCTGCGGAAGATAGAGCTCATAAATCAGAAAGTTTCTCTTTGGAAAAATGAAAATGTACTTCTCAAGCCCATTCAGAAAGAGAAGTTAGGCGAGGCTGAGGAATGACTTTAAATTTCACACTCTTAGGAGGGAATCCCATAGAATGCAGTGCTCTTCCCTGGAGTGTATGGCCTTGAGTAGCTCAAAATATTGCAATTGTTCTATTTCTTTCATTATCACAATCAGGCACCTGTTTCTCTTTCTGGTTTTGTCACCATCCTTAATGTGACATTGCTGAGGTGATCACAAGAGGTCACTTCAAAGATCACTTCAAAGGTTCTTTCAGTGCTTTTATGTCCAGGCAGCTGTTGGAGAAGCAACTGATTTTGCTTTAACCTTTTCAAAATTCTGTGGTTCAACTCCTTGGCATTCATTCTTTGCTCCTTTAATGAATGGATCTCCAATCAAAATAATTGAAAAAGACCAGATGGCATTGTCTGCAAATACTGCTCAGGAGATAAATCATTATCAATGTGAACAGCAATAATTTTATACATTTATATGTATAAGCACTTCTATATCACTTTGGTATTTCATTATGCTTTATAAGCAACAAGGAGTATGTTCTGGTAGGTTTGTGCATTTTGTCAAGAAGGGCATAATTAAAACAACTTGTGCTATGGTGGGTTAATACCAATGGGCAGTTCAGAACCACCCCACTCGCACACCTCCCACCAAAACAACAGAGCAATCCACTGCAGTAAGGAAAAAAGAAACAACAACACAAACGATGTTTTATATATTGATGCCTTCACAAGAAAATGCATTGCTGTGGGGCTGCTCATGGGAGCTGCAGTTCTAACAGTACTCATTAAAGCACACACGGGGCCTGTCCCATCTGCAGCCTTGTTAGTCGTTGCCCACCCTCTCATGGTAAGCTGTGGCTCTGCAGATGGTCCAAAGCAAACCTGCTTCTGAACAGAGAAAAATAATGAACACAGTAAATTGTTTAAAATGCCGTGCATCATGAGTGAGTTTGTATGGTGAACAGAAAACTGGAACATATTGGGTTGTTATCAAATGGTGTCACAGTAAAAGATTCAAGAGTACTGTGGATGGCTGTGCTGAACAAAGCACATCTGACCTCCCCTGAGGTGGAAGTTTTATTTTCCAATTGAAAATACTTGTTCCAGGAACGAGCTGCTCAAATTCATCAGCATCACTTAACAGTGTGATGAGCTTCTTCCCTCTGGAGTGGATTGTATGTATTACTTGTGCTTTAGCTTAGGAAGCCATGATTCATGACGCTGACACATCCCTTCAGCAGAGACTTCTAGAGCCTTTTCGGTTCCTCCTCTAGTCTCTGAAAGGAAAGAAAAAATTCCAGGGCACAATTTTATATGTCTAAAATACGCCATCCAAACACTCTTTCAAAATAGCTCTTTCTACTGCTCAGGTAAGTCCCATCCTCTGCCACACACCTTTAGTTGTGAACATCTGTGTGGTGAGTACAGACCTTCGGCACCTTCTGCTTCATGGGCTTGGCACAGAGTGCTGTTGCCTGAAGGATGCTTCAGAGGTAAGTCTTGGTTTAGGACAGGGACTGGGCACATGAGTGTCCTCAGCAGCTCCTTAGAAGTAAACATGTCTCCAAAGATTGAGAATTATTTTTGGCAAACACTTTTGTTATCACGCTCACTCAGAATTCAAATACATGAGTTTCCTTTTACACAGAGAACACTACTCATGCCAGAAGGCTGCAGTCAGCCTCTGAAAGAATCTCTAGAGCAAATAATCTCAGACTTTATTACAGAAAAGATTTGAATATTGGAAGCAGTCTTGGTCAATGCAAGGCTGACATGTACATGTGTCTCCAAAAAGATGTTTCTGCTGCGCATACCCCTTCTGTTATTCTAGTAATTCATTTAAATAATATATTCTTAAGCATACTCATTTACTTTCAGGTTTATTTACTTACATACTTGATTCATGCAGGAATTTAACTCCAACAGAAACAAACATATTTCAGGTCAACATTTTCAATGTCTGTAAATTTTACAGTACTGGCATAGCATAGCATCTACTAGCCAATAGTTTGTCATATGGAGATTTTCCCATGCACAGCACACAACTGCAGTTAGGTAAAGCCCACCACATACCTGCAGATCACAGAATGCATGCCAGAGAACACAGATGGTAGTAAAGGATACATCTTATTTAATGGCTGTAGCTAAGACAGCCCAGACTTTCTGGCATGTAAATGATGTTTGAATTCATCAGGGTACGCTGTAGCAGAGCTGCTACTCCAGACTTTACAGTCTGAGTCAAATTCATCCATCTCGGTGGCAATGGAATTATACAGAGAGTGAATCTGCCTTCCTGTGTACTCTGATAGCATAAATTAAGCATTATAGTGAGTCTGACGATTACCTTTATATATGCTGTTCCATGCCATACCTGCCTACAGCTGTTTGTCCAAAGTAAATTAAGTCAGAGCAAAGGTGAAAACCACCTTGAGAAGATAAGCTTCAAATAAAATCTCAGGTATTTCTCAATTCAGGTGGCTTTGTGGGTAAGAGAGAATGAGAACAATTGGAATCAGGGCTGAGTTATGACAGAGTCTCTGTGGAACCATGGCTAGGTTTTCGGAGTCCAGCAAGGACAATTCTAGCATATCTAATGTCTTAGTTTATGAACTATTGTAAATTCCTTTGGCAGTAAGTGTGCGTGGATGGCAGACACAGAAGCTGTTGACAGCTGCCTGTTGATTTAGCTGAGTCACAACAACACGACAGCATTTTTTTCCCTAGTACTGTCCAAAATAAATATAATTGCTGTCTGGATCAAAGACAGGATTTGATGTAACCTGGGATCCTATCACATTTGCTCCAATTTACAATAATTATAGTCTATTGTTAGACTCCTGAACATTCCCTATGTAAGTTCCATTGAAACCTGCAATTTGCCATGTTCATCCCCATAAATGTCTTAATTATATATATATAATTACATAAAATATCATTCTTTTTCCAATAAAGCAAGTATCCTGGCAATTTTACTTCCCATCTGTATTTCTATGTCCCTTCATCTACTCTTTTGCTCAGTAACAATAAGCTCAAAAACAATAATTTCCCACAACAGTGCCATGCCCCTGCCAACATAAACTCATTATACCATGGCCAGGGGCCTGAATTAACAAGTCCAGATAGGAAATACATGTATTGTCTCATTAACAATTATGGTATAACCTGCTTATCCTCATGCAGTACGTTTGTCAAGGTTGTGGCTAATTGCATTAAATGCATCAGCTTTCCAGAAATCTCCATATAAAAAAGGATAATTTAAACAGAAGACTTGTCTGAGCAAACTAAATTCTGAAAACCAGATCGACTGTCCTCATTCTTATTTCTTTTTGATTATTGTGAAAAAGGAAATAGAGATTACAATCAGGCCCTAGAAAAATAGGGATACATTACCCTTGGCATTACGAGAGGTTGTAAGCAGCTCTAACACAAATAAATCCCCTCAGCAGGGTGCATCCCTACAAAAAGCAAACTTCATAGCCTTGTTCAGATTTTTCTTGCATTCTCAGGCTGCAGCAGCAGTGACTGCAATGGGTGACCTGGTTGAGCATCACTCTAAATCAAGTTGATCAGCCTTGGATAGCATGGGGTCTCTGTGTTCCTACATTTGTGAGCTCTGTTTCCCTAGAAGCATGTGTGCAACCCGCCAGCCAAGAAGGGACACAAGCTTAATTCAAACCAAAGCCTGGCTTTCTCTTAAATTGTTTGGATGAAGGTGTTAAGGAAAAGCCAGCACAGAGGCAGAGCCCACTACAAGCTGTAGTGTTATTTAGATCTGATGCAGGAATTCACTGTTTGAGGTCACTGTTGTAATGCTCATAGTGCCTTCAGCTGACTTCACATGACTCACATAGGGCTGATAAATCAGCCTAAAATCCTCCAAATCAGGTACAACTGGTCCCAACTGTCATACAGGCATGAGAACTACTTCAGGACAGCAACGTCAGCACAAGTGCTTTATGTGATAGAAGCCTAATTATGCTATATTTCTCTCAGGCATTCAGCAGCTGATGGATCAAACCCTGAGAAACCACAAAATCCACATCGCACTGTTCATATCCATCTGCTGTTGTAGTGGGTGACTTAAACGCAAAGCAAAGCGTGGTACCTTTGGGGCTGCTTCAGACTGCTCAGTAATGCAGCAAAACTTATCTGCAGATCACTGTTACAAAGGAAACAAAAAACCCCGTCTCAATGGAGCAAAGCTCTGAAGACAAAAAGTGAGAAGGATGACAGGGAACAAAAGCATGCAAGGAGATGAGCCGCCACGCCGGGGCAGTGCGGCCCTGCTCTTGGCTGGCAGCAACGCGCCCAGCCCTACCCAACGCCTACAGCAGAGCTCAGGCAGCCTTCCTCTGTCACACACATCTGCATAAGTGTTATGCATATAAAAGATACACACATCACATACACTCATACATACATATATATATATATATTATATATATTATATGTATATATTCTACATATAAAGACACCAATTTTTATTTTATTTTATTTTATTTTATTTTTGGCACTTTGAGCATTCAAATGCAACGTTTTCTATAAAGCAGATAGTCAAGAAAGTCTCTAACTTCACTGAAACTGCTCAAAAGCACCAATAAATGCTTAAGGAAAACATTTCAGACTCAGTGATCCTGTAGTTATTATACAGCTCAGTCCCATATTGAGAACAAGGAGCAATGGACACAGTGAGCTGCAAGAAGCTCAGATTAGATGCTGGAAATGTGCTTTCCCACTGTCTGTCCTCACACACTGACACAGGCTGCTCACAGAGTTCTTATTTTTGGAGGTTTTCAAGAAGGGACCAAACAAAAGCCTTGAGCCATCTTTGCAGGGTTGGAACTGCACTGACCAGGACATCTACTGAGCTTCCTTCAAAACTAAAATCCACTCTGATGCTGACTCTATTATGGATACTTTTATGCACACTGAAAAGACTATGATAACTGGAACTATCATTTCTACTTATCTATGACAACTATTAGTAATATCTAACCAGCAGTATTTGCACATTTGTCTTAATTCCTAACTTAGCCTCTCATTTGAACTCCAATAATTGGAAGGGTGAAAGAGATCTCAACACTGCACTTTTCCCTTGGTGAGTTTGAGAAATACATTAAAGATTATGTACAAAATCCAGACCTATGATTAATCCCTTCCCTCTCATCTGAGCACAGCAATTTTTCAGTATTTATTTTGTTTTCCCAGCCAAGGAAAATAAACAAGGAAGGAGCAGCCAAGCAAAAGCCCCAAGCAGATAAACCAACACAGGCAAACAAATGTGACCAACCTCTACTTGGGACAGCCGAGGAATGCAGAATGTAACCATTTGATCTAGCAGAATGTTATTCCAACCTGATGCAAAAGTGTTTAAACATTGCCTAGAAATTTGTCTAACAATTCTTTAAAGATAAATTGTATCAATTCTTTACAGTGTCATCAAAATGAAACTCTATATAGGAAGTAATCCCTTGAATAACATCTAGTATGTATATTTAATAATTACTCTAAATTCATAAGATACATCTGCTGTCATTCATAAGGATAACCCAACCAAGAATTGCGTTGTGCTCAGCCTACCTCAGCAATTTTCATCTCATCATATTTCTTTTCCTATTCCTTTGTCTCCTTTCTTACCTTGCACCATTTCATTTACCCCCAATAAATACTTGTTCAGCAAAGTTTGGTGTGGATTTTGGAAGAGCTGGGTGGAGGCAGTGGACTGAATTGCTCATTTGTGTGGCAGGAACCATGAGATGGGAGCAGAGAACTTGATCTTGATTTAGAGCAGGAAGTCAAATGAATTGGACTTATTATGCTTTGATTGCCATGGGCCAGCTTCAATGGGTTACGAGTATGAAATATGCCTTGATTCCTTCTTTCCTTTGTTCCTGGAGCTTCTCTAGGTTTATTCAGATTTTGTAACAAGAAGAGATGCCTCTGTGCTCTCAATTTTCATCCACTATTTCTTCATCAGTGCAAATGTTTCCTGGTTCCAGCAGCTAATCAGTGTTGCTGCTCTGCAAAGGTCTTCTGCTATATTTTTCTCACACAAAAAGGACGGAATCAGAGGTTTCTGGTGGATTCTTTTGCATGTATGTCCTTTATGGGTACACAAGAGCTTTTAAAATGTTGAGTGTGAGTGGGGAACTGGACCCAGCAGCCCTGGCACCCACACCCAGGCCAAGGCTCCAGCTCCATACCTGCTCAATGACTCTTTGCTGCCTTGGTTATAATCATGAAATCTCCTTTAAATATTCGTTGTACTTGTGACTTACATTCATCAATCTCTGGTCTGGTTTCTTCCTGTAGGGCTGGCATGACTGCCATCCTGGTAGGGCCACCAGGGCTGAATGACTTCAGCTAATGAGTTTTATTTGGCAGAAAAGTGATTAGGTTACACAGTCTTGTATCTGTTTTCTTCCTTCCCTTGCTCTTGAGACTTGAGAGTCTAAGAAGAAATGCAAGTAAATTGACTGCAAGTTTTCTATGCCTCTTAGAAGCTAAGCTGAAAATGAGAGTTACTTGGGGGGAAAAGCCATCATGATTTATTGCTGTATTGCATTTTAACCCTTTCCTTCATAAGTAATTTCCACCAAACCCAATGCTAGAATCTTTACACACTGCAGTCTGAAAAAGAACAGGAACTTTTTATGGTTTTAGTGATAATTCTTGAAAGCTCCTCACAGGTGCCTTCTAAGCCTACACCAGACTGAACAATGAACGAAGGGCTCACTGTTGTATTATCTGCACAACACTGGTGTTCAGTAGGAAAGAGCAAGATCCCATCACCTGCTATAAAGATAAGGGCTATGCTGTCCTTTTAACCCAGAGACGGGGCTGCTTTGTGTGTATTTGGCGCTAGTGTTTTGTGGTGAGCAAAATAAGGAACTGTGGAAGGCTTTCATTGTGGGGACAGAAAATATATCTTTCTACTTTTAAACAAAATAGTAAGCTCTATCCTGTACCCAAGGTACAATGTGACCATCAGCCTCCACTGTCATTACTGCTTGTGTCCTTCCGTCCTCCAGGCCCCATGTGAGTCATGAACTGATCGACCTCTGCTTCCTGAGCACTTTAGCCCACACACAGCCTGCCCCTTCTGGCAAACTCCAAGCCACTGTGGATAAGATCTTGCCCCATTCAAGAAGAAGAAATGGGTTGATATTGACAAGGGGAATGGTTTTAAACAGAAGGAAGGAAGATTTAGATTAGATATCAGAGATAAATTTTCACTGAGAGAGGAGTGAAGCCCTGGCACAGCTGCCCAGAGAGCTGTGGTGCTCCATCCCTGGAGGTGCTCAAGGCCAGGTTGGATGGGTCCTGGGCTGCCTGAGCTGGTGGAGGGGGGCAACCAGCCCACTGTAGAGACTTGAACACGCAGGGCTTGAGGTCCCATCCAACTCAAGCCATTCTATGATTCTCTAATTGTACAGTTCGAGGATTCTATGAAATAAACTATTTTATTCAGTTATTATCACTGGCTATATGGTGATTTACTGAACTTCTATACAAACGTCCTGGAGTCTGACCTCAGAGAGAAAGCATCCAAATGACAAGGGAGAGGTTGGAGTGGCAGTGCTCCAGAAGTATTCGGTGTGGTTTTAGTTTGAAAATGGATAAGGTAGACTGAAATGGAAAGCTAAAGTATTCTTCTTTCTTCTTTTTTACTTTTCTTTTTTTGATGAGAAGAAAGGATTTTTTTCTCCTCCTGACCAATATCATCTCGTATTGCTTCTGTACATGGAATGACAGAAATGTTACTTTCTTATAAGGAAGTTTATAACCACACTGGATCAAATTCCACATTGGAAAAAAAATCACTTTTTTGCAAACCTCCAGTCTTAGTCTTCTCAGTCTCCTTTTGTTTATAAATTTTGAAAAGTGCATATTCAATAGATGTGTGTATAACTTATGTATATTCTCTGTATATATACATCTATAAAATACAATATATTTATGTACATATGCATCACTATCTGCATTAAAACAATACATGAAGTACATGCAAATTCACATGAACAGATGTATTTCCACTCATGCACATCCAAACACCCGCTTTTAATTTAACTGAATGTCAACAACGCTTACAATATTAGGGCGCAGCAGCCTGATTAAAAGCACAGGATTTGCCTCAGTGACTGTCAGTCCAAACTAGAAGAATTTTCATGTCTTGGTCAATCTGGACCCAGAAAAGAATGCATTTTCCATTTTCAGTATGAACTAAAGGAACTATGAGTTCACTCTCCTCTGAGTAAAGGGTTTGGAAAAAAAATGATCTTTTAGACCTGAAATGTCACCAAGACATTTGGCTCACAGGATTCTGGCACTCATAAGCCTCAGCTGCCACAGCTTCACTGTCTTCATCCACAGTCACGGACTGCTAATACAGATTAAAGCTCAGAAGCCTGAATTCCAACAATTGTTTTTTTCCTTTCAAATCCATCTCTATAAATCACAAACCCAGAGTCAAATTAAAGATAATACCTCCCTCAAAAGACTTTTTTTGTTCCTCATGATGTAGATGGTATTAAAAGTGGCTAAAACCCACAGGATATAAAATGGTCATCCAAAAACAACCTGCCATTAACTTTATGAAAACACAGCTTCTGTATTTTGGGCACTAAATAGGTTACATCTTGAGCACATTCTAAAATAACTTAGATATACTGCAATCCAAATACTCGAGGGGAGTATTTCATCCAATCTGAAGCACAAACCACATCATTTCTTAAAAAGCCTTCTCCATCGAGCTCACAGTGAAGTCAGTGGCATCGCTTTGCCATGCCTAAAGAAATTTTGTCTGTGACCCCTGAAGTTATGTGCCTTATGTGCCTAAGGCAAAAACCAGTACTCTTCCAGTACGAGATGGAAATGTGCTTATTGATTGAACTGCCAACAGTTGCTTTTATGGAAATGGCTTCCAAACTGTTTTCAAAAAGTCCATCTACTATCCTGAAAACACTGTCAGGGTTTCACATGGACTAAGGATTTTGTATATCTGTGCCTGTTCCTCATTGGTGCCAGAGAAACAAGAGCAGTTTGCTTTCCATTCCCCTCCTATCTCTTTGCCCCATAAACACTTGAGTGAAGGTTTTGCATTTCCCTATGTCTGTCTGGAATCTTCACCAGATCTTTCTTCCCTCTTGATGAATAAAAGCATTACATTAGTGTGAAATCCATAAGCTCCAGCAGAGCTCGTGGGAACGTGATGATAAAAATCACTGAAATCTACTAAAAATCCACTTCCTCAGGGTCAGGCTCTTGCCATTTGCTACATACTATATTTCCGGTCAGCTTTGCCTTAATATAGTGCTTTCTGGCAGGAAATGTCTAACAACTATATTAAAACATTGTCTCTATTGATGGCCAACAAAAGCAGCCTGGGAGTTGGACTGCTCTTTTAGAAACCCACAAACAAAATGTTGCGAAGTGAAGCTCAGAAGCCCGCCCCTCATCCCGCCATGGGATCAGCTTTGTGGGAGCCTTTCCCTTGATGTGTTTTTACACACCCAGGTGCAGGTGACTCTACAGCAGTCACAGCCCACACTCTGCACTTGCTGCAGGCAGATGTTTTTTTCTCCTTCTTTCATGACCTGAAGTTTCCTTACTTCCTTTGAGGCCTTCCCGCCCCAGCCCAGTGAGTTAGGGCAGATTGTTCTTTTCCTCTTCCACAGCCTCCTGTGAATTTGAGGACTATTGTCACTTCAGTCATTTCCTTCAGACTAAACACCGATTCTTTGAATTCTTTTCCTTAAAAATCATGTTTTCTAGACTTCTCTAAAATCTTTTGATTTTGGTTTTGTTTTTTTTTTTAATGTCCTGCACTAAAAGTGACTGTCCAGCTGAGACCCTGCCAACACAGAACAGAACTGCAGTGCCTTTCCCTTACAAGCTGACCTTCAGCTTACACTGCTCCTTTTCTCTAGGGCATGTCACAGCTGACTTTCATTTAATCCCTGCTCTAACATAACCCCGGAGATGATACATTACTTCTGCAAAACTCCTGCATAGCCTGTTGCTTCCCAGCACAAAACTGCAGTTAATACAGATTTCTGCTAATACTTTCATTGAAGCCTATTTTAATGGGAGTATTATTTCCATATCATTTCTTTTTTTTGCCAACAAATTTTCTGCATTTGCTCAGCCTCCAAACATATTTTCAGCCCTAGGAAGGGTCTCTTTCCATTGAAAGCTCTGCTTCTTGCAGTGTTTATGTCTAAAGACCTTCCTGACTGCAGGAAAAGCTCTTCCTTGCTGTAATGCTGGTGACTTCAGCCAAGGCCTGCTGTTCCTCATGCTGCTGGACTCAAAGCTTGCTGTCCATAAATCAGGTTTTGTGAGAGACCTTGTGGCCCTCCTGCCCAAGGAACACTTCTCTCCCCATACAAGGCTGGGGCTGCTTCAGGGGACAGGCCATTAGCAGCTCTTATTCCAGCACACGACGTGGGCAAAATATTTGGTACAAATTTAAGGCACAGCAGCAGCTCATAGGAATGTATGTGATGATTTTGCATGGTTTCGAATGCTCACACTGGTCCTTGAGGTTTTCACGGCTTCTTACTTGCTTTACTAAGGACTTTTTCCTGCCCTTTGCTCTGTAATGGAGATGCACCCTGGGTCCTGGGAAGACATCTCAAACTGGTTTACAACCCCCTGATATCACTGGCATGCATTAATTTATTGCAGAGCAGAACCACTAAAATTAAAGGCATTTTCATGGGACTAATTCCACCTGGACAGGAGCAAGAATGTCTAACTTTTCTGAATAGGTAAATAAACATCACTGAAATAGGTTTTACTCCATCCTTCCTGTATGTTTAAACTGAAATTATTTAGGTATCACTTGTAATAACAACATACAAAGATAAAACACCAGAAGACAAGATTTCATTTTTTCCAGATTCTGTTAGAATGGACGTCATTATTTTCTGTTTCACATGGAATGCCTCCTGATCACTGCACTGCTACAGGGCTGCATCAAGGATTTTGAATACTTTCAAATCTGCTTTTTACAAAGTGGCTTGAGTACATGTTTCCAGAAGCACAAATGATGTGGCAAGTTCATAACATTTATCATCACTCGCCAATTGAGTCTTTCTCATTTGTCAAACTATCTCGTTCCATCCTCATAACTCAGAGGAATTTGCTCATCCACAGGTCTATCTCTGAGAGAGCCATTAGTCCATCATGTTCTTTGTTTCTCTGTGCACTCCATTCAACTTGACTTGATAGGAACTAGCACAGGGTACTTGTCTCACTTGCATCAATACTTTCTTATTGTGTTGCCCTTCTGTGCGTCATGAGCGGAGTCTAGAATTCCTATAAGTTGCTACAGCTCTGGCATGTTAACATCTTTCCAGATCCAAATCATTTACTTGCAAAATGGACTATGCAAATATTGTTACAGAAAATGAAAAAGCAAATTAAGTCATTAGGTCACTCAAGGAGAGCTAAATATATCATAACAATATTTTTGCTAAGGAAAAGTCTTTTCAGCAAATCTGATGCTCACTCACCTATGACCTTAACTAGAGGATTCCTAATTTAGCAGCAGACAGTGATCTATGTAACAATCACCTTGTCTTTCTCTGGACATCCTGCATTATTTTCTTTGCTCTGATATTTATTATCATTCTGATTATGCAATCAACTGTTTCTGTCATACACCCTCATTTTTCCTCTTCTGACATCCCTCTTTCTGGAGAAGAGGAAGTTCAGGGGAGACATTATTCTCTATACAAGTACCTGAAAGGAGGTTGTGCCCAGGTAGGTATCAGCTTTTTTTCTATGTAACTAGCAACAGAATTAGAGAGAATGGCCTCAAGTTGCACCAGAGGAGGTTCAGGTTGGATTTTAGGAAAAGCCTGGCACAGGCTGCCTGGAGAAAGGGTGGAGTCACCAACCCTGGAGGTGTTCAAGAAATGTCTAGATGTTGTGCTAAGAGACATGGTTTAGTGGGGAAATATTGGTGATAGGTGGATGGCTGGGCTGGATGATCTTAGAGGTCTTTTCCAACCATGGTTATTCTATGATTCTATGATTCTGTATTTGGGAGAGGGCAGGGAGGGAAAAAAAATAAACACACCAAAAATGATTTTCAAAGGCAGTTGTTCCTCTAACTGAAAGCAAGCATGTAGAGCAATAAGCACATCATTGCCTGTTTGAAATGTTCCATAAAGATTTTCAGATGCAATTTTTCAGGTGCTGATTTACTTGTGGGAAACATTTTCTCCCCACGAATGCCCCCACAATGTGATGGTTCATCTCAGAATTCTCCTGTGAGCTCATCTCATTTTCACCCCTGTGGGGTTAAATGTATATATAGTTGGATTATATATAATTGGGTATGCTACTGTTAATGTAAAAACAGATCCTACACAGGATAGAAGCACACTACATTTAGTACCAAACCTGTGACTGATGAGGAAAATTTCCCATACAGTCCTTGCCTTACCTGCCTCTTGTTGGGTATTTTATATTAAGATTCCAACTTGTTTGTCTGTGGTGTCTTCCTGGCAGTCACACCATTTCATCTGTAGTCTTTGGTAACAAAAGTAGCTTTCCAAAGGCAAGATTCTTATCATAGGGTACATTTCACATCGGAGAATATTTCAATGCAGAACAACCATAATTAACTTCTATGCCTAAATTAGACCTGGCTTGTATTGTTGGGAATAAAAGCTGGGGACCTGTGTATATTCCTTCCTGTCTGATGAGTTCTTTCCTTTCTCATAAGGGGAGTATGCTCTCTTTGATTCAGAAACAGCATGATACCACTTCTCATTGCCCTACAGTGGGTGAACAGAACCATGGCAATAAGAGTTGTTGAGAATTGCTATTGAAATGTTAATTTGTGATATAATGTCCCTTCTAGACCTGAACAGCAGAAGTGGATGAAGCAGGATGCATGGAATGAAAATGCAGTATTTATTTTAGCTGCTGTTTCTGACCCATTTATAAGGTCATTGCCACATAACCAAGATAACCCAAATAAGTTATGCAAGTTCTTTTTAAATAGATTTTTCCTAAAGAAATAATTTGTATCAAACTCTAAGATGGAGCATTTTAAAGTGGCAAATCTGGATAGCTTTCTGATTAGAAACTTCAGGTATTATTAAGTTTTAAAATGGATAAGTGGACCATAGAACCTGTACACTTTTCTGACAGCAACTTTAGAAGACTTTTTTCTACATCTTGAAATTATTTTACATGTTCTTTTCCTAAAGAACTCACTCTCAATCCACGCTCACCTCCCAATTTCATATTTTTGCTAGTCCCATCAAAAATGCATCTCAGTAAAAGGACTGTTATAAAGCCTGTAGTATTGCAAAGGGGACGTTCCTTTCAGTAGGCACAGAAATAGCATACGCACTGTGAAATTTTATGAAGGAATGAAAATCCAGCTGGTGCTTCCATACACCCAGTTTATCATTTTCTGTTTGCTGGTTTTCTCCTCCATTCTTTGGACACTATTCCAGAATTAAATATCCTTTTCTGGAGTTGTTCTCCTAAGCCTAAGTTTGGATATGCTGTGCAGTTACATCTCTTGGATTTAAGGCTATTCACATGATACGTTCTTGGCATCAACAAAAACTACTTGGCTGCATAGAAAAAAGATCATGAGCAGCTTCATTAGGTTTTTTTTTTTTTTTTTTTTTCTGTTATGCAATGATCAACTAAAAAAAATAACTTTTTAAAGTTAATTTTAACTCAATAATATCATCTTTAATAGCACTTTATTTCATGATTATGGCAAGCTATTCTTGGCTGAAACCTATGAGGCAACTAGGAACAGGTGACTCTTGCAGAGGCTCTAGTTTTAGCTTAATCTCCAATTTATACCCAAGTTTTGATGAGAAATTACCCAATTGGCAAACATACCACCATTGATTCACAACAGGTAAGGCTGAAAGATCATCAGAAGTTAAAGGAATCTGGATTCTCCTACTCTCAGTCTTTGCCTGCACAGATAATTATTTATACATGTTCAAGGGTAAGGCAAGGCACTCTACAAAGTCTTAATTCAGTTCCTGTAGACAAGGGTGCAACTGATATCTCTTTTCTGACAACAAAGGCCACAATCCAGGTAGGTGACACTGATAATTTGAGGAAGCACTTGTTAGTCCCCTAACTCCATGGATCGGTACACTCCATAGATCATCTGTACAAAGCTACTGTGCTACAAGCACTGATGAAGTCATACAGCCCAGAATTACTGTGAACTTCAGAATTGCTGACCTGAAAATCCTAAGAAGAATGAGGTAAATAATAGGGAAGAAAAAAGATCTTCCTGTCAACAGGACAGACCTGAGGTAAGCAGGAAACCAGGTTCAGATCCCTGTTCTGTCTAAATGGAAATATTCAAAACCAGGTTTCCACCTCCCTAACATCTATTTCTTCATTTATTTGAGATAAGTGCTTTCCAATCATTTCCAATCACTTATTATTATTTTAGTCCAACCAAGTGTAGATGCACACTATAAAAGGAACAGGCAGAGGCATTTAACTTAAGTTCCACCTCCTTCTGTATTTAAATCTTGGATAGCATCAGAGGTTTCTTGGGATCAGTTCCACAAGCTCCTAATTCTCCCCAGGACTAGCTGACCTGGAGACGAAAATATATTGGGTTCAGTGCCTCTAGATGCTATTCAGCTCAGCGTTGCAAACCTTGAGTACCTTTATGCTTTAGCTCTTAATCTTTCTTTTCTATTAATTCCCCAGGGAGATAATGAAGTTAGTACTTCAAAACCACACGGTGTTCTGAGGAAAGATTAATTCTTCAGTGCTTGTGAAGAACTCAGCTACTCCGATAATGGAGATAAAAGCAGCCAGACAGGCAGATATTGCGTAGACATCTACCCTGGTAGCACAGGGGACTGCATACATGTTAAAAAGCACTTTAGTTTATATCAGGGCAGCAAGAGGTTGAAATCATATCTATTGAAAATTCTACCACACCTTCTTAACAGAGAGAGCTATTGCAAAGAATCCAGTTTCATATTTGATCAGGTCAGCTTGACATGGTTTCTGGAAGTCAGAGAAAAAACATATACAGATCAGCTACAATAAAAGATACTTAGGAAGCTCTTAGAAGAATGTTAGACTGACAAAAACAGCAGTAGAATGCTTGAAATCCCAGAAGTGGACAGTGAGGTACCACACTGGTCATGAATACAAGCTTCAGGAAGCAATTTTAGAGGCTTAACAATAATGCTAAGAAAAACACTATTTAATTTTTGTTGTCTCTTTATTTTGCTGATTTTAGGGAATGAAAGGAAGCGTCAAGAGTGGGTTTGTGAATGGGTTCGGCTCATAAATGATATAATTATTTTCAATGCCATACTAACGTGTCAATGTCCTTCCTTATCTGGAGGCTAAAAATGTATTTATATAAAGATAAATACGCATAATATAATCTGTGCCTCACAGAGCTGCCTTTAAAAGATGAAGATCTGCTGTGGTGATTTGATTGTTGATATCTGAACAACAGGCAGAAAAGCAAGCCTAATTAACCATGTATTACTTGCTATGTGATAACAGTGTTCAACTTGAGAAAAAAAATATATAAATATCTTTAGAATATGGTACAGTCTAGGCTTTGTTCCTTGTCTGTTGCAGAGGTCTCACTGAAATACAGACGAGCAATCTGCTCCGCAGACTGAATTACCGGAGCCCAGGCATGGCACTGTAATCATCCCCACTTGGAATATTTGTTCTGAGACAGATTCGGTCAGGAGACACCTCTTCTGGAATAGGTGTCTTCTGTTTGCATATTTCCACACCAGTGGCGGAAGTTTTAATGTCCAAATTTTGAGTCTGAAGCCTACAGCAGGAGCAAGGCTCCAAGATGGCTCACCACTTCACCACCTGGCACTTGGTTTACTCCAGGCTATTGAAGAAAACTGGGCCACATAGCAGTTGGGTTCTTACGGGTCTCATTCAATATCCTGATCATTACTCCCTTCTCCTTCTATTCCCTTCCCTCCCTTTGCATCCTTTCCTCTATTCTCTTTTTCAAAACCAGCAACAACACTCTTGCCATATACAAGGTACAGCAATCACACAAAGGAAATAAAAAAGCAAAAAGAGAAGACCCATTTTTAGTCACCTAAGTTAGAAATACATCTTAACCTGATATATCATCACTCTGTGAAAGTACTTAGGCATTCTGAAGCCTTGCAAAAGAATCACATTTGAGGAGGTAAGAAAACAATCAAGAAAAGGCAAAACAGAGCACAGCTGAATGTCACCTGAATCTCAACCTGCTAAATTATGTAATGGTAAGTTTTACTGAGCAATGCCTTCTTCCAAAGCGTAACTGCAAGAAGGATAAGAGTGAGTGTAAATAAGGGGAATGTAAGCACAGCTTTCAGTGTAGCATTTTTAAGAGTCCATAATACTCATTATCCTCTCCTGATATGGGTGAATGAGACAAGAACTTTCAAGGTTAAACGGGTTAAATGTTTGCCAAATGCACAACAGCCCACAGAAATAAAAAGCAGCAATGAAAAACTGCCTTGCACAACTGTTGCTCATTACTCTTTGACTTATTATACATGACAAAAAAAATCATTGCTGGGCAATAATCTCTGAAATTATTGCCAGCTGAACAAAGTGTGTGACCTATGGGCACCTCAGGAAGCTCATTCTCTAACTGACAGCATGATGCACAGAGGCAGTTAGCAATACCAGTGCGACAGGAACATGAGCATTTTAAGGTCGGTGGCATTTAATGAGGCACAAATCTAATTTGGTTTCTACATTCTCCTTCTTAGGTATATAGTATGATGATTTAAACTATTTTTCTCATCCTTCAAATAACTGGCATAGCTCACAGCAAGAAGTAACATTCCTCTAGGGGGAAAGAAAAGGTGAATGCCTCTGACAAACTCAAATTCATTGAAATTTCATAGTCAAAGCACCCTGGCTTTGTCTATACGTGCAATTAGCCATTTCGTTAGCTGCTAGAATTGCAAGTTGTGTACACAGCTGGGAATGTAGATGGCCACTAGTGGTTTGAGCAACACCGATGGAGCATAGTCCACTGCCCTCAAGGAGCTGATAGAGTTGCTTTGATTAATATGTTTTACACAAGACGACTACTGGGAATGCTGCCTCGGTGGCATAATCTCTTCCCTGTGGCAAGTTTCCTGCATGTACAGCTTAACTCTTTAAATAGACCATTGACTGCAAGTTATAGCTAACAGTTTGTGCCACAGACACAGATGAACAAATGGAAAGCTGCACAGTTTATTCAGTTAAAGGGGTTACATTCTTGCAGTCCCTCACATTTGACTCGCCCCATCAATGTCACATGGCTCGCTAGGTAGAGACAATCGTGTGGTTTGGCTGGCAAATCAGTCGTGTAAGAAATACCAGAATAGATGTGTGTGTAAGGACAAGTAATTTTACTGCAAGTGGACAAAGCATCTTGCTCTGATCGATTCCTTGCTCAGGAAGCCCTTTCTGGGGGCTTCTGTGTTTCTTGTTCAATATGAAATTATCTGTGTGGAATAATCTTGGGTTTGGAGAGTAATAACTCCGAAGTAAGGATGAGTAACTTGTGCATTTTTAAAAAGAACCCTCAGGAGGTGCAGAAGCTGGCAGAACACTTAGGTACATTTTAGGGGAAATTCAGAAAAATTCTGTCTTCAAGATTCCTATGGGCTTGAAACATGGCAGAGGCAGGTGAGAAAGAGAAGTAAACTGAATGCTAGGGACAACTTGCACTGAAGAAGTAGGAGCAGTGTAATCCCTCTTGTTCTTCATACTAGGTGATTTTCAGAGCCCAGTGTGAGGTTGTGGAAGCTCAGCCCATGGGCTCTGGCATAAGTTAATTCTTATGGGGCTGTGGATATTGTCCCTATCAGAGTCTAATCCTCTCATTTACCATGGTGAGCTGTGGACATGTGTGGTAGCAGCAGCCCCAATCTAGTATTTCCTTCTGGCTCTCCCTGTGATGCATGACAAAAACTCAACTGGGCTCCATAGGATGAAAAAGGTTCGGTCATGAAACTAAATAAAAGTAACCTTGCCAAGATCAGTTCCAATGCATGGCACAAACCAGCACACTGGTGGGGTGCTTCTCAATCTGAATGCCTAGATGAAGAAGAAAGGATGAAAGGTCAGGGATGCTACTTTCATGTCCTTTAGCCACTGCTCTTTGTAAGGTAAGCATTTGGGGTCTGTCTTTCTATCTTTGTTTGCATTCAAAGGGAGCGAGGTGGGCACAACTGTGAATGGCGAACAGCGTCAGCAGGGAAGGTGGACACCAGCAAGGCATTCCCAGCTGCAGCATGGAGTAGGCAGTATAGGGGGATGATCTGCAAACTATTTTAAGGTGTAGTTATTCTAACTTGAGTTAACAACATTAACTTTCTGAGTGCCAGGGCAGGCATTATGAATAGCAGGCAAAGATAAGAAAATTTGTTGTCTTTCTTTCCTGTTTTGGCACAGAACTCATAGCAGTGATGCTCAGTACCCGCTCATAGCCTTGGATTGTGCTGCCTGCTGAGTGATGCTAACAAAAGAAGCTCCAGTCTCTGGCTTCTTGTTCCTCTTGCTGCCTTGCCCTACTTTTATGGTTTGATCAGTTGATTTTATTAGGAAGTAAACTGGATCATCAAAACACGCATCTGTAGATGTTTTCTTTTCTCAGACAAGCAGAAAGTTAAGATAGAACCAAAACTATAAAATATGACACAATAAATGTCTTGAGGCTGTTCTAAATCGGAAATTATGGAGGAGAACAAGGTGTTGGATAAGAAAATGGGCTAGGAGAGGCAAATACAACATAAGCCTGCATTTTAAATGTGCAAGGGATAGAAGCAATCTTAATGCTAATATTTGTCAGAAGAAGGTAGTAAAGAATGACAACAACGAAAGAGAAATTAGCCAATAATTATGTTTGCTCTGTGCCTGGAAAAAAGTTGAGCTTTATACCATTCTAGGTGGTAAGGATCAGGGCAGTGGACAGTATCTGGTGCATTAACATGAAAGCTGTGTATATTCTTTTGTCTCTGCTACTTCTCATTGCAGGTTATTCCAGCTCCTTGCTGGTCAGAGATATTCTTTGAATATATTTTTTATTATTTATATAACTTGACTATATTTTTTTTCAGTGAATTTAAGTTTGCATGTTCTTGTTTCCATGCCACCGCGTGTCTTAGATTTTCCCCAAACTATATTTATAAAAACATTAACATGTTCCCTCAGGTTCTGTTTAACAGTCATAAAGAAATGAATCTTTTCCAGTTGCTGCCCTGTAAAAGAATTTCCATTCCTTATAGCAGCCTTGTAATCTTTTTCACTTGTTGTGAATGTTCAGTTCCCATCCTGGACAGTGGCAGTGCCTCCTACAGTTTACATACACTGCTGTTGATATTGAAAACTTCTGTACGATACACTACAAGATCGTATTTTCTTTCTGTTCCATTATAACACACTACTGAACTAGGTAAAAAGTGGCTGCAGAACATTCTGAAGTCTCTCCTCCTCCAACTATTGTACTGCCAGTTTCCAGCAAATTTTTCTGTGCTTGAGATGTTCATGCCTCTATTTTTTTCTGCTACTAAATTTCTTTTAGTAAAAGAAATTTCTGTCCTCAAGGGACTATAGCATACATTCCTCCTCCTGTTTCTTTACAAATCTGTCAGATCTTTTGTTAAAAAAAAATAGAAAAGCAGCTGAGGGAGATGAGATGGTTCAGTCTGGAGAAGCGGAGGCTCAAGGGTGACTTTATTGCTCTCTACAACTGCCTAAAGGGAGGTTATGCTGATTTGGGTCGGCCTTTTCTGCCATGTAACTAGCAGTACGACAAGAGGGAATGGCCTCGAGTGGCAGCAGGAGAGATTCAGGTCGGGTGTTAGGAAATACTTCTCTGAAAGAGTGGTCAGGAGCTGTAATGGGCTGCCCAGGGAGGTGGTAGAGTCACCGTTCCTGGAGGTGTTCAAGAAACATTTGTATGTTGTACTGAGAGACATGGCTTAGTGGAAAGCACTGATGATAGGTGGACAGTTGGACTGGATGTTCTTAAAGGACTTTTCCAACCTTGGTGATTTTATGATCCTATGAAAAGACTCTAAAACAGATCTTTCAAGAATTTCCTTTTTCTATCTTTAATTCTCTTTAATCTTATATTTCTGTTTGATGCCCTGTCCATACAGTCTCCAGTTTAGTTATAGTCTCTGATCTAAGACATACATTTTTCATATTGAAAGCTGTTGTGTGACACTGTATCATCTTATCTTTAGATAGGGTTACCAGATGCATTTAGATGCATTTTCATGCAAAGGGTGTTAAGAAGGTATTCTTCTCCCTGCAAATATTTCCTTTCAACTGTTGACTGGAATAATAAAAATCTCAAAGTGGAAACTTAACTGACATTTCTCCATTTCAATAGATTTCATTTAAGTCATTTTGAAACTGCAGCTTTTCATCCCAGCTTGTGAGGTTGTGTTAGTCAAGATTTCTCCAGAATGGACTGGATCCAAAAATTCTGGAGAAATACAGAGTAGCCAACTCTTATTTAATATGTGTAATCTAGGGCATAAATCTCTGCTCTCCTCAATGTAAATGTATCTAACACATGGTGGTATGCTGTGATAGAAAAAAAAAAACATGCAGCACAAACTCTGCTCCTTCCATTTGTCACAAACCTGTAGAGTATATATATATATATATATATATATGTATCTCATAACAGATGATTACACATGGAGGATTTCCTAATCAATCAACCACACCCTGGACAGCAGAACCTTTAAAACATGTAGCTGAAGGCTAGCAAGCTAAGGTAACAAGGACTAACTCTGATGCATTTTTTAAAGGATACATCATGTGAGCTCACAATTCACACACTTCCTGACTGTGATTAAATATATCCTCTTTTATGTATTTGCCCTGGGCAGCCCAAGGCTGAACCAAAATCCCAGCCTGGTCAGGTCAGTGCTGTGCTGCCCACGGGAGCCACGTGCCCCTCAGAGCTGCTGCTGCAGGAGGTGGGAGGCCAAGACAGCAAAACCCCAATGCTCAGGGCTGGAGGGAGGGCAGCTGGTCTTGCACACAATGCAGCCTGGGGAAGACACCTTGTCTATAATTGCATTCCTATTGCTTAAGGACTGAACCAGGGCTGTCTGGCGTCTGTCTGCAAAAAAATTCTCAGCATCTCTTTGTTCAGCATCTGCAGTGCAAAAAAATATGATGCAAGTAAGCTCTACTCTCAGAACAAATACCACATCCCTTGTGGTGCTATAAAATTGTTCTCTCTTTAAGCCTAGGATCTTCAATTACAGATCCACGTGATCTTTATAGTCCCTTTTATTAGGCAATAAAATGAAAAATTTATCAGGAAGCTGTATACACAGATTTATCCAAGTGACCAAAGTGTACAGTGCACTTCATGAGGAAAATATGGAACACTGTGACCTGAAAAGCTTTGTGTTGGTAGCCAGTCAATCTTCATGGCAAAACATCAGACAGAGTGGGTGTTGTTTTCTTTCCTTGGTATTGTTAATAGTTTATTACATATTGCAGTTCTTTTCTCAGGCAAAACTAGAAAGACAAAATGAGCCGTGCTATTACTAGAGCCTCATCAGTTTTAAAATTGCATCAAACTGCCATTATTGTCAGAATGGTTTCCATTAGTTCTCATCTGAATTTTTATTTTTGTTTTTCTTATTTTAAGGTGCATTCAAGTCATGTTCATGCTCACAGTGTTTTCTTTGAGTATAGGGAAAGTTCTGAGCAACAATCTTCACAGGTAGTGCCCCCCTTTGCACCTTGTCCCAACCCACAGTGAGCAGCACTTTGTTGTTAAAGCTGTGATACTTCAAGGAAAGAAGTGGAATCATCTGTCATCTCTTTCCTCTTCTGATGCATGCTGACAGGAAGAGAGCTTGCTAGATCTTGCCGTTGATATTTTGGTGTCCAGTGGAGTGAGTGGTAAGGAGTTTTCTTATTCTGTCAGTCTCTTGTTCAGCTGCATTGTCTGCATCATGCTTTAACCCTGGAGAATTAATCTGCTGCTTTGTAGGGGATGTTCAGGAAGTGAATCTGGCAAAGAGTAAATGTCAAATGAACTCATCCTTCCTACTTACAACAAGGTCAGAGAATGATATGACAGCGATTAATTTATATGATCTGGGAAAACTGAGTAAAACACATTGTTTTAATGAGTTATTTTTAATTATATGCCTATAAACACCCGTGCTATGAAATTAAAGAGGTTGTAAATGCAAAGTCAAGACATTCAAGGAATCAAGCACCTTGATGTATTACAGCCAGAGTGCAATGCCTGCATTATGACAGAAGCCCATCAGTTTGCACAGGAAAATAAGACCCACTCCTGATCTATTTTCTCATTGCTTCTCCTAATAAATTAACTATAAAAAGCACATAATTTTCAAACATTTCTTTTCATTTGAGACCTCTTATCTTTTAAATGTGCTTTACTTACATACTGATATCATGTTCAAATTATGTCCTTCTACAGCATGTGAATTTACACCCGTAGGCTGATTGACGGCACTCCTATTTCTGCTTCTCTTCATACACAGGGCATGGCACTAGCATGTAGACCTTTAGTAAAATCATTCAAACTGTCCCTCACATATCAGTCTGTGAGCACTGCACTCAGTTGACATCATACCACTATCTGCCAGCAACAAGGAAAATACCAGCCTTCAAGATGATAACACAGAGGCTGTGTCCAGAACAGTCCTGCTATGTGAGAAGTTACACATTTCCTCTTCATCCAGGAAAAGACTGGTTCCTCAGATGTATGTAATACACAAGAGTCACAAGATATGACTGGAGAATTCAAGGCACATCTGATTTTAACCTTAAAAGTGGATGAACGTTACATGTCTGTCTTATTTTAGGTGTGCTAAGGACAGTCCTGAAAGGGTCATCTACAAAACCCCAACTCAGCTAGCATCAGCATATAACAGTGAGCATGGAATGAACATCTACTTTCATTCCTGTTTAAAACTTTGGTGTCAGTCTTGACCCATCAGCTCCTGGCTGCTTACAATGTATTTTAGTCTTAGCACTATAGCCTATGTAGTTAGCTGGATCTGCCAGCTTAATGACCGTTAGGAGATCCTGATTGCTAAATGACAGATAATTCCTGATTTCTGATTGCTAAATGAATGCTCAGTGCATGCTCCTGCAGATGCAGTTACTTGTCTCTACAAATGAGGGTGAGTAAAGAATTCAGTTCAGGGAGGCCTACCTAAGCACTGAAATTTATATTTACTTTCGAATTTTTTCTAGTATTTAAAAAGCTTTTTAAGGTGTTGTATGAATTTAGAAGGAGAAATAGACAAGTACTATCATTCCATTTTTATTACAGAAAATACAAATTCCAGAAAAGGAGACAATGATCATTCATTTACCTTGACTATATTTTTCAGCATCTCTTGAAGATGCTCAAATAATATCTGAAATTATCAGCTAACAATGAGTTAAAGCACAATCAACCTGTTTCTGTTCACTCTACATAACAAAGGTCTTTGAAATTGCTTTTTTCTTAGTTGATATTTGCATTCATTTTGATTCCTCATTAATTAGCAAAACTGAGTCACTTCTTAGATAAAATGACTTCAGATATAGCCATTGTAATCTGAGATAACATAGGTCTGTTAACTCTGACTGGGGAAACAGCAAAGCAAAAGGGAAATATCACAGCTAAGCTGGCTTCCTTCACTGTCAGCATCCAGGCCTTTTCATAAAGACTCAGAGCTATCCTCGTCTCCCAAGATTCATGTCTCATTACTTGGTGGCTTCTGAACTCAGCAGTATCAAGGAATTATGGCACCTCTGAGGAGAAATCAGCTTTTGAAATTCAAGAGCAGGTCCTCTCTATGCAAAAAGATGAAGTCAATACAAAAGAATT
The DNA here is from genome assembly GCF_054131305.1 of Coturnix japonica. Classification (NCBI taxonomy): domain Eukaryota; kingdom Metazoa; phylum Chordata; class Aves; order Galliformes; family Phasianidae; genus Coturnix; species Coturnix japonica. The sequence goes on from NC_140663.1 coordinate 166,540,601, forward strand.
GTCACCGAAGATAATTACTAAGTCATGCTCACAGGGAAACAGTAACAGCACACATTGATGCAAACAAATGTCAAGAGAAACCACATGGGAAAGGTATCACCTTACTGAACCAGATCTGCTGAGCAGCCAATAAAATCGCGATAGACATGTGAGGGGTTAGGTTAGCTGGAAACAGCTAGAGCAGAAATTGCTGTTAATAGAATCACAGAATGGCTTGGGCAGGATTGGAAGGGACCTTAATGATCACCTAGTTCCAAATCCCCTGCTGTGAGCAAGCTTGCTACTCACTAGATCAGACTGCCCACTGTTATGCCACCATCTAAATAGTGACCATGAAAAAAAGGCGCATTTCATTGTGAGAAGGAAGATAGAATGTCTGAAAACCGTGTATTCTGCTTATACTTCCAAGTTTTAAAAGGCTTGATTTGGAAGGCAGGATTTTGGGAAAAAGTTGTATGCAAGGGTTAGTGAAACCATCACTATACAAGAACACAGTCAGAACGAAAGGTCACACAACGCAGCTTAAAGTTAAAGTCTGACTCATTTCAAAAGACACTTTTGATAGTTGCCATGCTTTAGATAACTTTGTGTACATCGTGTATTGCTGTTACAATTTTCAGATTCACTCAGGAGTGTTTGCAAGAGGGGAAGGGGCAAAGCTTCTATAACTACTCTTTTCAGATTTAAAACGAACAAGATGCATTAGACAAACCTCCTTATTCTAATCTCAATAAGCAGAGCGTTACATTCACACTGGAGAACGAACAGCAGAAAAACACATAACCTTCTAACTCATCACTGAAGAAACTCAAAGAACCGAGTGAATTTAAAATTGTAAAGGTATATTCCAGAACTGCTGTACTTTGGAGGGCAATTGAGAAATAACACAATCAGTCACTAGCATGCATGTTTGAAAATGTCTCTTAAAATGTCATATGAAAAAGGATGTATAGAAGCTTCAGGAATAGTCCCATAGTCTTGCTGCTGATCATATGAACTCTATATGTTATCTATAAATCATGATTTGTTTTAAGGAAATTAGGTTCAGGAAAGTAGATTTGAAATTTACTATTGTCCTTTTTATTTTCCTTGCTAACAGGTATAGAAGAACTTTTCAAAGTGAAGAAGATTTTACAGCCAGTGTCCACCTGCTCGACTGAATTCAGAGGCAGGTCGTGAACTGAGACAAGATAAAGGAATGTAGTGCTGTTTGACTGTTGAAAAGGTGGTTGAGAAACGTTTTGGGTCCTACCCTGTAAGTAACCTGTGGGTTACATGGGATTTTTAAAAAAACAAAAAACAAAAAACAAAAAAAAAAACCAAACAGATATTTGGTTCCTTTTCTAAGCAGAGTGATAAGAAAATCCCCCGTCTATCTTGATACTACGACAGAGATAGCATGAGGACATTTGAATTAATAAACCACTTTGTCTCCCAAAGCCTCTGCCTTTGACAAGTCTATAATTTTTATTTCCTTCTGTTTGACTTTCATCACCTTGACTTCAGAGTAAGCATCACTTCATCATGTGGGTTATCCTTACTAAAATAATTTAGAAATCATCTCAGTAGCACAGTGCCAGCAACTGCAAGATTTAGTTTTTTCTCCCCTTTCTGAGTTAGTCTGGATTCTCAGGTACAGAGTCTGGTCCATCTGGTTGTAGCCCCCTAGTTAGAGTAATTTATCTATTGAACATTGGTTCCACCCTGTTTGGTTTCTGATACAGAATAACAAATCATTTGGATGTGTGGTGATTTGCCAATCTCTACCTCTGAAGTTTAGCTCCCATGCTGAGGAAAGCTGTTGGTGATAATTCATGGCATGTTTTCCTGATGATTGTTCAGCACTCATTACAAACGTGGCACTCTGCCTGGCATTTAAAGTATTTTGCCTCTGAGCCACAGTCCATCAGGTGATCTTTGCCCTGCTCTAAAGGCATATCAGATAGAAGGATGTGGAACTAAGGCCCACACATGAGACCAGCAGGACAACTTATTTGGCTTGTGAGCATCAGAGAGGCAGAACAAGCCTCTTGGCCCACGATGGCCCTGCACACCAGGTAGGCATCTCACCAGTCAAAGAAGTGAACCTCACTAGCAGGGGCTGTGTGCACTGCCTTGCTGCCCATCCACAACATGTTTCATACTTCTGGGGCCAGTGAGTCTCTCCATACTGCTGCTGGCCAGTCTACAGCTCTTGGTAGTTTGTCAGCCTGCTTGTCCTACATGAGGGACACTATGATCTGAGACAGCAGCAGTCATATCCTTCCTTACAGAAATGATATGATTCATAATTTTAGTTTTATACAGTCCATAATCCACCACACAAACATATATTTCTCATTCAAATGAAGGGGTTATTTTACAGAGCTACTGCAACATGACTGAATAGATAGAGCTAACTGTAAGCATTAATGCATCCATATTAATAGCTCATTTATTCCCTGCATTTGGAAACAACAGAGATGCTACACACTTTTTCCTTATCTTAGTGTCTAGGACAGTGTATTTTGAAACTGCTTATGCATCTTGTTCTGAACACACGTTATTGTTTACACATAGTTCTCATGGCAATACATCTATGTCTCATCATTGGTAAGTTAGGTTAGTCATTGAACTTTCAAAAGGCTGTGCATTCGGGAGCTTCAGTTGCTGAAGTGCTAGTATCCCTTTAGGTTACAGTTTAGTAAGACTGCCAGTAACTATTATAAGAAGAAAGACATTTAAGTTAAAATAGAATAATATAACAAGGAGTATTTTTATGATTTTAAAGAAAAAATTAACACAAGCTTCTGAAAGTCTTCCTGTTCTATTATTGTGAAGCAGGTTGCTGTAGAATAATATTACTTATGATGGAGGCATACAAGTCTCTTTAAAGAGCAGTGACTATGTTACATAATTTTCAGACAGGTGAGCAAAACTATTCAGCATAAGCTCAGTCTTCAGTATTTCAGTTCATGTCAGTGCATGCTCCCCCCTGTAAAGTCTAAAAATTAAATATGACTTCCTGATAGTATCTCTTGCTTAGCATTGCTCTTAGAGATACTCTTATTTTTCATGTAAGTCAACAGGACTTAGATTTTTCCTTAAAAGCTTGACTGAGTGGGTGATTCTGATTCTACAATCCTCATTCTTGCAGAGTAATACAGAGTAAGCCCAACTGAAATTACATTAGCTCACCCTTAGTCGAGTATTTGATTGAAATACAGATGGCTGGACTTGGTGAGATTTACATCCTTTTGCTCATCACTTGCACAGTTCCTGGGAAGCTGGCCAATAAGTCTTCAGCTTTTCAGAACACTTGCAGTAGTTCCCAACAGCCGCATTCTCACAGATATCACGAGTATCACAAGGAATCACAAGTGGATTCAGCCCCATGCATCTCTTCAACTGAGGAAGGGCAGTTAGCAGTAATAATATTCATTTTATTTCCATTTGAAAATATGCATTTCCCCACCAGTAAACAAATAAATAAATGAGCTGTGAAACAAACAAATAAATAAATAAATAATAGATGGATAAACCGAATAAACAACAGAAAAAATAGCCCTACTTTAGAACTGGAATAATGTAGAAGATGCAGTGAAATGACAGGAAATATTCAAGCCAAATTGGTGCAGGCCCAGACACATACCAAGAAAAGGATCTTCTCCTGGAACTGCACTTGATGCTCTTCTTCTGAGAGCAATGGCTACTATCAGACAGGAAACAAGGCTGGATGTATCTCTGACCCAGTACAATTGTTCTTTTGTCCTTGTGACATCCTTCCACTAGAGACAGAAATGGGTAGGTACACTCTAACAGTCCCTGAATAAATGAAAGCCCCGAGACCATCTGTTGCTGGAACAGTTTCTGCTGTTTCTACAGGACTGAGGCCAAGCTTTGCAGCTGCCTTATAACTTTCAATAAACTTGCTGTTGCTCTTCCATCACCCATGTCAAGTTCTCTTCAGTTTCACATCTTAAAATCTGAATTTGGCAAAGTCCAGAAGCACTGCTGCAAACACTTCTCCCAGCCTACAAGCACAGACCACACGCTAAGTTGTAATTCAACTCATTCACCTCCTGACATTTGTTTTTTAACTTTTATTGATAGTTGTTAATAAAACATATAACAGAGGAGATTAGTCCCAACCTCCTCTGCTATGACTTTTCCCAGGCTTTCACTGCTCACAGTTAAACATTCCCAGGAAATCACACATATTCCCTCTTTCCTGTCCTTTTTTTTTTTCAACAGTGTGAACTTAATGAGGGTGCTAATCCCGCAGACCACAAGTAGAGTAGAGATGTGTGAGACAGCTTCAAACACACTTGTATACTGTGAGCATTCTTGTTATGGTAGCACTGAGCTGTACCTGTTTTGACTTAACTTTCCAGCTTTCAGTGAAAAACCTGCTGAAATGGCATTTATCAACCAATATAAAGCACTTAGCTACTTCCTTTAACTAGTTTGGACTGATAGAAAGTGGTAAGAGTGATACAGATTGTTAAAAGACTAAATATTTTGATGGTAGAAATTTAGGTACATTCAAATACTAATTCTATAAAAGAAGGTATTCATCAGATGAGTTTTAAAATAGTTTGGTTTCTCTGGCATGTTATTTAGTAATGTGTGCCACTAGCATGTTCATAAAATGCAGTATATGTATTGCAGCAAATTGACTATTTTACTATGCAGTATTTTTGGTGCGTAGAAATTATTGTTGCACAGAAATGGTGAGACACTGGACACTGTCTTGGGAAACCTGCTATGATTGTCAACACTTGAGCAAGGTTTGGACCGGGTGGTCCATGGCTATTCTCATGGCTATCTCTCTTCATACTTTTTAATCTTGACATGGTGTACTGTAGTTGGATTGTCCTCTTGACAGTTTACTGCCTTCACTGCCTATTACTGCCTGGTCACTGTCCATTTTATTCCAGTTCTCTGTATTTATGTACAGTTCTTTTCTGCTGTTCATTCTCTCTCTCTCTCTTCCCCTTTTCTCCCCCAAAGAATGAAGCATTTTGTTTCAGTTAGTTTGCCATCTTTGCATTTCCATTTCACGAGTGTTTCTATAAACTTCCTCCCAGGTTGTGAATCTTTTTTTTTTTTTTACTTTTAAATTGGCACTTGCTTACTCAAGTGCTTCTTCAAGACATTTTGTTGTCATTTCTCCTAAAATATATGGTGGGAACAAGGCTTTTCCCCTGAAATGTAATTAGAAACACACTGCTTCAATAACAGATCACCTGTTTTCAGGGAAAAGAAAATGATTGAACCATGCAGACATGCAGAAATACTTTATTGTACAACCGTAGCAATGATAAAGCAAGCAAGCAAGGAAACAAACAAAAACCCTCCAACAATGTCACTGAATGATTCAAAAATTTTATCTCTTAATCGAGAGAAGATGAATGCTTAATTTAGATGAGAAACAACTATATTTGGACTCAGTACTTTCCTGTAAAAGGAAACAAGAGGATAGTGTAATTGCCAGTGGCCTCAGTGAGATAGTTTAGTGTCCATGACATACAGATCCTTTTTCTCCCCCGCAAACTCTCAAGCTCCTTTCATCCAGGAATTCTTCTCCCTTCCTTTCCAGTTACTTCCTATCTTCACAGACTTTGACCAGCTGCTGCAATCACTGCTTGCTTGGTCTGCCACCGCAGACCTATGACTCCTTTGTACAGTCAACATTTACAGCAGCAGCAATAACTTGATGAGATCTATTGGCATACAGGAGCCTCTACCAAGGTGGTGACTGAGTTACATATTCTGCTTTACTCAGGGGCTTGGCTGCAATCATTGTGTTCACAGTGAGCATTCAAGTTACAAAAGTGCTGGTCAGAATAATTATTAAAACATTTCATTATAAGAAAATTAGCATGAAAGACTTAAGTTGATTTATCTTCATGAAGCACTGTGAAACTGAGAAGTGCTATGGAAATACTCTATATTTCATTATAATTGCACTAGGCAAGAATTCCACAAAAGCTGCATTCTAACACCACTGGAATGCAGAGGTCACAGGCATTTACGGATAGCTCATCATTCTTGATCATCAAAATAAAATAGTGTGGTAAATTAGATACCATTAGAAATACCATGAATAGTCTAAATGCAGAGTTCAGAAACATAATTACTGCATAATGTTACAACAGTCCTCTGAAATTTTGTTGAACAAGGCTATGGACAGGCATCTTTTGGTAGGATTTACCCAAGATGATGGGATAAAGCAAGGTTTGGGCCTCTGCATAACCTGTTCTTAATACTGCCACCTATGCCACAATTGAAGAATTTCCCACAAATGATTTGACTATGCAATCTACTTTTTTCAGCAGTTCCATTGAAACAACACCAACTCAAGCCAGAGGCACTGTTTCTCTCCTAATAGTAATTCTAAACAGAATCTAACTCTAAAATAAGATCTTGGCCTTGCTTCAGACCTGTTCCAAGGTCCCCAATCATGCTCCTCTTGAAGAAGTTATCAGTGTAGATTTCTCTTGCATCCTACCTTCCCTTTGCAACCCAACTCCATTTGGAGCCCTGGGCTTTGTTTCTCTCCTAACTCTATCTGATATCCTAGATGTAGTTCTTCTCCTGGCCTGAAACCCTGCTCCAACACCATGAGCCATTACCATGTTGTAAAGGTTCGCTGTTGAAGTCTGTGCTGCCTATCCCTTTCTTCAATATCCTCTTTGTACTGACACTCCAACTGAAGCCCTTCATCTTCACCTTGGCTGAGCCTTAGCTACATCCCTGTTGGTCAAGGTAGAAGAGGACATTTATCGCAAAGCCTTGTAGCTCTCTCCTACTTTTTCAGCCCTTTTGCAGCTTCTACTTATGAAAGTAATCTTACACATAAACAAAAATGTTGACAGCAGCAGAGCTTTTGCATGTAAGCAAGGTCTCAAGAGGAACTCTCTTCTTGCAGTTCATCCTGTTCTTGGGGTGCATCTGTTTATATATATTATGGTTAGAGTTGGATTTGAGGTAGGAAGAAGATGAATCCTAGAACTCCAGTTGGAGTTGGTCTGCAAATGGGATGACCAAGTGTTGGGTTGCAAGAAGAAATCTCCCCTGAAAGCTCATTGGAGGGCATATGGCTGTGACATTTGTAAAGGTTGGTGTGAGGAGGCTGACAGAGCCTTATGCTTATAATGCACAGAGGGGCAAAAGTTAATCCAGCCAAGAACAACAGTTTTGATGTGAGCTGAGAAGTCACAGTCCACTTTGTGCCAGTCAGATGCTGCTTCAGACAGGCCTGAAAGCTGCAGAAACAAAAGGAATAAATGCACATCCATGAAGGGCTGGAAACACGCTGTTGAGGATGCTCCAGGCCCAAAAGAGCTGAAACCCCCCTGAGGTACTGTCATTCTGCTTACAAGTGTATTTTAAGACTGTCGACTGCCTGCTGACAAATTCAGTCAGCTGTCTCAGCTCTAAAAGGTACAGTTCCTTGGTGACAGCAACAAAATTACCCACTCCTTGAGGTCAGCATCACCAGAACTTCATTTCTAAAGAGAAAATCATTTCCGATCCCCTTCCTGGTGACACTTGCACTGCAGGTGTCACCATGGCAACCTGGGGAGGTCAGCACAGACGTTGCCAGGCAGCTGGGACACAAAAGGAAGCTGGGTGCTGCTTGTAGGCCTTGGCAAGGCCACAGCCCCAAGAGGATCAGCCCAGACCCCACAGGAGGATGAGCTGCAGCTACCCTGACAGTGCCCCACAGCAGAAGGGTCAGCAGCTAGACAGAAACTCCAAAAGCAGCTTTTGTACACAACTGCAGCACAGCTCTGGCAGGTGCCTGAGCCCTGAAGCTGAAGGCAGCGTGACGTCACCCACTTGAAATGCAACAGCCTTCCAAAAACGGGCTGTGCAAAAGGTCCCACTGCTATTCTGAAACTGAGCTTTTCTGTTTGTATTTATTAATATAGACGTGAATGGAATGTGTTGTATTAATATCCCTCAGAAAATGGCGCATGTAGGTGGGAAATGAGCAAATATTTGCATGTGATTACAGCTTGTGGTGCTTATAATGTAAGCAGCTGCCCATAAAAGCAGGCAGCTGGAGGGCAGCAGAACAGGACACTTCAATCTGTTTTTCTTTCTGTGTAAGCTCAGTGGCATCATAAAGTTTCCTCCAAATCTCCATGGCACTTGATAGGTGACACCTGTGGCAGTAGTAGGGCACCAGCGCCTCCCACCCAGGCCATTCCTCTTTTCCTCTCCAACAAGCAAAGCAGAGCTCTTGCAATTGCTGCCCTGAGGGCATCAAGACAGATGGTCCAGGACAAAACTCATCTCTCTGTGCAGTGAGCCCATACCCACAGACACAGCTGACAGGAGGGGAAAAGGTTTTCCTCCACAACCCACACTTGACCTCTCGATGAGCAAATGTTGCTTGGGGAGTGTTCTCGGTTTTACTTCAGCTGGGGCAAGCACAGAAAGCAGAGAAGAAAAAGAAGAAATCTGTTTCCTGCCTGCAAGGAGCAATCTCTCTGTCCCAAATGAAGATATGTACGCATATGCATTTTTACCCATACTTTATAGTGTTAAATATCAACGAAAGGACCCTTCTCCTGCCTTTCTTCCCTTGATTTCACACTCATCCACCAAACTCTGCCATGTATTCTCCCTCTCCCAAAGAAATGAGTGTGACTCTAAGGTTTAAAGCAGTATTTAGTTTTTAACAATTCCTTGGGGAGGCTGAAGATCAAAAACAACATAGCCTGCAGCTGCATTAAAACCTTTATTGGGTATTTTACAAGCAAACCAACACTGCATTTTTAGGATAGGTAATTTAAGGTCTCTATAAAGTGTTTTCCAAACAAAACATTACTTAAAACAAAATAATTCACAATAAAAAAATTTTCAACATAAGCTATACTAATGGTCTTATTCAAATCTCACTGGTATTTAAAATGCAAAGTAATAAATTATACAGCACATTTTTTCTGGTTTGCTCTTCTGCCCAACTGTACATTTTCAGCATTCCACTGAAAGACAAATATTCCAGTTTTCTTCAGTCTGTGGAATTAGGAGATGGCTACAGATCAAACTAGGATGTGTTTTTTGAAGAATATCAGGGTTATAACTATTTCATGGAAACCAAGATCACAAGATAATTCAATTAAATAAAGTTTGTAGGTACAAGAAATTAAATATAACCAATTACAGCTGCATGTGATCATTATTTCAAAAATTAAACCTTAAAATATTCACAATTTCATATCTAAAGGCAAACACTTCAAAGTATCAAATTATCCGAAGAGAAGTATGTAAAGTTTCTTCTCAAAGACAATATCACAGTTTAATGTTATCTCTACTGATAGGCAATGCAGGCCATAAAGGGGGGCTTTTGATAGCGAAACTGTACTAGACAGTGACATATTCTGAAACAGGCATGGCACGAGATAAGGTAAACAAACCGAAAGCACTAATGGAACTGTACAGAAAATGATAAGCAAATACACATGAGATGATACAAGTTTCTACTTTTTACAGACCCACATAAAATCTCTTCAAGAATCCAAGAGGAAAATGAAATTTCTCATTTTAGAGGAATATATTCTCATATCTTTCTGTCAAGACTCTTTCAAGATACAGAATAAGGAATGAATTGTGATTATGGTGTGGTCTAATGTTCTGATCACCAGCCCTCTCCTAGAATGTGAAGTATGTCTCATTTCTTGAAAGAAGAAAGAAAGAACACGTGTACCACCTGATAGGTGGGATAGACATTTGGGAGTTAAGCAGTAGATTGACAGATTTTTGTTTCACCCTCAGAGTTTGGCCCCAGCTTCCATTTTTATTTGGGTAAATCACCTTGTTGCTCTTTGCCTTTGTGTCTCTTCCCACTCTTTGCAATTTCATATTACTTAGCTTCAGTGCCTGTAGTACAGAAGCAAACACATGAACAGTTATCCAAGGCTCTCTTATTAATCAACAGAGAAACGCTGGCACCTGGGGCAGGTGATTCATGTGCCCTATTACATATGTCTGTATTAGGATGAGGTGAATCATGCCTTAAGAGCTCTTTCTACTCTTCTTAAGCACAGCAAGATCAGTGTCAGGAGCACAGATAAAGTTGCCTGTGATTCACAAATTTAGCAGGTTTGCAGCATAACTCCAGCCTCACTTCAGGCTTCTAAGGTATTACTGCTGGACAGTCAATATGTAAAATTAAAAAGAGGATGTTTCCAGGATTTTCTGGTTCTTCATTCTAGCCAGTAAAATAAGGCATTTTAGGCAAGATCTGTCTTTAACCATTACCTTTACAATCTTTAAAGTATGCTAGTGACTTCTATGAATTTTCCTCCCAGAACTGTTTTAAACTTCTGTTAAATCATCCTGATCTTATATTTTTTAGACTTCGAAATACTACTAATGAATAGAGAAACTGTAGATCTGAAATGAATATTTCAAAATGTTTGGCAGCAACAATCACGGCAACTGAATCTGAGAGGAGAATCTTCCAATAGAAGAGAGAGTACAAAGAAATGAATTCTGAAATGTTTAATTCTTTACACTTACATACAAGCTGCAGGTAACAAAACAGGAGTGAAGATAATTTAAAACTCTTGGAGGATGAAATGTTGTTAAAAGAAAATAACCCTAGTTATACTCAGATATGAATGAGAGCCTATAATGGAGAAAGAAGGAGAGGAAGAGAGGACCTTTTTTTGCCTTCTAATTCAATAATGTGGGCATTGAAATGTCTGAGAGATTGGCAAGGATAGAATTTGTCAGACTGATCTTTCAGCCACAAAATCTACAATTCTACATGGAAACAGACAGGCAGACATACATTTCTCTTACCTTTGCCCCATGGCTGCATATTAGATTATTTACTTTCAGTAGCTGCAGACAAAAAATGATCTGCCTGCTATTATAGCTGAACATTTTAGGATTACTGGTGATGAGATTCAGTTAAAGCAGTTGTTAAAATATGCCTCAAGAAAGAGAGTGTCATATTTAAGCATCATCATCCAAGTACTCTTATTTTGAAATATTATTTGGGAATTCAGAATGTAGGTAGATTGTTCCAAAATTAAAGCCTCTTCTTTGGCTCTATGGAAATTACAATAGATACGAACAGCGTATTAGCACCATTTGATAGAGCAGCCACAGCACACTATCTTTCAACACAGTCACGACCAGTAGCTGTTCATTTTCACCAGTGATGAACAAGAACCTGCATACTGCACTAGTAAAAATTGATACCAGTGGAGATTACCCATTGTTGACACAGCTGAAACACATCACCACATCACCGTGCTCACATTCACTGTCTGGCCTCCATAAGAGCCCAACAAGCATCAATGAATGTCAATGGATGCAGTTTTTTCCACCTGAAGGAATTCAGTAATACACCTTTGCTTCATATGTGCTCCCATGTCAGACACTGTTTGGTTACCTTGCCCCTCTTCTGCCATCTGTCACATGCACTGAAATATTAGCAGGAAATATTCAACCTCTTCTGCCATAACACTGTCTGCTTCTGACACTGAGGGCCAATATAATAAAATAAAAGGCATTATTTTTGGAACAGCCCTTGTAGTTCATACTGAAAATGTGCACATTCCTCATGACTAATTGGAAGCAAAACCCCTGGGTGAACTTAGTTTTGGTTTTCAACCCTAACTCAAATTTGGATAGTAATATTAGAATCTTGGCTAATGGAATTAATATAAATTCACAATGTGGTGAATACTTTTGAAAAATTAGACAATAGACTTTTATCTTGCATAGACTGATAGAGAATAATGAGGCACCAGATATTCCCAGTCCCTTTATATTGACACGGTCAAGAAAAGAAATGCGAACCATTTTGTTATTCTTGTAAAACATTTGAAATCCATCTCTCTGCATTATTGTAGAGTTGGCAGAACTTGAATCAAAAAGCTCCATCCCTATCCATGCATCCAATAAGAAATCACAGGCGATACCCAGATGAAAAAGTTTATGCAAAAATAATCTGCAGTTAAAAAGGAAAAATTAAGTTGTAGTCATTTACTGTAGTGGGTGATGTACCACTGAGTGCTGCCAATTCACACTTTTGTAGCATGTGAGTTATGTTTTATTTTTTCAGTTAAATGATTCAGAACAGAATATGATCTAATTCTTAGGGGTTTTATTTTGTTTCATTTTGGGGTTTGTTTTTTTTTTTTTTGTCAGACAGAATGTTAAAAACCCAGATTTTGGATCAGAGTGAAGACAGCTGGGCAGAAATAAATTTACTTTGAGTAAGTCCTCAGCATCCTGCAGTACACACAGAATACGGTGAAAGTCATATAAGTAACAATCAATACATCATATAGCTGGTCTGCACAGTTAAGAACTCAATTGAAGGATCACAATCATCCTGCTGCCTAAAGCTGTAATCATGCTTTGGCAGTTGAAAGCAAAACAAGATGGTAACATCTGTATTGTTGGAATTTACTTCATTTTCTAACTGAACTATGGGATAACTGGCTGATGTTGTGTGCATCTGAAAGTACACAGGCTCAAAATGTGAAATTATTTTTAATTTTCTCTTTTCTTAACAATGAACAGATGATGGAGTGGTGCAACAAGCAAGCTGGCATACAGAATAAGCTTGCCTATAATATTTTTAATATACTGTACTTTACAAATGCAGGCTCACATTGAAGCAAAAGAAAAACTGCATTGTGTCAGTTCTAACTACTACAAAGTTAATATAGTCAACTTTTACAGAAGCTGAGAGTTGCTTTAACAAGTGTTAATCCTGGTAGGTTTTAAAAGTAAAATAATTATTGAAAGGAATTGATGATTTGATCAACTCTAATTACATCCGATGATTAATTTAGAGGAAAGTAGTCATGGAATATTTTTTTTGTGACAAAACAGTCAAGAAAACTGTAATGCCATTTCATGCTTATACTTATTTAATCTTGTATATTCAATTCAGAGTGCCATTGTATTGCAAGTGCACTTAAGTGCCTGCTCTGTTGGTTTATACTAATCACAGAATAATAGAATAGCTTAGGCAGGAAGAGACTTTAAAGGTATCACCTACTTCCACTCCACTGCCATTGACAGGATTACCATCCAGTAGACCAGGCTGTCCAGAGCCCCATCCAACCTCAGCTTGCATGCCCTCAGAGCATCCACAGCTTATCTGGGCCACCTGTTTCAGAGCCTCACCACTCTCTGAGTAAAGAATTTCCTTTTAATCTCAATCTCCCCGCTTTTAGTTTAAACTGTTTCCCCTTGTCCTGTAACTACTTATGTTGCTTGAAAAGTTTCTCCCTATCTTTTTTAGAAGCCCCCTGTATGAAGTGACAGGCCACAATGATGTCTCCCTCAAACCTTCTCTTCTTCTGACTGGAGCCCCAGATACTTCAGCCTTTTTCTGTAGCAGAGGTGCTCCAGCCCTCTGTTCATCCTTGCGGCCTCCTTTGGACATACTCCTTGCACTGGAGACCCCAGACCAGGACACAGTACTCCAAATGGGGCCTCATGAGGGCACAGCAGAGAGGTCTGATCATGCTTCTTTTGATTCATCACAGCATGCATTTGGCTTTCTGAGCTACAAGTGCATATTACTGGCTCATGCTGAGCCCTTCTCCACAGGACTGCCCTCAAGGAGTCCTTCTCCCAGACTGTACCCTTGTCTGGGACTGCTCTGACCCAAGTACAGCACCTAGTACCTGAACGAGCTGAACCTCAGTTCATTTATGTGACACCAGTATTTGAGTTTTTCCAGGTCTCTCTTGATGGCATCCCTTCATTCTGTTTTGTGAACACCACCACTCAGCTTAGTATCATCAGCAAACTTGCTGAGATGCACTCGATCCCATTGTTCCAGAATGGACTCCTAAGGGATACCACTTGTCACTGTTCTGTTTGGACATAAAGCTGTTGCTAACAAACCTTTGGCAGTGTCCATCCATCTGAAGAGTGAGCAAAACCTCAAAATGGTGGTAAGGTAACATTTTGCTATAGAAAGGGAAAGGGGAACTTCACAGAAACCAAGACAAAGGGTAACTGTACATTTAAAAGTGCAGGGAAAGGGGGAATTACAGACACTTAGTCAAAATAAAGCCAGAGAAGAGGGCAATAAAGATAAGAAGAAACTGTCCGGAGACCTCTGACAAGAAGGATTAGATCCCCCCCCCCGGGCAAGATGATGCCGACATGGGAGAACAATAACAGCAGATAACACCAAGAAGAAAACAGAAGAAGAATTTCACCCCAAAACATCGGCAAGGGTCATGGGGAATGGGGTCAGGGGGAATGAGGGAATGGGGTTGCGGGGAACGGGGCCATAGGGAATGTAATGAATATGTAATCAAACTGAGGAGGAGACTATTGATTATGTATTAGCTTGACCTATAACTGTAACACACTTTTCTCCTTACGGTGTGCAAGTTTGGAGGAGCTATCCCCCTTGCACCCGGCGCTGCGCAACGCTGGAATAAACATACCTGCTTTATAACCCATCTCTGGATTATAGAGTTTGATTCCGCAAGTCAATTTGGCACCCCAGATGGGACCCTCTCTGTTCGGCTGCAGGACCAGCTGAGAAGGGGGACGCCTTTGGCGCGCCCCGAGATTTCTCGGAAGGACTCCCCTCCCTCATCTGATCACTGCAGGAGCAGACAAGAACCATCTATCGGCGGACCAGGTATGTGAAATGGGGGACCCGTAAGTCGTGAGGAGACGTCCTACGCAGGGCACAGTGGAGTCGGCGTGCTCCCCCCCAGGGATGTGAGCTCACGGGTTAGGTTAGGTTGCCGGCTGGGTTAGGAGGACTCCCTAGGGAGTGCCTACAAAGGGGCCAGTAAGTCGTACGCATGGTAAAAGAGCTATTGCTCACATTCAGGTGATTGCTAATTGGGCAGAGCTTGTCTGCTCTCTGGTACAGGGTGATTTGGGTAATCCTGGGATAATTGGTATCGTACAGCGCTGTTTATATAGGTGACCTACGTCAACAACTAGCACCGGTGTTCTTAACATCTTTGGTTAAGCTTAACAAATGATATATTGTAATTCTGTTTGAATTGTCGTGTGAGTGTGGTGTGAGTGAGACGCAGCCCAGCTGCGGGGCGAGTGAGGAGTCCCGACCCGCGGTTCCGTCCTCCCGCGAGGGAAACGGCCGGGGACGGACGAAGCGAAAGTTGTCTCCAATACTTGTTTATCTATGTTTTAATACGTGTTTATTTTGTATTATTAATTACCGATTGTTGTAAAGTATGTGGTCATTAGTTATAACAGTGCTGTTGTGTCAGAAGTGGTTTTACTTATAAAAGAATACGGTGGTTTATATTAAGTTACGATGGGAAAATCACAGAGCAAAGAGGTCCCTGCGCGCTCACCCCTGGGGTGTATACTGGCACATTGGCGAGATATCGCTGGGGAACCAGGAGGAACCCTGAGCCGAAAAAAAAAAATCCTGATTAAATATTGTAATCAGTGGTGGTTGATGTATAAGCTAGAGGACAGGGACAATGAAAATATAGAGGGATGTCTGTGTGGAATGAGTATCAAGCCATTTATGTGATACTGTATTCTGCCTGCGAAGAGCTGTAAGGGAGGTGGGTCAGTCAGTGCTGGCTCTGTGGTGAGAGGTGCATAACTGAACGATATGGATTGCTAAGGGAAAGTTATAAGGTAGTAAGAGTGTTTATGGAAACTGAAGAACTATGTTGTTTGATTTGTGGGTTTTGAAGGGAATGGGACAAACTGTTTGGCTGGTATAAGAAAGTGTAGTTGTTAATGTCATACGGAAGTATTGTTGAGGGTACGTGGAAGTGTAAATGAGGGTACAAATAGTGGAATAGTGTACAGAGGAAAAAGGGTTAAAGAGAAAGTGAGTTTATCTGTGCTGGCATGAGAACAACCCCCCCGCACCGTTCCCCTGCAATCAGAACTCTCAGAGTGGGAGAGGGAGCCAGGGTCAGAGACTGCTGCTGTAAACTGCAAAGGGGAAGGTGGAGAGGACAGGGCACTGGAAGTGAGAATAGCCTTCATGTGCAGAGATCTGGGAAATCTGAAATCTGGGCAGCACTGGATGGTTCTGGAGAGGAGGTGAAATGTAATGATTAGAGTTTGGAAAGTGAGAAAGTTTGGGAAGGACACAGGTTGAGGAAGGCAAAGATAAAAACAGGGATGTCAGGTCTGAAGAGAGGTGTACAATAAGAAGAAAACAAAACAAACACCTGATTGAGAATCAGAGATGTTCAGGAAACTGAAAATAATAACAGCTGTTACTGTTGTGGTGCTAGAGTAGGGCCATAGGACCCAGAAGATCCCCCACGAGGAAAGGGGGGGAGGGAGGCTTGAAGAGCCCAGGGAGGGCTCTGCCCCGCGGGAATGAAAGCAGCGTGCAAACTGCAATGGGACACTGGTAGAGAAATCCGACTAAGCTGAGTGAGAAGGAATTGTCTCTGATTGCAGAACTGAACAATGAGAACTTGGGAAGTTAACCCTAGCAGATACACCGATGAAACTGCATCTAAGGAAGCAGGATAAAGTAGTTCATTTTCTGATGGATATGGGAGCTTCTTACTACCCATAGTTGGTTTTGTAACATTAGTAGGTGCTACTGCCCAACAAGAAAAGGCTTACCTTTGGAATTAATTAAATATAAGCTAAGGAAACAAGTAGGAATACAGGAATTCTTGTACCTGTCAGGTTACCCTGGCAAGAAATTTAATAAAACTGGAGCTAAGGGTCAAACAATATTGGCTGATTAAGAATTGTAAGTCTGACTATTAACACAAACTGGGAAAAACAATGTTATACCCCCAGGAGCCACAGCAATCTCAAATAAGACACACTTAGGGGTGTGGGCATCAGGGCCAAAAATTAAGCCCTAAATACAAGTTAAAAGCAAGAGCTCACCCACTCAGGGTAGAGTGGTGCCCTTTGAGGATATGTGACTGTAGAAGGACAAAAGAAATAATAGATAATTTTTTTGAGTTTGAATTACTAATTGAATGGGAATCCAAGTACAAAACTCCAATTTTGCCAATTTGCTAAATTTTCGGATAGCAAGTGCTTTAGTTTGGTAGAAGACATGAGGACAAGTAATGGAATTGTTGAATGGATACACTCAGTGATGGAAAATCCATGCACTTTATCAACCAAGTTAAGGAATGAATAGGTGGAGTTTACCTTCTGGATTTGAGGGATGTCTCTTCTGCCTGGTTTGGCTAAAGGAAGCCTAAGGTTATTTGCCTTTGAATAGGAAAACCCTAATAGAGGGAGAAGAGACTCAGTTAACCTGGACAGTGTTACCCAGGGTTGTGAGAACAGCTTAATGATTTTTGAGAACTGGTCAACTCATGAGCCTGAGACCTGGGATCCTCCATCCTAGGGTGGAACTTTACTGGAGCGTGTGGATGCCACAGCAACAAAAGGACTGTGTACAATAGACTGAGAGTTTGCTGAGTTTCTTGGTTTACAGAAAGCACAAATAACTCAGAAATTACAGCTGGACTTTGAACCTTAAGGACTGCCTAGAAAGAAGCCATCTGCTAAGCCCCTGAGCTGCAAACTGCCAAGGAACTCCATACGTTCCCAGGAATGACAGGAGGGTGCTGACCATGGATACACAGCTACGGACTGATGGTAAACCTCAAACAGCTTGAAGTGAGTAAGGGATGGTGCCTGAGGGCAGTGGCTGCACTGGTGTTCAATATTCAAGAAGCCTATAAATCTACACTGGGCCAAAGGATACCAGTTTTAATATCTCATACAGTGTTTACTGTATTGGAGGCAAAAGGGGGACATTAGTTCATTGGCTCTCACCCCAAAGATTCCTGAAATACCAGGCCATCCTGGTAGAGCAAGATGATGTAGAAATAATTGTGACTAATATTGTCAACCCAGTATCTTTCCTTAGCGGAACTCCCGGAGAACCACTATTACATGACTGCTTTGAATCAACTGAAGCTGCACATTCCAGCCGGTCAGTCGAACCTGAAGGACGAACCCTTAGAAGATGCAGAAGACACCTGGGTTACCAGCAGCTGCAGTTTTATGAGACAAGGAGACTGTAAGGCAGGACATGCAGTAACTGCTACTGACCAGGTAATTGAAGCACAACCACCAGCTGTGGGGACTTCCCCTCAGAAGGCTGAAATAACTGCCTTGACAAGAGCTTTAATCATATGGACAGATGCTAAATATGTGCCACACGCTCATAGTACCATCTGAAAAGAGCAAGGATTGCTCACACACAAGGAAAACAGCCTGATTTAAATCTACCAATGGTTATTATATGTTGTAAAAGACATCAGAAATGTAACACTGTACAGGAAACAGAAAATAAGATGATAGATCAGGTGGCAGAACAGGCAGTTGAAGAGGGCTTCAATTCCAGACGGTAAACTTAAAATCTCTGAAGCCAAGTCAAAACCTGTAAAATATTCTAAAGAGAACAGGAGTCCAATTAATGATTTAGAAAGGAATAGAGCAAGTTGACAGATGGGTGCATGCCCAAATGGACACACTGTTATGCCCTTTAGTATTTTATGGAAATTGGTTATAAAGGAAGATAAGAGAATATATTGGGCAAACTAACACTACAAAGTACAGTCCCAGTACCAGGAACAGGGCACAAGTGGGCCTCACAGGAGAGGGCCTTCCAGGGCAACAATGGCAAATTGATTTCACAGAACTCCCAAGAAAAGGGGGGTACCACTGTATGAATATTTCTGTAACCTTAGAAACAATTGAGGATGCTGCTGCAGATGCCTGATGGACAATCCAAAAGGAGGTATCCTGTTTATCCAAAGATGCATTGCAACATGGAGTAGGCAGGGATAACACCGATTGGGGAATAGTTTTCTCTGGACCATGGGATAAACTTACTAGTTGCCAAATTTAGGATGACTGAAACAGTTTTTCTTAGCCTGCGTCACCTTGCTACTCTTGGTGTGTTTTACTTGTGTTGTTATAAGATGCCTTTTGTGTCTGCACCAAGGTACTGGAAGGGAATACGAGGTTTGGAAGAGACATGAGCTGAGACAAAAGGTAGAGAGCGGAGCCTATTTTGAGACCCATTAAGAATCTAGCAGGTAAAAGCCTGCTAGATTAAAGAAAAGGGGGGAATTGAAGAGTGAGCAAAGCCTCAAAATGGTGGTAAGGTAACATTTTGCTATAGAAAGGGAAAGGGGAACTTCACAGAAACCAAGACAAAGGGTAACTGTACATTTAAAAGTGCAGGGAAAGGGGGAATTACAGACACTTAGTCAAAATAAAGCCAGAGAAGAGGGCAATAAAGATAAGAAGAAACTGTCCGGAGACCTCTGACAAGAAGGATTAGATCCCCCCCCCCGGGCAAGATGATGCCGACATGGGAGAACAATAACAGCAGATAACACCAAGAAGAAAACAGAAGAAGAATTTCACCCCAAAACATCGGCAAGGGTCATGGGGAATGGGGTCAGGGGGAATGAGGGAATGGGGTTGCGGGGAACGGGGCCATAGGGAATGTAATGAATATGTAATCAAACTGAGGAGGAGACTATTGATTATGTATTAGCTTGACCTATAACTGTAACACACTTTTCTCCTTACGGTGTGCAAGTTTGGAGGAGCTATCCCCCTTGCACCCGGCGCTGCGCAACGCTGGAATAAACATACCTGCTTTATAACCCATCTCTGGATTATAGAGTTTGATTCCGCAAGTCACATCCTTATCCAATGAACTGTCTACTATTCAATAACATCTCTCTTCAATTTAGAAGTAAGGAATTTGTATGTGATTATATCAAAGACCTTGCACAAATCCAAGTAGATGACATCAGATTCACTTCCTTTGTCCACCAATGCCATTACTCCATCATAGAAAGCCACCAGACTGGTCAGGCATGATCTGCCCTTGTTGAAACAGTCTCAGATTAACTCGTCGTCTCACTTTTGCCTTCTCATAGCTTCCAGGAGGATCTACCCCATGATCTTCCCAGGCACAGACGCAAGTCTCACTGATTTGTAATTCTTCAAGACTTCATTCTTAAAAATGAGAGTAACATTTCCCTTTTTCCAGTCATCAGGGACTTCAACTGACAGACACAACTATATTAATATGATGGAGAATGGCTTGGCAACCACATCAGCTGGTTCCTTCAGGACACTGGGATGCATGTCACCGGGCCTACACTTTTCTTCTGTATTACCATATTTTCTATCAGGTAGATTTACACCCAGAAAAGTTGACCACAGAGGGCAGTTGAGTGTGTGATTTCTTTTTTTTAATCCTTTTTGACACTCTTCTCCCAGTTCTGTATACAATTAGTTTTCTTTTGGAAGTGAGATTCTTCTTCAGAGACAGTTACCAGTCATTCTGGTGTTCAGGCACTTAGAAACCTGCTCTGGATACAGGCATTAGTAATAACATTCATCTCATTTTATGTCCTGTGCCACTTAATGGTTGGGGAAAATCTGTTCATAATTACTAGCGGTATCACTATTAATATTTATCATAACCTATTAGCAATAAGAATATTTCTGTATTTTTATTGCGCATAATATCTTTGTTATTGAAATCTATAGTGGTTCATCAGCAAGAGATGTGTTGTTTCCTTAAATATGTGGGAGAAAGAGATGGAAGATGGGACAAATTCTATTCTTTGGAATGGGCACAAAAAAAAATCCACAAAAAAACATACACTATCTGTGCTACTCCTTTTCTTTGCAACATCATTTCTGCTCTCATTCTTTGTCATTTCTTCAGACAATGCCTACTTCCTCCTGTAACACAAAGTTGAAAGACACAGTACTTGAATGACCACAGTAAATTCTTCTTTCTAAGAGAAGGAGGGAACAGCAGAGGTGCAGTCTATAAAGACCGATCAACTGAGATTAGAAGGCACACTTAAGTGTGCTTCAAGTCAGGAACATTTTTGGGGATACAGTGCTGCAACAGCCCTACAGCAGTACGTATGCCAGAGGAAGTGGCATATGGTCACAGCCCAAATCTTGTGTCATTTGCACATGAACTAAGATTCACTTGTGAAAAAATCAAACTGCAAATACAAAGTAGGTCTCTGCCTCAGTTTTAATCACTATATAGTAATTCTTAGTGATGATTTCTATTTCACAAAGGGAAGAGCCAACTTACTGACGTTAAAATGACTACGGATTTCCAGTTTTTAAGAAAAGAGCAGTGTTTGACTCAGAAAATCTTTCAGAATGGGCTCTTCCCTTTCTCCCTTTTGATGGTCTAGCTAATTGGACATTTTGGAAATGAAGAAAGACATGGAAATAACTGCGGGGTTATCTTTTGAGTTTGAAAACTTCCAAATCTGTTGGTTTTCATAATAGATGCCATTGCTTGTATCTGCTGATGCTTGTAGGAAAAATATACACAAGTGGCTTTATAGTGCAGGATAGAGGTGGATGTATGAGAATGGTTGCTTGGATTCTGAGTTTTACAGTTTGATTTCATTTTGTTTTTTGTTTGTTTCATGTATATTCAATAGTAAAGAAAAAACAAACAACAACAGCAACAACAAAACCACCAAACAACTTTGACACTGCCTGCTTGCTTTCTTAATGAACAGAATAAATCAGAACGCATAAATAAAAAAACTCAAATAATCATTCTTCTTAGGTTAACAAGGGAAAGAAAAAGAAGCATATAAGACATATAACTGGATAACCATTACCATATTTAATATCTTAATTAAAGGCCTCAAGTTGCACTGGGAGAAGTTCAGGTTAGTTACTAGGAAAAATTTCTCTTCTGAAAGAGTGGTGAGGCATTGAAAAGGGCGACCCAGGGAGGTGGCTGAGTCACTTGGAGGTGTCGAAGACTTGTTTAGACGTTTTACTAATGGACATGGTTTAGTGGGGATATGTTGGTGGTTGGTGTATGGCTGTACTAGATGATCCTGGAGATCTTTTCTAACCTTGGTGATTCTATGATTCTAACAGTGAAAGGTTCTTACAGTTTTATCAAAAGAGTTACTAAGATGGATAAAATATGGCCTGTGGATAGAGGAATATCATAGATATCTATTAAAGGATGAGTGTGACAGAGAGTGTACAAAGAGGAATCTAGAAGTATTTTCTGGCAGTACAAGAATGAGGGAGGCTGGAAGGCTCTCCATTCAAAACAATAAGAATTTCCTCACAGAGGAAATAGTAGGCCTGGGAAACTTAGGTTGGAGATTGCAGCTCATAGAAATTAATAAGGGAACAAAGAGAATATTAAATAAGTTCCCAAAAGAGAAATAATATAGATATGTCTGTGTATAGCTTAGATATACTATACTTATAAACAAAGTTAGACTGTGTTAGGGGGCTGGAGCACCTCCCCTGTGAGGACAGGCTGAGGGAGTTGGGCTTGTTCAGCCTGGAGAAGAGAAGGTTCTTTCAGCCCCTCTTCAAAAGGGCTGACAATAGCAGGACACGGGGAAATGGTTTTAAGTTAAAAGAGGGAAGATTTAGGTTGGATGTTAGGGAGAAGTTCTTCACTAGGAGAGTGGTTAGGCCCTGGAACAGGCTGCCCAGGGAGGTTGTGGATGCCCCGTCCTTGGAGGTGTTCAAGACCAGGTTGGACGGGGCCCTGGGCAACCTGATCTAGTAAAGGCGTATGTTTGGTGGCCCTGCCAGGCAGGGGGTTGGAACTACATGATCCTTGAGGTCCCTTCCAACCCGGGTCATTCTGTGATTCTGTGATTCTGTGATTCTGTGATTCTGTGATTCTGTGATTCTGTGATAAATATATTTGCTATCATTGCTACATGAACATGGAGAACTTATAAGGGGGGATGGTGGAAGGCTGTTTGATCTCAGATAATGCAAAGATATACATACATACATATGTCAGTAGCATGGAAATTTTACCTTGTGGTCATTCATTAAGTGCTGGTGATCACTGGGTGACCTAAAGAAAATCTTCTGACCTCTTCTGCTACTGAATTATGTACAAGATACTGTGGTATCTGCAGCCTTGCTGAACTCTCTTCAGTCACAGAGCCTTAATATTTTCCTTTTCCGGTAAAAGAGGTTAATGAGAGGATTCTCTTATGTAAAAAGAGGTTCTGAGTATGAGAGAAAAGAACTTGGTGCTATTACAGAATATAATTCTAGGGTTCCACACTGCCTGTAAATTTACATCAATGCTTTTAGCAATTTCTGAAGTTACATTTATGAACTCATCTTAAGAAAGAAAAAAAAAACAACACAAACCAGTTACCCATGAGTTTAATGTTCCATTTGCTTGGCAGAATCATCTAGCTCCTACATACAGATCAATGTAAAAATGCCATTGAGAATCTCTTCTGTTTTAGCGATGCAGATAATTAGCGATGATTACAATGAATCTGAAATAACTTCGTAAAATTACAGTAAAGACAGCTACATTTAAAGAAGTTGAACTGAATGACAACAAACTTTTTAAAATGACATTTCAGCTGATAACAGTGGAGCATTCCAATGGCGTATCTCGGGGACCTACCACAAGAATACAGATTTTGTGCCCGTTATTTTCTTGAGGACTAATGTCAGCCTGTTTTTAGCTTAAAGAATTATAGTCCCTAACAGAACACAACATAATGAAAAATTTTTGGAGAAGCCTGAAGTAGCTCTTAAAAATGCCAGCATGACCTCTACAATGCAATAAAATCCTCAAAATAGAACAGTTCTCCATCACTACTGGAGAAAAATTCTACTCATTTCCACTCTTCTAAAGTGATAAGATGGAATAGAGAGGGGCTTGGGGTATTATGGTTACAAAGAACTCTTTGTAACAGCTAATATTCTCTAATAATAGGGGGAGAAGAAAAGCTTTCTTGTTTCTTACCTCTTAGCAAGTACATTTTCAGTTCAGTGGGTTTTAATTTGATTCGAACTATGCATTCTCTTGGTGTGGCACAAAAAAGTTATTCTAAGAAAGCACCTTCTCTCAGATAAGTTGCTCACCACAGAGTGCATCCAAGGGTACCAAAATAAAAGTGCACAACATCTCCTTCTGACTTAAAATCCAGAAGAAAAAAAAAAGTCATCAGAGAGCTATTTTGTTACCTTTTTTGGTTCAAATATTTTAGCATAGCTACTTCATCTGATAAAACCAGGCAGGGCAGAATGGTACTAAAAACAACCATGTGACAAGAAAGCAAAGATTAGGAGAAGTTGTTACAGCTTGTCTTGGGAGAATAACACTGCAATAACATTTTTCAAGATATAACATGAAGGAAGCCATGAGACACCCAGTGCTGAGAACTTTGTTATTTAGAGTATTGAGCAGAAGACTTGTGTTAGTAGATCAAATTCTTGCAAGAGGAAAGAGAAACCTTCTTTGAGCTTCCTTACTGGCTCAAAGACTCTAAGTGTATTTCCCTCGCTGCAGGGTCAGCCTGAAAGTTCTAACAGCTCACGGACATGCTACTGGGTCACCCAAAACCAAAACAGAAAACACCATTTGAAGTAATCAGATGCATTTGAACAAGTAGGAAGACACTCCATTTTGTTATACTTAGCCCAGGATTTTGTTCTATTAATTGAGGCAAAACACAGCCTTGCATAATACAGGGTGAGAGTCATGTGCAGGTGCAGTATCTCTGTGTTAAGCCCTGAGCTGATTTCTGGGCCTGGACCTCCTGACCGTGCATGTTGTGGGACCTTTTCTAGGGTGAACTCCAAGCTCACTATATTGTAAAATCCAGAAGTGTTTTTAGGAGCATTTCACTTCGACAGCTGTACCCTAGCAGAGAGCACATCACTCCAGATTTGGCACTGTTTGCCCCCACAAAGTCTTCCATCTTTATCCACTTCATACCTACCCACTTCATACATCTCTGTGTGCTTGTTGATGTGGTTCTACTGCCTTTCCCACCAAATGTCATTATGCCCCTCAACAAGAAAGCTTCCAGTTTCCAGCCTATGGAAACCTGAGGAATATATAATCTACACTTGAATCAGAGATGAAGTTCCCAGTGTCAGAACCTACTGTTTTCACTTGAGAATTTTCAGCACTAGTCTTTGGTGTATCATACCATGATTCCTAATTTTAAAAGGTAATATTTTCTGGTGATTTTTTTTCCCCTGTTTTTAGATATGTTGTTACTGCTGGGCTTCTGCATAGTGCTATAGAATGTGAGTTAGACGTGTCTGATTCTCCAGAATATTGTATTTATCTGACAAATTCTAGAAGTGAAAGAAACATCTGAGTACATTCTATTCCATTCCTACTCCCCTATATTTGGGATAAGTAATTAGATTAAAATCCAGCAAAATTGGGTGAAAGAGTTTGTATCACTCTGAACAAATGAAGCACCTTTTCAGCATTTCTCAAGCCCACTGCATCTATCTGTGCACTTTCAGATTATTTTTTTGTGAATCTCAGGAACAAGGCAATATATTTTGATTAGGTCAAAGAATTTTTGTTTCACTTTTTCTTTTCACCTATTGATATCATCCTTGAAATGGTTGAAGCCTCTGAATTGGATCAAGTGAAATCATAAAAGCTGCTGGAAGAAACTACAGTAGAAAAGCCTTTCTTTAGAAAGCTTCATTTCATTCCTTTGGGTTAATTAGTTCACAGTTTATATACAAATTTAGGATGAAGTCAACACCAACATTTTTAGAAAGAGAAGAACATTTTCCAGGCTTAAATTTACTGTAAAATACTTAAAGCTCTAATGTTTTAGTTATAATGTAATTCCAAAGCAGTATGATCCGATTTCAATTTTATCACATTTCCCCACTTTCATTAGCTAAAATTAATAGCTAGTTTCATCAATATTTCTGTAATTTAAGGTATATGCACTTTATCTATCTGACACTTTTTGCTCCAAATGGGAATTAAGTTAATTAAAATATTCATCAGTTCTTCACCAAAAATAATTTATTTCCATTAGATAAAACATTCTTAGCAGTTAAATGTGGTCATCCTCTAAAATATGTATTTCAAACTCCCATAGTTTAGAACTTTAATGTGGAGAAATGTGGTCCTTAATAGTTAGCAAACTCATTAGTAACAACTAACTAGTTAGTATTAATGCTAGTTAGTATTTTTATTCAAATTTTTCTTCAGTTTCCACTGCTTTGCATCTGGTACACTACAAAGACAGGCTGAAGCAGCTGGGCAGCCTGGAGAAAAGAAGGCTGGGGAGTGACCTCATCGCAGCCCTTCAGTACCTAAAGGGAGCCTATAAACAGGAGGGGAGTAAACTCTTTGAAAGATAATAGCAGGACAAGAGGAAGTGGTTTTAAGTTGAAGGAGGGAAGATTTAGGTTGGATGTCGGGGGGAAGTTCTTTACTCTGAGAGTTGTGAGGATACTGGAACAGGCTGCCCTGGGAGGCTGTGGATGCCCTGGCCCTGTAAGTGTTCAGGATCAGGTTGGATGGGGCCCTGGGCAGCCTGGTCTAGTATGAAATACGGAGGTTGGTGGCCCTGCCTGTGGCAAGGGTGTTGGAGATTCATGATCCTTGAAGTCCCTTCCAACCCGAGCCATTCTGTGATTCTGTGGTAATCACTGTCCATTATCAATAACATGCAGATGAAGGGGAAGAAAGAAAAATTTTATCCGAATGTTTATTAAGAAACTATCAATGTGTAAGCAAGGTAAGTTATATGTTAAGATACAGTTTTATTTCTAAGAGACCTGCACAACAGTAGCAGTATTCCCAGTTATCTCATCGTCATCTGCCTGGATTTTATAGTCCCATTAAATGTTTATATAATCCCACTCCACTGAAACTGGTGAACAGACTGAAAACTATAACTACTACAATGCTAGATATGCTGTATGACAGTTATGTTCTGGTTTTAATATAACTCCTACTAAATTAAGTTGTCCAATGGTATTACTCAAAAAAACCAAACCAAACCAAAACAACAAAAAACAAAACAACAACAACAATAACAAAAAAAAAAACAACAACCACCACAAAATAAAAAAGAAGTTAATATTATAAATCATAGTTTTTAATTCATGAAATTGATTTTCTTTAGAGACTGCTTATTGGGTTCAAAGAGAGGGAGAGAACAAAACCTTAAGTCACTTGCATATATATTTTCTACAGATGAAAACTGTCAACTAATCACAGAAAAAAAATATGCATATTACAAAAGAGAACATAATACAGCAGTCTTTAAGTCTTTGCCATTAATGGCAAGGTCAGACATGGTACTTTTTGCTCCATTGATTCAGCGATTCATGACCCAAGTGAGGTCATTGCTTATGCACAGAGCACAATTAAATCAAGGTTAGACAAGCTGGACTCCTTAGTACAAGATAGTATGCCAGCAGATGACATAGGATGAGGAAATGTGCCTTTGAATCGTGCTTGATGAGGATTATTTACTCATTTTCTTGTCTGAAAAAAAAACAGATTATCACTAAATGTTAATTCTGTTTATAGAAAATGTTAAAAACTCAATGTTCACCTGTGGTCTAAGAGTGATTTGACATGGGTTCCTTTTATCCAATAAACAAGAAAACGGACAAAAAATTGCTTTGTTCAGTGTTTTGTGTCTTGTTTACACTCTTTTGAGATAACTTCCATACAACAAATAAGTTGGAGTAACTTCACAAGCAGCGTAAATATATTTTCTAATCAGAATCCAACATAAGATTCAAAGGTGCTTTTTGCACACTGAAGAGTACCCATCTTAATAATTCAATATGCACATGGTGTACAGTCCTTCACATATATGCTTAAATAAACACAAGGCCATAGCTGAAGTATGACATTTAAAGACTGGAGTAAAATAATATCATCTGATGTCAGAAAATTATTAAACCATGGTGTGTTTTTCCCTAACCAAAATCAAGCTGATTACAATTCAAGGCTGATATTTCACTGAGTAAAATAATTAATTGGAAGCTTTCTCTTGAATTATGTACTAAATGCTGTCAAAGTGTTTAAGTCCCCAGGAGACTATTAAAGCACAAGGTCTACAGATCAAAGGCACAATATTCAAACAATGCATGTAGTTTCTTCCAAATATATAAAGGTTTCTTGGTTTGTAAAAAAGCATCATGGAAAAAGTGAGTTTTGAGAAGTGATCTGGAAAAAAAGTGACCTGATTAAATACACAAGTGGGAGAGGTCATGTGGAGGATATTAAGAGGTTAGAATTGTAGCCAGATTTGGAGAGGGCTGGACAGGGCACAGAGTTTGCTATTAGAAACTCAAGGCTAAATCGTTAATGCAAACTGTCCTCACTTCAAGAAGCTAGTAGATTACATTAGTTTACATGACAAACAGACCCATCCAGTGCATTTTATGTGACTGTGAGGAATGGTTTTAAACTGAGACAGGGGAGGTTTAGGTTAGATATTAGGAGGAAGTTTTTTACACAGACGGTGACACACTGGAACAGGTTGCCCAAGGAGGCTGTGGATGCCCCATCCCTGGAGGCACTCAAGGCCAGGCTGGATGTGGCTCTGGGCAGCCTGGTCTGGTGGTTGGCATCCCTGCACATAGCAGGGGGATTTAAACCAGTTGATCATTGTGGTCCTTTTCAACTCAGACCATTCTATGATTCTATGATTTCATGTACTATGCACTACAGTTTAGTCATTGATCTAAGTATGCAGAGATGATACACAGATGGCACAGTCTAGCAACATCATTTTTATTTACTCAAGCATATTGCACTGAATCCCTGAGACCTCACTCAGTGTCTCAGGAACATGGTAATTGCCTTAGATCAGATTACTTGATCAACTAGTCCAGAATCCTCTGTACAGCAATGTCTCCTGATGTTCAAGAGGAAAATAGAAATTCTTTCCAAAATAGGCAGAGCTTAGCTTGCAAATGTACTTCTGTTGGAGAATAGACCACGACCTGAGCAAGGTAAATGGTTTATCTGTTCAACCTACTTTTAGATAGATTTACTATCTGTTGTACTACTTGAGCACCTGACCATGTTTTACTGACTGCTTTTGGCAATATTCTGGAGCAGTGTGTCAGACTAATGTTTGCTTTACACTTCTCTGTGAAGATTTTGTAGATGATTTATCATTCCCAGATCCGTACAGAAGTCTGGACTGCCACATATTTCTGATTGATTAAAATGCTGATTGGTAAGAGTGCTTAAAGATTTGATACCAAATATTGGAGGGTTCCAAAGTATGTTGGTGGGAAAGAACAAATTCTGAATACATGTTGTACCACAAGAATGAAGAACTTACTTGTATAGAATGTGACAAAGTTGACATCCTAACACCTCATTTTCTCATAAGCATGACAAAATTTATATATAGAGAACAATGGCTGTTAAGGTGAATGCATCCATGAAATTGCAGTCCATGAAAGGAATCTCTATAAATTTGACAGATTAAAGCATGAGAATAAATTAATCATGTTATTTTATGATGATCCTACATTAGCTCATTGCGTCTCTGCTTGTATAAAGTTTCTTACAGCCTCCATTAATCAAACTCTTACTCAAAAATCCAGTTGAAATACGCTGGTTTAACTTAAACAACAAACTAAACTAAACTAAGCTGATGTCCGCCCAGCCCCCCCAAAAAAACCAACCAAAAAACAAACCACAAACAAGCAAAAAACATAAAGGACTGTCCTCCTTTATCATAGAATAGAATCATAGAATCATTTAGGTTGGAAAAGACCTACAATAGCATTAAGTCCAAGTGTTAACCTAGCACTGACAAATCAGCCAGTAAACCATGACCCTGAGTACCATATGCATATCTTTTACGTACCTCCACAGATAGTGAGTCAACTACTTCCCTGGACAGCTTTTTCCAATGCATCATAATATTCTCTATGAAGAATATTCTCAACATCCAACATATACCTCTCCTGGTGCAACCTGAGGCCATTTTCTCTTGTCCTGTCATTTGTTGCTGAGAACAGAGAGAACTGACTCCCACTTTGCTACAACCTCCTGTCATTTAGTGGTAGAGAGCACTAAGATCTCCTCTGAGCATTTTTTTTTTCTGTAGACTAAATGACCCAGTTCTCTTCGCTGCTCCTCTCCTCACTTGTTCTTTGAACCTTGAACCATTGCTCTTCTCTGGATACACTCCAGCATCTCGATGCTTTTCCTGCAGTAAGGGGCCCAAAACTGAACTCAGTACTGAAGGTGCAGTCATGCCAATGTCATGTAATGGGGCACCATCACCTCCTTAGTCCTCCTCGCCACCACTATTTTTGATGCAATCCAGAATATCATTATTCTTCTTGGCCACCTGGTCACACTGCTGGCTTCTGTTCAGCCAGCTGTCAGCCTACACTCCCACGTTCTTTTCTGCTGGGCTACATCTCAGCTACTCTTTGTTGTTGTACAGGGTTGTCATGACCCAAGTGCAGAACCTGGCATTTAACCTTGTTGAATGTCGTACAGTTGGCCTCAGCTCATCAATTCAGCCTATCCAAGTTGTTCTGCAGAGCCTTCCTACCCTCAGTCAGATCAATGCTCCCACCCATTGCATGGTCTCATCTGCAAGTCATCTGCTATTGTGCTTACTGTAGGGCAGCACAAACTAAACAGCAGCATGAATATAGAACACTCAAAACTTTAAAACAATAGAGAAAAAAATAGTTTGAATTCTGTCTAAGTTTCTAATTTTACTGCAATAAGAATCACTGATTTCAGTGTCATTCTGTTTGCTTACATCTAAAGAAACTTTCCCTACCTTGTTGGCTGACTCTCACTGCCCTGCTGTTATGCGGGTAGTAAGTAGTAAGAGTCAGGGTAATGAATGTAGGTGTATAAGTGCTATTGTCCAGTGAAATGGTAAACAAAAGCACTATCAGTTGTGGTGAAAGATTACGTTTTGGCACTTTTCACAGATAGTAATTGTTAATAATATCAGATAATTCAATAGCATCTTTCACCCCTAATCCCTACAATTTAGACATATATATTTCTCCCAACAGCACTTTTCCTTTGGCTGGTATTTTTTGCATTCTGGAATGAGTGAACAAAAGTGATGTAACTTCCTAGTTCACAGAAATAGTCAAGGCATAAACTAGTTACACATTTATAGATTCAAGCACATCCCCTGTCTATTTCTGACAAACAAACCAGTGAGGAGTGTCCTGTTGTTTTTAGAATTTTCACACTATACCTGTCTACTGTTGAATGAGGAAATACACGTTTATGAAATGCTGGTGTTTTATGACATGTTGTTCAGAGCAAGAACAAGTTAGCAAACACTATTCTTAAAGCCATGCTGACATTATCAATGTTATTAGTGCATAAACAAGCACCCAGATGAAACAAAGCCAGCTTGGTCAGTGCTTCACATCACTCCCTGCCAAGTGGAAAAATACTTAAGTGATAGAGACCAAATGATATATTCAGACTTCTAAGGAGATGGAAGAGTTCTGCCTGCCAGAGAGATAGTAGAATTTGGGTTTTATCTTTACTCTGGGTAATGCTATGGAATCTCCCCATTCTTTGAAAAAAAAAAAAAAAAGAAGATAAAAATTAAAAATGGGGATGTAAGCTGGGGAGAAGATATCTGGATAATGTTGAATGAAAGAAATACTTCATATTTATTGTGTCACCGAGGAATACCAATCTGTGAACAAGGAGGATGCAAAAAAGATGGAAAAACTGCTTGGAATAGGGTGTGTTTTTGTAAAAGTCAGTTTGATTTCTGTACGTGTTGGTGTACATGTATGGTGTATGTATGTATGGTACGTTGGTCACTCGTATGACAACAGTTCCCAATTTTTCTCCGTTCCTACATGGTGTCATGAGCCAGACCATGCTTCACAGAGTCAAAACCACAAAATGGATGTGGCTGGAATGGACCTCTAGGTCCATCAGCTCCAATCCCCTCTCCAGCAGGGACACCCAAGGCGAGGTGCCCAGGGCTGCATCCAGGTATCTTCTGTGGTTTGAGGAGACTCCACAGCCTCTCTGTGCAACCTGCGCTGCTGCTCCACCACTCACCTTCTCAAATGCTTTTCCTATTTACTTCCTCGTTATTTTCTGCTCAGAATACTTGTTGGAGATAACTATCTGCAAAATTGCACTAAGTCCAAAAACAATTAGGAACAGCTGCTAATTACTGCCTGCAAAGGGAAAGCACCAGCCTGAAGATCAACTAAAAGAGAAAAAAGAGAATGAGAAAAAATATTCCTTCCTCGAGAAGAAGGGATTTGAGGCAAAAATTACAGCAAATACAGATTTATCTATAGCAGGAGATTTCTGTCTTCAACAGATAGTACCATAAGCAGCAGCACATAGTGACGTGTGTTCTGTTAATATTAGCTTTTAATATTAGCTGTTAATATTAGCATTTGTGATACTCTTCCCTATAAAATCCAGATCAGCTTTGGAGGGTGATAGAGGAGAAAGCAATTTGCACATCTCTTTTGTCTCTGTTTTTCTTTCTAAAAAATTCAGTCATTTTTTTCACATTTTTCAAAGTACTTCTCATACCTCGTTATGGAAGCCTCTACGTTAAAGTGCTAATTGTTAGCGGTCTTTAAGAGAACAATATTCTGCTGGAGAATAATTAGCGTGGAAAAACTTCTAAGGTCACAGGAAGGCTGAACAGTAAATAATAACTTTTTAAAATGCATAAACAATTAAATGAAGAGGGAACTATGGAGGAGCTTGCATGAGAATGTTCACAAAACCAGGATGTTGCATGGCAGTAAATTATGGTGGAGTCTGTTGTGAGCATAATGTGTTTGCATGGGTTTGGGCTATTGATAAACTTTTTGAGACTCTTCCAGATAAAAGTACTACATAAATGAGGCATATATTCTGATGCTACAAAATACATTTTTTTCTAATTGGTTTGAGTTGAGTATCAGAATGATTCTGCTGTTCCAGCATACAAAGATGAAGGTACGACCTAGTTAACAACAATCATTTTGTTTTGCTTCATTCTGTTTCACAAAATGGAGTGAAAATATAAGTGACCGGGACCAATGGGTGCAAAGATTGTAAAGTGGGGATAGGTGATTTGATTTCTATCTGTGCAACGCTCCATTAAGAAAACAGAATACTTCATTGTGTGTGTATTGGCTACCTCATTTCCAAAACACTCGATGTTGCTCTTACTCACAAACATGTACCTTGCAAATATTTATAACTTCATTTCCTATGTAGCTGTCTTATTCAATCTCTCAGTTAACGTTATCCGATCCAAAGAGTTTGGTGGACTATATGTTACCATCCAGAAAAAAATGAAAACACACTTTAACACAACAGCTGAAAACACACTGTATCTTTTGACCTGAAAAATAGGTGCTGCCCTTACCATGTTTTAGTGAGAAAAGGTCCCTCTAAAAAATTCCAGTCTCCCAAAGCAGGAAACATAACCTGCCAAGCCTTTCAGCCAGTAATCTGAATCATACCTAGATGTTTGTTTCCCCTCATATATGATTAGGACAAAGGCATATCACTTTTCTGAATGAGGGCATCTGCCCATACTTCTGAGTATGCATTCATACTGTGCAATATGATTACAGTTTATGTAGGTGGTTGCTAACTTGCAGAATCTACTCAGCTCATTGCCAGTAATATTGGAGATGAGACAGCAAAGGCTGCCAAGACATCCAGGGTTAGGGACTGCTCAGCATGCTAGATCCTTAACACCATGACGGTGCAGGAGGGCCCATGGGACTGGACTTCCTTCTGATGAACCTGACAGTAGTCCCGTGGAAACAAATTGCATTCTTCCTCTGCTCTTGTCCATGTCCAAGTTAGTTGAGTGCTCTGTCCACAGAAGATCTGATGGGTGGCTGTATAGCACTTTAGTTGAAGTTATATATATATATATATATACTGTTCAATCTGCAAATTACATATTTTACATTGCAGAAAGTAAAAGATTGACTGTAAATAACAAACCCAAATCAATATAAATAAAAAGAAACAACAAGGCAGGAGCATAATATTTAGATAATAATAATAATAAAGAAACCTTTGATATACTTTAATTTTACTTTTATGACTAAGAAGAGATGAGGGCAAGAACACTTAGTTACCAGTTATGCAAGGTAGCAGTTTTTTAAATATTCAAGCCCGTGTACTAAGAGACCTACTAACCAAGACTGTCACATTAATCAGATGAGAGGATATGAGTCAGATGAGACTTAAGGAAAGATGCTGAAAACAGTAGATCGTCATTTAGGTCAGATGTATGTATGGAAAAAACACTAACTTTTAATGACTCCCACTTTTCTTAGATTTGAATCTGGAAAACCAGACAGGTTCATTTCATCTTCTGTGTTCAAAACACCTACATATTCTCATAATTACACACCAAGACAGACCACAGAAAAAGCTACAGTTAGTCAACAATTTCCATAGCTTCTACTCTGGCATCATTTAGTTTGCTTGTTTTATTATTTTTGCCTGTGGTTCTAACCAGGTTATTTTTCAAGAGGCTAACAGAATGAAACAAATGGCAAACTGCAGAAGTATTTCAGCTCTGAGCTTTGGAAGCTCATGTGGTTCAGGAATTAAATTTGTAAGCAAGAAATTCAGGTAGATGATGTGCACCAGCTGATATTGAGCATTCTGGAATATTGCTACCAGGAGAAAAGCAGACGTATGATTTGGCTTGTTACTTTTGGGTATGTTTTGTGCAAATTCTGACATTTCTATCATGTTCTCTTGCAAGCAGAAAGGAGCACAGTTCTCTAACATACTTTTGACTTAGAGAAGTTCACAACAGCAAAAACATCTCATCTGTATGAAGAAGCAAAAGAAAAATCCCAGCTATTTCCTTTGGCAAAAGAAAGCAGGACTAAACTGCCTCTTTAGCCACAATAAGCTCTTTAATATAAGCATTAGAAAGGGAAAAAAATATATACAGCATTTCTTTGCTTTGGGAACTTACAAAAATGAAGTGGGAAAGGGAAGAATAGCTACAAATGTCAGAGAGGCTATTTCTGAAAAAGACTTCTGATTTGGCCATTAATATTTGGGAGACTCTTTTTGTGCATCTTTCTTAGAATCATCCAGATAACTTTTAAAAGTTAAACAATGTAAGGAAGATGACACAATATGATTCATATTCATAAATAATTTTATGAATTCCCAGGTTCATCCATTATAACCACCAAACTTAACTTGGTGGCCCAAATCTTCCCCAGAGTTTAACCAAAGAATTTTGTATTCTGACTTTCCCAGCACTTTTCCACTCTGGAAAAGGGAAGAGGTGTGAATTCTCTCCCAGTTCACGTCATGTCATATGTTGGTGATTCTTCATCTTTTAAGTCCACTAGTTTTAGCATTAGGTCTAATCCAAATAAGGATCTTCAGTGTGGGGTACAACCAGGTGGATTCATCTAAATAACCAGAAGCAGCCACCAGAATTTAACTGAGCATCTTTCATTCTGAAGACATAAAGAGCAAAGTCTTTCTGGTTACACATTCTTAGATTTGTTTCCTTTTGACATATTGAGGTATATCTGTCCTCTCCATGGTGTTTCTCTGCTAGATATACTTCAACTCCCATTTTTCGTTCTTGGACAGAAAAAAATGAATATTTTTTTGACTACCAAACTCTATGCAACACGCTCTGTTGAAAATGGATTTCTAATTCAGTTTTTTTACCTGGAGATGTTTCTCAAAATCAAAGGAAGCAGTAAGTATTTCTTTCTTTTTCAGCTACAAAAGAATCAAAGGGATATCAAAAATCCCCTACATTTGATGGCTAGCTTCAAACACACAAAAGAAAATAATAACAATTTAGCATCTGTAAATGTATATAAACGCTGTAGCACATTTTGGAGTGATCAGCTTCTCACGAGTTTCCTTAGTCACAGATTTGCCAGGAAGGCCATGACTACAGACATTCACAGAAGTCTATTAGTGGTGATTTGGACTTGCCTGTTCTGATGCCGGTATTCATGTTCCCCGCGCTCTAATGAAACTGCAGGGCCATGGTGTGCCTCCCAGTCCAACCTTCTGAATCACGCTGTGGCTCACTCTTGGCTCACATTCCTGTTGAGTGAGGTGAGTACATGGTCTCCTCCTGACAGGAACTCAGCATGTGTCAAGAGCACTCAAAAGAATCTGCAAGATTATTCTGAACCTCACAGACTAGATGTGTATTTGCTGATCAGCTGATCCACATTTCACCACAATCTGATCCATATCTCCCTATCTGACAAATTAAATGTTATGATCTCTGTGCATCTCTGCACAATACAGAAGCCCTTCAGCTGACACAACGGGCATCTGATGGCCTTAGCCTCCTGTTGTACACTGAAGAGTGAATAGCTCTCCATCAGAGTAATACTGTGGAAATTGCTTTAGTAAAGTGCTGCAGTTCTTCCTATCCTAAGATGTACATCTGTGTATGTAGCCTAAGTATGTGTACTTTTTGTTCACACAGGTGAGCTGTCTACATATCCTATGTATAAATACACTACTACATTTGAGCAGATTCAAGTCAGAATTATTTCTTGTCTGTTTAAAATAACAAAGTCAACCACAAGAAAACAAAACAAAACAAAACAAAAACAATTGTCAATTCACAAGTGCCACAAACCCTCACAAATTCAAAACTCAGACCCTGGACTCTGCTGATCTGTCCGTAGGCTGAGGGAAAAAAAAGAAATACTTCAAGTCTTCTCTCTTTGCTACATTTCCTTGATTATTTGTTCCCTGTCTTCATAATTCTTGCATTCTTGATTGTACAGAGCCGAAGAGTGATAAACAAATATACAACAATTCAACATTAACTTCTGTTTTTTTAATTTTCTCCTTAAACATAAATTTTGATTTTTCTGTCAGGCTCCTGTGCAGTACACATACAATGAGTCATTACGTCACATATTTAATCATCCTTTAAATAAAAAAGCTTCTTTTGCATGGGTCAGAATAGAACAGTTCTGTGCTGTCACCTGGTTCTTGTTTGGGTAACTGTGTTTTGTACTGTTTGCAAGCTCATTAAATTTTCTGCTGAGATGATAAAATATTCTTCATATCCTTTGTGAACTACTACTAATGCTTTAGAACATCTACTGAATTTTATACCAGAGATAGAAACTTTCTGATGATTGAAGTTCTGCATCAGCAACAGAGTGAATGTTGAATGTATCAGCCTGAGAAGTAGCTAAATATGAGTATCATTTTTTATTTTAAGATTCATTTTTTATCTATTATTTGTCTAATCAAGTGCTGTTTTTGCTTTGAATTTCACAGTGATGCCCAATGAAGATGTAGGTCCAATTCAGATTACCCTTGGAACAGATATGGTGGTTTTGGTCATATTAATTTTCGCCACAGATTTGTAAAAGCAAATGCTGAGTACAGGGGCAGGATGATTTCCCTAGTCCTGCTCACCACACCATTCCTGATACAAGCCAGGACACCACTGGCCTTCTTGGCCACCTGGGCACACTACTGACTCATATTCAGCCACCAGCCCATCAGCACACCAAGGTCCCTTTCCATCAGGCAGCTTTCCAGCTACTCCTCCCCAAGCCTGTAGGGTTGCCTGGGGTTGTTGTGACCAAAATGCAGGATGTGATACTCGGTATTACTGAAACTCATACAGTTAATCTTGGCCCATCAATCCAGTCAATCCAGGACCCTCTGTAGTGTCCTTCCCATCAGGCAGATCGACACTACCTCCCTACTTGGTGTCATTTGCAGACTTACTGAGGGTGCACTCAATCCCCTCATCAAGAATCCTGTAGCTGTTCCATCCCATGGAGCATTTTTGTGACTTTTCTCTGGATGCATTCCAAGAGCTCCATGTTTCTCCTGTACTTTGGACTCCACATTTGGATGCAGTACTCCAGACGAGGCCTCACCAGTGCAGAGAAGAGGGGCAGGATCATCTCCCTTGCCACACTTCAGCCACTGTGTGATTCTGTAATTTTCCCTGACCAGTTGCAATCTTTCTTTGCTTTTATGGGAAAACTAAAACTACAGATTGCATCTGACTATGCAGTGCTTTGTCTTGTTTCTCTAAGAGTACACTGTCCCCTCAAAGTGAAACAGTAGAGGCTGTTCTTTGGCGTAGGGCAATAACAGGATGGTAGAAGAACTCACAAGAAAACCACACAACAATATTCCTGTAAAGATGTGTTATGGCTGGATTTTCAAAGACAGCATATATAGAGATTAATTTCAGAGCAGAGTGATTAACAGCTGTAGCTGGCTCTAGGGCTTGTGTTAAAAAAGAGATCTTTCTGACACGTACCTGTATTTATTTCCAATTACACCATCATCTTAATTAACATTTATCTTTCAGCCTCAGATTAGGCCCAGAGGAATTTAGAAGGGCTCCTCCAAGGAGGTAACATGGCAGACAGCCCAGTTGAAGTGCCTCTACAACAATGCACACAGAGGGAGGAGGAAAAGGCAGAAAAAATAAGCAGAAGGATGCAGAAATCATGGTGAAATTAGAAAAGTATGACCTGACCACTATCACAGAAACATGGTGGAACAAATCGCACAACTGGGATACTATCACTGAGAACCACAAGTTTTTTAGGAGGGGTAGACAAGGCAGAAGAGGTGAAGAAGTGTCTCTCCATGTCAAAAAGTGGATAGACTGTGAAGGGCTGCCTCTGAGAAACAATCATGCTCAGACTGAGAGCTCGTGGGTTAAAATAAGGGACCAGACCAATAAAGGACATCTGGTGTTTGGGGTATTCTACAGGCCACTTGATCGAGAGGAGCCTGTTGATGAGATCCTCTTGCTTTGCCTGCCAGAGGCATCATGCTTAAGGTGCACATTCTGGTGGGAGATTTCAGCCACCTAGATGTCTGCTGGGAAAACAACACAGTGAGCTCCAAGCAATCCAAGAGACTCCTGGAGCCTGTTGTGAATAACTTCCTGGTCCAGATATTGGACAGCCTAACTATGTGTGAAGTATTATTGGGTCTGGTGTTTGCCAATGTGAAGAAGATCATTAGAGAGGTTAAGATCAGAAGTAGCCTGGGCTGCAGTGAACATGACCTTGTCAAGTTCATGATCTTGAGGAACGTGAGCCTGGAAAGAGAGGAGTCAGAACCCTGAACTTCATGAGAAGAGACTTCAGCTGTTTAAGGAATAATTGGATGAGACCCCATAGGAAGCTGCCCCTAGGGGCACAGGAAAAGAACAGAGCTTGCAGCTCTTTAAAGGCACCTTTCTGACAGCATAAGAGCTCTCTATCCCCCAGAATAAGAAATCAAGCAGAGGAGGCAGCCAGTCTGAAGGAAAAGAAGGACATGCACTCTACAACTTCCTGAAGGGAGGTTGTGATGAGGAGGGGCTTGGCCTCTTCTCCCAGGCAACAAACAGGACCCGAGGAAATGGCCACAAGTTGTATCAGATGAGGCTTAGACTGGACATAAGAAGGAACTTTTTCTCTCAGAAAGTGGTCAGGCACTGGAATGGCTGCCAAGGGAGGTGGTGGAGTTGCCATCCCTGGCAGCGTTCAAGAGGCATCTGGATAAGGAGCTAGGAGATATGGTTTAGTATTTTTACTGTAGGTATGGTAAAGGGAGGGCAGTTGGACTAGACGATCTTGTTGGTCCTTTCCAATCTTGTGATTCTATGATTCTATGATATGGAGTACTGCAACCAGTAGTACATCCACAGAGTGATGTAGGCCCTGCCCAAGAAGGGTGCAGAGCTGTTGGAGTGAGCCCAGAGAAAGTCCATAAAGATAAGGAGAGATCTGGAGCACCTCTACTATGCAGAAAGTTTGAGGGAGTTGGGCTTATTTAGCTTGGAGAAGGCTCCAGGGAGACCTCACTGCAACCTTCATGTACCTGAGGGCTTGTAAAAAGGAAAGAGATCAACATTTTAAAGTTTTGTGGTGATAAGACAAGGGTGAACAGCTTTCAAGTAAAAGAGGAAAAATTTAGGGTAGATGTCAGGCAGAAATTCTTTACTCAGGGCAGTGAGACACTGGCACGTGCTGCCCAGAAAAGCTATGGATACCCCATTTCTGGAGGTGTTCAAGACCAGGCTGGACTGCACCCTGGACAACCTAGGTAAGTGGTTAGCAACCCTGTAAATGGCAGGGGTTTGGAATTAGATGATCTTTAATGTCCCTTGCAGCTTACATCATTATATGATTCTGAAATCAACTGAATCATTTTTTCTCTCAGAGGCTTTAGTGACACTTTACTCAGTCAAATGCTTATCACAGTACTGGAGACCGGACATAGCTCCAGCTAGAACAAATAATAACAGAATTAAGGATATCATTTTACAAAAGGATAATATAGTCACAGTTCATCAAAATTAAGGAAGAGAATGTGTGTGATCCTTAATAACAGAAATGTTTGCTTCTTTGGAGTTAGTATAGAGTACAAGCAACCAGGTCTTTTTTGTCTTTCCAAGACTAAGTAAAAAACTGATCCCCAAATTGTCATTTTAGGTGAACATAAAAATAGTTTGGGCAATCTGAAGCTTTTACTCTGTAGTAAATAGTACTTCCTCAATGTGTTAAGCCTAGGATTTATTCCAGTTCACCTCAGATGGGGTTATATTAATTGATCACCCATCATGTTTCCTATTCCGCACAAATTCAACTGTTGATTTCGTTTACAAAGGTCATGTTGTGATATTAAATTTCCATGATGATCTTTACTGCACTTTGATTCACTTAAGAAACTGAATGGCCATCACATCTTACAGCTGTATCTTTCCCTCCCTTTCTGTTATTTAGTATCATAAGTCCCAGTTGGTACCTAGCAGGCCTGTGGCTCAAGTCTGGCTCTTCTTTTAGTTGACCAGCAAGCCAAAGCGAAAAGATGGTGAGATTTAAATTGAGTGTTCACATTATCAAGTAACCAAGCGTTACCCTCACAACCATGTGTTGCCCTTCTGACACAATTTAAGCTCCATTGCTCTATAAGATATCAGCACTGTAAGGGTGCAAAGGAAGGTTTATTAAAGCTTTCAGCAGATTTCCAAGTGTGGGCTGCTCTCAGCATGGAGTCATGCTCTCTTTTCCAAGGGTTTGGAACTTCTTAGCTCTCTTCAATCAGCTAGATATTAAACACTAGCTTTGTCTGACACCATGAGAGCAAGATAAGTATCCAGCCCCAAAGGTTCATATTTAAGATTTTTTTAGGCTTCTCCTTAACTGATGACCTGGCATTTGCTATCCTTAGAGGACACGATTTGAAGGAACTATAGAACTGGAGAAATGAAAGAATATCGGTCCCTTGACAGCTTTTAAGTTGAATACTTGCATTGACTCTAATGCAGCAAGGTGGGTTTATCTCTTTAGAATTTCTCATACAGAATGCAGCGTTTAATATTTTGGTTTTTGAATGCCTGGCTAAATCAAAAGCAATCGGCAATACTTTGAGTCAGTGTTATTGCCACATACCATCCAGACTGATGTGCATTGTTCAAGAGGTAGAGTATTTCTGCCTTGCTTTTAGTTTACTTTTAACATCACAAGCCACATTCCTTTATACCCGCATTTCTACTGCAGAGCTGCTGAGCTCACAGGCATGCCTGCAGCTAACCCATGCAGACTGCACTCCATTTTTCAGCATACATTTAAACTGGTGATACGCATGTGCTTGGAAAAATCTGCCTTGTCCTTATAAGTTATGGAAAAATATTACCTACCTCATCATGAGATATAATTAATAATTTCTGGAGAAATATGATATTGAAGAAATATAATATTGAAGACATACACGCTGTTTTGCCTACGACTCTTAAAATTAGACAACGGGTAAAGTAAATCTTGTTCTTGATAATCATTTTCCTCCAATGGTGCTGCATAAATCAGAAGCTATAACTCAAAATTATTTAATCTGATGAGAAAGTTGGATGCATTAAATATAAGAACAGAAAATACTGCAAGACATGATCTGCAAAGCCTGGCCAAGAATGTTAACTCACAGCAGAAGAGTTGTTTCAACACAGAGAAAAAAAAAAATCAAAGAACCATTTTGCTACAGTAATTTCTTTCTTGATTACACTAAAAGATGGAAAGGATGATCAGATGAAAGCCCACTATCAATATAAAGTTGTGTCTTTGTCTGAAACTACAAAATTACTACCCACACAAAAGAAACTCACAGACACAGTTGTTTTCAATGAGTAAATCATTCGTGCATAAATAAGTTGCTAACTGTTTCACAATATGAACTCCCAATATTCTGTTTTTATAGAATCACAGAATGGCTGGAGTTGGAAGAGACCTTAAGGGTCATGCAGCCATGGGAAGGGAAATCTCTCATTAGATTGGGCTGCCCAAAACCCCATCCAACCTGACCCTGAACATCTACAAGGATGGGGAACTCAGAGTTTCTCTGGGCAACCTAATATTTAATCTAAATCTACTCGCATTAGAGCTTAGACCCGTTTCCCTTTTTCCCCAAAGGAGAAATGCTCCAGGCTCCAGTTATCTTCATGGCCTTCTTCTGAACTTGCTCCAACTGGCCCATAGCTTGGAACCCCAGAGCTGAATGCAATACTGCAGGTGAGGTCTCATTAAGATGGAGTACAGGAAAATAATCACACAGAATCACAGAATCACAGAATTACCCAGGTTGGAAGGGACCTCAAGGATCATGTAGTTCCAACCCCCCTGCCTAGCAGGGCCACCAAACATACGCCTAATCACCTCCCTTGATCTGATGGTTGTGCTGCTTCTGATGCAGCCCAGGATACAGTTGTCTTTCTGGGTTGCAGGTGCACATTGTGAGGTCATATTGAGTTTTTCATCAACCAGCACCCCCAAGTCCTTCTTCTCAGGGCTGCTCTCAATCCATTCACTGTGCAGCCTGTATTCATGTTTGGGATTGTCCTGCCCAGGTCCCTCTGGATGGCATCCCTTCCTTTCAAGCTGTTATTCAAACCACATGGATGTCATCATCAAATTTGCTGAGGACATGCTCAACTCCACTTTCCAACTTAACAAAAAAGTTGTTTTCTTTTATTTATTTATTTAGTTAGTTAGTTTAATTTGGGGACCATGAAGAAAAACTGAATACTTACTAATTTTGATGAAATTACTGGCCATTAATATTTTCATAACATTTGGAGTTAATGTTTCCATTTCAGGCTCAAATTTAGTATGTGTCCTAAAAGTGCAAATAACTGAAGACCAGTGTTGAAACTGGAAGGTTTTGTCAGTATCCTGTTGAGATCTGATGGTTGCTAAGGAGAACCTATATCCACATCATGTATGCTAGGAGGGCTGCTCTGAAGGTAATGCTTCCTATTATGCTTTGCTTCATCCATCCTTGGCCCTGTACACTGCCAAGGATGGGGCATCCACAGCTTCTTCCAGTGCTTCACTACCTTTAGTTAAAGGAAGAAATTGATAACTTAGTGATCCAAACATTACTCATGTTATCAAACAAACTAACGGGAAAAAAAAAAAAAAAAAAAAAAAAAAAAGGAAAAACAAAAACAAGAAGACTTGGATCCAAGGTGACATCATCACAAAGATTTAACATTTCCTGGTAGTAGTAGCAGCATGGCTATCATCATCACGTTGTAGAAATGTGTTACAAAACAGGTAGAGGTATGTTCAATGCTTCCATTTTTTTTCTAGTAAGATAAGAAACGGGATAATTTCTCATAAGCTTGATCTGATGTCATTTAGCCATTTTTATTTTATTGTGGAATGACTAAGTATGAAGTTACTGATGAATACTGTATTTCATATAAATGGGTGTGCATTCCTTTAACCCAGGGTTACTGAAATAAATCAGTAATTTAGTAGAGCCTGTTAATATACTAAGGCTGAAGAGTCAATTTTGAGACATCCTTGGACAACCAAAGTCCTCAGTAAAAAATTAGACTGTGAGTAGAATCAGTAAGAAAAACTTTGGTGTATAATAGATTCAAGATGAACCCTTGTTGAGGCAAACTGAACTTGCATAGGAAGCCTCTGTTACCTAATTACAGATGCTAACAATGGCTACACAAAACTAATCATGTCTACTTCTACTCACAGCGCAGCTCAGTTGCAAGGCCAGCTTCACTTCAGCCTGCTCTTCAGGACGTGCTGCAGCTTAGATTCAGTCCTTGTTTGATCTTCATGTTGATAATATTTTCACATCAGTTTGGTTCTCCAAATTCAGTTGCAAACTCGGCATTCCCTGCGATTCCATACCATTTTTCTGACTATTTAGAACTCACCACTTAAGTACAACATTGGTTTTAAGACTTCTGAAGAAAAATGACTTTCTTTCTGACTTTCAGAAACATTTAACAGTGTCAGTGGTAGCAACTTCCTACTCTTCAGCCAGTACACAAATCTTGTTAAATACACTCTCATGAATGCTGAAGTGTTAGGGAGTTAGTTATTTCATCCCACCTGGGTTCAGTTGTCTGTGCAAAACTGCTTTATTTGCTGAAATGCACATTTCATATATACAAAAAATTGAATATCATATTTCATATAATGCAGCCAGATAATGCAGCAACAAAGTCACAAGGATATACAGCATTTTAGGTTGGATATTAGGAAAAATTTCTTCTCAGAAAGAGTGATGAAGCACTGGCACAGGCTGCCCAGGGAGTTGGTGGAGTCACTAACACAAGGGGTGTTAGTGAGGACCAACAAGAAATATGGAGATGCAGCACTAGGGGACATGGTTAGTGGTTATGGTGAAGATAGGTTAGTGGTTGGACTAGATGATCTTAGTGCTCTTTTCCAGCCTTATTGATTCTATGATTCTATGTGCCCACCAGTATCCTGAGGCAATGCACTAATTGAAAGCCAGAGGACAAAGCATTTGGAAAGGCTTTGAGGTGTTCATCCAGCAAACAACAGCACTCTTGGTAGAGAATAATATCAGAAGATGCCTCTCGTCTCCTTTGTTTTCTCACCTCTCATGCTCCTGCTTATGTTCTCAGCTACAAGAGTATAATAACCTGCCATTAAGTAAAGATTTTCCAAAGCATAAACAGACAAATAAAACAAAAAAAAATATGACTTCTGTCTCAGGAGAAGCTATCACTTTCTTGAATATAACTCAATGTGCATTTATTTCTTCCCATTGGACAGTTTATAAAGATAAAAGAGTCTCAGAGGCCACTTCATCTTCCATATCCATACCAATCCCACAGCAACGTCTGTGGACGAGTGTAAGAAAGGCTGTAATGTGCTCTGAGATTCACTTCCTTTTCCTCA
The DNA here is from genome assembly GCF_054131305.1 of Coturnix japonica. NCBI lineage: Eukaryota > Metazoa > Chordata > Aves > Galliformes > Phasianidae > Coturnix > Coturnix japonica. Next base: position 166,585,589 of record NC_140663.1, read on the forward strand.
TCTCCTTTTAGAACTCTATTGTTTGCTTTCTTTGCCTCATATCTTGCTGCTTGCAGATCCTATTTGTACTTGTTTGGTTCACCTTTGCATATAGTAAGCCAACAATTTTGAAAGCTTTTTTGTTCTTTATCTGATGGTTTACGTTAAGCTAACAAAATATCAAATTACAGGTCGCAGAGACTAATTTCCTTGTGTAGGCCCTTGCTTAGGTGAAAAATGTATGCTTACAGCATAGTTTCTAAAACTACGATAGTAGAGTATATTGATTCCTTTTATTTTAAGCATCAATCCAAGACATTGCACTGCCAAAGGGAAAAAAAAAAAAAGATTAGGTTCCCAGCTCTCAATCAGTCCTTCAGATCACAGAAGTCCTTTATATCTATTAAAGATAACAACATACAATTGTCTCTGAAAAGTTCAGAAGTTGAACTGAACCATCTTGACAGATAACTATGACTCTTACCTGCCTACAGAAACTGAATCACCCAGCTCAAATGTGGATGTTTATGATCAGACTGTATCCCCAGTGCAAGATGCTCTTGTTACTTAGCTGCTACTTCAAGACTGAGGAGCTCTGATACAGAAGACATATTTAATGTTTGCTGCCATCCTAATTCAAGTGGAATTTAGCAGTCTGCAAATATTTACAGATTAGAGATGCAGCCATTGAGGCACAATGCTCTAAGAATCATAACATATCAAGAATGTGCAGTTATTTGCATGGCACGACTGTTTTATTATCCTCTACAGTAACTGATGAAAAGTAAGAAAGAAACGTGTCCTTAGATGTACCATATCCTAAAAAAACCCCTCAAATGATAATAAGACAATTGCCAGGCACTGATTAACTACGAAAAAATCAACAAGTATTTTTAACTACTACACTCTGCTCTCAAAAATGCAGGACAACACTGTGGCTGCTGTAAGAAATGTCTCCATGGGCTACAGCGGTAATTTGCACTTTCTAGTGTAACCAACCCATCCTTTTCCAGATATAAACACCAAGTCACTAGCTTATGGCACTGTTTATATGGAGCGCTCCCGAGAATAACGCTACATTTCAGTATGAGAAATAGAGCTGAGAAAAATGGATTTTGTTGACCTCCAGGCCACGTTTCAAGATTACTTTAAGGAGAGGTTTGGGAATTTGAAATACATAGAAGCTGTTTAAGGAGGCTGAATGTCAAATATCTGGAAGTTCAAACAAATTTTCAGGAACTGCTAAAGAACTAAATGCAAACTTGCAGCTTTACCATGATCTATTACCATTCTTGTAACATTTTTGACATTTTACACAGGAATCATCCTGCAAAGCAGGAAAGCTGAGAAGTTGTGCTAAGAGCATCTCTTCCTATTCCTGCTGTTTCTGAACAGAGCAAAGAAAGAGCAACAATAAATAATTAGAGCTATCAAATACTACATTTGCAGATCTTAGTTGAATTTCAAGAAATGCAGCACTGTCAATGAAATCCTGCAATGTTTTGCAGTTTAGTTCAAAATAGGTCCATTCTGAAGTACAAATCTGCTCATTCTGCCTTTTAAAGTTCTTATATTTGCTAATATATATATATATACTGACTACAAAAAGTGCCATTTCTAGGTCTAAACTGCAATTGTCAGCATCAATTATAATGATTGAAATAGCCCTAAAAACCAAACCAAGCCAAACCAACCATACTGAGGAAATACAGTAACAAGATTTATCTGTTTTTCCATAGTGGTAATAGCCACAATAAAAATAGAAAACAAAATGAATAGATCAAAATATCAAAATGAATGACACTATAATGTCAATAAATTTGACAAGGCATCTGTTAAATGTTCTCACTGAAAGACCTGTGATATCAGAGTGATGCCAAGGAGAGCACCTTGAGAACATGGCAAAATGAAATGAATGAAGATGGTGGGCAGAAAAATAAAGAGAAAACTGAAAGAAATCGCCAGTGAAAGCTCAAGGAAATGATAGGAAGCCGACATAAATCAAAGCCCTGTGAGTGTTCTGAAGATTAAAAACACATAAAGGTTTCCTTAACATTCAGACAAATAATGCAAGTGATAAACAGTGATAAACACTTATCTTTCTGGTGAACTTTCAGGTCTTTGGAGTCACACAGACTTGTTAGTGTAGAGCTGTAGCGGTCAAATCACCAGCAGCAGTAAGTTGGCTCAGTAGGAAGCATGTGGTCCTGCTTTCCTTTCAGGAACTCCAGTCCAGTGCCTCCTCACCCTCTGTGGGTCTGAAGCACTGGCAAGGAGGGAGATGACAGCATGGAAACAAGTCCAGGGAGCACATATCAGAGGCAAGCTGTGAGTGTGGCATGCATTTGGGGAAGTGGAAGTGAGAAAGCAAATGGGGAGAAGTAGGCATGACAGCTGACTAAGCATGAAAATATCAGGGGAAAACCAAAATGGGCATGGAGAGGAACAGTGGAGACATGGAGATGAACTTCTGCTTCTTCTGAGAAAAGGACTAAGTGAAGGGAGAAATACTGTAGCATTAAAAAAAGAAACTCGGTAGCCAAAGAAGTACTTCAAATTAATTACTTGTTTTAATATGACCTCATAACAGTACAGGGCTGTCTTCTGGAGGCAGTCTCGGAACATCTGCTCCCCTGACAGGCTTTTCAGCGACATTGCCTTTGGTTCTTACTGCTTGCTGGTCAAGCAGTTCTGCACAGTATCAACAGGGTGAGGCACTACTCTTTGAGAAATGTTCCTATATACAGAAAGCATGATGTTCATCATACTGGTGAATCTCAGGAACATACAGAGAGCTGCCTATGTGACATCTATTTTTTTTTAGTGTAAGCTATGGTCAAAATACAATAATGAGGAGAGGAGAGGAGAGGAGAGGAGAGGAGAGGAGAGGAGAGGAGAGGAGAGGAGAGGAGAGGAGAGGAGAGGAGAGGAGAGGAGAGGAGAGGAGAGGAGAGGGAAAAAATAGTCTATACATATAGCAGCCTATCACTCAATACTATTTTGCCAAGAATAATACAAAACATACACACTGCTCTGAATAAAATTTATTTGAAGCCACTTCTTCTATATGCTTGCTCTGTATTTCTAATGTTAGCTTTCAGACCACTGAAATAATTGCAAGACGTTGTTTTCCTCCCCTCAGAGCTGCCCTTTGCAATCTGAGAATACTCCGAAAGTAAAACAACAATAGGAACTATTTCATGCTGATAAGAGTTTTTGAGAAAGACGTCCTTTCACAGAAGCATGTTCTACTTGCGGAGCACAAGCAAACTTGTAACAATTTACGTCTCTGAATCAAAACACACTGATTCTATTCAAAGCCAGAAGGGCTACTCCTGGACTAATTTACTTTTTGTGTCTCTAAACCATACCTTGTTTTCTAAGACAGCTATATAACGCAAATTATATATGTGTATGTGTGTGCATGTATTTGAATTAGTAATAGCATTATCAAACTTAATGTGCTCCTCCACTGAGCCAGCATTTCACACAAACAGCCTATGAACAGGCAACTTCTTGGTTTTAAGTAATTTGGGCTAGGTTGGAACTTGGTGCAAACAAGGCAGCCAGCCAGAGCTGCAAGGCCAGCCCCAGGTCTGTTCAAAACGCCCTTTCTTCACTTCAACAATGTAATTAAAGTATTAGAAGCACAGAACGCCTTCCTCCCCTCCTCACCCCCCTCGGTATTTTCTTATTTTCTTCCAAAACCCTTTTGCTTGTTTTGCTGTATGGTATTTCAGAGGTCCCATAATGTGATGCAGTGTTTTATAGTGCCTCGATTTCTTTGCTACTGTTAAGTGGCAGATGTATCCATGCTAGCGGGGCATGGAGAAACTTAAACCCGAAAAACACAGCGAACGTCTGAAACAGGGTGAAGAACCAGGGAGATAAGACGTGTTTTTCTCCCCGCGATCTACCCAGCTTGTGTGCAGCCGGTGTTGCACTCCTCGAGCAGTACAGACACCTGCAAGAGCCGGGGAACGGGGTGAGACGGGTCTGCGAAGGCAGAAGGCGGCCGGTCGGCGGGCAGAGGAGCCGAGAGGGGAAGGGAGCGGTGGGAGGGCCGGGGCAGGCGGAGCGAAGGAGGGGCCAGACCGTGCCGGGAGCTGCCTGAGGGAGCCGCGGGTACCCAAGAGCGGAGCGCCGAAGGGGAGGAGGCGGCTGCCGGCCGGGGGCAGCGGGAGGGGCGAAGCCGGGCGCCGCTCAGCGGTACGGGCGACGGCGGGGCGGGGAGAGGCCGGGGGAGCGCGGCCGGGGGAGCGCGGCGCTGAGCGGGGAACGAGGTGTCGTCCCCGGCCGCCCTCCCGCTGCCCCTCGGAAGGCGGCAGACGCTCAGCTCGCTCTCCCCTCTGCAGGACCGTCCCGGCGGCGATCGGTGTACGGCCGGGACTCCTCGGAACGCAGCGCCATGTGAACGGGAGCCCCGTCCGGGCTGCGAGGAGCCGCGCCGGAGGTTTGACGGCGTCGAGCGCTGCTCTGTGTGGGCAGCATGACCGAGGTGAAGGCCAAGGAGCCCCGAGAGCCTTCGTCCGCCCGAGACGGGGCGGTCCTGCTGCAGGCTCCCCCCAGCCGCGGGGAAGCGGAGGGCATCGACGTCGCCCTGGACGGGCTGCTCTACCCCAGAAGCAGCGACGAGGAGGAGGAAGACGAGGAGGAGGAGGAGGAAGAACCGCAGCAGCGGGAGGAGGAGGAAGAGGAGGGCCAGGACTGCCCCTCGTACCGGCCGGGCAGCGGCTCGCTCTCCAGGGACTGCCTGGACAGCGTCCTGGACACCTTCCTGGCCCCTGCGGCCCATGCCGGGCCCTGGTCCCTGTTCGGGCCGGAGGTGCCCGTCGCTCCGATGAGCCGCGGCCCCGAGCAGAAAGCTGCGGACGCCGCCCCGGCGGCTCCCGGCCCCTCGCAGCCGCGACCCGGGGCTCCGCTGTGGCCGGGCTCCGACTCCCTGAGCGTCGCCGTGAAAGCGCGAGCCGAGGACCCCGGCGAGGGCAGAACCCCGGTGCTGCCCGGCGCCGAGGATCGCGGCTTCCCGGAGCGGGACGCGGTGCCCGGATCGGGCGGCCTGGCGCCCGCAGCGGCTGCTTCCCCGGCGGCGGTGGAGCCGGGCGCGGGGCAGGACTACCTGCACGTGCCCATCCTGCCGCTCAACTCTGCCTTCCTGGCCTCGCGCACGCGGCAGCTGCTGGACGTGGAGGCGGCGTACGAGGGCAGCGCCTTCGGGCCGCGCTCCTCGCCCTCCGCGCCCGCCGCGGACTTGGCGGAGTACGGCTACCCGCCGCCCGACGGCAAGGAGGGCCCCTTCGCTTACGGCGAATTTCAGAGCGCTCTGAAGATCAAGGAGGAGGGCGTCGGTCTGCCCGCCGCCGCCCCCCCGTTCCTGGGAGCCAAGGCCGCCCACGCCGACTTCGCGCAGCCCCCGCGGGCCGGGCAGGAGCCCTCGCTGGAGTGCGTCCTCTACAAGGCCGAGCCGCCCCTCCTGCCCGCCGCATACGGGCCGCCCGCGGCCCCCGACAGCCTGCCGTCCACCTCGGCCGCGCCGCCCGGGCTCTACTCGCCGCTGGGCCTCAACGGGCACCACCAGGCGCTGGGCTTCCCCGCGGCCGTGCTGAAGGAGGGACTGCCCCAGCTGTGCCCGCCCTACCTGGGCTACGTGCGGTAAGGGAGCGAGACTGAGCTCCGCGGTTCTCCTCGGCGAAGCTGAGTGCTCTTGTGAGGCGCTGGAAGTCAGACAGGTGCCGAAGCACGGCAGGAGCGTTTCACACCCTCCCCCCCTCCGGCTGTTGGGTCGGTGTTTCCCTTCTCTCCTATGTTTCGATGAGTGCTGGGAGAAGCCAGCACTGGGGGGAAGCCAGCAGGGATATTATTTCTTTAGTTTTGCAGCTGATGCTCTTGTGGGCACGGTTACAGTCTGAGAAAAGCAGCACTTCTGCTGTGGTTGCTCAGTGCAATGTCTTAAGAGGTGACCAGCCACAAAGAGAGGGGGAAAGGCATCAGTGTTGCTGATGTCTGAACTGGCAGCTGGACGGTGTTAGTAAAACCCCAAATATTGTTCACAATTGTTCTGATTTGAGAAAAGAATCTGGTCAATTTCACATAATAAGTAGAACGTTTTGTGTGTGTATATTGATTTGCCAGAATGAAATGGCTTACTGTATGCCAAGGCATTCTGCATTACCTAGAAATACTTGTAAATATGCAGTGCTACCATTTCAACAGAATATCAACCTGGATTTTATCTTACAGATAAGTTAGTTTGTGCTTGGTTTGTTTTTCTTGACAAGATATATATACGTAGCAATACCTTTCACTTTTGGCTTTTCAGTTGCCACTTGCCATAACCTGCTTGTTGAACTGCTTGCTGATCAAAAGCTGCAGCTGACCAGGAGGTTACATGCTGGTTATTGTGGATTTTTCTAACCGAGATAAAACTTTGTTATTTCCCATGTGAAGGAAGCTTTGAAATTCAGCTGATTTCTAATTGGTTCCATCTCTGTCTCATGCTGTGTTGAGGAAAAGATATGTCAGTATGACTTTGCTCGGAAGACTTGTTGAGCTGAAGAAGGTGGAACATTTTGACAGTTTTCCAAATTGCACCTTTTTATCAAAACCATTTTCAGTGACTAGACACTATTGCAAATGTGCCTTTTTTTTCCTGGTGTAGAGAAAGCCTTAAGCAGAGAGGCAGTGCTGCTTTTTTTCCCTTGATCATCTAGAGAGGAAGTTTTTATTGTAGAACCGATTAATTTGGGTGAGTTGCTAACTGTTGCAATTCTGGATGTTTTATTTCTCTTCTTTTCTTTTTCAAGGCCAGATACAGAAACCAGCCAAAGCTCCCAGTACAGCTTTGATTCGCTACCCCAGAAGATTTGTCTCATCTGCGGTGATGAGGCTTCTGGTTGCCACTACGGAGTTCTCACCTGTGGAAGCTGTAAAGTCTTCTTTAAAAGGGCCATGGAAGGTACTATATCATACCATTGTTCCTAATTGTGTTAATCAGTCCTTCTGAGGTTCTGCAAATAACAAATCCTTTACTCACTGATAATCTTTGAAAACATGATTAAAGTTGTTTTTTGTTTTGGAAACTCTATTTAAGTACTACAGTGAATACTAACTGAATTATTTCATCATTGACTTCACTGGTATTCTTTTTTTCTTGTTGGCTATTTATTGTTAATACAAATATAAGGAGGTCACACGGGTTTCTGATGGAAATGTTTTAAGGTTGTTTTCCTTGATTATTTATGAAAAACTGTATTAGCAGAATGTTATTCATTGATACAGACATACGGAGAAGGTCAGTACAGGTAAACTAGCAAAAAGCTTGGCTTTTATCTAGACTCTTCATACCTGCCCTTTTGTAAGTCTTTTCCAAAGTCTGATCCTGTGGTAAAGAAATATATTGTGTTTTTTGTTGTTTGTTTTTTAGTAAGAATATTGAAAGAATGGGCAACAACCTCAGCTGAACTGTGACAACAGAAATTATAGATGGAGTTTTATAGGGAAGAATGACAAAAGTGAACACAAGCTAGATGGACAAATGGGGCTACCTGGTAGATGCATTAGTATCAAGCCTGCAGGGAGTTGTTTAAAGTGATGGACTCCCTTATTTTCACTGAGGTGTAGAATATAATTAGTAGCATTGAAATAACCTCGTTTATAGATTGATCTCTAATTTCATTTACACTTTTAAGTACTTCTTTCTAGTCGGAAATAAAGGTGACAAATGATTCCTCTTTAAAAAGAAAAAGAATATTTAATTTTTAATACAAGTGAAAATAGTGCTTAAAATTCGCAGAGTCAAATTAATAAATTCAATTGAGACATTTTTCTTACAGAACGTCTCCTTCCCCTTCATTTCTTGGAGCAGGAATGCTTGATGTACCTTTAAAAATGTAATACCCCTCTCCATGTTTCTTTAAGAATTGTCTGTGCAAATAAGGTGTTTGACTTTTTAAGTACAAATTCATCATCTCAGCCCTATTTTTTATGTTCTTCCCATGAAGTACAGAATTCTGTAAGAAATTAAAAACAACAAAGGTTCAAAATAGATTAGTTGTGTTACCTGCTGGATTTTCAGTATTTAGATTTGTCTTTCGTATTGGTGCACAGTTATCAAGTACATACGTGACAAGGGACATAATGTAGTACATTTGGGTTAATCAGAAAATGCCTATTTTCTATTCTAATTAAGTATGTAATCTCAGATATGTTGGCTATTTCAAATCTCATAGCAAATGTATATTTTTTTTCCCCAACAAAACCCACTATTCGTGCACCGTCCATTTTACATATCCCTATTGTGTAGGAAGTACAGTATTACTTAAGTACTTCCTTTGGGATGAAATTGACCATCACATTATCCAGACAACTCCATTTTCTATATCTAATCTTTTTGAAATAACTATTTGAAGCTGTGCAGGTGAAAAAGGAAAGTTTCTCTGCTGAGTATGATTTCAGTAGAGCTAACGGATATCTGTATATTGTGACAGTGGGCCAGAACGGTATGAGGATAACTAAGATAAAATTATTGATTTAAAGTATTTTACAATGTTGGCAATAAATTCTTATATGTTTATAAGATTTATCAAAGCTTTTGTTACTTGGGTTCTTGACTTGCTATATGTGCCTATATGCATAAATGAAATGATAGTCCCTGTATGATAAGCATATTTTGTTTGAAACAGCAAATCCAAAGTGCAAGGCTTTTAGTGGGGGTGGGGATGCAGAAAAACAGATAAGGAAAAAAAAGGTAGTTCTGGAGGTACAGAGGAGAAAATGCAGATGGGGAATAAATATCCCAGTATTTTAGGAAGTATTTCTCTGCATTCAGACGTGGTTGTTTTCGATTGATTACCTGCAAAGGGTTGAGTTATGAATCCATCAATTCAGTTGTACAGTCAAATTACAAAGGTTTTTAAAAACACTCAGAGATCTCACTTGATTATCAAGAAAATAATAGAAGTTACTTTTATTTATAGTTAGAGAAGAAAACTGAGAACACAAACCTGAATTCAATAAGTTGATGTAGTATCGTTTGTTTTTGTGAGCTGAGGGTGACAAGCAGTTTGAAGTTGGCAGTCAAAGAATATTCAGAGCTAAGATTTAAAATGCTTTAAAGTATGCAGAATTACTTTATGTGCAAAGTGATTTGCTGTTGGTGCTCAGACATTTTTTAAGTGCTACCAGTATATCAAAGTTATGGTCAACAAAAAAAAAGCGTTATGAAATTGCCAGCAGAGCTTATAGGAAAATGAAGTTTAGGAAGTGAGCTCTTCCTTCTTTCTCTCTAAAGTGACAAATGGTCTTTAATATCTTACATAGGTGTCTTCACATAAAACTATATAATGCTGTTCATTTTTGCTTTATATTTATAAAAGCATTTGCCTGCCTTTGCCCTTTGACGCAGCGACAAGTGGTTGTGTGAACTAGAAGTGTTTGAGGCCAACGTAAACACATGGTATTGCAGCGGATGAGTTAAGAATTAATTCTTGGTTTGTTTGAATGTCTGGGACCCTACAACAACTGGTTTTATGGCAAATTTGTCTAGTCTTACTATGTGCTTCAAGGTCAGGATCAGAGCACTGTACAAGTCGCAGTGTTAGAGAGAGCATGATCAACCGCAGCAGCAGCAACACTTGGCTGGTGAGATAGGGACTTTTCTTTGAGACCTAGATTTGGCAAATTCTGCTTTATAAAAAGTAGTTTCCATCAGAGTTTTCTCTGTCCCTCTAAATGGGTAGAGGAGGGTGCTGAGCTGAGGATGAGCTACATCTAATCTGTGAAGACTGACTGTTGTTTTGAGCAGCCTTTCTGATAAGGTTTATGTGACGTGTGCTGTGTACAAGCAGCTTACGATGGAAGTGTGATTCACCACATACGTAGTGAAATGCTGCACATAAGGAATGTCGCTACGTTTGTGCTTTTCCATAGCTTAAAAAACAGCACAGCATGCCAAACATTGATTAAAACAACCCAGCTGCTGATAGAAAACCCTCTTTGGAAAGGCAGTGAAGTGCTGTACTGTACAGACTCTTTCATCTATGAAATTCAGATATCAACTATAAAAAGCTCCCATTCTCCTAATTCTTCAGCATTTTCCATTTTTTAACCTCACTTTCCATGGTCTGGGGATTGGAATTTGGTGCAGTGTGTGCTGTATACCTGACAGCTGTGAGCACTGCATGAAGCAGAGAAGGCATGCATGCAGCATGTTGAGATACACAGATCATTAATTTATTTAATATTATTAAGAATTTTTATTTTGCACGTGACCAAAATGTGATAGCGTACAGTAAATGTATTTCCAAATTCAAACATTTGAAATAACTTCCACAAAGCTCCTAAAAATCAACTGGAAAATCTCACTCGTGAGAGCGAGCGATTTACCTTATGAAAAGGGAAGTAAGATCTGTGTTGATACGTGACTGTACCTTCATTGTATACAAATATACAGTGCTCAGTTGTTTGGCAGACAGTAATTTGCTGATTTGTGTGAGCACCATGATGGTGTGTGCTGGGGTTGTTTGTTCTGGTGCTAAATGATGCCGGGCTGCTTGCTGTTCTCAGTATGCCTTCATACTGCTTTCCTGATAGTCACTGCTTAGAATGCCATCAGCTGCAGAAACGTCAGTTAGACAAATTTTGGGCTTGACTTCACATGGCATGTTTAGAAGCAGTATTGAGTATTGCATCTTTTCAGGTGGAATGGAAGTTCTTTGAGATAGTGTAAAACCACTTTCTGTACGGAGCACCAGCACCTCACTGTAGTACTGAGGCTGCTTTGTTCTAACTTTAGATCTGCACAATAGGAGTAACTGGAGTTGCTCATCTGAAGTTCATTTTACAGCGAATAGAGAGAAGTGGGAACTTCTAGGAAGTAATTCACTGACTTATTTCAGATATCTACTTAGGATGAAAATGACAGTACTCTAGAGCTGATTGCTGTCTGTATTGTGCATAAAGGCAGTGTCAGGTGATGATGTGAGCAGTCTGCTCTTGGTGTTATGAATCCCACCCACACCGCAAAGGTAGCTATTACCTTTTTAGACTATGTAATAAATGTGAGGGTTGTTTAAAATAACCTCTGGGCAGTGTGATCTTGTGGGAGGCAGTCCTGCCCAGGGCAGGGAGGTTGGGACTTGATGATCTTTAAGGTCTCTTCCAACCTGAGCCATTCTGTGATTCTATTTCTAGTCATACTACCAGTTACTAAACAAGCATTTACGTTTGACAGCGTCCTTCTCCTCATTCTGTATATCTGTTCCACAAAACCGATCATTGCTGGTAAGGAGCAGTTCTTTAGAGGCCACCAATGGAAAGACTTAACGAAGTGTCATTTGTATGTTAGTCTGCCATTGTGTGCAGCGATACGTGGTTGCGCTTCAGAGGTTTCTTTCTTATAACTGGCTGCAACTCCTGTGTTCTGACAAGTGGCTGTTGCTTAATATCCTTTAATGTTTGGGTGCATTTCAGCAACCTGGAATCTGCTGGAGTTAAAATAGAAGAGGTATGTGCTACACATTAATGCAGGAAAAAATTACCCTATTCTTCTCAAATAATTACATAATCTTTCATTATCTGCAGAGAGAATATTTTATGTGAGAACTGCTGAACCAAGCTGAAAGCATTTACAGTGTGGACATTCGTGTTTGGGTTAATCACTGTAGACAGTGCAAATAGTATTTTTGCTGATATCAGAATGTTGGGATGACTGAAATGCCAATATGTAGATTGCTCTGAAAGTAATGCCTCCTATTTATTTCCATAGAAACAGATAAAAAAAAAACAACACAGTGATACTACTTGCTAGAAAAAGTTCTCACCTACAAAGCACTATTTTTCAACATAGTCACAACCATTAGGTATGCATTTTTGCTAGCTATGAACAAAAGCCTGCATACTGTGCTTGTAAATGTGTGCAGCAGTGGAGCTGTGACCACTGCTGAAACACACCAGCCAGCACCTCACTGTGCTCACATCCACTATTTGGTTTCCATAAACAATGTGCTGAGTACAGGGGGACAATCACCTCCCTCTCCCTGCAGGCCACCCCTTTTTTAATGCAGCCCGGAACACAGTTGGCCTTCTGGGCTGCCAGCACCCACTGCTGGCTCATGTCCAGCTTCTCATCCACCAGGACCACCAAGTCCTTCTTTTCAGGCCTGCTCTCAAGAAACTCTTCCCCCTGTTTATATAAATACCCAAGTGCAGCACCCTGCACTTGCCCTTGTTCAACCTCATTAGGTTTTCATGGGGCACTTCTCCAGCCTGTCCAGGTCCCTCTGGATGGCTTCTCTTCCCTCCAAGGTATTGACTGCCCCACTCAACTTGGTGTCATCTGCAGATTTGCTGAAGGTGCACTCGATGCCATCCTCTATGTCACTGATGAAGAAGATGCACTTCATCTTCTTTTGCTCTTCTCTGTCAGACACCATTTTGTCACACCACTCCTACGCTGCCATCTATCACACAACAACAAAATGTAATGGAATATTGGCAGGAAGGTTCAACCTCTACTGCCATACATCAACATCTGCCTCTGATGTTGTGTGCCAATACCATTAAGCAGTAAGTCTTTATGTCTTTCATGATGTCATCTGAAAATAAGCAGCTAAATCAACATGAAAGGGTAATCCTGATTTTGCAGTTCGCAATGGTTAATAGAATGGACTTTTTTTCTTTTTTTGCCTGTTGTCAATGGTGGAATAGATAGGGAAATCAAGAAGATTTTTAAGAGGGTTATAACTTCTAACCATCTAGAAGTGAATGAAAATGGGGTGGCTACACTTAATTGTTCTGTTCTGTAGATAAAAAACTGTGTGTGTGTGTTGCTGCCTAGAGAAGTAATTTTGTAAAGAAGAAGACAATGGCATTGCAGTGCTCACAACAGAAGGCAGGGAGATTTCAGATCAAGATAAAGAAGAAGGAAAGGGTCAGTCAAGAATGGTGCAGATACTAGAAGTGTTTTGTTCAAGAGAAGAAAAGCAAGGGTAGTTTTGAAAATGCAGCTTCCTTTTTAAAGAAACACGTTTTGTTCACTTAGCAAACAAAGTCTGACAGATGCTTAAACAACAGACAACGGACTGGATGTATACGAGAAGTTTGTTGTTGATCAGCCAATCTGCTCATCAAAGTAAGGTATAATTTAAGATACATTAGGTTTGACTTAGGAATGAATGTTTTATGGTTTTGCTTTCTTTTAAAAATGAAGTATTTTAATTTAGCCTGTTATTTCATCACACGTAGTTAAGGCAGAGCAGTGAAAGACTAACTTCACAAAGGAGCTGCTGGTACCTACAATGCTTGCAAACTCCATCACTGAGTGCATAGAAAAGGTGAGGAGCTATGCAGGGTGTAAGAGCTGTGTCCATCATCTTTGGTCCCTTGAAGGAGTTAGATACATTTTTCTGTCCTTGCAACACTGACCTCTAGGCTGCTGGATTACTTGGACTGCAGTCACTCTTCACTATTATCATTGTGTTGATGCAAGGAGAAGAAAAGTTTCCAGAATGGAACATACAAGTTACTCTTCTATCCTCTCTTTGCCCTCTTTGATCCACTGAATCCTGAGTCCTTTGCTGTGAAGCAGATATGCTTCAACAGCAAGTCTTTAATATTTCTTTATAGTCCTCATAGAGTAGCTGATTATTCGTGTGAGTGCATCTGTGCTGAACTGCAGCCAGCCTACACAGAAGCTGTGCACTTGTTTGCAAACTCTCACTTCTACAAATAAAAGTGCTTTGTAGAGCCAAGTCCAGACACCTGCTTAAGATTTGTGAAAAGTGAATTTTGATTCTGATGGTCAAAGAGGGGAATTTAATGGAAGTCCCCCACTGAGTACTGTGCTTTTTATAAACAGGTTATACTTGGTAGGGTCAGTGAGAGATGTGGTTTGTTCTTAAGTAGTTAGAGACTAAGTCTCACTTCATTCTTATCTTGTAGTGAAAATATTAGTGTTATCTGAGGTGTGTGAAATCTTGAAGATTGTGGTGGTGTACAGGGACACATGAAGGGCATGTTCTCAATATGACAAACACTATAGTGTAGATTCCCAGTTCTCTGAGGTGAATGCTCATAAACACACACAGTGAGAGGCAAGCTCAGCGCACGTTTGCTGTTTTGCACATAGGAACAGTGTAAAAGTGGTGGTTTCAGATCAGATCAAAGGTCAGACTAGTTGTATTTCCTATTTCTGAAGAGAAATAAGCCTGGACTATTTGCTTGGTTATGGGAAACACTGCTAGAATAAGCACAAATCCAGAGTTATCTGTTATATTAGTTTCACTTTCAGGAGCCAAAGGTATACTCAAATACTTCATCTGGGCCATTGTGTTTAGTACACATAGGTGCAACTGTTTTCTGTTTTGTTTTGAAACCATTTTTGTGGTCCAGAGGAACCACTGATGCTGGGTAAGTGGGCAACTAATGCCTTTAAATCTACTTCCTTAATTGTGTGTTTTTGTTTTTTTTTTAAATAGGTCTTATGATATGAAAAATACTTTTAAGAGATAAATTGCATATTGGGAGTAAATTATTGAGCAGAACCTGGCTTTCGGGAAGGCAGAAGTTAACACTGGGAAGTGTTTGGCAATAAAATAATTCACAAGGAGACATGATAGCTATTTATGGTTTTTAGATATTAGATATTTTAGATATTTAATCTGTTGTTTGTTTTTTTTTTAATTATTTTTTTATTTCCACAACACTGTGAGGTGTGTTGTGAACAGTGGTCGTTCAGTGGTGATTATGGGCACATTTTGTAAGGCAGTGTTGCATGGTAAGGCTGGTACAGGGCCACAGAATCAGCTATGGGAGGGAAGGTTTGGGAAAATGCTGTTGCTTATAGGCAGTAGGAAATGAGGGTTCTCAAACAAGTGTGTTGCTTCTGTTCAGACTGGCAGCAGCTCAGCACAGATGTACTCACATGAATAACTGGCTGCCCGCGTGTGGTTCTCCTTGTGCAGATTTCTCTTCCATATTTTGCATATCTGCAAAATTTCAGCTACTCCAATGTAGTGCACTTTTAAGGACAGGTGAAAAATAAACATGTTTTGGAAACTTAACATTGGGAGAAAACTTCATAGGAGAAGGGGTGGTTGCCAGAAGGTTTTTAGGTTCATATTTTAGTAAGACATGAATTTAAATCTTTACTTTCTGACCTGGGCTCTAGTGATAACGCTGCTGTCTTGGTCTTTGTGGTATTTTTTCCCAGTTAAAATCAAATGAAAGGTACTGAATGACAAGCTGCCAATTGAGCAGGACTCAGGACTGGGA
The DNA here is from genome assembly GCF_054131305.1 of Coturnix japonica. Taxonomy (NCBI): domain Eukaryota; kingdom Metazoa; phylum Chordata; class Aves; order Galliformes; family Phasianidae; genus Coturnix; species Coturnix japonica. The sequence continues at coordinate 166,600,838 of NC_140663.1, forward strand.
TCTTTGGATACTTCATCAGTACATGTGTATAATATTACTGCAATACCCATATATTGAAGTGAACCTGTTAATATATAGGTGGTCCTAAAGAACATAATTTGGAATTTAATCAACTACCTATGTGTTTTCCATTTCCTACCCAATCAGTCCTTCAGATGGCTGCCTGTACTTAAATAGTAATATCGAGCAAGTAGTAGTTTCTTAGAATCCAGCTCTGGACAACAGTAGAAAAACAGATACAGTTTCAGATGTGATCATTTATTCAGATTTTTCTATCTGGATGGGATCCATCCAGATAACTGTGATAACTAAAAAAGCCCTAACAGTTGAAACTGTACAAAATACTAAATGAACATTATACGTGTTCCAAATCAGAATCAATGGAATGCACATAAAGATGAGAGGTGCTGAGGGAGAGGCTGGATAGTGGTGGGCAGAGTGGAAAATCATGTGAAATATCATTCAGACTCCGGATGTGGTTGTGGCTTCTTTATAGCCTGCAAATAAGGAAGTGGTTGGCAAGTGTTAGAACTCATGATTTTATCTCTGTAATTTCACAAGGGGGTTTAGCGGGCAGGGTGTTGGCTTTTTCCTTTGCTCTTTTTTTGATGCTGATTTCTTCTTAATGGGAGAAACAAACCAGGTAAACATATAACAAAGACTTTGTCCTTCATCTGTAGTAGATTGCAAATACAGTGTATTAAATGGGAATGAAATAGTACTTACTTTCTGAACATCAAAGCACATTCTTATTTCACAGTGTGCGCAGTGAGAACATGCCCTTGGGATGCTGAGGATGCACATGATGTACTGGTATCAAGAGCAGATTCTACATAGGACATCATTTGAGAACATGTGAACACTCTGAGTGTTTGAAGAGTAATGTTTTGTGATATTACAGTAGCTTTGGTAGATCAGCATTTTTCTGTCAGTATAAGAAGGAAAGTAAAACTCGAACGCCTGTGTCAGCGTCATCATGAGCTGCTTGTAAGCATTTACTGGCAATACATAATCTATTTTTGGTCTTGGATGTGGGCTACGTGGAATCAGACCATGCATAAATTCAAAAAGTTTCCAAACATGGACGTTCAGAAGAGATGCTTTTCAGAGAACAAAGCCAAACAAAACTACAAAACACCCAGAAACATAACTTAAATCTTGTGGTTAAGCATTCCTTTGGAAATTAGCTGTTCATTAAAGCATCAGAATGCAATAATGCAGAGATAATCTCATGCTTCATAGATTTTATGTTAACTAACAGAGGCTTAAAGCTGTTGTTGCTTTTCAGAAGACTGAGTGGTTTTGTAGCTAATGAAGGCGAAGTAAGATGAGGGAAAGGCTGCGAATAAATCTCAAGGAAGATGTGTTCAAAATAAGTGTTTTGTTCATGGTCTGCTGCCAAAAGCAAGGCAGATTTGTATTCATTTAGTTAATTTTGGTAATGTTTCCTGGGAGAAGGAACCCAGGATTAGAAGTAATGGGAGAAATTAAAGGAGAATGTCTTGTGATTTAGAGCATTAATAAATACATTTAAAATGCCAGGCAGTGTGTGAGACAGTTACTTTATTTACCTGTTGTGTTCTAAAACAAAAAAAAAAAATGCTATAAAAACGAATTTCAAGCAATTAAAATTTCTTTCATTAAAACCAGACAAGTTGTTCTTAAAAGTCAGGCAAAGTAAGAAGGAAATCAATTGTCGTGAAGGTGTTGCCACAGAAGCAAACTCATTCTGTTCCACGTGGTTCAGCATGTCTTTTCTTCTTGTTAGAACAAAGTTGTGTTCATCTCCTGATTTTCCATCTGAGGAATTCATTTTCTTTTTCTCTCTCTTCTACTTAGAAGACTTAACTGGTGAACAGTTTCTTACTTTTCTGTGTGCAGATAAAGGGTGGCATAGGGTAATAAAGGAAACAGTAGCATCATCTGAACAGATTCACCTCAGATTTGTTTGCTGCTGGGGACATCAGATGGCTGACTCAGGGTAGTACCCATCTAGAAAGAAGTACAAATCTAAAGGTTGTGCTGTTTGTTATATTTGGAGGTCCACTCTACAGTATGCCACTGAGAAGCATCCCTAATGTTGGTCCTTCCTGTTGCTTATCTGTATCTTTTTGATCCATTTTATTACTCCTGAAAGAAAATTCTTTTTTTATGCTTTCATACGGAAATGAATAGAAAGTGATGTGCAAAAACAGGATGGATTTTAAAGTTAAGCCTTATGGGATAAATTCTTAATGTGCAGATTTGGTTTGATTTCTTTTTACGTCTTTGTTTACTCATAGTGAGTAAAAAACCATAGTGATCATAGAGGTCACCAGTATTATACAAAATGAATAAAAATATACTTTTTAATTCTCTACAAGAGAAAATTGAAAGTATTGGAAGCTTGTTGTGAGACAAAATGTTAGTGTATCAGCTGGGCTTGTTGGTTTGCTAATAAAATGACTGCTCTTATAGAAGCTAATTTCATTTAAAACATTCCATTTTGACAAACAAGTGACAGCCTCTTCCTAACCAAGTGCCTCAGAAGGGAGCAATAAAAGAGATGCCTTTCCTGAAAGCTAAGCTAAACCAAAACTTTACTACCTTCTTCTCTTTGCCCTTAATGGCTCTGTTCAACTGGTATGTCAGCAGGTCTTGTGCAGACAAGATTCTCCAGCAGAGATAATTTACTCTGCTTCTTTCAGTATTGTGCTCAAATTCGTTGTTCTATCTGTAAGAAATTTCCTTTCAGTCTAAGAAGATTTAACTACTTTACCATAAGGAGCAATAATGTAAAAAAAAAAAAAAAAGGAATTCTGACAGAAACAAATCTGTCATCTTTATTGATTTGCTTGAGAAATATTGATAGTTTCCTATTTTAAGTGGTTTCAGTGGTTTGTATGGTCTGCTAATCATTTGGGTTCATGTAGATGGTAATGTGAGTCTTAAACCAAAGGAATTATTATACTTAGATAGTTTCAGGTGATTATTTAAAAGCTAATGTAAAATGAAAGAGTCCTTTGATGGATCAGGTCGCTTTTTTTGTTGTTTTGTTTTTAATTCTGTTATTTTGTAATGTTTTTACACAGAAATAATTTAGTCATGTGAAAAAAACATTGTATTGATCTTGCTTTTCTCTGTCTTGTAGGGCAGCACAACTATTTATGTGCTGGAAGAAATGACTGCATAGTTGATAAAATCCGTAGGAAGAATTGTCCAGCGTGTCGCTTGAGGAAGTGCTGTCAAGCTGGAATGGTCCTGGGAGGTGAGCTGCTTTCCACACCTCACTTGGAGAAATAGGCAGTCAAGAAACTTCACTTTCTTAAGTATAAACTCGCTTTGATGCTGTAAAGGAAAGAACTGCATTTATATATGGTATTTTTGGAAGGATTACCTGTTGTTTAAAATAATTTTAATTCTTTCCTTCTAATCTTTCTTTCATGCAAGTCTGGAAATGCTGGAGCAAAAATACCTTTCTTTATGAACTGGTGATGTATCCTTACACTCATTTTCTTGAAACAGGAGGATTTGTATTTTTGGTATTTATTTATTATTAGTCCTGAATCGGTAAACTTGATAAAGAAGCAAACTGAGATCAACACAAAATCAGCAATCAGTACTCTCTGCTTTTCTACTGTGCTCTCCATCATTGCTTTTCATAGGATTCAGCAATTTTCCATCCTTCTTTTCCACCAAAAGGGTTTAAGCAGTGATTGCAGTCACACTGTGGACTTGTGCATAGTAGGTGCTGGGAAATCCTTTCTTCATATTATGTCTTACTGTAACAAGTTTGTTTTTCAACATAACATTAATCTACATTGAGTCCTCTGTCTTCAGAAGCACAGGTAGTAAATTGTATAAGGTCATGTAGTCACTTGACAAGTTTTGTTATGCTAATATGCAGGAATTATATATATTGTTCCTCTTAGTTTGTTTTCTTTTGTTTTTTGTATTTTACGAGTGAACTTAAGCTGTATGATGTTTTACACCAGCACAAGGCTTGAAGAAGTAGATGGCTGAAGATGATAGAAAGATGACAGAAGGCAAGGAGGGATATGTTTTCAAATGGAATTGGTAAAAAAAGAGAAAAAAGAAAAAAGGAAGAGGCAAAAAAGATATTTTTCTAGTGTGTTTTAGTGAATCAAACATTTCACTTTCTACATTGCTGTAATTGTTTTTGCCCTTGGAAGAAGACCTGGTGTTATATACAGTTGATAATTTCATTATTCTGTTTTATGTGTGTCCATTCATAAATTAAAATGAGTGTGTATTTCTCATGCTGACAGTTTGATTGCACAGCTGTATGCTTTCAGCTTCTGTAATATACTTTGGCTGCTCCAGCATTTTGCACACATGGCCATTGTGTCATTCCTACATTTTATGCTTTTATCAGTGATGTAAATCAGTAGTTCCCTATCACAGGCCAGCTGTTGCTGCCTCTCTGGGCTTCAGCCTTCTTAAGAGACAGTGCTGCAGCTACAGGGAACAGCCCATGCGATGTGAGGAGGCAGAGGCAGTGCTGCAGGGTGGGCTCAGTTCTTTGTCATGTCCCCTGAGCTTCACTGAGTCCTGCTCTCCAAACTGTGTGTCCCTCTCTCCTCACAGCATTGGACATATAGAGAATGATAGTCATCAGCCTTCCCCCCCTTGCTTCACATTGTTTCGCCTCCCCTTGGAGGCAATGACAGGAATTTTGGGGGCACTAAACTGGGGAAGGAGGACAAAATGAGAACATGTGATAGACAGCAGCTGGACAGTAGCTCAGTACCTCAGTGCCATTCTCTCATTTCCCCTTCTCAGAAGGGCAAGTGAAGAAAATCTGATTGGAAAAAAGAAAAAAACCTCTTGGGTTGAGATAAGGACAGGGAGGTTGCTCACCAGTGACTATCACGGACAAAACAGGCTCAGTATAGGGAGATTAATTTAATTTCCTTCCTATTGCTAACAGACCAGGGCAGTGAGAATTAAAAGCAATCTACAAATACCTTCCCACCCTCTCCTACTTCTTCCTCCCAAGCAGTGCAGCGCAGGGGAACGGTAATTGGGGCTGCAATCAGCCCATCTTCATCTCTGCCACTCCTCCCTGGTCACTCTGCCCCTGCTCCACGTGGCTGCCTCCCAAACCAATCCCGTGTTGGTTTCATACAGGCCACAGCTCTCCCAGCACTGCTCCATCCCATGGGGCCCACCCTTCAGGCACTGCTCCAGCACAACCCCATGGGTGGCAGCTCCCCCTCCCTCCTGCCCTACTGGGGGCTCCTCTCCATGGGCTGCAGCTCTGACCTGGGCTGCTTCTGTGGGGGTATCCATGTGCTGTCCCTCCTTCACCCCTCATTGACTGCTGCACAGTAAGCTCCTCCATGTCTGCACACAGATATAAGCTCTGAGTGGTGTCTGTGGGCTGCAGGGGACAGCCTGCTCCTCCGTGGGCCTCCTGGGCACCTCAGTCAGCTGCTGCTGTGTACCTGGAGCACCGCCTGCCCTCTTCCTTCATTGACCTTGGGGGCTGCAGGGCTGCTTCTCTCCAATCTCTCAACCCTCTCTCCCAGCTGCAATTGCACAGCACTATTCCAGTCCCTTCAATCGACTCTCCCAGAGTCGGTTTCGCTCTAAGCTCAGCTCTGCCCACTAGTGGGTCCCTGTGCTCACAGAGCTGCAGTCTTCCCACATCTGAAACCTTTCTACATGATACTACACGTCCTTTGGAGCCTTCTTAGGGAAAGGTGTTACTTCAGAGCTGGGATAGGAATTATACAAAATACTGAGTTAGAAGGAACCTATAAGGATCATCACCAAGTCCAACCCCTGACTCCTCACAGGACCATCTTAGACAAGAATGTCCAAATGTTTCTTGAGCTCTGGCAGCTTGGTGCTGTGTCTGCTGCCCTGGGCAGTCTGTTGTATGCTCACAACTCTCTGGTGATGGATTTTTTTCTAATACCCAATCTGACCATCCCAGGATGCAACAAACATACATTTGTATGTATGTCTTCATTAATGTCTTCTCATATGAGGATTTTATATCCTCATATTTGCAAACAAAATCTGATAATAAAGGTGCTCCAAGACTTTATTCCTTACCATCATGCATTGGGAGAATATATACTTTCTCTTTGATTGACTGTTTTTTCCCAATCCAGTACTAGGATGGTGTGAATAGTTTCTTTCTAGTTGGTGCCAGGTGGCTCTATCTAACCAGTTTGTGCTGGTGTGTAGTCCTTGACTAAACATACCTGACTAGTGCTGTCTTTCATTTGTTGTGGAGGTTGTTCCATTTCTGTTCTTGGAGGAGCATGTGATCTCTGCCTACATATTCCTGCCTGCTCCAGTGATGTGGTAGTAAACAGGAAGAAGGGGGCAGTGATGCAATGGAATAACGAAAATAACAAATGGAGACAAGACTGTGGCATCTCTGTTTTTTAATCAACCGGCTCAGATTGAGTGTAGTGTGTCAGGTGCTCTAGTAATGTGAATAGGTCTGGGGACAGTAGGAAGCTAATTACCCTACATAGACTGAAGTGGAGCAATTAATGCTGAAAAGGGCAGAAAACACAAATTTATGCAAAAAAAGAAAAAGAGAAAAGAAAACTGGATTGGTCTTATATTGTAAATGAGGATTTAAAATCCAAACTGAAAAAAAAATACCCTCTATATTAATACTGCTCTTGCTACTCTCATATTTCTTCCTTTTGCTCTTCTACAATGTTTTGCACTTCATTTGCTGTATCACATGAGCAGTATTACCTGCACACTATTTTTTGGAATTGTTCAGTATTTCAAATCTTTTCCTGTGTTGACAGCCTGTAAGGATGTTGTGCATTTTGTGATTTCTGTCCCTCAGGCAGAAATTCCACAGATAAACTTCTTTTCTTTTACTTAAACATGATTTCTTAATGCTTGCCTTCAGTAACTGAGTAAGGACCTTCTATAGTACGTAATCAAGGTGAGGAAGGCTTTAAGATTTTACAGAAAATTAACTAGATTCCAAATATGTGAAATTAATTTTACTGTTGGGAGTGCTCTTATCTTCCACTGAATGTTACTGAATGGCAACCATATAGATAGAGGAAAAGTATATTACATTGACAGCAGCTCCATTTTCTGCCCCTACTTCACAGCAGTGAAATGAGTCTGCACTGTTTTTGAAAGAAATTCTATTCAGTGCATTACACTGTACCAAGAGATAGCCTTAGTAACTGTTATTTCTTGATCTATACACAGAAAATATTAATGAAAGCACGTGTTTCATAATGCCCTAATTTCCCTCCTCTATGGGAATGTTAATTTAAGTTCTATTGTTTCAGAGCTGCATATGTTAATCTATCTCCTTTCTAATCTAATCTTCTACCTAACAGGGTAGCAGGAGGCTGTGTCAGATGCTGGAGTAAATAAACACGGTTCTTTTTTCCTATCAGTGGGTTTGTGATTTTCCCTATCATACAGCTGACTATCATTGATTCCTTGTTCTGCTCTACTGCTAAATTACCACATTATTCATTGTTTCGGTCAGCTTTCAGTCCTCATTGCAATGGTTAGATGCAGACAAATCTTAATTAATTTTCCAGGTAATATTTTATGAGGTAGTGTCAGAGGGCTTATTAAAATCAAGATGTATGACTTATGCTTTGCTGCTTTGTTCCTGTATTTTGTATACACCCTCCTAGGGTGTACACAGTTTGTTCTGCTACACAAAACGTAAGAGCAGAGTGACCTTAAAGTCAGAGCCACAGTGTTCTGTCAAGAATAATAAATCATTGACATTTTTCACCTGATTAGAGTGATTGCAGGGTGTAAGGAAGGACAGTGAGATGTTCAACTTTCACTAGAAATCGATCCATTGTAATACAAAATTTCCACTATCACTAATGTCGGATTGACTGTTTGATTTTGTATACCTAGTTAATAGAATATCAAAGAACAGAATTATGTGTAATGGAGAAAATCCCTGTAAATTCGATGGTGAGGTGATGCAGACTTTATTGTTTTTATTGCTTTTTCTTCTAAGTACACATACTACACATACTGTATCACTTGCTCTTTGTAGTAAATCAGGGGACTGTGAGTACCAGCAAGCCACTTGAGTGGCTAGTCATCTGATTTAAAACAAATTAGTGAAAATGACTGAAGGAAAGGATGTACCGTATAAATGTGCACAGAACAGCCTTAACAATAAGACAAATAGTTGCCAGAGTGGAGTAGTACTCTTTACACATTAAAGGACATAGTAGAGACATTTGTTTATCTTAAAGCAGGATATTATGTCAATGTTTTTGTAAGCTGCAATTGAAAAACTATGTAATTTTCAAATCTTTGTTGTTCTCTCGATGTCCTTAAGAATTTGCATTCATCTGTGATGGTTTCCTTGAGGTAGGTGGGAAAGTTTAGTGTGAGTTACCTATAGGTAACAAATGGGTTTGGTGTACTACTAGCTCTGAAGCAGTGTAATTAGACATAAACGCATAGGTAATTCTGCAAGCCAGTGCAACATTAATTCTGATCCATTTAATCACTTGGAAACACGGGTACTTATTAACTACTCACATTTCCACTTGGTAAGTGCTCTGTCTGTTTCTTTCTTTACTTGTTCTCTGAACTGTAAAAGCATCTGAAACCATTATTTCACAAAATACCTGAAATCATTATTTATGAACTACCAAATGCATTGTTCCCTCTCTACTTGCTTTCATGCCTAAACAATAGTTAGTGGGAAATTCCCAGCATGTTTGGGACTATATATGTATTTATGGTAGAAATTGGTCAGTGTCTATCCTTTTTGTGTTTGGGTTTTTTTGTTTGTTTGTTTGGTTGTTTTTTTTGGTGTTTTGTTTTGTCTTGTCCAGATGTAAGATAATTTGTAAGTTGGTTTTGGGTTCTTTAAGAAGGACTCACTGAACTGGAGTATTTGTATCCTTATTACAAGTGATAAAATAAGCGTAAGATTGACATGGAACTTGATACAGAACTAACTGACCTCACAGTTAAGTTGGTGGGAATATTACCTGTGACTTAGTTGGAAAATGACTGCTACTGAAGAGCCCATCCTTCACATTTATACTGTTAATAATATGTTAAGTGTGGCCAGCAGGTTGAGGGAGGTGATTCTGCCCCTGTACTCCACTCTCATGAGACTCCACCTGGAGTTGTGCTTCCAGTTCTTTAGCCCTCAACACAAGAAGGACATGGAGCTGTTGGAATGGGTCCAGAGGAGGGCCACAAAGATATCAGAGGGCTGGAGCACCTCCGCAAGGATGGGCTGAGAGAGCTGGGGCTCTTCAGCCTGGAGAAGAGAAGGCTCCAGGGGGACCTTAGGAAGGGGGGGCTACAGGAAACCAATGGAGGGACTTCTAGTAAGGGCATGTAGCAACAGGATAAGGCTGGATGGGGCTTTGAGAGACTTTGGAACTCGATGACCATAAAGGTCTCTTCCAACCCAAACCATTCCATGATTCTGTGGTTCTGTGTATTTCTTGAAATTTAAGCTCTTTAGTTGCATTCATCTGCTCAGTCCTGTCTGGTTCAAAACCAAGAGGATTGATTCTGCTTTCAGCTATGCCAGTGTACATGAAGAGTTATTAAAGTCATGGCATTTTGTCTGTATTAAATATTTAGGAAGAACAAAAGGAATCTTTCCATGTTTCCATGTTTGATGTATTAATCTTTCTTGATGTTATATTATGGCATTAATGTACTAATTAATGTATTGAAAAGGTCAGTGCAAGTGTTTGGAGCATCCATCTTAAATATTCCAAAATGGAGATGTAGGATTTTGATAAGTTTTGTTATCTTCTACCATGTGGGAGCACCTGAAGAAAAGGGAATAGATATGTTCCTACACAAATCCATTTCTATTGAAACCTTCCATTTTTGCATGTAGTTTGAGAGACAGGAACTTTTCAAGGAGGAAGGTGATGGATGAGTCTGACACTGCTTGTGTCTCTAGGTTCGTCCAGTACCCTGCTAAGGAGGGATTCATAGCACATGCTGAAATTAAGTTGTGCTCCCTTACTCCAGTATCTTGGAGTCTCTTTGGTACATGGGTTGCATTCTGGCAGTGCAGCAGTACTTTCAACTAAAACGAAAAGAGGGCAGTAACAGACAGAGATCTTTCTGTCACATTTATATAGTGTGTGTTGTTCCCCTTGTCAGATATTTCACTTATAAATAAAAATACTGTTCTTTCAAAAGATAATATGACATGCATTATTTCAACCACATGCATACACAGTGCCACTCTTCTTCTCTTTAGTGTTATTTGTGTTTTACCTTTTTACAGAACAGTTTCTCAGTGGCTCAATGATATGATAGGCAGGGATTTTCTTTTCCAACAGTGAAATTTGCTGCATGTTTTTTCTTCTTTTTACAGTATACAGCACCTAAGCAAGTAAAAATATAAGGTGATTTCTTGTTTGTTTGACACACACACACACACACACACACACACATATATATATATATACTTATTGAACAGAGCATTGTCCTTCCTTATTGTTTTCTTTAAGACTAAAACTTATGAGCATCATAATTTTCTTGAGAGAATGACTTTGAGAGAATGACTTACTTTATGTTTGCCGTCACCCTGCATCTCTCTCATTGTTTCAGTCTCATCTACATCAGTATAAGTACCAGCTTCTTTATTACGACGTACATTTTTTACTAATGGAAAACTTGTTTGGCAGCACTGAGGAACTTGATGATCTAACAGCAAGTTTTACCTTTGATGATCTGCTTAAAGTGAACATGTTCCATTTAGCTGTGGATATGTCTTTTTCTTGAAACATGGAGTTTGTTACTTGTTGTCTACAAGCCCTCAAAGTTTGGTTTTTGGTGTCCATGTGGTGCAGCTCCAGCATGTTGCCCTGAAAGAATTTGGAAGAGTTGCTACCTAGAGCTCTGTATGTTTACAAAGCCATGCCAGGTGTAGTCTCTTTATGTTTATTTTGGGAAAGCAGTTCAAGTTTTGCTTTGTTTTGTTTTTCTGATCAGTTTTATTATTATTATTTTTCCCTAAACCACTCTACTCTAGAAAGTGAAGAGTTTACTAAGGGTTAACATGATTTTACAGTATACGTTGAAGTCTCAGTCATTCCTGGATTCTGTTTTCATTCTTGTGAACAAGAGGAAGACATTGCATTAAAGATTACCAAAATAGAACTTATCTACAAGACTGAAATGCCTTCCTGGAATTGAAGGAAAGGAATTTTTGAGTGTGCTAATTATTTACTTGCATTTCTGTTTCTGAATATTTGTGAGAAAAAAAGAAACAGTGTCCTTAATTAACACTGAATAGCAACCGAACTGTAGAGACAGCTGGCTGGCCTGTCAGATGGAACAGTGGGAACTGAACCAGAAAAAACTTTATGAGGTTACAGTAACCTAGAATTCATGCAATAATTTTAGTGGGTGGGTTCCTTTCTTCTCATAGTGCAGGGAGGAGGCTTTGGAGGGATAAACTCTTAAGAATTTTCCATGATTATTTCTTAATTATATAAACAGTAAAAAAATAAACTTAGAAGACTGTTCTATTTGTTATAGATGGAAAGTGTAATCTAGAACTACTGGAAAATATTGATGTTTCTGGGTAAAATTTTTTAACATATCTGTGACTTTATTTTATTTTATTTTTTTTCAGGTCGAAAATTTAAAAAGCTTAACAAAATCAAGGTTGTGAGGACATTAGATGTTGCACTTCAGCAGCCAGCAGCCCTTCAGGATGAAAGCCAATCTCTAACGCAAAGGCTGTCCTTTTCTCCAAATCAAGAAATACAGTTTGTTCCCCCAATGATAAGTGTTTTGCGAGGCATTGAGCCCGAAGTTGTCTATGCTGGTTATGACAATACAAAACCTGAAACACCAAGTTCCTTGCTGACCAGTCTAAATCATCTTTGTGAGAGGCAACTTCTTTGTGTAGTCAAGTGGTCAAAATTGCTACCAGGTAATAGCAGCTCTTGTAGTGACTTCTTGTTAAGCAAATATGTCATAAGACAAGCAGTCAAAAGAGAAGGTTGCTTGTTTATTGTCTGCATGTTACTTAATTCTTAAGAAATTGTTAAAGGATTAACTTTCCACTTCATCAGATGATGTATGCACTGATGAAATGAATTTTAATGGGAGGCCCTTTGTAAATTAAAGTGTGTTTATACTTATTCCAAAAAGAAACAATGGAAGTCCAGAGTGTTCCTATTCTTGATGATTATAGCAGCCTTTCCATCCTAACTCCTCTGAATCTACCATTCATACTTTGGGTTTATATATATATATATATTTGGGTTTATATATATATATACATATATATATATAAATTTTCTGCATATTCTTCATTCTTACTCTTGTTGAAAAGAATTCTAAAAGAAACAGAGAAAAACTACAATATTAATAGCTAAGCAGCTCACAAATACTCTGTGAATGAGAAGCAACTGAATTTCTGAGGAACCAAGAATTATAAAATAAAAGTTCATGATTATATATATCTGTGTTCTCTGTATGATAATAGAGGCCTGGTCCTGGGATCTATAAAAATCAGTATCGAGGCCTAGAAATGTGGATTCATTTGGACTCAATTGACACTTAAGTCCTGCAGGAAAGTGCCAGACATCTTAGTTGAACTGGGATTGTTCACTCTGGAGAAGAGGCCCAGGGAATACCTTACAGCTCCCTATAGCTGCTTGAAAGGAGGATGTAGTGAGGTGGGGTCAGCCTCTTCTCCCAGGTAACTAGAGATAAGATGAGAGGGGATGGCTTTAAATGGCACCAGGGGAGGTTCAGGTTGGATGTTAGTAAAAACTTCTTCTCAGGAAGAGTGATGAGGTGTTTGGAACAAGCTGCCCAAGGAAGTGCAGGAGTCACTGTCCCTGGAGGTGTTCAGGGAAAGGGCAGATGTGGCAAATGGATGATGATAGGTAGATTGTTGGACTAGATGATCTTAGAGATCTTTTTCTGTGCTTATGATTCTACGCTTCTGTGGTATTTCTTCTCATTAAGTGAAAAGAAAACAAACTTTTTTTTACTGAATCTAATTTTCTATTGGCTTCATAAGCTGAATCAGTTCACTGAGGATAGGATGAATGCCAGAGCTTGATTGATTGAAGAGGGTAACAGGACCAGCTAATGAAAAACAGTTTTTGGTGACAGGAAGCTGTTAGGTCAACTCTGATACTTAGCTATGATCCTTAATATTATCCAAGCAGACACAGAACTGATGTTCTCTGCGTTTAAATGCATTAAAGGTGTTTATAGGTGGATGTTTATTGTGTTATTTATTTTCATTTCCAGGATTTCGGAATTTACATATTGATGATCAGATAACTCTCATCCAGTATTCCTGGATGAGTCTAATGGTTTTTGCAATGGGATGGAGATCATACAAACATGTCAGTGGTCAGATGTTGTATTTTGCACCAGATCTGATTCTTAATGAGTAAGTAGACACTACTGATGCACAATATGAATGCTGTTCATTTCTTTGTGTCAATGGGAACGTGGCTTCATTGAGACCAAGGTTTCATTCACTATTATTTTTGTTTCAAAATTAACAGCAAAGTCCACTGATGACATAAAATTCAGTAACATTGGGAAGGATTGTGTGGGAATCCCAAATATTTTATTGATGTCACCAAACAAAATAAGTTCAAATATTATTTTAATTAACTAAGAGAAAAGAATTAGAACTATACTGTCAGAAGATTTATAGGAATTCAAATGCCTAACATGGAAGTTCATATTCAATAAATGGAACTAAGTGGGATTTTCTTCGGTCATGGTTGATTGGATGTTTTTTTTTGTGAAATAGTGGATGAAATTCTTTCCCGTGTGTATTAATTGTGCTGTACAAATTGAAATCCTTTACAGGGATAAGATTCAGAGAGCTTCAAATTGTATTGTGACCCCTAGTGTACTCTAGGATGTATCTCATGGCTATATTGAGAAATCCACAATAATGGCTTTAGTGTGTGCTCCACTGTATGCCTTATGGACAAGACTTTAAGTACTTTCTTCCAGAGGAATGATGAGATTTATGAACCCTGCTTTTAATTCCTGGTAGATAGCTTCTCGTTTGCAGCTTGAGACCATTTACACTGAGAAAGAGATGGACTGACCACATGCAATTCTCTCGACTGTAGAACATCTCGTTAGAATAATGTCAGAAAAATTATAAGGAAAGACCTAAACATGAAGAGTAACGATACACTGAATCATAGCTGCCTCTACTTACTGGGGGGAAAAAATGTTTTAACTTTCAGATCAGTGAAAAGTAACTGCAAAAAAGCAGCAGAAATGGCAGCCTTCCCTATCTCCTGCCCTGGTTGTGCATGCCTAAAATTTTACTTAAGCAGGATGAAACGCTATCTGGTTGCATGGTAAAACAGATAAGAACATGATAAATTTGAAAAATACACTAGGAAAAAACCTAACTTGCCAATTAAGCTGATCCCTGATCTGTTCACCATGTGGGCAGGAAGGCACTAATGCCAGAAGAGTAGGAGTGCACACCTAGAGATGGGAAAAGATCATGGAAATTCCATCTACTGTGGCATCACACACCGAGGTTGATTCAAAATAACCATGAAATCACAGTCCAAAGATTGTTTTTCAGCCAGTTTTTTATGTACTGAATTTGTCTGAGACTGAACTGTAATGCTCTGTGAGAGTGATTTGCTCAGTAGCATGAATTTCAGACGAAGAGAGTAAGCAGTGTTAGGTTGACAGTGGTATTATGGACTCGTATTAAAACACTACAAGGCTTTACTGTTACCTACACTTTGTGGTCTCTGAAAATATACTTATGAACAGCATTTAATGCACCTTGAAAACTATCACTTATCTAAGATGCTGTTTATGAATAGAAACTATCAGAAAGGCCAGGCTGAATGGGGCTGTGACCAACCTGGTCTGGGGGGTGTGTCCCTACCTGCAGCAGAAGGGGTTGGAACTGTATGATCATAAAGGTCCTTTCCAACCCAAACTATTCTTTGATTCTATGAAAGAAATAGGAAGAATTAAAGTGTCTATGGGAATAAATCCAGCCAGATCTTGCAGATCAAAATTTCATGTTTGAGTCATTGAAGAGCTGGTACAAAATTTCAGATATGAAACAAAACTGAAAACATTTAATTTAAGATAACAAAAACACTTTAAATATCACCAGGAAAAAAAAAAAAAAAAAAACATTGAGAAAAATCTTTTATTAATGGAGAATATCTTCTGTTACTGCTTGGAAGGTGGTCTGTGATCAGTTGGTCGGCTTGGAATGCTGGTCTGAATTCAGAGTTACAATTCCCTTTTTAACAAGTGCTAAAGCTACATTGGTCTCTCAGGGAGCAAAATGTTATCAGCTTGTAGTTGTTGTACCTCAGGGTATGGCTTTGTAAAATAACTCTACATTACTGCATCTTCCAGTGAATGCAGAATGATAGCAGTTTAGTTTACAAACTTTAAGATGCTATTGTCTTCATCATTTCTGTTCAAAACTGTAATAAATTCACTACAGCAAAATCTCAAAGAGAAAAGTAAGATCAAAGTGCTGCAAAAGACTGGATAATTTGTTGTATTTCTTTGTGAAATGTCCTATTTAGTACTGCGGGAGTTCTGATAAGGCTCTATTCATGTCTACTTCTACTTAAAATACTTTTTAAATACTCGAACGGTTTCTGTAGTGCTACAAAATAATTCAGTTGCTCTTAGCAAAAGAATTTTGTACTTGCAACAAAGAATTTTGATGTACATTAAATAGAGACATCTTTGTAAAACCTATGAACAAGTTTCTATCGACTTTCAACCTCTTCAGTTTTATGCTTTGTTTTCAAAGAACATAAAAATCTATCAACTTCTAAACAAAAGCACTTCATCGTAAATATTAGTTTATTATAAATAAATAAGAACACTTGATTTTTGGTGGTAAGCATTCTTATGTGACAGTTTATGAATTCTTTTCTGACCAAAAGTAACAGATTAAACATCCAAAATAATAGCTCATTACTTACAATTTAAAAACTATTGTAAGTGCAAAACAATAATGAAGTTGTTCATTTGTTTTTCTTAATTTCGACGCTGGGTTAATTAAGCTGCTAACAAGGCACCTCCTTGAAACAATTAGGAATTAAGCTGCTCCTCTTCTTTATTTTCATGTTTTTGTTTTTTGTTTCTGTTTTTCCCTTTTCTGGGTGTAAGACAGAGGATGAAAGAATCATCGTTCTATTCGCTGTGTCTCTCCATGTGGCAGCTCCCACAGGAGTTTGTCAGACTCCAGGTTAGCCAAGAAGAGTTTCTGTGTATGAAAGCACTACTGCTTCTCAATACAAGTAAGCTCTTTTGTTTCTAACATATCACTGGTAAAATCTTCGTTTTGACCAATGTTGTTTAACTTGACAATTGCTGAGCTCTCTGGCTTAACAAATGGAAAACTTCTTCAGGAGGAAAGTGTTAGTACATCAAGACCTAAAATATCTTTGTAATGTCTTTAAGGAACGAATAATCTGTTTCGTCATTATCTTTATTTAGTTAGTATAAAGGCACTGCAGAAATGTTGGATCCCTTTTAATGTATTAGAATACTGCATTATACATTTTCAAAACAAGTGTGCATATTTCTATGAGGAAGAATGACTTCAAATGACACCACACAGATAAAAATCTACAGGCACTGGGAATAAATATTTATTATTTATTATTATTTATTATATTGATAAGATTTGCAAAATTGGGCATGCAAACAATAGTAACACTTACTCACATGTTCTACTTCAGCTAAGGTTTAGCACAACAGTAGATAAATGAAATTCTTTTGGTTGTTTACTTGAGTACAAAGTTTGTGATCACTTTAATTGTACTCATCTTGTAATAACACAGCATTGCATTGTATTGCATTGCATTGGTAATTGGAAAATATGGTAGTTCGTGAGATTCCCTTCTGAAGCCTTTCCTGAAATACTGGGAAAGTCCTCAGCTTCAGCATCATATTTTGAAATCCCTCATCTATGTGAATACTGTCATACGGTTCAGGTTCAGATATATTTCTGATATTCAAACTCTACATACCTGTAAGCTGAAATAGAATAGTTAAAAGAAAAGGCTGTAGTGGTCCACTGCCTCACAAGTATGGGGGCATCAGTTTAATAGTAATCACTAAGCCACCTTTCTTTATCAACTGCATTTCCCTTATAAACTCACTTTTAAGATGATATGTTTATATGTATGCAAGAAATTAATTTGATATTGTGAAAGTATTTTTGCCTATGTTCATGAGTTTTTTTGTTCATTCCTGTACTTATTGTCTTATAGGAAAAAACAATTTGTCAGATCTTTGGAAAAAGGAACACACCTAACCATTGTTGCTGAGGCATTTAGTAGACATTTGGTACTGTATAAATACAATACTCTCCACAAAACAATGTTCAAACAACATATAACCTGGTTATTGCTATAAAGTGTTTTTTAAGATTATTTCTATTTCATGCTGTTCACCTTTATCCTCTTCAGATGTGAAAGTGTGGCCATTTCAAACCTTCATATACTAACAGTAAATCATGTTTCAACTTTTAGTCGCTCATTCTACCTTCTATTTGATTTATTATTTAGATGCACTAGCTTTACTTCTAAAGAAACAGTAATTGTGTGTTGCACGTAACTAAATATCAGTCACAGTATGTTTCTAAATCTGAATGGAAACCCCAGCTTTATTTTTAACATTTCCAGTTTTACATTTTTTTCCTTTGAGGTTACTGTGGTACAGACTTCTTTTTTCTACTGTATTAGTGACAGTTTTAAAACTGTCTCAAAAGCAGAATTAGTCTTTGCAGTAAGTAGAGCAACTTCTTTATTTTCTTCAATTGTTTTGATTTTTTAGTTATTTATTATGTTTTACATATAGACGTGTGATGTGCTGTGTTATAAGTAATACCCAAAAGTTCTAGATAGTTCACCATATAACAGAGGCCATGCTAATCTAGGAACCAATACAGTGAATAGTTCAGAAAGAATATGATACAAGGAAGTAGGAGAACGCAAACATGCTTAGTCCAGCATTTCATCTTCATCAGCTGCCAGAAGAAATCAAACATGACACGTCATCCTTAAAAGCCCGACTATTATCCTATATGTGGAAGCAATCACAAGTTCTTTTGTCTGTTTTGTTTAAATTCAGATTTGGGTTGGAATCAGAGTTTGACTTCTATAGCCCAGTTCAGTGC
The DNA here is from genome assembly GCF_054131305.1 of Coturnix japonica. Lineage (NCBI taxonomy): Eukaryota > Metazoa > Chordata > Aves > Galliformes > Phasianidae > Coturnix > Coturnix japonica. The sequence goes on from NC_140663.1 coordinate 166,619,001, forward strand.
TTAGACACTTGTCTTCAGAGTCAACTTGCTATTCTATAGAGATATATATGTATATGTGTGTCTCCATCCTTCCCCCAGACATCCACTTGTCTGAGGAAGTGCTGAAATAAGTGGTCAGTGTTGGCTCATTTCCTCTCTTGGACAGTCTCCCATGAAATAAGAAAATTCTGCTTCAGAGCAGAGCAGAGATTTGAACTTTGCTTAGTAAGCTCTCTCTGGGCTCAAGATGAAGAAAATGCTTATTTTTTTAATGCTCTGTTTGCTCAAATATCTTTATCTACCTTACCTTCTCTTACTGTCTATATATGTCTATATATACATGGAGGTAGAGAGGTTCAACTGAACTCAGTCATGGCCACACAGTAGCCATGGCGTGATACCAGACTGAAGGTATATGGCATACCTAGCATGTGATTTATTTAATTATGTGAGCTACCACTCACAAGACTCTGAGTCCATAGAGAAAAATAAATATTTCTACAGCGTAGTTCATGTCTTTCTAAAGCTGCTTCTACAGTGATGAATATTTCATGTGCCCTTTTCTCACCTGATTTTTTCCACTGTAAATATAGGGAGCAGTGGTAACTAAATAAGATGGACCTGCTATGTTGTGAAGTGTCCTTCCTCTTATATTTGCAGTCAGAAAATGAAATGTTAAATGTGACATTACAATGTGAGATGTCTTTGGAAAAAGAAAAAGGAAAGGGAAGAAGAATTTTTCTTTCAAAAACAGTATTTCTGAATCTAGATTTTGTTTCAATATATGATTATTTTAACAAAGCAACGATTCAAATTTGAGTGCCAGTTCAGGGTATTTTTTCAAATTTCATTTTTTAAATTTTCATTTTATAGTGTCTTCAACAACATAAATTATAACACTTATGTATTACATGCTGCCCTGTCATGGAAAATAGTTCTCAGAGCATAGCAGTGTTTCCTTACAATGCTGCCAGAACTTAGAATCAGTGCTTAAACATGATCTTATCACTAGGAGTCACTAACAGGTTCATTTTTTTGGCGTTGTCCATATGCCTTCATTTTGGTCCTAACAGCAGACCATTAAGAGAAGAGTGAGTTGAGCCATTTGCTTCCCTTAGGTAATTATCTAAGAAATATTCACATTTAAGACTCTGAGAGTACGTCTGTTCTTTTGAATGTAAGAGTTCCAAACAGGAAGCCTGAGCCTTGGATGCTGGGATGTCTACATTATTTAAAAGCTTTTATTCATTCCATGATGCCATTTCAAAGCCCTCCAGCTAGATCTAGGATAAATACGCCCTAAGGAGGGCAGGCTCTTGGCAGTGTAAGATAAGCCAACCCATGACGTATTTCTGTAAGGACAGGAGCGGTTCTTTTGGCCATCTTCTTTCAGCACATAGGCTTTAAACTTAGTCTATACCAGTTTCTAGACATCAGAGTTTAGCACAACTGACTGCTGCAGATAAACTCTTTGACCTTGTTGTATGACTGTTTCTGGAGAAACTGATTAACAGGAAGAAGTACTTGGCAGATAATAACAAATTAAATTGCACAGTGTGAAATATAATCTGTTCCCTTACTTAAATCTCTCCTTTTGCCTTAAGAACACATTGCAACACAAATGTTGCTTTCTTTTCAGTTCCTTTGGAAGGTCTAAGAAGTCAAAGCCAATTTGATGAGATGAGAACGAGTTACATTAGAGAACTGGTGAAGGCCATTGGGTTGCGCCAGAAGGGTGTTGTGGCTAATTCCCAGCGCTTCTATCAGCTTACAAAACTGATGGATTCCATGCATGATGTAAGCTTACGTGTTAACTTGTGTTGTTATTGTGTTGGGTTTTTTTTTTAAGTCAGAAGGAATTAGAATTTCCTAAAGGTAATTTTATAAAAAGTGTCTAGTTAACATGCATCCTATGGGCTTAGCATCCATAAAAACTGAGAAATGACACTCTCTATAATTACCCACATGAATAGTGCTTTGTAATGGCTTTTGTATCTCTGCAAGAGAAGCAAGAAACAGAGATACAAGGCCATAGCTCTGCTTGAATAAGGACTGGTGGAATGGCACTAAGGTACTTGAAGAAAAGTCCTTTTGCATTCAGTGGCTGTGACAAGTTCATAGGAAGTTCAGGGAAGGATGAGGTGTTTGTATTCTTTTGCACTTAGGAAACATGCATTTTATTTTACCTTTTTTTTTTTTTTTTTTTTTTTTAATACCTATATACATTTCATATAAAAGCTTTCCTTGTCACTAATTCCTCCTTATGATGGAGGAAAAAGCTAAAGATCCCGTTTATGAAGGCTGAGAGAGGTAACAATACTGATAATTGTGTGGTTCACCAGGTAGTCTGGAATCCTTTGATCCACTGCACAGACCTCTCTATCAACTTCTGCTATCCACAGAAATCACACTGACAATTTAACTCTCACATCTTCTCAGATACCAGCAAAAGATGAATGGGACAAGAATGAAAATCAAAGAATCAGAGAGTTGCAGGGGTTGAAAGGGACCTCTGGAGATCAGCAAGTCCAACCCCTCTGCTAAAGCAAGCTCCCTACAGTAGTTTGCACAGGTAGACATCCAGCCAGGATAACACAACCTCCCTGGGTAGCCCGTTCCAGTGTTCTGTCACCCTCTCTGTACAGAAGTTCTTCTGCACATTTGTGTGGAATTTCCTGTCTTCCAGTTTTTGACCATTGCTCCATGTCCTATCACTGCACACCACTGAAGTGCACTTAGAAACATTGATCAGATTCCCTCTCACTCTTCTCTAGGCTGAACAGACCCATGTCTCTCAGCCTTTCCCCGTATGGGAGATGACCCATGCCCTGTATCATCTTTGTCACCCTAATCATCCTTACACGCAAAGTTAGACAACAGAATGTTCTGAAGGGAGGATATTGAGATTAGCCACAAATTATACTGGTAGTTGAACTCATCATTGCATGGGAATGTCAGAGCTAAACCCTTCTCTGGAATTCAGTCAGACAGCTTTTACTTGCAAAAACATTTCCTGGCAAGTGTCTATTCATGCTAGGCAGGTGCTTAAGGAATCTGTCATCTGATGTTTGCCTGTGTCTTGCTTGAAGTGAAAGACCTTCCTGCCTTACTTGGAATAAGAATTTTCAGTTTGGATCTCACAACATCCAGAGACAAATTGAGTTCCGAGCTATTTCTTCATTTCAAGTTTAACATAGTAAAATAGCCTCAATGGAAGCAAGTGAGTGAGGCTTGCAGCAGAATACCCAGCAAAGTGATGGCTGGGGTAGTGTTTGGTCTGTAGCATATTTGAGTACAAGTCCCTCTTCCAGCTCAGACTGAGAGAAATATATGCTATAAGATAGGCCATCCCTGGGTAAAGCCCATGATAACGTTAAGAGTAGGATTCTAGACAACTTAAAGGTCGTAGGTCTTTAAGAAAAGCTCTTAAAAAACTGGAACTTCCTAGGTAAGGCAGGTGAAAGGGTACATATCTGTAGCAGTTCCTTTCTAGGAACAAGGACCTATGCAATGTAACATTATCAGCATATCCAGATATGATCATAGTCAGAGATATGGGAAACCTCGAAATAGAAAATGCAGTCCTTGGGGCTACATTTGAATGTCATCTAGTAAACAAGGCACTGAGGCTGTTGTTGCACATGAGCATAAAATAAAGCTTGAATAATTTTTACTAACTCCATTGTTCGTGGTGCATGTAATAAGTGAGTTCTGCTAGCGAGTCAGCCTTTTTTAGGACATGTAATTTACCTGTATTTTATGATTTTTGCCTTGGGATTATATTTTAATAGGGAACAGAAAGTTATCCTCATTATTGGTTCAAGGAAGAACATTAAGATATAGTAATTAAGATATAATAATGATGTCAGCTGATGGATTTGTGAGCTAAGTGATTGACAGCATGTTTATCTGATTGCACTGCTGATAGCCTTACTTGTTATGTTTGTATTTTATTAAATCCAGCTAGTGAAACAGCTCCATCTCTTCTGTCTGAACACATTTCTCCAGTCCCGTGCACTGAGCGTTGAATTCCCCGAGATGATGTCAGAGGTGATTGCTGCACAGCTGCCCAAGATTCTGGCAGGGATGGTGAAACCTCTTCTCTTTCACAAGAAGTGAAATGTCTTTTCTCTTATCATAGAGATAATTTCTGGGTCGGTTTTTGTTTGTTTATTTTGGTCAAGATTTTGCAATGTCAGGACTTCAGTGTATTTGTCATACCCTGCCTACTTGCTTTATACTTGTAACATACACAAGCCATTTATGCTTGATGTACATATCATGAGTTCCTGATTCCTTAACTGCAAAAATCACAAGAGTCGTAAGAAATGTTTTGTAAACTTGGGTAGATTGCTTTTTAGATATGCGTAAGAATGACAGCGAATAGAGTTTCCAGATTTCTAAGAACAGTTACCTTATACATTTTTCTTACATATTACACACTTGCAGATTTCTGATATGACATGGTGTAAACTTTTTAATACATTGTGTGCATGTGTACACGTGGGCACGTGCGTGGTCCTAAAGATTTGGAGGGGATTAAAATGTATATTGCCCACACTTTCTCACGGATATTTGACTTTTTATTTACTAATCTGCTTCACAGAAATATCCTTTCAAAGTTCAAGTTTAAGTAGATATCACTGCAGTACCTTCATGAGTAACTAAAGCACTCTCTGCAAAATATGTAAATAAGGACTCATGTTCTTCTCTGTGCTCTTGCTGTATTGAAATTCTGATATCAGTGTGCTTCTTTCTGCATCATTCAGTGCAGTTCTCCTTCAAAAATCAGGAAGCAGAGGAAAATTTCAGTATATGTTACAGCAGAAGTAAGATGTGTGTAAACCCACATGGCTTCAGTTTGTGTTATTTTCCTTTAAAGTTTGGCACTTTGTAGAGCTAAAACACATCGCTGTAATCTTAAGTTTATCAACTTACTTAAAAATTAGGTATTTCAGAAGTTTTACATAGAAATGCTTTCCCTGACTGCCACTCTCAGTAATCTTGATGGTTTGAATTCCAGTGCTGAATGCTCAACCAACCACTGCCACCAAATTTTAGAGAGGTTAGAAACAAAAAGAAGTGGAAAATATGACCACAAACATTTTGATACACATAATGTTCATCTTAATACCATGTACTGAAGCTACATATTTTATACTTAGAAGGCATGCTGTTATAGTTGGAATAACTGTATGAGGAGTTGGGCTAAACTAGCATTATACATTCAAGAAGAATGGCATGCTGTTCTTGGAAATGAAACATTTGACTAAAAAATGGTAGCGTGGTGGTTGTTGCTCCATTGGTGTGGACATGAAAATATTCATATTTAAGGCAGTAAACTGCTGATGTATTCAGACAAACAGAAATGGACAAAGCCCAAGAAGAATTTGGGTTATTAAAATCTGACAGATTTTTTGACAATCACTAAATACGATACCCAGCTTCTCTGGCACTGATCAGTGTAAGAAACTGCAAGTCTTGGATAACTGCTGGCCATAGGTTATTGCTTTTTCCCATTAGATACTGGATGCATCAATTGTGGTAGCATTCTGCTTATGGTATGTAACATGGGATGTGTGGACTTGTCTTCGTCAGGTAAGCTAAGGCCCATCAAGAGGAAGTTACATAACAGATAGAAATAAAAGCATCTGACATAGTACAAAACCCACTTGTGGCAAAGAAGTGACCCAAGGTAAAATTGTTTAAGCAGACTTTTGTGTTTGTTTACTGGGTTCATAACTTTAAACTGCCCCAAAACAAGCTATTTCTTACTTATTCAATACAGTCTGACTTTCATCTGTGATCCTTAAAGCAATTGCGTTTTAATAAATAACACAAGATTCTGTTTCTACATACCGAAGTTTTGTTTTCTGTACTTTTCTTTGTATTTACATTCAGTTGCACAGTTGACCATTTCAACCATTCATCTTTTGTGTAATAGCAATATTGTCATGCACTCCTTGGGGGTTTAAGCATTGCCATATGATTTACCATCGAATAACTAGACTTTCTGTGTTGCTGTTTAGATTAAACTGCTATCAGAAACTTCCCACACTAAAAGTGGTTCCACAACACAGAATCACAGGATGCCAGGGGCTGGAAGGGGCCCAGGGGCTAAAGCAGGTTCCCTACAGGAGGATACACAAGGAAGTGTCCTGGCAGGTTTTGAACATCAGAGAAGGAGACTTCATAAACTCACTGGGCAGTCTGCTCCAGTGCTCTGTCACCCTCACAGTAAGGATGTTGTTTCTCATGTTCAGATAGAAATTCCTGTGTTCCAGTTTGTGCCTGGTGCCCCTTGTTCCCTCACTGGGAATGACCAAAAAGAGCCTGGCCCTGTGTCCTCTCAGTCTGCTCCAGGCTGAACAGTCACACATCTCTCAGTCTTTCCTCATAAGGAAGAAGCTTTTCCAGATCCCAGACCATGTTTTTAATCCTCCCTTGGACCTTTCCAGAAATTCCCCATCTCTCTTGAACTGGAGAGCCCAGCACTGGACACAGCACTCCAGGTGTGGCCTCCCCAGGGCAGAGTAGAGGGGGAGGACCACCTAAATAGTGTCAGCTATGCCTGAAACCTTTGTACCCTATGTGTTTTTGATGTAAAGCCTTCAGCATTGCCTTCTGCTGTTACTTAAGTGAAGCAAGCAAACAAAAGCACAAAGTGTGCTGCTTTCTTTGCTCCCTCCTGTTGTCATTCAGCTTTGCAGAGGCATCACGTGCTCCAAGTATTGTTGTTTCTAGGACTGTTCTTGAAGATGGAGCTGCCTTGGGTGGCAGCACTCTGCAGGACAGAGCCCAGGAGGCCATCAGCACTGCAAGCTTTCATCCCAGCTTGCTTCCCTGTTGTGCCTTCTGGGGCCAAAGAAATACAAAAAGGTCCAACACTTGTTGACAAGGATCTTAGCTTGATCAGTCGTTTTGTCAGCATTTATGGAAGGACAAATGCTGGTTTGTCCAGGATGGAGGCAAATAGAGCCTGAGAACCTTACTGCAGATTTCCCATGGCTCTGCAGTGCTCTGACTGTGTGTGCACCATAAACTGAAGCTCTGGAACTCCGGCTGTTCCTTCAGCTGTGGGCTCCGGTGTTGTACCTAAAACACAGCAGCTGAGATTTCCCTCACTATTTTCACAGACCAGTTTTCCATACACCATTTTCTGATCAGTCAATGCTTTGTTATAACCTCATCTACTGTGTTTTATGATATTATGCTAGTAATTCCATTTTATAGGGAAATTTGGGTGCTTTACTGTGTTCCTAACTAAAACAAATCTTTGTTTCAGTAACTGATAGCATATATATGCTAAAGGTGGTGTCTAAATGTTACATATGGTTATATGTGCAGGATCCTCCCCATGTCTCCCACTTGCCCAGGCTGGACTAGCTTGTCCCCAAGGCAGAAGGGTGAGGGGCTGCCCCCTTCCTGCCCCGTGTGCCACTCATGGCACGTTGACCTCCCTTTCCTTCAGCTAAGTCAGCTTGCAGCCACGGAGCCAATGGCCAAAACCCTTCCAAACATCCATGGCTCAAAAGCCTGTGTATATGTACTGCCAGGGTGGATTGTCAGCGCCGCTGGATTTATTGGTTTGTACTGCTTTGTGTCATGGTGACCTGACTTTTGAACAGAGGAATTGTTTTTCTTTTAGTTCTCTTTTCCCCCTTGGAAGATGAAAAGGAAAAAAAAAAAAAAAAAAAGAAAAGAAATGTTGTAGATGTTTTCATATTGGAATTTATGAGTTGTTTTGTAGATGTGTGCTGTTCATTTGGTAGGTGGACATTATTTGCACATGGGATGATAGTGCAGCTTTTCAGATGCTTTACACGCAGTAAAAGGTGGCAATCCTGAGCAATACTAACTTAAAAATGAACTGTCTGTAGTCCTCAAAGACAAGATCACCCTCAGGAGGCACCAGGGCTGTTGGAGCTGAAGTCCTTAATGCAGCAGTTGCAGAATGTTAAGAATATGAGCAGTACTTCAATACAAAAATGCATGCTTTTTTTTTTATTATTACATGTATTTATTTGCTTGTGTTGAGGTGGTTTGAGCCCACGCTGCTCTCTGCAAAGGTGCATAAAGACTGCAACGTCCATCTAATGACTATCGAGGCGTGGTGAAATGTCATTGAATTCTTGTGCATCAGTTACAGCTGGCAACATTTCAGCTTCCTGCAGCCATGTGCTGTGCTCATGAAAGCACCACTGCCAATCCCATAGACATAGATCATGTCTTTCTGACCACGGAAACTAAACCTGCCACCTCACCACATACAATAGTCCCTCCAGTTCAGCATTCAGGCAGATCATTGAGGAGGTTCTCACAGTGTCATTTACATGGTCTCAGTCTGCTGCATTTTTCCCACAGCTCAGTTGAAATACCCACCCATCCAGGCTGGTGATAGAAATTCCTTTTGTTGTGTCAAGGAGGAAGAAATATATATATTTCCAGGAATCCCAGACTTCACATCTGTAAGCTCTATGGCTTACATAGAGGAGAGAGGACAGATTGACAGAAAGCAGCTGGTGGGCACAATAATATCTTTGCCACTGAGTTTTTAGAAGGATAACGGTGTGTCTCAGTGCAGGGAGCTTTGTGTTACACGGGTGAGGCCATTATGGACATGATTGTTGTGTCTTGGATGTACCATTTTCACATTTGCTATTTCTCATACACAAGACAAAAGTACAGTAGTGCTTTTACACCTCATATTGTTGGGGTTTTATTTTTGCCCAGTGTGAGATATTGGTCATTTACAAAGCCAAGTTAGGGAAGTTAACAGCTGACTCTGTGAGTCCGTATATCTTATATTTTGTATAGATAAATACATGTTACCAAATACATCCCCACCAAGGATCATCCGGCTTTGCACTGAAAAACGTAACTGGAAATGTTGAATCCCAGAGTTTTACAATATTGTCACATTGTGCTTTGACCAGTTCTCTCTCTGCTGTTGCACACTACAGCATCAGCATTGAGTTTGCTGTTCCCTGCAGCCGGCAGTGACAGCTGCAGTCACCTTACATTGGGTGGGAGGGAGGAACAGATGCCCTTAGCCAAGCTTTGTATCTGATCACAGAGCAGGTTTATCAACACCTGGTATTTAAGGAAGTCTGAAAGCTGGATAATATTTTTTTAGGAAGCCATTTAAAGTAACCTCAGAGCCTTCCCTGCAGATAGCCATTAATTTTAATAAATAAAATAATAGTTTATTAGGACTGGTGTTAGCATTTCTCTATATAACATTTAGGATAGTGGAAGACACAATTCATGGTTTCTTGTGTTTCTTTTCTTATTCCTAAAAGGAGTTTTGTATGAGATACCTGTATGTTCCAATGAAGAGGAACTTGCATCTCTGTATTTGTGCATCTGTAGAGGTGTTGTCTAATTGTGTTGTGTCGGGGCCAAGAAATGGGAGGTTTACTGTGCTCACAGCGTGAGGAGTGTTTAAGCTCTCAGTAACTGCTGAGCTGAAAGCAGTGCAGTGCTTTCACTGGCTGCATTGACCAGAGGTGCTTTGGAGCCTCTGCTGCCACAGAGTGCCTGGAGAGGCTGACTTGAGCTGGAGCTTTCCTTGCTTACTGATGTGGAAGATAAGGGCCAGGAGCCCCAGCCCCGCACTGACTGACCCTGCAGGCCTGTTGGGTGGTCACAGCCTGCACCGACTGCCTCCCTGCTTACCGGCAGCCCTGATGCACAAACTATGATTTCCATGTCAGTGGTGAAGAGACTGAGGCCATGGAGGAGGCACCAAGCCACTGAGGAGGCTCAGAGGGTTACATGTCCTCCAGCACTCACTGTGTCTGCTGGCTGCACCTTTTGTATGTCCCACAGGGAGAAGGCTGATGGGGGCAGTGCCTTGCTAATGGTGGGGAGGCAGAAGCAGTGTTCGTTCCTGCCTCACTGAGATGGGTTCAGTATGAGGGATGTAAACAAATAACACTGTGACAAAGAAACACTCATTCTTCTTTTTCTCTTTACATACAAAGCGTCCAGCAGAACTAATTGTGTTACCCAAAACACATAGCAACATTCGCCTGAGGTTCTCACAATGATGCACGGGAAGATACACGGATGTAAGGTTTCTGAGTTCATTTATCCAGGAAATAATTCAAGTGATCTCCAAAAATATACCAGGGCTTCAGCAGTAGTAGAGCCTTAACCTTAAACCACATGAGGTTTAACAAAAGCAAGTGCAGAGTATTACATCTAGGGAGAAATAATTGCATGCACCAGTACAGGCTGGAGGAAGACCTGCTGGAGAGGAGCTCTGCAGAGAGGAACCTGGGTGTCCTGGTGGACGACAGATTGACCATGAGCCAGCAGTGTGCCTTTGTAGCCAAAAAGGCCAGTGGCATACTGGGGTGTATTAAAAAGAGCGTGTCCAGCAGGTGGAAGGAGGTGATCCTCCCCCTCTACTCTGCCCTGGTGAGGCCTCATCAGGAATACTGTGCCCAGTTCTGGGCTGCCCAGTACAAAAAAGACAGGGATCTCTTGGAAAGAGTCCAGCGGATGTCAGTGCCAGCTCTGCAGAAAAGGGGGTCCTGGCCATGACTTCACCTTGAACCCAAGTTGCAAAGCCCAAAAATAATGTCTAGTGAACACAGTCAAGCTTAAAGCTGGCTTCTGCAATTGTTAGTCTCAGCTTGCCATCCACCGGTGTCCCAAAGCTGATGCATTAGTTTCACCAAAAGAAGGGCACATATACCACAAGTTTGGTTTGTTTTTGAATTTTTATTAATTTTTATAATTAATCGCGGCATCGGCCCTGTTCTGAGGCACGTGGCCGGACTGGGTTTCCTTTGTTTCCCTCGGGTTTTTGTGCAGAGAAAGCAGCTGGCTTCATAAATTGTACTACTCTAAGGGGCGATTACAGATTAAACGCATCTTGTTCTTAACCTGATTTTTTTTGGTTGCATTTGCTTCAATTTCTTCAGTTTTTGTCGATGCAATATTCTTTTTATTATTTTCCGCAGATGTAGCTCTTCTAAGCCTGTTCAGGTCCACTTTAAATCTCAGTCTTTGTCCACTCTTGACTTCTTGACTCAAGAGAGGGATCTCTGAGACGAGTGTGTTTCAGCCTATCTGCAGGGCAATAAATAAAGCGGGCCTGTCCATCTTGAGCCTTGTCTATGTTTTTCTGAGTTCCCAGGGTCTCCCTTAGGTTTGCCTGCAGTTAGATTAGTTTTCACCAATTCTTTTACTCCTTTAAGGGATCACGACAGACTAAAGAGCACACATTATGGGCAACTCTTAATGAGTATTAAGAGTTAATTATTATTAATCCAGTTAATTATTATTAATCCAGTAATATCCTGGATATTCCAGGATCTGAATCAGAACTGTAGTCTCTTGTTTATGTGAGTCTTTATTCAATGTAGTTTTAAAATTTTCTTAAAGAGCGTTAATTGGAGTAAATAATTCTGATCTTAATAAGCAAGTTCCTGAGATGTATATTGCTGACAAAAATTGTAAGGCTTTTGATACTGTCCCCCGTGACATCCTTATAACAAAGCTGAGGAAGTACGGGATAGATGAGTGGACAGTGAAGTGGGTCGAGAATTGGCTGACTGGCAGAGTGCAGAGGGTTGTCGTTGGCGGTGCGGTGTCTGGTCGGAGGCCTGTAACTAGCGGTGTCCCCCAGGGGTCTGTACTGGGTCCGGTCTTGTTCAACATCTTCATCAACGACCTTGATGGGGGGATAGTGACCACCCTCAGCAAGTTTGCTGATGACACGAAGTTGGGAGGATTGACTGACACGCCTGAAGGCTGTGGTGCCATTCAGCGAGACCTGGACAGGCTGGAGAGCTGGGCAGTAAGAAACCGGATGAGGTTTAACCAAAGCAAGTGTAGAGTCTTGCACCTAGGTAGAAATAATTGCATGCACCAGTACAGGCTGGAGGAAGACCTGCTGGAGAGGAGCTCTGCAGAGAGGAACCTGGGTGTCCTGGTGGACAACAGATTGACCATGAGCCAGCAGTGTGCCCTTGTAGCCAAAAAGGCCAATGGCATACTGGGGTGTATTAAAAAGAGCGTGTCCAGCAGGTCGAAGGAGGTGATCCTCCCCCTCTACTCTGCCCTGTTGAGGCCTCATCTGGAATACCGTGTCCGGTTCTGGGCTCCCCAGTACAAAAAAGACAGGGATCTCTTGGAAAGAGTCCAGCGGAGGGCCACTAAGATGATGAAGGGCCTGGAGCATCTCCCCTATGAGGAGAGACTTAGGGAACCGGGTCTGTTTAGCCTTGAGAAAAGAAGGCTGAGAGAGGACTTGATCCATGTTTATAAATACCTGAGGTGCGGGAGCCATAGAGGTGAGGCTGGTCTCTTTTCAGTAGTGCGTGGGGACAGGACTAGGGGTAATGGGATGAAAGTACAGCATAGGAAGTTCCGCACGAAAGTGCGGAAGAACTTCTTTACATGTGAGTGTGACTGAGCACTGGAACAGGCTGCCCAGGGAGGTGGTGGAGTCTCCTTCTCTGGAGACATTCAAGACCCGCCAGGACGCCTACCTGTGCGACGTGGTGTAGGGAGCCTGCTTTGGCAGGGGGGTTGGATTCAATGATCTCTGGAGGTCCCTTCCAACCCCTACGATTCTGTGATTCTGTGAAATAATGGTGGTCTTACCTAAAGTCTGAAAACCAAAATTTCTTCCCTCCTAATGGCTGTTAAATGATTCTTGAAATCAAGAAATAGTGTGCTTAACAGGAACCTACGTCACTTTCTAGATTACTTCCTTCATTATGCTATAACAGAATGGTGGCACATGTGAAGGACTGTATAGAGAAGGAAGAAATGAGTGTTACTTTGGCTTACAGATCAACACTTTTTACTTCTCTCTCCAGTTAAAAGCATGGGAACAGTTACTGTCTTTGGCCTAGCTGGCGGCTTTTAGTTGCTTTGTATTTGCTTAGTTGCTACAGAATTTCTGATGAATGGGAGGAAAGTCAGCTGCAATGACATTGGTTTACCCCACCTTAAGTCAGATTAATGTATTTGTGTTACTTTTTTTCTGTGCTGATGTCAGTGCCAGCTCTGCAGAAAAGGGGGTCCTGGCCATGCCTTCACCGTGAACTCAAGTTGCAAAGCCCAAAAATAATGTCTAGTGAACACAGTCAAGCTTAAAGCTGGCTTCTGCAATTGTTAGTCTCAGCTTGCCATCCACCGGTGTCCCAAAGCTGATGCATTAGTTTCACCAAAAGAAGGGCACATATACCACAAGTTTGGTTTGTTTTTGAATTTTTATTAATTTTTATAATTTTTATAAAATTTTATAAATTTTTATAAAATTTTATAATTTTTATAATTTTTTTGTAATTTTTATAAAATTTTATAAGTTTTTATTAATTTTTCATTAATTTTTATTAAACGATTATTAAAACATATACATCGATGAAATATCAATGTATATGTTTTAATAATATGCATTTTCTGATCTACATGAACTATATTTAACTATTTAACTATATTTTCAGTGTGGACAAAGATGATTCTTCTTCACTCCATGTGGTCCCAGCATCTAAAAGGCGTATGTAGAAATGCCGGTGGCTGCCAGGATATGGGTCTAGCTGTCTCTGTCTCCTGGCTGCTCGGATAGATGTCTTCATGGTCTTGCTGTACTCCAAACGCTGCCTTAAGTAAGCAGCTTCTTTTGAAACGCATCAGATGTAGCCTGCTGTAGCGGCTGTTTCCCAGAGAAGTCTCTGCTGCATCGCATCTCTGCGGCCTCCTCGTGCTTCTGCTATCAACAGCCCCTGCCTACTCAAAGGACAGAAATGTGTCCAAGTCCTCTTGCTGTACCCTGAGCCTGAGCTCAATGCAGAGGACTCTGCAAGAGGTGGTTGTCAGCCGGAGCTTGCAGAAGCAGACGGAGGGCCTCAACTCGCGCTGCACTGTTGACAGTTGAGGCATAGCTACCCAGGCTTCTCTCACCAGTTCCTGGAACCAGGTTGCAGTTTTCTCCATATCCTGGAGAGTCTGTAGGAGGCTGAGCATCTTCTCTCTCCCCAGGTGGTCCTCAGGGTGGTGAAGGAAGGACAGTGTAGTCTCACGTCAGCTGCTCCCTTGTGCATATTCAGTTCAGCACTCTGGCTACCGCACTGTTGGTTTGTTGTGGAGAAAACATTTGGGAGCAATTCCGACTGCCTGCTGAGTGGTGTCTTCTCCATGTCCAGAGTGCTCGTCTGTAGGACAAGTGGGCGTCTCTCAATTCCTATAGATCAGCAGGCCCGTGAGCTGATCTTGCAGCTCCTGCAACTCCTGCAGTGCCTGCTCATAGCTGTCTGGATCTTGCACCAGGTGCTGGAGGAGGTTGAGCGGTTGGGACGCTCGGAATTCCTGCGGCAAGATAATCTCCGCAGGCACGTCCTCATTTCCTATGAGGAAATGGTTCAGGCGTTTTTCCTCCACACAGCAGCGCAGGTAGCGCAAGATGTCATCCATCCGCTGAAGGAAATAGCTCCCATGCCAGCTTTCCAAAGGGACAGCAGTCAGGAGGTGCATGATCACTGTCCTCAGTTGGTAGGAGGAAAAAGTCTGGCCCGCCAGGATGTGGGCACCCACTTGCACATATCTGAGGTTGTTGAAAGTGTTCCCCTGGTCATGGGTGGCTATGCGCTGGAAAAACTTTTCCTCAGCCACCGCACAACTCTGTGGCCAGGTTGTGCTGGGGGTAAAAGCAGCCTCTGTCTCCTGGCTGCTCAGAAAGATGTCCGTATTTTCTTGCTGGATGCCAAATACAGTCTCAGCAACGAAGTCTGTGTTTTGGATGTCTGTCAGGTGAATCCTGCAGGAGCGCCCGGAGAACCCCACACTCATAGTGCATGTCTCTGCCTCAGGCATGCATTTCCAGGCATTTGTGATCAGCACCTGGAACCATTGGGCAGTCTTCTCCGCATCTAGGTAGGCGTCCTTGCAGAAGTCACGTAGCAGGCTGGGGTGCTGATTTCCCAGCTCTTCCTTGGAGGTGTGGAGGAAGCACCGCATACCCATCTCCTGCTCCTTCCCGCACGTGCATTCCAGATCTACACGGATGCGGGAGTTCCTTGCTGGCAGCTCCCCTGCGGCACCCAGATCGAGGTGGAAAACGTGCCCACGGGGGGCCGACAGGGGCACAAGCAGGCGGAAGATGGGTTCACTCTCAGGGGGACACCAGCCTTCATAGGCACTGCCCAGCCCGATGGGGTGCTCTGGCACCGGAAAGAAAGTATCTGACACCAGATACTGGCATAAGCTGATGAGGCGACCAAAGAGGAGGAGTATCTGCTCACAGTTGTCTCGATGAATTTGCTCTGGCCAGAGCACATCAGCACAGAGAAGATTACTCCCCTCCTCTTCCGCTGTCTCCTGCTGCACCTCCGGTTCCCGTTGCTCCTGCTCACGGATGGAGCTCTCCTCATCACTGATGTCTTCAGTTCTCTGGAACTTTTTAAAGATCTTCCACATGAACCAGAGAAAAAGGAAGAGAATGCAAAGAACACTGCAAACCTTCCAGTAAGGCAACACAGAGAAGAGCAAGGCTTGGATATCCACCCTGCTCTTCTCCAGGTTGCTCTCTGCTAATTGCGGAAGCGGAAGCGGAAGCTTTTCCATCCGCTTTCGCAGAAACACCTCACGCATGCGTTCAAGAAGGCTGCAAACCTTCCAGTAAGGCAACACAGAGGACAAGGCTCGGATGCCTATCCAGCTCTGCCCCAGGTTGTCTACGTGCTGCCACTGCAGTGTCATCTGCTCTTGCAGAAACACCTCACGCTCACGCATGCGTTCAAGCGTTTCCACATCCAACTCATCACCAACGAAAGCCACTCTCTGCGCCAACAAGGCGAAGAAAAACGCCAAAGCCATGATCTGGAAGAGATGAGAGAGGGGAGGTCAGTGAGAGGGGCTGGGTGGGAGCTCGAGCACGGCTGGGGGAGCGTGGCCAGGAGCCACACACAGCCCCTGGGGTCAGGTACGAGCGGGGCCGAGGGAGCTGGGAGGCAGCGGGGGCTGAGGCCAGCGCCGCCGCTGACTGCCCAGAGAGCCGCTCACAGGCTCCCCTGAGCGCTCGCTGCCGGCACTGCAGGCTCCCAAACCCCTCGCGGGGCCGCAGTTCGCGCCCGGCCCAGCACAGCCTTCCCCCTGCTGCTGCACTCACCGCTGGCCCAGGCCAAAGTGGAGCAGCGCTGCCCGCTGCTGGCCTCGATGCCAGCCCCGCATTGTGACGCGCTGTGCCGTCACAGACGCCCCATCCCCACCCTTCGGCCCCACCCTTCGCCCCCCCCTCAGCTGCCCTGCGCCTCCATGGCCGCGGCATCTGCCCTGTTCTGAGGCACGTGGCCGGACTGGGTTTCCTTTGTTTCCCTCGGGTTTTTGTGCAGAGAAAGCAGCTGGCTTCATAAATTGTACTACTCTAAGGGGCGATTACAGATTAAACGCATCTTGTTCTTAACCTGATTTTTTTTGGTTGCATTTGCTTCAATTTCTTCAGTTTTTGTCGATGCAATATTCTTTTTATTATTTTCCGCAGATGTAGCTCTTCTAAGCCTGTTCAGGTCCACTTTAAATCTCAGTCTTTGTCCACTCTTGACTTCTTGACTCAAGAGAGGGATCTCTGAGACGAGTGTGTTTCAGCCTATCTGCAGGGCAATAAATAAAGCGGGCCTGTCCATCTTGAGCCTTGTCTATGTTTTTCTGAGTTCCCAGGGTCTCCCTTAGGTTTGCCTGCAGTTAGATTAGTTTTCACCAATTCTTTTACTCCTTTAAGGGATCACGACAGACTAAAGAGCACACATTATGGGCAACTCTTAATGAGTATTAAGAGTTAATTATTATTAATCCAGTTAATTATTATTAATCCAGTAATATCCTGGATATTCCAGGATCTGAATCAGAACTGTAGTCTCTTGTTTATGTGAGTCTTTATTCAATGTAGTTTTAAAATTTTCTTAAAGAGCGTTAATTGGAGTAAATAATTCTGATCTTAATAAGCAAGTTCCTGAGATGTATATTGCTGACAAAAATTGTAAGGCTTTTGATACTGTCCCCCGTGACATCCTTATAACAAAGCTGAGGAAGTACGGGATAGATGAGTGGACAGTGAAGTGGGTCGAGAATTGGCTGACTGGCAGAGTGCAGAGGGTTGTCGTTGGCGGTGCGGTGTCTGGTCGGAGGCCTGTAACTAGCGGTGTCCCCCAGGGGTCTGTACTGGGTCCGGTCTTGTTCAACATCTTCATCAACGACCTTGATGGGGGGATAGTGACCACCCTCAGCAAGTTTGCTGATGACACGAAGTTGGGAGGATTGACTGACATGCCTGAAGGCTGTGCTGCCATTCAGCGAGACCTGGACAGGCTGGAGAGCTGGGCAGTAAGAAACCGGATGAGGTTTAACCAAAGCAAGTGTAGAGTCTTGCACCTAGGTAGAAATAATTGCATGCACCAGTACAGGCTGGAGGAAGACCTGCTGGAGAGGAGCTCTGCAGAGAGGAACCTGGGTGTCCTGGTGGACAACAGATTGACCATGAGCCAGCAGTGTGCCCTTGTAGCCAAAAAGGCCAATGGCATACTGGGGTGTATTAAAAAGAGCGTGTCCAGCAGGTCGAAGGAGGTGATCCTCCCCCTCTACTCTGCCCTGTTGAGGCCTCATCTGGAATACCGTGTCCGGTTCTGGGCTCCCCAGTACAAAAAAGACAGGGATCTCTTGGAAAGAGTCCAGCGGAGGGCCACTAAGATGATGAAGGGCCTGGAGCATCTCCCCTATGAGGAGAGACTTAGGGAACCGGGTCTGTTTAGCCTTGAGAAAAGAAGGCTGAGAGAGGACTTGATCCATGTTTATAAATACCTGAGGTGTGGGAGCCATAGAGGTGAGGCTGGTCTCTTTTCAGTAGTGCGTGGGGACAGGACTAGGGGTAATGGGATGAAAGTACAGCATAGGAAGTTCCGCACGAAAGTGCGGAAGAACTTCTTTACATGTGAGTGTGACTGAGCACTGGAACAGGCTGCCCAGGGAGGTGGTGGAGTCTCCTTCTCTGGAGACATTCAAGACCCGCCAGGACGCCTACCTGTGCGACGTGGTGTAGGGAGCCTGCTTTGGCAGGGGGGTTGGATTCGATGATCTCTGGAGGTCCCTTCCAACCCCTACGATTCTGTGATTCTGTGAAATAATGGTGGTCTTACCTAAAGTCTGAAAACCAAAATTTCTTCCCTCCTAATGGCTGTTAAATGATTCTTGAAATCAAGAAATAGTGTGCTTAACAGGAACCTACGTCACTTTCTAGATTACTTCCTTCATTATGCTATAACAGAATGGTGGCACATGTGAAGGACTGTATAGAGAAGGAAGAAATGAGTGTTACTTTGGCTTACAGATCAACACTTTTTACTTCTCTCTCCAGTTAAAAGCATGGGAACAGTTACTGTCTTTGGCCTAGCTGGCGGCTTTTAGTTGCTTTGTATTTGCTTAGTTGCTACAGAATTTCTGATGAATGGGAGGAAAGTCAGCTGCAATGACATTGGTTTACCCCACCTTAAGTCAGATTAATGTATTTGTGTTACTTTTTTTCTGTGCTGATGTCAGTGCCAGCTCTGCAGAAAAGGGGGTCCTGGCCATGCCTTCACCGTGAACTCAAGTTGCAAAGCCCAAAAATAATGTCTAGTGAACACAGTCAAGCTTAAAGCTGGCTTCTGCAATTGTTAGTCTCAGCTTGCCATCCACCGGTGTCCCAAAGCTGATGCATTAGTTTCACCAAAAGAAGGGCACATATACCACAAGTTTGGTTTGTTTTTGAATTTTTATTAATTTTTATAATTTTTATAAAATTTTATAAATTTTTATAAAATTTTATAATTTTTATAATTTTTTTGTAATTTTTATAAAATTTTATAAGTTTTTATTAATTTTTCATTAATTTTTATTAAACGATTATTAAAACATATACATCGATGAAATATCAATGTATATGTTTTAATAATATGCATTTTCTGATCTACATGAACTATATTTAACTATTTAACTATATTTTCAGTGTGGACAAAGATGATTCTTCTTCACTCCATGTGGTCCCAGCATCTAAAAGGCGTATGTAGAAATGCCGGTGGCTGCCAGGATATGGGTCTAGCTGTCTCTGTCTCCTGGCTGCTCGGATAGATGTCTTCATGGTCTTGCTGTACTCCAAACGCTGCCTTAAGTAAGCAGCTTCTTTTGAAACGCATCAGATGTAGCCTGCTGTAGCGGCTGTTTCCCAGAGAAGTCTCTGCTGCATCGCATCTCTGCGGCCTCCTCGTGCTTCTGCTATCAACAGCCCCTGCCTACTCAAAGGACAGAAATGTGTCCAAGTCCTCTTGCTGTACCCTGAGCCTGAGCTCAATGCAGAGGACTCTGCAAGAGGTGGTTGTCAGCCGGAGCTTGCAGAAGCAGACGGAGGGCCTCAACTCGCGCTGCACTGTTGACAGTTGAGGCATAGCTACCCAGGCTTCTCTCACCAGTTCCTGGAACCAGGTTGCAGTTTTCTCCATATCCTGGAGAGTCTGTAGGAGGCTGAGCATCTTCTCTCTCCCCAGGTGGTCCTCAGGGTGGTGAAGGAAGGACAGTGTAGTCTCACGTCAGCTGCTCCCTTGTGCATATTCAGTTCAGCACTCTGGCTACCGCACTGTTGGTTTGTTGTGGAGAAAACATTTGGGAGCAATTCCGACTGCCTGCTGAGTGGTGTCTTCTCCATGTCCAGAGTGCTCGTCTGTAGGACAAGTGGGCGTCTCTCAATTCCTATAGATCAGCAGGCCCGTGAGCTGATCTTGCAGCTCCTGCAACTCCTGCAGTGCCTGCTCATAACTGTCTGGATCTTGCACCAGGTGCTGGAGGAGGTTGAGCGGTTGGGACGCTCGGAATTCCTGCGGCAAGATAATCTCCGCAGGCACGTCCTCATTTCCTATGAGGAAATGGTTCAGGCGTTTTTCCTCCACACAGCAGCGCAGGTAGCGCAAGATGTCATCCATCCGCTGAAGGAAATAGCTCCCATGCCAGCTTTCCAAAGGGACAGCAGTCAGGAGGTGCATGATCACTGTCCTCAGTTGGTAGGAGGAAAAAGTCTGGCCCGCCAGGATGTGGGCACCCACTTGCACATATCTGAGGTTGTTGAAAGTGTTCCCCTGGTCATGGGTGGCTATGCGCTGGAAAAACTTTTCCTCAGCCACCGCACAACTCTGTGGCCAGGTTGTGCTGGGGGTAAAAGCAGCCTCTGTCTCCTGGCTGCTCAGAAAGATGTCCGTATTTTCTTGCTGGATGCCAAATACAGTCTCAGCAACGAAGTCTGTGTTTTGGATGTCTGTCAGGTGAATCCTGCAGGAGCGCCCGGAGAACCCCACACTCATAGTGCATGTCTCTGCCTCAGGCATGCATTTCCAGGCATTTGTGATCAGCACCTGGAACCATTGGGCAGTCTTCTCCGCATCTAGGTAGGCGTCCTTGCAGAAGTCACGTAGCAGGCTGGGGTGCTGATTTCCCAGCTCTTCCTTGGAGGTGTGGAGGAAGCACCGCATACCCATCTCCTGCTCCTTCCCGCACGTGCATTCCAGATCTACACGGATGCGGGAGTTCCTTGCTGGCAGCTCCCCTGCGGCACCCAGATCGAGGTGGAAAACGTGCCCACGGGGGGCCGACAGGGGCACAAGCAGGCGGAAGATGGGTTCACTCTCAGGGGGACACCAGCCTTCATAGGCACTGCCCAGCCCGATGGGGTGCTCTGGCACCGGAAAGAAAGTATCTGACACCAGATACTGGCATAAGCTGATGAGGCGACCAAAGAGGAGGAGTATCTGCTCACAGTTGTCTCGATGAATTTGCTCTGGCCAGAGCACATCAGCACAGAGAAGATTACTCCCCTCCTCTTCCGCTGTCTCCTGCTGCACCTCCGGTTCCCGTTGCTCCTGCTCACGGATGGAGCTCTCCTCATCACTGATGTCTTCAGTTCTCTGGAACTTTTTAAAGATCTTCCACATGAACCAGAGAAAAAGGAAGAGAATGCAAAGAACACTGCAAACCTTCCAGTAAGGCAACACAGAGAAGAGCAAGGCTTGGATATCCACCCTGCTCTTCTCCAGGTTGCTCTCTGCTAATTGCGGAAGCGGAAGCGGAAGCTTTTCCATCCGCTTTCGCAGAAACACCTCACGCATGCGTTCAAGAAGGCTGCAAACCTTCCAGTAAGGCAACACAGAGGACAAGGCTCGGATGCCTATCCAGCTCTGCCCCAGGTTGTCTACGTGCTGCCACTGCAGTGTCATCTGCTCTTGCAGAAACACCTCACGCTCACGCATGCGTTCAAGCGTTTCCACATCCAACTCATCACCAACGAAAGCCACTCTCTGCGCCAACAAGGCGAAGAAAAACGCCAAAGCCATGATCTGGAAGAGATGAGAGAGGGGAGGTCAGTGAGAGGGGCTGGGTGGGAGCTCGAGCACGGCTGGGGGAGCGTGGCCAGGAGCCACACACAGCCCCTGGGGTCAGGTACGAGCGGGGCCGAGGGAGCTGGGAGGCAGCGGGGGCTGAGGCCAGCGCCGCCGCTGACTGCCCAGAGAGCCGCTCACAGGCTCCCCTGAGCGCTCGCTGCCGGCACTGCAGGCTCCCAAACCCCTCGCGGGGCCGCAGTTCGCGCCCGGCCCAGCACAGCCTTCCCCCTGCTGCTGCACTCACCGCTGGCCCAGGCCAAAGTGGAGCAGCGCTGCCCGCTGCTGGCCTCGATGCCAGCCCCGCATTGTGACGCGCTGTGCCGTCACAGACGCCCCATCCCCACCCTTCGGCCCCACCCTTCGGCCCCCCCTCAGCTGCCCTGCGCCTCCATGGCCGCGGCATCTGCCCTGTTCTGAGGCACGTGGCCGGACTGGGTTTCCTTTGTTTCCCTCGGGTTTTTGTGCAGAGAAAGCAGCTGGCTTCATAAATTGTACTACTCTAAGGGGCGATTACAGATTAAACGCATCTTGTTCTTAACCTGATTTTTTTTGGTTGCATTTGCTTCAATTTCTTCAGTTTTTGTCGATGCAATATTCTTTTTATTATTTTCCGCAGATGTAGCTCTTCTAAGCCTGTTCAGGTCCACTTTAAATCTCAGTCTTTGTCCACTCTTGACTTCTTGACTCAAGAGAGGGATCTCTGAGACGAGTGTGTTTCAGCCTATCTGCAGGGCAATAAATAAAGCGGGCCTGTCCATCTTGAGCCTTGTCTATGTTTTTCTGAGTTCCCAGGGTCTCCCTTAGGTTTGCCTGCAGTTAGATTAGTTTTCACCAATTCTTTTACTCCTTTAAGGGATCACGACAGACTAAAGAGCACACATTATGGGCAACTCTTAATGAGTATTAAGAGTTAATTATTATTAATCCAGTTAATTATTATTAATCCAGTAATATCCTGGATATTCCAGGATCTGAATCAGAACTGTAGTCTCTTGTTTATGTGAGTCTTTATTCAATGTAGTTTTAAAATTTTCTTAAAGAGCGTTAATTGGAGTAAATAATTCTGATCTTAATAAGCAAGTTCCTGAGATGTATATTGCTGACAAAAATTGTAAGGCTTTTGATACTGTCCCCCGTGACATCCTTATAACAAAGCTGAGGAAGTACGGGATAGATGAGTGGACAGTGAAGTGGGTCGAGAATTGGCTGACTGGCAGAGTGCAGAGGGTTGTCGTTGGCGGTGCGGTGTCTGGTCGGAGGCCTGTAACTAGCGGTGTCCCCCAGGGGTCTGTACTGGGTCCGGTCTTGTTCAACATCTTCATCAACGACCTTGATGGGGGGATAGTGACCACCCTCAGCAAGTTTGCTGATGACACGAAGTTGGGAGGATTGACTGACATGCCTGAAGGCTGTGCTGCCATTCAGCGAGACCTGGACAGGCTGGAGAGCTGGGCAGTAAGAAACCGGATGAGGTTTAACCAAAGCAAGTGTAGAGTCTTGCACCTAGGTAGAAATAATTGCATGCACCAGTACAGGCTGGAGGAAGACCTGCTGGAGAGGAGCTCTGCAGAGAGGAACCTGGGTGTCCTGGTGGACAACAGATTGACCATGAGCCAGCAGTGTGCCCTTGTAGCCAAAAAGGCCAATGGCATACTGGGGTGTATTAAAAAGAGCGTGTCCAGCAGGTCGAAGGAGGTGATCCTCCCCCTCTACTCTGCCCTGTTGAGGCCTCATCTGGAATACCGTGTCCGGTTCTGGGCTCCCCAGTACAAAAAAGACAGGGATCTCTTGGAAAGAGTCCAGCGGAGGGCCACTAAGATGATGAAGGGCCTGGAGCATCTCCCCTATGAGGAGAGACTTAGGGAACCGGGTCTGTTTAGCCTTGAGAAAAGAAGGCTGAGAGAGGACTTGATCCATGTTTATAAATACCTGAGGTGTGGGAGCCATAGAGGTGAGGCTGGTCTCTTTTCAGTAGTGCGTGGGGACAGGACTAGGGGTAATGGGATGAAAGTACAGCATAGGAAGTTCCGCACGAAAGTGCGGAAGAACTTCTTTACATGTGAGTGTGACTGAGCACTGGAACAGGCTGCCCAGGGAGGTGGTGGAGTCTCCTTCTCTGGAGACATTCAAGACCCGCCAGGACGCCTACCTGTGCGACGTGGTGTAGGGAGCCTGCTTTGGCAGGGGGGTTGGATTCGATGATCTCTGGAGGTCCCTTCCAACCCCTACGATTCTGTGATTCTGTGAAATAATGGTGGTCTTACCTAAAGTCTGAAAACCAAAATTTCTTCCCTCCTAATGGCTGTTAAATGATTCTTGAAATCAAGAAATAGTGTGCTTAACAGGAACCTACGTCACTTTCTAGATTACTTCCTTCATTATGCTATAACAGAATGGTGGCACATGTGAAGGACTGTATAGAGAAGGAAGAAATGAGTGTTACTTTGGCTTACAGATCAACACTTTTTACTTCTCTCTCCAGTTAAAAGCATGGGAACAGTTACTGTCTTTGGCCTAGCTGGCGGCTTTTAGTTGCTTTGTATTTGCTTAGTTGCTACAGAATTTCTGATGAATGGGAGGAAAGTCAGCTGCAATGACATTGGTTTACCCCACCTTAAGTCAGATTAATGTATTTGTGTTACTTTTTTTCTGTGCTGATGTCAGTGCCAGCTCTGCAGAAAAGGGGGTCCTGGCCATGCCTTCACCGTGAACTCAAGTTGCAAAGCCCAAAAATAATGTCTAGTGAACACAAGTCAAGCTTAAAGCTGGCTTCTGCAATTGTTAGTCTCAGCTTGCCATCCACCGGTGTCCCAAAGCTGATGCATTAGTTTCACCAAAAGAAGGGCACATATACCACAAGTTTGGTTTGTTTTTGAATTTTTATTAATTTTTATAATTTTTATAAAATTTTATAAATTTTTATAAAATTTTATAATTTTTATAATTTTTTTGTAATTTTTATAAAATTTTATAAGTTTTTATTAATTTTTCATTAATTTTTATTAAACGATTATTAAAACATATACATCGATGAAATATCAATGTATATGTTTTAATAATATGCATTTTCTGATCTACATGAACTATATTTAACTATTTAACTATATTTTCAGTGTGGACAAAGATGATTCTTCTTCACTCCATGTGGTCCCAGCATCTAAAAGGCGTATGTAGAAATGCCGGTGGCTGCCAGGATATGGGTCTAGCTGTCTCTGTCTCCTGGCTGCTCGGATAGATGTCTTCATGGTCTTGCTGTACTCCAAACGCTGCCTTAAGTAAGCAGCTTCTTTTGAAACGCATCAGATGTAGCCTGCTGTAGCGGCTGTTTCCCAGAGAAGTCTCTGCTGCATCGCATCTCTGCGGCCTCCTCGTGCTTCTGCTATCAACAGCCCCTGCCTACTCAAAGGACAGAAATGTGTCCAAGTCCTCTTGCTGTACCCTGAGCCTGAGCTCAATGCAGAGGACTCTGCAAGAGGTGGTTGTCAGCCGGAGCTTGCAGAAGCAGACGGAGGGCCTCAACTCGCGCTGCACTGTTGACAGTTGAGGCATAGCTACCCAGGCTTCTCTCACCAGTTCCTGGAACCAGGTTGCAGTTTTCTCCATATCCTGGAGAGTCTGTAGGAGGCTGAGCATCTTCTCTCTCCCCAGGTGGTCCTCAGGGTGGTGAAGGAAGGACAGTGTAGTCTCACGTCAGCTGCTCCCTTGTGCATATTCAGTTCAGCACTCTGGCTACCGCACTGTTGGTTTGTTGTGGAGAAAACATTTGGGAGCAATTCCGACTGCCTGCTGAGTGGTGTCTTCTCCATGTCCAGAGTGCTCGTCTGTAGGACAAGTGGGCGTCTCTCAATTCCTATAGATCAGCAGGCCCGTGAGCTGATCTTGCAGCTCCTGCAACTCCTGCAGTGCCTGCTCATAGCTGTCTGGATCTTGCACCAGGTGCTGGAGGAGGTTGAGCGGTTGGGACGCTCGGAATTCCTGCGGCAAGATAATCTCCGCAGGCACGTCCTCATTTCCTATGAGGAAATGGTTCAGGCGTTTTTCCTCCACACAGCAGCGCAGGTAGCGCAAGATGTCATCCATCCGCTGAAGGAAATAGCTCCCATGCCAGCTTTCCAAAGGGACAGCAGTCAGGAGGTGCATGATCACTGTCCTCAGTTGGTAGGAGGAAAAAGTCTGGCCCGCCAGGATGTGGGCACCCACTTGCACATATCTGAGGTTGTTGAAAGTGTTCCCCTGGTCATGGGTGGCTATGCGCTGGAAAAACTTTTCCTCAGCCACCGCACAACTCTGTGGCCAGGTTGTGCTGGGGGTAAAAGCAGCCTCTGTCTCCTGGCTGCTCAGAAAGATGTCCGTATTTTCTTGCTGGATGCCAAATACAGTCTCAGCAACGAAGTCTGTGTTTTGGATGTCTGTCAGGTGAATCCTGCAGGAGCGCCCGGAGAACCCCACACTCATAGTGCATGTCTCTGCCTCAGGCATGCATTTCCAGGCATTTGTGATCAGCACCTGGAACCATTGGGCAGTCTTCTCCGCATCTAGGTAGGCGTCCTTGCAGAAGTCACGTAGCAGGCTGGGGTGCTGATTTCCCAGCTCTTCCTTGGAGGTGTGGAGGAAGCACCGCATACCCATCTCCTGCTCCTTCCCGCACGTGCATTCCAGATCTACACGGATGCGGGAGTTCCTTGCTGGCAGCTCCCCTGCGGCACCCAGATCGAGGTGGAAAACGTGCCCACGGGGGGCCGACAGGGGCACAAGCAGGCGGAAGATGGGTTCACTCTCAGGGGGACACCAGCCTTCATAGGCACTGCCCAGCCCGATGGGGTGCTCTGGCACCGGAAAGAAAGTATCTGACACCAGATACTGGCATAAGCTGATGAGGCGACCAAAGAGGAGGAGTATCTGCTCACAGTTGTCTCGATGAATTTGCTCTGGCCAGAGCACATCAGCACAGAGAAGATTACTCCCCTCCTCTTCCGCTGTCTCCTGCTGCACCTCCGGTTCCCGTTGCTCCTGCTCACGGATGGAGCTCTCCTCATCACTGATGTCTTCAGTTCTCTGGAACTTTTTAAAGATCTTCCACATGAACCAGAGAAAAAGGAAGAGAATGCAAAGAACACTGCAAACCTTCCAGTAAGGCAACACAGAGAAGAGCAAGGCTTGGATATCCACCCTGCTCTTCTCCAGGTTGCTCTCTGCTAATTGCGGAAGCGGAAGCGGAAGCTTTTCCATCCGCTTTCGCAGAAACACCTCACGCATGCGTTCAAGAAGGCTGCAAACCTTCCAGTAAGGCAACACAGAGGACAAGGCTCGGATGCCTATCCAGCTCTGCCCCAGGTTGTCTACGTGCTGCCACTGCAGTGTCATCTGCTCTTGCAGAAACACCTCACGCTCACGCATGCGTTCAAGCGTTTCCACATCCAACTCATCACCAACGAAAGCCACTCTCTGCGCCAACAAGGCGAAGAAAAACGCCAAAGCCATGATCTGGAAGAGATGAGAGAGGGGAGGTCAGTGAGAGGGGCTGGGTGGGAGCTCGAGCACGGCTGGGGGAGCGTGGCCAGGAGCCACACACAGCCCCTGGGGTCAGGTACGAGCGGGGCCGAGGGAGCTGGGAGGCAGCGGGGGCTGAGGCCAGCGCCGCCGCTGACTGCCCAGAGAGCCGCTCACAGGCTCCCCTGAGCGCTCGCTGCCGGCACTGCAGGCTCCCAAACCCCTCGCGGGGCCGCAGTTCGCGCCCGGCCCAGCACAGCCTTCCCCCTGCTGCTGCACTCACCGCTGGCCCAGGCCAAAGTGGAGCAGCGCTGCCCGCTGCTGGCCTCGATGCCAGCCCCGCATTGTGACGCGCTGTGCCGTCACAGACGCCCCATCCCCACCCTTCGGCCCCACCCTTCGGCCCCCCCTCAGCTGCCCTGCGCCTCCATGGCCGCGGCATCTGCCCTGTTCTGAGGCACGTGGCCGGACTGGGTTTCCTTTGTTTCCCTCGGGTTTTTGTGCAGAGAAAGCAGCTGGCTTCATAAATTGTACTACTCTAAGGGGCGATTACAGATTAAACGCATCTTGTTCTTAACCTGATTTTTTTTGGTTGCATTTGCTTCAATTTCTTCAGTTTTTGTCGATGCAATATTCTTTTTATTATTTTCCGCAGATGTAGCTCTTCTAAGCCTGTTCAGGTCCACTTTAAATCTCAGTCTTTGTCCACTCTTGACTTCTTGACTCAAGAGAGGGATCTCTGAGACGAGTGTGTTTCAGCCTATCTGCAGGGCAATAAATAAAGCGGGCCTGTCCATCTTGAGCCTTGTCTATGTTTTTCTGAGTTCCCAGGGTCTCCCTTAGGTTTGCCTGCAGTTAGATTAGTTTTCACCAATTCTTTTACTCCTTTAAGGGATCACGACAGACTAAAGAGCACACATTATGGGCAACTCTTAATGAGTATTAAGAGTTAATTATTATTAATCCAGTTAATTATTATTAATCCAGTAATATCCTGGATATTCCAGGATCTGAATCAGAACTGTAGTCTCTTGTTTATGTGAGTCTTTATTCAATGTAGTTTTAAAATTTTCTTAAAGAGCGTTAATTGGAGTAAATAATTCTGATCTTAATAAGCAAGTTCCTGAGATGTATATTGCTGACAAAAATTGTAAGGCTTTTGATACTGTCCCCCGTGACATCCTTATAACAAAGCTGAGGAAGTACGGGATAGATGAGTGGACAGTGAAGTGGGTCGAGAATTGGCTGACTGGCAGAGTGCAGAGGGTTGTCGTTGGCGGTGCGGTGTCTGGTCGGAGGCCTGTAACTAGCGGTGTCCCCCAGGGGTCTGTACTGGGTCCGGTCTTGTTCAACATCTTCATCAACGACCTTGATGGGGGGATAGTGACCACCCTCAGCAAGTTTGCTGATGACACGAAGTTGGGAGGATTGACTGACACGCCTGAAGGCTGTGGTGCCATTCAGCGAGACCTGGACAGGCTGGAGAGCTGGGCAGTAAGAAACCGGATGAGGTTTAACCAAAGCAAGTGTAGAGTCTTGCACCTAGGTAGAAATAATTGCATGCACCAGTACAGGCTGGAGGAAGACCTGCTGGAGAGGAGCTCTGCAGAGAGGAACCTGGGTGTCCTGGTGGACAACAGATTGACCATGAGCCAGCAGTGTGCCCTTGTAGCCAAAAAGGCCAATGGCATACTGGGGTGTATTAAAAAGAGCGTGTCCAGCAGGTCGAAGGAGGTGATCCTCCCCCTCTACTCTGCCCTGTTGAGGCCTCATCTGGAATACCGTGTCCGGTTCTGGGCTCCCCAGTACAAAAAAGACAGGGATCTCTTGGAAAGAGTCCAGCGGAGGGCCACTAAGATGATGAAGGGCCTGGAGCATCTCCCCTATGAGGAGAGACTTAGGGAACCGGGTCTGTTTAGCCTTGAGAAAAGAAGGCTGAGAGAGGACTTGATCCATGTTTATAAATACCTGAGGTGCGGGAGCCATAGAGGTGAGGCTGGTCTCTTTTCAGTAGTGCGTGGGGACAGGACTAGGGGTAATGGGATGAAAGTACAGCATAGGAAGTTCCGCACGAAAGTGCGGAAGAACTTCTTTACATGTGAGTGTGACTGAGCACTGGAACAGGCTGCCCAGGGAGGTGGTGGAGTCTCCTTCTCTGGAGACATTCAAGACCCGCCAGGACGCCTACCTGTGCGACGTGGTGTAGGGAGCCTGCTTTGGCAGGGGGGTTGGATTCGATGATCTCTGGAGGTCCCTTCCAACCCCTACGATTCTGTGATTCTGTGAAATAATGGTGGTCTTACCTAAAGTCTGAAAACCAAAATTTCTTCCCTCCTAATGGCTGTTAAATGATTCTTGAAATCAAGAAATAGTGTGCTTAACAGGAACCCACGTCACTTTCTAGATTACTTCCTTCATTATGCTATAACAGAATGGTGGCACATGTGAAGGACTGTATAGAGAAGGAAGAAATGAGTGTTACTTTGGCTTACAGATCAACACTTTTTACTTCTCTCTCCAGTTAAAAGCATGGGAACAGTTACTGTCTTTGGCCTAGCTGGCGGCTTTTAGTTGCTTTGTATTTGCTTAGTTGCTACAGAATTTCTGATGAATGGGAGGAAAGTCAGCTGCAATGACATTGGTTTACCCCACCTTAAGTCAGATTAATGTATTTGTGTTACTTTTTTTCTGTGCTGATGTCAGTGCCAGCTCTGCAGAAAAGGGGGTCCTGGCCATGCCTTCACCGTGAACTCAAGTTGCAAAGCCCAAAAATAATGTCTAGTGAACACAGTCAAGCTTAAAGCTGGCTTCTGCAATTGTTAGTCTCAGCTTGCCATCCACCGGTGTCCCAAAGCTGATGCATTAGTTTCACCAAAAGAAGGGCACATATACCACAAGTTTGGTTTGTTTTTGAATTTTTATTAATTTTTATAATTTTTATAAAATTTTATATAAAATTTTAAATATGTCTGGAGACTTAGGGAACTGGGTCTGTTTAGTCTTGAGAAAAGAAGGTTGAGAGGGGACCTGATCCAGGTCTATAAATCTGAGGTATGGGGGGCAAAGTGGTGAGGACAGACTCTTTTCTGCAGTGTGTGGGGACAGGACAAGGGGAAACAGCTAGAAACTGGAGCATAGGAAGTTGCGCATGAATCTGCGCAAGAACTTCTTTACAGTGAGGGTGACGGAGCACTGGAACAGGCTGCCCAGGGAGGTGGTGGAGTCTCCTTCTCTGGAGACATTCTAGACCCACCTGGACGCCAACCTGTGTGACATGGTGTAGGGATCCTGCTTTGGCAGGCGGGTTGGACTCGATGATCTCTGGAGGTCCCTTCCAGCCACTATGATTCTGTGATTCTCTGAACCTCTTGGTAGATCTTGACTATTTCTGTGTTGCTCCAAGGGTAAAATTGTTTTGTTTTTTTTTTTTTTTTTCCCACAGCACAATTTTTCATATTTACAGAGTAGAAACAGTATTTCTTATGACCAAACATCAGCATCCCTCATGCAGAAAGAACAGACACAGAATGACTGTTTAAGCTGTTTCTTGTAAGGCTGTATTTGCATTTGTATTTGTTTGCAGTGCCCAATCCAACTTAATTTCACCTCATTCTCTATGGTGTCTTCTGCTCTTTGCCTGGTGCCTCTCAGATGACTCTAGAAAGTGCTGCCAGAGCCCACTTTGTTGTGTTCAACTTTTTTTGGTGGAATTTCGTCGCCAATAGGAATTCTGCTGTTATGCAGTAATTCAGTTGTCAGCACCATTGCTTTGTGCTCAGCTTTACTGTTGAGGCAGACTGAAATCCTAATCTTCGTTATCTTTTTGTGAGGTCCTTGCAAACAGCACTTGATTCATGCTGGGAACCAGCTGTATCCTTCACACGAATTAATTTATTTGGAGAGATCTATCAAGCTCAGGTTTCTTTATCTTTCTTCCGCCTGGGTTTGTGAATTGTCCCCTGAAAGGTTTCTCATGGGGCTATGCAGCGATCTCATCTGCTTACAGACTGTGCTCACATTTGTCTAGCAGAGGTGTAAGCATGGGCTGAAGACTTGGAGCTCCTGCTCAGAGTTGTGGTGGAAGAGGAATCCTCATTGTCATCATCATCCTCCTCATGTTCATCATCATTACTGTCATCTTCCTCCTCCTCCTCCTCACTCTGCTCCCTGCACCCCTGTGCAGAACCCAGACCTCAGTTCCCTTCCCTTCTCCACCATCAAGTTAAGCTGCACATTTCCCTTTCAATGTGGGTGGGTTTTTATTTTTGTTTTTTTGTTTGTTTCTTTTGTATTTTGTATGTTTTTTTTGTAAGAAGACAAAAGGAAAATGCTCATCAACAAAAACAAACTGCTAATGCCTCTCATTCCGAGTAGACTCTAATCCCTTATAAGGGCACCTGAGAGCCATTAACAGTAATTTTAAATGAAATATACCCATGAAAGGTAAGTCTAACTAATCAGCTCCTCAATT
This sequence comes from Coturnix japonica, assembly GCF_054131305.1. Lineage (NCBI taxonomy): Eukaryota > Metazoa > Chordata > Aves > Galliformes > Phasianidae > Coturnix > Coturnix japonica. The sequence goes on from NC_140663.1 coordinate 166,650,354, forward strand.
ATACTGGCAGAAAGATGTATTCCAATTACCAAAGTGCTTTCAAGTGAATTAAGGCTCCTTTCTGTGCTGGCTGTGGAGGTCACTAAACGTTCCCATGAAACCTTTCATGTTTACATTAAAAAAGCACACCACGATCTTTGGCAAAGGCACTTGCTCCAGGTTAGCTCAGCTTTTGAGCTTGTTGCAATAAATACAATGGAAAACCAGCCAACCATTGCAAAAATGTCAAGAATATCTTTTGATACTTTTCTTCCCATATCAGTGTTTGATCAGAATTACATAGCTTCATGAATGTGAAATGAAATGATACAAAGTGCAAATACACGTTTATCATGCTTAATAAGCATCATGTTCATCTTAGAAAGGGAGATGGATTTTGAGGGCGTGAATCACGCTCAACTCATACAAAAACATTTCCAGTTCAGACCCAACACTGCAGCCTGCTCAGTCCATATTCACATCCACATGCACTGCTGTTCCCATTCACTTCCCATCAGCCCGACCCCACAGGGGCTTGGAACCACTGTACTTAAGCATCTCTGTTCACACCTTAACTGTTCCACAAACCAACTGTTTGACAGGCCGCACTACTGGGCTTCCAAGCAGCAAAGTACCCCAAGTCTACAGGGAAGGAGGCTGCAGTGTGCCTCAATGCAACTAAATAATGAAGGACTTCTGGTCTTTCTTGTAAGGAATGCACTGCCTCCTCCCTTGGCAGTTGTCAGTTCAGTGATCACATGGTCATGTTGTGCTACTTTTACTGGATTTATTCTTATTTTTTACATTTAAATGCTCACAGAAAGAAAGAACATCTGTATCTCAGGGAGAAATCTTACAGCTGATCGAAGATGCCAAGAAAAATGGCTTTACAGACACTGGAAAAACAAGTGATGAGATCAATTTTAGGGCTTAGTCTATGCCCCAAATGCCATTCTTGGGCTGTAATTATCCTGCAGAGCAGAGGACCCAAAAGCTAAGGAGTCTGCAACTTAGTGGGAAAAGGCGGAAAGAAAAAGTGACCAGTGTATTTCAGATATTGAACCTGATCCTGAACTGCTCTATTATATTCCTTAAGAATTTTTGAGGTATTATTGCTAAAGAAAAGCTGCTATTTCAGTTAATAACTTAATAAAGCCTAGACTTTAAAAGAGTTTAAAAGCGACTTGGGTTTTTGGGGAGTCCTGTGAGGTGAAAGGCTGGGAAGGTGACCTCAGGACTCTGCCTGGCTCGGGCACACACAACAATGGAAATAACTCCCTTCCTAAGGCTAGAAAAGCCACTGGTCTCAGAGGTAAAAAAGCTTTGGAAAAATGCTGGGAAAGATAATGCAAGGAAACTTGCATCACTTGCATCACTCACGCTGCATCACTTACAGGCACTATTGTTGGCTTTGGATCTCCACACTTCCCTTCAGCTGTCCATCCAGTGAGAATTTTCAGAGGCAAAAACCTCTCGATATCATTAGTGGAAGAAGATCAAGTAATAGAATCATACACTGGTTTGGATGCCATATTCCAGATGGCGTCTCTCAAGGATGGAGGGTGAGAACCAACTCTCCTGACCCGCTGGCCATGCTGCTTTTGGTGCAGTGCAGGATGTGACTGGCTTTCTGGGCTGTAACTGCACGCTACCAGTTCACGTTCATTCAGCAGTATGCCCGGCTCCTTCTTTTTAGGACTGCTCTCAATCCATTCATCTCCCAGTCTGTACAAACACCTGGGATTGCCCCAATCCAAGTGCAACATCTTGTACTTGGCCTTTTTGAATGTCATTAGGTTCACACAGGCCCACTTCTCCAGCTTTTTTAGGTCTCTTTGAATGACAACCCTTCCTTCTGTCCTATCAACTGTACCACTCAGTGTGGGATCATCAGCAAACTTGATCCCATATCTACGTCATCGAAAGAGATGTTAAATAATGGTACCATTCTCAATACGGAACTCCAAAGGACAGTGCTTGTTACTGATGGCCACCTAGTTGTTAAGCCACTGACCACAACTCCCTGAAGAACAAGAGCGTTATTATTTTGAGGGGAAAAATTGGTGCAGCCAAGATTAAAAATAATAAAGAATGCCGTCTATGTAGGAAGGTTTTTTTTATTTTTAAAACATTTAACAGATTTCTGAAATACAGTGTAAAGTACAACATAGAGCTGCCTGCAAGTCAGCTTATGCATGTCATGCCAGTTATTTACACGTAGATATATACAGAGTGCAGATAATTACTGAAACCACACCACAAAATAAACAAAGAGTTCAATAAGATAATTTAGTAGGAATTTATTAAATATATATATATATATATATATATAGTAATTGATTGTATATACTTTCCTATTAAAATACCATATAGTATCTAAAGTAACCCCTATAAACTCTAATACCTCCAGAACTGTCATAAATATGCTTGGAACATTGACCCTGTCTGTTTGCTCTCTCCAGCTGCTCTGCCCTTTGCTATAACATAAACTCTTGCAGTGCTGAGATCATTTTGCAGCCTTTGGTGACAGAACTTTAATGACAACTCTTGATACAACACTTGCAAAGAAGCTCAGTTGCAGAACAGCATTCAGCCCAGACATCCAAGGGTTAAAACACCATTCTCTATACTTAAAATAACAAAGGTTATCCAGCGGCTTATTAAATACTGCCACATACAGGACAAGAGAAACAATGCTATTACCTTCAGTGACTGAATGACAACATTGTATTAGTAGCTGTTTGGATACCAAGCACCTTATTAAAAGAAAGCAAATGCCCGTGTAAAACCTTATGCAAAAAGAGACCTCCGGACCGGTGCCGACACAGCCTGATCAACAGTCTGACTTTTGCATGAACAGCAACTGGAAGGGCTGCAGCACCAGTGGCTGCATAACCACAAAGTGCAGGACTGAACGTTGCTTACTGCTTTTTATCCTCTAACTGAATGATTCACACGGGGTGCTGCTGAAAACAAAAGGATAATGCCAAGCATGTTTTCCCATTAGCAGAATATTCAGTTTATTTCATGAGGGCTTCTGGCCAGCAAAACCTCACTACAAATTGCCCAAGGTCTGTCTACCTTTGGGTTCACTAGAGCTCTGAGAGCTCCCATCAGTTGAGACATCCCCCCCAGCTGAGGCCTAGCTCCCTTACTGCCTTTCTTCTTTCTCAATCCCAAACCGTACCAACTGTTACCTTAGGAAAAGAAGCACGAAGAACAACGGACCTTTGGGGTTCATCGTTTATTCAGTTCCTATTAACTAGTTCTTATTAACTGGAAAACAGACAAGTGGGAGAATGTCACAAAAATCCAACTGCTGCCACATAAAGCTTTTCTTGTTGTTGTAACTACTGTTTTGAACTGATGAGTTTTGCAACTTCTCTTCCTAATGAATCTTTTCTAAAGGCATATTAAAGCAAAGCCAATTACAGGTGAAGAATAGAGTTTATCAACAAAGAATGCGTAAGAGGAAAATAAATTACTATTCCTACCACAGAGTAGCGCTGGTCAGCAAATCTGTGTGTCATTTTTTTCCAGAGATAATAAAACAAATGAACTTTATAGATCAGGTGGGGACTTCAGACAGCTACAGTTTAATTTAAGAGTTTTGTTACATAGAACTCTAAATGCCAACCTATGGCAAAAACACTGTAACGCTGAACTCACAGAAATTACATCAAAAATAGTTTTTTTTCATCTTTATCGCCATTAATAAGAAGCGTGAATATAAAATTATTAATATTCTTTACATATTTATCTTACAATATATCAGTCCTTCACTCTATTAATTTGGTTCATGTTGTGCTGCAACACGTACCAAAAGTTTAACACAGAATAAACACGGCTAATGACACAAGCCCTGGCTACAGACACAAACAAAAGCCATCGCGTGTTATCTACCTGCAATTCTACAGCGATGTTCAGAGAAAACTGACATGTTCTTTTACAAAGTAGACTTTGCTTGTAGAGAGAATTTGACTTCAATAACAAAACAAACATTAAATCAATACCGTGAATTAGTTCAGCCTTCTTAATTTTCTGGTAAGGCACTATCTGAGCGTTGTATCTTCATTTAAATGTTACGTGGATTTCTGCTTCTTTACAGCTACGAGAAAGGATATTTGGCCAGGGGTCATGAGATGACCGCGGTGCTGCTCTCTCTCATTCTAGTCTGTGAACACTGTTATTTATCACAAATTGTGGAGAAAAACTCCCTCTTGGAAAGTCAGAGAAGAGCTGAGGCATCCAGAACCCACAGCGTGGAGATACAGAAAATGCTTGTTATGTACTGTAGAAGAAAGAAATGAAGTAACCCTAATATCTGTCACTATTAACTGTAATTAAAAAAGGATGTAACATTTTCAGATGGAAATGCCATTTTAAATTCAACCTCCTTTCAAATTATTTATTTGATCATCGTGGCTGCTTCAGAAGGGCCTGAAAAAGTGCCCAGCCTTAAATAAGACAGATTAGTTCGGTGCGCAGCCAAATTAATGAAACTCACTTCCTTATGAAGCTATCTTTGCAGCTGAATTTTGTATCTAACGTGAGCTGAATGCATGGGAACAGACCACCCCTCCCCAAGAGGGACTCCTCCCAGTACTTCCACAACCTTTCCCTCAATGCTTACAGGCTCTGGAACTGAACTTTGCATCTTTATTTTTGCTTCATATGAACGTAGCAACTTTGAGTCCTCCAGTTTGCACTCAGATCAGCTGGCTTCAGAACCTCCTTCTGAGAACACCCAAACAAATACAGACTGAAGCAAATAGGAGCAATAATTTCCTACTTCGCTGTTTCTCAAGAATTTCACAATTAAATTCCTCTTAATAAGTGTGAGGGATCATAAGATGATGTTCAACAGAGGCCAGTTTGCCTGGTACTGCTGCCAGATCCAGGCACAGCATCTCTCCACACAGGTGATACACATGTGGGGCCTCGTGTCTCTGACTGCAGCTGTCTCCCTCCCTGCTCCTTTCCCCTGCAGCAGCACTGCTCCTGGGCAGCTCAGCAGGGATAAGTTATCTGACACCTTGCGATTTCTGGATTGTGAAATAAAGCAAAGACACAAACAAACCCATTTTGATCTTCCCAGGGCAGAGGCAGCTGCAGGAGTAGGTTAGAAAAAGAAATACTGTCTTGCTTTAAAATCAAGAAAGGCTCAGTCTGAGGAGAAAAGTCAGAATCATAGAATCATTCCTCACTTCCTTTCACATCAGCTCTGGGTAAATGCAATGAGCCCACACCTCTGCCTCCACTGCCTGTGATGAACACTTCATCACCATGTACTGAATACAGCTTTGCGACCTAATCATAAAATCATAGAGCATCCCAAGATGGAAGGGCCCCACAAGGATCCCTGAGTCCAACTTGGGCCACACAAAAATCACACTGTATATCTGAGTGCTCTGTCCATATGCACTTTGAACTCCAGCAGTTCCAGGCTGTGCCCACAGCCCAGGGCAGCCTGTTCCATGCCCACCACCCTCTGGTGCAGAATCTCTTCCTGATACCCAATCTGACCCTTGCCTTAGAAGCTCTTTAGAGTGAAGAAAGAACCCAGATCAGTCTGTCACTAATTCAAGCAGCTTGTCTTCAACTGCCTGCAGTCAGCTTTACTCCCTCTAGCCTGAATTAATGCCACACACTCCCCAGCTGAAACAACAGAAAGATGCTCCTCCAGGCTCTGCCCTTTCTGGAGCGCCACTAATACTTTAACCAGCAGAAGGTCCTAGAAACTTTTTCCAACAGCCTGAATCCCAACGAAGAATTACTCTGCAAAAGTCATGCTCTTTATACACACGCTGACAGTAAACCTATTTTCTAATTTAAACTAGAAAAAGGCTATGGAAAAAAAAGAAGCCATCAATAGATTGCTGCTGGTTGTAGATCTAACAGCTCATCTTTAAACTTTCTAGAAGCAGTGTAAACCTTAGAAATTAATAGACTGTTTATATGTTGCTTAATGTTACCAGACAAAGAACGAAGGTTGGGTTACTTTTTGAAACAGTGAATTCTTTCTGTACCACCAACACTGAAAAACTGTTCATACGGTGCCTAAATCTCTTGTTTCTCAGTATAGCACAGTAAGGAGACAACTAAGCACTGCATGTTTTCCTATCAAGGTGTGCAAGAAAGAGCCTCCAGTTTAAAAAGCTGTTTGTATTTTCTGGTTTGGGGTTGTTGTTCTTTTTTCCTTCCAGTCCCTCCAGCAGCAGACGACAGGCATTCACAAAAACTGCATTAGCTAAAAGTTAATTCTTTTATTCTGTGGAATGGAGGAAACATTTGCCAAATACTTCAGTGGAAGTCAGGTTAAAAACTTTTGGCATCCAGAGCTTATAAAACCTGCAACTTCACAGGATATCTGTCTTACAATGGAAAAACTTGAAAAGGACTCAGTTACGTTTTATCTCGGGTTTGAAAACGTAACACTTTATTTTCATCCCTTCTTTGGTATCTACGAATCATTCCAGATTCAGTATCTCCTGGCTTCCTACAACCCGTGCTCTGAGATACACTGAGATTACTTCCCACCTGGTTGGTAACATGGAAATACAAGTTACTGTTATTTGTGTTCACACAGAAAGGAGGAACTAAGAACCTTAACACTAAGAAGTAGCTAAATGAAACATAAATTAAACATCACATTCTGAAGGAGAATTTACTGTTCAGGCAGTAATCTGATTTCACTACCAGTTACATACATTCTGTAACATATTGCGAGCTCAATGTCTAACAGAAATTCAAACTTCTGATTTATGGAAGACCTGTTTCTTATTTGAAATGATCAGGACTAACCTCAGAATCAGATTCTGTAAGGAAGCATTCAGATCACAATGCATCACTTGTATTATGAACCTTTTCATATTAAGAAATACTGATTCCAAGAAATGCCATAGAGTGCATTCCCTCTAAATTTCACACTTCTGTGTGCAACATCCTCAGACCTGAAGGTCTGCAGCTAAATGGCAACTTCTTTGATTTTATTGCTTTAGTGTTCCTTACCCATAAAAGAAGAACAGAACAACCTTTGCAAACAATGGAAGTTATTTAAACAGAGTACCGTCTTCAGTACAGTAACTGTTAACTGTTTCATTACATTCTGTTCCGTTGATAGGGAGCTATGTAACCTGCAGCTGCAGTATCTGAAGGAAATCTACCGCTCTCAGCTAACGGGCTGATCCCATATCTGTGTCAGATAAAAAATCAGAGTGCTTATTATTTGTTACCATGGATACCATGAAGATATTGCTGTCCACTAAAGATTACTAGAGGAAGACAACATAATTCTCGGGAACGAGTCCTGTTTTGCCTTCATAAGTTGCTTTTAACCAGCCTGGTTCCACTGATGGATACACTGCAAAAAAAAAAAAACAAACAACAAAACCCAAAACAATTAAGCAAAACATATTTACAGTAAATATTTATAGTTAACAGATCCCATACATGGTTCATATGTTTATTTAAATGTCATTTAACCAAGAGCAATATAAAAACAGGCAAAAACTGAGAGCTGAATTACACTCTTATCTTGTGGATTCAGTTCAGGTTTTGTTTTGTTTTTGTTTGCTGGATTAAATGTAAACAAGGAATGTAAAACATCTTACCATTGGAAAAGATTGCCCCCTGTGGGAAAGACAGCTCATGACTGTGCTCAGCCTTACAGGAATACATGGCTTTTGCTTGTCTGAAATAAAAAAAAATAAGAAAAAAACATATGAAAAAATGAACTTAAAACCTGGGAAATGAAGGAATAATCTCTTGCAGAAGCACAGGATAATAACAACTCATTACACAGTAGTTCAGAGGAGCAGAATTATAGCAGACAATAACTCCTGGTTTATCAGGAATTATCAACTGATGTTACTGTGGAAAAGAGACCTACATCCTACTTAGAAACTTAAACTGGAACATCGTAACTGGTAAAATAGTTGAGGGAGACTTGAAATTATCCTGTAAATGTACATGAACTGAAAAAGTTGCTTGAAGCCAGTTATGAACTACATGGAGAGAGTTCCAAAGAGATCAGCAAGTCATCAGAGGCTCAAAACCATGACTTGAGAGGTAATATAGTTGATTAGTCTACAGAAGAAAACAATAAATGTAAAGTAAATATGACACACGAAAAAGGAGAAATGTGTCCTCCAGGATGATTAAATTGCAGCATAGGAGACTGAAGGTGTCTGAAGTGAGTTTAAGGTTAAGTCACTTAATTCAGCTGTCTATAAACAAGCTACATGTCTAGCTCAGCTGGCTCTCAAGGTCTGGGCTCTGTTCTGGTAGATGTCTACCTGAAAGTGCAACAAATAGTTCTCCAGTTTCCGCTGAAACATTCGATAACATATTTTCTTAATTAGAACAATAGACTTTTTATGTCTTCTAATTTATAGCTGAAAAAACATATTCCTGGTCAGAATAGAAAAGCACTGGAACTGCCATAATTGGAGAGGATCTCTGAAGAATTCATGTTAATAAAGATTCATTAAGAAAACAATAATGATGAAACACAACACTACACAGGCATCTGTAGGAAGAACTAATTGGGTATATCGTGATCTGGTTCCAGAGCAAGAGGACAGACTGGCGTGATAAGATTTTTAGCACTATGATTCTATAAAACACAAAATAAGAGTCTGAACACAAAGTTACCTCATTTACGAGTTCTCACTGCTTTATCTAAAACTCTAACACCTGACTTTATTTTATACCCTGGAAGCAATTTTTATATGATCCACCAGCTTTTCTGACTTCTGTTACTGAAAAACCACATTATGCCACGCAAAGATGAAGCTGTTGATCATTTCACCTTTGTATGATGTGACAGGGAGATGCTGATTCAACTTCCCTTCTAGCCAGACTTTATCTCACTGACCCAAAACACAACCTTTGGTGAAGTTTCCAATTTTTGACATATTTTCCAACAGTGTGCATATGTAAGTGACATACAATCTATTTTGTCTTTCCTCCCAAAATAATGAGATAACAGTCATCAATCATATAGTGATAGTGCCACATCAGTCTGGTTTTGTTTAACATCTTCACCAGTAACCTGGATGGTGGGATGGATTGCACCCTCTGCAAGTTTCCTGATGATACAAAGCTGGGTACTACAGGTACTACCGCTGTTTCATGCCATAAAAGCAGTGCTCTGGTGGGATGCAGCACTGTCCTAACAATATTAACATTTTGTGTACTGAAAAAAATGCATGCAAAATAATTACAACTGTGCACATCTACCTATGTCATCATACGGAGATATGGACTTGGATGTGGTTGGTCTGCTTTGGTGGGGGAGAGGAAGAGGACCAGTGTGCACATAAGACAGTAATTTCACTTGACCTCAATGTCAACAACTACTTCTTGGTCCTTTTTATTTAGCATCACTGAAATATCCTCACAATTAAAAAAATAAACCATACAACCTTTATACACATCAAACAGCACAGTAACTGTTAACAATGGATACAGTGGCAGTGATTATCAGATAATTCGTAATGCATTTATGATAACACAGGGATGATTTTGAACTTCATTAATTCCACCACTTAGTGGCTATCCAGCCAGTTTCCCATGCTCAGAATGAAACATCTGAGAAACACTGCAATAAAAGGCATCTAAGGCAACACTTAAGTATCTGAATGAGGCAGAATTATTTAAGTTATTATCAAAACAAAGCATGTTGTTTTTTCATGTCCTTAGAGAAAGTAAAATGAATTTTTCTCCTTTATGCTTCTATGTTTACTAAACTATTCTGCTTTCAGCTTCTTATCTTTTGTGATCCAAATATGTTTGTTTTTAAAGTAAATAAGAGACAAGAGAACATGGACTTTGACTTTCTCAGTTCTGGAAAGAGAAATCACATAAATACAGAAGCAGAAAGTACGAAGAATCGCCTTCCCAGAAGCTCATGAATTATCAGCTACTCCACATTGTCTTCCCTTGCTCCTAACACAGAATCTACAGATATTACTCATAATTCTGGAGCAATTTTCAAGAGCTGGGTTATTCCCTCTATATCTGATTTGATTACTTAGGTTGTTTGTATTACTCATTATTCACCTCAGTGCTATCTATATCATAGCAAGGAAATAGGATGACAGATCCTTTGGCAGCATTTAGTGTATCTTACGGAAATAATATTCTCTTTTATGCTGTTAATACTCTCCTCTGTGCAAATAAGGCTGATTGTTAAAAAGCATGTGATGACATCACAATCATCTATTATGGCTCTATTAAGATGATACTAAATACCTCAGAAGAGTGTGATTCATATTGCTAAGCTCAGAGAAAAAAGAAAAAAACAACCTCTGAAAATGGTACCCACATTTCCTAGAAGTTACTCCTTTTCATGATTTCACTGGATAGACTCTTCCATTTTGCCACCTTGTATTATGTTTGTTGTCAAAGAACCATTAAATTTGGAAGTGACTACTAAGATCATCTGGTGCAACCATAATGAGCCCATATAAACTCATGATAAATTTACACTAGTTGCCAAAGGCCAAAACTGTTTTGCCTCACTACACATTACACATGGTCAGCAACACCTGAGATACTTTTAGTAACCTATTTTGAAAGTTATAAATAAGCTTTAAAATTATGCTCCTGTCCTAATGAGTTTTCAGTCTACAAAGTGTAAGTCAGAAGCCAGAAGTACCTTACAGCTACAATCTGGGAGATGGATGAACTTGAAGTCAGGAGGGAAGGAATGGGAAAAATGAGAAGTGAAAGCAACCTTGTGACAGAGAAGAGAGCACAGAGTGGGAAGAGCATAAAATTTTGGTCTTATCTGTCCAACCCTGAAGTGTAGTGCCTCTCATTCTGTCTCATAAATCATAAATCTTCAAATTAGTGAATCCCTGGGCAGCCCATTCCACTGCCTGACCACTCCTTTGGAGAAGTAGGATTTCCTAACATCCAACCTGAATCTCCCCTGGTGCAACTTGAGGCCATTCCATCTCATCCTATCACTGCTACACAAGAGAAGAGGCCGTCCCTCAGCTCACTACAATCATCCTTCAGGTAGTTATAGAGAATGAACAGAAATCTGCTGGAATACATGAGCCAATGTGACACTGCAAAGCTGTATAGGTACTTTTGATCTGTACAGGTGATTAAGAAATACTGTTTAAGGCAACAAATGCATCAAATCAGAATGAAGCTACTTAGATAGTGCTATCATAGTTAAACAGTAGTTATACATTTCAAAATCAGTTATTTACAGCACTGTAAACAGACCCTTCATAGAGATCATCACAGTCCTCAAATATTTCTGATACAAAACAAGACAGGAATCCAAAAGGCCTGTGTACTGGGTGGATCAAATGTAATCACCTAAAGAGAATACCCTAAGGACTTAATTCGGCCTTTATGATCATAGTGTGTATGAAAGGCAAATAAGAGCTGGCTCTGAAATGCAAAATCTCAGACAGACTTGAGACGCATTAGAAGAACAGCTGAGCTGCCTTTTATTTCTTCCTCATTTTGCCTGCTGACCTCTCCTTTTCCATTCTCCTTGTCATTGTTGCTCTTCTGCTTTCTTATGAAGGCTGAAGTGGAGGAGCTATTAAGCCTTTCAGTATTTTTTGCTATCTTACCTGCTCCTTATATCCATTATCAACTGCTACATTTTTCCTTTGTCAGATTTTGGCTTCTTACATGCTTTTTATATACAGATAGAGAAGACACAGGTTCTATGGGAACGTCAGGAGAGAGTTTGCAAGAAGGGAGCAATACAGAATAAGAGAAGGAACAAAAGTGGAAGTAAAATGGTGCAGCACTGGTGAGGCAGTGAGGCTCAGGTCACTGGCCCATGAACGTTCCAGTCTCTTCTTTTACACTTTTACTCCTTAAATTAATGCCCTCCCCTTCTCATCTTGTTTCTTTTCCCGTCACACTAAAAGTTTTCTCACACTTCACCTACTACACAGACAGAAGAACAGCCTTGATTCCTGTAAACTGTTTCCCTTGAACAAAACCAGTGGGTCTTTACATGTCAGCTTTCTCTTTCTCTCCACTGCTACATTTGCTCCAGAAGACAGTTGTATTCCCTGCTGCACACCTCAGCACATGCTGGCCTCTTTGTTTACAGCTATGCTACTTTATTAACAACTTTAGATTCATGGATTAATATCATGTTTATTTTTCCTGTTGCTCCACAGTTCCAGAACGATTATTGTATCAGAATAAAATGATGGACCAAAACACACATTGTCTCAAAAGATTTGAAGTGTAGGGACAGTGAAAAGGCAGAAGCTTTCCCAAAAAAATTTGATTTCAGTCTAACAAATAGCAATAAGTAAATAACAGTAAGTAAAGTGCCCTCATCTTGTTAATTTTCTCCTGTAGCTGTGTCTTTAAGCAGATTACTAACCTGAGCATCTCTCACTGCAGCTTCAGTAGGGGACAGAATAGCCAGGAGGGCTGATACTATATATTAGGTTTAGTTTTCTTCCATAAAAAGGGCGAGTTTAAAAAATCACAAAAGTTTTGTGTGCCACATGATGCTGCCCAGAAGACACAGAACAAAGGTCCAACACTTCTATTTCAATCTCTGGAGCCAGGAAAACACAAAGCATTTTACAATTTGTTTAACAGTAAGAAGCACTTACCGTCCTGAAGAAACTTGTTTAAGTGAACCAGCACTTTCAAACAACTGTGCTCTTGCAGCCACTCTGAAAATAAGGAAGTACCTTGCTTTATACTTTGCTTATTAGTTAAAGTCACAAACTGATTTTACTTCTAACCATCTGAAGACATGGAAACATTTTTTAAGACTGTTGCAGGTATTCACTTTGAAAACTAGAGGAAATTCAAAAGCTCCACTTAAGTCCATAATTAGCAGAATTTTTATGGGCATAACTTATTTTAGGCCACTGAATTCCACAAGCTCCAGAGCCTTGCTAAGTCATCAAGAAGGAAAACCTCAACACTCTCTATATAAACATTTATTCTTGAATAATAATAATAGTCACTTTCCAAAAATCCAAGTCTTCATTATAGACCTTATCTAGAGCCTAATGATGTAAATGGAAGTCTTTCAATTGATTTTAAGCTGTCAATGTTTCCTTTGTTTATATTTTTGATTGTTAGTTAAATAAGTCATGAAGAAAGACATTTTAAAAGCAAGTGTTCTTGAGTGCTTTTTCAACTACTTGTAAACCTCTTTGTGATCATTTAATAGAAGACAGTATTGTAAGAACTCAGAACTGCATGGAGTCTTAACTTACACAGATCCTGGTCTTTGATAGCCATTACTTGATGCAGTATCTAGTCTTAATCTTCTGCACGTTTTGGGAGGCAAGTCAGGATTTAGTGGAGCCTTTGGTGTATCTTTTGTATCTGTTGAAGACAAGCTCTGTATAGATCCACTGCAGCTTTTGTTACCTAAAGAAAGCAGCCAAACAATAAGCAATATTAAAGCTAATCTGAAGATGTTTTACATGTGTAACATGCAAAGGAATTTTATTTCTTGTTAAGAAGCAAACTAAGGAATAAGTACTTACTAAGATATAGATGGAACAGGCAAAAAGCCAGGAGAAAAGGACCAGCAGCAAGGATGAAGAAACAGTTAAAACTGCGGGCTAATAAAACCATATTGCACTTACATGGTTAGACAGTACGGCCATTAAAAAGTGAAGATGAAAACCTTTAACATTGCACATAACTGTTGAAAATCATGTTGGCTGGGATCTCAAGCAGTCACATACTCTAAACTTGTGCTAACAGTAGTATTTGCTATGAGATGAGATAGCAGTAATTTGAAAGAATTAATATTTTGGTATTCACAGAAGCCTGATGAAACTTTTAAATGAAACAAACAAAAAAAACGAAGAAAAAAACCCAAAAAACTTATGAGTTGTAAATACAATCTGCAAAAAGGGTTTCAGACATACACATTATGTCACAGACAAGAAGCAACAAAGTTGTTACTAGATGTATTAAGTTTAGGGTGTTCCAAATGTAATTGGTAACTTTGATTACTGACAATAATTGCAAGCATTCATTTTTTAGACACAGTAATTACTACAAATACCAACGCTTTTATATTGTAAGCCAGAAATCTTCTTACAAGTCAGTAGCCTCTGAGGCTCTGCAGGATAGAGAGTACTCTCAATTCCTAGGAACATTGGTACTGTGAGTTGTACAGATGACAACAGAAATGTGTCAGAAGCAGTTTTAAAAGTGAAATAACATACCTCAAAAGTTTAAGAATAAACAAATTTAGAGTGTAACATCAGCTTTCAGATTCACCTCTTGTTTTTTGATGCCTCACAGTAAATTCACTGACGTCACAAAAAACCTTGGAAATTACCTTCAGCTGATGGAATTGATCTGAGGGAAGAACCTGAAGATCTTTTCAGGCCAGACAGACCATAGGAACTCTTCTTGGTCAGATCTATGGGAGGAGAGGCATTCTCCGGCCCAGTGACAGAAGCTATACTTTGGCAGTCTGACTCCATGTCTGTTTTTGTTGCATCCTCCTTTGATGAGGATTCTGGACTCGTTGTCCACAGGCCTGAACTCTTCTGGCCATTTGAAGAAGGGGGTGAGGCAATCCATGGAATCCCTCCTGACTTCTCCCTGGGCTGAGAGGTCACACATTTGGTGGTGCTGTTCTGCTCAGAGGAGTGAGAGGAGAGGGATTCGATGCTGCCCATGGGAGTGCTATCTGGGCTACTGCTGTATGAGTCACCTGGGCAGGAGGGAAGGGAGAAGAAAGAAACAATAAGATAACTACATTATCTAACCATGCACATTTCTCTCATGTCATCTTTAACTCCTGTACCATATTGTCATCAAATTGGATAGCCATTATTTAGTCTCCCAGACAGCCGCTCTCAAGACAACACAGCAATTTAGTTGCTTTAAGTTACACACATCCCTATATTTAACCTGGAAAATCTGCACTTTGTGGACATTTCTCTGGAGCCGATGAACGTTACGTGTTGCAGGTGAAAGTATTTCACATCAATGTTATACTTTCAGAAAAACCTGCCTGCAATATAAATATTGCTAGGAAATTAAACAATTACAGTTCTGCAGTATTTTTTTAATAAACACCTTACTAGATTTTGAGCACAGGGCAATGCTTGCAGTGCAATGTCCCATTTGTGTTCTGAAATGTATGACTCTGTAGACAGTTTTACATTGATTACCAAGTTGCTGAGGATCTTTGCAGTCTCTATAAGAGTCTACAAAAGCCTGTCTGTAGTTGTCCAGTTTTCTGAATCATGATGTCTTTCATGAAATATCTATCCTGCACAAGGACCACTCATTCCTTTATTTACAACTTGAACACTGAACATTTGTTGCATTTCTTTAACTCAACTGATAATAGGGAAATTAGCCTATCTACACAGAAATCTTTATGCTGATATAATTTCTTTCAGTGATATCACAGAATGATAGAATGGTTTGGATTTTAAGGGACCTTTAAGATTACTCAGTCCCAAACACTCTGCTATAGTCAGGGACATGTCCCACTAGACCAGGTTGCACACAAGCTCATCCATACTGGCCTTGAATGATTCCAAGGAGGGGGCATCCACAACATCGCTGGGGCTGGGCAACCTGTTCTATTGTCTCACTATTCACACAATAAGGGATTTATTCCTGATATCTAGCCTAAATCTACAATCTTCCAGTTTAAAACCATTTCCTCTCACCATGTTGCTACCTGCCCTTATAAATAGTCCCTCTCCAAATTTCCTGTAGGTCTCCTTCAGGTACTAGAAGGCTGCTAGAAGGTCCCCACTGGAGTCCCTCTTCTCTAGGCTGAAAAGCCCCAGCTCTCTCAGCCTGTCATTATCGGGGAGGTGCTCCAGCCCTTTGATCATCTTTGTGGCCCTCCTCTGGAGATGCTCCAACAGTTCCATGTCATTCTTGTGTTGAGGATCCCAGAACTGGACATAGAACTCCAGGTAGGGTCTCATGAGAGCAAAGCAGGGGGGCAGAATCACCGGCCTCGATCTGCTGGTCACACTTCTGATGCAACCCAGGATACGGTTGGTGTTCTGGGCTTCAAGCACACATTGCCAGCTCATGTTGAGTCTTTTTATCAACTAATACCCCCAAATCCTTCTCCTCAGGGCTGCTCTCAAGCCATTCTCTGCTCAACCTGTATCTGTGCTTGGATTGCCCTGACCAGATGCAGGACCTTGTGTTAGGCCATGTTGAACTTCATGAAGTTCTGGATGGCAGCCTATCCCTACAGCATGTCAACTGCACCACTCTGCTTCGTGCCATCTGCAAACTTGCTGAGTGCGCACTCGATCCCATGTGAAGTTGCCTTCGAAGTTGCCTTGTTTACCACCAATCACCCCATCTTTATTTTCCCCCTGCACTTGGTCATGCTGTCAGGATCTGCTCCATCATCTTGGCACACACAGAAAAGTTCTGATCTTTCCCACTCTGTGCTAAGGGGATGAAAAGTTGGGCTCGTCCGGGATTTGAACCCGGGACCTCTCGCACCCTAAGCGAGAATCATACCCCTAGACCAACGAGCCAAACTTGTACTACAAGCCATGGAAATATTCTAAAGAACTTGGCTGATGATTTGAGAGAAGGAGCGTGCATTAGAACTGAGGAAGGACTGGCTGACAAATTAGTGAGAGCTGAAATATCTTTTAGACTGCATTCATGAAAATGAATTGAAGTGTAGTGAGTCATACGTCAGATTCTAGTAATATCTTTTCCCCAAAAGCTAGGAGACGAAATTCAAACACTTCACAAGGAAAGAATGTATATATTTTTAACTACTGAATATTTACAAGATACCATCAGGATACAGTAATTTTTCCTCCACGCATTCCAATATTCTTGGAAACAGGTGAAGACAGCCACACCGAGTACTAAAAATAAGGTCTCAAATGGTAATGCCTTGCTCACTGGATGTGAAAACAGTAGTGCTGCTGTAACTTGAAAATTTCCATCTAATTCTGGACAGACTTCAGGATATTCCAGATTAGATTATGCACCATTTTACTTCTTACAGATTGGCAGTCCCTAAATATTGTAAGATCGGCTGGAACCTAAATTTGACAAGTGCATTTTCTATCATTTTCTATCATTCTCTACAGTTTGGTATCTGCATTTCATGGCATACAGATTTCCTTAACTTCCTGAAATACAGTTAAGTGCCTTTTATTCGTTTAAATAATAAAATAAAACCATCCAGTGCTTCAGAAAGAGCTACTGCCAGAGATCAGGGCTTTCTCTTGACTGTCTCTGGCACGGCTAGAGATACTTGGCAAGGAGAACACCCCTGCTCCTGACTCAGCCTTCCAGGCACAAGCGAGATCTTAACTGGAACTTGTGCAGCAAATGCTGAGCTGGAGCCAAGAAGCAAACTCCACATGGAGAGCTCCTGGGTCAGACCTAGCTTCATTCCAGCTGTCGGCAGAAACTATGAGTGAATTAAGAAGCCTGTGCTTGCATAAGCCCAGCAAAATACTTTGACAGAACTGCCCTACTCAAATGCAGTTAGTTACACAGTGAAAAATAGCTGGAATTTTGCTCAGTTTCTTCTCTGGCGAATGTAACTGACAGTTCCTCCATAACTTCTTCATCTAAGGATCCCATGCCATTCATACTGCCAACTGAAGTCTGGGGAGCTACTGCTCTCATTCAGTATCGCTGTGCATTACTTTACTGTACCTATTTTGCATACATCCCCCTGAGGAACTGGGGAAGAAAGAAGTTCTTTTGGAAATCTCTTGCAGTAGTTAGTAACTTAGGCATTGCTACAGCTTCTACACTTCTTAAAGGTAAGGCGGGTAAGTGAAAAGGGATGAAAACAAATGAAATGCACCTTTTTAACATACTGCATGAAAGGCACATTACATGAAAATGAAAAAGATTTCTAAGCAGCATGTAATTGTGAACATAACTCCATGCTGTTAAACAGCCAATCATCTGCCGAGCACACTGTTTCTCATAACCTAGGAGTTTGTTTCTATTCTGTAAAACTAATAAGGTTTCAGTGGTTTTGGCATCCTAGACAGTAGTTTGATTTGAACCAATGACCACAGTTTCATGCATTTGAAAACAGCCAAGTAATGTTTTTGATCTCCTGACCTTGACTGAGTTAAAGCTTCCCAACCTTAATAATGAGGGGAATGTCATGCAGTGAACTTCACAGTTTCAAGACAGGCTACATTAAGATTAGAATATAAAGTCTACTCTAAAAGATTTTCGTATGTAATACAAGACATGCCTAAAAACAAATATCCTTCCTCCTTTGAGAGAAACAACGAACGTAGTCATTGATCAGTACAGCTGTGACTCACAGAGGTTAAGAAGCTGATGAATCTCCATCTATAATGTTTACTGAAATACAGTACTTACTGGACATTGCTAAGGAATATCAAAAGGCCAAGACATGAAAAGGAAGACAGCAGTCAACAAGAACAAACTTACTGTCAGGATCTGCTAGACATGGTGTGTATCTTCCTTTGGGTTTACGAGGACCTGTGGAGAGACAAATTGCTCTTGTCCTTCTCGAACTTGAACGGGACTGTGGTTGGGGAAGAGGAATATTGGGATCTGGTGCAGTGTGGAATATCTGCATGATTAAAGAAAAAAAAAAAAAAAAAGGGAAGAAAAAAATAAGAGAAATAAACAACAGAGGTACTCCTATGCTTCCATTAATTATATATTTGTTTTCCTCACCACTGCACCTGAATATTCTAATAGTCTCATCCATCATAAAAGAGCACATTGACAGAATATCTTCTGGTTCAATTCCACAATCCAAGGATGGGTTAGTGAACAACGAGCTGTACTTAAAAATTACGCTGATTACACAAAAATATTTCTTTAAATAGTTTTAACTTCTAGTCCCAGTTATAAAGTGCTTAACAACCTAAACTGTGAAACATACAGTAGGTGCTTCCTACTAACACCTACTCAAGAACTCCATATTTTCTAATATTATGAAAAAGTCGAATTTAATTCTATGTGTACCTGTGAGAGCTTTTGTATATTACAGAAAGGTGCCATAGATGCAATCCCATTTGAATTTCAGAATACTACTTTATTTTCCTACAGAAGTCAAACCATTTTCAGGTTTGGAGCATCTTCTGTTTCTTATCTCTCATGTACCACTAATCAATTCTGTGCTGTATTGCTGCAGAAAACCTCAATTTTTTCAGGTATGAGAAGAAACCTACATGCTATTGAAAAAGTGGAGGAAAAGTGGATGTAAACTCAGACAGTAGAAAATACCTTAAATGTGGTCTTGAGATACTCTTAAAACAAATTAATACCACATTAGTAAGTAGCACATCAATGCAAAACATGTCTGCAGACAGAAAGAGAGCAATTTTGGTTGCGCAGACATGTTCTGTGTATTGAATAAACTGCTAGTTTCTGGAGGGGAAATTCAGTTTGGGAAACATGTATTAAGTACGTTTTGGAGTTGAATGCATGGGGGCTGCCAGCATCATACTGATTCTGAGGAGTTCCTGTGAAATATAACTGGTGATATCAAGCAGTACTATCAGTAATTACTGATCAGTCATTGCAAGGGATCCTGATGATGACAAGGAATTGCCCTACATCTGACTAAATGGAATAAAATCAAACTTCTTCCACCTTGTTTTGTCTGTCATCAGAGAAAGTGATATAAATCAACAAAAAATCCCTCAAATGCTACTCTTTAGATGATCAACAAAAGGAGGTCTTGACTGTTCTGCTGGGTGCTATAAAGGGCAAAAAACCCCCACCACCACCAAAGACAAGTGAGAAAGATTTTTAGTGAAGGTGATACAAGCTGTGCCTGGCAAGATTCAGGCTGGATGTCAGGAAATTCTAGTTCTCCAAAAGAGTGGCTAGGCAGGGGAATGGGCTGCCCAGGGAGGTGGTGGAGTCACTGACCTTGGAGGTGTTCAAGGAACGTTTGGACATTGTGTTGAAGGACATGGTTTAGTGAGAACCATGAGTGGTGATGGGTGGACGGTTGGACTGGATGACCTTGAAGGTCTCTTCCAACCTCGGTCATTCTATGAGCTTAAGATTCTATGATACCTGCAGTGAAAGTGACTGAATGTAACATTTTATGATTTCATAGATTTTCCTTCTCAAGTCCTGAAAAAGTTTTTAATCAGTTTCCCAAAAAGAGCATGAGATATACCCTTCCTGTGTACTTGGGGAAAACAAAATATACCAGGCAGTTACAGATATGTATTGCTGAAAGCAAAAAAGTATCTTGCTTCTATGCATGTTACAGAGCAGCAGATCACAAAGATTCATTGATGGGTTAAAAACCTGTAATTAGGAATAAAACTTTCTCTAAGAAACATTCATTAGTTTTCAACATACTTAATCTGGTATCTAGACACCTGAAAAGTTGTACAGCAAACAGAACTGGGGATTGTGTTGGGCATCCACATTAACGCTGCTTGTGGAAAGAAGTGAAGCACGGTTGGGGTTTCATGACATTAGATGGGATCAGACCTCCAGCTGACATATCATCAAAGGACAGTAACTGTCAGAAAGACTCTGAGCTGATGCACAAAGTATACAGAGGTGAATCCATGTGTTCACCCAGATTGAACCTCAGTATACTGCTCACGTGAGAGAAATGGAAGAGCAAAGAAGCAAAGTAGAACCTTCCCATTCTGGTTCTAGATATGAGAAGGATGCAGAAATCTTCAGAAAGCTATGAAGATTCAGAGCAACTTCTCTAAAGCACGGGTGATTATGTCTTGAACTTGTACCTTGCATAGCTTTGTTAGGAATACTTATCCAGAGCATGAGGAGAGAAAAAGGTGGTTGTTTTTTTTTTCAATCAATAACCTTTTACAAATGCTAAATTTCTCATTCTTGAGAACTTGATGATAATGAAAATGAGATCTTGGATTCACTTCATCAACAGAACATTCACTTCATCAGTCTTCTACTACCTTTTCATAATGTTCTATAAGAATTTCAACGACGATGTTCTGAAACTTAATGTTCATCATAGCAGCCACAGTTTCTTCTTGGGCTCTCATCAGAGTTGGTCCAAAGATAACACCAAGGTTGGATACCGTCATAAGGTTTTGCTGACTGTGTAACGATACCCTTTAAATGAACACAAACAACATGCAGTTAAATAATTGCACTAAACTACAATGTGAAGTCTCAAATTTGTGTTTTCCCTTTATAAACATTTACATTTATTACAGCTAAAATGCAGTGCAGAACAACTACTGTATCTCCATTAAGGCTCCAATCTTACCATTTTTTAACAGATAATGATGAGCAAGTCTTTTTAGACTAAGTATCTAAGTTTTTTACATAACTGATAAGAAAAAGTAACTATCACCTTTGAATGTCTCTACAGAGAGATTCAGCCCATCTAAAGTTTAGGAGCCATTGGGTGGGTTTTCTCTCCAATAATTATACAAGAACTTAAATTCTCTAAAGAATTAAAGTGCTAGGTGAGAACAGGTCAATTATATACCCTTAGCTTTCATGCCAAGGAAAGAAATATAGTTACTGAAAACACTTAAATTGTAATGGGATCTCTTAATACTTCCAAAGCATACGATTAGTGGGGTCAATGTCATTGTTTCTGTGAAACACATAACAGTAGATTATCATAATTATATCTTATGGCTTTAAAATGTACTGATCTTGTACTTCTGTATATCCTGCTATTGCCTAGTGTACCGTTTCTGCCATTTTCTTCTTAAATTAGAATTAATGTGGAATTTAGAAACTTAGTTTTTCCAATAATTTTTCGGATAGTAAAATGAAATTTATCTATCAGTAACCCTCAGTGTCCCTCTTCTTTTACAAATTAGATTTATTGAAAAAAAATTATATTATTATAAATTCTCACTGCCAGTGATTTCCTTGTCAAGTAGTTCTATTGCCTGCATGGGTCTGAGAAAAATATAATGCCAAGTAGCATTTTCATAATTGTCCTAATGTTTAATTTTTCTGAATTTGCTACCAAACGGAGTCAGAGGCACTCATTCACACTCTCCTCTTCCTTCCCTCTACTATTATCATTGCCAAACTGATAAACACCATTTAATGCATTTACGTAAGTAAAATTACCTTTGTATGTTTTAAAATTAAGAAACAGTAAAATCTACAAAATGTTGCAAGGAGCAGGTAGGGGAAAATCCTTTCTTCTGTTTTTCTCTGACTGCCTCCATTAATTAAGTTTTGGAGACATTTGCCATGTTTTCTGACCAATAAAATTCACAGATATCTTGAATTGCTTATAATGTTATATAAACATTAAAAAAAATGACCTGCCTGATGCCAGAGTTTGGTAGCAAATGACAGAAAATCGCAGACAAAGATTAGAAATCTGGTGACAAAAAAAAAACTGTGAGATTTTCCAAAGGCTATTACAAAATTCTGATGGGATCAAGATCAAATTTATGCTTGGATTTACTGATTATGCACTGAGTATGCACTGGTGATACGATAGCAATATGAACAGTGGATATACCATGGAATAGAGGTTAGCTGGACTAGAATTACTTCTATAGTGAAGTAAATACTGCCCTCATAACTGGAATAGGACTGCTTTAGTACCTTACTTACACTGAGAATTGGGAGTAATATGAAAAATAAGTTTGTATATAAGATGATGTGATATAAGCTGCAGCAAAATTAATGCCCATCTTGCTATGGTTCCTACTTTATCTCATTAAGTTAGGCCTCAAAATATTCTAAAATCTTACTTAGAAAGCCACACTGGTAGAAATAGTTATTTAGAAGTCAAATCATGAAAATTATTTCTTTGTTAAAGTGTATTTTTAGCCACTTGTCTCAGTGGATTTTTCTCTTATGTTTGGCTTGGGTGACTAAAGGGTGTTTGGGAAGTCCATTGGATCTTAATGAAAATAGAATTTTGAATACCTTGGTCTGTTAGAAAAACCTAAAAAATAAATCCTTACCATGTTATTTTGCTTTGTACTACACATTAACTGTTCAGGTCTCTTACACAGGCGTTATAATCTTACAGCACAGGATAGGGAGTAGTGTTTGCACATTGTTTGGGTTTCCTTGGTGACAAATTTAGTAATACTGTAACCAGAAAGGACTCTGCTAAGTACCTCAAAAGCTGAATTTCTAACAAAAAGGGAAAAGTGAGACCTGTAAATGGATTATCTTCAGAACCAGTTTCTCTTAACCTAGTTCTGCTGTTGCTGGGCTATTGAATTTCTGAATAGATAGCTAAAGTTAATGTGCATTTTATGCATAACTGTAAGACATTCATTAATGTGGAAATGCTTTCTCCTTATTAATATACCCCAGTAAATCTCTCATACTATCAGTCTGTCGATCATAGGAAGTGTTTTTAAATCATATCAAAGAATGACCCATTTTATAATGGAGACAAGTAGGAAATTTTATTAGGAAGGTTTAAAAACAAAAATAATAATTGAGTTACCTAACTTAAAATAACACCAAATGTCCAGTGCTTGCCTGGCCACTGAGTACATATTCACACAGAACCACCTCTCTGCAAAACGCTGATCAGGATTTTCAGGCCTTGTAACTTCATTTTTAGGATGATCTGCACCCCACCAACAACTAGATCCTATTTAGCTGTGTGCAGTGACACAGAAGTCAAAGTAGGCAGAAAACTAAAGGCATTAAGACCTAAATCAAGGAAATAACTTCAAATATTTCAAGGATTTCAAACAAAAGGATGAAGAAAAATGTTCTTTTGTGTGTGGTTTTTTTTTTTTTTCTTATTTCCACATCTAAAGAAAGTTATACGCTTTATTTATCAATTGCTCCTTGAAAAAAACATGCAGAGGTAGGAGGAAGAAAAGGAAAGAAGACAGCTAATCACAAGGCTAATTTTGAGCTCATCTCATTAGAGTGGCTGGCATAAACAACAGCTGGAAAATTGTATGAGAAATTAGAAAGGATGAACTGAATGTTGGAATGATAAGAACTGAAAGTTTTCAGAATACATCTCAAAGATTTCAATTTATCAGAAACGAGAATTACATCAAAGTTGAAACAGAAAAGAGCTAAAGAAAGCAAAAACAGAAAGCAACACTGCAGGCTTTGGAAATTCTCTTTGGAAATGTACGTGAGGTAATAGTGAGAGTAAGAGTTCAGGAACAAGGACAAGAAAGAAATGTTTGCCTAAAACTAATTGTGCCTACAGATAAGTCGACTGCTATATAAAACCACGGGATCACAGAATATCACAGTGGCGTATTGGAAGGGATCCCCAAGGACCATGAGTCCCAGTCATGGTTCCACACATGAACAGCCCAAAAAAATCAGGCCATTTGTCTGAGAGTGTTGACCAGTTGCTCTTTGAATTCTGGCAGCTTGAGGCCATAACCTCTGCCCTGAGCAGCCTGTTCCATGCTCAACAGTCTGGTGAAGAGCTTCATCCTGATATACAACCTGCCCCTCCATGTTGTTCCCTTGGGCCCTGTCCCTGTCACAGACAGCTGAGTTCTGCCCTTCTGCTCCCTGTGAGGAGCTGCAGCCGCCATCAGGCCTCTGCCCTGGGTTGAGCACAACAAGGACCTCTGCTTCTGCTCATATATCTTCTCCTCTAGATCGCCCACCATCTTTGTAGCTCTCCTTTGGACACTCTAACAGTTCTATGATGTCAATTTTGTACTGTGATGCTCAAAATCGCAGCTTTTACAACAATGTGATTTCACGATTACAAGTTCTAACTTTTTAGGCTGTCAGAAAGCATTAAATACTATACTTTTAGTAATCAAACTCTTCTGTTGGAAAGTTACAGAATCTGCTTTCATCTGGTTTACTGGGTTTTATATGCTAACATTATCAGTCATCTTGGTGACTCTTCAAGATGTTTTTAATTTTGTTTCTATGATGAGTATTCTTCAGCAACAATGCATATTACATTTCAGAAATCAAATACAATTTCAAATGTCACTGTAACGGATTAGGCAACACTGACAAATTAAATGTGAAAATGAACATATCTTACAGTAGTATCAAATATAAAAATCAAGAATTACTTGACTAAGTGCTTGATAAGGATGTCCAGCATCTCTCTGTTCTTCTCTGGTAATTTATGTACAAGTGCATGCACTGCTTCAACTCTGTAGTTCTGATCATCTGATTCTATTTAACAGAAAACAGAAATTATTGACAGATTAAACACACATTTAAACGAGACTAAAATTGGCAGAAGTGCCAGTATGCCAAACACATGCACTGCAGTTAACCAAACACAATTAGCCTTCGAAATGATGAAAGCAATTCAATTTTATTTATTCCAAGAACATTATGGAATCTGGATTTCAAGTAACTCGCAAAGAGCATTTACTGCAAGTACCTAAGCCAACAAAATCTGTGTCAATTTTGACTCCATGTTGTGCTGGAGTGGAATCCAAAATTTTATCTCTTGCTATTTAAAACATTTAAAATTATTGAGGATCTTTTTAAAAATGGAAGAGGAAATGGAGCAATAAATTCAAATTCTAAATTGGACTTGTTAGAAACACAATTTTTCTCTCTCACTAATTACCCCATTTATGAAAAGGGGATTATTATCTCCAATTTTGCAAGGCAAGCTGGGAAAATAAAAGTCCATGGATAAGAGGGGAGGAATGCTATAGAATAATTATCAGCCTGTACAAAACAATTGAACTAACAAATCAAGATTAAAAGTGTCATGCAAAAAGCAGTCACACGGAAGCTCTAAAACAACCAGAACAAACCACTGAACAGCTTCATTTAGTATGACTTCTCTTGTTTTGAGGGCTTTCATGTGGCACTGCCATCATATACAGTGAAACAGAAGAACTCAGATCCTTGTCTGGATAACCGAATGCTACACCAAGGAGAAAAACAGGGATAGCAACTGAGGAGAGGTAAGAAAAAATATTACTTTTGTAGAAGTATATAAATAGCTTTACTTACTAACAGCAACAATGAAATCTTTGTGCAGCTTAAATGTCATCAGTGGTTCTGAAAGACACCTGGTTGTAGAAGATAATTAAAAGGATATTTGAAAAAATGCATTACTCAAAGCCTTTTTAGGTTTTAGGGTAGTCAATATGATAGCCCTCAATATAAGCATAATGTATATTGGTATATCCAAGGAACCCCAATCCACACATTACCACAGCATACAATTCAGTCACATACAAAGTCTGAAAATCTTTTTGAGCTGAAGATGGCGTCACAATGGAAGTTCATAAGAGAAACATTACCAGCACTGTATCACAGAGACTCACTATGTTCTGACTGCCATACTGTGGAATAGGAATAATACTACTGAGGAATGTTGCATAGTGGGCTGCAGAAACAATCTGGCCAAGAAAGGCAAATAATATTATAAAGCTTTATACTAAAAATCTAATCTGAGAGATCCTGGAAGAGTCCTCCTCTGAAAGTAGCCTGTGAATTGTCTTAGACACAAAACCACAGCTAGCTTGTGTCCTAATTTCACAAACAGGACACCTACAAGAGAGTTGTGCTTCTAAAGAAATGCATTTCTTCAGTCAAAGTCATTCTTTTCAATGAAGTTGATACATGCACATTTTCTATAAATTATAAGCATATTTTCAATGGATTTCTGATGCTGCCCTTTGCTACATGACCAGTCTAAGAAATCCATTTTTTAAGAAGGCATAATCCAGTTGCCATCTGACTTTTACGTTTTTATTATGCTTACTCTCATCATTACATAGTGACATTCAAGAAGAGTTCTACCATAAGTACTATCACTTTTTTAGATTCTGCTTCAAAATAGCAAAAAAAATGAAGAGAAACTGTTAATTGTGGGAGGAATATATTACTCGTGAAAATACCAACACTGCGGGATAAAAACATAGTATTAGTATTTTGAAGAGATTTACTCTGCTCCAACAACGACACCATGAAAAATCACTGTACAGAAGGGATTCAGAAAATAAACGCTCAGCTAAACATGCTTTGTAGTTTACACACACAACAAAAAAAATAAATAAATAAAAGCATGCAGTTGATTATATTCTGCCAAATCCGTAGCTAAACAAGGAAGAAAAGTGTGTGACAAATTTGAGATTATTACACATTTTAATAAGGATAATAGGCAAGATGATAATATACTCAATTACTACCATGCTAATGAGTAAAAGAAATGTAATACAATATTTATAAGCAAAAGATTAATGAACCATAAAAGTAATACTGAGATATGCATAGCATCATACTTACCTGAGGTAGTTTTTAAGTCCGCTAGTTATTGTTTTATTGTCCCAGATTTCCATATCAATATCCATATCAGGAGGAGATTTAGGGGCTGGGAGAAATTTGAATTATGATTGTTATAGTCTGACTAACACATGGACAAGAAAAGCAGCAAACAGAAGCTAACAGAGTATTTGTTCAGCTCATATGATTATTTAGCATCCAGATTTGATCAATTTGAAGTATTTTAATCTCTGCCAGAGTATTAATAAAAAATAATTCAGCATTCATATTTAGTAACTGTAAACAGTAATATGTATGTACTACATAGTACATACTATGTAGTGTATGTATATGTATTATGGCAAAGAGTAAAAGTAACACCAAGTCAACAGAGAATTTGTAATTTACCTGGCTTGAACACTGAAGTACAGGCATCAGGTAGCTAGACTAACAAAAAATGTGAAATACAATAACTCTATTAAACTAAATGATGCTATTTACGCTTAAATCACTTACAAAATATGGTATTCATCAGCTTTTGCACTTTGGAGTTTACACCACCTATTCTGTACAGCCCCAGGATGGTAATGCCTACGTTGAGAAAACAAGAACAGAGGAAATAATGAGAAAATAGCTATTTCAATTACACTCACACATCCCTTGTCTGTGTTTTCAAACCACCTAAATGTATTTACAGAAAACTGAAAAGTTACATTATCAAGTATTGCATCACCATACTGAGCTACTTCTGGGATGCTAATAAATGCACTGTACTGAATCTACACCCTGTCCTACTCTAATCACAATTTTACATTAAGAGAAGTCCTTGCATTGGAACAACCAGTATCAGAAAACATCTAGAGAATGACTGGGAAAGGTGAAAAACAAGACTCCAAAGTGGACTTAAAATGTGCTACATATCTATAAATGTGTCCTACCCGGATTTCAGCAGAAATACTATGTGTCTACATTGCCTCTTCCAACCAAAGTTCGGTTAACATTTACAGGAGAGAGAACGATTCTACCCAAAGTAAAAACTTATAGTGTACACTACTGGAACATCGTAGTTCAGAATTAAAGTTATGGATCTCCAAGCAAAATAAAATGTCAGTTTCAATTTATCTTCAGGTTTCAGTTTTCTATTTTTAACAGCACTGTAGCACAATCAAGACTAACAAAGAGTGCCTAAGGTGTGGCACTCAAAATATTCCAATCACAATAATTGCACTGTTTTTAACTTTTTATTATTAATTCTTTTTTAAAACATCAACAGCACTAGGAAGTCCAAGACAGAACATGAATTTTGATATGATATATTCTTCTTCTCATCCCACATATATTTCCTGGCACCTCAGGAAATACAGAAGAATAACCTGCTCATTTACTCTGGTTGTGTGACTCAGAGAACAAAAAACAGGAGCAGTTTATTCCTTTATTCCTTAGGCAAGACAAGAACCAACTTTATATCTCTAGCAGGATGCATTCAAAACTCTAACTCCTAATTTATAGATTTAATGTTGGTATGTGAATACATTCTTTTTCTTTCTTCAGGTCTTACTGTTTTGAAATTGTGTATTCTAACATCTGATCTCTGTTAGACAACCCACAGGTGATACTGTTTTATTAATTATTATTATCATTTTTTTTACAGAGCAATGCAAGCTCTCGTTGATTCAAAAGCTACACAACACTACTACCTGAGAAGAAATCATGCTGGTCTCAATGCTGCACAGAGCGATTGTAAAGCTTTTGGATTAGAAGAGACTTGCATTCAAAGAGCTCAATGCACAGACAAGAAAAGGTCACTTCTGCTTATGGAATACCATAAAGCTGTTTGAAAGGGAATAGTCGAACAGCTTACTGTGAGTTACAAGATAAGAAAAATATTCATAGTAAACTAATATATCATCTGTGATTTAATACCTACCTCTTGTTTCTACAGCATGGATACATTTCCTCACAAAGTTGAAACCTGCTTCATTTAAGAACACTAAAAGAGAAGGAAAAATAATTTTTAAATTCATCAATGCACAAAATATCCATGTTTAGCTATAATCACATTTCTGTCAAAAAAGACTGATACACATTTATCCATGAGATGACGATACTTATCCTTTAAGACTGTAATACAGGTTTACATGCATATGAGAATATTCTACTGCCTTTATTAGAAATCAGTAAGTCCACACATAGAATCCAAAGGTCGCTGCTTTACAAGACTACTGAAGTCCTTTCCCTCTGCAGCGGGAAATGGCTTTAAGAATTCAAGACTTAACATAATGACCAGAATATTTTTACTGGTTTTAATACAAGATTCTTGTTTCTTGCACATGCATATAACTGCTCAAAAAACAGCAACACAGTAAAACAAACTTTGTTATTATTTACTATTTTTTGGATCTTCAACACATTCTTCTAACTAGCTAAGGAGAGATTTTAGAGTGGCTTATCTTTCATAATCAAAATAGTAACACCAATAAAAAAACAACAACAAAAAAACAACCCAAAACAAACATATTTAAATTTTAGAGTTCTGTTCTTAAATTTACCTTCTTTGAAGACACCTGTGTGTACGACACATCTCTTTCTCTACTTTATATACTCAAACATATTTAAAATATTTATTTGCATTTGTTTGCATATATTACCATAATACAAGTACAGATCTATATATGTCAGAATATCTCTAAATAGACTTCTTTCATTACACTGAATCTCCCTAATAGGTGTACATACACCTACAAATGAAGAGGTGTGATCCTTACAGAGATGATACATCACATAGGCATCCATTTACATTTAAGCATAAGGACAGTCAATGGAAATCTTCTGCAGATTTGTTAAATACATCGTCAATTCAGGGCCAAACATTTTTTCTTCCAATTTATGTTTGATGGTAACACAGAAGGTGAAGGCTTTCTCATAGTTTACATAATGTATGTTATGCTTTGATGGAATCCAATTATGTAATCCACCGAACAGTATTTAGTGATACTTTATAGTATCTTCAGAGGGAAGGAAAGAAAACATAAATAATGTCCCTCACACAGACACACACCCAGAAACCCAGCCATTAAAGAAACCTGAGAATATTTCATATCTCTGTATAATTAAAGCGCTTACTTTCTTCCTTCTTGCTAATAATGGCTGGCAGTGTGTAGATCTGGAAAAAAAAATAAAAATACAACAGGTCAATGTTTGTTAAGTCCTTTCTCAACCATCTGCAATATGCTGCATATTAATGTAATATGCTGCTATGGGAAAACCATCCAAGCTCTTCATCTCCTCCCGATGTTTACTCCCAGCAGCACTCATTCAGGTTAGCATCTGGGGACGGTAACAGTGCACAGCCCAATTCTGGCTAAGATACACAGCTGTTGTGTTCTGCACCTCAAGGGAGAAGGCATCCAGCCAGCAGGATGTGTCTCAAAAACCTACTCAGGCCTTGAGATTGCAGATTGCTGAGGGATTTGCAGTGAGTTTACAGGCACATGAAATGCAATAGGAGCTAGATTTGAAGTCTGCAAACGGGTTAGGTATTAATACAAAGAGTGACTTCATTTCTGCACTTTTTCAGTCAAGCAGTAAGCTTTGTTAAAATACTTATTTTTCTCATAAGATCTATGAACCATTTTTCTCCCTTGGATGCCACACTGGCATCACCTTACTCAGTGACAGCTTCAGAGCTGATTAATAGTGAGAAGAAATCTCAGATAATCCTGCCTCTTAGTAGCTTCCAGCACATTTTTATGTTCTCTGCAGTGATTTTCAAGATGGTACTTACAGTCTTACTCCACAACACAGCCCAGAGATGGTTTGTCGTAACCACTGAGGAAACTAACACTTCATTATTTTTTTTCTCAACCACAAACCCTCAATGACAACAGGCTATCACACAAAACATAAAAATATACAAAAAAAAAAAAAAAAAAAAAAAGAACCTAAAGGCCCTCAAAACTTATAAACAAAAGTTTAAATATACCAGTAGTTTACTTCACTAATTAGTATCTATCTTCACTGTGCATTTGCAATTGTTTTTTATGAGGAACTGAAAAGCTACATTTGCCTGTACTGCAACTAACTATATCTGACATATATTCTAGAATCTTTCTTTAACATACATGTTATAAATCTATATAGATAGAAGAAAAGGACAAATATCCTTACTGGTTCCTTTCCATCCATAGCTTCAAGCCACAGTTTTCTGTTGGATTCTGAAAAAGCCTGCAGTGTGATGATTCCAGGTCTGTCAAAAACATGTACATACACTGAAGTTACTAATCTTGGTTTTTTTTCAAACAATAATCAAAATCCAAATAAATACAGATACGAAAATATATATAGAAGAGATAGAGAGAAGTTAAAGTCATCAAATCCTAAAATGGACATCTAAAGAAATGTGCCCTTTGGAAAGGCTGAAAAAGAGAAGGTATAGAGAATGAGAGAATGAAGTCAATTTTGCTGAGTACTGCTATGGTGCAGGTATCTATTTTTTAACTTAGAGATTTCAGAAACTCGTTTGCTCAGCATGTTGGCTCTAACTGCTACTCTAAAAGGTCAATAATAATATATTCTCTGTTGATGAAACTTTGACACTACTTTGCAAAAGATTCACTGGAATCAAAGAATAGATGAGGAAACCAGTTTCAATCTTTGTTAGTGGAATTATTATGTGAGCAGATGTGGAAAAACAAAGAATTAACCTGTGATCACAGATGAGTTCTTCAGTTATTTAAGAAATGGTATGATATTAATCCTCTCACTTGCCAACAAGAGGCAACATTCAAGTGCCCAAGAGACAGACTATTCAAAAGAGTTTTGCTCCCACTCCAGTGTAGTGCATCTGCTCAAAACTTTCAGCACACTGACTAGAACTGTGATTTTCCAAAGTAGGTTCACAAATAAAGAACACTGTATGTTTCGCCTTCCAACACAGAAATAAATAAACAACAAGCCATGACACCTTTCCATCTTCCCCCAAAGACCTCCATTTTAAACGTATAATTAGAAAGCATGTGAGAAGCTATTGGAAAAAAGAGAACAACAAAATATGTATTGACACATACACCGAGACATTCCAGGGGAAGCAAGCCTTGTTCTTATAATCAAGACTCAATAGTTCTGAACTTCAGATCTATCTTGATCACAAAAGACTAATATGGTTGTGATACGTATATGTGACAAAAAAAATTATCAAAATTATAATAATTTTTAGTAAAAAATATTTTTCTATGAATAATTTAATCTCTTATCAGTCCAGTGAAAGAAGATGTGATGCACATCAGCACACACATAACAGCCCTTTACCACTGCAAGCCCCACTGGTATCAGCACACTATTTACTTAGAATGTGAAGTAGTAGATACAATTTGAAATGTAGATAAACACAATGGGAATCTATACAAAACTACCAAACCTATGACAACAAGGATATTCACTGCTTACACACAAACCTTCACAAAATTCACTATTATACTGTCCAACTGAAATTCTGGTCATCATTGCAGTGATTTCCTTGAAATCAGTTGGAAGTACATCAGATGTGCTGCACTCACACAGCTGGGTGACAAAGTTGGTATTTCTCAAAGAATAAAATTAGATTCAAAGAGAAACATTTGCTTTATGATGTTACCTTTGCATATAATTCTAATACAAATCAGATGCTGCCTGATCTTTAGAACAGTTTTCCTATGAAATCTGAGCTGAACGTAGGTGTGAAAAACACTGAAGTAGATTTAAATTAATTGTGTTAATTAGCAAGGATCATGCTGTGGCCTCCCCATTAGCAGTTCACAGGGTTTCTTTCAGTTAATATGGCTCTTTTCTGAAATGAGATGTGAACATCAGTCTGTTTTTCCAATGTTTTTGAATTGTAACGTTTCATACAATAGCACAAAGAGAATTAGCACTGTCTGCTGCTGCCTGGAGACAAAATTTACCCATGAAATCTTATGCTAGAATTTTAAAGATCCGTTGTAGCTTCATATTTGCAATGAAGAGCTCTTTCCCAGAAAAAAAAAAAACAAAAACAAAAACAACCTGTGAGCTTACGCTGCTAAGGAAACTTTGCAGATATCTATTATTTTTAAAGGTTCACTGCACTTTGCAGCTGATGTCCAAACAACTATGCATCTTCAATTCAAGTTCAGCTTATAATTATTTTAATTCTATCACTACTGCAGTATTTTTGAAATATCAGTATTTTAATACTGTTTCCATATTTATGTTTTTACTCTCGTTTTGTGACACTGTCAATGTTAATAGCAACTAGAGTATCTTTATTTTCACAGACAAAAAAAAAAACCCAACAACACACCAAGTTTTACCCACATGACATTCAGAAGAAATTAATGCTGTCCCTGTTTATGAACTCCCACCAAATATTTCTAGGTATTTTGCTGGCTGGGCTTTATCTCCACTGCTGACACACAAGAATTCACCACCTCCCTGCTGAATATCAAACAAACTGCAGGAGCCAACTTTCTATCAACTTATGAAAGGTATAATCTCATAACAGTGACTAAGAAATGTTGTATTCTACTTATCTTTCAATATTTTGTCCTGCTTTCTGGAAGGCCTTTAACTAACAGGCCATTTACATTTCAAATTAATCAAAATGTACAGGAGGAGTAAAATGATAAATGAAGAGTACTTACAGTGATTTCTGTAGAGACCTTAAAGAACTGCAGATAGGTTGTTCTAATAGAGTAGGGGACATGTAATGGACGACACCCACTCAGGAATACTTATTGATGACTTTACCAAAATACATATGCAGTTCTAATTAAAAAGATGAAACCACTAACTTCAAATTTAAGCTATCAGTTCAAGCTTCCTTTGTCTAAATGAGCTCACATAGCATTTCTGCTTCTTAAATCTTAACTTACTCAAAAGACTATTCTATAAACATACATTTAGAAGTCCAAAATGTAACCTCATAAATAACATGTTAAACAACAGCCTTGTGGAAATGGAAATTTGAAGGACAGTAACAATCACAAAATATTTCTTAGACAAAGTCTAGAAAAGGAATACTGACAAACATGTGCCCCCACTACAAGTGCAATAACTGTATAATTTACAAGTGTTTGTTGTTTTTTTCCCCTTCATTATTTTTAATACGTTAACATAATGAAAGAGTTCAAACCTCTCAAATACTTCAATATCGAAACAGAAGCGTTTGTCAATCGAGTCTGTCTTTCTCCTGATGCAAGATTTCAGCTTGAATATTTCTGGCGAGCTTGTGACAAGGCCATTCTACAAAACAAAAGAAAATTAGTACAGGCAATATATTGTGATAGGTTACACATCTAAAATTGAACTGTATGAGCAGTACCAAAAAGTATTCTCTAAGAGAAGAGCTTAAGAATATTTATGAACTTTTCCAACAATTTCTTCACATACAAATTAAAACTACATTTAGCTCAGAGTATGAAGCTGAAAAGAATGGTTGATACAGCAGATGAGTGTGCTGCCAATAAAAATGGACCTCAAAAAGCAGGAGAAATGGGCTAAAAGGAATTTTACAAGGTCCACCATGGGGAAATGACAAGTCCTGCAGAGGGGAAGGAACAACCCCATGCTTGTATCTTCAGATCTGGTGCCAACAAACTGTTCATCAGCCACCAATGTGCTAACAAGGAGACTGAACTAAACAACCCTCAGAACTCTCTTTTCAGTGTCATTCACTCTATGACTGTGACTGCTTTCCTATGTATTCAGAGCCACCATATTATAGGAATTATTTAATAAATATTTCATATGTTACACAAGGAATATTTTTATTTAAATACATTATCTATCTATCTAAAATATACACTGCTTCATGTTTGACAGCAGTCTAATATTCTTTTCCACTTTTTTTTTTTTTCTTTTTAATTTCAACACCTGCTGAATGGTTAATGTAAAGTATGGAATATAGAGTTCATGCACATTCTAGAGGTTGTGCAAACTCACCACTTTTCCACCAGATTTAGCTTCAGCTATACTCATTGTAAATGTTTTTGTTCCTTTATCGTAAGTGCAGTAATGTTTTATCCATGTAAATCCAAGTGGTCCTGGATTAAAACAACATTATAAGAAATAGTTATTTTGACATTTTATCACTATTTCAGACAGAGTTAGGTACAACAGAGAGATAAGATATAAGAGTCCACATACAGCATACAGAATAAAAAACATCTCATTTTTTAATTTGAACATGTAGAGGTCTCATTTTCATACATTTCAACTTGATCACAGAATCAATCACCAAGGTTGGAAAAGACCCACAGGATCACCCAGTCCAACCACCCACCCGTCATCAATAGTGCTCACTAAACCATGACCCTCAACACAACATCCAAACATTCCTTGAACACCTCCAGGGTCAGTGACTTCACCACCTCCCTGGGCAGCCCATTCCACTGCCTGACCACTCTTTCAGAGAACATGATGTTCCAGCTGACTGATCTGCTTTAGCAACTAGATGGGTAAAAGCATTCTGTTACAACAGAGAAGTAGGAAATGCAGATCCTGAGGATTATTCTGATCGGGAATTTCAACTGTAGATTTTTATCAATGGAAGTGAAGCACCGGCATTCAGTATTGAATTCTTCCTTTGAGGAAAACCTTAAATCTAGTACTACACTCATAAAATTAGACAAAGTCATGAAATTTCTCTTTACTTTCATCAGAGGTAAAAAATACTTCAGTTAACATCATAGCAACTTTATTCCTCTACCTGTTACCTTTTGGACACAAAGTAAAATGGCAATGACTCAGACACAGATTTAATCTTATGTAGTTGAACACTAGCAGAATATTTCATTATAGGAATAGATAAGAAGAAAAAGAACAGAACTCGTAACACAACAGTGGTTTAGTGATGAGGGATAAAATACTGAATGGCAGAGGTGACACCTTCAGCAAGAAGCATTGGCCTTTTATCCCTTGGAATGGTTTTCTGACAGGTGAGTATAACAGCAGTACTGAGTCTAAGAAGAAGGCTGATCCATAAGACAACCGGCCATGCTCAGAGAAAAGGGCTACAGAGCCATTCTTTTAAAAATGAAAACAATAAACAGTCAAAACTATTCACAAACTACCAATTATACATAATAACAGCACCATAAGGGAATGTTCTTCAGAATGCACTAAACTTTGAAAACTGTACATTAACTCTGCAATGATCCCTAAACAAGTGGATGCATCCTTTATCCTGGAGAGGTCACACTATGTTACTCCTTAATCCAACTGCAAAATACAGGATTTCTGATGAAGAAGATGCTTTCAACCCTGGCTTACACAGAGCTTTGCTCTGGCTATGAATCTTCAGCGAACATAAACAGAACCCACTCAAGAACTTAAGCTCCGTGGTATTTTAAACTGTGGCTGCTGAACTAGATTAGATACAGCCTTGTATAATGCCTGCATTACAATTCTTTGCTGTGAGGACACATTTCCAGAATTCTCTCCACATCCCAGCCTAGCCAGGGATTCTTATGTTTTTCTAAAAAAATACCAGCAAAACAACCTCAGTGCTTAACACAGCACTGAGAACAAGATAAGCTCCCTAACTGTTACACATAAATGTAGAGGGGTTTTGCCCTGCAGGACAGGATAATTCAAGCTTCTGCAGTGTGACTGCTGCTCCTTTGGTCCATTACATAATGGCTATACATGCACTGGCACTGAAAACAGTACTGGGAGCACTGGGAGTGGTCAGTTGGCAACAGAAAGTCAGTAGATAACTTGGACATGACTTTCTGATTTTGCAGGACAGGAAATATAGCAGAGAGAATGGGATATTTTCTGCAAGTTTTTGCAGTAGCAGAGTATAGTCCCATTTATTTTACTAGCACTGACTCAGTTTATTGGTACTCAGATGTGAAACAAACTGTGTGTAAAGTGGTACAAATAAGTATTTCCTCTTGGAAAACATGCTTAAAAAACTGGCATTCAAACATAGCCTCCCTTCACAAAGCAGTTACGAATGCATAAAAGAAATTAAGGAGATAGATAGATAGATAGATAGATAGATAGATAGATAGATAGATAGATAGGTATAGACAGACAGACAGACAGACAGACAGGTAGATAGATAGATAGATAGATAGATAGATAGATAGATAGATAGATAGATAGATAGATAGATAGATAGATAGACAGACAGGCAGGCTCTGGGCAGAATTGATCAGGCACTTGTTAACCCAACCTCAGAATTCTGTCAGATGGTCTGTTCCTTTTTTCACATAGCAAAATACAGTGTACAAATCTAATTCAAGCATTCCCCAGATAGCACCATGAACTCTTTCAGAAGGATGAGTCATCTTAAAGAAGTTTCAGATAAGTTTAGAAGTCATCTGCTTTTTGTTGGCCAACACCTACACTTAACTTCAATTCTGTTAGTCATGACCGTACAGCTAAATAAGAACAGTTCATAGGCATTTTTTTTCCTTCAAATTACTTATTTACCACCACTAATATTAGTAATAATACGGGATTTATTTCTTCTTTCAGGAATAGCAAACTTTTAAGTTACTTATTAAATTGTCTCTTG
Source organism: Coturnix japonica (assembly GCF_054131305.1). Taxonomy (NCBI): domain Eukaryota; kingdom Metazoa; phylum Chordata; class Aves; order Galliformes; family Phasianidae; genus Coturnix; species Coturnix japonica. The sequence continues at coordinate 166,688,017 of NC_140663.1, forward strand.
CCTATGGGATGCTGGTTGTAGGAAAATAATCCTGCATGACAAGGGAATACACAACTAGTACTTTCCTCATTGACACACAGATTACAGATCCTTTTACCCTTACTCCAGAATACACTAATGAACAAACATCTTCTCAGTAAGAGGATGTCAAGTTGGCCTCTCAGTATTTAATGAAGCACAGCATGTGCCCAGTGCTTCACTTCTTTTCTCCCTCCCCCATTAGCAGGACTCAGTGCAATTTCCACTTAATACAGGTTTCTTTTATCATTATTACATAATTAAAACACAGAGGGTCTTCTTCAAGCTTTCAGTGCTACCGAGGGTAAAAGTGGCCGAGGTTAACTACGATAAGCACTAAGGTTTCTTTGTTTTAATTCACATAATGGAATAAAAATTGATTTCATGATGCCATCTAGAAAATCAATCAACTATAACTCCAGGTAGTCTCTTGAATTACTGTCTAAAGGAGAAAGGAGGAGACATTCTCAAAACTGATGTTGAGTGGGGCCAAGTCTAACATGGGAATCCTGCATCAAGATGCCTTTTTTTTTATTTTTAGATTTTTTTGAGATTTTTGAGAAATCAAGTGCAAAGTTGTATTTAATCATTTCTGAATGAACACCAAACTTGCATGGCACATGTACAATATCTTAAAAAACTGCTATATACTTTTCTAGCATCAGCTGGATTCCATACAAAGAACAAATAAATATGGTTAATCCACACAATGAAAACTATTCTATTAAGTGTTTTCATTGATCCCTGCCACATGCAGCTAATTTGGCTTGGTCTATACTGTTTAAAGTGTAAAACAGTGACAGCAGATACTTCTGATCACATACAGCTTTGAATTCTCTCTTTTGACTTTTCTCGTATTTCCTGGCTCTGTTTTCATTCCTCACATGATGCACTGATAGGCTCTTCCAAATATTCTCAGAGATGCCAGACGTAGTTCTATTCCATCATTCTTTTCGGATATTGCTTTATTCTTAAGTCTCATGACATGAATAATAATTAGGTACAAATTGGCAACTACTTTAAAATTGTGGCAGACTGTAAGTAGATAACTTTTCTTCTTCTTCCGCCTTTTTATTCCATTATGTGAATGCTCATTAAGGTGTCTGAGTCAGCAGAGCCCACAGCTAAAAGGTGGAGGCTGATCCTGCTGAGTGAACTGTGGAGCTTGTTCAGGCAGAGAAAGGTCAAGACACTGCAGGGTTTGGCAGAGACCTGAGTGCTTTCACCTTCTGCAGCAAGGAGAAAGGCAGACATCACAGTGTAAACAGACTGATGAGTTTGCTACTGAGGGGGACTCATCTACAAGGGACCTGCCCAAGCAGCATCCTACTCACAGGTTTGCAGGGAGCAAGAAACAAGTTGCCTACATGTGTTTCACTCACTGTTCTCTTTGGCCTTAGCTACCTTGAGTGCATTTTGAAGAGTCAGACATTTGTTTTTCTTTAGAAATTTTCCAACTTTAGAGAAGCAACAATAAGAAAAGCCTTTGGACATTTAAATATAGAGCTCTTGTTTTATCCTGCTTGTCTTTCAAATCAAACGAAAAGGTACATCTGCTCTACTCACTTTTTTCCTGCACGTAGAGATAGCCTTCCATTGTCCACTGACTTGGCGGTCTGTAATCTTGGTTGGCAGACTTCATTCTTTGCATGAGTCTCTCCACTTCCTGCCTCGTGCTCTCAAAGTTATTCCGGGTCTAAGATCCCCAAACAAACAAACAAATCAATACATGTTCCCTTGTGGAAGTATAAAAACAATGATCCTCATTTGAGGAACTCATAATGCCAAGGAGCAACTGCATCAAAAAGAGACCAATAGAAGCATTTGCACTAGGCATAAAAAATGAACACCAGAATTATGCAGTTTCTTGCTCTAGAAGCCTGAGAATTACACAGTAAAGGAGAGCTAAATTTAAGCACAGAAGTCTGCAGGTCACTAACTGCAGAAACAATGCCACCTCACATTTTCATATATGCTTACACAGTATTTTGCAGACAGATGCATGCTTCTTCTGCACGTACTCCAGAATATGCAGACAGGATCTAGGCTAAAGAGCTGAACTAGAACGTGCTGACAGTATAACCTCAAGCTTGAACTAATAAGCCTCACTGAACCACTAAAACAAGTGCAAAATAGACTGCTTTGGGTTAATGCCAAGGTAAAGTCTCCAGACACCCGTGGTCTCTCCACACATGGAAGCAGTATGGTTCAGAGACCTGTGTCCATTCCCCAGTAACACTATGGATGCTGACACTCAAGGTAGTCAGAGTGTGGTTACAATTGCTTTTTGACAGGATTACACAAACACCACAGCTGAGATTTAATCATGTTAGGCAACAACCAGGTCACAAGTTGCAGAAGTGTTCCAAAATCATGGAAAAAAATGCTGTGTCTGCTCTAAAAATCATGTGTGCAAACAAGCAAGCTGCTAGTCAGAGGAATGATTAAGTACAAAGCTGGGTAATTCATATTTGCTAATGCCTGTATGCATGTAACTGTGTAATTTTTCTATTGAATTCAGTGGGATCAGGGTTTCCCTCCACTTAGCTAACAGTGTAGGAAAAAGGAGAATTATTAAGAAGTGCCAGAGGTTTGACAGATTGCTACAGACATACCATATGTTGAACACTTTGTTCCTAGAGGCAATAAAATAAAGACTATTGTAATGTTTTTGCAAGGCGACTGTAAAAAAAAATTATATTATGGATTCTAATCTCAACTAGACAGAAATATATTGTCTGGACTTTATATACTCGTAAATACTCTCCCATTAGTTGGCCATTCATGGATTTGCAATATAGCATAATAAGGCAATCGTTCAGGTGAAGACAAACATATTTTAATTAATTACTAAACAGAAGAGGAGCTAAAATTCAGCTTTGAACCTTGCCAGTGATATTTTTGGGATGAAGAACCAGATTTAACAGAGGTAATTTTGAGCCCTTCAAGAGACTTTAGGTCAGATGCTGTGCTACTGAACGGGGCTTTTTTCCTACACTAAGAGCATATCCCTGTTTGTCTTTTAAGGTTTTAATTTTTCTTTTAAGCAGCCAGGCCTTTGCATGAAGTTATAGAAAACAAAGCCCAAATGACGCCTGAAGTAAGCTGCTGGCCTGCTGACACAGCAGAAGTGACACCAGGCTGTGTTAGGACCTGTTAAGAGCTGAAGGTCTGTCACCTTGCTGCTGTTCCTACAGCTTTTCCTGCTGATACTTAAACCTGTAGGAGAGTTTTAAGAACAGAAGCAGAAGATCAGATCAACAATTCTGCAAGACTGTTAGACTTTAAAACCCAGTGCAACAAAGAGGAGTACCTCTAACAACTACAACAGACAGCTCTAACAACTACGACAGACAGCCTGAACACAACTGTCCCTGAGGATTATCCTCATCTCATCTTTCCCTATATTTCACATCATTCTGAGTTTGGGTGATGCTCTGGGTGACAGGTCAACAGATAGCTCAGCTGAATAAAAGCAGATGAGGACTTAGATCTACAGTCAGACTCCAAACTTCTGTGTAGTAGTAGATACATATGTTTGTCTGACACATAAATATAATTAAAAACATACTATATTGTTCCTTCTGCACAACACTGCATCCATCATTACCTCTGCAGTATATTTACATAGTTCTATTCCTTAATTTACCTATTCCTTATTTAAAAAAGAAATTTAGAAAATCCTTTAATAATTTTGTTTCTGATGACCTATGCATAGAGCAAATGAACAGACACAGACTTACAAAGCTACATTTGGCCTGTGCTGTGGATTCATGTGCCTGCTGGAACTTCAATCAGCCTCCTGACTGAACCACATTTTTCATTCTTTCACTGAAACTTCACTATGCAACAACAGTGACCCCTTGTGCCTCCATCTAAAAGAGTCTCAGTCGAAAAATCACAACTGATAAATGCAAAACTTGACAGAATGGTCCAGGAGGGTCTACAGAGAACCCTTGCATTTTGATCCCAGAGGAAAAGTTTAATCAAACAGGAGCTTTTGCCTGATTCTCCCAAGAAGCCATTTAAATGAAATCTATATGTGTATGTGAACAATGACAAAAAAGAGAAGGAGCTACAGAGGAAACATAGCCTTATTAAAAGTCCCTCGACAGCTTTCCTGTAGGCTGCCTTCAGGTACTGGCAATCTATGATCTTAAAAAAATAAACTGCAGCACTCTGTACCTGCTGGAGCTCTTTGATCCACTTACTTCAAAAGACAGGCCGCACTCTCAAGAAAACACACGTTTAAGCATATCTGAGCTGCTGTGTTCTTAATCAAATTTGGCTGCTGTTCTGCTCTTCTGGTACTAACTCCCACAGTTCTGATTTGCAAATCACAAATAACTACATGAAGATTACATTTTACAAAGTTCTGACTGGCAGCTTTAAAAATAATTTGTACCTTAATTTGATTTCAGCTCACTAAAATCTTCTAAGATGTAGAGTTCCCTTAAAGTACTACAAGGCTACTTCAGTATCTCAAAACTAGTTTACCAAGCAAAATGGTGCAAATATGTATTGTTCTTACATTCTGCAAATTGAATTGAAGCTGCTGCTTGTATGGTGCAAACTCCTGAGCCAGTTCATATCCTTCATGGTAAAATGTAAATAATCCTTGAAGAAAGGCCAAGAGCTGGAAAGGCAAAATTGAAAAGCATTACTGATGTTAACGTGCACTCTTAATACTTTAAATAACTTAAAGATAACAGAATGTATACTAACTTGTAAATAAGAAATAGGCATTGACTGCAATGGTGAAAAATTGGTCTTAGCTGCTACACACTTTACCTATTCATGTAAGTATTAGAAAGCAAAAACAAGGAACAGATGATTTTCCATTTGTCTTCAGCAGGAAAACACAGTAAGCCTTCGTCAAAAACCTCCTGCATCTTAACTCCTGCAACGCTCTGAGCTTCCATTACTTGCAACAGTAATGCTTTGCTGAGCAAGAAATCTGCAGTCAGACCTTAAGAAAAAGTGTTAAAAAGGCTTTTGCCTTTTTGCCTGAGCTATTAACTTAAATGCACAATAACAAATCTTATACAAATAGGACAGGTTTATCTGAGTACATTACAGCCACAAACACTCGTCCTCAACAAGTCTACATAACTTGCTGTCCATGATGTCCCCTAATCCAGCAAAAAAAACACAGGTATTCAAAAGCATTATACTTGTTCCTTCAGAATTCTTTTTTGGGATGGGAGGAAGAATCCAATGTATACATTTATCTCTCTCCATAGAGAACTGAAGTAGTCTTGATTCAGACAACAAAAATTCCATAATGTATATTTAATGCACGTACATTTGTGCTACCAGTATTACAGATGACTGTAAATGACAGAGACTAAAAAGTACGGATATTATCTTGCTTACATTTTATTTAAACTTTATAACTTTATAAACTTTATAATGATATTTTCCCTAATGCTGCCAAGAATACTATCAGAGTAGTGTAATAAATTATAACAGCAGCAAGGGCACACTGCTGATTCATATTCAGGCTCGGTGTCCACAAGGACCCCCAGGGTCTTTTCTGCAGAACTGCTTTTCATGTGGATATTCCCAGTATGTCCTGTTGTTCCTCCTCAGGTGCTGCACTCTGCACTTCTGCTTGTTAAGATTAAAGAGATACATGTCAGCCCAGTTCTCCAGACTGTTAAGATCCCTCTGGATGGCATTATGACAATCCACTGAATCTGTCACTTCTTCCAGATTCAGGTCATCTATGAGTTTATTGACAGTACACTCTACTCAATCATCCGAATCATTAGTGAAGATATTAAACAGGATTGGACTGCTGAGTGGACAGTATTGTCTGCTGGGGCAATACGCTCATTAATGGCCTTAAATCAGACTTTGCATCACTGACCATTACCCTCTGGGCTCAGCTGTTCAGCAAGTTTTCAACCCTTCTCACTATCTGCTCATCCAGCACACACTGCAGCACTATTTCTATAAAATCTTACAGTGGACAGAGTCAAAGGTTTTACCAAAGCCCAAAAATAAGATATACAGTGCTCCTCTTTCATCTATCAGCCTGGTGTTTTTATAATAGAAGTTTATGAGCTTGGTCAGGCATGACTTCCTCTTGGTGAATCCATGTTGACTGTATCTAATGACTGTCTTCTCATTCATGTGCTTGAAATGATTTCCAGGATGCCATCACCTTTCCAGGGATAGAGGCTAGGGTCCTCCTCCTTGCCCATCTGGAAGATAGGAGTGATGTTTGCTTTCTTCCAGCCTTTGTGTAATTCTCCCAGTTGCCATCACCAAGCTGAGATTACAGAGTCATAATTACCATCTCACTGAGCATTTCTGCCTGTATCCCAGCAGGGCCCACAAACTTGCAAACTGCCAGTTCACTCTTGCATTCCCTGACCTGATCCACTTCCACCAGAAGTTCGTCTTTCTTTCCCTGGCCATTCAGCCTGGCCTCTGGAAGCTGGGATTTCTGAAGGCTGGTCTTGCTGGTAAGGACTGAAGCAAAGAAAGTATTCGGTACCTTGGTCTTTTCATTGTCCCAGGTAACCACATCTTCAGTTTCATTAAGGAGATGACCCTCATTTTCCCTTGTTTTCCTTTTGTCACTGAGATACTTGCAGAAGCCTTTGTTACCCAGGATGTCTTTGGTAAGATTCAGTTTTTTATGGGCTTTACTTTTCCAGACTTGATCCCTACTTGCTCAGATAGTGTCTCTGTATTCCTCTGAGTCCCTGCTTCCACACTCAGTTTGATGGATGAGAGGTGAGGTGAAGGGCACAGCTCTCTGGGCAGAGGAACAAACACGATGACCTCATTGTGCATCCCTCACATCCTTGTGCCCTGGTATCACTGAGCCCTTCAGTGAACATCTGAGACTCAGAAAGTGAGTTCTTCTGCCACATTAATAAGTTAAATCAGCTTCAGCTTTATAGATCATTGGTGCTGACATAAATAAAATCATGACATCAGACAGAAATGGTGAAATCTCATGGTTATCCATGGGTAAGCAGTAAGTCAGTCACAGAGGCTAAGGATCTGAGAAAATCCTTGAGTATAAAAGCCAAGGGTTCTCTACAATAGATCTGAATTCCTGAACCACATCCCACTACCAAAGAATGAAGATAATCTACCAAAGACCTTCACAGCTCATGTAAATTATCTTAACTTGTAATTTTCACCTGCCCATCTAAAATCATTATCTAAGCCAAAGACCTGGACCTTAAAGCAGCCTAATGGTTATTTAATGGGTTCCAAAGAAGATCCAAATATGACTATTTATCCTAATTATCCTATTTATCCTAACCAATTATGTAAACAGCTGTATAAATTTCCGTAATTTTAAAGTTTAAAACATAATTCCAACTCTTCCAAAAAGAAATCAGTTTCCTCTTCTTAGGGATAAAGTCTAAATTAAGTAGGCAAATTATAACTAATGCCTTGCCTGCAGTCTAGATCCAGTTACTCAGGTCCATCCCCAATGAGAGCTCCTACAGCCACATAACTACTCCTGTGTGTTCTCTATTTTGTTTAAATAAAAATGAATAGGATTAACTTATGCAAAAGCAGGAGTCTACTGATCAACCCTGCCTTTTTGGCTTAAGAAGAATGGCAGGAATACTGTAAGCAGACAGCAAAACTGTAGCCAGAGCAGAACATTAAAGCACAACAAAATTTCAACAAAAAACTTATTGGTAGAAAGATGCAGTATACCAGCTTACACATCAATTGTAATGATCAACTTAAAGGGTATTTCTGAAGAGTGTTATCTATATAAATTTCAGCTTGAATACTGAAAGCAAATCAACTTCCATTTATACAAACAGCTCTAAGGAGCAAATGAAGAAATACTGAGGAGAAAAAGATTTAACGCTAGATGGCAGCAAAGCTGAATTTATTAGAAAGGAAAAGCAAAATGAAAGCAGAGGAAAGAAAAATAAGAGAAAAAAATAGAGAAAAAAAAATACAGGAAAGTTTGAATATATCTTCAGTAATGTTCAGGTATCCTGGCAGCTGTGTCTTGCTGAGCACCTGGACTTGAGAATCTCCTGGTTGCACAGAAAGAGAAAAAGGGATAATAAAAGTAAAAATGTGCTTGTCGTGCAAGTCCCGTCCCAGATTGTTCTAATTCTGTTGAAATAACTGATACTGAGAATGGTGTTTGCTTCTACTGATGTATGTGGAGAGGGGAAACGAAAAGCACCTAGTGGGCCTGAGCTCTGAGGTACAATCCTAACCACTTCCATCAGCACGGCCATTGGCATAGCACTGCACAGTGATCAAAAAGCCAAGCACTTCTGCCCCAGGCCTATGGTCACAGTGGGGTTATCTTGCTGCTGATGTTACAAGAAGCACTGCTGTTAAGCCCACACTTCTAATTTTAAAGGTATTTATTTTAAATGATGGGAAAAAAAAAAAAAAATCAGATCTTTTTCATTTTTTTCATGTATTTCAAGGTGGTCTTCACATGTTAAGAGGTGACTGTTTCCCCCAACCATCACATAGAATGTTTATGTCATCAGTTTAAAAGGTAACACATACCTTACAGTTACCTTGTTCTGAGTACCTAATCAGTCACGTAAACAAAAAGTGAGGCCTGAGCTCAGTAACACAACCCTACTCTCTACTCCGGGGCTGCCAGGATTTCAACACAGAACCTGAAACAAAATCCAGCTACTTCTTGAGACTTTATTTATTTTTACGTAGAGCCGCTGACCTCAAGACTGCCTGGTCATTTCATTCTCACAGGAAGGAGACTGTGCTTAGGTTTCGGATAGGAGAGGAATTTAACCTTTGGCCCACAGCACATCAGCCAGAAGTCCCTGTCTCCTCAGTTTCGTTTTATTTATAAATAGATAGCTTCATAAGGTACTTCTCTATCAGATTAAAATGAATACAGTTAATAATGTTGAAAATCCAAGGAAGGGGAAATTAAGTTTAAGATCCGGCCTCTTCAGACTAAAACTGAAGTCTCATGGAACCACAAGCAATTATACAATATTGTTCCTTTCCTTTAAACATACACTTTTATGTTTTTGTGACAGCGAATGGACCACCCCTCATTTCAGATTACATTCTGCTTATGCATTCTGTGCCCTGATTCCTCCAGGCCAGCGAGGTCTTGCTGTTATGACAGTACAGAGCAGAGCCCCGGGCAGGCGGCTCACTCTTAACGAGTGCAGCATCCTCATGAAGCTGCACTGTTATTTCTGGCAAGTTGCTCTGGGCCCACATACATAAAGCTTGGAGCAATGGTTACTATAACTACTGATATTTTTTAACTTGGTAAACTTTAAACAAGGTAACTTTAACACAGATATAGTTTTGAGATAGAAAAAAATCTAAATTTGTGATCTGTATGAAAAGCTTATTATTTTTCCTTGAGAAGTCCAAAATCTAGGAGTATTACAAAGAGGTAGCTATCTCTTCATAGAATCACAGATTGGCTTGAGTTGGAAGGGACCAGAAAGATCATCCAGTTCCAATCCCTTGTCATGGGGATGAAGCTGCCCAAGGCCCCATCCAACCCAGCCTTGAACACCTCCAGTGATGGGACATCCACTGCTTCTACGGGCAGGCAAAGTCAGTTCTTTGCCACTCACCAAGTAACTAATTCCTTCTTATTACCTAGTCTAAATCTTCTCTCTTTTAGTTTTAAACCATTTCTCCTTGTCCTATAACTTTTTACCCATGTAAAAATCAGTGAAACATTAGCACCTCATGCCTCACAGTCCCTCCCCACTGCACATCATGAAGGAAAGTTCTGCACTCTTACCACTTCTACTGTTCTAGGTTAACCCACCTGTCAGTTTTTGCCAGCCTGATTCTCCCACTCTGCTTTCAGGAGAATTTTTATCTTTAGGTATAGTTAAATTGAGGAAGTTGGAAGGATCACCAACAGATAATGTCAAGTTGTATTTCATTACATGAATTTATCCCTCTTCCACACAGCCATCACAATTTCATCTTTCTCACTAACAGCGTTTATTTATTTTGTCAAAGTCTCCTTTCCAGGACTCAACAAATTGGACACCTTGAGAAATGATACTGAGCTGAAAATTAGACCTAAGTGACACTTAAATCATAGAATTGTCAAAGCTGGAAAAGACCTTCAAGGCCATCAAGTCCCTCCATCAACCCATACCTGTGACTTACATACATCAGGCATCTTAAAAAACCTGTTTCTAAGACTTTCTTTTTTCTTTTGTCTCATTATATTTCACTTGGTATAATTAGCCTCATGGATTTTAGTAAATGCTTTTATTCCAAGATGTTGTATGAAACAGACTAGAAACAAAACAAAACAAAAAAAGCAATTCTGAAGGTTCAGAATTTTGACTGATATTACAACTTAACCATTATTTATATTCAGTTTGATTATAACAAAACACACCTGCAGCCAAAAAGGCAGGAAATGAAACCCAATTAGCACAGTATTTCCAACACTTTCATCTGGAACATCTAATAATGGACTTCATGCAACAAACAACTGCACTGAGCAGCCCACTGATATGACACAGGAGAACAACTGACCCACTGCTAGAAAATTTTCTGTACTGGATGTGTACATCTGGTAAGAAAAATACCTAATTCTACAACACAGAGTCTACCATCAGCCTCCCCTATTTGCCTGCTCACTATCAGCACTGACATACAAATAAATAATTTCTTCATTTTGGTGATTCATAGCTGCTGCTGTGGTGGCTAACAAAGCATGCAGATAACTCCTGGTCAAAAGGATAAAGCTCAATATCTCAAGCTATAATAATAATTAAATAATTAAATAATAATTAAATTCATTTTTCCCATCTAGCATATAGGATGAAATATGCCCTATTTTAACTACATGCAATTGCACAACAGCATTTTCTGACGTACAGTTTCTTCTCAATACAGCAAGATTCTATTACTTTAAAGGAGCATTACGTCTCTATACCACAGTCAGAACTAGGTTAGGAGTGCTTGTTTTTTCCAGGATGTGAGAGTTTTACAGAAGGAGACAGAGAGAGACAGTCTGGATTAATTTGTGACAGGTAGAAAAATGTTCTTATTTAGGAATTCAAGCAAAGTTTTAGTCTCAAAGACTTGGCAGGTGCATGCCACAAAGAGAGGATTTCTGTAAGTACTGGAAGCTGAAATCAGTTTCATTAGCTTGCATCAATGCCAAATATTCAATATACGGTACATTCTCTTCTCAAAGAAAGAAGGCATTTGAGGAGCTCTTCTTGATGACACTGGGTGTTAGAGATACATTTCAACCTGTTTAAGTCAAAAGTGCATCTTCAGTTAGTTAGAAGGAAGCTGGAAGGAAAAGTTATGCTTGTCATGTTCTTTCTTTACAAAAGATGCTCTGCTCAGTATGCATAACAGGAAGGGACAAATGCTGTCAATGGCTACAGGTGCTAACTAAGGCAAGCAGCAAGTTAATCCCACAAGACATGAACAGTATGATTACTACTAATATGCTACAGAGATATACTAGCACATCACATTGAACAGCTTCTGGTCCTGATTGGCCCAGAAAAGTATCTCAGGGCCATGATGTGGTCCAAGAGGAGATCCCAGATGTAAAATCCCAGATCTATATAAGGACTGTAGAGTACAATTTCGTTTTCCTCTTTTTTGGCATGTCAAGGTATGCTTTCTTTTTATGCACAGCAGACTGAAGGCAAATGACTCCATCAACAAGAAACAGATGCACCTGTCCTACAGAAGAACTAATTTTTCATATAATTACATGTATAAATCAGAAGAACATATATATATATATATATATATATATATATATATATATATATATATATATATATATATATATATATGCTGCCTATAGGGAATATTTAAATCCAAAATCTGTCTCTGAATTTCACACATGAAACCATGATATTGGGAAATACCCAGTATGTGTTGCACAGGTAAAACATTACATGTTGTCCCATTAAAATGCTATGCACACTCCAAGCCATCCAGCATTTCACTTCACAGCAGATATGATACTCTTACATAAATCATTAATAACTGTGGAAAATGCTGAAGCCAAGATCTTAATGCCCGCAAATGCACTGTAATCACAATTTTAAAAAGAGAGAGAAATACTTATTTTACATTAAAATTTCATCTTTATAAATATATCCATTTTAAATTTGGAAAGAATAAAACAAAACTTACAGGTTCAACAAATTCAAATTTCTTTTTCTCTTGTACTTCTTGGATTTTAAAAACATATTCCAATGATGCTTCATAGAAGTTTTGATGTTCTCTATCAATCTGTGTATCCGCCTAAAAGACAAAAGGAAATACAGTATTAGTTTACTCTCTCATGATTGCTTTAAAGCCAGATTTTGTTGTTAGTAAACAGATCTTTCATAAGATTACTTCACAAGCTTGACAGTTTTCAGTTTTCCCTGAAAAATTAAATACCCACTTAAAATAGCTAAGTGTGAGTTACTGAGGAAATATTATTCAGCTTTATCTCATGTCATTTCCACATTGTTTGTTTTCCTCTTTCTTTTGCACTTTTATATTTTACTTTTGAGGAGAGGTTGGGAGGAAAGAAATAAAGGCAGCAGTAGGGATTCTGTCCCTGACATATAGAGAATTTCGAAGTAGAAAACAGGATAGTACTCTAGAAGGGACAAAAAACATTTCTATTGAAATGCCTGTGTATCACATGAACCAAACTTTCATCTATTTCTAAGCTTCAAATACTTTCCTAAGATTTTATTTTCTTAAATAGAGAGTATTTAACGATGAAATCTTGCAACATAACTTCATAGCATATGTTTCATGCTCTGGGAGTAAAAACATATTTATCAATTTTTCATTTATCAATTTTTTTTTTCCCACGTTTTAATTTTCAAGGGAAAGAGCTACAAGGCACAATTGGCCAGACATGCCTAAATAACACCACTCAACATTAAGACCTAGGTCCAAAATAAAGACATCTACCTAAACTGCTTAAGAATTAACTCTTACCAGAAGATAAAGAATAATAGGCTTTTATCCTCAACTTAAAACAAGGCATGAGAAATGAACGTAGTAGACAAGTAGTGTAATATGTGGATAACGCCTGAAGAAGAGATACAGATTCCCCTTTGCATTAAAAAATCATTTTCTCAAGCAAATCCCTTTTAGGCTGTGTTTGTCAGGTTTTAGTATTGGGTCAAAAGCAGATTTTAATCAAATTTCAAGCACAAGTATAAAACCAGTTTAGCTATTTTTGATGTAATTTACTTTACTTCTGTAAATTCTCTAGTTCATTTCTGGCATCAAAAATAACAAATATGGGAAAAGTGGAAAAGTTGGGTGTTGTCTTCACTTGACAGCATGCATTAAAACAGTAAACCTATCAAAAAAGAGTTTTAGTGCTTGTAAGACAACCATCACTGAACTTGGTCATCAACTGCATCATAGATAATTAACAGTTTCTTTAGTTAAGAAAATGCTACTATCATGATTTGGATGTAGGCTCCTTAACAATATGAATTCACTTCCCCGAGTACCATGAGCACTATTTCAAAGCATGGGCTTCAACAATATCTGTCAAATTATTCAGTACCAGTTTCCATGGTACTGGAAATGGAGTAAAAATACAAATATTATGAAGCAGTAACCAAACACTCAACATTCTAAGAACCGAGAGCTTTACCATAAAAGTAATTGTTACATGCTATTTGTACAGCACTTTCAGCTACTGTTCTCTTCTATACTCTGTGTTAAGTAGTTTTAATTCACAAAAAAAAAAAAAGAAAAAAGAAAAGAAAGTTACCAAGGAAATATTATAGATACCAACAGAACCAGTTGCTGCTACTTTGGAGCATGATCCTGATTCACACAACTGCAGTCGAGAAGTGCTTGAGACAGATTTCAGCTTCCACATTTAATTTTAAGGAAATATCATTTGGTTTCAGCAATGAGCTCTTCAACAGAGAATAGTATTTAAAGACCCAATTAAGTCAATCTCTATTCTGAACAGCATTTTAACAGACTGTACCAGTACTTATTATAACTCAAGGCTATCTCAAATATGGATGGGTTCCTACATTAAGGCCATAAGCACCACTGTACAGATACTAAATTATAATGAGGGCTACAAAGATGGTTAAGCATCCAGAGGGGAAGACAAATGAGGGGTGTCTGAGGTCCCCTGGTATTCTCAGCCCAGAGCAGAGCAGGCTGAGGGGAGGACTGAGGGTGGCTGAGGCTCCTCACAGGGAGCAGAGAGGCAGCGCAGAGCTCTGCTCTATGTGATAGTAGTGAAAAGACAGTATTTTGAAGTTCCTTTTGATGCTAAGGGGAAAAAAATACTAATCATCCACATAAACTGTGTCAGCAGTCCTCTAAGCCCTCAAAATATCTAGCACACTTCAATTACATGAACACATGCAAACAACTCTCTAAATACTGTGTTCAAACTGTCAAACTTCAGGTGCTTAATTAAGGTGCTCTCACCACCACCTGATTGAGAGATGTAAAATAGCCTAAAACAGCAGAACTACGTCCTTCCCATCCCTTCACTCATCAACTAACATAATGTGATAACAAGAAATCTGAGGAATTAAAATGAGCAGCGGGGTAAAAAATAGAAGTACTTTTGGTGTGGTAATACTCAGACTGTGGGTCAATAGACATCGGCTTTTGGGCCAGGAACTGGTTCCTGGCATTTTATTTATGATATGGGTACAGTCCAAACATCTCTTTGGACAACAATACAGACCCTGCAACTATCTGAAAGGAGGTTGTAGAGACGTGGGGGTTGGCCTCTTCTTCCGGGTAACTAGAGATAGGGCAAGAGGTAACTGCCTTAATCTGTGCACGTGAGATTTCAGGTTGGGTATTATGAAAAAATTCTGCTGTGAAAGTGTGGTGAGGCATTGGCACAGGCAGCCTGTGGAAGTGGTAGAGTCACCATCCCTGGAGCTGTGGCACAGAGGGATGTGATTAGTGGACATGTACTGGATGGTCTCAGTGGTCTTTTCCAGCCTTGGTGATTTTATGATTCTACTGTTTTTGGTACTGATTTCCTATGGTGTCTCCTGGTGTCTGTGGGAGGTCTGCGTTGCTGATTAAACACACTTAACATCTGTATGAAAATGAAGCAGACAGAAATGACAAGCTACGTCCTGTGAGCTTTACAAGTGGGACATCTAGAAAAGCAAAAACCGACAGCCTCTGTAAGAAATTTTAAATCCTGAGATGTCACATAGGGACACAGTGGAAAAATTTACCCTGATTTTTCCATTAGTTTATTTGAGCCAAATCTATTGTGATTCTACCACAGTTTATTAGATTCAGAGTTGCTACTTTTCACTTTAGTTTCTGTATTATTAGAATGTGATCGTTCTGATGTCTCATAAGCAAAATATTTTATTTATTTAAAGTAAAGCAGTTTGGTAACAACTGTTTTTTTTTTTTTTCCCTGCTGCTGTTTATACTCTAACAACTATTTCTTCATCAATACACAGAATACTTAGGAAGACTGAAGGCTATATGTACACATCTTTGATATTTGAATGGAACAATTAACCAATCCCATATAAATAGTGTCCAATGTAGATGGATGGTTACATACACAACTATGGTAACTCAGGATTATAAACATTGTTAGAAATTTTTAATCACTATGCTTCATTTAATTCAAATTACAGAGTAACTGGTAAGCATGAAAAAAAACCCTGTATTTTGTGAGTGCATGAAAGTCACATATCCTGTGAAAACTCCACCAGCAAAAGTATCCCCAGGATGAAGAGTAACCATGATATTGGTAATTCCATCAAAGCAACATTAACTACTCCAACTGGCACTTTAAGTATAACTTGACTCAAAGGCAAATCTTAATTATTTCTGCCAGGATACAGAAAAACTCTGAAATCACAGAATCACAGAATCACAGAATCACAGAATTACCCGGGTTGGAAGGGACCTCAAGGATCATGTAGTTCCAACCCCCCTGCCTAGCAGGGCCACCAAACATACACCTTTACTAGATCAGGTTGCCCAGGGCCCCGTCCAACCTGGCCTTGAACACCTCCAAGGACGGGGCATCCTCAACCTCACTGGGCAGCCTGTTCCAGGACCTAACCACTCTTCTAGTAAAGAACTTTCCCCTAACATCCAACCTAAATCTTCCCTCCTTCAACTTAAAACCATTTCCCCTAGTCCTGCTATTATCAGCCCTTTCGAAGAGTTTACTCCCTTCCTGGGAGTAAGTTCCCTTCAGGTATTGAAAGGCTGCAATGAGGTCAGCCTTTCAATCCTCCTACTAGACTAGAAGTTCACATCTTCCTATCTATCTCTCTTTCTTTCCTTTTAAAGGTAAGAATTAGGCATACAGACACTTTAAATCTGAAGCTGTGGATACCATTTCAAGACATGCTGCAATCTCAGAATAAGGTGGGAAAAAAAAGAAGCATAAAAAGCATCGTTAAAATCATTTCAGTTTAAAATTTATGTGAAACAGACACATAATTGCATTGAGTAATAAACCAAACAGCAAAAACAGCAATTCATTATTTGCATTTCAAGTACTCCGCATATACCTTATAATATAAAAGTCACATTTTTACTGTAGTAATATAAATCTTACATGTTGTTGCAACTGATAAACATTAGTTTTGCAATTTAAGGTACAGAGAGTTGGACATGTAGAATATTTCCTTATTAAAATATTTAACTGTTAGGAAAACCATATTAATCTCACTCAGGAATTTATATTCACACTGAGAGTAACTACAGGAAAATGTCACATTTCATATAAATAAAATACAGCATGTCTGTCATCGTGATCTCCATGCAGACTGGAAACTGGGTAATGGAAACTGGGTAACAGATGATCATCAAGGTCCCAGTCTATAATTCTAAGAACTTACTTACATCTTGCAAATGAGATTCTTTCTTCTTTGCTGATAAATTTAAGTGCTTCTCTAGAATGGAGTAATATTTCTCACTTTCCTTGTCAAACTTCTTCTTCCCATCCTGAAAAACAAACATTGTCAAGTAAAGCATTCGATTAAGCGTTAACAGCTAACTTAAATTAAAAGAAAGAACAGATGCAGAAATATGTTTGATTATAAAACCATTCTGATCAATTCTGAATTGAGAGTGGACTGATCCAATTAGCAAATGCTGAATTAAGCGGGTCTTCTGTAATAAATAATAAACCCACACAACAGACTTGCGTAGTTCCCACAACGAGTATATAGAGGAGTATTTTGCTAAGAAGCTCTTTTCCAAGCGTAATAAATACACCCACCTGTCTCATGCTGTCTCTGTGGAAGAGGTAGGTGAGTATAACATATCTGATGATGATAGAGGCCTATCATCTACATTTAAGTCTAATATGTACTTATTTTCCACCCACATTCTTAAAGTATGTGGATGATGGAAAAGCACATATGTGGTTGCAAAAGGAAATCGGTCCAAAAGTCTGTTTCCAATAATTTTTGATGTGTCTGAATATTTAAGCTTTTCCCATTTAAAACAGTTATCCCATCTTTCTTTCCTAGTCCTCTTAAGCTTTTCACCATGTGCAGACAATCCTCACATTCTCGCCATGAGTCTTCTTTAATTCACGATGATACAAAAGAGAGCTACTGCTCTAAGTACATTAAGAAATATGTTGTTTTCTGTAACCCCATTTACATCATATACTTGGAAAATTTTACATCTGATATTCACAGTAGTTTAAGAAAAAGACACCTTTCTCAAAAGCTTTCCCTTAATTTTTTTTTTTTTTAAGTACCAAATTCCAAGAAACAGAAAGAGGAATTAAAGCAAATATATGATTATTACTAATAACAAGAACATTGAATTATTAAAAATGTACATCCTTTAATTGAAAGGAGTCCTCTGTCAGCGACTTCTACAATCTTAAGTAAGAACTAATGATTCTTTCCAATGTCTAACAAGTTAAGCACGTTGAAAAAACAAAGAAAGGTCAATGTGACTAGTCCTACTCACACATGTGCAAAAGCTATTAATGGTGGAAAAACTAATTACTGGACAGAACAGTATCATCAGGCCATAATCAGAGCTGCAGTGATTCTTTACATGACCCCTTTCTCCTTAGAAATTGTTATGAAGTAAACAAACAACTAGCTTGCATTTTAGATTGGTCCTGTTTTTCTTTGACATTCCATGTGAAAGTCAGGTCAGCCAGAGAAATCAGAGATAGAAAGAAGAAAAAAACTTAATGCCATCAATGAAAACTTCTCGACTAGCTGTAACAGCAGCTTGTTCCTGATTAGTTCAGATAACTGAAGTTCACAGTGACAACTATAAAAAGGATTCAAAACTTTATATTCTGAAAAAAATAACAACCCACACATATTTAGTTTGAAAAATATGCACAATTTAGTGTTCTTACTTCACTATACAACTATAATCAAATATCTTCTAAAGAAATAATAGGGAAAAGACAGAACTTGACCCAGGAAAATATTATCTAGCAAGAAATAGAATAAAATTCCCAATGCTATTCCATATTTCATTGCAGCTATGCATGGGAAAAAAGCATCTTGCATTTTGCCTCACAAAGGGAAAGAAAAGCATAAGAATTATTCTCCAAAATCTTTCCCAAAAGTAGCATTGCAAGCTGTTGGCAATCCAGGAGGCTCCTGGAATGCACTGAAGGTAAGTTTCAGAGTCAAGTAATAGGTGGCCCTACCAGGAAGGATGCAATACTGGCCTGTTGCTCACCAACGCAAATGAACTGATTGGTGACGACGGGATTAAAGCCCGCCTGGAGTGATTGGAAAAAGGCAACATCACACTCAGTTCTAAGAAGGGTAAAAAGGATGACCCTGGGAACTACTGGCCGGTCCATCTCACCCCAGTGCCAGGAAAGATGCTAAGGCACATGGAAGACAGTGAGGTGATGTGGGAGAACTGGCTGCAGGATCGAGTTCAGAGAGTGACAGTCAATGGCTCAGCGTCAGGATGGAGATTAGTGGTGAGTGGTGTCCCACAGGGGTCAGTGCTGGGACCAATACTCTTTAATATTGCCATCAAAGACATCAAGGTCAAATGCACTCTCAGCAAGTTTGCTGACGACACTAGTGAGACCCCTTATGACTCCTACATACCAATAAAAACACATATTTGAATGTACCAAAGTCTCTGAAAACTGTTTATTTCATAAATATAAACAAACAAACAAACAAACAATAGACTCAGAAGCAGGTGATTCATTTTCTGGAAGAGAAGAGAACTTCAGCTCATTCCAAGAGAACTCTCTCCTCACATACAGTCAGTGACTCACAAGCACACAGGCGCATCCCAAGTGAAGTCAGAGTTTTATCTCCTTCCAGCTCCAGCCTTTCACTTTTCAGCCTTCAAAACACTCCGTTATACAGAGCAGCTGTCCAAATGAGTCACTGGAGTCCTGGTCCCTCCAGTCTGTGCCTGTGAGATTAGAATCCTGCTTTTCTGCAATCCAAGAGGTTTATGAAATGAGTTTCCATGTGAAGCTACTCCCTTGAAGTTTAGAGAGATGGAGGAATGCCCCTGTCTGCAGATCCCAGATTGGATCAAACTCCAAGGAGCAAAGAGTTGTGGCAGAAGAAGCAAGCTCAAGCTGTCCTGTTTTCACAACAGCCAGCACTATCTATAACAAAGAACATAAGTATGTGGCCACTACGGAGATGCTCCTGCTGACCTCAGCACCATGTCTCTGGCTGCCTTTCTTCCTTGTGCATCCTTCCTGCTAGTAATCTTTATCCTTATGCTACCTTTCTGACCTGGAAATGCAGCAATCTTCTGGGGGAAAATATTAGCTAAAATATATATTTAAAAATAGATGACTTCAACAATTCAGATAATTCTAGGTAATTCAGATATATACACAACCATATATAAGAATTATGTATATATACAGATATATACACACACAAAAAGGACCAATTAAAAACAGCCGCAAGTTCTGCAGATTCTAAATATTGTATATGCCTGCCTTGGCTATTTAACTGTTCTCAGGTGGGTCAGGTCACTATGACTTAAATCAGTACAAATATATATATAGCTCTAAGTGCTTCAGATTTCCAACAGCACTATTAGGAAAGCCCTTAACCGGTCACTGAACTGGAAGTTCAGCTTCTAACATGTGAGGAAGTCTCACCAACATCCACTATTCCCTTGGCAGAGCCAAGCTGTACACTGCTGGATCCAGATATACTTCTTCTTTTGCTGCTAGCATATCCTGGCTAATCTTAGATCTATTCCTAGATAGACTATTTTTACTCTCCCCTTGTCTTAGAGTTCATACTTAGCTTCAGCATCCTAACATTTAAAATGTAAAGAAACCCTACACATTTTGTTCTGACTCATTTTCAATAGCAGTATCTTTGTGTAACCATTAAATAAACATATTTTCTAAGAGGTGATTTTAAAAGGATTTAAAAAAAGAAAATAAAACTGAAATGAAATGAGAAAACATCACAACTCACAGAATCACAGAATCACCAAGGTTGGAAAAGACCTGAAAGATCATCTAGTCCAATCTTTCACCTATTACCGGAATGGTAATAGGAAATGGTGCAGCAGTGCCACGAGTAGACAAAACTGATAGATTTGCCAGTTAACAAACTGAAGCCAATGGCAAGCTCAGCTGAATTCAGTAAAGCCTTGTTCCTTTTCTTTTTGACAAGAACTACAAAAAGGTCAATCATATGGAACACTGGGGATGGTTTGCTGCTTGGATCTTAGACTTCAAATCTGTTTTTTCATTGCCTTACAATGAAAAATTCAAAGTGTCTTTCTACAAAGTTATTTTTATTTTGTTTGGAGTTGAGGATTCTGGGGATCGTCTCTTATTTGTAAACAAGAAAAATCACACAATCACAGAACTGTGGGGGTTGGAAGGGACCTCCAGAGATCATTGAGTCCAACCCTCCTGCCAAAGCAAGTTCCCTACACCAGGTTGCACAAGTTGGCGTCCAGGCGGGTCTTCAGTATCTCCAGAGAAGGAGACTCCAAAACCCCTAGGCAGCCTGTTCCAGTGCTCCATCACCCTCACCATAAAGAAGTTCTTGTGCACATTCATGTGGAACTTCCTATGCTCCAGTTTCTGTCCATTTATCCTTGTCCTGTCTCCACACACTGCTGAAAAGAATCTGGACTCACCACTTTGCCCCCCACACCTCAGATATTTATAGACCGGGATCAGGTCCCCTCTCAGTCTTCTTTTCTCAAGGCTAAACAGACCCAGTTCCCTTAGCCTTTCTTCACAGGAGAGATGCCCCAGGCCCTTTACCATCTTTGTGAAAAAAAGAAAAGAACCAAAGAAAAGAAGAACTACAGAGTGCAAACTGAAGTAAACAATCTTCAGAAGTCTTAGGAGTTTAGATCACTTGGATTTCATGGTGGATGTGAGGTTCAAGCCTTAAACTTACGAGAAGAAAACCACATTATCTTCATTTCATATTGCCGTAGGTCTTCCTTAGAAATTAGAAACGACATCCATTTATGTATTATTTGCAGACAGTATGAAGTGAAACAAAACCGTATCTTAAAGAAGCAATTTCTGTTTAATATGAAATGGGGTTAACACAGCCTTAAGTCTTGACTTATGTTACTTATAACTGCTAGTGAAAAATCAATCTGAAGCCAAATTCATCATCTAAAAAATGTAATTACCTAGAAACTATAAATCTTGAGATCAAGTCTTTTCTAAAAAATAACCATATGCAAACTATGAAAATGCAGAAAGCAATATGGTGTGTAAGACAAAAATAATTATAATAAAAAGAATATATTGCCACTATGAAAAATAGTAAAGCAATAAACAGAAAATACAGGAGTGTTCAGAAGCACTAAAACTACAAAGATAGATATTAAAAACTGGCAGTCTAAAAGATAACCACATTTCATATCAGGTATGAGATGCATAGAACTACCAACGTATCATAAACAGCCTCAAACCAATCTAAGCTTGGGATGGAACTCACATCTGTGTAGAACACTGAATAACCCTGTAAGAGATAATTAATTTTCAGGTTCATAAAGTTCTAAAGAAAATTTTCCTTTTGTGACGTCTTCTGTAATGACAGATCCAACTATCAGGTAGTTCTTAAAGCTTTTTCTGGAAGTGGAGAATCTTACAGCCTTTTCATAACACTCTGTCTAATTGTATCAGAAGTGTGTATACAGAATTTCCTTATGGTGAAACCAAAAGAATTTAAAAAAGCAGAAAATTTTCACTGGTTTGATGAAATCTAGAATTCCTTTGAAACTATGAAGCAGCTATGATTAAGTGAGCAAATAAAAGCAGTTGGCCTTGTGTTCGAAAGAAGCTATTTGTTTCTCTCCAAAAAGATGTCTCTTGAAATGGAAAAACAATATTCTAAGTTCCCAGTACTGCTGTCAAAAGACATGCAAACCCGCCAATGCTGGCAGGTTGCAAAGCAGGACACGTTAGGTTCCCTATTATTAAGCTGCAGATTTGCTGTGAGTTTATTTGGTGTTTGTCTATTCCAGGAGTAGTTGCTAGATGTCTGGGAATCTGTTACATTCCTGCCCAAACAGCAGGACTGGTAAGTCTACACACGTAATCCAGTTTTATTGTCTTTACTGTCTCCTAAATAGAAAGTATTTTGGTGGAGTATCATACTTAGGCTATTATTCAGTATATTACTGAGTGCTGTTATAGAGATTCCTAGAACAGCAGACAGAGATCTTTAAAACTCTTAAGCACATTTAAAACACTTTTCTGAAGTCAAAAATGCTTTATTATAACAGTACGAGGGTCTCCCATTCCTAGCCAAATCTAGAAACCTCACATGATTTTAAAGTTACTGAAGCTGTTTAGGAATTCAGAAAAAAAACTCAAATTAATTCTGTTCACTGTATAAAAAGTCATATGGCAATACAATTATTTTTAAAGAAATCAATGCCCCTATGTATGCTGATTAGAAATTACACCGAATGATACAACTTACGTGATGGAAGGCAAGGAACAAACTCAGATTTGGGACATATTGATCTTCAGAAATAAAAAGCAATCAGCAACAATGCATGTTGTGATCCTGAATATTCAAAATGGCACCTACTTTTTTAAGATAATGGCATATTGAATGGCATTTGTATTGCCTTCAATCTACAGAAAGTACAAAAAGATCACTTCATCCCCCAAAATACTGCAAAGAACGTAATGTTATACAGATAAATGGATTCTGAAAGATCACTTTACAACGTCACATATTGCTTTAATTTAAAAGCAGAAGATAAAAATATATTTTTCTGATGTAGTTATTTCTATTTTTAAATGCTCTTTGGAGATCTCTCCTGTTTGCATCAAATGATCTGCCAACATCCCTGACCTCCAGGCAGCAGCACACATTCAACCCTGCTTGCCTTCCCATGACAGCACGTCACTGTGATGTGACCACAGCTCTTATCTGAGGAGAACCAGAGGCATGTTATGAGAAAATTTAAAAAAAAAAAAAAAAGAAAAGAAAATAAAAAGATAAAGGAAACAGTCTGGGGTTAATGTCAAAAGTGATTTTGTTTTGTTTTGAAAGCAGCTATTTTGAGTCTCTCTTGCAACACTGATAAAGGAACACAAACTCTCACTTTGGGGGGAAAAGCCACCCTTCCCCAGTGCTGAAGTTAAATTCAGCCAGTGTGCTCAGCTTATTTTGCAGGGAGGGACAGTCTCTTCACCACAGCATCCATCTGCAGTGACCCCTTCTTGGCCAGCCTGACAGGAACAAATTGTTCTGTGGTGGTTATCAATGATCTGCACTGTCGGATTGAGTGCGTCATCAGCAATCTTGCCGTTTACACTAAGCTCAGTAGTACAGTCAGCACAATTGAAGGAAGGGATGCCAACCAAGGGGACCTGGACAAACATGAGAAGTGGGTCCGTGTGAGTTTAATGTGGTTCTGTACGGTGCTGCACTTGGATGGAAGCATTCCCAGCTATGTGTACCAACTGGGAAAAGTACTGACTGAGAGACACCCCACAGAAAATGACTTGGGGGTTCTGGTGGATGAAAAGCTGGGCATGAGTTAGCAGTGCGTGCCTGTGGCCCAGAAGGCCAAGCTGTGGATGCCCCATCTCTGCATCTCTTCAGGTGTTCAAGTTCTATCTAGTGGATAGCAACCCTGCCCATGACAGAGGACTGGAATTAAGGTGATCTTTAAGGTCCCTTCCAACCCAAGTCATTCTGTGATTCAAAATAATAAAGCTGATTCATCTGGCAGGAATATTTGTTGGGCCTTCCGTATCTACATCAAGAGACATTTAAGTCTCAGATAATTATGCCCACTTTTCCAGCTGCTATTATCACCACACATTGGAGTGGATTTATTTTATAAATTGTATAAATCCATTGTGTGAAAAGAGGAATTGCTACAAATGGTAGAAGAGCCATATTTGTAAATGCCCAGAGCCCTGCAGATACTGCTCCACAGAGAGAACAAAACCCTGGATAATAAAAAACAACACAAAAACATGCAGCATGGACAGAAATCCATGGCAACACAGCCAAGTGTGTCAATAAAATGAATTTTCATTTAGAACGTGAAGCATTATTCTACCACGTGTGCAGACTCATAGACCCAACTTCATCTGGGTAATAACCAAACATAATAGAAGTATTTTTTATGCCATTATCTTAAAAAATCCACAGAAGAAAAGGAAGTGGAGAAAGAAATCCTCATTCCCCCTAAGACTGCTACAACAAAACACACAGTTTATAACAGAATTAGATCAACAGATTAATTGAGTCCTGTCCCGCTCCAGGCCATGGGCAACAGGACATGGGCAAGTGGACACTTCCTGTATTTCTCTTCAATTTTCCTCAAGACTCTTGAGGGTTCTCGTTTGCAACCCAACCTTGAGACCTCTTTTTCCTCCTTAACCTTCAGAGGTGTAGAATGTCATCCCTCCCTACTGCGCCCACTTCCCAGCTAGGAGCAAGGGAAGAAAGGACATAACAGATGAGCCTAGCCAAGATATCCTATTGAGACGGAGAAAATTTTATTTTATTTTTTAATTGAAAACATTTGCCAAATCCTTCCTGCATCTAAGCACTGATTAAGGGGTTTAGTTCCCCAGTGAACTGGAAATTAAGTCTGGAGGCAGTAATAGATGCCTTTGCTTGTACTTTTAATCACTGCACAGGAGGAGTGCAGCAGGATTCCAGCAGCCATGTGGGGTCAGGATGCAACCTCCCTGAATCCTTAAATGTGATGCTGATTTTTGTGAGCTGACTTAAATTAGCAAGGAAACAGCCTTAATTTAATTAGAAAACTTGCATATTTGCTTACGTGTTTATGTTCTCTTGCTATTTTTCAAAATTAGGGGTGATGCAGGCTACCTACATTTACTTTTTTTTTCATGAAATCATAAACAGAATCACAAACAGAATCACAAAATCATCTTGGTTGGAAAAGATATTCAAGATCATCAAGTCCAACCATCAGCTTGAACTACTAAGTCACATCACTAAACCACGTACCTTAGTGCCGTGACCAAACATCCATTACACACCTCCAGGGATGGGGGACTCTACTACTTCCCTGGGCATCCCATTCCAATGCTTAACCATCCTTTCTGTGAAGAAATTCTTCCAGATATCCAATCTAAACTTCCCTTGTGGCAACTCGAGGTCATTTTCTCGCATTCTATCACTTTTCATCAGAAATTGGAGAACAACCCCCATCTCACCATAATCTCCTTTCAGGTAGTTGTAGGGAATGATGAGGTCTCCCCTCAGCCTTCCACTGATTTCATCTTCCATTTTGTTCTCAATCTGGTAGTTCACAGTTGGATTTGGTATCTCGCTATGACTGAAAGTAAAACAAAAGCCCTACCTCAAGTTGTCCCTTGGGATCTTCTAATTAGTAACTTCATTCTCACCAGACAATCTTCCCCACAAACAAGACTCACCGCCCTTCCTCAATTAACCAGTTCCTTTCACATATCGTGTTTCCCATACTAATCCCAATCTAAGCTAAATTGTCTCAGGCAGTGTGCTTTAAATGTCCTGCTGAAATGGAGATAGGTTTAATCCACTCCATTTTCTTGCCTGGAGAATAAGTTATTTTATCAAAAAGGATATCAGGTAACTCTGGCACAAACCATTTTTGTATATCTGTGTTGCATTTAAACTCAAAACAGCTGGCCATCAGTCTTCCCAGCTTGGGCTGTTCCTGCTTCCTCCCCAGTCTGCTTCCCTCTCCAGTTCTGACTGACAGTAAAATGCTCCAAAACCAGGGGACACAAGGACCAGATCACGAGCAGCAGATGTAGCTTGTAATGAAACACATTCTGCCTTACCCGCTGGAGCAAGGTCATTTGTTTTTCACTGTGAAAGGAACGCTGGGATTTCCAACAATTGCTATCATTTGATTAGGTATCAAGGAAAACAGTTCACTCAGATAGGCATTCCGGCATATCTTAGAGCTCTTGAATACCTGTCTAGAACTCTGTTTTCAGAGCTCTCTGATAAGCTTAAATATATACGTATATTTTATGTTATGCTCCTCAGCTTTGAGACCATACAAGTAATAAGCAGTGGCTGCACACCTACATCATGTGAGCACAGAGGTAAACACAGATGCAAGAAAATTAATCCAGCACTAAACATGGACTTGTTTCCCAAGTAGAAAAGAATTCACAGCTTTGAATGAATGAATGAATGAAAGTAATGATAATAAAAAAAAAAATAAAAAAATCCCTTGGGCCAAAATAAATAACTTTATGAAACAAACAGATGGAACTGTTATGAAGAAACAAAATGCTTCTTTTAAGTCTTAAAAACAAAATTGCTTCTGTTTCCTTTGATCTGATTAAGTTACTCTGAAGGTCAACAAACATCGGAAGAAATATTGCTAAATATTGTACTGGATGAATAAAAAGAGTCATGAAGGTTTGCCTTTACTGCACACAGCCCATCACACAATGATCTCACCACCGTTACCAGCTGGGGACTTGCAGACCACATTTACCAAAAAAGGCCAAGTGCTTCATGCTTGAAATCTTTTCCCAGTTAGCTCACCGGGCTTTTGCTAGGATTTGTACAATAATTGCAGAGGTCATTTTTTTTCTTTTCATGCTCAGATGGAGTAAATCAACAGGCTATCCAATGCAAAGCCGCGTTTGTGTAGTCTCTGGAGACAACTCAGCTCCACTTAAACTGAGTGTGTACAGAAAAGGAAGAACTGAAATATGTGCAATAAAAACAGAGGAGCAAGTAGTATAAATCCAGAAGAGCAAGTAATGCAGATTTGTATATTGTTAGATTGATTACAAATGCTAATGTTTAACGGGAAGTGTTTCTCAAATCTGCTGCCTACCTTCAGATTTTTGAAGTGCATATGAACAACTGGTCTTTAATGTTATTCTTGTGGCATTCTAAAACACTTGAACTTTGCACTCTGAGTGTACAAAGTACAGCTTTGTAATGTCAACAGGATATATTTTATCCTCCATATTGTCTTTGATTTCTGTAATCATATGTTTCGCCTACGCTTCATGTAGTTTAGAAAAAAGAATATAACATTTTCAGTCTTCATATTAAATATGACCTTTACAGCAGCAAAATCTTGCAAGTTATTTTTAATTATTATAACATGTAGATCATCTTAATGACAAATGTCATTATTTCATACAGTTTTTGTGTATGTGCACACGTGTATGGTGGGGCAGCAAGGGCGGTCTGCTTGTTTTTCTCTCCAGCTGAACTTTACCTCGTACTTCAGATAGAAAGAAGCTGAGAAAGTCTTCTAAAGCACTGTCTACTCACATTCTCTTTACCAAAACCTGAAAGTGATAACTAGCAACATTTCCTATTACACATTTTATTAAAATAGCTAACAATTCTTTGCCTTAAAAGTAGTTGTGAAACTCAGCTTAACAAAGTACAGAAATGAATAATTTCAAAGCTCAGTTAGAAGAGAAATAAATAATGTAACGCTCACTACTGCTTATAAAATATGCTCTTACAATGGAAGGCTGATCACAAAGACCAACCGCTTGCATCTCTAACTGCTGAAATTCCATTTCAAAGTTATATAGAATTAATCCTATTGTTCTGTGCCAAATCTCTGAAGTGTCAGTCCATGAAATGGCACAATGCACATTCCTTTAAGTTTACTATTCATGAAAGATTTAATGTTGGGGTTTCTTAAAAAGGAGAGAGATGGCAGAGAAATAGAAGAGTATTTGTGTTTCACTTCACAATTCTACACTGTTTTAAGTTAACAGTGGGGAAAAGCAAGCTCAAACTTGCTATTATAGAGCAGAAAGCAACACTTGTTTAGAGAAGACGCATTTACAGCAGATCTCAAATAAAAAATGACATTCTTAGAGTCCTGTGAAACTTGGTATAGAAATCCAAGTAACAGGAACACGTTCAAGTTTCTTGTTTGCTGTCAATTCATGCCATCCCAGAGGAGTTCGAAGAGTTGAATCTCTGCACAAGCCTTCATAACTGCAGATACATAAATAGCTGCCTAAACTTGTCCTGTACATACACATGTTCATAAATTCTCAAGGCTTTAACCAAGTGAACAGCAACAGAGGTAAATACTCTGATCATGTTCTCTATTTCACTAAAAAAGAGTTCTGAAAAAAAAATAATATCTCCTATATTTCAAACTGGTCTTGCTATTCCTAGATTGCATGATTCTATTTTTTAATTATAAGAAAATCAGAATTAAATGTTGTTTATCATCCATTTTTTGTATTGAATTTATATTTGTAGATAAAAATCAACACCAAGAGATACGTATGAAACTGCTTGAGATATGAAACTGATGAGGAATAATGATTTCAGGTTGAGCCAAAGGAGATTCAGGTTGGATACAAGCAAAACTTTCTCCTCTGAAAAACTGGTAATGCATTGGAACGAGCTGCCCAGGGAGATGGTGGAGTCATCCTCCATGGAGGTGTTCAAGAAATGCAGAGATGTGGAGCTGAGGGACACTATTTAATAAGCATGGTAGTAATGGATTGATGGTTGGATTATACAATCTTAGTGGACTTTTCCAGCCTTAATGATTCTATTTATGGGTGGAATGAATCTCTCATTATTTAACTTGAAAATTGTGTTCCATGAGCAGTGAAAGCAAATAGTTTGGCATTTTATAAAGCTCTGTGCTGCAAAAGGTCTCTGTGTCGTATTGATGTGTCAAGCCAATATACTGGTGCCCAAAGCACACATAGCATTGCATAATAAAATGCCCTAGGCATGGAAAGGAGAGTGAGTAGCAAATCCAGGTTTGCCTGTACTCATTCAGAACACTGTTGTGTGACCACTGGCATATCAAACTGTTCCCACATATTGTAACATGGGTAAATGTCCATACTTTTCCTGGAGTGGATATAGAAAGGAGAAACTAGCCCTTGTGATAAACTGAGCAGAGAGGACTTGGTGTGTTCTGTAGTGCTCCAGAATCAATGCTGAACAATTGCTGATTCAAAAAACAAGAGTCACCTTCAATTAAACCATTAAAATATTCTGATATCTACTGAGTGATACAACCCAAAGAGACAGAATTGTTTTATACATATTTCTGCACCATATGATCTGCCTACAGATCTTCTTTCTGATGTACCAGGACCATCAATAGCACAGCAGGTTAAGCTTCAAACAGAGTTCTCAGCAGAGAAGAATGATATCCCTTAAACTGTAGGAATACAAAATGAAATGGCAGCACAAAGAGCTGAACAACACAACTACAGCCTCCTGAGAACTAAAAATAGTTCTGTGCTGTGATTACATTTGATTTGTGCTGCACAGTAAACAAACTCCCACCCCTGCATCTTACAGCAGCAGGGTGGGACAAGAAAAGAATGCTGTTGTACACAAAAACATATCAAGTGAGAAGTTAAAACCCATCAATTTCAGAGAAAGCTGACCTCAGGTTCACTGCAAAAATTCTTCTCAAACATTTACTTAGTTCCTGTGCGGAAGTAGTTTCATCTGTTTTCTACACATTCCCATCAGCAGTATCAGCAGTACAAAAAGCATAAGCCTTGGTCTCTCCAACATCTCTGCTCTCCCTCTGAGGCTGCTTTAGCACAGCACAGACACAACCTGAGCTACAACATCAAAGATTTTCATTTAACCTTACAGATGGAAAGCTTCCCAGAAAATGTTATGATTGATACAGAATGCTTCAGAAGTAGCGTATTTGTGTAGACAGAAGGAGAGATTTTAGCTGTATCTCTAATTGACTATCACAGACTTCATGCATCTCTGTGATCAACATGGTCACAGAAAAACACTTAAAAATCCAGGATCAGACTGAAAATAGCTCTTCTAGTATAAGTTAATTTGAACATCATTTTCCCCAGTAACGTCTGATTTTCTGACTACTGAAGCCTCACAGAGGCAGTCAGCACTATTTCACTAACACACATGTAAGATTTGGCTCAAATCACCAACTACAGGTGAGAATCTCTGGGCAATCACCACACTGCATTGGCTGTGAGGCGCAAAGGGAAGTCAGATGCAAATGGTATGCTTACAGCACAGAGATTTCTCTTGGTTGTCACACAACATCCACATCAGGATCATTGCAGCCATGGTAAATGTTTGAATCCTTGAGTGGTTCTGTGATATTCAAGATGTAACGTAACACAAATGCAGACATTGAGAAAGAAATGCAACTTCAGATGGTAAGAAAGTGCAGTATTCACGATAAATAGCAAGACCTGAACCCTATGCATGTGCTCAGTCTTTAACTCCAAATCTCAATTACCTCCTTCTCTGAAACAAGTAATTCCATCTAATTTACTAGAGATTATGAGGATGGTTATCAAAAATATATTTGAATACATATGCCTGCTCTCAATCCAGCTTTCAAAATGCATCCATACATAAATGGGAAATGAAAAAGAATTCTTAAAACAACCACTTACTTTTGCTGCTCCTATTTGTTCTTTACGGAACTTCTCCAGTGGTGCTATGAGCACATCATTCGCATTCTGGATCTGAAAAGTCAAACACAAAGCATATCTATTCAATATAGAGCATTTGCAGAAATTGGAGTCACTCTATTTCTGAGTATGTACAAGAAGGGAAAATCCACGTCAATAACATCCTGATGGCAGCATATGGATAGAGTTCAAATAATGTTCACTGTCAGGGGAAATCATGCAGCAGATCCTCCTGGAAGCTATGCTAAGGCATATGGAGACAGGGAAGTGATGTGGGATAACCAGCGCAACTTCACCATGGGCAGATCCTGCCCGATCAATCTTGTCAGTTTTTATGATAACGAATCTGTGTAAGAAGACATGGGAAGAGCCACTGATGTCATCTATCTGGACATCAGTAAGATCTCTGACACTGTCCCCCACAACATCCTTCTCCCCAAATTAGAAATAGATGCATGCGATAGGTGGACTGTTTGATGGATGTGGAACTGATTGCGAGACTGTACTCAGAGAGTGGTGGTCAATGGCTCATTATCCACATGGAGATCAGTGATAGTGGCATCCCACAGGGGTCAGTGCTGGGACCAATACTCTTTAATATTTACATCAAAGACATTAACAGTGGGGTTGAATATACCCTCAGCAAGTTTGCTGATGACACCAAGCAATTGGGTGAGGTCAATACACCCAAGGGACAGGATGCCATCCAGATGGACCTAGATAAGCTTGAGCAGTGGGCCCAGGTGAACCTCCTGGAGTTCAACAAATCCAAGTGTAATGTCTTGTACCTGGGTAATGGTAACACCCACTAATGAGACAGGGATAAAAGAATGGAGCACAGCCATGCCATGAACGATCTGAAGGCACTGGCAGATTGGAAACTGGACAGGATCCAGAAACGTGCCCTTAAAGCCCAGAAAGCCAGCCCTATTCTAAGCTGAATTAAACAGAGCGTGGTCAGAAGGTTGAGGGTGTTGATCCTGCCCCTCTGCTCTGTGCTGGTGAGATCTCACCTGGAGTTCTGTGTCTAAATGTGGAGTCCTCAGTACAGGAGAAGTGTGGACCTGTTAGAGCATGTCCAGGTGAGGGCTACCAATATAATCCACGGGATGGAACAGCTCTCCTATGAGGACGGGCTGAGAGAGCTGGATCTGTTCAGCCTGGGAAAGAGAAGGCTCCAGGGAGACATGAGAGCAGCCTTTTGGCTATAAGAAAGGGGACAGACTCTTTAGCAGGGTCTGTTGTGATAGGACAAGGGGTAATGATTTCAAACTAAGAGAGGGGAGATTTAGACTGGATATAAGGAAGAAATTTTCTACAACAAGGATGGTGAGGCACTGGAATGAATTGCTTAGAAAGGTGGTGGACACCCCATCCCTGGAGACACTCAAGGTCAGGCTGGACAGGGCACTGAGTAACCTGATACAGCTTTAGATATCCCTGTTCATTGCAGGTGAGTTGAACTACATGATCTTTAAAGGTCCTTTCCAACTCAAAAGATTCTATGATGCTGAGATGAATTGTAATGAATGATGTAATACGTTTAACTGCAACATATAAAAGGGTTTCCCAGTATTTTACTTCCATCTTTTGCATCTTGCCTAAAATCAGAAAATGAAAACTTCCAGGAACATGTTTTGGCTGAGCAGAGAAGACAAACATAACAGGAATGTCGCTATTTCCTAAAAAAGCTTATGTTTACAGAACATGAAGCTTTGACAGCTGAATCTTTTCAGTTATCTCTTTGGATTATATATCTAGTTATTCTGAGCAGAAGAGAGTAGCTCAGATAGCTCTAAAAAGAGAAGTGGACAGGTTAAAAATACTCCAGATTGGATACCTTTATTTTCTAGTTTTCAAATTAAGATGTCCAGCAGCTATTTTTATCACTTTAATGTGAACCAGAATTACTCATGAATCACATTTTTCCCCTCAGCTTTCATGTATTTAGTGTAAATAGACCTGGGAACCCCTCTCTGAAGATGGCTCACATCCCTGACCACCCTAAATATTTCCTGGCTGTATGGGCAGGCCTTATACAGGCAGTACAATCCTAATGCCAGTCAAGCCACTGTGCTCCTAGCCCTAAAATGTAGCTTGACTCAATCTCATGCCTTTTCAGAATGACAGAGCAATCAAATGTACTGATTTTACCAGAGAACAGTCAGAAGAAGCATTACATGCAATCCAGGCTTATGGACTATGTGACATTTGAGTGACACGGCATTAGACCCTCCCTACAAAGGGTGTCTGAATCTTCATTTCCTTCTTAAAACAAATTTCCACCCTTTAACTACTGTATTGATGATGATAAACATTTATATGTATCATTGCTATCCACATTTTCTTCTATAAACACCATTTTTATATCTTTCAGGAAGAATAATTATCTTTTTTACTCTGGTTTCATCGACAAAGAACCAGTGGAGATAACAAGCAAGATGGTTTAAATGAGTTTTTGCTGTATTCAACATATTCCACTGGTCTGACTGGAACAAACTGCAAGGCTCTATCATTCTCCAAGCTGACATTTCCCAAAAATATACAGACTCACAGCCAACAATTATCTGTCTGAGACTCAGCACTTCCTACAAGGCAAAGTACTTGCACCTAACAGAAGATAATTTGTATCCCAAGGATGCCTGTATCAATAAGGCACATTAAAATTATCAGGATGCAAAAATGTTTAATGTCGCATGCTATCAGTCACAGTGCACACATCTGGAAGCAGCTGCTGGAAGGTCTGAGAGCTCACACAGCATGCACATGGCTTTTGGCTTGCAGCTAGTCACTGCCTTTCCAAACTAACAGCTGAATGCACCTCCTCACTTCATTTGAAGCTATCACACTTAGGCAGTCTCCATGCCCAACTAGGAGACCTCCCATTGAATAATACCCTCCTGGCAGCCTTGAAGGGAACATGATCTCACTCAGCTCTCATGAAAGTGAATGAAATCTTTTGTAAAGGAGAGTCCTGCATCAAGCAGGCTGTGAGCGGACACTGGGATGACGAGAGTAATTAGAAGTCACACATTCATTGAGGCTGCCAGATTTCGAGAACCAATGCTCTCACAAACATAGTTTGAATTTTGGGTGGAGCCAGGGCTTAGACTTGATGGTCCTCGTGGACTCCAGCTTGAGATATTCTATGATTCCATAATTTTACAAGTCAGGGTCTGTGCTTAGCCACATAAGCAGAACATACTGCAAGTTCACCCCTGGCTGAAAGCCTGTGCCAACCAGAGTCTGGTGTGGCAGATCACCTCTTGGCAAATCTATGAGCTAGAAAAGTCATGGGTGGTCACTGTGGGAGGAATGCACCTGATCTGCACAGATTTGCTGCATCTCAGCAGCTGGGTCACAGAGCACAGCCGGCTTCACTGCACCAAGACTGCTGCCAACTGCCACCAGCTTCTGCCTTGCTTTTGGAAACTACAAATTTGTTGAGAAAGAGGTGTTTTTGTTTGTTTTTTCCTCATGTGTTTACTTATTCATTTATTTTCATTACTGATTCCCTTCACTGTAATTACTGTAAATCAGTCACCATATTAAGCATTAAAAGTTAGCTAAAGCCAACCCGTTGAAGTTTGGAATCTAATCTTCCCACAACCATTTCTATAACAACCCAATTGCTTTAGAAAATCTGGAATTTTCCCCTTGTGTCTCTAATATAGTAACTTTCTTCCTGCCAAGATGACAATCCCTTTCTTACTCACTTATTGTAGCAGGCTGAAATCACAGACACTTAAAACAGGCAAACCATGCCAAAACGTCTATAGTGGTTTCTGTTAATAGCAACTTCACAAATGCCTGCTGTGTTTAAAGCACAGATCTTTTCCTTACAAGCTTATGCAGATTAGTCACACCTGTAGGGAAATCATACTCTCTTGATACCCAATACAATTACTGAATGGTGCACAGCTCCATCTGCCCACATGGCTAACACACAGCACTCAATTCAATAATGGGCTACAATCTCTAGTTTGTAAAACACACAGTTTCCTCCAGGAAAATAAAAATAAATAAATAAATAAATAAATAAATAAAAAGAATCTTAGTATCAGTTCATGGAGCATTAGCCAGTGTTACTCCAGTCTTACAAAAGGACAAGCAGGAGCCAGGAACCTCCAGGTCATCCAGCCTCACCTCTGCCCCTGGAAAGGTGATGGGACAACTTACTCTGAATGCCACCTCCAAGCAATTGGAAGAAAACAGGGCTATGATGAGTAGTCTACATGGATTCACCAAGGGGAAATAATGCTCAAACAACCTGGCAGCTTTCTAGGATGTCATGACTGGCTGAGTAGATGTGGGGAGAGTAGTTGATGTTGTGCACCTTGATTTCAGCAAGATGTTTGATGTTGTCTCCCCTAATGATGCTTAGGAAGTACAGGATAGATGAGGGGACATTGAGGTGGACTGAGAACTGTTTGACTGGCAGAGATCAGAGGGCTGTCATCAGCCGCACAGTCTGTTGGAGGCCTGTAACTAGCAGTGTTCTGTGTAACTTGTCAGTCTGGGGTCCAGTCTTGTTTGTTAGGGACAGAATTCACCCTGCTGCTTGCTGATAATACAAAGCTGGGTTGAGTGGTTGACAAATCAAGGTTGTGCTACCATTTAGTGAGACCTGGACAGACTGGAGAGCTGGGCAGAGAGAAACCTGATGAGGTTCAATAAGAACAAGTGTAGAGTCCTACATCTGCGGAAGAATGACTGCATGCATCAGTCCAGATTGGGAGATGGTCAGCTGGAGTGGAGCTCTGAAGAGAAGAACCTGGGTGTCCTGGTAGACAACAGGTTGGCCATGAACCAGCAGTGTGCCCTTGTGGCCAAGAAGGCCACAAACATTTCAGTTCTTAGTTTTTCCTAAGTTTAAGATGATATTAGCCAGTTTTCTGCCAGTATTCTGACACACAGCATTACACAAATTGCATTGCAGAAGCCACATTTCGGCCTAATTTGAATTTATTTTGCTTCTATTTCTCTCAACACAAATAATATAAGCAGTGTAGTATAAGCACTATGCAAATTTGTTTTTTGAGATAGTTGATTTCTTGCACATTTTTATCCAAGTAATTCAACATAAACTCTGATAAAAAATTTATAGCAGAGCATATCGTGGCTCTGATTTCTGTTTGTAAAACACAGAATTCTTTGAACTGAGTAGTTTTGTTTATTTTGTTATACCGCTGTGAATAAAATTAACTTTTTTGACTTTCTGTTTTCCCAGCTTCCATAGTAAGACAAGGAAATTTTGCTCTGACGGTACATTGGGAAGTTCTGTAGTTCAGCACCACCATTCAAGCCCCATTCAATACTGAACATGAACATTCAATACTGAATGTGAACCAGATTGTCCAGGGCTTTATCTCAAAAAGCTTCAAGGCAGACACTGGCCTCTCTGGGCAACATCCTCTTATGCTCGAGCGCATTCCTGGTGGGATTTCCTTACACCAAGTCAAAACTTCGGTTTTAATCTGCCTTCCTCCTCCTCCTCCACATTGCTACTCACTAGCACACAGCATGAGCCATCTGAGGCATGCGGGAGTGCATTTATTCCATGCTGCATCTACTCAAGGAATACATACAAATGCAAGTAGACAGTGTTGTAGGACCAGGGCTGATGGTCTGCTTTCTGACAGAAAAGAATCAATTCTAGCTCTACATTTAGATAGTTTGTGACAAGCAGTTTGTTCTTCCACTGTATCGGAGTATAACAAGGAAAAACAATATCTTGTAAGCTGTGGATTTGTCTTTGTAGGGTTAAAGACTTCAAGTAGCTTACAGAGAGAAGTAACATGATCCCCATCTGACAGAAAAAGGCAGCAAAATATCAAATGAGGAAATTCTGAGTGACCTAATAAAGAATTAGACCAGTTCATCCGAATTATAGTAGGACACTTTAGCTAAGAAATATGTGTATATTTTGCATTGGTGAAAAAACACTATTACTTGCTTCAAATCTCCTACAAGCACTTTTCACTACAGCACAGAATTACCATGCTGGCATAATGGACAGAAAACACAGTTCCCTTAAGTACTGAATGACTCATTGTTACTGAATGCTGACGAACACTGATTTGTCTCATGTTAGTGAAAGACTCTTAGAAAATACAAATTAAAATCGTTCAAACGAGAAAACAAATCTAACAGCAAATAAATTCACAGTAATGCAACACTAATGTAAAAATATATTGCCTTTTTTGACAAGAAATGAATAATAGAATTTGGAATATTTTCCCTAAATCTGAATAATTCCTAACGTCATAATCTATCAGGAAAAAAACACACCAAAACAAAACACAAAAAGCAACAACAAAACAAAACACAACAAACACTTTTAATATGTGGCATGTATCAACAGCTCCTAATCAGTACAACTTCAAATGCAACGATAGAGACCAAACACAGACAACTAAGCATTTACATAATTTACTTATGGATCAGGTTCACATGCTACAAAGTATATGAACATGTCACTGTGAAGCACTAGTTGTGTATTTAACACCTCAGTTCTTATTTTGAAAGCTAAAAACTATAAATATTGCGTAAACTTAATAACGTGCATTTCAGTGCCTGTCCCTACTATTAGACCTAAGTAGGACAAATATTTTTACAGCTTGTACAGATAACTGCATAGTCAAATCACATACAAAGGAAATAATATATCTGAAGTTTATTTTAATCCCTCTCACTTTTACAGAAACAATATTCAAGGCCTGAGTGGGCTTTAAGGTTCTTTTCTACCTAACCCATGCTATGATTTTGTGTTAAGAATGGAACATCATCTCAAGGATCTTCTCTAATTGTAATACTAGCACAAGAAGCAGCAGCCACCTCTGAGTAGTTAGTCTTTGTGAATACCCCTTGACTCACATTCTATCAACAACTTTTTAAACCTTGAAATTTTCATTCTAAAATCACATGCTGATACAATACCTTGAATATTGTATATAAGCAGAATAACTTAAGCAGAAAATTACAATCATTACTGCTATTTTTATTTACCTTGAGTTTGTAATTACTTGGCAGAGGTTTTGGTGAACAAAAGCTTCCCACAAAATATCAAATGTTAGATACATAACCTAGATTTGAAAGCTTCCTTCAAAGTATTTGCCATCACATTCTTAGGTTGGTTTCTTTTTTTTTTTTTTTTTTTTCACTTTCAGAAATATTTGTAATTGCAGAAATACTGATTTTTAGGATCAATTTAGGGTACTTTTGATGGAATTCTTACAACCTCATAGTTCAAGCAGAAGTAGATTCTCCTGCAAAGCTCAAACATCTCTGGAATGCAAAAAATTTCAGTGGGGACCCCAGGAATGATCCTGACACTGCCAGAGCTCTCTGCCTCAGTATTCAGATGTGCCTTATCCCCACCTGTGCAGGAGTGCCCCACTGGAGGCAACAGTTGCTGCCCCCCCAGACACTAGGCCTACAGCTCAGAAGTCTTCACTTTTTCCTGTCTTCACTTTTCCTCTGTCTTCCTTCAGGATGCTGCAGACTCCAGCCAAGCAGGAGACTTCCAACTGTACAGTTTGTTTCCTCAGTAAAGTGAAATCCCATAACAATTAGCCAAGCATTCAGTGTGCCCTACTGCCCTCCCAGACATGTGACTGTCCTCGCTTACCACAGAACAGCAAAAGAAAAGTATAAAACTTGTGTTGCAGTAACAGAAAAAGAAGAGGAAGTAAAGATTTAAAGGCTATTTTTTAATTCAGACATTCAGTTCTGTTAATCCCTTCTGGTCAAGTAAGCTGTTACAGAAATGAACAAGAATCTTTCACAGACGTCAAGGTAATAACATTGCTTCTTAAAAACCTGCATATTTCATGGTTTTTCTCTGTTTTCATATAGAATAAGATTTCACAAAATTAACAGTCCGTCAAGGTGGCAGTGATCTTAACTCCGCTCCTTCCCTTGACAGTCTACAGCCCAAGTAAGCTACAGGGTACATCAGGTGAAGAATACCAGGTTAGCAGTACTAACAGATGGAAAGCGATATTCCTAGGCTAAGAAGGAAGGGAAACACTTCATTATTCTCCTGAGTGAGAGAAGCACCATTTTCTGTACGAATGGAACAAAGAAAAGCCAAGGACCTCAGTGAGGGAAGGCAACTGAAAGAATACTTGAAAGTATTGGAAGTGGAACCACACCTGGATGGGAAAGAGGAAAAAAAAAAAAGAATAAATTCATCCCACTGTTGCTAAGGAGACTGCTAAACGCAATGTAAAACAATTCAACCTTTCAGAGAGTGTCGTGACTGAGTCTGTGATCCTTAACCAGATGTGATCTTATTCCATAGAATGGAGAGAATATAAAAATCCTCCAGTGATCCCGCTCCCATTTGCAAGTTTCCTTTGTTTCTCTCAAATATCAGGCAGGGAAGAAAATATTTTTCTTTATGAGTACAGCATGTAATACAAAAGAATTGCTTACAATATTTCCATTATATCAGTAGAAGGAGTGAGTACCTATCAAAGCACAATCACTCTCAAGCACCTTCCCTTTTTTTTTTGTAGCATCTCCATCCCCATAGTGAACAGTAACATCTACAGTCCTTCAGCTACTGAAAAACCTCAGTGCCCAGCAGGAGCAGGAAGCTCATTCTTTCGTTATGAAAGAAGGAACCAATATCTTCCTCATGCGCAATAACTGTGGAATAGAATTTTCTTTCCTTCTCCCAGAAGTAAAGGTTTGTCTTCTACAATCTGAAGACCCGCAACTGAGAATTCACTGTACTAACACTGGTTCCCCTTCTTGGAGCCAAATCATAACAATGAAATATGAACTCTAAGGGCTGGCATTTAAGAGACAAGAGAATGAGAAGTCTTTGTATGTTCTTGTAACAGCTTCCACACAGAGTTTGGGAGGTGAACTCTAATGGCAGTCCATACACTGCCAGCACAAAGACCTGACAGAGGACACCTCCATCTCCATAATGCAACACCAGTAGCCAGCAGTCTCAAGGATTTCCTATGCAATGCACTCTGCATCAGACACATAGTATCTGCACTTGTTACAGGCGTACAACTTTCATTTTCCAGTCAATGGAGATAAAGAAGCACACAGTTCCTCTTTAGACAACTTAAAGACAGGAAGTCATAACATCACTGGATTCTCTGTGACCAAACCCAGCAGTATGCACCTCTACTTCCATGTAGGTAATTCTGACTAGAAGTGCATGTGTATCTCAACAGCTGAGCAACAGATGTAGTCATCAACCCCCAAATGATCAAGAATAAATTACCAAAGAAATACAACCAGTGAAACAAGGTAAGAAATGACTTCCTTGAAGAATTAAAAAAATAGTCAAACCAATTTTAACAGAATTCTCTGAAGAGAAGCTAAATGTGTCCTATGTGATTTAAATGTTATTAAAATACACTAGATAACATAGAATGCAGCTTATTCTTAAGCACAAAAGGAAGTAATGTTTTTATCCATTTTGATTTAATTTGATTTACTTAATTTTCAGTGTAGTTACTACAGTGAGCACCATGCGATGTATGTGTGGAGTGCTGCAACAGGTACATTCAAAAGCCCCTGTCTGATTTATCCACGTTGCACGTTAAAGCCTGAGGTTGTCATTGCAAATCATTTCTCTTAAGATGACTCAGTCTCAGAAATGAGCGTTCTCCCTTGCATCTCAGGGTCCTGCTGCAGCACACTGCTCCTGCTTCCCAGGATCTCTTTTACTGAAGGGTATGAAGTGCCCCCAGCTGGCTTTGGAGCAATTGCTGCACGTCTGACTTGGATGAGACTGACCCAGGGAAACAGAGAATCCAGGTCTTCGGAAAAGAGAACCTGACCTCATTCACTTAACTCCCTTACTGAAACAACTGTGTTGTTTCTAATGGCAAGGTTTTACACAGGCACAAGGACAAGTTCCTAACAGAAAGAAATATTTAGCAGCACAATATGGAGAGTGGTCGGTGACTTCAAACATGTTCTGATTTCTTTTCTTAACGAGTTGCTCATCTCTTCCTGAACAGCAACCACAACAAACAATATTTAATGATGAGACCATGATTTTAAAGAGGACACACACGAAAAGGCACATTCTTAGATGAGAATAACTGCACCATAAAGTTATGCCAAGAAACTTCACATATATCTTGACAGTCCTTTCTAAATTTATCACTGTAGGCAAAAGAGCCTGAAGCTGGCTGCAAAATTTCCATATATTAAATGATTTCTTTTATGATGGAAAAAATGGTGCTTTGGCTTATCTAGGATAAAGAATGCTTAGTGTTCATTTAATGCTTCTTCCTAATGCTACTTCCTTTTAACTATCTTGTTCACTCTATGCATTCATTGCCCATGATGCCTCTGGAGGGAAAAGCTAAATAATCGTTCCATCTGCTTCAAATTCCACATTTGCGAATCTGTAGCATGCTTAAACATCTTTGTTACCTTATAAATATTTGAAGAGAAAATATCATGATACTTAAAGTCCCAGAATCGTTGTTATTTTACAGTAATTAAGTTTTAATGTCTGCATACCAATCTGTTTTGGTCATAAACACAGCACTCTCTACTATTGATACATCACTAACACTTCAAGCACAACTTTCAAACACCACCAAGAAGAACCTGCTCAATTACTACTGTTTTTATGTGGGCCAGAAATAGAATTTTTTTGTAATCAGTTTCTACTAGATGCATCAGTCTTTGACAAACCATACCAGCAGCTGAGGACAGGTTGATAGCTGAGGCTCAGGCTGTCCTGCTGAGTTGGGGCTGAGCAGCAGATGCACAGTATCCATCACCCCAACAAGCAGTAAGTCATAGGCTACAAACCTGCCATGTACCCAGCAAGAATGCTGCTTCTGGTAACACACAGTGGCAATGAGATGTCATGTGTATTTTACTGGCGATCCTAAAAATTATTTACACCATGTAATGTCATCCGCATGCAGAAAGTAGACTTGCTCTCGGAGGGGCACTTCATCTGTGCCTTTCACAAGTGTTCTAAATCGCTGAAATGAAATTCCTATAAATGCTTACATTAATTCTATTTTACATCTTCAAGATGCACAAAACAATGCCTGAAGGAAATGAAGGACTGAAAGCAGTCATATTTGTTACACATATATCTGTAAAATACAATTGTATGCATAAAAATTTCTGAGGGTATTTTATTGTCGCACAGGTTAAACAGCTCAAACTTTGAGCCAATGAAGGTAAAATCACATCTTCTTGCTACCAACAGTTTCAATAGTACCTTATGAACTCAAAGTACAATATGAAAAGAACATGGTGATAATGTTTAAAAGTATCTTTAACAATTTACTACAGAGTTTGAAATGTATTTGCTGTTTTAAAACTTATGTATATCACAAATTCACATTTAGAACACATTTTACAATAAGATTACATAACAAAATGTGTGCTTTTGGCCATTACCAACTGCAGTTAATATAAATGTGAATGAGAATAACCTTCAAGAAATACAGCAAACTAAATTTTACAAGGCAGACAGGGAAATGGATAGATGAAAAATCTTTCTTAGAAAGGATAAAGTAAAACATGACCACCTTCTGCTTACAGACCAGTGGTACAGGAAACAAAGGGCTGCCTGATGGAAAACAGCATTTATGAGAGGTCTATAAATTAAAACGGAGATTGCATAGCAATATATAATGCTCTTAAGAAAGTCAATACTAGAGTTTGGTAATAAGATGTAAAATCGAGCTGAATTATTAAAGGACACAATGAGTTTTATGATGATGAATGAACCCATAACAGTTACATGTGCTAAACTGAAGGAAATCAGATCTTAGACCTTGAAGTGTTTTCAGAGTGAGCTCATAACTCCTCTCCCACAGGCACACACCGGCAAAGGAATCCTGTGCTTGCTGAAGCAATCTCCAGAAGAAACATCTGTGTACAAAAGGAGCCTAAATACATTCAGAGAAGTTACACTTCATAACGTAGCTGAAATGATTGAGGCAAAAAATGCAGAAGTGAATGTAATATGAAACTCATTCATTTCAAAATTCAGCTTGTTCCCTACATTCTCTTTTCTTGTATTTCTCCCCTTCTCGCTTTGTAACCTGAATAAAAACAGTAAACTACAAAGCTCTTCTCGTGTGTTGAGTCTCTATTCAAATGACAAATACTATCCCATGTATTACAGGTATCAAATAAGGATGTAAATAGTGGCATGCTGTTAGTAAGGCTGTTACTACTCTTCCATAGTAACTTTGAACAGAGTCCATCCCTCTTTTAGTATGCCTTGCCAAGAAACAGACTTGAATAAAGGGCCCTCATTAGCAATAAAAGCTTGGATGATGGAAGTGCTACTTGGACTTCACATTGCCAAAAGGTGCACAGCTACTGGTACTTTGCTTATTGTCAGCAGGGTAAGCAAACTAGCCCCCGAGTCTGAGCAGCCCTGGGTCCACTGTGCCCCTGGTTTGAGAACAGCAACAAAGATGCAGCTCCAGGCACTGATATGAAAGCTTAAAATATCAGCTTCCTCTACCACTGCACACCCACAGTCGTTATCCAGACATGTTCAGCTCAGAAGGGAGATGCCCTGGAAAGGAATTCTGATGCTTCAATGCTTTTTTTATCTGCTCCCTGTTAGCTTTTGTGTAAAATTGTATTGTTGAGGCACTGTTGTGTCTTGTGCCTAGTGGTTATGGCCAGGAAAACATCTGGGAGTAATTCAGGGTTGCTCAGAAATCTCCCTGCTGAAATTTTGAGGACTATTACCTTTGTAACATCATTTGACTACTGACACTGAATCTGGAAAATATGCATGTCCTATCTATCTAAAGGAAGTTATGGATCAACAGAACTGTACACTTAGATCCCGTAATACTACCTTTATTAAGCTCTGTTTAATTTGGGTTCTCAGGCTGCTGCTGTACATTTACAACTGGGCACCACAGCCCATTTAAAAAATGCTCACAATAACATCATAGAATCATTGCATTGCTCAGGTTGGAAAAGACCTTGAAAATCAAGTCCAACTGCAACCCAACCATATTACCCTAACAACCACATCCAGGGATGGTGGCTCAACCAGCTCCCTGGGCAGACTATTCCAGTGCTTAACAACCCTTTCTGTAATGAAGTTTTTCCAGATATCCAACCCAAACTTACCCTGGCACAACTTGAGGCCATTTACCCTTGTCCTGTCACCTGTCACCAATGAGACCAGCCCTTCTCTCACTGCAAGCACCTTTCAGATACTGAAAGAGAGCAATAAGGTCTCCTCTCAGCCTCCTTTTCCCCAGACTAAGCAGCCCCAGTTCCTTCAGCCTCTCCTCATAGGGCACATTCTCTAAGCCCTTCACAAGCCTTGTTGCCCTTCTTTGGACCTGCTCCAGCACCTCAGTGTCCTCTCTGTACTGAGGTGCCCAAAACTGAACACAGTACTCGACTTGATGCCTCACCAACGCCAAGTACAGGGACAGGATGACTTCCCTAGTCCTGCTCACCACACCATTCTTGATGCAAGCCAGGATGCCATTGGTCGTCTTGGCCACCTGGGCACACTACTGACTCATATTCAGCCACCTGTCCATCAGTTCACCAAGGTCCCTTTCCATCAGGCAGCTTTCTAGACATTCCTCCCCAAGCCTGTAGGGTTGCCTGGGTTTGTTGTGACCAAAATACAGGACCCAACACTTGGCCCTAATGAAACTCATACAGTTTGCCTTGGTCTATCCATCCAGTCTGTCCAGTTCCCTCTGTAGTGCCATACTACCCTCAGGCAGATCAACACCTCTCCTAATAGCATGATTCAAGGAAATCAGTCTCACCCAGGATAAGCTAAAAACCTGTCTACAACAGGCAATGATCTTAACAGCTGGGAAGTTCCTAACAGCACAGATTTCTTTTCCTGTAACTTACAGAACTATTATTGTGGCCTAAAGGAAAGGATTCCAAATAAGACTGAACCCAGGACATTATCTCATTATGAAAATACCAAACTCAGTGTGTTTGTCACTGCCCTCACTAATGCAAGAAGCTTTGCCCACCTCCCT
Organism: Coturnix japonica; assembly: GCF_054131305.1. NCBI lineage: Eukaryota > Metazoa > Chordata > Aves > Galliformes > Phasianidae > Coturnix > Coturnix japonica. Next base: position 166,732,906 of record NC_140663.1, read on the forward strand.
GCAAAGGGAGCTTCTGCTCGGCTCTCTCTCTTCATCTTGCTTCTTATTTCCATTCACACAATTATTTCTAACCTTCTACATAAGTGAGATCAGTTTATAAGTTGCTGAAGAATGCTTTTATCTGTGCAAAATTACCAAGGCGTCTGAAGCATTTTCTTCTATTGGCTTTTTGCTTTCTAACAGAACTATAAATTTCTGTCCCTCAACAAACTGAACGCTGACGGGTGTCAAAGAAAAACAAACAAATAAACATAAGCTCAGCTTGCTTTCATCCTCCTGAAAATATTTAGCAGACAGAAATAAATCAGCAAAGGATTCGGTCAGGGTAGATGGCTAAGCATCTGGTGAGAGATGGCCATTCCTTTTTATGGCTTACTCTATGGTGTGTCTCAGTGAAATTTGTAAAAGATAAAGTAATCACAAGCACAACCACAATGAAGGCAAAACAGCTCCACTGTGTACTTACAAGTTTGGGTATTTATCTTTTTATCACTACCTCTAATACAAACAGTCCACGTCTCTTGACTAGGCTGAGAGTTCAAACCGTAAAGAAAGCAAAAGAAAACTTGAGAATGTCATTTCAGAAAACCAAAGGAAACAAAAAATATTCTGTTTTTTTCTTCCCTTTTTGGAATTCAAAACAAACAGAAAGTCCTCAGGTGGAGTGTTTACATTACATGTTTTAATGGGGGAAATGACTACATAAACGGATGAAACAGCAAAATTGGAGCACTGAATTAAATAAGAAAAAGACTTGTAATTCAAATATACCTAAGCTTCATAATATTTTTAATAGTAAACTAGTCTACTGAGAACACTGATCAGTGCAGTTGTTTTACTGTGTTAAAAATATCCTTCACCTCTTAAATTAATCTCAAAAACAGTATTTTTTCCACATGAATAAAAACTAAAACCGAAGCAAAAAACGCACAAAGCTTCTTGTATCAGAAGAAAATTTCTACTTTAAGAAATGTAGGAATGTCTGTCTTAGTGGAGGAGTTGTGGTGGTTTTCTTTCCTTGCTATTATTATTATTACTACTTAATTTAAATTCAAATTATTAATGGTCTCATGTATTAGATGATTAAGACAAATTTTTGTAAATAAGCAACAAGATTTCCATTACAAGGTTCCCACTTCAAACCTTCCCAGGTGCTTTTATGCTGGCTGTTACAGGTAGGTATATTTCACCCCAAATAAGTTCTGCACGGTTATTATTTTGTCTCTCTGCTTTTCCTAGTCCTGATCTGTAACTGCTGTGGCCAAGCCTGTTTTTCTCACTGTGCAGATGTCAACAAAGCTTCTCCAGAGATCAGCAAACACACACTAGCCAGACTCCTTGTGAGGTCCTCTGCTATGTGAAGGGAAAGCTGGAAATCAATAAAAGAACAAATAAACACTTCACTATCCAAAGCAAGAACTTTCTGACTTACTATGAACAGTAAAAACAATGTTTTTTAATTACTGCACATTATCCCTTAAGGGATACTGAGCTGTCAGACTCAGCACAGCATTTATTTTAAAAAGTGCCATTTGTCAGAAATCCTGAAGCTGACTTTTCATATGCTTTCCTCAATAAACAGAAAGTGAGTGCCTTCTTTGGAGAGAGAACATAAAGAAATTAAGGCAGATGGGACAAGGAGGCTGCTCTTCAGCAACAGTCTTCTAAAAGAGATCAGCTTGAGTACCTGAATGTCATCAGCAAATATTTCCCAGACCAAAACAGGAACAACCTCAATTATTAACCAAAAGAAACAACTGAAGAAAAAACAACATCACAAAGAAACCTAGATGAACATTTAATAGAGGCAGTCAGAGATAGAAATAACTAAATTGATGTCCCAAGAAGGAAGCCAAGAGATGCTGGCAGATATGTGATTAATAGAGCTTTTATTGTAAATTTTCCAAATTGCCAGAAACAAGTATATCTGACTTAACAGTTTCCTTGCTTTCTATAAAGAAACAGGAAAATTAGCCAGCTACAGAACTCTGCACAAAATTTAGGCTCCTAAATAATAAAAGCTTCTTATAGCCTCACACAAAGTGGTCTTGCTAAAAAGTCACGTCTAATAACTCTTAAACACAGTAGGAAAAGCAGATATTCATTAGGGAATGCCCAACTTCTGACTCTCCTCTTCCTGATAATCCCACTCCATTAAAAAAACAGAGACTAGAAGTCTTTGTGAAAAGTGTCTGGTATTCTCAGCTCATTTTCAATACAGACATCTTCAAAATAATTTACTAAACAGTATTTCATGACAATCTGATTAACTGTGACTCAGGCTAAGAAGTGTCTACAGTCACTGAATAAGTCAACAATAGAAAGTACTTACTCTTCTTCTATACTACATTTCAAACTGGGCTCAGGCTCATTTTGTGCTTTAGACACTTCTGTTTTCCTTGGCAGAGCATTTCACAATATAGTTCATCCTGAGGAAGTTTTCCTGACACTCAGCGTAAATTCTCTCTCAATTTCTTCCTGTCAGATGATTGCCTCTTCTGAGCCAGATGATGTAAGCAGTGCACATATATTCCACACAAAGAAACAACAGTTCTACTCGTCAAGTGCAAATTCCCTCTTTTCAGGAATTAATGCAGAGAAATGCAAAAGAGATGGTCTGAGAACTGTTGTATCAGATCTTCAGCTCATTACTTTTAAATTCAAGGGTTTCTGAAAATCCTTAAGTATGACAATAAATACACAAACAGAAGAAGGCAAATTATGCATACATTATTTAAACATATGCTCAGTTATCCCCAGTGTTCTGAACAGTTCAAATGGTCAGTCTTTACAGAAATCATGTTTAATTTAGAACTGTGTGTACATATACATATATAAAGCTTTATCAGATTGCAGTGAACATGAGTCAATGTTGTTGTTTTTAGCTTTTAATTACCTATGAGGATCTCCAAGGTCTCTGCAGCCCCTCTGGGCAGCCTGTGCCCATGCTATGTTACCTGCACTTCACAGTAATGCTTCTTGGTGTTCAGAAGAAACCTCTGCATTTCTGTTTGTTTTTCACAAATATATAAATAAAAATTACTGAAATCCAACCAGCCAAAATCTGAGATGCCTTAAAAATGAAAGCAGCAAACCATCCTTATGACTTCAGCCACCCAAGTCTCTTGTATTTTCAGCACAGTCTTTACGCTTGACATCAGAATATCTCACCACTGGTAGACTGCTTGTCTCTCTAACACTCTCCTTGAATAACACTCCTTTTTCACAGCTAGAGATGAATGAATCTGCTTGTGTCATCCCTCAGGTGGCAAAACAAAACAAAACAAAATAAAAACATTCAGATACGTTGTATATTCAGATCAAATTTAAAAGCATCACATCAGTAGATAAGTGGTGGGCACTGGGACTAAGGAAGGAGAATAACAAAATCAACAGAATGGCCTAAGTTGGAAGGAACGTTAAAGATTATTAAGCACCAACTCCCCTGTTGAGGGCAGGGTTGCCAAACACTAGATCAGGAAGCACAGAACCAATCCAGCCTTGAACACCTCCAGGGGTGGGGCACCCATCCCTGTAAGTAGGCAGCAGTTCATGAGGCATCATTTAACATTTGACTGCTGCTCCAAGAGGCTGAGAATTAACACAGCAGCTACATGGAATTGTGCTGTCCTGCAGGCATCATCTGTCCAATCTGTGCTGCCCTCTGATATGAAAAAGAATTTTCACCTTCTCAGCTGCTGTGGGTCACCATGGGTAAATGGGTCAATTCTAGTAACTGCAAAAGTGGGGTTAATAGCTCCTAACCTTCACGACCTAAGAATCACTTTGCATTATCCAGCACAGCTGCTGTAAAATAGTGAGTAAAATAGAATGCTGAGATAGTCGGCCTGGTGGTTGAATGCTTTGCCTTTGAGCTGTGCCTGCTTCCTGACCTAATCAACACCAATGAACCTCTAAAATCATTGTCCAGAAAAATAATAAAAGAAAGGGGCTGAGGAAACTCATTACTCTCAGATCCGAATGCAATTGGAAGTTGTATTTTGTTTTAATAACTATTCATGAATGAACATGTCCAGGCACTAAGCCAAAGTCAGCCACAGTGTTTGTAATGGTCCTATGCCCAGGAACCCTTAACTCCCAGCTTGTAAGCACGTATTCTCTCAGGAAACAAAAAGCACGTGTACATACAGCACACTTCTGTACCCAACAGAAATTTCAAGAGCGCATTAGAAAAGTACAAAGTAGTTGCTAAAGCCAACTCCCTCCAACCACAGGAGAAGGTCATGAGGTCATGATTTTCCTTAAAATGAGGTGTAACAATAAACATCCATAAGAAGAAAATAATAATAATAATAATATATATGTATATATATAAGTTTATAGATAGTATTAAATTGATTTTACACAATGAAATACAACTGCATGCATATAAAGGTTTACTGATAGCTAAGGTTATGCAAGCCTCAAAGCTGCTCAGAAGCTATTTAAGCTTCAAATGATGAACAGTTATAATTTAGAAGGCTCTGCCAATTGTCTGTGGTGAAAGTTTAAAATAAGTGAATTGGGAACAGGATGCAGGATTATGGGACGTGCAGGAAATAGGATAGCACTTACTGTGACAAGACACTTAGAGCAAAAGGGCTAAAAACAGTTCCGTTCTTTGTTTATTTCTGCTCATATGGGAATGTGACTAATAGCAGAAGTCAATTTAGAAAGCTCTCATTTAACTTGCCAGCACAGTGTGAGAGCCAGCTTAGAGTGAGAGAAAGGTGTAGCATGTACTGTATTTAAAGGCAGTCTTTTACTGAAGGTCAGGTATTCAAAGAAAAAGAACTCACAACTTTTTTAATCTATAAGGCTGTAGCTGTAGCCCCATCACTGGAAACCTTCCACATGTTCTGCTGTGATCTCTTTTAACCACCAGAAAAACAATTTCTTCCCTTGACCACAGCTAGGTGTTTTAGAAAGGCTGCAATGAACACTGCACAGAGTGTCAGACAACTGGCAATGATTTTGGCTGTCATGCTAACTTAAGCAGGATTGCTGATGTTGCATTGCTTATTTATGCTCTCTTTGACTTCTCTTTTGCCCTCCCTTGTGATGCTGAAAGTTTCTGGCAATGTGGCTGAAAAACAACCAGTAAGATGTTTTGTTTTGTTTTGTTTTGCTCTCTGCCAGGACATTCTTCTGGAGTGGGTGCATAAACTGGCACGGCTGCTGGGGAAGTAAACAAGACCGTTCATCACTTTCAGTCTTAATTCAAAGTAAGAGCACTAGCTCAGGGACAGGCATCTGAAAGAGCTGTTCAGAGTAACAATAACTGAAGCTTCTACAGACAGTTGAAAATATAAAAAACAATCTAAGTGTTCTGCAAATCTTAACATCTCAATGAGAATACTTCAGATGAAACATCTCTAGCTGGGCCATGGCTGTGGGCTCAGTAGCTCCCCAAAATACAATACTCAGCTGCCATGACTTTCAGAAGACTTTGTCAACTAGCTTTCTTCTGGAAAGATGTTTGTTAGTTGATTTGTTTTTAAATGCAGGTACCCTTAGGTACATAAAGCACTTGCATCCATTTCCCTTTTTGATCACCTCTATCAAGACAGTGAATAAGACACAGACTCATGGATTCTGAATCTGGGATTCAGATTACTCCAGAGAGCAGATTAGATTAAGAAAACTTCTGAAATAAATTGTTCATAGGAATGAAGTACCTTTTCTCATACTATTGAGAGAAGTGGAGATAAAATCAAAGTTCATTAAAAAAGAAAAAAAGAGGCAGATGGTCAGATAACAGCGTGTTTGGCATTATTAGAGAGTAGTTATGTGTACAGCGCATGCCCACTGCTACAAGAAATCCATTCCATTTCTCTTCATAGCCACACATTAAATACATCACTTCATTGCAGGTGGGTTGGGTTGCTTTACCAAAGATCTGTTTGCTTTGAAATACTCAAGTGCAAACATCTTTTTCTTTACTCCATCAAATGTCACCTAAGAAGACACTGGTTAGTGACATATATAAGCTGAACTCACAACTACCTGAATCACTGCAGAGACTAAAATGTCTGCATTAATACTGGAGTCCACAATTCTAAAGAATGAAAATGATTACAGAAATTTAGAAATATACTTTACACAAATTAGGAATGCACCAAACCAATTCTGCAACTGAAAAAATGACATTAGCAGCTCCATGTGTATTCCTAAACATTAACATGTGAGAAACTCACAGAAGCTGACACTACCATCTGGGAGAGCCAGTTAATTAGGTATGAAGAGCACCTGATTTTAATTCCAAACTGTCTGGCCTAGTACGTGTCTTTTATGTTGGAGAAAATTCAGACATCCATGTGTACGTATAGATGCTAACTGCTAAACTATATTAGTAATAACAGAAAGTGAGCTGTTTACTTTTACTACACTGGACTGCATTTCTGTTCTTAAATTGCGCACAAATGTTAAGAAACATTCATTGAGCATGTGTATTTTTGTACTTAAGTGGTGTTGAGAAAGATAGCAAAGATGGTTCCTTCTGCTCTTTATCCTGCTTTCAGCTGGGACAGAGTTGACTTCATAGTGTCTGGTATGACTCTATGTTTGGCTTTAAGAGAAAAACAATGTTGATAGTACACTGTTGTTTTATTTGCTGCTGAGCAGTACTGCAAAGAGCCAAGGACATTTCAGGTTCTCAACTCCTTGCGCTGTCCTGTCATTACATGGACTCAAGGGGCACAAGGAGTTGGGAGGGGACAGAACCAGGTGACCTAAAACTGGACAAAGAAATATTCCAGATCATACAACATGTGCAAAAAGCCTTGAAAAATGGTGCAGACTGGCTGCGTAATGACCAGCAGGCAGTGAGCAATTGCAATATGCATCATTTATCTTTTTATCTATTATATTATTATAACTACTACTTTTTTTTTTCATCTTCCTTTTCTGCCTTATTATATAGGGCACTTTGAAAATAAAACTTCTTATTTATTTACTTATGGAAACTGCAACTTGATACAAAGAGCACAATAATACCATTTGATATTCAGCAAATTCTCAGCTACAAAACACTGGTTTTCAACAGTAACCACCATTAAATGTACATTTTCACCAGGCATGAACAAGAGCCTACACAGCCATCCAGAAAGTGGCTTTTCTCCTCTGTTGTTCCCACTGCTGAAACACACCGCCTGGTCTCTGTTATATATATCCACTGTTTGGTCTCTAGAAACATTCAGCACGCATCAGTGAATGTCAACGGGTGCCATTTTTTTCCACAGAATTCAGTGTCACACCTTTGCTTCATAGGCACTTCCATGTCAGAAGCTGTTTGTCAGACTGCCTCTCTGCTGCTATCTGTCACACAGCAACAAAATGGAACTATTGGTGGGAAAGTTCAACCTGTGCTGCCAAACCACCAACATCTGCCTCTGATGCTGTGGGCAAACATAGTAAAATAGAAGGCATTGCTTTTGGAGCAGCCCTCATGAAAAGTTTCTATCTCAACACACCAGTTCTACTTCTTTTTAATTTATTTTCTTCTCCAGTCCACTGGGAGAGAGGATGAGCAAATGACTGTGTGGTGCTTCACTACCTGCCGAGTTAAATCACAACAGCCTGAGACACAGCAAGAGACAAAGCAGCACAGCAAATTTTTCCTGATGAGCAAACTAGAGATCATGTTGCAAACCTGCCTCCAGGAAGCCTGCAGGAAAGAAACAAGCCTCTCTCTGATTTCATTACCAGTTACGGTGATCACAGACTACACTGCCTGTAGAGAATCGAATAGTTAAAATACTAGCATTTTTTTCTTTATATTAACTACATCTAAAAAATTACTATTTCCTTGACGGTAATAGTGGCCTAGAAAGTCATTTTCCTGGAGTGAACTGATGTGAGGGGAAGTAGTTGATAGAAAGTCAAGGTCAAAAGAATTATTTTTCCAGCTGCATCACTTCTCCAACTAGATTCACTACAGTCAGACCAACACTTGAACCAACTCAACATAGAAGACCTGACATTTTCTTAAACAGTCCAAGAAATACTCTACACAAGAACACAAGTAAAGGCTGGACTAGTAGACATTTCCCTCAGGCTAATATTTTAGACCCAATGTCCTTTGCCTCGATGACACAAGAGGATTAAGACATAACCTGCTGATGCAGTGCTTGCATCCTTCTCTACACACGGACCCCTCCTGTCTACTTTCAGGCACAGAAATAAGGTGACATCAGTGAAGGCAGCAAGATTTAGCAACTCTACCCTGAACACAGAATAACGCCCCCAATAATATCATAGAATCACAGAATGGCAGAATGGCCTGGGTTGAAAAGGACCACAATTATAATCCAGTTTTAACCCCCTGCTGTGTGCAGGGTCACTAACCATCAGACCAGGCTGCCCAGAGCCACATACAGCCTGGCCCTGAATGCCTGCAGGGATGGGGCATCCACAGCCTCCTTGGGCAACCTGTTCCAGTGCGTCACCACCCTCAGGGTAAAAAACTTCCTTCTTATATCTAACCTAAACCTCCCCTGTCTTAGTTTAAAATAAATACAAATAAATTCATTAATGGGAGAATTGAGGAGGAAGGCTTTTTTTCCTTTTGTTTCTCTAATACTTCTTACAGTATTTGCAAATTACTCAGATCAGAAAGCAGAACTTCTTTATGGTAAGGATGCCAGAGTACTGGAAGAGGTGGTGGAGTCTCCTTGTATGCAGATATTCAAGACCTATCGCGTAGAGTACTGGAAGAGGTTGTGGAGTCTGTGGAGTCTCCTTGTATGCAGATATTCAAGACCTATTGGGATGACTACTGGTGCAACCTACTGTTGGGAACCTGCTTTAGCAGGGAGATTAAACTCAACCTCTTGAAGTCCTTTTCCAGCCTCAGCAATTTTGTGATTCTTTGGCAGAATTTGAAGTAAACAGCAGCTGGGAAGGGAGTGAAAGCAGCTGTGGTGGAGTTCAGCTGCCTATTAGGGTGAAGCCACCACAGAGCTACAATAAAGGTAACATAACACTCAAAATAATACATTTAGTACTTCAAATTAATAAGGGATCTCAACAAAGAGGAAGTCAGTAACAAGAACCATTCCGTCTACAGTGCCAAAATACAATTAATTCTATGACAGAAATAGGAATTATTATTTTATATTACTCCCAGTACATTTCTGTTTGTCATACATTTTACTAACAGTATCAAATGAATAGGAAACATAAATAAAGCCGGAATACCTAAAATTAAAAAGGGTATCATTTATTTTAACAAAAACATTGTAAATTCCACAAGAGCAGAAGGAAATTATTTTAAGTATGTTCCCTTGATATAGACCAAAACACTGACACGAAGTTAGAATTCCTGCAAATGTCTGTTGTTCCCCAGTAATCACTAGGAAATAGAAGCCATTATTTTACATGTCCTGGTGGCTTGCTCCTGAAGACACTGAAAAGGCAGCAGGGATAGCTCTGACTTCCTATTCCATTCGTACACTACTTGCAAATCCCAGAAGTCAGAACCCAGCATTTGTCAACATAAAGGAATGTTGTGTGTTATAAAAGGTGTCTTATGAGTTACTGCTTCCTCTACTTACATTCTAAGAGGGTATATTTGGTGCAAAATCACTGTTTATCACTGTTTTTTCTAAGACTATGGTTATTCTGCATCAGCAAATAAAACAGAGGACATGAGAAATTTACCCACAATAATCACCAATTTATTACTGCTGCCAATAATAATGGCTGCAAAGCTTTAGGAAACAAAATATTTATTTATATATCACACAGTAATATTTCATCTTATACTTCAATGTTTTTTTCCCAATAATACTGTCCATATTACTTTTTTTTCAATATCTTCTTCCCAATAAAGCAAAACCAAGTTCTTTTCAGTTATTCATTTAAGAAGCAATAGGAGTTTCTCTAACAATTTCCTAGACCATTTGAAAGAACTGTGTTCAGTGGGTAAGCATTCCAACAACTGCACTCTCTGCATTCACTGAAACAAAAACAGTTTTCACTCTACAGAATTTAACAGGCAGTTACCAAAGCTATTCAGATGAAAAAATAAACTAATATCAATCTGCACTTTCTACATTGAAATCTAATTTATGCTCTTATATGCTCATTTGCCAGGATCACAAGTACATCAAATTCAAAGTAAGGAAACAAAATCATTAGCTAGTAAGTAAAATTAACATCTGTCAATCCATAATGTTCTACACTCAGCATTAGCTGATAGAAAACTGTCTTTTACTGTCACACACTTCAAGGATTAGAAGGCAGTTGTAAATGGCATGAATAAGTTTGTCTATAAACGGTCATTACTCTGACTAGTTGTTTTATTCCAACTCTTTTCCAAAAAACACTAAAAAGAACAAGCTATATTCCATGTTTATCATCACTTTTACCAGTATTCCCTTTTTATGCAAAAACAAATGAAATCAAGTGCTAAAAGTCTCGCGTTCCTTGGCTGAAGCTCACCAGTCAGCTGACAACCTTTTCTGAAATCATCACTACTCTGCAGGCTGGCTGGCTTAAAAGGATTCCAGCTGAGGAATCAAAGTGTACACAATACTGCTTCAGACTTCCTCAGAAACAGTCAAGAAATGTTTTGAAGATTTCACAGTTAAATCATGAAGTTCTTAAGAAGAAAACTCTTATTACAAGCTATCTGTTCAACATCTAGCATGGCACGCTATCCTAACAGAGAATCACAGAATCACAAGGTTGGAAAGGACCTACAAGATCATCTAATCCAACAGTCCTCCCATTACTGTAGCTACTGCAAACCACTAAACCAGATCTCGGAGCTCCTCTGGATTCCGTGATGCAGAAATCCGCAGTAAGATGAAAGATGGAGAATCACAAATATCTTAAGCACCTTGGAAAAAGGTGGCCTTTTTTCAGGTTGCCAGTATGTCAGCAACACTTTAGCTACTTCTGCAGAGTATTTAGAACTTGGTGATCAAGGGCAGAACAGCAAATAATATAGCCCAGCTATACTAAGTGCAGTGGAAAATTTGATGTAAATGTCTTCACAGTGTATGTTGAGCACACAGTTAGAAAATGAATAAACAAACAAATTAAGAGCAATCTATCTTTTTCACTTATGAAATTTAACCGGTGAAGAATAGATTGAGCACAAGAACTATGTAACCATCCAGTCAATATGTCTTTATCCTGCACCTAGGGGTCTCATGTTTGCATTTAACTCTAACATGACCAACTATTTTAGGAAGGTTCATTGCAAGAATAATGAAGTGAATTCCAGCAACAGAAAGACCCATCTTTTAAAAAACCAACAAATCCTGTTTGCTCAATTCTCCTACGCAAGTATCAGTGACATATCTGTATGTTCATGAAGATCTCAGCACATGGCATTCAGTCTGAAGAAAAAGAATGATACTGCTTTTAAACCCCTTCAAATATAGAGTCTCTATTTGTGAACTATTTCCCATTTGGTTTACAGTGATTTGATGACAGTATTCTACTGAATTTGTAACAACTTGCAAAATAGTTTTCCATAGTACTGAAATCTCATCGGAGCCTCTGACAGTGCAATGGGATCCAAGAGCTCAACAATTCAATTCATGCATACTCATTGAATTCACAGCAAAATAAAATGACAAGTATCTATCTGACTGTTTCTTTTTTACTTAACAACATTAAGTGTTTTGTTTCCCCTCTAATGGCCTTTCTACAAGATAAACAAGTAAAAACATTTCACTGAGGTATCAAATTATAAAATACAGAGAGGACAGATACTTCTAAAAGTGAAAAAGTGATGCATTTGAAGGAAGAAAAAGAATAAAGAATAAAGAATAAAATCAAGGGAGATTATATACATATACTGGGAAAGATTAATCAGTTTGGAAAACAAAACCTTCACCTTTTCATTGTATTTCCTTTTCCTAATAGTTTGCTCAAATAATCTTTAACTTAAATGGGAAAATTATTCATTTGAAAAGCTGCTTAACTGAGTCATTAATGTGTATCCTGGTAAACATGCTTTAAAGTGGTCAGTCCTGAACACTTCACCTTCCCAATCTCCCTCTCAGTTCCACATACCCAACATAAATTAAAAATCAACGAAAATTGTTCATCAAGCAAAAATTTTGCCTTTTATAAGCTTAGATGACAGTAACTATGTAACTCTACCATATGAGCATTTACCATTTTGCCACTTTAGAATAGTTATACAAGTGGAAGTAGTGGGAGACCTACTCTCTGTCTTCTATGCTCCAAAGAACAGGAAAGCCTTATGTGAGGTTCTTCCTGGATTAATAAATTTCCCTGAATCTGAGTCAGAAAATTTTTTCTTTCACCTCCCTAAGTACTCATAAGTGAAAGGGAAACAAGGACAGACACAATCAATGGACAGATCTGTGATGATTCATCTTTCACAATAGTTTTAAAAATCCCCTTGGTGAGGTTAATCCTTAAAACTTCTTTATTTGTGATTGACATCCGTGGAATAAAAATGTAGTGTGATTTACGTGGAACTTACTTAAAAAATCCTTATAAGAGAATACACTGCAAACTTCTTTAACAAAGCTACACCTGAAGAGAAATGTAAATGAATGCAAACTGTATACTCATCAGTATGGAAACAAAGGGAATACAAATAATTCAACAAAGGACAAATCTGATAGGTCTGTTCTATAATATATTGTGGACAAATCTCTGAGGTGATAAACCGGGTTTCTCTTCTTAATACATCACATTTGTTACTACTGTGCGTCCTCTGGTCAATACTATAAGAATTATTTCATTAAACCAAAGTATTGATCTTGATTTCCATTCCAATATATTTTGTTTACAGTTTAGTTTATTGCACCTTGTAACTAATATGGCAGGATGGGGAAAAGGAAAGGTACAGAAGCATTAGAAGCCTATTCTGAAAAAAATAAATAAATAGAGAACAGTTTTGGACAGGTGCAGAGTATTGGCTGAACAACCCATTAAAAACTGTCTAAGTTAGCACATTTCTGCCTTTGCACAATTTCAAATGATTCATATGAAACGCACAGGTTAAAAAAATGAAATAAAAAGATAAACTTCAAAAGGAATGGGAAAAGGCTTATTTTATATAAAAGGAGGCCCAGTGCAAAACATTTCTGCTAGCAAACTTACCAGTCGTCTCCTTTCCTCTTCTACAGCAATCAGGAGCCGTGCAAACTCTTTCAGTGATTGAGCTGAAAAGGAAACCACAAAAGAAAAAGGTCACCACTGTATTTATGACCAGGTAAATCTGTTAACTGGACTGCAGCTGGAGCTATAAGATCAAGTCTTACTCAGCACTTCCCTGCAGTCAGTATTCATTATATGATGCAAAGACTGAAGTGAGCAGCAGGGCAGCAGCAGAGAGGAAAGGAATTGTCAGGTATTTAAAAAAAAAAAAAAAAAAAAAAAAGCCATTTTAAAAGGAATGTGGCAAACAGACTGTTCTGAAAGATGCCAAGACCAGCTTCGAAACAAAGAATTTTACATTCAGCCACAGAATCAGACAGCAAAAAATAGACTGCAAGGAAAAATCTTGAGTTTCTCATATTACAGTGCAGCCACAAAAATTCCAAAGAGTAACGATAAATATTTAGGTGAAAAATTGGAAGTCAAGATTTCAGAAGAATTTTGCTGTAACCATGAAAGAAGCATTGCTCAAAGTTGCTTTCAAATATCAGTCCAAGGACTATGCTGGATGTCAACAGGAACATGATGAAAGCCTTAACTCATAAAACTTGGTGAGAAAATAGAAAATGCTCTTAAGGCCTCATTCTCATGAAACATGCAGCACTAACCTCTCTACAAAACTCCTGTCTGGTTATTTACATTACTTTTCAAGGGAATATGGGCTATTCAGAATTCTGCATCACTGTTCCACAGTCAAAAATGTCAGAAGGGAATCAATATTTTAAAGCAAAGTAGATCCTTTGACCTTCTCCTGAGAGTTTCCCTCAACAAACTTGACATGATCTAAAGAGGGGTGCGGTAATAACAGGGGGGGTTAAAAATCAGAACAAAATTTGTGGAATATTTGAAAGAACAGGCTTGAAAGGAATAAAAAAAACAAACTTCATAGCTTCTGAGAGTTTGCTAAGCAAACTATCGTCCTCTTTACTATTGCACTAAGGTTTAGGTGAGAAGGTGTTGTAGCTCGAGAACTGTAGCACTGCCCCATGTCAGAACAGAGTAGCTCCAGCTGCTCCTGCAGGGACACACTGCTGGGCAGAGCTGAGCCATGAGCAACACCGGGAGCACCTCTGGGAGAGTGGATTGGAGGGAGGGAAACAGTGCTGTGCAACTGCAGTGGGAGAGGGGTGAGAGATGGGGGAGAAGTGACCCTGCAGCCTCCAAGGTCAGCACAGGAGAAGGGCAGGAGGTGCTCCAAGCACTGAGCAGCAAAGTTCCCTGCAGTCCAGGAGAGGCCTACAGAGGAGCAGGCTGTCCCCCTGCAGACCATGGGCACCATGCAGACCACATCTCCGTGTGCAGCCATAAAGGAGCCCACTGTGCAGCAGCGGATGAGGGCTGAAGGAGGCACAGCCCATGGATATCCCCATAGGAGCAGCCTGTGCCAGAGCAACCTGCAGTGGGGCAGGAGGGCTGGGGGAACTGCCACCCATAGGGGACTTGTTTAGTTTATTTTCGATTCTCAATACCATTTTTTTCCATCTTCTTAAGTACTTTAACCAATTTTGCTACTCAAATGACATGGCTCAATCCCTGAAAAACTGGATTAAGTGGATTTTATTGAGGATCTGCTATATTCTCTTACTTCCTAAAATGGAATCAGTATCTAGCTTGCCATAAGCATATTTTGAGCATGCACAAATTGCTACTTAATTGCTGGATCATCCCCAAACTGTTGCTTTATTCCTTTTCTTTTATGACCTTGCAGTGGTCATCTTTGCATTCTTCTTGTTCTCTTTTAACTTTTTACAGGCAAAGAACACTTTACTAATTGTTCCAGTTTCTTCTGCCAAGACCTCACCTAGTTTATTTTTTGTAGCTATAACATTAAACTTGCACATCTTGCCCTCCAGTTCATTATTCGCTGACAAATCCTTCCCCATCATCACTCATGAGCTCTCTGTTCAGCACAAATACACCCAGTGAGTTAGACAGTCATCCCGCTGGGTCTCAAGCCTTTTCCTATTAGACTTTTCCCTCAGATCACAAGTGCCAGAAAATTAATTTTGGCACGTTTTCAGTAAGAGAAGTTCTAGGTCTCCTAGATAAAACTTTTAGCTCAATGTTTGACATCCAGACCTTGGTCTGCTGTCCACCGAGTTAGCTCAGTCACTTACAGTCATCTCATAATATCTCACCTGTCAAAACCAAGTAAAGAAATAGCTAACTGACTGGTGAAGTCAACTGATGAGGAAGTAATAGAGAGCTGAAGATGGTGAGGCACTGGCACAGGCTGCCCAGAGACGCTGTGTATGACCCATATTTGGAGGCGTTCAAGGCCAGGTGGGATGAGGCCTTGGGCAGTCTGAGCTGGTAGGAAGTGTCTATGCCCACGGCAGTGGGTTGGAACAGAATGGGCTCCAAGGTCATCCAAACCATTCTGTGATCCTTTGATTGTGTGACATTTGTTGACTATCAGGTAAAGTATCTACTTTCCCATTGCCAGTCGAAAACAGGACAGAGCCAGCTCCTCCTTTACACCTGTGGCAGAGTGACTCTTTACCCACCACAAGAAAAAAAAAAAAGAAAAAAGAAGAAAATAATAAAGAAACTAAATAAAACGTGCTGAGTTTTGCTACCTACTCAGGGAATTAGGATGCACAGAAGAAAATAAAAACTGAATTTCTAGTAAAGTCAGCAAGATAAATTGTTTCCAGATCATTTCAGTGAAATAATTGCTCATTTTTAACCGCAAGATGATGTGTTCCTGCAGTCACATGTTATAAATCCATCCCTCTCTCCTTTTTTGTGTTTTATCATAGAGTCAGTTACAATGACAGAAATTATTTCAAAGAAAAACTATCATTCCCAGCATCAGATCTTTGTGAAGACGCCAGACCCAAAACCTACTGAAATAACAGTTTTCCCTACCCACATCAAACTTCATGGTACTCTTCACTTAAGCTTCTGATCACAGCACTAAAATCATCTTTATTACAACAGAATCTCCTGAAATTTTCCTTCAGCATCATCTGTAGTGAGAAAGTTAACATTTTACAGCTTTTACTGGCCAAGAACAAACACTGCCAGATCCCAGCGCCATAATAAATGACTAGGTCTTCATGTAAATCACATGGAAAAGGTTAGGAACAGACAAGAAAAAAAGTAATATAGGTGAGAGGAAATAAAATATGCTCTCTGGTAAGAAAATATTCAGTGTTCACAGTGCAAAAAGGTAGTAAATAATGAGTAGTATGAACAAGAAACTGAGCAGAAAGATGGCAAGAAAGAAATAAAATAAAACCGGTAAGAGAAGGTTTTAAGGCAGCTTTCTTATTTTGTGGCTTAACCGGAGGCTTTTATCTTCTAAGTCAAAACTTTTGCAAAGGATGTAAATAAAAGCAGGTCAGTCAGAGGAAAAAAAAAAGAATGAAAAAAAAAATAAAAAATGTTGTTAAGTGTACAAATCTATATTAGTATGATACACATCAAGCAAAATCTTCAGTTACTAACATAACCCCTATACAATGCCTCGGGTAAAGACTGAGAAGCTGCTGATATCCTCCTATCCCCAGTGCCTTATTTTTGGGGTAGATTATTAGGGCCAAAGTTTTATTAGGAACACAGAACCCACACCCTACTGCAGCACAAAAGCAAGGTACGTCTCTGATCCTAGAAATACAGTTGTTGCTCAGGTATCTTCACATCAGTACTGACTACACTGCCCAGCACACAAACACATTTTGTTTTCTCTGAGCATCTCTTTCCAGCACAGGAGGCACGCGGGGGAAAACAACAAGCACAATGTGTAATTCAGAGAGTACTGAAGGATGCAATGCCTGTACACAGATGGAGCTCAGCAACAGGGATGTCTCTGGTGGCTTCAGTGGTTCTTCTGTCCTTGCTACTGCACTGCATTAAGCATCACGTGTCAAAAAAAATTTGCCACCACTAGCTACCCTACAATACTAATCAGTATTGCAGTAATTCTGAATCTTTTATAACAGTACACCCTTCTTTCCATAGGATGTATGAGCCTGATATCATTATAAGCAGAATATGTCCCCAGAGAACTTCATATGTGCTTGAGGCAGCAGGTGGTCCCCTGCCCCTTTTTCCTTCTTTCTTCCTTCTTTGTTGTACAAACCTCCTTTGGTTGCATGTATGTGAGAATTCTGTCTCATTTTGGGACTATACTGGACAACAGAAGGATGAAAAACACAGCCCTCAGTAAAGAGCTCAGCAGTTTTGTTCCACAGCAAACATGGGACTCACAAATGTTCCTACAATAATAATTCAAGATACACTGTGTAATTAAAAAATAGAAGATTTCAAAATCAGAAGCATGTGTGTTAAACGTGGCCTATCTCTGTCTGTCACAAAGTCCACGAGTCCCACCCAAAACGTCACAACCCTTTCTTATAACTGCAACATGCCGTTTTTAACCAGAATATGCTCAGAGGAATTAAAGTGAACTTTGTAAATACCAAAGGGTGTGGGAGGGAGGAAGAATCAAATTACATTACAAGTGGAAATGTCATGGGAATATGCTGTTAAGAAATAAATGCTGAAAACATAATGATCATGTGGAATACAATATGTAAATTAACATATTATTATTATTATTATTATATTTTATAATAAGGTATTTCAATTATTTTCACAAAACAATTATTACTGATAGGCTGCTTTAGGTAATGCAAAGTGCTGCCTCAATCAACTTAGTAACATGGTATTCCCTGCAAATTATTAGCTCACATAATCCAAATAGCTGTACAATCTGCTTCTTATTTAATGGTAATTCAAAGGATTTGTAAGACACACTTGGTATTGTGATGGAAATGATTTCTGTGCAAAGCCAACTTCCAACACATAAAAACAACTGTGTATTTACCCTGCTCTACACTCATGGTTTCATTCATCACGATTAAAACAGCTCACCAGTTGTTCTCTCTGGAGTGTTCTCAACCTAGCAGGAATTTGTTGCAAAAAAATTCCTTGTTCAGGAAAAGCAGCTCCTACTATTTTATTTTTAAAGTCTTTTAATTTGTTTGCTTCGTTGTGAATAGAATCTACTGCTTAAAGCATGATGGCAAAGATCAGCAATGTTTTCTTCTCCCAAATTGAGCATGTCTTGTATTTTTTTTTCATCCTGAACATTTCAAACACACCATACAACTCTTCTTTGTGGACAGTTTACCTTATAGTTATTATACAGGCCGTTTTGAATTATGAGTAGGCAATATTCAAATACTCTAAACAACAGACTAAACTAGATTTTATAGTATTTCAAGCATCTATTGCCATTATTTTTTTTAGGTATGTGAACACTGGAGCACAAGCACCAACTAATGCCTCCAGGGGAGTTTTTCCCATATTACATAATAACATATTACCACATCAGAAATCAAAACGGACATCGGACCTACATGGAAATTTCCTAAGGATTAACACTAACGACTTTAGTCACAAATCACAACAAACATAAGTGTAGGTGGGAGGGCTGGGAGATAAAACTTCCTTTTCCACTTGAAATGCAACTAAATGTATTCTTCAACAGTTCATTTCACAGAGGTATTTCCAGAGTTTTTAATGACAAGTCTTATTTGCACACATACAATTTCCGTGTTTCTTTCTGTGGCTTTAAGCCATACTGAAAGAGTGTGTGGGGATGGAGTATAAGTCCATATGGAGATGTAGGATAAGGGGAGCAACAGACGGTTTCCTGAGGAGATGCAAAAAAGCCAAAAATCACATATTTCAGATTAACACTGAGAAAGCCATCACAAGTACCTGGAATAAAGACACAATAATTTGCTTTCTTGGTATTTTATACACAACAGGAACCGGGGCTGTCATTAAAACCAGATGGGATATGCAGCATCTCTCTGAAGGTAACTAAATATGTGTCTCAAAATAGCAGCACTATGGCAAATCCAAATGAGAAACGTCCTGAAATACAGTCCCAAAAGCCCAAAATTCACTTCAGTTTTCAATATGTTGATTATGAATTTAAATAGATCTCAATCTTACAGGCCTGAGATTTCCTTTATCACCTTCACAACCTGGACTGATTGGTTCAGAATTCTTTTTCACCTTTTTTCTTTTTTTCCAACTGCATAAAGCCCATAAAACATTGAAAGAGTACAGTTACCTACAGCTTTAAATGGAATTACAAATGCAGTTTAGCCTAAAGGGAACATGCTGCAGGATCAGCACCTCAGTATGCAAACTCACTGAATCGTTTGTGCAATGACTGATACTATTTCTTCTGTCACTTCTGTACCCCAGGTCTACACCTCCCTCACTTGCGAAGTAGCAATGGAGAAACTTCAGTTCAGAACTGTACCATTAATAGTATTTACTGGGAAAACAGATGAGAAGATAAAGGAAGGGGATGGGAGGGCAAGGCAAAGGGATTTGAAATTGTTGCTTTTCTTACCAATGTTATTGTTTTCTGGGTTTCATTTCCCAGATATTCAAGGCAACAGAATAACTACTTTCTTTCCGCTTAAGGTAATATTGTTTATGTATTTATGCTAATTTCGGTTTGTAAGCTAATACCATGTCCAATAAGCTTTAGCTCTGAGCAGAGAATCGGTGTCAAAAGTTATATCAGAAATTTCCAGTGAGAAAGGGACAGGATAAAAATAAAAGGAAAGCTGAACAGCAAAGTAACATCTCATCTCTTCACAGAGCTTCAGTACTGTTTAGGTTTGGAAAAGCAATATTGGAATAGTTTCCTTATCTACCATTCAGTCTCTCATACTGCCCTAATTTGGGTATCAGATCTTAAGGATCTGTAACAAGGACCTTCAGTTCTCATTCCATCCTTCAGCCTGTGTTTACATTTACCACAGTCCCCAAATGAATAGAACCAATGCTATCTGCATCGTCCTATAACACAAAGAAATGCACTTCTCATAGTCAAAGATATGAGCTTAAGCAAAGGTTCCAATGTACAGGTTTTAAAACAACATGGAAATATTGACTGACACTCTCAAGCTGATAGCAAATTCTAGCAGTAAGAGGTTTAAATTCACAGCCCCAGGAACTACAAATTGCTTTGAAGAATTCCGTGGTGGGAACAAGCACAAAAGTATGGGGAACACAACCTGCTCTGTACTCATCAACAGAACCAAGATCTATGCAGAATGGACAGTGTGAGGCAACTTCAGACTCAATAAATGAACATCCTCACACTCCACTTAGCATTTAATATGATAAGCAAACTTGTAAGAGTTTAACCCAAAGGTTTTTTTAATCAATTAATATCATTCCTTTTAATCATTTGGATTCTGAAGCACCTGATCCAGACCTGGCATTTTTCACTGTGATCAACAAGTGATCAAAAAGATTCCACCCCATTTCAAGAATGGCTTATTGTGACTAATACAGAAATACCTGTAAGAAAAATAAATAGCAGCAATTGCTCTCAGAGTTCAACTTTTCCAGAGAGCACAACTTTATAAGTGGTGATCTTTTTTCCTGTGGCCATTCCCATTCAGAATTCTGGGGAAAGTTATTTTGCCAATTTTTTCTTGAAAATAAGAGTGCTACCTTTCAGAACAGACCTGAGTTTACCAAGTAAGACCATTATATAGCAGAAAATAAAGTATAGAAGGAGACACACAGAAGGATGAATTATGCCTCATTTAAACTTCTGCAAAAAACAATTACAAAAATCAGGAAGCCAGAAAACCACAGAATGAAGACTTACGCCTGAGTTATACTTCATGGACTACATGCTGTTCTTACAAGTAGACACCTCTTTCCCTACACACTAGTGAGCACAGAACCTAACCAGTGCACAGCTACATAAATCTGTGCAATTAAAAGTAAACAAACAAACAAATATATATATATATATATATATATATATATATATATATAAAAGATTTTCTCTACTTCATTCAAGTTAAAGGATTGTATTCACAGGTAGAAGTGCTGTTATTTTTTGTGTCAGAATTTGAAGCACATGAGCTTCCTGCAACACTCAGACTGAGGTGCTCCACATTCCCCATAAAGACAAAAACAGAAATTAAACTTTCAAATATTTACTAATGTTCCCACTGTGTGACCTCCATGGGTTTATGGCATTCAAACCCCATAACTTTTTAAGAGAATGTTCCCCATGAAGACGTTTAAAAGACTTTCAGCTGCCGGCTGGCTGCCAGGTCAAACACTTATCTGAACATTCTTCTGTGTTTCATCACTCTAGAAAGCCAAAAAACCCAGCAAAGACAGCCAACAAGTGCACATGGAAGCTCCTGACTGAGCATGATGGACGTGTACATCTATATCAAACCAAATCAAGGAATGAATCGAGACTTGAACCTCATAGAAGTCCAGAACTCTGCAAGATGGATTTGCAAGCACAATATAACATGTGCAAACTATACTAGGCAACTGGAATTTTAACTCAAAGAGTATCTTCATCTTGCAAAAATTAATAAATATATATATAAAGGAATTTAATGATTTATTTTTTTCTAAACATACATAAAACATAAAATGTAGGGACTCTGTTTTTACTGCAACCAACCTCTGATAGTGTTACATGTCTAAAGCCAGCTATAAATTCCATACTTGAAATTTCTTTTGCTATAAAAGGTGGCTACCGTGTCACAAATATTTAAACAAAAAAGTTCAAGTTTTTGATAAAACTTCAAACAAAACTTCCAGCAAAGACATTCACACTTTCCACTCTACTTCATTTCAACAGTCAACAAAAAAGCCCACAGATGTTTATTTACCAGATAAGTACATACATGAGAAAGTCAGGTTAACTAGAACTTCTATGTCTGCACTTGTCAAACACAATGCTTAGAGGGAGAATCTGAAGACATGCAATGTTACACAATTTAAATCAATCCAATTATTTGACTTACATCAGTAAACTGACACGTCCCGCTATTCTAACCCTTAAAAAGCAAAAACAAGAAGAAAACTCTAAATGGATCAATAGAAGTCAAAACACTTCGTACTGCCCTGACAGACTGGTAGTGCTTATAATGACAGTCAATGCCACGCTACGAGGGAAGGGAAGGGCAGGAAATTGATTATTCAAATACTACTACCACACTTCTAACACTTTATTTAAACAGCAGCTGTAATATTTCTACTCCATATTAATGTTCTATGAAAGTAGCAAATATTTCAAAAGTAAGCAATTCAATTTGAAGATTTATCTGTTTTCTGAAGTGTGAATTAATCCTAAAGAATCCGTAGCTCAGCCTTACACTTGACAGACTGGCCTCTGTGTTCCAGCTATTACATTTTTGCTTTCACTGCATGTAGACAGCTTTTGTCCCCAGAATGGAATTCTCTTTGGTGAAGCTTAGTATACAAACGCAAGCAAAACACTTCCTATGGTCTGTAAGTTTGTAGACCAAGAGGGCTGGACAGAGAATAAAAGAGAATTAAAGAACAGTAATGTGTTGGTTCACCCCCAACAAAGCAGTAGAGTTGGCACCTACAATCCTGGTAGGGCTTTGGTATCGTATAGCGAAGGTTAGCTTACAGCATCTCTCCCAAAGTGTGATGTTATGAAGTGGCAACAAAAACATTACACATCATCTAAGCAATTTGTTCAGTTTTTTTAGGAACATGGGACTGAATGCATAATCCCACTTATCACCTGTTCACACAGTAAAGAATCAAAATCGTTTCACACACTGATTATCACTGTTCTCATTTTCTCCCTTCCTTCTACATTGGAGGAAGTAAAGGTTTCCTGGCACCATCCACCAACTTAACAAGGTACTGACAGACTTTGGCTATAAACAGCAAACCTTTTTTCATCATTTTCTCAGAATTAAGAGGTAACTGCTTTAGATAAGTGGTCATAAGCATGATTGCATCTCTGTGCAATCATTAATGCAATTGTTTAATGAGCAGTTTCATTTAGGTAACAGGTTCATTAAGGTTACAGGTTCACAAGCTGAGGTTTTGGAGTCTAAATTGGCCCCACTGAAAATAATCATAAAATCATGAAGATTGAAAAAGACCGTGCCCATTAACCACGTCAAGTAGAAGTCCATCCTGCCTGAATTAATCTTTAACTTTGACTAACTTAGCCACTAACCTTTCACCTGAGCAGATCAGACTTTTCCAGAGCTGACTAATACCCAGGATGTGCTACAAGAAGCATAAGTTTAAAACCACAGAATATTTAGGAATATAGAAGACCAAAAGGTAGGCTCTGGTTAAACTGGCAATTCCTTCAATCTCCTCCTGCTTTACTTTGTGCACCCCTCTGCAAGTTCTCAATATACAGAATCATGATAGAAATTGACTACAAATATAAATCCATAATTTTAGGAATAAAATTGTTAGCTTTTTTCTCAAGTTTTTCGAACATCTTAATAACATGGAAATTTGGAAAAACACCATGGAGCAACATAGAACATATTAAACTACAGCAGTTATATTCAATCCTAGCATTCCATAAACAAGAGAATTAAAAATAATTATTATATGTCTGTCTTGCTAGACCATTGATTCTTCAGACACACATCCATGCTTCAAGTGAGGGGGAAAAAATATGGTATTTCTATCTTTCCAGATATACAAAATTTATCTGCATGTGGTTCCATGCAGATGCTGAATTAATTAAGGGGAAGTAACAAGAAAAGCAATACATTTGGAATGCAGCTGAGAAAATCATTAACACTTCTCTTTTTTTTTCCTGATTTGTAAAATCTAGTGCATTTGAACTATGCAAATTATCAACAAAAACTGAAACTAATGTTAGGTTTGACATAATTGCTTTGTTGAATTTCTAGTCTTGAAATTTCACATTCTGCTAAGGATTCTTATTTCAGGAAGTAAAACTCCATCTTGCTTGTTCAAGCCTGAAGGTGAGTATCTTGCGGCCTGGGTGAAGAAACCACTACTACTTCTTTGAAAACAAGTGCCTGTTGTTTAAAAACAAGACACACTAACTCAACGATTCTCAACTGTTACACCTTTTTACTGGAAGTAGAAGGTTTGTATAGGTTATTATGAGCAGCAACAGCACATAGCAGTTCTTTTCAAACCATCTACGTAATGGAATTCTCCAACCCTCAGAGTCACCATCTCCTCAGAATTGCTAATACTCACTACAGGATAATTCTACTGGGATGCCCAAGTCTACAAATAATTGCAGAGCTGGACAGAAGACAGAAGTGTGATAGAAGACGGAAGTGTGGTGAAGTCATGGAATGAGGATGATAAACTAGAAAGCATTTGCAGGAGAACCTAAGTTTATCCTCATAACTACAGACAAAACATGCCTCATCTTAGTTAGCAAGCGGCACACACTTTTTTACTTGTCTAGTCAGTTATTCCGGTTTAATGTCCCATTTAAACTATCCAGCAGAACTCACCAGGACTACCAAACTATTTCTATTCATGCCAGCCTCAATTCCTGTAAACAGCATCAACTCAATGGCAAAGCACAGTCTGATACACCGCAGTTTGCAATCCAATACACTAAAAAATGTTAGATTTTCTTAGCACATTAGGATGTAAACTGCAATGGCGCAGGAGATCCCACACTTCAAATTCAGCTCCTCCTGCCATAAAAGAAAGGTAGGACAGATAGGAAGGGTGTTATCAGTCACCTCACTCTAAAATTTCTCATTTGAATAAACATCTTAGGAGAAAATGAAGCAACCCTCTGATATGTATTTTGGAAAAGAAAAACAAGGTAGGTGTTGTTGAACTTATTTTACCTTTTTCTCCTGCAGAAATAAAGGTCAACATTACTTTCTTTACTGCTCTGCCTGATACATCTGACCTTTCAGAAACAAGGACAAGAACTGTGTGTGAGATCCACAGAAAGCCAAGCTTCTCTTTCTGGTGCAGTTGTTGTTTTGAATCCCCAATGGGATCCTAGCCCTAGCCTAAGATCATTCCTTGGAGTCAACAAGCAAAAGTGTTGTGAAATCAGGTGGCACTTGTTTAAATATGCATCAGGGATTTTAAAAAGGATAATAATAATGGTAGAAACAGATTTTAAACAAATACTTCAGGTCCACTTCATTCACTTTTCACTTTATTTTGCTGAGTACCTCCCATAATTAGTTACTGTTTAACATCTGTAGATAAAAATAGTCCATCAGAAGTAGTAAGGAAATTCTGCCCTCGGATTCACATCTTGCAAGAAGTTGCTTTTAAAGATCACTTAAAAAGTTAATCTCAAAAGTCATCCTTTCAACCAGAGGGGAGAAAAAACAAGGCTGTCAAAACTTGGCAGGAAATCATGGAAAAACAGCACACATTCACTCTATGCAAACACACTGAGTCGCAAATAGTTATCTATGCTAATTTAGGACTCAACCCCTTTCCACACCCATCTAAAAAACATCCCTGGTAAACATGCAAGTCTCTAATGCTCCACAAGGTCAACAAATTCAAGCAGTAAGAACAGTATTGAGATGATACCTATGGTAATGAAATCCACCCTCAAAAACTCCACCTTCAAGGTGATGGCAAAATCTACCTATTCCTTGGTGTGCGTAAGGCAGCAGCATAAGAGAGCCACTGGAATTCATTCTGGAATTATTTGATGTTAGGCAACGTCACTCAGAAGCATACTTAGAAAGGTCAATTCACTGAAATGCGGTAAGACTGTCAAATATAAAAAGAACTTTCCTGAACTTCCAAGTTAACCTCCAGCAACTAAGATGATGATTGTCAAAGTGATTCACACAGCAGATGACTTCATGGAGTTTAAAAATTAATTCTGAATCAGACAAACTAATTTAAAAGGCCACATACATCAGAAATACAGTGGCTTAAAAGTGTGACTGTCTGGAAACTCTTCAGTCAGCTTTCTCAAGGCCCTGATGAGCTCTAAGCAGTTCTGAAAGACAGCACATCATAATGAAAAGATTGCAATGTCCATAGATTGGTTTGTCAGAGTTTGCTTTCACACACTTTAGGTGGGCCTAAAGGTCCTATGAATTCTTCTTTTTTTTCTGTTTTAACTGGATGCACACTTTGCACCATTAAAAATGTTTGTCATGCCGTTTGTCATGTCTAAATGCCAATAACCTTTTACAGTGCTTTAAGAAATGGGAGGAGGGAAAACATTCTGACCTTTTATTATTATTATTTTTTCTTTCTCTAGACACTGATTCCTGAACGTGGATCAATTTGCTGTTTCAAATGATTGGATGTTTGTCTGCTGACAAGCTCTGTATTGAATGCCCAGTAAAGGCAAAATGAAGACCGAGCTTCTGGCATGTTTGCTGAACTCAAAACAAGAGAGCTTTCAGACCAGAGCAGTGAAGCTTAACAAATACCTGCTGCTAAAGGTTTCCTACTTTCATGTTGTTTTTAGTATATTTTAAAAGTTTTTCCTCCCCAGTACGTTTTAGCTCACACAAGGAAAGACAGCAAATTTCAGAATTTCTGTTCCTTGTTCCTTAATTAAAAATAACAATTTTACAGACAATCATCATCCTACCTTAAGGATAGGATCAGCTGTTGGCATCAGCTAAGACAGTATCAGCAGAGCAGCTGATGAAAATACCTGAGACATTTTTCATAATATAAACCTGTGAAAATATATTTGTCTTTCGGTAAACACATATACATATATCAGAATCACTAGCAACAAAGCACAAATGCCTTTCAGTGCTTTTTCCTAGATAGTACATGCTAACATAAAACAGATATTCAAGTAAAATGGCATCCAATGTCATGGTTTAGGTTTGGCTTTACCCTGAAGAGTGACTGGAAGGCCTAAACATACAAAAGAAACACAATTTATTTATTTGTTTTGGCTTCAACTCCAAAGAGCACAGTCTGACACTGCTAATTTTTACTCCTACTAATTTATTATAAATCTCAATACAAAACAGCTAAGAACTTGCTAGAGAAACAAGACAGAACAATGACAGAAATCTATTCAATTCTTAACTATTTTTGTCTGTATCAGCTACAATCCAGATAGCAAGCAGAAGAGATGATAAGAACAGGGAGATTCTTGCAGAAGAAATTAAGTGACATAATCTGGATACCATTAGGAAAGGAAGAGCTGGGTGAAGCTTCTTGCATTATTTATGTCTTCACAGTGTAAAATAAAATAAATAAATAAAGACACTTGTTCATTAAAAACTTAGTTTTTGCACTTATATGTGTGAGTCTAGCTTACCTAAAAGTATAGAAACTTGTAAATAAAACACAAGGGAGCTTCTGTGCAAAACTCTCATTGTATTCTCTAATTGCATATTAGGCAGAAACTCTGTACACTGCAATACATCTTTATGAGGCAAGACTTGATACTACCATTCATTATTTAATACTGAGGAATGCAAAGTCAGTAAGATGAAAAACTCTCCTGTGTCAGATTGAGCTGTATCAAGTGTTCTTTATAGTGTTAAGGGATAATGATTTCAGTGCTAAGACGCCTCTTTCTGTGCAAATTTCAGTCACACAAAAAATGAGTGCTTGGCTGAATCACACATCATGGAAGCTAATATTCATGTTCCATTAATCAGTAATATAACCTTTGTAACACTGTGGATCGCATGCTGCCATGTACATTTCAAAATAGGGGAAGAAATAACACTGATAATAGTTGCTAGCAATTTTTTTTTTTAATTACAAACTGCATTTGGCAGCAGATCTCTGAAAATTTGAGTAAACTCTTCATAGCATAAATTCTTCATGTTCAAAGTTTAAAAAGCAAAAAAATCAAGTTGTATTTGATTTGAGGAAGAAGCCAGCCTGCTAACTGAAGGAAATTAGAAGAACAGCTTAAAAGATGAGCATTCCTATTCTAGCTTGGGCGTGGTAGATTAATGAGTAGATTAATATTGGTAACTTGCAACAAGGTAGAAACAGTACATTAGATGTTTTATGCATCTACAAACACATTTTTGTCAAAGACGAGCTTTACTTCTATCAAATAATTAAACATTTGTAAATAACTATTAAGAAATCATAACAATTAGAAACCAAAGATGAAAATTAAAAGGGGGAAAAAAAAAATAGTACAGCTGGATGAAATACTAAATGGATGAAAAATGAATATGACAAATGCTATCACAGTTCTGCTCATACTGAGTACTATTAGCTATGCACCTCGGACCTTCAACTCTGGTTTCACTTAAGAAGAAGTTCACAGAGCCATCAACTCAGTTCCAATATTTGCTACAGGTTTTTAAAAAAATCCCCCATGCTTCCTTCTTGAAAAAAAGTAGGAAAAACAAGGGACATTTTGTCAGGAGAAGCTTTATTCAGGAGGTAATATTAGCATGCATTTCTAACACAGTGCTTGAAACAGAAATGTGTTTTAAAATCTTTAGATGGTATTTCTCTACAAAACTTGTGAAGTTTGAGTAGCACTGGAAACTGAATTAAACTTCTCAGCAGCATTCACAGTCATTGATTTTCTTAAAGAAGGTGAAGGCAGAAGGAGTCAGAGAGAGCAGGATTCTTCAATACAAAGCTGTCTTTGACAATAAAAAAAACCCATCGAGCTCATTGGGACATGTTAAAGATATGAACAAATTCTAGGCCACTGCTCTAGGGAGATCAAAAATTGAGAGTTACGCTATAAAAGCACAGAGTATCAGACATGTTCTGTTAGGCTTGTATTTGATTCCTGTCAGTTTACCTTTTACTCTTATAAGCTTCTTTGATGAACACAACAATCCATCAGCCAATGCTTGCCTTAGAAGCTAGAAATCCCTTCTTTGAAGATCCAAGTGAAATAAATCAGCTGTCAAGCTTCATGAACTCTTTTTTTCTTTTTCTTTTCTTTTTTTTTCTTTTTTTTTTTTAAACAGTTTTAAATGCCTGTTTAATGTCTAAACAATAAAATGTCTTTTCTTCATTTAGGCTAAAAACAAAAGTCTTCCTTGTCATCAGTCACCTCATTTTAAATGCAAAATGTATTTCTTTAAAAAAATAAAATCTAAGATATACAGCTGAGATACTGTAGATTTAGTTTAAACACATAAAATATGTACAAGCTAACTTTAGAAGCCAAGAAATAATTCAAAGAATGCCAAAAAAAAAGTTCATACATATGAGTCTTTTCAGTATCTGTGTATTTAACAAGTCAGAAAAAAGAGAAATCAGAAGTCAAAGTACTGTATTGAGTTAATTAAAATACAGTGCTTCATGGCCCTAGACAAAAATGTCCTTCTACTTTTTTTTCCCGAATGTTTTAAAAATCAACAGAGGAATAAAATTCACACACTAAATTACTAAATTCTAAATCTAAATTGTACCCTATCAATTTCCGAATGTGTATGCAGTATTACGTACCACTGTTTTAGAAATCAGAGTAAATATTTAATGTAAACATAAAACAATTTTTAATTTTCAAATTTAAGCTCATCAGAAAGTGAGCAAATATGGTTTTGTTTCCCCTCAACATTATGTAGACTCTTTTTTTTTTTTTTAATTTAAAAATCCTATGTTCCCTATTATACTGCCAAATTACTTATTTTTAAAAGCAGTTCTTTAACAACCAGCTCCCAACAAAACAAACCAACTTGTTTTAAGAGAGCCGTGGGAGGAACAAGGTACCCAACACTCACAATATGGAACAGGGGCATTTTGAAGATGGATCGGTATCTAGGCTTCTCACCAATGGAAGTTGGAGCACTCCAGCTACCCAAAAGCATTGCAGTAACTACAGCAATGCCCTGGAACAAAGAGCAGTGGGATTTCTGAATGCCAGACTCAGGACTAGTTCTTCTGTCTGCTGAAGAATTATTTTGAAGATATTAAAGAGACTTACTTTCGAGACAAGCTGAGCTGTTCAGTTCTGTGAGTGCCGAAGTTCTGGGTGTGCAGAGACAGACCATTAAGCAGCTAGTAAATTTTACTGGCAAAAACTCAGACAACTATATACTTAGGAATGCACAAGTTGTAAAGAACATATTCCTGTTTTTAGATCCTTAAACACTTCCTCCATCTTACTAGGTACTTAAGTGTTTCTTGCAGACCCAGGCTAGCTCATGGGAAACTTGCATACCTTTCAGTATCCCAAAGAAAACTGCAAATTAGAAACAGCAGCAGGATTGAAAAGATTCACAGCTGACTCAGTTGACAAACTCATGTTGAATTCTTCAGACTACAAAGAACTGAGCTAAATCATGAAGACACAGGTTTGTGGATTTTTTTTTGTAAAAGGACTTTCCTAGTAATTTTGCAAACTTCCCACTTATTGAGACCTTTCAATTTTTTATTTTTTTTTTAATGCGCACCATTAAATAGTACATTGTATCACTGTAACGATAATATAAGAAACATATAAGAAGTTATGAAGTATTGCAGGAGATACTTACCTATATTAATTTCATCATCTGTTTCAGCATCTCCAATACACTCAAACTGGAAATCTTGTAAGGACTGTGAAAACTTTTGCACTGCCATGGATAAATCTAACATTCAAGAAAAAGAAAAAGAAAAAAAAGAAAACGAGGGTTATTCCACCACTGGAGCAATGCTTCCTGTATCTTGTTCACAAACTTTCCTTTCTAGTAACACTTTCTTCATAGTAACTTCATTTAAAAATTCCTAACAATATTTAAAATCAAACTACTTGACACATCCCAGAAACCTGCTAGATGCCAGATTTTGTAGACAAACACATATATTTTGTTAATAAATGAAGAACTATGATACAGCAGAATATCATGGTAACCACATAAACCTGTTCTTTCCTTCTTTAGGTGTACTAATTGCAAACGTGGAGATGAATGTGGTAACAAACACAGTAAATACTTGAAAATGTTAACAGCCCAGATGAGCCCAGAAAAGCAGCAATAATTATCCATGTCCTTGAGGTCATATATATGTTACCTGTTTAGAAGCTAGAAAAATTTACAATTACAGAGTGATATCCACTAAATCTAATCTAAAGACATGGTGGGGTTAAGATAAAAGCAAAAGACTGACTCTGTTCTAAAAGCACTATATATTCCTCTTAGGAAATCTTCCAAAGCTGCCTGAATATGGTCCTGGGAACCCTGCTCTGAGTGTCCCTGTTAGATCAGGGCTTGGGCCAGATGGAGCCAGAAGTCCTTATCAACCGTAGTGCACTGGTCTCAGAAAGCAGCAATGTACTCCTTTAGCTGCACCAATACCCTCAAAGATGAGGCAAAACTGGAAGAGTATATTTTATTCTTGAGTGAATAAAATCTAGTGTATAAATGTAGATATTGGCCTAATGTCTGAAATCAAGACATACACATACACACACGGACTGCTCAGATTTAAATATTTCCAACATTAAAAGAACACGCCACTATCCTAAACAAAATAACAGCTGAAAACCTTTCTAAATCCTTTCAAATCAGAATCCACGCAATAAGATGACTGCCAAGATTGTTCTGTAATTGGAGGTAACTATTATCAAAGGTCACAGTTCCTATCAGGATTTTGCCCTGCCCCTGTATTTGCTCTGTGTCTGCTGACACTGGCTGGCAGACATCAGTGAACCAAAAACCATACTCTGACCTAAGGCTTCTATTAAACAATTTCACATGCAGTTTCCTGTGTGGAAGAAATGCACCTGGGGGTGTTGATTGACACTTGGCTAGATACAGGTTAGCAGTGTGCCCAGGCATCCAAGAATGCCAATGACATTCTAGCCTGTACCAGAAATAGTGCAACCAGCGGGAGCAAAGATGTGATTGTGATGGCCCTCCTGTACTCAGCACTGGTGAGGCCGACCCCGAGTACTGTGTTCAGTTTTAGGCCTCACTACAAGAAAGACATTGAGGCCCTGGAGCATGTCCAGAGAAGGGCAACAAAGCTGGTGAGGGGTCTGGAGAACAAGTCTTATGGGAAGTGGCTGAGGGAGCTGGGATTGTCCAGTCTGGAGAACAGGATGTTCAAGTGACACCTTGTAGCTCTCTACAATGACCTGAAAGGAGGCTGTGGTGAGGTTGGGGTCAGCATCTTCTTCCACATAACTGGCAATAGGACTAGAGGGAATGGCCTGAAATTGCACCAAAGGAAGTTCAGGTTGGATGTTAGGAAAAAAATTATTCTCTGAAAGAGGGGTAATGAAGTGGAATGGGCAGCCCAGAGTGGTACTGAAGTCACCACCCCTGAAGTTTTCAGGAAATGTTCAGAAGTGGTACTAAAGGACATGGTCTAGTAGGAATACCAGTGATATGTGAACAGATGGACTGGATGATCTTTGAGATCGTTTCAACCACGGTGATTCTATAAGTCAACAGAGTGCATCAGTCCGTGTACGATTATATCAGATAAATAGCTAGTGAATAGAAATGGATAAAAAAGATCTGTATCTTACTGATAAACAGAACAGAATAAAGAATTCTCACCCATTATAAGGGCAAGTGTTCCCTCTCCTTCAACCTACGTCTGCTACCTCCCTGAATAATTAAAATTGCTAAAAGATTAGAAATAATTGGACATAAAATTAGCAAAGAAGCTTTTAAATATTTAAATATTTTAAATATCTGTCCTAGTTGATTGCTTCTTTGAAAAATCTATAAAACATCCTTCCTTTAAAAGAAAATTGTGAACTGTAACAGTAAGAATTGCTTAGTAATTAATCTACAATATTTGAAAGTCAAAGCACAGCAAATTCAATACATATTTCCTTTACATGCATATATCCAACTGTATTTTGAAGATTTAATCATTACTGAGCATGGAATAAAAAAAAGAATTTTTGTATTCTCTTTAGATTAAAATATTTTGCCTCAATAAAGTTTCCTTAAATCTGCATTCCATCATTTTCTCTATCAATCCTGTTTTTATTCATGACAGACACTGCCCTTCATGTACTCACACTGGTAACAGAATTAGTCATCATGCAAATTCACCTATAGTTTCCTGACATCTTAGCAAAATATACCATGTTTTCCATTTAAAGCCATGCAGAATCAAATTACTGCATCCTCACTGAACATTTCCTACTGTACATGAAAACTTTATTATTCATTACATTAAGAATTCAGAAGCTAAACACAAAATGTTTCCTACTGTTACTATAGAAGAAAACAAAATAAATCTTTCTGAAGAGCTTAGGCATTCAGTGTTTTATGCAAATACAGCATCTCTGATATCCAAGTAATTTACCATTCTACAGACGTTAGACCTAAACTTTAGTTGGTATGCAACATGTTGCTCTGAGTTTAAAGGACCACGGTTGGCTCTTCCCACCAAGTCACTTCACTCAATCCTAAGTAATTCTGTAAAACTGCTGTACACCAATTGATGATGGAACTAATAAACAGTCCTAAGGTGGATTAACAAAAAAGATGGGTCTATTGTCAGCATTATCAGGATGGACAATGCTCTCAGAAACAGTTTGATTTTTAAGGTGATCCTGTGTGGAGACAGGAATTGGACTCAGGGATCCCTATGGGTCCCTTCAAGTCAAGATATTCTATTAAAGTATAAAAATTAAGTATCATTAATATAAATGCAGGTTAATTTCCTCTGGACATTCTACTAAATATTCATAAAAGGGAAACGAGGGAGAAAGGACTCTTCCCTGTCACTCTCTCCATGTACTGTGCTCACTGGTACAAATGTCAAGGGAAAGGAAAGCAAATAGTAAAAATAAACGAGGTGGAGTCTCCATTTTATATATGAGATTAGTCATGCACAGCTGCTGATCTTCCCCTGTGTGAGCAAATCAGAGTGTGAATGTTCTCCTACATTTTGAACATGAAGAAAACATGTTTAATCCAACTTAAATATGTTGGCTAAGAAAAATGTAATAAAAATTACATAGCTCTTACTTGCTCAAATCATCCAAAGTGATACTAGTTGGACATTTCTGACTCCAATTGAGAGTTATTCTAATAGTTTGGCAGTCTCTGAAGATACCATATTAAGGGCAGAGCTGTTAAGCATTACAAAGAATAAATGAAGTTCCAAGGTCAAAGGTTTCTTACAATACTTCGTTTAAAGATTCTGTACAAAGTTCATTTTACCTGAAAATATTAAACATTATTCTGCAGAAAATTACTGATTTACTTGGCCAGCTTCTGAATGGCAGAAATTGGATTCCATAGCACTCAAAACTCTACACAGCAGATGAGCTACCAAAACTGGTCCCAGCAAAAGGACAAGCTGGGAAATAAGCAGGTAGTCTGTCAAAGATCCAAGAACTCAAAACTGAATTAGATCTGATTTTAGAGCTGTTGCCTCTTCAATCCAGGACATCCAAATAATACCATGAAGAAAATGAAAAGCGCCAGATGGAGCACAGACCCTTCCCAACTTTACAAGATGTCATGTATAACCATACACCCCAGAGTCTTAACGACACTGAGAAATCTCAATGCATTCTGCTTCTTGCAGATGTAGCACTGTCAATCACCACACTATATAAACCAGCTTTTCATGATCTGCAAGCTAGGTAGCACTGCAAGAGTCACCCTCTCATCTTCTAGTATGCAGATCTTAAAAGCCATCTCCCCATTCTTTCTAGTACACATGGACTAGAATTTTTCACTTAGTCTAGGATAGAATCTCTTCAGAGCAAAGTCTGCTGTTCCTCCAAATTACTACAAAAGCCTCATCAGCTTTATTGACTGGCAGTAACTGGCAGTACAGGTCTATCACCAAGGGAAAGACAGTCATTCAAAAGTCTCCATGATAATATAAGTGTTACTGCCCTCCCTCTTCTGCAGGCAATCAGTGCATACTCCCTAGGTGCCAGGGAAAGAATGAGAATATATCCCATGGTTACCGCAGGGGTCATCTCCTAAATGGAACCTTCAGCTGCACTTTGCATTCCTTTTCCAGCAGTATTCACACCCACCTCAGGTGCCATGTGCTGCCCTGTCGCACAGAAAGATTACAATCAGGTGAGCAGTGGTGTATGCAGAGCAGAGCAGCCATTTGCACTCTGATACATTTAGGGGAGGAAGTAACTGAGGTGGAGCTGACCTTTTTGGTAGAGTTGAATCAAGTCAGCCAACCAGCCAGGGGAGTTCGCAGAGTTTGGTCAGACATAGTACTGAAAAGTACTCAAAGAAACACAATATAATGTGGCTGGAAACAGTGAAAGGATAAATACAGTTTAACCACAAATAGGTCATACAATAGCGCTGTTAGATACAGATTTGTATAATACGAAATATAAGTACCATAACACTAATGAGAGAATAGTAGATGCCATCACTTATTCAGGGATGTCACATAACACATTCCTCTAATGGAAACCACTTCTTCCTGAGTTTGACACTTTCATATTTTAGATCAATCTTCTTACTACATATTTAAGCAAAAAGCAGTTGGGGAGAAAAATGCATCATACTACAAGTCAGGTTTATTTCAGATTTACGCTGTCTCAAATTGCCAAAGAAAGGGGGAATCTAATTTGAACAGTAATACTTCAGGTTTTTGATAATTTATTATCCAAATAACAATTGTTAATTCATTTTAGGCTTCAGTCAAAACTTGACATGCTGGGAATAGTAAGATAAAACTAAGAGTTACTTGCACGCTCTAATTGATCTTCAATTCTTTTATCCTAGGTTTGTTAAAATACTAAATCCTTGCTCAAAGCCTTGAGGAAGAAGGGGCACTATGTTGCAACAAATGATGGATACCATTACCTGAAAGATGACAGTCTGAGTGTGCGAGTTGTGGCACAGCCCTTCACAACAAAGACTAAGCTCCACAGACAATGAAACATGAAAAGATTTCTACAAGATTGTAAACACTACGATATTTTTTTTTTTTTTGGTGGGGATATACAGGTTGGTTTGCTTTTCCAGTCTGTCAGCTAGAACAGTAGCCAGCTCACATCATCCACAAAGGAGACCAAAAAGCTCCAAGAGCAGAGGTTTGATGGGCTTGCAAATGGCTCATGTCCCTGCTCAAGTAACAGCCTACAACAGACTGTTCTGGGCACACATCAAACAGCAAAGTCTCGCCACTTGTTTGCTTACAAAGATGATTTCCTTTAAGAAATGAAATTCCAATACACATCATTCCTCCTGACTGATGTCAATCATCCTGGAAAAACTCAGTGCCTCTCACCACGTTAATGAAGAAAAACAGCAGTTGAAACCTAGCAAGAAGATTAAAAATGCCCAAATGAACAGGCAGGAATGCAGCAAGCTGGACTTCAAAGCAGATGCTGGCTAAAACAGTAACAGCAGCAGCTCTGGTGACCCAACACAAAGCCAGTTGGGTTCTCAAGGCAGCAGAAGGGAAGGGCCCATGGTTGAGCAGTGGGGTAAGTGGGGGAAAGTCAATAATCAGCTGCATACTGGGGCACCTGAAGACTGGAACAGAGATCAAGCAGAGCTATCTTCAGTGTTTCAAGCCTCTAAGTTGTTTGTTTCTTTTGTTAGGTAGGACTGAAGAAGTACCGGGTGGCCACTCTTTCTCAGCTCTTCCATTTAGAACACACTGACATACAGGTTAAACAGAACCTGAGCCACTGAAACACAATAGAGCACTGAGCAACCACAAAATGTAAAAGAAGCATCGGAAACTAAATGATACTACTAGTATATCTGACAAAATGGCATGACAAAATATAGGGAACCAATTACTGAGGTCACTGACTTCCACTCCTTGTCAGAAACTGAAAATGAATGATTCACTTCTTGTTTTTTTTTAAATTGCTTAACAGATAGATTCATTTTCTTGATTTATTCCATAAGTAATTCTCATCCTAGAAACAATTATCCTGGCTAAGTTATCTAAACACTTGAAAAAGTAGATTTATGATAGAGACATTGTCACTGTGAACCAGCAGCTGTAAGCATGATTTGCAGCATTCTTACTGCACCATAAGACAGGAGCAAGGAAACATTTAACAATTTATGCAAGTAAAAGGAAAAGAAGGGGGGAAAGGGAGGAGGCAGTATTAGAAGTATAAATTTTTATAATGTTATTTATCCAAGAAAATAGTTGTGAGACATATGCATCCTTAAATACATTATGATACGCTTCTTTATTGTGCAGATGAACGGGGAACTGCCTTGGTTTCGTTACTTTATACAAGACAGAACTTCAAGCAGGCAAGCTATATCAACAGTCAGAAATAAGCCGGAGGAACAAGAACGCCCCACTGAGAAGCACTGAAGTTCAACAGCTTCTGTGTTTGCTACAGTCAATTTGATTGTAACTAGAACAAGTCACAGTGGGACAACTTCTTCCACATCACAGGCTGCAAACACAGCATCTGGCAGCACGGTTATATTTAGGCAGCATGAATGATTAAGCAGTTAAAAGCAGTGATCATACAAGGCTGTGTCTATCACCATTATATTTCACATTCTTTCCCGCCTTGAGGGCTTTCTCATTAGAAATTCCAGCTTCACAGCAGTTGATCTTAATTCAGAAAACAGCACTAAAATGCATTTTATTTCCACTTCTTTCCACTCTTCATAGTTCACTGTTACTTTAAAATGAATAAATAAATAAATAAATAACGAAAAGCAACTGCCAAGGTAACTATCACATACAGAACATTTTCCAATTTCATACATATGACAGCAAGTCAGCCCAAACAAAGTCAGCCAAACCTGCAAAGGGGCTGTAAATTCACCCAAAGAAGTGGTGCTGAGCACAACTATGTTGTAACGCATCTCTGAAGTGCAATTAATTCACTCAGCTGTACATGTTAAAAGAATTTTGGGTTTTGCTGCCAGAACAGGAAATCCCAACTTAATAAAACATCTGCACTGTAACACCGGGACATGCCCACATCACCTACAGTTAGAAAGCAAATTGAAATGCATGCTAACATTCTTTTAAAATGCAAACATAAATCCATAAAACCAGCTGAAATAGCTTCTGCCACCTTTGGTTTTAAGTGACTTCCATCACTGGAGTCTTTTCCAGCTCATGGGGTATTGCCTGGGGCACTTCTATTCTGAGAAGTGAATTTGATGAATTTATTTACACCTCTGTGCACACACATACATTTGTTATTTTTCATAGCTGAGTCGAATTAATTGTCAGGTCAAACTTTTCTGACTGTCATAGGAAACAAAAAAACACCCCAAAACAACCACCCTCTTATGAGGAATTGCATGTTTTCCAAATTTCTGCAGAAGCATTTAATGCAGCCAAAGCCGGGGCAGGCTGGCACAACAGAGAGCCTCTCTGCAGGGCACATAGAGATCACGTTGGCCACTGGCCATAACGCTTTCTAAAGAAGCCACAAGAAAATACCACAATGGGATACAGAGCCCAGCGTCCAGAGCCAAAGGTTTTGCAGCACAAGGGCCACTGCTCCGCACTGACACAGAGTTTTGTTGTTGCTGTCAGTGAACTCTTTATCCCCTCTATTTGCCATTTTTGTTGGTTTTTAGGTTATTTGCCAACTTACTATTCATGGAACATGGCAACGTAACTAAAATAAATAGCCCTCCAGCCCAACAATCCCACGTTGCTTCTCCACCTTAGGCTCAATATTTTGCTCTTTCACTTCAGGGAAGCTAATTTCTTTCTCATCATCTTCAGGGAACAGACATCAGCAGACTATGTCAACACATAATCCGTACATTGCTGCATTCCCCCGGGGTTAAATAAAGCACTACAGCAGCTCACAATTTTTCAGCGTCATCTTCATATTCATGTATGTTTCCATGAGAAAAAAGCACAATTTACTTTCTCATTCTATCGAGCACTGAGAAATCCCCTTCATCAAATGCAACAAAATTCCTACTCTCTTAACACTGTTGCAAAAGCTATTGGAAAGTCCATATCTTCAACAGGATTTAAAGTTATTTACTACAACTTCTTTAAAACCCAGCTTTCTTACATTATAGACTTCCAAAGTACTTGGAATATTCTTACCATTTCTCTTCTGATGAAGTGGTAAATCCAACACATTGGTGAAAACACCCCAAGAACACAACACTGATGTTTAACAAGGTAGAATATGTTTCTGGCCACATTTACACTGTACTGAAATACGCTCACAATAAAATCACAGTAAAATGCCCAGCAGTATAACTTCTCAACCAAATAACTTTATAATGTCAAAAGACAAAATTGGTCAAGTTCTATCCCTCTTTCAATTCTTCTCACCCCATCTCTGTCTGTAAATGCAGAAAGCTAATCTTACTCATCTGAGTAGAAAAAGAGAAAGAATTTTAGCTTGGTACATAAAAGCCATAAAATCTATATGACTAAAACTTTTAACTTTCCACAGTTAAAAACATGCTTTCTTCTTTTCATAACCGAAATCCTTTGCTTTTAGTGAGTGCGTACGGTGAGCACTGATCCACAGCACACCACGCAGAACAATCTGCAAATCTGCTTCTCTAAAGGTCAGGCTTAAACAGAGCTTGACAGTTTCGCTACATTAAGTGGTGTAATTCTGTTTTGTTTCAATATTCCCACCTCCTTACATTTTAATTCTCGTTACCTCACTTCTACAAAATCCCCTCTCTCCCACTACTTTGTTCATATGACTGAATGTTCAACAACACTTCAGTATTTGATTAGAAAACAAACTGACTACACAGGGAATTACCAGGCTCTGAGCCTTCCAAGCCTAAAACCAAATACACAGAGTTAATACAACAATAAAACCTTAACAAGTGACTAATCATAAGGTTCAAAGCAGAAAGCAACACTGTCCTTCACTACCAATTGTAATTTTCTGCATATTTTCCACAAATATGACCAGAAGTTTCAGAATGCATTTGGTTTCATGTTACTTAAATTATAAAGATTGGCTGCAGGGTACAAACTGGTAATATTGTTCATGCACTATTCTATTTTTCTACATTATACTCAAATAAATCATTTCCATACAATGCCAGTTTTGCAAACACACCCATTTTCACACACTGAACTTCTCATCCAAGAGCCACAGGATGGATTCCAACACGTGCAGAGCCATATATGTGAAAGAACAACTATTATTTTTTTGGTACTGTGTATTCATGTACAAAGTTTTTTCCTGAATATAAGAACACCTCCCTGCCTCTTTCCATTCTAGAGGTACAGAAAATTGGCACTTACTCAGTATTTCCCTTACACCCACTGACAGAACAACTTTCCACAGCTCTGTATCAGAAGATCCCAACTCCTGAGCTTAACTATTTAACCATTCTGGAAAGCATGACATGAAACATTCCTGAAAATAACCTTTATCTGCTTACAGCACATAGTAATACAAAAACAAATAGCTCCTGATGATCAGGGGGCTGGAGCACCTCCCCTATGAGGACAGGATGAGGGAGTTGGGTTTGTTCAGCCTGGGGAAGAGAAGGTTGCGGGGTGACCTCATTGCAGCCTTTCAATACCTGAAGGGAACTTACTCCCAGGAGGGGAGTAAACTCTTGTAAAGGGCTGACAATAGCAGGACACGGGGAAATGGTTTTAAGTTAAAAGAGGGAAGATTTAGGTTGAATGCTAGGCAGGGGGGTTGGAACCACATGATCCTTGAGGTCCCTTCCAACCCGGGTCATTCTGTGGGATTCTGTGTGATTCTGTTTTTATCTAACATTCATGTTGCTCACTTCAGTGGAAAGGTTATACACAGCCTACACTGCCTTTCCATACATGTTGCTATGCTTTCTAGAGAGCTGCAGCCTCTCACTATGTAGGCTAAAAAGTCCTGGCTGTGGTGACTCCAAGAGGCAGCTGACCCACAGTCACAGACCTTCCATTCACATGATGATCCTCTGTTCATAAGCCAGCTCTCACGGTACAATAACATACTGAATCTAATACTGGGTAAGAGCTCTGTACAACAGCAGACTCATGAACTTAACGCAACACAGGGCTGCTCATGTACTGTATACATTTTATTTTTCTCCTCTTTTCAAATACAATTAACTGACATTTTGTTTCATCAGTTATTTGAATGACAAACAACCTGATACAGCAGTCAACATAAGATTATACTTAAAACCTAGAAGGCTGGAAAAGGCTCAAAAATGTCAACTTTTTTGCCCTGTAATTTGTTGTTTTTGTGTTTTTTTTTCCCTTCATATTTTCTTCTGCATCATTTTACATGAACTTCTGCACAGTTTTCTACCCAGGTTCTTAAAACTTTCTTCCCTGCAACTCCGCTTTGACCCTCAACATACTTTCTCTTGCTCCTTCTGGGGATTTTACACGCTCTTTTATGATCTTCCACATTCTTCCTCCACCCCACAGATGTTTGTTTATTTCCCAGAGCAGTGTCAGCCTTTCCCAGTGAGCTGGAGCAGTAATCCAGTCCTTTCTTTCCCCCAATCTCTTTCTTCGAAGCATGGTTTTTATCGGGCTTGCTGCTGTCATTTCTCACTGCTGGCACATCCCAGAGAATGCAAGCAGGCAGAGAAGTATCACAAAAAGAGGGGGGAAAAAAAAAAAAAAAAAAAAAAAAAAAAGAGGCACAGAAACTAAGACCAGATGCTTCCAGAGGTTGAAAAAGCAGAAAGTGACTTCCTGTCTAGCAACCCCAGAGCTGCCAGAAAAAACATGGGAATTCCCAGATCCCCTGCACAATGTAAGATACGGGTGCATCCACTTTTAGGTTTCACTAGTATTTTAAACTACAGAGTTTTTTTTTCTTGATCTAGCAAGGAATCAAGAAAATAAATAAATAAAAATGCCTATGTCTATTTAGAGACAGCTAAAAACAAAGCAGCATAAGATAATACAGTTTCATGATCTACTTTATATGTGATATACTTTATATTTTATAATACATTCAGAAGGAGCCTCAGCACGCAGGCAAGGTTAGTTCTACCATTTGCATCTCATTCTACGTGGATGAATCTTCCCTACTAAATGTGCATTCAGAAAAAAATATATATATATGAGCACGGTTGCTGTAAGCAAACTATTTGCAGGAAAACCAAGAGTAAATCACTGCAGCAATCACTCCTTCGACGTACAGATTTTTAGCAGTAAAAATTTCTCCAATGCATCTTTAAGTGCTCATACTTGCCATGATTCTTACACTGGGTAGATTCCTCCAGTTCTGAAAAGACAGCTGCTGGAAGGGAGATCAGCGGCATGGGCTGGGGCAGGCGGGGGAGGCATGAAAGCACTTATCAAGGCATTTGAGAGCAGCGAGCTCTTGGAACAAGATGAGAGTCGAGGGTCATGGGAAACAGAAGCATTGCTCACCCTTCTTCCTGGCAAAGTCTTCTGCACTTGGGCAACAAAGTAAAACGTTTTGAAAGAAGAGGAGGAGGAGGAGAGAAGAAAAAAATTAAAATGTGTATATTTAGGTCATTAAGGAAAAAATACTACCACTCTGCTTTAAAGGAAATGAAACACTTTCTGTATGAAATTCTTTTGAGCTCTTGGAGTTGAGGAATACAACACTAGACTAGATTCCTTTGATCTGACAACTAACATCACAGTCACATGAACTCCAGGACTGCAGATAACAGCACTTATTTATTTTTTGGAAAAACACACATGGATGTAAGCAGCATTTGTTTACACACTCAGATATGCACTTCCAGACAGGGATGACAGAGCTGAGACACCAAACTGACCAGTGAATTGAAATAGCTCTGAATGTCTCCATCAAATTTGGCATGAAGAAGTTTCTTGCACCCAATCAGACAAGGAGCTGGCTCGCTACTTGGATACTTCTCACTTCTTAGGGAGAATGCATAGCAAACACCAGATTTATACAGCAGATAAGTTCAATACACTCATTAAAGCCTTTCAAATATGAGAAGTATTCAGAAAAAAAAATGGAAAGATTAAAATCATGGAAGCACTTAAAAGTCCTAAAGGTATGTTTATGAGAACTTAAACCTGCATTTTAGTAACAGGAGAATATACCAAGCATGCTTCTTTAAATAATGAAATGCACATCCATGAATGGGTCTCACTGCG
The DNA here is from genome assembly GCF_054131305.1 of Coturnix japonica. NCBI lineage: Eukaryota > Metazoa > Chordata > Aves > Galliformes > Phasianidae > Coturnix > Coturnix japonica. The sequence goes on from NC_140663.1 coordinate 166,775,776, forward strand.
TGAGCTCTAATGTGTAGAGTTCAGGAATCAAGCGTTCCCAAGACATCTGCAGTTTACCCCAGTTTGCATGTGATGCTATTTCCTTCGTAGCTTGGCAATACTGTTGGTATCTTGCTTGCTTTCCAGTCTTCCTGTATGCGGAGAGAGCAAGGAAGAAACCCCATAGAGTGCAGTAATCATCAAAGTACAGCAATATATCAAGGAATAGGCTCTTCGCATTTCACAGGAAAAAGATGAATCCCTTGCATGCACTTCGCAGAAATCTCATACTTCTCAAACAAAATAAGGAGCTTTAATTATCTCTGCCCAAGTCTGTCCAGCCAAATCATTTCGAAGAAGCAGCAACTAGGCATTTACATATCTCATCTGCAGGATTCTTTAATTTTTAAAACTTTTTTTTTCCTCTGGGATTTTGTTCTGCTTTCCGGTCATTAAAAGATTTAGGAACACATGACAACATCCTCTTGTTACCGTTCTGGTAGAGAGATAGCCTTTAATTACTAATCTCAGCATCCATTAGTGCCAGCACTGTTTACATTATGGCATTTATAATGAATTCTAAGCTAACTCCTATCACTCACCAGTGAGATTTTTCATTTAACCACCTAAATAAAAACTCAACTGTTTTACTACTTCATACTCCGGCACATAAAACATCAGCAGTTATTTTAAACTGGAAAAAAAGAACAGACAGATATATCATAACGCCACTCCACCCACCCATAACAGGCCTGCATTTGAACATCATTTGTGTGTTTGGTCTTCCTCATTGACACCATCCCAGAACTGCTGAGAAAGAGACAGGGATATGTGACAAGGGTAAAAAATGGTGGGAAAATCTTGAAGAACTTCAGTAACGCTCATCAGCCTGAAAAAGGCAGCTGAGGAGTCATAAGAGTTCCAACAAAATCAGCAGCAGTACAGCAGTGGTGGCCACTGCTTGAAAGTAAAAACAAAAGTCTACTTCATAACGCAAAAAGACAGCTCAAACAACATGAAGATGCTTTCATAAAATGCATAGTTAAATCACCCAGCCCTCTGCCACCGGATACTGTGGATATTACAAATGTACGTGGGTTCAAAAAAGGACTAGAAAAGTTCACAGAAGAAAAATCCATGGAGAGCTATTAAAGGCATAACCTCTTGCTCAGGAAATCTTCAAGCTGCAAACCACTGGAGGCAGAGGAAGTATCAGAGCATTCTTGCCTTGTCTTATACCCTACCCTAGGCTTCAGTGCTGTGCGTGAGAGAAAAAGAAATCTAACTCACAGCACAGCACTTACTCATATTTAGAGACAGGATATAAGGCCAGATAAACCTTGGGCCTGACCCAGCGTGGCTGTTCTTATGCCCTTCATAGGAAGATCTATACGCGTATGTTTTGCAATACACCGAGTGACTCAGGACCCCATCAGTTGTTCACCACCACCCCAGGAGGAAGCTGTTGCTCCTATGGCTGAACCAACTCACCCTTATGGTTAAGTGCTCTTTAGATGTTTACATGTAGGGTAACCCCCTTGAACCAAAGACAAAGGAAGAGAAGCTATGTTAATCCTGTGACACCAAGGATCATGAAGATGTTCCATCTTGCTGGCTGAACCGTGGGAGATGATCTTCAGGGGGTAAGTGAAGATGGACAGATGCTTTAACTGCTCCAAAGAAAAGGAGCACACTGCTGTTCCTTCAATTATGTTACAAGCCTGTCATCCTCCAGCAGAAGCCTGGTTAATAATCTGTGCTACAGAGCATAACTTTAAGCAGTAAAACTAGATGAAACGGTAGTAAATTAATAGGTGACAAAAGTTGATTTAGGCTACCAAGCAAACATTCAAATGGCTGCCAGAGAACACTGCCATCCAGCTTCACTCCTGCCACCCGCAGTGCTTACATACATGTATTTTCTTTACCCTCTTCCTTCAAAACTTAGCTCTCAGCATGAGGGCAGTCACCAAATGAAAAGCTATTCAACGCTTGTTTTTTCCCCTCAGAGTTCAGTACTCCTCAATCCTCTTCTCCTCCCTGTATTGCTTACTGCATACCATCCAAATCCTGTAATGAATACGGAATTATCTCATCCTTCATGCAAGCCAAGTCTATAAAGACAGAAAAATAAATGTATTTCTATGTAACATGCACCATCATTGCCCTATTTAACAGATGGAGATGCTGAAAGCAAGATTGCCTGAGGCCACACAGCACACTGGTGATTAGGCAGGCCCTCCAGGGCCCCTGCTTCATGCCCACCGCTCCACAAGTCATTCCTTCAGAGCAGGAGACACTAACCAGAGCTGGAAGGAATGCAGCTCCTCACACCTCCCTGTCCACACAAAAGATGCAAATTCTCTTCTTCCAAAGGGACATAATGTTCAAAACAAAACAAAACAAAACAAAAAAAACCAACAAAAAACAACAACAAAAAAAAAAACACAAAAAAGTTTATATTCAATAGAGAAACGAATCCTCTAACTTCACTAAAAAGAAAACAAAACAAAAAACCTTGTTTTGATCCATTTAACACAACCCCTACAGAACATCAGTGTTCTGTATCTGTTTCAAGTTGGTCTCCAAGAACATGAAGAACACAACACACAAACAAGCTTACTTATGGTCACTTGCTAACACATTGATCAAGCAGCTTTAAAAGACAACTGGAACAAAGATGGGACACAGCAATTAAAGTTTTCACAATTAAACTTCGATATTTACTAATTAGAACAGTTTACATTTAAATAGCTTTAACAGAGAAGTATGCAAAAATGCTATTTCTAAGAATCATAGTAACCTCCCACTACCTGTGAGATTTCACTCAGTAATCTCATCACAGCTTAATCTCACCAATCAAGAAGAAAACTGGGTGTTTCTTTTGTTGCTCAGGAAGCCTGGACAGGTTTTCCCCCAGGGAAAAGTAACTTCTTGCCATGCACAAAACGAAACTGGAATAGTTGAGAATTAGCTGAGAATAGCTCTGGGAGAATATCCACCCATCTTGTTTATACACACAGTGAAAAGCTTCAGTAAGTCAACAGGCCATTGGGAAGATGAAAGAAAAAAACAATAGCACAGCAATACTCTGGGCCTGAACCAGTAATTTGTTATTAAGGTATCCATAAAGCAAAATCTGGCACGTAACCCTAAGACTGTACTTCTATCCAAAGAGTGACTGCAAAATTTCCCTGCTGTCACCATGAAGTCATTTTCCCTCCAGCGTGCTGTAACACCTTGTGCTTGGAGCATAAGGTTTGAGTGGCTCACAGCTTGCTGACTGGTTGGATTTCCATTATAGTACACTCTCCTCTGCCTTATCTCAGTGAAAAGCATCTTAAAGGACTTGAAGATCCAATTTGAAAAGCCCAGCAGTCCTTAATATATTGACCTCTTTATCCTCCATTTAATAAAAGTGGGAATATTTTCACAAAGTTACAACTTCCATCAAAAAAAAAAAAAAAGTGGGAAATCTTAGCAAGATTATGAAGAAGTTCTGCAACAGGATGCAATTTTGAAGTCATCAGTTCTTCTGAAAACAGAACTAAAATTCTCTGTAGCGGAAAAAATTGTTCATTTAGTCTAGGAAATATTTATGGCTTCCAATGAGTAGTATGAACTGAAGATATAGGGCAAATATGATAGACAGATTTTGGAGCTTACTCTCCAAATGCAGCATGCGAAATGCTTAACTACAACGGCTGCTTCTTTCAGTGTGCTCTGTGCATCTATTGCAGTGCTGTCCCAACCTCAGCAGAACACAGAAGTAAATATTAAGCAATGAACTGCTTACAAGTTTTTGCATTACTCAGGAAAGTACACAAGCAGCCAGGTAAGAATATCTTCTTCCTAAAACATCCACCCCAGCTTCACTGACATGAGTAAACAGAGTACATTAAAATATCAGCTGCTTGAGGAAAAATATATAGCATTAAACAGATTAAATGTAATTTATCTGTTTTAATCCCTTCATTTGTGAAGTGCCCTTGCTGCTAAAAAGGCTAATTGTATTCTTGGCTGCATTAGTCAAAGTACCATCAGCAGATCGAGGGAGGTGATCCTTCCTCTCCACTCAGCACTGGTGTGTCTGCACCAGGAGTCCTGTGTTCAGGTGTGACCCACCAGTACCAGACAGATGTGCACATAATGGAAAGAGCACGATGAGGGGCCACCAAGATGATGAAGGGACAGGAGCACCTCTCCTATAAGGAAAGGCTCAGCCTCGAGAAGAGGGGATTCAGGAGGGATCTCCTAAAGGCTGAATGAGAAAGTTAAATATTTAACTGCACAATATTAATTATAATCTGGGTAAAGACTGTGCACACCATTAGTGTGTGAAGTAGTAATTCATAAATAGTATGGAACAGAGAATTAATATGAAGGATGACATATCTTCACTGCACATTATCTTCCCATCAGTTCTAGAGGACACCAAGAAATAGTTAGGGGGAAAAAAAAGCACAAATTAACTCAAAACAAAAGAATGATTTACAGTACCAAATTCTCGTGACACTGGAGCTGCCTTTATTTTTTTCTCCTATTTCAACATGAAAAAATGAAACTTCCCTTTACAAAAAACAAACCAGTAATAACCCTCAAAAATTCTGCCTTATCATCAGAATTAAGTTTTCACCTTAAGAAGTCTGAGTTTTCCAGTGGTTAACAGACTGTATAGCTGCTAACTGTACCGGTTTGTATACAGCTTCATAAAAATACACCTAAGGAAGTGATTTTAAAATTCATGGGTTTTTGCTACTGAATAAAAGAAAAATGTCAGAACAAATTTTGGGTTTGCACTGAAGTCAGATCCTGGTTTTTATCATCTCCCAACAGAGAAGCACAGCAGGACGGCTTTAGACAGTTTTGACTTCTAGAGACTTTTTAGATTGAAGTTGTGATAATTTTCAAATGCATGTATGAATTACTATTGCAAGAAAAATTAAATAAAAGTACATGCAGTGCAATAGCACAAAACAATACAGTTATCTGAACACTTCACTTCCTCTTCACTATCGTCTGCATGGCTGCAAAAGGCCCTGCTAAACCCCAGCCGGATAAAACTTATCTCTGACACAGGTTATTTTAAAATTAAAAGCAGAAGGCTATGCAACACTGATAGCATTCATGCTAACGAGAGACCATCTGAACACTACAGGATAAAGCTTTTCCCTTCAGTAAGAACTGTACAATAACAGAATGACACACCTAGCATTAACTGGAAGTAACGTATAAAATGAAGACTGCTGTAACACTCAGATATCAGAGGCATGCTACATAGTCTACATTAAAAAGTGACAGGTAACAGAGTTATTTATTACTTGGCCTTTAAAATAAAGAATTTGATCATAAGTAAGCACTGCAGCAATCTGCACACACAAGTGAACAATTTCATAACACAGACAATTCTGTATTTAAGCTGAAATTGGACTTTGATAAGTACGTCCATACTATCATAACAAGTTTTCACAATAGTCTATCGATTGCTTTTTTTTTCTTGCCATGAAATTTTAGATCTTAAAAGACAAACAAAAGAGCAATGCTATTTAGTTTCTAAGAGAGCCAGATTCTGAAAAGGCATAATTTGTATAATTCTTCCCTGTGAGTACATCTTGAAAAGAACAAATGCCAAGAATGAATTCTGAAGCAGGATGCTTCTTCCTTTTCCCTGTCTCTGGAACCCTGAATGCTGAATCTGGGCTGACAATTTCTGGTCAGCTTAAAAGCACCACAGAATCTCCTCTCCTTCTGAACACCTCTCACATCATCTTTCGAAATATTTCTCCATTTTCAAATGCTAACATAAGTACTCAGTTTCTCTTTGTGACTTCTGGGAAAAATTATGTTAGTCTAAAAATCAGTCTGATATACAAAAGGGGATAAAGTAAGTTTTCTACACTCGGTCACGTTACTTCTTTAGAACATACCTGCTTGGTCAATGCCTGTTCATAGGAACCATTTTTACTGAATAACTAACAAATGGAGCAGCCTGCACCTTCAGCAATCTCAGTTTGACGAGAAATCATCAGAACTGTGAACTGCAAATAAGAAAATCCCTCAAACAACACAGAATAACAGCTCTAAAGCTATTTGTCCTCTTGATGTTCTCCTTTCAAATATTTACAGATACCTGCAACAAAATACTCTCAAGACAACTCAAAAACTGTGTGACTGGCACAACAGGAAGCTGTGCCAGCCTTCAACAAGACCTGAACAAACTGGAGAGCTGGGCGAAGAGGAACATGATGAGGTTCAACAAGAGCATGTAGAGTCTTGCATCTGAGGAGGAATAACTGCATAACCCAGTACAGGTTAGGGGCTGACCTGCTGCAGAGAATGACTTAGAGGTCCTTGTAAACATCAGGTTGGCCGTGAGCCAGCAATGTGGACAAGAAGACCAATAGTATCCAGGGACGCACTAAAAAGAACATGGCCAGCAGATCAAGAGGGATGACATTCTTCCTCTATTCTGCCTTATGGAGGAACATCTGGAATACAGTGTCCAGTTCTGGGCTTCTCAGTTCAGAAAAGGCAGGGATCTCCTGGAAAAAATCCATTGGAGAGCCACCGAGATGATTGAGGGCCTGGAGCATCTCCCATATGAGGAAAGGCTAAGATCTGGGTTCTTCAGTCTGGGGAAGAGAAGGAGGAGAGGGCATCTCATCACTGTATATAAACATCCCAAGTGCGGGAGTCAAGTGGAAGGTGCAGAGTCTTTTCAGTTGTGAGCAATAGTAGAACATGGGCAAAAGGCACAAACTAGAATACAAGAAGTTCTGTACTAATGCAAGAAAGAACTTATCTACTATAAGAGTGACGGAGTACTGAAACAGGCTGCCCAGAGAGCTTGTGAATTCCCTCTGGGGTATTCAAGATACACCTAGACAATGACCTGTGAGAACTGTGGACTCAGTGTTCTCTAGATGCCCCTTACATCCTACAATTCTGTGATCCTGAGAAAGTGCTGAAGGACCTGGAATCTGACAGAAAAAGCTCGCTGGACTGCTGCTGCCACTGGCAGTTCTCACGGACTTGAGCTGTTTGTTGCTTCTTTTAATGAGATTTAGCTTTACTATATTTTCTGCACAATCACCATTAACATTTCTCTTTTATGCCAAATAATCCATTTTGGATCTCAGAGAAGCCTCACTATTTAATAAAGTAAAAAAAATTTAAAAAAAAAAAATAAAAAAATCTGGAGATCAAATTACCGTATTGAAAAGCAGCTGAAGGATGACACAACCCTAATTGACAGGGAAGTGAGAAGACAGAGGAAAATGAAATGAAGGAAGCACGCCCTAATGCACATGAAAAAAAATCATCTCAGTTGCACCCACACAGCAATAGGACATACATTTGAAATGTTAGTAGTAATACACATTATCAAAAAGGGTATAGTCACCACAAAGAATGCATTAGGGAATGCTATTTCTCCTATATGTAACATTACTTTCAGCAGATAAAATAGCAAAGTATAGGACACAGGATGAACATCTGGAATAGGACAAAAGATCCTCCACACAGTGCACACGTAAATCACAAAACTCATTGCTCACCCTCACAGACTGCCACGGTGTACAACAGAACAGCTGGCTTCAAAAACAGGTTAGATAAATACTATCCTGAAATAGGGTTATTTGAAGACACTTCAGGGAACTGTAGAATTCTACTGTAATGGAAACCTCCTCCTCCTCTGTCCTAGTTCAGCATGGGTCATCAACTGGCCACAGTTTTGTTCTGAAAGCCTAAAATACAATGTGTGGCTCCTCTGAAAAATGAAGGCATGTTTAAGTAAAACAGCCTCTTCAGAACAGAAACTTGTATTTTAATAAAAATGGGATTTAATTATTGAGTGAATAATATGTTCCATAGGGAAATATTCATGTTTCGCGTAAGTGGTAGATTTGTTGTGTCTTATCAGTCCAGGGTTTTATTTGTTGTTTTGTTTGACATGCTTTGACTTGACATCATTCAGCTTTTGGAGACACCAAATTCCACACAGAATCTCTGACTCTCTCCAACAGTAAAAATACAAAGAGGCACAGATAAAATCCTTACCTTATAACAAATTTGGAATTACAGAAGTGTCGAGAGTTCATATTAAAAAAGCCAACTTAACTTTCAATTAAATGAAATCAAACAGTATGATAAATTTTTTACTGCCCAGTATGGCACAAAACACTACCATAATTCCTGAGCTTCATAGAAGTTTGCTGAACTCCCTCTTTGCTACTGTATTTAAAAAGTACTATAAAAATATCCATCTGTTTTAAGATTCCCTCCCACAATTAAAAAAAAACCCATCTTTTTGAAAAGTACCAAAAATAAAACAAATGTGAACAGCTCTAAAAAACATTATTTAATGTGTATATAGATAGTCCTTTTTTTAATTTTTTAATTCTACACTAAACTCATACGTGGGAACTGACGTGGAAATGAAATGTCTCCTAATATGTAACTGCCTCATAGATGCATGCACACAGCAAAAAGTAGGCAATACTTCATTACTATCTGTGTAGACAGAGACAAGCAGAAGCTAAAGAAGATAAAAGCTCCAAAACCATAGACTTTATTTTACTGTATAATGAAGAAAGGACATGACATACAACCACTGTAATTTCTGATATTTGCCAAGAATCCAGACATGGAATTTGATATGGACAAACCCCAACCCACGAGTACAGACCCTCGCAGTCCATATCCCCATGCACTGCACTGAGAACCTCTACATCACCCAAAGGAAAAAAACATATACCAAGACTTGAATCACTAATATTTAGTAATTAAAAATAAACAAACAAAACAGAAAGACTAAACAACAACACCCAACATTCCTACCATGAACAGTACAACTAATAGCATTAATAAACTACAGTTCAGTGCAAAAAAAAAAAAAACAAAAAAACATTGCCATCATGTATTTTATTCCACTGGTATTAATGTTGTTGTCTAAGTGGCATTTGGATGGCTTTGGACAAGAGAAATGCCTGTCAAAACAGCATGAAATTCTTTGGGGTACATTAAATGTTTGAGAAAATACTGCAAGGCTGACTTTTTATCCTGCTCACAGTGCTTCATAATAACCGCTGAAGACAAGTGACAGAAGTAGACATACAAGTAGGTTTTTATTGTGCAATACTCTTGAAGTGACAAGGTGTAGTGAAAACTGGAGCCCTGCATAGAAAACAAATCAAAGAGGACCTGAATTGCCAACGACTGCAGCTATTTTGACAGTATTATGCTATTTCACTGCCAAATAATTTGGAAACTGTCAGAAAGATGGTGAGGAAAAAAAAAAGGACATGATTGGCAAAGTTATTTTTGCAAATTGACAATGATTACCGCTCCCAGGGAGGTTAGGGACATGCTGTATTAAAGAGCAAAACAACTAAGTAAATAGAACAAGGAATTACATCACTGCTAGGCTGTGGCAATGTAAATAAAATAAGAACCATTAGATCTCTAATTTGCCATCTTTCAACTTCAAAGAGAAGACACTTAACAGAAATTGTAGCACTATATACATGGTTATTGATAGGTATAAGAAAAATCAGAAGTTTCTCAGTTTGTACTGAACCAAAGGATTCAAGAAATGGAGAACTAAGATAGCTAAAAACTGACGAGTAGATCCTACAGTTTGTGGATCAGATCTTTTAGCACCAGAAACCCACCCAGAACTCATCTCTTGGGTTAAGAAGTTTTTTTAATAAAACTTGCATTTATTTTTTTTTATTCCCAATGCAACAAGGAAAAAAAAAAAAGCTGAACAAATGACTTAAACTTTCATGTTTTTATATTTGGTTCCATACGGATAAACATAAGATCATAGGAAGAAAAACACTTGGAGGCTCTGGTGGATGAAGGCTTGATGAAAGCACAGGAGAGACATGGAGCTGCTGGAGTGGGTCAAGAGGATGACCATGAAGACCAGTGTAGAAAGGCTGAGGGAACCTGCTTTATTCTGCCTGCAGAAGAGAATGCTAAGAGGAGACCTCGCTGGGGACTTCCAATACTTGAGGGGTGTGAGCTTATAATCAAGAGGGGCACCAACATTTTACCCAGGCAAATAGTGAGAGGACAAGTGGGAATGGTTTAAAACTCAAAGAGAGGAGATTCAGGATGGATGGGGCCCTCGACAGTATGATCTGGCAGGGAGCACACTGCATAGGGTTGGAAACAGGTGATCCTCTAATGTCTATTTCAACCCGAACCATTCTATGATAATTCCCTTCAACATCTTGTTTGAGATGAGTTTATTGGTTTTTAGATCATCTTGTCCACCTTCAGATTAAATCAGTCATGATAACAAATGACAAGAAAAAATAAAATGTATGTATGTGAAATATGAGAACTTTTAAGACGTTCTAAACATCTTAAAACATGAAGTTTAAAGTACTTCAGACAAGCTGTATCTGAATGGACTAACAAGATAAGTTCATAACACAACTTTAATAGCAAAGAGCTTCCAGAAATGCTATATATAGCATTATATACATATATATATAATCCTATGCTAAAATGAAGTTTTGCTGTCTTCACATGGCTGCAGCATAGCAACTCGAACATACTTATTTATTGTCTGTAAGTGTGGAAATAATGGTAGTAACACTATTTTCAACTATTTTTTCAACTTTCTCAACAACCATTTTCAGCAGGGACAGGCACTGGAGGTTTAAAGTTTGTTTGGTTAGCAATAGATCTGGCTAAAAAATACAAATAAAAATGTGACTTCAGAAGGATGCTCTCTAATAACCTCATTTGGACAGAAATTCTGAGACAACTTCCGGACAGCTAAATCACTCCTCACAGTTCCTCATGGGAGAGGGCAGAGATTGAAGTGTTAGAAGAGGAGATACAGAATAAATAAATAAATAATCTAGTTTACTGAATAAGTTTCATGAATATGCAACTTGACAAAAACCTGTCTGACAAAATAACTTCAGTGATTCCATGCCCGTTTAGTATAAAATTAAATGGGAAAAAAAGAAAGAAGCCTGCAACAAGGGAAGTTGTACTCAAAACTGATAAATTAATCAAATCAAGGGGTATGCTCACATAATTAAGGAAATACATGCCCATATTAAAGAAACAACGATGCAACAGGCCAGTCAGTCTCACCTCTGTCCCTGGAAAGGTGAGAACAACTTGTTCTGAATGCCATCTCCAGTCAACTGAAAGAGACGGTTATCAGGAGTAGTCAACATGGATTCATCAAAGGGAAACCATGTTTGACCAACCTGGGAGCCTTCCATTATGTCAGCACTGGCTAGGTATATGGGGGGAGAGCAGCAGATGTTGTGTATCTTGATTTCAGCAAGACATCTGACACTGTCCCCCACAATATCCTTGTTATGAAACTTAGAAAGTGTGGGATAGATGAGTTAGCTGATGAGATGGACTTAGAACTAACTGGCTGGCAGAGCTCAGAAGGCTATCACAGAATCATAGAATGGCTTAGACTGGAAGGGACCCCAAGGATCATCAAGTTCAAATCCCACTGCCAGAGGCAGAGATACCAACCAGTACTAGATCCAGTACTAGACCAGGCTGTTCAGCGCCCTATGCAGCCTGGTCCCAAACACCTCCAGGCACTGAGAGCATCTACAGCCTCCCTTGGCCGTCTGTTCCAGTACCTCACCACTCTCTCTGTGAAGAACTTCCCCCTGACATCCTATCTAAACCTTCCCCTCCTTGAGCTTAAAACCATTCATCCTTGTCCTATCACTGTCAGCCCTCGTAAAAAGTTGATTCCCCTCATGTTTGTAATCCCCCTTTAAATACTGGAAGGCTGCAATGAGGTCTCTTCCCAGCCTTCTCTTCTCCAGGCTGAACAAGCTCAGCTTCCTCAGCCTGTCTTTATAGGAGAGGTGCTTCAGACCTCTTATTATCTTTGTGGCCCTCCTCTGGACCCTCTCCAACAGCTCCATATCTTTCCCACGCTGGGGGCCCCTGACCGGATGCTGTACTCCAGATGGGGCCTCATGAGGGCAGAGTATAGAGGGATGAACACTTCCCTGTCCTTAACTGGCCACCCCTCTTCTGATGGAGGCCATAATACCACTGGTTTTCTGAGCTGCAAGAGCACACTGCTGACTCATATTCAGTTTTTTATCCACCACTGTGCCCTTATGGCTAAGGCCAATAGTATAATGGGGTGCATTAAAAAGAAGAGAGTGAGCAGGATCCTCCCCCTCTACTCCGCCCTGATGAGGCCCCATTTAGAATGCCCAGTTCTTGGCTCCCCAGTTCAAAAAAGACAGGGATCTTCTAGGAGTCCAGGGGAGGGCCACAAAGATGATTAAGTGCGTAGAGTATCCCCCACATGAGGGAAGACCAAGTAGCCTGGGTCTGTTCCACCTGGGGAAGTAAAGACAAGGAGGGGATCTGATAAATGTTTATAAATACCTAAGGGGAGGTAGAAGGCAAACAGATGAGGCCAGGCTCTTCTTGGTGGTGTGTATTGACAGGCCCAGGAGTAACACAGGAGGCTGCATACTAACATGTGTAAGGACTTCTTTATGGTAAGGGTGACAGAGCACTGGAACAGGTCACCCAGAGAGGTTGCAGAGTCTCCATCTACGGAGACATTCAAGACCTGGCTGGACACCTATCAATGCAACCAATTGCAGGTCAACAGCTTTAGCAGGAGGTTGGACTCAATGATCTCTATAACTATCTAAAACTACATAGGTGACACAGCAGCAAGGAAAAGTCTTTGCTGCAAATACCCAAGCAGAAGAATGTCACTATTTGATATTTTTCAAGGCCACAATAGGAATTTCCACAAAAAAAAGACTCAATTTGGCAATGTATTTACTGCATAGCACATGGTTACTGATGTCAGTGAGTGCCCTATATCCCATGGTAGTAAGTTTAATAACCCAGGACCCCCCCCCTTAAAAGGCTGGTGGTTTTTTGGGTTTGTTTTTTTTGTTTTTTTTTGTAGCTAGGATGGTTTGTTGGGTTGCGTTTTTCATGTTATTGCTGTTTTCTGGAGGAAGCTTGGACAAGAGCCATAGAGAAGACATAGGTGAAGGAATCTATATACTGCATGTCACAGCTAACAGGGGAAGCTGAATCTCCATTCCTAACATTACAGAATGACACAGGAAGAACCATCCTTCCTTAACTGACTGCCTCCTGCGCTAATGCAAGACACAGCAGCTCCTGTTTCTTCTATACATCCTCTTGTCTACTGATATCAGCCCAATTCAGACAGCTGCCCGATCCTCAGCAAAAATACATAGGAAATGAGCTGTTTAAACACATGGTTCGCAGATATCAAAGAAATATGTAATCATGTAAGTGTGCTAAGAGAAAACAAAGAACAACATTTATCAAGAAGCAGTCAAATACCTAATACCTAACTAATGAACTCTAATTCGTCTATCTACTTTAATAGCTCAAGCAAAAATCCCTTTTCTAACTTGCATACATGCTTTTAGAAGACAGCAGGATAAATTCCAAACTTTATTCAGCACTGCTGACCTGTTTTTAAATCAGCATATGCCCGAATCTTCCATCACACGCATAAGAACTTTAATGAGCAAAATAAGTAAATCGTTCCCTCAATGGTCATGAAACAGTAATAGCAAAACTGAGTGTGGCTCCACAATAGCTAAGTTCAAGTGCACAGCTAAGGAAAGGAGTTTTCATTACACACATTAAGAATTTGCTTTATGTAAAACTAGTAAAAACAACAGAAAATGATAAGTTAAATTTGATTAATGATGACAACCTGTGCTATCGATTGGAGGCAAAAAGAACAAACTTTACTGTCTCCCCAACTACTGGAAAGCAAAGGGAGAACTGAAGATTTCCCTGAAGCACAAAGAACAGCTAAATAGAGTCTTATTTGTCCTTTTAACTCTACAAGAACAACACACCAAATCTTCTTATTTCTACTTGTTATTTGGTTGTTGTTCCACCCCCCCCCCCCCCCCCAATTACACTTATTTCTGTTACAGGCTTGTTTACAGAAGAATAATTCTACTGGTGATAGCCTAATTTCACTTTTATCTTTCAGTGAACAGAAGTTCCTTCTCAGACAGTATAATGCACAGCCAACATGCAAACTCTTTAAGCACCTTGAAAAATATCAAATATACAACGCTGTAGCAAAATATCAGATATACAATGTTGTGGCACCTGGTATCCCACTTGAATATTATGCTAAAAGGAGATAAGACTTCAGAAGGCACATGCAGAATTTCCATGCTTTCTTCCCATAGTTGAATTATACTAAGAAAAAACACTACTGCAACGTGCTGTTGCAGCTTCTGGTGTCCTGTGAAAGTTAAGTTTGCAGAACTCATGATAGGGAACCAATTTCAGTTGATAATGTGAGTGATTTGTAAAATCACACAGTAATATAGCTCAAGGTTCATAACGTGATGTGAAATACATTATCTTCCTAATGAAAGTTATTTGCATTTCAAAGGGGACCAAAGGGAGCTTACTACCCAACAGTACTTCAGTTCATCTTAAATAGGGAAGAAGGTGAGGCCCTTTCTCTTAAGTTCAACGTTTACTTTACTGGTACTGCTTATAACATCCCCAAACTCTTTCACTTTTCATCATGTTTGAGGAATTCAGTTCCACACAGTCAGAAGAAGATCGTAAACAATGATTTCAATTAATGAACCGATATCTCACAGACTACAATAAAAAAATAAAAAATCAAATCTGTACACATTAGTATACTACTTGTGTTTCTTCTATTTTCTTTCTGCCATTCCCCTTCACATTTAAAAGCAATTTCAAATAGGTTTAGAAAAGAGCTACGAAAACGACTAAGGAACAAGAAAAACTTTTAGCAGGAGAGGACGGGAACAGCCTGTTCAGTCTAGCAAAGGGTATGATTATTCCAAGGGAAAATACAAATAAACAGCAGTGCAGGAGAAATGAGTGAAAACAAAATGAGCATAAACAAGTTAGAATTTCCAGATTAAATTTATTTTTATTAAGTTACTCAACCCTCAAGAGTAACATGGTTTTAGAACAGTCTTCCAGCAGAAACAGTAAGGCTAAAAAGTATTTTTAAAATGGAGGTTGACAAGTAGGGATTACTTGATACAACACTAGCAGAAGATTGAATTTAACAACAAAGAAATCCATGCTCCTAAATGCCTAAGCTCCCCATATCCCAAATGTAAGAACAATGGCAGTTTTGAGACTATGGAACAAAATATAAAGGCAATGCCATAGAACTGCTTCACATACCGTTTCAGTATAAAGGACTGTATTGTCCTCTATATTTTTGACAGGGGACAAATGTGAAGTTATTTACTATAACAGGAAATTGCAAGTTGCTGTAGCGCTTCTGCCCATGAAATCCCAAGAGTTCTATATAATTTCAGTGACCACAGCATCATATTTTCCATTGTAGTAAGGACAATATTCATGAAGCAGCTGGTTTCTTATTAATAGAATACATTACCCTTATTCATAGCAAAAGAAGCATGTCATGGACAAAAAGCCAGCTGGACCATTAAGGAACAGATTAAATTTGCTCTTTTCAGAAATCACTTTAAAAGTTTGAAAATACTAGTTTAAGAAAAAAAGGGTACAGCATTTTCTCATAGCAAAGACATCATTTAATATGCTATTTGAAACTCCAAAGCGCTCCTCTGGTAACCTGACATCATCCAATTACAAGGCCTCTCCAAAGAATACTTGCTTCAGTTTTAAGGCACAAGAACACCCATGCTGAGTCACTTTAAAGGCTCTATTAACACAGCAGCGCTTACTGATAGCATGGGAATTCCCTTGCAGGCATTCTTGGTTCAAAATCAAACATCATATGATGGACAGAAAATACTGTGCTCTGTGACAGACCACCACATGCCAGTGCTTGCTTTCTCCACATATATTTGTTAAAGATAATATAATGCAATACAGTCTGCAGCTGCTTTAAAAACTAGAGGAAGCAATTAAGCTTTTTTTTCTGGCCAAGAACCAGCTTATCAGTGGTATCTTTGCAAGAAAGCATGAACACTGCTGAAACTGTTTTCAAGAATTAGGCCCACAATCTGTGGATCACTCTGAAGCAGCAGCAGGAGCTGAGCAGGACAGTACAAACAACAGAACAGCGGGGGAGCAAATGACTTCAAAATATAAATACGAATTACCAGGCTTTAACTGCTTAGCAGGAAACTTCTTCCTCCATTTGGAAGGGAATTAACCACTTATTTAGAGACCAAGAGATGTAAACTGTTGTGCCCTGTCTCACCCAACTTTACTATGGAAGGCGACTTCAGCATTCCATAACAATCCATTCACAGAGACGGTGTGAGTTATGTTTCAAATTCTCAGGAGGAAGCTATACTCTTTTATACTCCACGTTCACCACCATAGTATCACATATGGAATACGAAGCATATTGCTTTACCCAGAATTTAAATTAATCAATGAGAATGACTGCTACCAAAATTCAGTGGTTATTATTCAATGAACTCGCTCTGCTCCAGTTGGGATCTGGAAAAGACATTTTAAAGATACAATCACATGAAAACATGTGAGGCCAAGACATGTGGGAAAATGCAGCTCTCTGGAAATTTACAAAGGAATTTTTTACATGAAAAAAAAAATAAATCCCAAGACAGATAACAAGATCATAGATTCTTATGCTATAATTTTGTCCCCATTTTTTTCTAGTCTGTTGAGCCCAAAGGTTTCAGGGTATACAGAGAGGCTCAGCATTGTACTTTTATAATTAGGTTTATGAGACAAGAAATCATTCCTGAAAACCATATGTCCAAACAGCTTAGTGAGACAGTCTTTTCTGTATTGTATTTATATAAAATCACTCATAAAAAGAAACATAATCCCCCTGCAATATTTCCACCTTGTCCCTGTTTCTCTATGTGTTATATAGCAAACTAAAACTGAGAATTTCACGTTACTAATCTCCTAGTAAAAAAGGGACAAGTCCAAAAATAAGAAAATAAATAAGACTGCTAATACTCATGAAGTCCCAAAGATATCTGTTAAATCATACTTATCCTACACTACAGTTCTGCACTACCATTTAAAATACTTTAGAAGGTATTTCATTACTTAAATCAGCCACAGATACAAGCACTTTTGATAAATGCACAGCTGAAATCTCCGAATGCATGAAGTTGTAGCTAAAATTGCAATTAAGGTGAAGAAAGAAGGCCTTAAAATCAGAGAGCAAAACTGAAGGCTTCTGCACAGAGAGAAGCCACGAAATCAGCTGTACAAAATGCATATTACCTTTTTGGACTGATTGATACAGCATTCACTAAAACTCCTGCAGAACAGTAGGCCTTATTATAGAAATTATAAGCATACATATAATGAAATGTTCTATCTGATATACATGAACACCACTCCCCCCCCACCGGACCAGGCTGCATTTTTTGAAAGGCCATTAATGATAAGGAATGAAATTCCAAAGCATACTACATGAAGACATGTACAAGGAAAACAGACTTGAATTTTAACTGAAAACGAGAAAGAATCGATGAAAAGGGAAAACAATTGAGTTTTGATTTGTGAGTCCAGGTGCAGATAGACTTCACTAAACTAAGTAATTCAGCATGAGCAGTTCAAACATGCATTTATCTGAAAGATCTTTAAAGAAGAAATCAACAGCTGGGTAACTATCAACAGTAATCAAGAAGGCGAATAGTACCAACAAGATTATGTTTGCTAAAAAGTGTCTTGGTGGGGGTTGTTTTGTTTGTTTTTTTTCTCTTAACTTCTAAGTTCAAGACAAGAAAACCCTCCCGCAAATGCATCAAATAAAAATATACAATCCTACATAACTGCACCTACACACAGAGGTTAAGTCTCAGTATAAACGTAACTTTCTAAGACAGCATACATATCTTACGTGCGCAAGGTGAGCCTTTCAAGTAGGAGCAGTACATTGAGCACCTCAGTTAGTGTTACAGAGCAGTGTATCTCTGGAAGTCCAAATTGTAGGAAAAGGCTGAAGGAAGCGTGATAGCCATACAAATGTCATGTTACCACCCAACTAACCTGGAGATAGAACCTGTGCTCATTTACAGTACTCCCCAGAAGTTTTACATATTTAGAAAGGAGACAGTGCAAAGTACCTTAGGAAAAAAGTTGCTAAGGATCTGACATCAATCCTAGTATTATTTGTTCTCACAACAGTCAACTGCTGCTCCAGAGATCACATTATGAGTCCCACGCTCTACATTTTCCATTGGAAAGAAGGAATCTCCAGAATGAATGAAACAGAGTGACAGTAAAACAAAATGTGACCTCATTTTGGGGTCACCCCATCAATTAAAATACAAAATGGTCGCAAGCTACATTAAGCATATTTGCTCTACCTCCAATTTATGTCAGTTCTCTTATCACATATTTTTCAACTTTGCATTTTTACTGCCATTGTTTAGATACTGATTGGTGAACAAATTAATATCCTGTATGCTGTCATTTAATATGAAAGTTGAGTTCTGAAAAGCTGCGCCTGTATCACAGATTCAATTAATATTTTATATTTAAACAACTTAAGAGATTATGTTATTTTCTGACTGCATTAAGTAATCTTCACTGTCTCTTCCTTAAGCATGATTAGGAAGTAAATATTCCAAAACTCATTTCCACTAAATCTCCACAGGAGTCTGAAGTTTTTCACCTAACAGAATCGATCCTCCAAAACAATATGTAAAGGAAAAATCCTAGATCACTTGGAGAGATAAACCATGGTAAGTACTGCTTGCTGTTCAAGGATGGTGCATTATTAAATCAGAAAGACCAGGGCACAAGAGTTCAGCGCTGAAATCAAATACTTTCTACACTGTTCGATTAGATTTCCATAAAGAGAAAAAAATAAAATTTAAAATATTTAAAATAACAAGTATTTTAAGTTCCGCTGATATTGATGCTAAGATAGGAATAAACAGGGCTTTTTAACAGGTCGGTGGTTCTCTACTCTAGAAATCCTAGGATAGTTCTACTTATATGGCCACTGTACAGCATCTGCGTGGAGCCTGTACAGTGTACAGAAAGGATGTCTATTTTACTGAGGAAAACCCAGGCATTTTCACAGTCGTCCTAACACAGGAATGGAGGCAGCATTCTCTGTAACATGCAGTCATGAAGCTAAGGGATTTTAAGTGAATAAAAGGAGAAGTATTTCTTCCCATGCATGAGCAAACTGTTTTTTCTTAAGGCTAAAAGACACGGTAAGCTACAAGACAGCATCGTAAAGTTGCATATAGAAAAAACAAGCAGCGTGTCAACCACTGTAACATTTGAATTAAGAAGTTTTGAAGTTGAGAGGACTTGGAGGTTAAGTAGTAATCACACGAAACAGAAATAGCACTTGTCCTTGAAGAGGGACAGAATCGTTAAAGGTCTGAATCTAACAAGGATTTTCAAGTAGTCTTCATAAAGATAAGGGAAAAACTCATTTCAAAGCAAAGGCCTAAACTTCTTCTCATGAAGAAAACTCATCCTTCAGTTTTCTTTCTTTGACAACTTAAGAACAAAGATGTTCCAGATCAAACATCAATAAAAGAAGCAGTTAATCTCCGGGGCTGGTTCGTGCCAAATGAGCACCCACGCAGCATCCTGTCCTTCCTTACTCCTGGTATGCAACACCTTGCAGGAGCAGGTTTGTAAATGTAAATTTGTATTAAACGAATATGTTTACCATCTTAAACTCAATCTTTCTGTTTGGCGGAGAAAGCTTTCTAGTAAAAAGAAAACCTAAGAACCAAACTTTCTGTTCTTATAAGAAAAAGGTACCACTGAGTTTGTTTGTTTTTTACATATATGCATATACAGACACAGAGATTTTCTGTGTAATCATCTCCTTATTCTCTGAGTAGGAATTTACTGAATTTAATACAAAGTTCAAATTGACATAAGATGTTAAGACATGTATCCAGCTACTCCCTAAAAAAGGGACGACTCTGGAAACACATGCACTTCTATGAGATGAGTCTCAAAAAGCTACCAGTTACTTTATTTAACTTCAACGCTATATGTGAGCTATAGGATAAAGCACGGGACTTGCAGAAGTACAATTAACATTTAATCCTGCTGCTGGCCAAACAAAATCCTTACAGTCTGACCCTCCTGTTTAAGGCAGGGAGACAGACTTTGGGTTCAGACTCTGGGTCAGCATCCATTAGACCTCCTCCAAACTAAGGAGATGGTAGCAACACCTGTTCCCTGAACAGACATAAAGAGCAACGCTGCTACTCTTTGACTCCGTAAATCTGGCAGAACGCATCAACGTGGCAAATATTTTAAGGATTATTTGAAGTGACTTCCCTGGAACAGCACAAGGAGCTGCGAGCCATCACTCTAAAGGAAAGAGTAAAGGAAAGTCCTGGGTAACAAAACCGAGAAGTAGGTGGCACCAGCCAGAGGAGAGGAACTCTGCCGAGCCCAGCACTGCCCCGGTGGCTCTCGGCCCTTGTTTTATTCTCTTTTAAGAGCGAGGGCCGCTTCCACGCTGCGGGACGCCCAGCGCTCACCTCTCGGAGCTTCAAAAGGATGGAAGCGCTCATCCTCAGCTCGCCTACGGGAGACCCGACTAACAGCAACACTGCCAATTAATAAAAACAACCGTCTCTCCGTTTATCCGCATGATAAATAGGGCGACATCCTCATTATTAAGAGCTGTGATAAGGAGGCTTTGACTCGAAGGCTGAACGAGGTAACGCTTACTGCCAGCCCGGCCCCGAGAGCCGCCCTCCCCACGGCGCAGGGCGCGGCGGAGCCCTCAGCCGCAGCTCCGGGACTGACCCCGGCGCTCACCCGGCCCCGGCGAGGCGAAGCGAAGCGGGGCAGAAAGTTGACGAGAGGTTTTCTTTCCCCGTCGGCCGGCAGGGGAGCCCGCTCCCGGCGCCCATTCAAACAAAAGAAGCTCCTGCCCTGCCCGCCCCCGGCCCCGCCGTCCCACTCACTCCGCAGGGCCCCGATGAGGAGGCTGCCGTCCTTGATTAGCTCCTTGATGAACTTGTTGGTCCTCTCGAGTTCGATCTCGTGACACTTCAGGCGCTCCCTGAAATCCGGGCTGTCCAAGTACGAGTCGCTGAACTCCAGCGTGGGCAGCCCCATGGCAGCGGCGGGGCGGGCGGCCGACGGAGAACCGCGACGAGAAACGGAGGAGCCGAGCGCTGAGAACGGGCTCCCGGCCCGGCGGGGCAGGCGGCTGCTGTCTGCGTGCTGTCACCCAACTACATGCTGCCCGCGGGGCTCCCCGAGCCGCCGCTCCGCCGCTTCCGGCAGCGCTCTCTCTTCCTCTCTTCCCGTCCCTAACTTCAGTCCGAACCTCCCCCGGCCCGGCCGAGGCCGCCCTCCTCCCGGCGCTGCATGCTCACACGCCAGGGACGCGGCCCCAGCAGTGCCCGCCCCTCGTTTCGCGTCGCCTCCCCCTTCGTGCTCTGCCCTCCAGCGGGGCCGGCCCGCAACGGGTACGGCCTGCAAGGAGTGGGGCGGGCTGAGCTCGTGGTCGTTGCTTTACGTTGGGCTTATGGAAGCTCAGGGGAGGGCGCGAAGGGCCGGTCTTGGGGACGGGGGAGGCTCGGAGACCCCAGGGACAGAGAGATCCAGAGATAACATTCCTCGTGTAGAAGAGAAGGCCTCATTGTGGCCTTCCAGAACTTGAAGGGAGCATACAAGCAGGAGAGGGATTGACTTTTTACACAGGCAAATAGTGATGGGACAAGGAAGAATGCCTTTAAACTGAGAGAAGGTTGAGTTTAGATGTTAGAAGGAAATTCTTTACTCAGAGGGCAGCGAGGCTGCCTAGAGAGACTGACTGCCCCATTCATGCCAGGCCAGGTTGGATGGGGCTGGGGCAGCCTTGCCCATAGCACAGATTTGGAATTTGATGATCTTCAAGGTTGCTTTCAACCTAAGGATGAGGGTGATGTGGGCCAAGGAAGTACAAAACAGCCGCTGGGAATGCCCATTTTCTGCCGTAGTACTTGATTGTGTGTGTGGCTGATCCAACTCCATCCTGAAAAGTCTGAGAAACTGCAAGCTCAGTTACTAAAAGGAAGTAGTGTTATTCAAGTGCACTTGTGGGTTTATCTCAGAAGCAGGTGGGTGGTTCTTATATGTTTATCTGGAGTAGACCTTCCATACATATTGTGGCAGTACAGAAATGGATATGAATGCACAACGTGCGTACCTTGTTTCAAGGAAAGCTGTCTGTAAACACCTTCGAGTCAGCAATAACTCCAATGGAAATAACCATCAATACTGGGCACAAAAATACTTTTACTTCAGCGCTACCCACCTTTGCCAGAAACTGCTTTCGAGGAGGTGATACAACAGCTGAGAGCTCGTTTACACAGTTTGTGATCTTTGCACTTCCTAAACATTTGTAGAAACTCACTTTTTCATATTCACAGTATGTTTTTGTGAATACTGGAAATAAAAAAAATAAATAAATAAGGCTTTAATTCCTAACTATATGGCTTGCAGAATTTGGTAAAGTGAAAAAAGTAAAATACTCTTTTTCTTAGGCTGAAACTGCCCACAGGACAGTCTCCAGTTGATATTAATAAACCCATTGAAAACTTACAGTTCATACTCACTCCAGAATTACTCCATCAATGTGCTACTGGGGAAAATTCTTTTTTTTTTTTTCTTAGTAAGAATAAGACTGGAAAACATTATTAAGTTCATAAATTTGTTACCTTGCTTTTTCAGGCAGTAGTGTCTAATCTCACTTGTAAACTAACAAACCCCATCTACTACTGGATGTTTGAAACAGAATCTTCTCTGATGGTTAAAAAATTGATATTCATATGTTCACAGTGTTGTTTTAGGTACAATTTTTCTTCCTACAGCATCATCCAGTAGCTGAAAAGACACTGTATTTTGCCACGTTCTTTGATATAATTACAGAAGGAAGGACCACAGATTGGAAAAGACCTTTGAGATCACCAAGTCCCATTACTAAACCATCTTCGTTGGCGCTGTAACCATACCTCTAGAGATGGGGACTCCACCACTTCACTGGGAGCCTGTTCCAATGTTTGATCCCTCTCCACGTGGAGAAATTCTACCTGATATCCAAGCTAAACCTCCCCTGTCACATCTTGACAGCTTCCTCACATCCCAACACTTGTCACGAGGAAAGAAACCAACATTCTCTTCACTATAACCTCTTTTCACATAGTTGTAGGGAGCGATTAGGTCTCTTCTCAGTCTCTTTTTCTCCACACTAAACAACCTTGGCCCCCACAGCTATTCCTCATAACAGTTTTTTTTTCTAGTTCTTTCACCAGCTTCACTGCCCTTCTCTGCACATGTTTGAGCAACTCAGAGTCCTTCTGGCACTGAATGCAATATTTTAGCTGTAGTCTCACCAGTGGACAATGAAACCACTTCCAGGTACCAGATCATTGACAAAAATGTTAAACAAAACTGATGTCAGTACTGAGCCCTGGGGAAAACCACTGGTGACCAGCTGCCAGTTGGATTTAGCTCAGTTCTCTATGACACTCTGAGCCTGACCATCCAGCCAATTATTCATCCAGCAAATTGTTCAGCTGTCCCTAAGTCTGCCATATGATCACTAAATAAATCAAAGCTTTCTGTCATAAAATAAAATATTGATTTACTTCCTCATAGTTTTTGACTACATCTCCTCAAATTTGATTTTGTCTTACTTGATCATGGCCTAGTGTAATTATACGAGGCCTTTCTAAACAAGACTAATGACTATGCTACTGCAGTACACCTTTCTTTTTAACAGTCTATTTGTCTCTCATGGCCTAATTATGCCTCTTACATTCACTAATCCACTTTTTTAATCCACCAGATTCCAAAGATAAAGCAGAATCGCTCTTTGGTTCCAAAAATAAGTCCTTTGCATTTTAGTTCAAAGCAATTATTCCAGTAATCGCAATGACTCATTTCTTTCTCTATAATGTTTTCATCTTCAAAAGTTCTGTAACCACACTGCTAGTTTTGGTATCAGGATCATGAATGGAAACATTATTGGACCAAGACTAAAACTGTGCTCAGCAATGTTTACTAAGAACTTCCCTCCAGCCTGATATCCTCCACCCCGCATAACTTACTGTTATCCTTCTAACTATTTCCACGTTTCTCAGTGATCCCAACTTTCTTAGCTGAACTGAGAATTTCCTAGCTTGCAGCGTGTCAAATACTATGTAAAAATATATGTAAATACATGTATACATGTCAAATACAATGTCAAATACTATGTAAAAATCTCATTTGTTCATATGTATCACATTCCTTTTCCCTCAGAGAAAAAAAAAAATTGTATTTTTAAGGAAGATGGTTTAGTTAAGAATGTTTTTTGTTTCATAAAGCTATCTTTGAGCAGATGTAATCCCAACCCTATGTTATCCTTTGTTAAGAGAGAAAATGTTTATAGCTAACCCATGAGCTTAATGAACATTTATGCCTGTGTCTGGAGAAGGATCAGATAAATGAGTTATTTGGCACACCTACAGAGAGGTTATCTAAAAACAACAACAACAAAAATCTTGACAGAAAGATAAGTCTTACTATTTTCTTTATGTGGGAGTGAGGGGGAACTCTAAAGAAAACAAGGTACTTGAGGGTATTTTGGGGAAGTCTAAAAGCTCAAAGTGTTATAGTCAGCAGGAAATAATAATATATTTCTGTTCTTGTTTTTTTGTTTTGTTTTGTTTTTATCATCCCAAGAAGATTCTAATAAAGAATCCTACAAGAAACAGCAGGTTTCAGGACTTCAAAAGATAAGAGAAACTGGGGAGGAGAGTAGACATACTGAAAAGGTTTTTTTGTTGAATATCTTGAATGCTAACAGTTGCTAGAATGGAGTGGACTATACTGAAAGATGCCCCTTTAGAAACCTCAGTAGCACCAGTCCCTTAAGTAGAAGGCTTCAGTAAATGAGTTAGTCTGATGTTATCACTAGCTGTGAAGAGTCGCATGAAAAGTGAGATAATTTTCTTCTGAACCCTGAGGAACTTTGTCCTGTTTCACCCACTTCTGTTTATTATTCTAAGCTTGTCCTAAAATCTTACATGTTAATGAGGTCAGATCAATTTTTGTAGATTTCTCCTTCATCTTTTTAAGGGCAAATACTAAGCACAAACTTCCAGCAAATGGCCCTCCTATGACTCTGGGGGATCCCCAGGGCATATCCTTGTTTAGTTCCTGTTAGCCTGGGGTTGAAGAAGGAGGGGTTTTACAGCAGTGTTTGTTTCTACCCACACAATGTGTAAATGTGTGCACAACCTCCGGTTTTGTGATTCAGTCTAGTTCTGTTAGATGTTAGTTTAGCAGTTAATGTAGATAAGGACAGAGTGACTCTCATCTGCAGGGGAATATTTGAAAATAGAAATTCTGCCAACTCCCTTGTTGTTTCTTCTGCCTCCATATACAGAATAATGGGAAAATTACTTATGGTCTTCTGAAAACAACTGTTTCCCTTTGGAAGTGTGAAGGACTATAGGTAAAAGAATGCTAGGGCAGTGATGCTTGTGAATTCCTTTGAGATGCTTAAGGATACAAGATAAACTCTGTTCCTATAGGACAGAAAATATTAATAGAATTTAAAACCCCGTCTGAGCAATTATTTATGGAGTATGTTAATTTGTTTTAGCTTCTCTGAAGATCTTATAATATCTAAGTTTTCCATTAGTTTCTTCATGGGAATTGCCAAGATTCCCAGTCCCTTGTTAGTAAAAATGCTATTAAAAGTTTTCAGATTCTTGTTATTAGATTAAGATTATAGATCCTAGGTTTGTGTTGGCTAACAGTGATAAATTAAAAATAAAATAAACATAAATAAAAAATTGAACCAAGGAAGTGTGTTTAAACTTTGCAATTTCTTGTACGTATGAACTGAAAGGGATACGACTCTCTGTCTGGGATATAGTCTGCATGTTGTTAATTGATTGCTAAATGATACAGCTACTGAATTTTTTGCTGTTCTTTCTGCAAGTTAACACTGTCAGAGGAGGAGTGATCAGCCAAGATCATTGATTAGAAGTAAAAGCCTGTTCACCATGATTGATGTTATTGTAAGATTTTGGTCTTTGTGCACTAAGGTCTACTTGCATGTGAATTCCTATCAGTGTTTCAGATTTCAATCAAAAATTACAGATCCATATTTCTTTAAAAATCTCCAGTCTTTTTAATGTATGAGTTTATTCCAAATGGTTTGGAGAAGCTTCAAACAGCAAAGTTCAAAGCTAAAATTAAAAATCAGAACCACGGAATATCCCAAGTTGGACAGGATCCAACAAGGATCATCGAGTCCAGCTCCCAGCTCCACACAGGGCCACCCAAAATTCAAACCATATTTCTGAAAGTATAAACCAAACCCTCCTTGAACTCCAGCACCCTACGCTTGCCGCCCTGAAGAGCCTGTTATACTCCCCATGCACTCTTTTGATGACAAATCTTTTCCTAATATCCATTCTAAACTTCCCTGATGCAGCTTGAAAAAAACAGTGCTTACTGATTCTTATGCTGTCTCCATGCTCAACAACTTTGGTACTTCTCAAATTATTCCTGGGTTGGATGTCAGGGGGAAGTCCTTTACCAAGAGAGTGGTGAGGTGCTGGAACAGGCTGCCCAGAGAGGTTGTGGATGCCCCATCCCTGGAGGTGTTCAAAGCCAGGATGGATGGTACCCTGGGCAGCCTGGTCTGGTATTAGATATGGCTGGATCCAACCCAAGCCATTGTATGATTCTATGATTCTCCGTTGAACATAAATATACCCTAACTGACTGCGGTTCTGCCTTGTGGTATGCTCAAAATGGCCTGTACCCAAAGAAATAAGCGTATAAAACTAATGAAGATCCAGGCACTTGGACTAGCATCTCCCAAATCCCAGATGAGACTGATACAGTAAAAGAGACTGAGCAGATGAAAGCTACTCAGAATACTACATAAAAAACAGTAGCTGTGAAGGCTTGAAAATCTCAGCAAGATAACAAGCACTACTAATTTCACTTACTGCTTTCTCTTAGTAGCTGAAATATTTGCCTACCGAGTAGGAAAGCTATATGTTAGATTGCTACTGTCTGGTTTTAAATTGGAAGAGGGTAGATTTAGTCTACATACCAAGGAAGAAATTCTTTACTGTGAGGATGGCGAGACACTGGAACAGGTTGCCCAAAAAGATTGTGGATGACCTTGCCTTGGAGGCATTCAAGGCCAGGCCTGATAGGGTTGTTTTTTTTTTTTGATTCTACTATTTGCAGGTGCATGAGATCTTTAAGGAAAGGTCTTTATTTCTGACTAGTGTTCAAACTTCACTATGTGTAGTTTAAAAGTTGTGATTGTAACTTGCATTATACTTTGTGGAAAAAGGGACTAACTTATTATTGCAATATCTGTCAGTAAGATGTAACACAAGAGATAGTAGGGCTAAGAGCTCCTGGATGTGTCATGTTAGTTGCCATCCACTGAACAATTTTAGTCTTCAGTATTCAGATCTCAACACTTAACTTGCATTTATATTTGTTCAGTGGATAACTGGAAAAAAGGGACTGGTGAATCTTCGTATGCTGCTGTGTCATCTAGCTTGACATCTGCTGAGTCAACATCAGAGATTGTGAAATTGTTTTTGCCCTTGGCAAGCCGAAAGGAGCACTACGGGACTCAAAAAATACTGGGAAATCAGCAGTGATTTAGGGGAAATTTAGCTTTTTTCCTGAAGTAGGTGGGGGAAAAGCACAGCAGTGGAACTTCACCAGCCATTCCACTACAGGGTCTCCAGCTCATGTTAGAGATTGTAAGAACCTTCCATCATAAACATTAGAGAGCTGCTCAGTGCTTATGGTGAGTTAAACACCTCAAAGTTCTGCTTTTGTGCATGCTGAGAAGTGTCCAGAGTGAAATAGTTTCGAGTTCAGCTCATCCTTGAGTTCTGCTAAAATCCAGGAAGAAGGCATTTCTTAATGCAAATCAGAGCAGAAGAATTTTTGTGCCTGGGGAATAAAATCTATGAGGATGGGTTCTAGTCCCACTGTTCTCTAAAAATGGGTCAATCAATCAGTTCATGCAAATATCACTGAGTAGCAGTTGTAGTGAGAAAATCACAGTCCACGATGCTGGCCGTGCAAGTAAATGTTTAGAAGAAAGTACATACAATTAAATACATTTTTCTTATCAGTAGGAAAACTGAGACAGGTTAATGTGTCAAAAGTCAGTTTCTTCTTTAAAATTTTATACCCCTGAAAGTTTAGTAAAATACCTGTCCTAGAATAGCAGTATCCCTTCGAGGATTTCAGTGTTTCTCCCAATGCACGGACAATGCACAGTGCAACATTAAACTTCCCAAGAATATTTTAGCTAAATACACTTTTTACCTGGGGAGCTCTGTTTTCAGTAGTTTTTATATTTATTATATAATTGATAACTGCTCTGAGGTGTGTTTTCCCCTTCTTTTGAAACATGTAAGCTACATTATAATTTCCAAGAAATTGAAGTGTTTACTACCAAGAAGTAAAAAGCTTCTTGTTTTATAAAAAACAAATAGCAAGTGAAGTCTGTTTTTCATGGCTACCTCTCTGAATGCACAATAGATCTTTATATGAACAAAGGAAATATGCACTTTTTTTGAACTTTGTCCTCTTCAGAGTTTCATTTTTTTGTTGTTTAATTCATTATGTTTTCATTACTCTCAGGGAACTACAGGGTAGCCCTCCTGTAGGCAGTGGGATAGCTATGTTTCCTTGTAACTTGAGTTCAAATCCTGTTGGTTTTTGCAGTTCTTTTAAGGAAAAAAAAAATATCTAGACTTCTTTTTGTTAGGACTGACTTTATTAATATCAGTTTAATAGAATTTATGAACTGAAATGTATTTATATTCATTTTGTCAATTACATTCTTAATATTTAAGAATAAAAAAATCATTAAAAAGAAAACACCACACACACACACACACACACACAAAACCAAACAGCAGGATATGAGGCTATGATGGCTAACCTGGGTAATTCTTTATGTAACTGATAAAGACTCAGAATGGAAAATATTGTTGCTGCAATATAAAAACATCCCAGCTCGATTTTAATTTTTCTATCAGTAACATAAACTGGAGCATCACTCAGTGATTACCCCATATCTGGGAGGAGAGAGGGGGAACAAACCTGTTTAAATCTGTCCTCAGCCTATGAAACACTGTCAGAGCCATATCTAAAAGAAGTACTGCTGCGAAGGAAGAGACTATTTCTATAGTAAAATTTGTCACTGTTGTATTTGAAGGACTTAAGAATCCACCTTTTGATATTTCTGTTAAACTTGTAGGTAACACTAAATGCAGGTGAATTGAGATGTAGTCTGTGGTTTCAATGTAGAAGTTGCCTGGCAAAAAAGTCCTGGAAAAAGTGATTTTTTCAATAAAGATAAGTGCAATATATGTAGTGCACTTAAGTGCAAATACAGAATAAGGGACAACTATTCAAATAGAAATTGTATATATTAATCTAGAGATTATAGCAGATTCACGAGTTGAGCTTTACTTAACAATGTCATGTAATTGTTAAAAGTACATCTTGTAGCAACTCTGTTATATCAATAAGCTCTGGGCTGGACTACTTTCCTCTGTTCTCAGGTATGGTTTTTCAAGAAAGATGTGGAAACAAGGAGCAGAGATCTAGGAAACAAAATGAACTGTTGAACATAGGTAGAATGTGTTGTATGTAGAGAGAATACTGAGTGGTGATGCCAGCCTGCTTCAAAGAGGAGGCATCATCTGTTTTCCTTGTTCACTTTAGACAGACAAAAGGTAGTTCTTTAAAAGTGCAGCATAAGAGATTCAAGCCAGGAAAATAATAATAATAATAATAATGATAAGAATACTTAACTGTGTGAATAGTGGCCCATTTATTCTTAAAAGCTATGAATAGAGCATTTGCATTTTTTTCCTTGAATATTGTCTGTTTCATACTTGTCCCTAAATAATGTCAGTTGTGTGTAAAGTAGAAAATTTCTCAAGCTATCTCTTCTAGCTTCTAGTTTTTAGGCTATGAAGTCTTTACATTATATCCTCTCTTTGAATTGCCCCATATCTTCCTGGAAGCATTCAAGGCCAGGCTGAATGGGGCTCTGAGCAACCTGGTCTCGAGGGAGTTGTCCCTGCCTACAGCAGGGAGGTTGGAATTAGGTGATCTTATAGGTCCCTTCCAACCCAAATCATTCTATGATGACTGATACTGATAGTTCCTAGCAATGAGGAATTTATCAAATTCCCTAAGAACTGAAACTATAATTGAAACCCTAACTTCTGTGTTGCAAGACTGTGAGGTCTTGGCTATCCACGTTTTTACTTGTCTTCACAAAGTTTAAGCTTAATTAGGCCTACTTGAAAGCCTACTAAAGTCAAGAGTGATTTTGATTATTTTCATGGGGCTTTGAATCTAATCATTTGAGCTTTGTTAAACATCTGTTGCTTTGGTTTTATCACTCTTGGCTCAAATACTTAAGAGTAACATGTCTTCATCAAAATAGGACTTAGTTTGGGAATATCAACTGAAGTCACTGGGCTACTGAAATAAAAAGTTTTTATTTTATGTTATTTTTTGCAAATAATACTTTTTTTTTTTTTTTTCCCAGTGTTTCTTTCAAGCATTTAAGTTTCTATTGAGAAAATACCTCAAACTCATTGTTCCAAATACATAAGCTGCTACAGACGAGGAATTATCTATTCCTTCTGTGTCACTGCAATTGACTGCCAAGATAGAGGTTTTCACTGAGTTATCAAAGTGAGCACTTACCATGATGTATCCAGATGAAATGAGTGTGTTTCTTTTTCTCACTCCCTTACCACTTCAGAGAGATATATCTGTCTCATTCAGTGTGCTAGAAAAAAAAATACTGTCCTGCTTTTTCCACTTAGCTGTTGCATCACCATCTGATGCAAAGGAGAAGGGCCCCTGATTCAGAAGAAGTTTTGTCCTGCTGAGCTTAGAGTTATGCTCACAGCTCATGAGAAGAGCTGTATTGCATGCAGCCAAGGAGTTTCACAATAGCAAATTATGTTTGTTTTTTAAAGAAAATGTATTGATTGATTATCCATTTATGTACAGTTTGGGAAATTCTGAAACTTCATTCACATATGTAAACGGTTCTTTCCCTTTTATCACATATTTGGCAGCAGAGATTTTAATAGTATATGTATACTTTATTCTGCTTGTATACTAATTACAGGATCACAGTGCTGGCAGGGACCTCTTGGTGCTTGTGCTTCCACCTCTGCTCCAGCAGGGGCATGCAAAACAGGGTGCCCAGGCAGTCCAGTATATCAGTTACCAGCATATCTTCCAGTTACCAGCATATCTTTCAGTTGCACAACACAAATATTTGAATAGATCTTTCACCCTAAGATCCTTTCTGACAATTTCTCAGAAGCTACTGTATAATAAGTTCAGGTGACTTTTATGAAGGTATTATAGTTTTGGAGGCTCTATTTTGAAAGATGGGCTGCTGTTCTATGATAATATCTGTCATGCAGGGTATTAGGAAGAGAAATGGTGACTGTACTAAATAGTCAGCTTACACAGGTGTAGCTTTGCCTTATCAGAACTGTGAGGAATTTATCATTTTGAAAGATAGCTGGGGCAGGTGACTTAAATGACTTGTTCAAAGTCTTGCTAGATACCTGTGACAGAGGATGAAGCTAGCTCATGTTTTTTGAGTTCAGGTTAAAATTATAGCTTCTCGACTGTTATTTTCTCCTGTTTTCTTGGACGGTTGAATAAAGTTCATGGTTGTTGAGTTCTGTGCTAATAGATCAGTATTAGGTATAAATAGCACAATTTTCATTGAACTACTTAAGCTGATGTAATTGCTCTTAAAGGGCAAAGGGGATCTGTTCTATGAAAAGCTAAAAAATACATAAAAGTATATATAAAGCTAATGAAAATAACTGTAGTCATACAGAATTGTGTGAACAGAAGCTTGGAAAACCAGTTTGAGGACTGAGTAAAACAGTAATCCGCATGATATAACAACATCCTCTAGGCAGTAGAATAATCTTCCAACCACATAATTTAGGTCTTCTCAGGAAAAAGGATAGCCTTATGCCTTCAAATTGCTGAGGCAGAGAGACATGACAGAGTCTGAACAAAACCAGAGTTGGATACGTGCCCAAATCAAGAAGCATGCCAATCTGCAGTGCTTCAGCCAACAGGCTGTATTCCTCACTCGATTCACAGAGAGAGCCCCTCTGTAGGGTTCCAGCCATGGGAGATATCCTGGACTTGGTCTCCGGTGGTATGTGCTGTGGAGTGTAAAATGTTAATTGGAAACCTGTTAAGCAGAACTAGTCATACCATCTCCCTTTTTAACAGAAAACTCATTAAAGATAAGTTACTACAAGTTGGTATTTTTTCCTTCCCTCCTGCAAACAGCTGTTTTCATTATGCTTAAACATCTTTGCCTGAGGTGTGATCACTATCATGTTTTAGGCTTTGTTGGGATTTATCCTCTGGACTAGAGACCTTAAATGTGGGGAAGCAGGATGCAGAGTCAGCAATAGCATCACACACCTGCAGATCTCTTGATTTTTAGCTGTTGCCTGCCTTTCTCATCCTATCCAACTTCTTCATATATCACTGCCAACCTCTACTGTTGATTCAGTTCACAGCTGCATTATTATTATTATTATTATTATTATTATTATTATTATTATTATTATTATTATTATTATTATTATTTTCACGGATCTGTGCCTTAATAGTGCTTTAATTTCTTATCTAAAATATTTGGAATGACAGTACTTCAAGATACATGTTAACTCTCCCTAGGCTAACTAAACAATATATACTTCTGTTTCCACAGCTGCTTATGTCTATTATCACTTTATACTTACTGCACCAATTTGACTAGATATAAACTATTGCAGCTAAGGAATGTATCCTTGTTGTGAATGTGTGTGGGATGCTCATGATAAGAAAAAGGTTGTAGGTGCCACAACCTTATGAGCAAAGAGCAAATCTGGATTTAATTAATCTTTATAACCTACTTGCAAAACATCTATTTCTGCTGGAATTGATTTAAACATGTTAGTGTATATCCCACAAAAAAATGAATTTTGTGATGCTTCCAATAGCGCTTTAAATACAGAATTGTTTACCTGTGTTCTGGTTAGCATTTTTCTACAGAAGCTTTGAAGAGCAAATGGACATAAATGGTTACTGACTCTTCTAGAGCTTTCAGGCTCAAGAAAGTAACTCAAGTTTTCCTAAGGAAAAGTTAACAGCTCTGTGCTTAAGTTATTCAACCTTGATTCAGCCTTCAGTTTCTTCATACATCATATCTTAAACACAGGAGAAAAAAGAAAACATCAATTCTAGAAAAGCCTTGAAAGCAATTCACAAAACATAATAGTGTGCAGGGCAACATCAAATCCTCTTCTATGGGATGTATGGAAGTCTATGTGTGTGTGAAATGAGGTTGTAACTGCATCAGGAATGTAGAAGAATTGCATTAGGAAGTGTTCCTGAAAAGAGAGGTGAAAGTTTAAAGCTGTTTAGACTGAGGAGGGTGTAGAGGTCTTTACTGGAAAATATTCTGCTAGTTTGAAGTAATGCCTAAGAAAAGAAAAAGTGTTAGTCCTTTTACCTTCTTTTATTATACAAGAAGTCTAGCTTTACTTTTTTGCTACATCGCTTGAGTTGGTCTGTATCTGGTGCATGAGTTGACATTGCTACTCACAAGTATAGTTATTGTGTCATCTAACGTTAACTACTGCTAGCTCTACTGGAAGGGGCAGTTCAGTGCTTTTCCCTGCCCATATCTGCTTCACTCTTCCTTATTCTTTGCCCTTACCTTCAACTGACCCCAAGGGATCAGGTAAGGCTCACTAACACAGAAGTAACTACACAGTGTCAGGGAAAGGTGTGGGGAAATGAAGTAAAATGCTGTAATGCATTAATTTAGCTGAACTAACAATCTGCGTTGCTTGCTATAAGACAAATTACTGATTATTTCCATAAGGGTTAGCACAGAAACAGCTATGGGTCTGCTTTGCCATGCCAAATGATGACAGCCTGAGTACAAGCACAAACCACACCAGAAATGCCCGGAAAATGTTACTCAAAGACTTGCAAGCTCTAATTTAGGGAAGAGTTTTGAGGACTGTGTTATAGGACTCGTATACCAAAATATTCAATAAAAACTTTAGGCTGTTGTTGGAGAATCATGTGATTTTTATAATTCTAGGGAGTTTACTTCTTATTTTGTCATAATAATGAGGCAAAATGTAGTGTGTGCCTGAAATTAGTTTTAGTGCTACTGCTATTTTGACAGTTACCCATGGAATTCAGGGGAGAAATATAATTCTGCTAAATTAGATTCAGTGTTTCAGATAATCCCTTTTATTACAGATGTCTGCATTTTTTCACCTCCTTCAATTAAATGTGATACTTAGTAGTAGAAGTAAATCAGCTTGGCCAGCATGTATCAAACCAGTGATCACCCACAGAGAAAATTTAACAAGTGAATACAGACCAAACATTCATACTAATTGGAAAGAAAATCATTATCTTTTGATGCAAGGAAATATCAAAGATGACAGTTGGGCAAGAAAAACTAGGAACACGGCTGTATCAACTGCTGTATTAAGAACGTTTTTCATTTACATATATCAGCTTCTGTGATTTGTCATTTCATTTGGAATGCAGCACCATAACATCTGAAGCTGCCTTATAGCCAAATTCTGCAGATGTAATTCAAAACAAAAAGACAAAGCAAACCTTGGTCACATAAGCATCTTGGATATTTTTTTCTTTGAATGATGAGAAATTCTGTATTGAATCCACAAGGGTTAAATCCCAAAGGATTCTGTTCAACAACAACAAGCCAAACTGAGTGAATATTTATTAATTTGCTCATTTCTGGTGCAATAAATGTATTTCTCTGAGTAGATTTAAAGTGTGAGTTTGGGAATGAAGTGCTCACTAAATGAAATTCCTGTTGTGTTCAAAAGTACCTAAATTTGCAGAAGATATAAAAGCCAAACAGAATATCCAAGATTTGGCTGTAAGTGTGTATTACTGTATAAAGTATGTGAAAAGAGAGATGATCACAGCTAATAAGTTTTTCTTCAGCTAGTGATTTAAATATGTGGCTTCCACTTGCCAGTTTCACATTTGCATCACAGGAATTGCTGGTGGCCTGTATTTTGTAAGGAAGAATTTGAATTTGTGAAAATTAGAACCTTTGTAAAAGACAGCTTACATATATAACATAGTTATATATGGCACCAAGAGGAAGTGTCAATCTGCCTGAGGATCTGCAGAGGGACCCGGATAGGCTGAATAACTGGGTTGAGGCCAGTGGGATCAAATTCAACCAGACAAAGTGCCAGGTCCTGCACTTTGGCCACAACAACCCCAGGCAACACTTGTACAAGTAACCCCAGGCAACACTTGTACTTGTACAAACCCCAGGCTTGTAGCAGGCAGATTGGAAGGATGTGTAGAGGAAACACATCTGGGTGTACTGGCTGACACTCAGCTGAACATTAGCAAGCACTGTGCCCAGGTAGCAAAGAAGGCCAGTGGCATCCTGGCTTGTATCAGAAAAAAAAAGCCTAATATTCTTAAAACTTTGAAATAAATCTTTTTGGGATGTTCTATTTTAAGACCTGTTCTACCAATCTTACATGTATGTTTGTTTGATTATTTCAGTGAAAAATATGCCTGCTTCTTGTCCACTTAATGTAAACTTACTGTACTTACATTGTGGTTATTATTTTTCTGGCTTCTTATGAGCAACAAATGAGTTGAGAAAAAAAGAAAATCAGAGAAGACCAGACACAAACATCAATGAATATTTTATTGAGATTTCAGAGATACTCCTAAACCTGACATTCACTGAGTCCTAACTGGAGGGAAGACGGATGAGCATCTTGTCTGTAAATAATGTATCACTTTGGCTAGCTAAAATCTTAACATTTTTCATTGATGTAGGTATCAGAAGATTCAGTTCACTTGCTTTATAAGGGATATGCAGCATAAACTCAGATGTACTGAGGTGTCCAAGCCATCTTCTGGAAACAGTAAAAAAGCATGATAATTCTGTAGGTCAAGCCCGGGAACTCACATTGAGAGCACATTTGACACAACCACAGACAGCCTGAGGTGGGAAGGCTGCTCTTCAGATCAGCCCCCTGCTTATAGCAGTCAGCAGCATCAGGCTGTCAAACCAGCAGGAACTGCTTCAAATTTTGAGTATCTGCAGAAATGGAAACTCCATAGCCCCTCTGGGAAACCTGTTCCAGTACCTATTCTCATGAGGAATTTCCCGTCTTTCAGTTTCTGCTCATTGCTTCTTGTCCTGCCACTGAACAACACTGAGGAGTGTGTGGTGCTTTGTTTTTTTATATTCCTACCAAATATTTATCAACATGTACTTTCTTCCAGACTTCAGGAAATGCCCTCCCACTCCACTCCATGCTCCAAATCTATTTTATCAGACATCCAGAGTGGTCCTGCAATGGCATCAGCCAACTCTCTCAGGATTTGTGGGTACATCTCCAATACTCCCAAAGGAGGAAAAGCTCGTGGGGATATATTGGGCTCTGCTCCTGACAGCTGGTAACAGGATGCATAGGAATAGCACAAAGCTGCACCAGGTTCAGACTGGGCAATAAAAAAAGAATATTTACTGTGAGAGTGGTCAAACTCTACAACAGGCTTCCTGGAGAGATGGTTGGTTCCACATGCCTGTGGGTGTTGAAAAGCCATTTGAACCCAGTAACATGCTTTATCTTCTGGTGTCTTGAAGGTCTCTTCCAGCTATGCTATGCTATGCCATGCTATGCTATGCTATACTATGCTATGCAATTCCATCCCATCCACACCATCCCATCAGATGCCATGGACATGTGTTTGTCTGTTTTGTTAAAATATTCCCTAACCTGATTATACTCTAGTTGGGATAAGTTTTGCTCAGTCTAGGCTTTCCCACTAGTCTGAGAGCTCTGGAATTCCTGATGGCAAATCAGCAAGACAGAAAAGACCAGGGCAAAGAGGGTAGTAAATGCTTCAACCTTTCCATGTCTGTTGTCACCAGGGCTCCTGCACTGGGCCCACATTTCCCTTGGCTTCCTGCTGACCTCCCCATAGGAGACTTTCTCAGTGTCCCTCATGTCACCAGATTTGACTTTGTCCCTGCATGCTCAGATGATTCCTCTATGTATTCCCTATGGATCTTCTGCCCCTTCTGTCACCTTTTCCATGCTTCTTTTTAATTTTATTGTTTTAACTTCAGACTTTAATCTCCAGTTTCTGATTCACGATTGATTTTATATTAGAAAATTTCAATTTGATGTTAATTAATTTGAACATATATTCTCTGGCTTATTCAGAAGGCATTTATGAGCATATAGTAATTTGCACCAAGAACATTTTTCTTCTCCAACCTACTGGTAAGCATTCTCTGGTTTCTATTAAAAAAACCCTATGTTAATATTGTGAGTGTCACCCTTTCTTGGGATGTTAATAAAGGATATGATTTTACTTTGGAGCTATACATCACCTACCATAAAAAAGTAAGTTTTTCATATTTTCAGTAAAATATCAGATAATTTGGTAAAGAGAGACCTCCTCACCACATAAAGACTTGTTTATTATATTACCCTTACAATCTTTACAGTGGAAAACCAAAAGGTTAGAACTGTAAAATAAAAGCACATCATAAAACAAAACTTAGTGCCTAGCAATGCTTTCCAGCTGCTTTCACTAACAAATTTTTGTAGCTTTAGAAAATAAAAGATGTGGGACAGCAAATGAGCTTTACGCAGATTTACATTTCATGGATTTCCATTCTGAAAGCTCTGCTGATTCAGCTACCAAACCTGTAATATACTGCAGTAATTGTACATAAAATTGCTGCTGTGTTGGCATGATTTTGCTGCTTTTGGTTTACATGTTTGACATTTTCTGCTTTCTTTGGTATTCCAGTCCTGTTTAATATAAAGAAGTATTCCTACACAAGGAGGAATGAAGTTCACTAGAATTCTCTGTATCCATGCAGATCTGATGTACCACAGGCAGTTTGGTGATACTTGAGTGTGGCCCATGATTCTTATATTTTCTTTGTTACACTGAGTCTGACTGCTTTTGTCTATCCTTCCTGTCATCTCATATCAGGTTTTTTATATATTTAATCACCACCTACACAGTCTTATCTGCTTGCTATCTTATGAGGTAAACAGTCCTGGGCCTCACCACTTACATGGGAGACTGCCAAGAAGTCTGATTCATTTAAGAATTTCAGCCTTTATTACTTTCTATGTTTTCTATGTTTTAAAATGATTTTGTTTCCTGTAATATCTGCCCCATTTCCAAAGCTTTCATTTCCAGTTTATATATTTCCCCACAACAGGCAAGACTGGATATTTCTCATTGGGTTTGTTCATCTGCCTCTCCAGAACTTTAGAGGAAAACATTAATGGATCAAAATAAAGATTTGAATTTCTTCTTGATCTAGATAGCTACTGCGTTCTTTGCTGAAAATGTTAGAATTATTCACCACATGGTAGGAAACTTTTATTATTAATTCCTGAGAAATATGATCTCATTGTTCTGGGGGTCACAACCATTACACATAACTATTTGACATCTTGGATGATTAATTAGTTTTTTTCTTGGAAATTCATGCTTCTTCAAGTTTTTCAAGTGAAAATTAAGATCCACCAAAATATCACGTAAAGCCATTAGCCTGTCTTCTGATTTCCAGACCTCTCTGCTCTTCTATCTCTGGTATGTCTTTCTGAACATTTTTACATATATCCAAAAAATCCTAACTGTAGTTTAGTTGTCTGTTGTTCTTTCCTTTCTCAGATGACAAGAATGTCTCTTTCTCTCAACTCAAGCACAGACAGACAAACATATGTCCTCCC
Source organism: Coturnix japonica (assembly GCF_054131305.1). Classification (NCBI taxonomy): domain Eukaryota; kingdom Metazoa; phylum Chordata; class Aves; order Galliformes; family Phasianidae; genus Coturnix; species Coturnix japonica. The sequence continues at coordinate 166,814,616 of NC_140663.1, forward strand.
AGATCTTTATTCCATTAACTCCTCTGCCCGTATTGAACCGCTGCCTTTATGGCAATTACTCAGGTTTTCTCAGACTCACATTTTTCAAATTTAACAAAGCGAGTGTCTGTTACTGTCTTCCTAACTATGGAGTAAGAAAAAACTGTAGACTTACCATCATGTTTTCCAGCCACTGACGTGAGGCTCCAGTGCACAGTTCCAGCTGGCAAGATCTGCCTGCAGATATCAGGAGATAAATCAGTGCATGCTGTGATTATTTCCCTAAAGTATCATTGCCTAAAATCTTAGTGGGAGGCATCCAGGTTATCAGTACTGGCCACTATTTTCAGCAATTAGAGGTTAGGAAAATATCACCAATTCAGTTCTTTAAGAGATAACTTATGAATGATAAGTGTGTTTATTTAGTGCATACACTAAAGAGACTGAAGTAACGTGATCTTAAAGGGAACTTATAAGGTGAGGGAGACTGACTTTTTACATGGGCAGACAGTGATAGGGGGAATGGTTTGAAACTAAAAGAGGGGTGGTTTACATTAGGAAATTGTTTTATTTTGAGAGTGGTGATGTGCTGGCACAGATGCCCAGAGAAACCTCTGGGTCCCATCCCTAGCAGTGCTGAAGGACAGGTTGGACAGTGCCCTGGGCAGCCTGAGCTGGTGGGGGACAACCAGCCCATGGCATTGGAAATGGGTGGTGTTTAATGTCCCTTCCAACTCAAGTTATTCTGTGCTTCTATGAACCTGTCCTTACAATCTCAAGCATTTCAAGCAAGAGATTATGCACTCTCCTTTTTAAGATTTTATTTTATTCTAATGCAAATGTCAACACATTGCAAGATCTAGTATGTCTTATATGCCCTGCCCAGCCTCACTTGGGACCTTCAGGTACCCTTTCTGCTCATTGATCTGGAAGCTCCTCTTAAGCTCATGCCTGCACAATCAGTTACTGTGGAGCTGTTTTGTAGATTGTGGCCTTGTTTTCTGGATGGATGTATACCTATAGTACAGGTTGGTTGTCCATAGTGCTGCCTTCTGGATGGGCTTCAGACCTTTTAGCTTGTCTCTACTCTGGTGCTGTTTCTGGTCCTTCTGGTTGGCTTAACTCTGGATGGGCCTTCTTAGTCATCTTGCTGTGCCTGGGACTGGTGTCACAGTATTATAGAATCACAGAAACATTAAAGTTGGAAAAAATGCTAGGATCATCTAGTCCAGCTGCCAACCTATCACAACCATGCCCACTAAACTATGTCTCTCAGTGCCACATCTACATGTCTTAAAAACCTCCAGAGATGGTGACTCCACCACTTCCTTGGGCAGCCTGATTCAATGTATTACAACCCTTCCTGAGATGACTCTTTTCCTAATACCCAGCCTGAACATCCCCTAGGGATAATGTTCTTCTTTTGCTGCTCTTGGTGCTTCCCCCTAAGGGGGCTGCAGCTCACTATCTGGCATAGTGGTGATCCTCACCCACCATGATGGAAGCACAACCAATATAGCCACAAGTGTGAAAGAGGTCCTAGCTGGAAGCTAGGAGCTGAGCTGGATGGATGTGGGGTGAGCTTATACCTGAGAAGCTGTATTCCTACCAGAATAATTTTTCCAGGATTTGGCTTCAGAAAACAACTATTTCATCCTCTGCTTTGAACTTCATGGTCTCTTGTTATTTGCAGTGACTGAAAATCCATATTGAGTTTCTTGTCCCGGTGATTTAAGAACACAGCGCAGGCATTGATTTGAAAATGTTAGCAAATACTTAGGTGGAGTTTGGAGGTGACCTTAAGCAGGTTCCTCATTAAGTCAGATTGCCCTGAGAGAAATTTATTTTTTTGGTACTTTTCCCCTCTCCTTTTATTTTTTCTGCAAAGTCAGGCAGATATACTAATTGTTTGAGTAGCCATTTGCACTTCTTTTTTTTTAATTTTTCTTTTTCCTTTTTTTTCCTGTCATTATCATTATGGTTTTCATTAGATCAGTATCACTCCACTCAGTCGGCTGGGAATTTCCCACAGGAGCGTCCCTTGCCAAAAGTAATATTATTTCAGGGCAGGTTTACACGAGAACAGGTTTTTCAGGTTCTTGGTAGTAAGCTGTTTGGAAATACGTAGATTGGAAAAGAGTTGGTTTTATTTTAATAGAAAAATCCAGCAGGCTCAAAGCCTCCTTTTATTTTTTATTTTTTATTATTATTACTTTCTTTAATGCAGCTACTTCTATTCCACCAAATGATTGCCAGACAGTGGGGCAGCTGCTAAGGGATACGGATAGCATACAGCATTTATGGTTCTGTAGCCTTTTCTTTCTCCCTAGGGGACACTGTACTTCTGATTTTAAATGTTTTTTTATATAACTAGTAAGATTAACAATTGCAATTTCCTTCTTTGTCTTCTATAAAGTAGAGCAAGGAAAGAAAAAGCAGTTTCATTGAGATTAAGAAGTTTTGTGGCTTGAATTCAGTTTCTTCTCCAAATAATAGTTTGCATGTGGGAATTGGTGTTTAGGATAATAGAAATGTAGATTAAACTATGAATGATCCAGAATATACTCTCCTGACACGGTGATTTTTCATGCAGTGGATGCTGACAGACACAGGAAAGAAGATAATGTGATTTGTAGCTCTGTTCCCTCCTTGATTCTATGATTCTTCCTTATAGCCTCCCTTTTGATACTGCTACTATCAGGTCTCTCCAGAGCCTTATCTTCTGCAGGTTGAGCAGCCCCAGCTGTCTCAGCACTCATTTTTGTGGCCCTCCTCTGGATGCTCATCTCTCCTGTACTGAGGACTCCATATTTGAACGCAATTCTCCAGGTGAGGTCTCGCCAGCACTGAGCAGAGGGGCAAGATCACCTCCCTGAACCTTCTGGTCACACTTGTTCTGATGCAGTCCAGGATAGTGTTCACTTTCTGGGCTGTGAGGGCACATTGCAAAGGCACATTCTATGACTGCCAGCTCATGACCTGCTTACAATCCACCAGTACCTCCATGCAGGGTTGTGTTCCACCATTACATTCCCCAGCTTGTTTTTACAGTGGAGGTTGTCGTGGCCCAGGTGCAAGACACTGAACTTGAATTTATCAAACCTCATGATGTCCTCCTGGGCCTGCTCAAGTATGTTTAGGTACCTCTGGATGGCATCATGTCTCTGGGGTGTTGTCTGCACCCCACAGTTTGATATCATTTGCAAACTTGCTGAGGGTGCACTCAATCCCACTGTTGATGTATTTGATGAAGATGTTAAAGAGCACTGGTTCCCGTACTGACCCCTGAGGATCACCACTCATTACTAATGCCCATCTGGACATAGAACCATTGACCATCACTCTCTGGGTAAGATCTCACAACCAGCTTTTGTCTATTCAAAAGTTGACCCATCCCATTCATTTGTTTCCAAATTGGAGAGAAGGATGTTATGTGGAACCATGTCAAAGGCCTTGATGAAGTCCAGATAGATGACATCAGTGGCTCTTCCCTTGACCATTGATGCCATTACACCATCGTATAAAGTGACAAGGTTGGTCAGGACCCTACCTTGGTGAAGCCATGCTGGTTCTTTCCATCTTCCATGTTCCTCAGCATAGCTTTCAGGAAGATTTGCTCTGTAATCTTTCCTGGCACTCAGGTGAGGTTGACAGGTGGGTAGCTCTCTGGGTCATTCTTTCTATCTTTCTTCAAAGAGCTTCATCAGACAGCCATGGCTTTTCAAATATCACCGAGAGTGTCTTGGCAACTTCATCATTGTGCACTGTGAGCAAAAACCTTGCTGTTGAAATCTTTGCTCTGTATTTATTTTGAGTTTGTGGAAAGTACTGTGGAAAAGGCCTGTCACAAACTGAAACTCCATAACCCAAGGAAATATTTAGGACACTGTTATGGCTGACTAAGCCTGTAGCTCAAGTCTCAAATCCAACCATATGAATTTGTACAAGCAACATTAACAGAATTATAATCTCAAATCAAGGCATGTAATGGATATCCACGTTTGAAAAGCCTGGCTAGTGTAATTGAGCACATAATTATGCAAGCAGATTTGCTTGTATAACTTATAATGCCAGCCAGCAATGCTGCATTTCTAGCACTTTTTCCATTTGTGCAAACTGGCAGGAACTGGGAAATGAAACTTTATCATACATATTCAATACAGATTTTCTGTTCACTTTGAAGAACCACATTTGAAACTAACCAAGTTAGCTGAAGAACTGTATCTTTTAAGAAAAAGTGAGTTGCTGATTTGCTTTTCATCATTCAGTATAAAAACAGTTTAAACTTGATATTGAAAGGAATCTCAAAATGGAAGTGAAGAAGATGTGAGCTCAGGAACTGGTTCATCCAAGCCTGCTGAGTTTAATTAGTGCCAGAACAATGTTCTCTGACACATAATTTGCTTTACATATATATGGGTGTATATATATATATGTATATATATACATAATTTTTTTCCTCCCTTTCTCATGGTCCTCTATGAAGCCAGGAGTTGTACTCAGTGACCATTGTGGGTCCTTTCCAACTCAGGATATTCTATGAACATGTAACTAAACAGTAAATATTGCTAAAATAGGCCATTTGCTCACTAAAATGTGATTTTATAGCCATTGGCTTCGATACAAAATTTCTTCCTGCTTACTGAGCATTTTTTGTATGAAGTTTTTATCTGTTTATACATTAAACTGTCTAAATCACAATTCTACATTATTTCTGTATAGGCACCATAAACAAGAACAATTTCTAAAGTTTAGCTCCTCATAAAGTAAGTATTGAACATAACATTTTACTTAAATTCTACGAATATTATATTTATGTTGAAAGTAATAAATATCTGAGCATATATTCCAAGCTTCTCAAACAGGCACTTACTCCCCCAGTATCAGTTTGACAGAAATGCTACTCCTCATTTTGTATTCACATAACTCAATCCTAAAATGCCCTCTTCTGGTCACAGTCAGACAGCAGCCAGAAAAGCTGTGAAGTCAGCTTGGAAAACCTGATGTCAAAATGTGAGTTATGACATCTATCACAGTTCACAGATTTTGAAGGAAGACATTTATTGTTCATTGAAAATTTATGATTGTATCACATGAAGCAGTTTAAAAGGGAAAAAATAATTTGTGTTAGTTAAACTTGTAAACATGTTTCTGAGGAGAAATAATAAAGTCTTGTACTGGAATTAAAGCACTTTTAGCTGACATCACCTCTTTTTTCCCCATTCCTGGGCACAAATATTACTGAAGCTAAGATATACGCTGGGTAAAATGGAAAGCTCTAACTTTCTGATGTTCTAAACTGGAGGAGGGATGGAAACCAAAAAGTTTAACACAAAGAAAACTGTACCTAGAAGGGAATGAAGAGTTTTACCATTGGTTCTCACCAGTCTACTACAAAGCTATTTACTGGTTACTGCACTTTAAAAATATTTATTTACTTACTTATTTTAAAATATGTTTACCTCTATTGATTTTCTGCTAATTGAATCATAGGAGCGATAGAATTTAAGGGCTTGCTTAGCACTTTACTAAAGAGAGTAGTATGTATTGTCAAAGGAAAAAAGGAAAGAAACTTACCTGTACCCTCTTTATAGAGTGAGTGACTGGTGCCACCAGCTACCCACTTGCAGACAGGTGCAGTGCTTGCAGGGCATGAAGATGGGTCTGTCTCTGGTTTCCCCTTCTGCTGCCATCTGTGCCTGAAGCATGAAGTGATATTTTGTGGCTTGAAAGAGAGTAGCCTCCAGGGAAGAAAGATGCAAAAGTCCACATCAATTGGATGTGACAGGAACAGTTTCTCAAGGCTTAAGATATTTCATGTCTCTTGTTGGAATTTTCATGAGTCTGCCATCTACCACATAATGACCATATTTTAATTCTGATGAGAAAATAAGATCTGGCAAACAAAAGTTTAACTTACCCATGGAAGGACTGATGTACAATTTATATATGTATATATATAGACGGAAAGACAGTGAACTCAATTCTCTTATAAATGAATTACCACCATAGCAAACCCGAACAAGGAACATGTTTTTCAGTTTGATGTCTGAGATCTGCAAATCATCTGATACTGTGATATTTGCACTAAAAGTCACAATGGCTGCCAGGAGATCTTTTCTTCATCTTGAGTAAGTCTGAACAGAAATGCAAACTCTCTGCTTTTCTGCTTGAGTCTTATATTGTTACCAGATCTACTGTCATCATCTTGCCTACTAGGTAAAAGGCTTGTAAACCTTACATATTTTGTGCTGGGGTAATTTTTGTTGGCTGCCAGGCATCCACGAAACCATACTCGCACCTCTTCCTCAATATGGGAGGATAAGGGAATAGAGAAGCTTGTGGGTCATGATAAAGACAGATTACTCACCAATTACTACTGTGGGCAAAACAGTCTCAACTTGGGAAAGGTGAATTACATTTACTGCTTATTGAAAATAGTGAGGAATTAAGACAAAGCTAAGAACACTTTCCTCCCACTCCTGCTTCTTCCCAGGCTTAATTTCATGCCTTTATTTTGAATTCTACTTTCTCTGCAAGTTACTCTGGGCTGTATCTAGACAGTGTTTGAATTTCTTTAAGGATGGAAATTCATTTCCCTGTAGGAAACCTGTTCAATAAAAACATTATGTCTTCTCTTTGGAGGGAATTCTTTGTATCTAATTGCCTCTCGCCCGGTCACACGATGCTCCTCAGAAGAGTGGAATTGCCTTCCATACTGCCTCACAAGTCAGGTATTTTCTGATCATTGATATGATCACCCCGTGTCTCTTCTCTAGACTAAATGGTCACTACTCTCTCAGCTTCTCCTTTAATGGCAGATACTCCAAATTCTGAGTCACTTCATGGCCCTTTTGTGGACTCACTCCAATATGTCCAAGTCTGTCTTGCAGTGGAGAGCCCATCACCCCAAGTGAATCTCACCATGGCTGAACAGAGGGGAAGGAACACTTCTGAACCCACTGGTAATGCTCTGCCTGATACAGCCTACAGGGCTCTTAACTCTACAGCAATGATATATGGCTGGCTCACAATCAGCTTACTGAATGCTAAGACCTCCAGTACCTTTTCTACCAAGCTATACTCTGATATAGTATATAGTACATAGATCTGACTAGTCACCACTTGTCCTAAAGCCTAAGGTTATCTCTTCCTAGAGGCAGAACTTGGCATTTTCCTGCGTTGAACTTCACAAGGTTCCTATCCAAGCATTTTTCCACTCCTACCGAGTCTTTCTGAATTTCCATCTGTTGTATCAGCCTCTTCTCCTGGTTTTGAAACATCAGCAAATGTACTGAGGGAACACTGTCTTATCCAGATCACTAATGAAAATATTCAACAATGCTGGCCCCAGTGTTGACCCCTCAAGCACACAACTCATGAGTGGCCTCCAATTGGACTTAATCCTTCTGTGAGGCTGACAGGGCAGTCAGATTTCAGTCCATCTCACTTCCCACTTACCTAGATTTCTCCCCTTAGAGAATGGCAGATGGGAAACGTTAACCTCTAGAAAGATGTGTTACTTTTTTAGTTTTGTATCTAAATATTCTCAGTGACACAGTCATTGTCTGGAGACACCTTCTTATTCCTAAAACACAAATGAAAAATACAAATAAACAGAAGAATCCCATATTACTTACAAGACTATTCACAGAGTTAGGTCATAAAAAAAAATTAAAAAATCTACTTTTTGTTACTTATATTTCTAACAAAGATGAAAAATGATCCCATTGTGCTAAGATCATGTCCTGAAGGAGTTTACTGGGGGGAATAGAGGGAAACTGTCTCTTCTTCGTCATTACCACAACTGACTGCAGCATGCCCACTCCAATGAACCCACAAAGGAACCAATTTGTACTTGTACAATCTTTCTCCCTGTTCAGACCACTTTGGGACTTCTGTGTGTTCAGTAACAGCTTTTTTTCTGAAAAGTTCCTATGCTGATAGATCAACGAGAGCTGTTTTACTGCAGAGATACATCTTGCTCTGATACATAAAATCCCTGCGATGCCAACAGATTCTAGTGCAGAGCAGAAAAGCCCCAGTCTGTAGCTGTTCTCCTTTTGAACTCCTTTTTATATTTAAGTGTCAGCTATCATATTAATGTATGTTGCATGGACTTGTCTTAAAAATTCCAGTTCGTTTTGAAAAACATCTGGTCTGTACTTGCATTTTATGTGCAGGAATCTGTGCTGCATCTTTAAGTGTCACGTTTAATTAAAAAGCCTGTTTTCTGTTTTTAGATCAGAATTTTCTTCCCTTTGAATATACACTCTCCTATGGAAATGTGAAAGCAATAGAAAGTTATTTCACTACGTCTGTCTTTTGCAAATTCGGAGACCCAGAAAGACAATTTTTATCTTGATTTATAAGCTGTGCATCTGATAGTGAATTTATGGACAACCCTTCTTTGAATCAATGTAATCCTAAATTCATTTTGCAAAGTTCTGATCTTTGGAGGGAGTGCTTTTATCAAGATCCTTAATTTTGTAAATAAAGTTAACACTTCTCTTTTGAAGCAATATTTTTTATGGAGAAATTCACTTCATCCTTTTTTTAATGAAAGTGCAAATAATCAATACCTTGAGATGTTGTACTTTCCAATTGGCATCTGCACTTTTCCTCTCTGTTCTTATGAATGAAGAAACATTTGAAAAAGCTTTCTTTTTTCTTTTTCAGGTCTATTATCAATACTGAGTTTATGCGCTTCAGTATAATTTTTTAAATGTGATTTCTTTGTAATTAAATCAAGATTATGTTTGTTTCCTTTATTTATGGCTTCATTTTCATTTATCAACCTGCTAGCAAAAGAAAGACTGGACTTAATCCTGGCCTAAAATTGTCTTGTTTCAATCCCTTCCTCAGTGGTTTGGGAGTCTAGTGTTGATGTTTTCCTCTCTTTGATGAGAGAGTATCTACCATAAATAGAATCATAGATTACTGGATATTCCCCAGTTGTTTAGAAAAGAGCTAAAAGACTCATAAAACACAGCAAGTTATTCCTTCCTAAAATTTCAGAACATAAAATAAGCCAGTGAAACTGGCTTTATTTTTCAGTATAAAAACTTCAGATGAATCCCAGTAGATCTGCAGCAAATGGAGGAATTAACTACTGGGGATTAGCTATTCGCTAATTAGTGGTTAACAAGTGATAAATTTTCTCTGCCAGAGTGTATATCACCTGCTTCTGATAATTTCTGGAGCACACCTGAACACACTGTTCAACCTGAATGATCTTATTGCTGAACGCTATTTGTGTTGCTGCTGAGCTAGTTGAAGATTTGCGGTGTCATTTTTTCTCTTAACAATGCATCTAAGTTTAATAAAACTTTAACGTTTTAGAAGAGAAATTCTTGTTATCTTGGGAGAAAAAATAAAAAGTGGTTGTCTCCAGTAGCAACCTGAAAACACAACAGTATTTCATTTTGCCCATTTAAAATGGTAGTATTTTATATAATATACACAAAGTTGTAATCCATAAAATGTTTTTATTCTCTGATTAGAAAGTGATTTATAAATAAATCATATAAATAAATAAATAAAATCATGAATTTTTATTTTTTTTTACTATGTTTTTGGGGATAGTGGTTGAGTTGTAGAAAGGATAGTTAGAATTATTATTGCAATAATTTTATTACTTTCTCTTTATCATTGAAATATGCCCACTGTATGTCATGTTGTATTGATTATCTCTACTTCTCTGTCTTTGAAATAATAAATAAATAAATCAAGTCTCTCTCCCAGATAATTGAAGCAATTGGTAGAAAAGTACTACTATAATGATTAAGAATTATGGAAGCAGAGACCAAGAAAAAGCTTGCTTCTTTATTTAAAATCAAGTTTGTGCGTTTTAAACAGATTTAGGATCATTTTCAATCTACTGAGACTAAAACAGCCCACAAGCAATGGATTCTGTGCTGAAGCATCCAGTCATTGCTTGCTGTTGTGAAGAGTATGGACAGGCGTGGAAGCTGTTTGCTTGCTCAGTCCAAGATCCTCTGGTGGTAACATCCTCCCAGGTAGTTGGTAAATTATCTTACATAAAAACAAAGTTAAAAACTATAGTATACATTTGTCAGCCTCCCCTTAGCAGGCAAAATCTATCATGTAGAATAATTTTGTCTAATTTCAAGATTGTAGGTAACTTAACTTTGCATATTGTTCAGTGTACTAGCTGCACAATAAACTGAATGATACTAAGAAATAAATACATCATATGCCTGTTCCTACCCTCCTTCCCCCCTTTCTTCCTTCCCTCCTTCCTTCCTTCTCTCCTTCTTTTCTTCCTCCTCCACCCTCCCTTCATTCCTTTTTCTTTTTTATTTACTGGGATAGCTATAAACACATTGACTTAATTCCTGTCTTCATCTCCAGTTCTTCCTTTACATAATGAATGCAAGTAAGGACATTCCACTGACAGTCATTGTGCATACTGTGGATATACTGATCAATACAGCTAATATCCAATTTACAGGAAACGTATTTTATTACTAATGATGCTAATTTTCATTTTTAATATTCACATTTTTTCCCTTCTCATGATTTCCCCCCCCCCCCACATCTAACAGCATACAAGTTTATAAATCGAAATTTCCTCAGTCTTAGCCTGCTGTTTTTCTCTGAGCAACAAAGCATTCAAATAAAGAGGCAAAGCACTGGAAAACTGACAGACACGAGATTCATAAGGGCAAGTTTAAGTGCTCCTCTAAAACCAGTTTGAAAGCATCATTAATCATGCTGGGCACTCAGCCAGTGTCAGCAACTAGTTACAATAGTATTCCTCATTTTAACTGAAAAGGTGAACATTTCTCAGCATTCCATTCTGTGGCTCTTTGCTTTGAAAGTACAGTTCAGCTGGAAGTCTACCTTTGTAGGAACAGAAGACAGCTGGAGGTTTTAAAATGATTAAATAAACCTATTTCAGTGCGTCCACCTTCTCCTTCTTTTGGGCATAGATGTATTAATTCCTTTGAAATCTATCCCTTACTTTGATGGTAAAAATAATGTGAGGTCTCTTTTTTGCGAAAGGATACCTTACATCCTATGCAAAGAGACAGAAGGAAAACAGTAGATCTGCAGGTTAACCATCCTCTACAACAGATTAGTATCAGGACAGAGTATCTACAAAGACTAAATTTTGAATCATCTCAGTGCAGCACATGTATTTTCTTTTAATTTTCACTTACTAGCACCCAAAATATGTCACCAATCAAAATTACACTGCATGCTTTCGAAATAAAACTTCAGTAGAATCTTTTTGTGTTACCCTGTTGCTCCTCCCTTAGTCACTTTGACAGTGGGGGTTAATAGTTTCTTCCCACTATAATTTGCTGCAGTGATCTGGAGACTAATTTATGCTAATTGAGTCCTTTGAAGACTGAAAAAAAAATGCACTTCTTCAATTTTATGGAGGTCGATTCCAACTTTATGGCAGTAGGTTTGGAAGCTATCACTTATCAAGGACTCACGTGGCACAAAATTCAGATAGGATGTACTTCTGTCCTTCACTTTGACATTTAGTTTAGGCAATTTTCATTGAAAGTAAGAATTTTGAAGACCAGTATTATCAAATTTTAGTGCATAAATTTAAAAAAGAATGAGATTAAACCTGGGATTGCAGGAAGACAATGCATGTTTTTTCATTTCTCTTGGTTCTGAATCTTGATTTTATATGCTTCTTTATTTAGTTCTTCAGTTAGACATCAGAACAAATGTGTTCGGGTTTTGTCTTCAGATACCTGCTCACTTTGGCTAAAAATGAAATTTCACATTGCATATTTAATTAGGTTATGAAGCATATTTATTGTTTTTTTTTAACATTTGCATCAACAGAATAAATTGTATGGAAATGAGAATGCATATCTTACTTGAGTTAAGACAAAAGACCTTGAAGCAAAAAAGTTTTTAAATTTTTCTCCATATCAAGACAATAGACTAAATCAAGTTCCAAATAGGAAATCCTAGGAAAACTGCGAGAATTCTTTAAGTCCACAAGTAATTGCTTTGGGAAATAAACTGTAAATATTATATATTGAATCAAATTCAAGGTGATTTGTAATGTTAAGGCCATAGTGCTGTAATGCTAATGCATTAGTGTCACAGACTTAGTAAAAATATGTCAGATATGATCAGATGTTACTTCTTTGACATAAATGCAATTCTTTTACATTTCAAAAACAAAAGATCAGGCAAAGAAAACAAATAAAATGAAAGCAAACACAACATATGTTAAGCTTATTGAATTTTCATTATTTCCTGCCTTTTAAACTTAAAATGCCAGCAACAATGTCTCCTTCTTTGCCCTCAGATGACAAAGCATCTGGGGTAAAATCTAAGTAATTCATAAAAGATGGTGGATATAAATGTGTAATGGACAATTAATGGAATATTTAGGAGCTAGATACAAAAGCAGTGTGCGATGAACAGTTCCAGTTTCAGAGTGTGGGCTGAACACTGTGAAGATGAACTTGAATTATGCAAAGCACATGTCATTACTTGTTTCTTCTTGAATAAAAATGCATACCAATGTGTATACCTTTCTAAGTAAAAGCTCAGTCTGTCTTATGGTGAGAGAGCCTCTTACTAGGCTTTCCAGTACTGGTAGGTTACTCTTTATTTCTATCCTGTGAATTCTCATCTAAAATTTGCTGTATGCACAAGATGTTGTTCCTTATTATAAAGAAATAATTCAGAGCATGTTCTCTCTCTGCAGCACTCATGCAGAAATAAGATGTGCGTGTAGGGTGTTAACATATTATTTCTTTGCACACCACCCATCACAAATATATTACATTAATATCTTATGCATTCTGCACAGTTCTGTACTGTGCCCAATGACAAGAACAAAAAGACCACTGACAAAAAGTTCAAATAATTCTCTGTACTGGAGATAGGCAGACTAAATGTTTCTTTTTCTCTGTCGTTCCTTCTATTCTGGATGAGGCATGTAAACAAACAATAGTTTGTTTGTTTTTTTATTTCTGTAGTGTTTTTAATAATGTGTTTAATCCTTGATCAATAAGAAATAGTCCTTCAAAAACCCTACTGAAAATACATTTGTATAGTTCTTTATTTTCACATAACAAAATGTTGAACTGTATAGTAATAAAGCTACACTACAGTATAAGAAATCGACAGAATTAAACAGTATGTGACTATAATGCTTTTTCCTTGACAGAAGAAGATAAGAAATAATAAACTTTCCATAACTAATACTAATAACTGATGACAGCTTCTGAGCATGTATAAGGGTAAAATGTCTCTGAAAAAAGACCTAGTACTTACGAAGAACAGACAGAATTGTAATTGTCTTCTGTGCTCATCCTCGACTTCATGGAAAAAATAATTGGTAATATATTCAAGATTAATATGGGATAAAGCAATGAAAAAAACCCATAGACCCACAAAGAATTTGGACTTTAAATACATGCAAAGTAAAACAATTTTATCTACTTTGATTTTTGCTTGAATGTTAAGCAATTACTTTCTAGAGCTATTTTATTCCTCACAATTACTTTCTTCCATTTTTCTTTTCTGGAGTCACACAGTGTTGCTGTGTCTTAACTCACATTTTTCTCAAAATGAAGTAAGTGGAAGCATCAAATGGGAAAGATCTGTTCTTGACATTAGTTGACATTATGCTGAACCTTTTGCTTAAGCCCATGATTAGTCTGAATGTGTTAAGATACCAGATAAGATAATGGATCCAGTTAAGATGCCAGATATAAAATCTCATGTCTTTATGACATCAGTTATTATTTGGCATATTATAATATTTCAGTGTGTTTGGTAGTGTTTGACTATCCGCACAGTAATTAAACACTTCCTAATGCCCACTCTGAGCCTGCCCTGGTGCAGCTCTGTGCCATTCCCATCCTTCCATCACTTCCAGGAGCAGAGCTCAGCATCTCACTCTGCTCCTGTTCATCAGGGAGCAGCAGAGAGCAGTGAGATCACATCTCAACTTCCTCAAGCTGTCAAATTCAGGTGTAAGAATATGCAGTTCATTTGATTTTCAGTTTTTTGTTTGTGTATGTGTGTGTGTGTGACTGTACTCTTTATAAGACTTGTTAAGTATTCTTCAGTTTCTTTTCTCTTTATTCTTCTTTTATTTTAACTGAGCAAATCTATAACTTTCTGGTGAATTTTTGAGCCCCAAATTAATTTCTTGATATCACATTGCTTTTATGAATTTTTCATTTTCCTATCTTTTCTCAAAATAAAGGTTTTTTTTTAAAAGATTTTTGACAAGTTTCTATGTCCTTTTATTTATTTGGGTTTTATACCTGCATTTTTTGGAACACTGTTGTAACTTCTAATCTGCAATAATGTCATGCAGAAGATAATCCATATCATAATAATCTTGATTTTCTTTGAATACAAATGCTATAGCTCCAAATTTTGATTTGTTTTCATGGCTACTGCTGCATATTGTCTTTTTATTTGAGTGGTAAGCTATTTTTCTAGTTAGCTTTTTATTTATGTTGCCCATAAATTCATATCAGCTCATCTTAATACACGGAAGTACTGAGGGGCAGAGATAAGTTCTCTTCAAGTGTGAGAGCATTATCACTTTTCTTGAGACTCCCAATGACTTTGTGATGAGTGAGTGGGAAGAATGATCCTCCAGCTGCAAATGGAACTTTTCCTTATAGTTATCTACCTTGACAAAGAAATCCTTCATTGCTGGCCTTAATATTCTTGAGAATTTTGTCAGTCCAAGTTTATGAGTAATTGTAGAATTAACATTTGATCTCAACTATGTCATCACTTAGGATATAACATTGTATAATTATTGTTTTCATGTAGTGTGTTTAAAACCTGGCTCAGAGCAATTTCTGCTAATTGATGTCTGGTCTATCAGCAATTTTTTTCTGCCTTAGAATTCATAATTACTGGTATTTGCTTTGAGTACTAATCCTCTGGCCTCCTTGAATATTTTATGACTTTTTTATTCTTAAATTGCTTCTTGTCAGCTTTTGGCCATTGAAATATATATATATATACATGTATAATTTTTTTTTTCATTTTTTTTTACAGTGATTTAAAATTACATTCACACAGTTCTTTTAGAAGAAACTTTGTATTGTTTTAGTTAGAGTTGATGTTCCAAAAATCTGCTTTCACAGCTTGTTACAACTTAATTAGAAGTTTCTTAGAGTCCTGGCAATTTAGTCAGCAGTGCTTGGCAAGAAGAGTAGGTTACATGCCTTTATTTTAAGGAGTACCTTGTTATGTTTCTTTTGTTTTTGTTTTTGTTTTTGTTTTTTGTTTTTTGTTTTTTTTTTTTGCAAATGATCTGTAGTACAGTTTTGCCCACAGGCAAAGCTTTAAGCATTCTTAGGATTCCCACAGGATTATGTCGAAAGAAAGGCATGATCACATTTTGAATTATTTGCTGTTCTCCGTGTCAGTGAACAGATACAATATGAGGAGTTCAGCCTGGAGATTGATGAAGGGACAACTAAGAGATCATAGGTTAGGACTAAAGGGAAGACAGAGCCAAGTGTCATTATGATAGAGGTCTGCTATGGGCCACCTGACTAGGAAGAACAAGCCCTTGAGACCCTCTAATGACAGATAGCAGCAGTCCCATGTTTACAAGTCTTGGTCCTCATGAGAGACTTCAACCACCCTGACATCTTCCAGAGTGACAACACAGAAAGTCATCAGCAATCCAAGATGCTTCTTGAAAACATTGAGGAGAAATTCCTTCTTTGAGGATCTGACAGATGGTCCACTTGGTGGGTAAAGAATTGGCTGGACAGACACATTCAAAGATGCAGTTAACAGCTCAGTTGATCTCAGGGTGGAGATCAATGATGAGTGGTGAGAGACTCTTCATCAGGAATTATAATGTTAGGAGAGTGTGCAAGAGCTTTGAACTAAAAGAAGATACCATAGGTTAGATGTAAGAAAGAAATTCTTTACTTTGAGGACGGTGACGCACTGGAACTGGTTGTCCAGAGAAGCTGTGGGTGCCCCATCCTTGGAAATGTTCGAGTCCAAGTTGGAAGGAGTTTTGAGCAGGGTACTGGAACTAGAGGGTCTTCAAAGCCTTTTTCAACACAAATGATTCTGTGATGTTATTCAGATGTACTTAATGAGGTTAACATGCCTGATAGCTCATGTATCTGTCCTTGTCTGGCCTAACAGAAATATAAATTTCTTTACCAATTCTGCTTCTCTAATTATACATGTTGCATAGGGAGCCCTTAGAATGGCTTTGGATTTACCTGGAAAATAAATAAATCCTGGATTTTCCAGGAAAATGATGTCTTACATGGAAGTGTATCTCAAATTCATTTTTTTCACTGGATTACCACTTATTTATCTATCTATTTATTTATTTATTTATTTATTCATTTTAATAACATCAATACAGTAACAAATTCAGGCCCTGACTTTTGAAAATAGTATAAAAATGGTAGTTCAAGAAAAGATTTTTCTTCTTGGCCACCATCGATAGAAACCCTGTTTCTCAAGTATTTTCCATTTTTACATGTTCATGTCTCAGAATATGCAACTTCAGTGCTGAAACAGAAATAATAATGTTGGCTTTTTAAAAGCCTATATCCTTATGAGATACGTAAGTGTATGTTTCATAGTGTTAAAATTTTCAGATCAGCTCTGTAGTTTTATTGCCTTCTTCCGGAGGACAAACAAATCAATAAGGAAAGCACTTATAAAAGCTCTTCAAAGTAGCTAAGATCATAAAGAGGCAGATAGCTAGGTTTGGAATTTTATTTATTTTATGATGAACTTTTAGTGGTTTCTGTTATTGTAAGTTATTTTGGAAAATATCCATTTCACTCATCTTTGTGTTTGTTATTTTATTTCAGTGACCTGATCAGAGTGTATGTAGAACTGAAATAAGAATGTGGGGAAGAGGATCTTATCTTCCATATATTTATCTTTTCTGAATAACTTTGCTGCCTTCAGAAATTAGGTGTGTTAATTACTTGTGATCCAAGGGCATCTACTGACATGATTAATTTGACTATGTATTAGCAATGCTAAAAAGTGCACCATGAATAAAGTTTACACATTCTGAGTCGACTTTGGCTGTTTACCATTTTAATCCATTAGAAATTTGTTTTCCTAATTATCTTGAGCATGATATTAAATACTGTAATAACTTGCAAAAATAGCAAGCTGAATGAATGCTGCTTCATAAAATCTAACATATGCAACATCTAAAGTGTGTAACTGTCTTGAAGATTTAGTTAGATTTATCTAAAAAAGTGGATGTAATATTTAAATATGCAAAGAGTAGTTCCAAATAAAAGTTCTTCCTTATGAACAGGGAAGTGAGTCATAGAGAGAAAGGAGCAGTGATTTGATGTGTTTCGAATATTCTTCTTCTTCTAAGTAGGCACCACAAATCTACCAGTGCTATAAGAGTTTCTAAAAGATTCTTTGTGTTGTGCCATATTTTGTCTTTCTCAGCATTTTGTATGTAATATCAAGAAAGCAAGACTGCAGAAAGAAAGCTACAGCAGAAGTTGTCACGACAAAGAAAAATGCCAGGTCTCACCAGAAATTCTTGAACATCCAAGTTCCTGATTGGTTTACAATAGACTAAGGTTTTGCTTAAGAAGTGATGGACCTCAATCTCTGCTCAGAAGACTGAGAACATCAGAATATCCTAAAATAAACATGTTTAAACAACTCATCCCCAGGTTCTGAGCTAACTGGAAGATGAAGTTGCCAACCTGCTATCTGTCTCATTTGAAAGATTGTGGCAGTCTGGTGAAGTTCCTGCTGACTGGAAAAAGGGAAATATAACCTCATTTTCACCTCTGTGCCTCACACAATCATGAAGCAGATTCTCCGCAAGGCTCTACTAAGTCATGTGGAAAATAAAAATGAAGTGATCGGTGTTAACAAACATGGCTTCATGAGTCTGAGGCCACCAACAGAGGAAAGATGGAACTTTTGGAAAGAGTCCAGACAGGGGCCACAAAGATAATCAGGGAGATGGAGAACCTCTCCTATGCTGTAGCAACTGGTCTTGTTCTGCCTGGAGAAGGCTGAAGGGAGACCACATTGTGGCCTTCCAGTATTTAAAGGGTGTTTATAAACAGGAGGGAAATCACCTTTGTATACAGACAGCTAGTGATAGGACAATGATGACTTTTTAATCTAAAGGAAGGGAGATTTAGAATAGATGACAGGGTAAGTTTTTCACTGAGAGAGTGGTGAGGTGCTGGAACAGGTTGCCCGGAGTGATTGTGAATACCTCATCCCTAGAGGTGTTTAAGGTCAGGTTGGACAGGGCCTTGACCTAGTACTTGATAGTGGCTGGGAACTCTGCCTGTGGCATGGGGGTTGAAACTTATTGATCCTTGTGGCCCCTTCCAACTCATACATTCTGTGCATGTTTGATTCTATGATCTGTGGAACGTAGATCTTCAGAAGCTTTTTCTTTTTAGAAAGTCTGCATTCTTCCTCAAAGATAGATAAGCCTCAAGGGGTCTGTAAGCATTGCCTAAAGACAGAATTGATTCCTAAAATTTGGCTTGCTATGAACTTATTGCTTGATTTGTGGCTGAAGAAAATGCAGATCACATACAGGATGGAAGATCACCAAGGATGGTCAAGGACTAGTCTCATTTTTAATGGCATAAATATCCTGAGATGGATAAATAAATCAGAAAATCACTTGAAATCATTCTTCTGGTCTGAATCTTCTTCCTTTATCTTTGCTGGTGTTTTGTGACTTGTTTATTTCATGTCCTGTGTCCTATTTCATGGGATTTCCTCATGGTACCTTGCTTGGACATAATGTTATTTGTATGTAAGTCCAGATTCCTCATAGTTGTTTTCATTAGGTAGCAAAATCTCAATCGAGCAAATAATTGCTCTCAATCTGTGGCCACGTTTCATTAAAGATTAAAAGAATGAAAACGCATGGAATTATTGCAATTGAGATACATCCTCTCACAGTGATGTGCGTAAAGTCACAACAAAACAGAAGTGACCTTTCTATTAGCATTTATTAGTGTTGCCAAGGGTAACATTTCACAACACTCACAGCAGGAACCTAAAAGATCACATAGTGTATCACTGGGGAATTAAAATGTATTGATCCTAAAGCATGAAAATAGGCTTTATTGAATGAAGCAGTTTTCTGTTTTATTTTTTAAGCTCACTCTTCTTTTGCCTAGCAACCTGCTCAGTTCTGAACACTAAACACTGGTATTTTTACTAAAAACATTTCCCCTGCCTTTCTACTAATCAGAATGAATATTTTATCCAAAGTTAGACCTGTTTCATTATATAGCTGTCACAATTTCTTTCAATGTTACAGCTTTCATACATCATTTAAAATGCAAGTTGAAATTTAATTCAAGAAGAATTCTGATGTGTTGTAAAACAGATTGTTCATATATGCTGTTATGTGCATTACAGTTGTACATCCAGAAAAGATCCAGTGTGCACTAGTGTTTTTCACTAAAATATATTGCTGCGTATATTGCTTACAATAAACTTTTTTTTTTTTTTTTTTTTTTTTTTTTCCACTGGGTTGTGAGTAACTACTTTCAGAAATATGAATGTATTGACTCTGATAAGATTATGCTGGGCTTGTAACTGCAGTTATTTCTTCTTGCGTGTATAGAATGATGGTAAAGAAATATTAAGAAAAAAATTTAAAAGCCAATTAGGCTGCCCTCCAGATAGGACTGTTTTTCAAGATCTCTTTTTTTTTAAAAAAATAAAAATAATAAAGAAATAGAATATGGATATTTAGAGAAAGAAAGGCTGTGCTCCCAGAAATATTGTGAACTGTTCCTGCCTTACCTCTCTTTGTTTTTACACTGAGGTGAGTGGGATCACAGCTGGGAGTTTTTAAGTAAAATCATGAATGTATGTTTGAATAGGTACAGGAGTTGTATATAACAGCTGTGAGACCTAGAGAGGTAATTTGGGAAAAAGAAAGCTCATGTGAATAGCTGCTGAGGGTTACAAGCCAGCTTAGCTTTTCTCCTGCCCCAAGGTCTGGTCTTCCCAGTTGTGGAAGTCTTTTACCACTTTCTAAGAGGAATTGAATTTATACTACAAGTACTCTAATTAAAACTCTGGGCTTGAGTATAGAGATCCCTTGTGGGGGATTTTATTTAGATATATTTCTACATGACCTCACTGTTATCATTTCAGTGATCTTAATTTCCCTTGAATTTTGAATGATTACTGAAACTACTGAATAGAATTTAGAGAATCACAGAACATCCTGTGTTCAGTGACAACATTCTCCACCCCCTTTCAGTTTAACACTGCCAATAGTTTTTGAGTTGTGCCTTGTTTTATTAAAATTATGTTTATCAATACTGCAAATAATCTTTTTATTTATTTATTTATTTATGTGGAACAGAATAACTAAGCTAAGCCATTTTAAAATGGTTATTTTATTGTACACAACAAGCTTTGTGGACCAACTTTGTGACTGCACCTAAAGGTGAAAACAGGTTTACTTGACATGTTCAATCTTCCTTAAAATCATCGTGATGGTATTTGATGTATGTTTGTACTTCATTTTCATATTAAATCTGATTTTCTTCAAGTTGCTAGGACTGGCAGATGAATAACTGCCTCTCTTACTTGGGTCATCTTGTTCACCTTCTTCCATGAGCAGTTTCTTCATTAACATAAGAGGTTTTAAAAATTTATTTTATTATTCTAGAGCCTTTAAGAATTACAGTGACCAAAATTTGTTTGTGATCACATGTATTACACATCAAATCCAAAGCATAAGATTAAAGTTTCATGATATGTTGATTGTATTTCCTGCCAATCAAGGATATTTCCTTTCTACATAAAGGCAGTCATATATTAGTCTACAGTAAAAATGTGAGCTTAATACATTTCAAGTATATTAATGATATTCTTCATCAAGTCAATATTTGTGAAGTGTTAAGCTTCATTATCTTTTTCAGGGTCACACAGAAACATGAAAACTTGTTACCGCCTCTTCCTCTTAAGCCTGATTAATTTGTACCAGAATTCTGTGAAGGCATTTTTCTGCAAAGCAAATGGTTTTTTTCACCAAATTTTTAATGAAATATAAAAACATTAATAGAACTAGAATAAAATATGAGATTTATCTTGGATTGACTTTTGCCTTATCTAAATAGTATTATTTTTCTTTATAATCACCTTTGATCTTATGTGGCGCTTCAAACAAAGAGTGAAATAACATCAAATTCAATCACAGAATTATAGAACATTCCAAGTTGGAAGGAACTGACAAAGATCACTGAATCCAGCTCCTGGCTTCACACAGAACCACTCAACATTGAAACCCTATGTTTGAGGCCATTGTCCAAATACTTCTCAAACTCTATCAGTTTGGTGCTGTGACCACTGCCCTGGGGAGCTTAAGTGCCCACCCACCTTCACAGTGAATTTGATGTTATAATTATAGGAATGCAAACATGAGAGCATGATAGGACATATATTTATAGTGTTACTCTTCAGGAACACAAGCTGGAATTCCAGGCTTCATAGCTTTGTTAGTTTATTTCTTAGGTGATATACTGATTTAACAGTGAGTGTTCATGAAATACCTTCATGATTTAGTAAATGTAAAGTAATATCTGTACCAAGTTCACATCTTTATACTTACTGACGTTTTGTGTTATGGAAGGAAACAATTTTAAAAATAAATAAATGGCAGAGGGAGAGAATAATAAACAGTAATTATTTATTTTGCTTCACTTTTAATCTGACAAGCATCATTCTGGCAGTTTCTTCATGAATGTATCTGAATCAAGAAATATTCTCTTTGAGTCAGGTGCTCCACATAAAAAACAAACTGACCGAATTCCTTTTAGCATCATAGCTATATGTTTTTCATGTAAACAAAACTAATTAATTTTTATGATGCACATTATCATGTCTGTATTCTTAACATTTTTTACATTCTCAGTCGATTTTCATATTTATCACTTTGTTTAAAGGTGGAGATTATTGTTTGAAATAGAGGACTGCAGTGACTGATTTAGGCTTCCAGTGCAAAACAGAATTCTGTTAGATATAAACTCAACAGTGTTTCCTTAAATCCAACTCTGGCAAAGAAATGTAGCATGCCCGGTCAGTGTTTCCTATCACTTACTAAGTTAGATTAGTTCATCACAAAAGAATTAAGAAATGTTCCTCAGTTTCCCTGACATCTGCCTTCTCCTTGGCCATCAGCAGCAGGCTTTATAAAAAACACTTTGGGAGGAATAAGTTTGCATTACTTTAGAAAATTTCAAAGTGCAAATGCTGTGAGAACTTGCTCCATTTCCTCAGAGACACAGACTTAACTTTGGAAGAAGGCTTGGATTAATGCTACAGGAAGTTCTGTGTTCAGCCCTGTTTATTGAATGGACCTTGGACATATGCCATAGATTTTTCTCTAAGTATATAACTTGTAAGAAAAATATGGGTCTTCCACATAAAGCTTGTGTCCTTTGTTGTTGAGATTCAGAACAACAAAGAAATGGGATATATATATAGTGGGTTATTGATAGATTTAATTTCTACAGTTTAATATGTTTTCCAGTGACATTGTGTTGATGGGTAAGAGTTGCAGACTCTCTCCTCAGACAATAGAATCACAGAATCACAGAATTAGAGGGGTTGGAAGAGACCTCTAGAGATCACTGAGTCCAACCCCCCTGCTGAATCAGGCTCCCTACAGCAGAAACCCACTGAAGAATTGGGTTGTTGGTGTAATCATACTATTCTTATTTCTAGCACAGCAGTGGTATCTGGAATCCTTTTCTGTGGTCATGAAGTCCTGGACACAGATTCAGAAACCGTCTCTATTTAAGACTTTACCATCTGTATAGGCATAGTACAGAAATGTCCAAATGTAGAAAATGAAAGCTCAAGGTCACCTCAGATTGATGATAACTGAAGAGACTGCAGAGTTCTTTAAAGCTGTGGTTTATTTACAGAGATATGTTGTTTCCTATGGAGAAGTACTGGAAACACTGGTATGTATGACAGTAGCGTGGGAAACCAGAAAATGAAGTTATTCAGTTAGTGGCTACTTTAAAAGTGTTTGAAACACATTAGTGACGGAATTAGGTTTATAAGCATCAGTTTCTGTTTTACCTGCAGCATTTGCACAATCAGTGCTTGTCTGCCTGGATAATTAAAGAAGTGTTAATGGTACCAATTAAGAAGTGAGAATGTGATTTATTGCTCTTTGTTACTTTCCAGGTCAGAGGAGATGCAACAGGAAAATACATATCGAACAATCTGAAGACAATTTAAACTGAAATAGTTCTTTGCAATTTAGGCATTTAATTAAAAGCCTTAAAGTTTAATTAAAAAGTTAAATCATTTGTCTATCGGTGGGGAAAAAAAAAGAGTGCTTTTCCATTTAGATCAATTATGTAACATAAAGCACAGTGAGATAAGAGTACTATTTCTGGTCTGGAGTTACAGCATTTTTTCATGCATAACAGCACAACATAAAAATGTATTCAAAGTACTGCAAGCAAATAGATAGATGAGCCTATTAAATCCAGTTAGAGATTAAGTTTTAATCTGAAAAGATATTTTCTTCTTTATTTTTTAGAATGATACAAAGACAGAAAAGTCTTTTGTAATATAATGAAGATAATGGAGGAAAATCTAAGTCTTTTCAACATGCTTTAAACTTTTAAAATAACAGCATTTTGTGCTTACGCAGTACTAATAAGTACTCAGCCAAACATCAAGGAAGAATTGCAAGGAATGAGATGTTGATGCTAAATATTTAATTAGCAGTGTTTCCAAGGTCATATTTTAAATGATATTAAATAATAAGATTTAAAATTTAGAAATATGTGATTTCATCTCATATTTACATTTGCCTTTCCAGCAAATATGGTAAACAGAGTAACAGATTTGTGAATATCTCATAAATTCTAAAGTGTTTGGAGCAAGTACAACCAGAGCTAGAAGCAAATAATGCCCACCCAATAGTCATCTTTGAAAATAACCAGAGCTGCTATATGTTACTAAAAAACAGTTCTGATATTTAGGTATATAAATAGAGACTGAATCCTTATCAACACTTTTTTCTTTTTTCTTCTTTTTTTTTTTTTTTTTTTTTTTTTTTTTCCTGCGTACACAAAGAATTGTATATTTTGATGGAAATTATTTCTCTGGAGAATCTCCCAAGTTGGATAAAATTGCCAGTTAACTATTTTAAACTGCTCACTCTAGCTCACTTCTGCTCAAGATGATAGTATACTAAAATGCAGGCAGGAGCTATGATTTCTACATATGGAGTATGGTGCACTCCTAGATAATCCAAATTTTGCCAAAGTTGCAAGGACAAGTAAAGCAGACTGAAAAATATTTTCCCTAACAAGTCAAGTTTTGGGCATATGCTTAAAATGGGATGTGAAGAAACTGGAGAGGCTATCAAGAGGGATTTGGCCTAGAAAACATTATTGTGGTGATAAAAGATGTGTGTTTTTTTAACATGGTGAACAGACAACAGGAAAGCAACCTTGTACTGGTTTACAACTACTGGAAATGTAGCTATGAGGACAAAAGAGACATTTTTTTTTTCTTAGTTTACATAGGAAACTGAAATGGCTGCAAATTGTATATGGAAAAGTTCAGTCTGAACTTAAGGGGAAAAATATTTTAGGATGTTGGTGTAGCCATGGTACAGAGATACTATGGAATATATGACCTTTGGAGTTCTCAAGACTTGGTTAGACAAGTTGATATTATGAAAATGCAGTTTTATTAATGAAATCTGCATCGCACAAGACAATAGCTTAGTCTTCACGGTAAGGTTTGAATGAATTGTGGTAAGACAGTATGCATATGCAAATTATTCAAAAATAATTCATTAAGTAATCATTTATAAAGGCTGGGAGAAAATATGATGCAAGGAAGTCTGTGCCAAAAGGATGCGTGTATATAAACTGAATTACGTCCGCTAACAGTGACATTAATTGTGGTGTGTCATAATTTTAAAATAGAAATTGTTCACCGTGGTAGTATTTACAAATGCCATTTTGAGGACATAAAAAATATGTGCATCCTACTTTTCTCAGAAAATGAAACCTGTATTTTACATGGTTTTTTTTTTGTTACATTTTTTGCTTGCTTAGGCACAGTGAAAAAGAAATAAATTTCACAATTACGTTGTGTGCAAACCTCAACCTCTAGAATGTAATTATTAAGTTGCACTTCAGCAGAGTGCTTGTCCTAGTAGAAATAAAAGGTACATAGTACAGATGATGATTTTTATTTGTAAAGGAATAGAACCTACTCAGGTATTGTTGATTATGAATTGCCTTGAATAGACTGCAAAACAGATATTGTAGGTGCTGTGACAATAGCTTTCCTATCTAACAGTGGTTGTAAAAATCTGAAGCAAGTCTTTCTATGAGATATAGTAATTAGATAAGATTCATATATCAGTTCAAGAATGCAAATATTTTATAGATGTAAAAGAAACACATAAAGTATTAATCTCTCTCTTAATTTTATCTATTGTCATCATCATGATTAAAGCTCAGAAATATTCATCTCCCCACTAAAATCTGTGACTAAATGACTGAAACAATGCTTAAGATATATCTAAACTTAATTTCCCTGTGTTTTTAAAGGCAAGGGCCTTCCACACAATATTCAGTTGGAAGCCATTGTGTATGCAGTGCACGTCAGAATTTCATAACTCAATGTCCAAGATAAGCACTGTGTTCAAACATGAAATGACATTATTAAGTCTTAAACCCATATAAACAGATACCATTTGTAGAGTTTTCTCAGTTGGAAATATCCAGCAATGAGGTAGACTTTGATTGTGGTGTGTTGCACAGTTCAAAAACATATCAGTTCTTCGCAGAGCTGATAATGCAAATGATTATGCTGGGGATATTGATACACAGATAATCTTCTAAGAAAGTAAATTTAAGATAACCTTTCTCAATTTATCACCTAATAATAGTCCAAGCAAAACACATTTGGGTACAGTCACATAGAGAACTCTATAGCTTAAACACTTTTTTTTGTTTGTTTGTTGGCGTTACATAGATTTTAGTATATATGAACTGAGTTCTGGTTAGCTGGGAGTTCCTTTCTGTTAGATAACGGATATAAAATGTCTGTAACTGAACATTGGTGTAGAAACTAAACTACTGTGCTTTTCTTGCACGTAGCAGTTTACAGATTTATCAGACTATATGCTGATCATTGGAAAAAAAGAAAAGAAAAAAAAGGTGCAGAAAATAATTAACTGAACTTGTGTTGAACTTCTGGCTATGAGACTGGACAGAATGGTAATCTAATTGTCATCTGTGGGAATTTCTGATGGTGTTCTAACATTTCTCTCTTTCTTTCCTTGATCTCCAGAAAGCAGTATGGGGCCATAACTCCAGTTCTTCTCTATGGAGTCTTGAAATCTTCTCCTGAACAAAAAGGAACCAGAAATGTGCAGATAGCAGCACTTTAAGCTATTTATTCTAGAGTTTACCTACCACATGAGTGACTTTTCCGAAGTTAAAATGTGCTCATTTAATTTTAATTTGAATTAAATCAATACTAGTTTTGTAATGGATATTCTTTGTTTGATATAAAAAGACAATAAGTAATATGAAACTGAACCAGTGAGACATGGGACTATCTGCTTAGCAGCTCTGATTAAAACAATCCAGATTTAAGATGCAACTAATTTGTTTTGATTATTGCTCTTGGTTTATTTTTCTATTATTGTCATTTCATCATTTGATCTTAACAGTAAATTAATTTACTCATATTCTAAGTAATTTCAAACCCCAGCACTGTATGTTGATATTTTCAATTCATGTAATTCATTCCAATGAACCTGTACATAGATGTTTCCATGAATGTGTGTCCTGTGTGGACATTTATGAATGCTTTGATGGCAAGAGCAGTCTTGCTTAGCTTAGTGGTCTGTGATTTCTCTGCTTAGGCACATTATCATTTCCACTTTATGATCACAACAAATAAAAAGCTTTCTGTTTTTCTAGCAGGAGTACTCCAGCTCTTGGGAGTCTCAGTGAAAATAGTAGATGCTAAATTTGGTCTTTGAGTAGATGTCAAATAGAGAGAGACCTGTGTTAGGCAGACTGGGTTTCCTCCTACTGATTTGCAGCACAATCTTTGATTCTACGTGTTATCACTGAGGGTATTTTCAGCAGAAAACATTGCTCCCCTGGGGCACAGCTATAAAAATTTCCACTGCAGAAATTAAATTAGAATGACAGCTATACAAATGCTCATTTTCTAACAAAATCCAATATATATAATGATTATTAAAGTATAGCATGGCAGTGTGTCTTACTATTAAAAGAAAAATAAGAAATAACTCCTTTTTGGAAAGACAAGCTCCAGGGTTTACACGTATCTTGTGAATTGCTTTTTGTTTTTATTAATATATATGTAGATATATTTTATGCATTGTGACTCACAGTTAGAATAAATATATGTTTTGTTTGCTGTGATCTTTATTGCATGCTCATATTCCTAATAGACGGTATTCCAGGATCATACCGATAATGTACCAACACTGTAACACATTCTACATTGGTGCAATCAACAATCTACACAGATGGGCTACCAAATTGCTGTTGTGCATGACTGTTGTATAATCAAACATCTTATAGGCCAAAATAACTTTTACTTAACAGTGATAAACTGATCTTAGTCATTGGGTTTCACAACTTAGGCATGTGGACCAAAAGTTAGAACGGCTTGCATTACTAAGGGCTGGAACAACATGAAATGGATACTATAGAGAATTTCAGGAAATTATAGGGAAAATTATGATAAGGGTTTTTTTGTTTGCTTGGTTTGGTTTGGTCTTGTGTTTGTTTTTTTTTTTTTTTTTTTTTTTTTTTGTTTTGTTTTATTTATTTTTTTTTCTCAAAGAAACAATGCCATTTGTTTGTTATTCTGGTCTTTATGTGATTGGCTGTGAAAATATCTTTGCTGTACTTTTGAATGTCATTTTTAAAGCTGATGCGTGTAATAATGGTCAGTCTGTTAAGCTGTATATTGAAATAAACAGAATAAATCATGAAAGGAATACGTTCAAAAGACTTTTTTCTTTTTAGGCTTGAATTTGCAGCTTTTCTTACAATGTTTTTGTGACAGGGAAATGAAGGAAAAACTTAAGAAGTCATTGAGAAACATAAGCATGAACAGCAAAGAGACTACTAACAAATTAGAGCATTCAAACTGAAGCTTAACTAACTGGCAAATTAGTGGCAGAAGCAGCACAAAGTGTCACAGAGAACTGCAGAATGAGTTACCCTAATAGATGTGCCACTTCATAAGTGCAACTGGTGTAGTGAAGGAAAACCATGCAATATATAGATTTCTCAATAACCGAGTAGGTACTGAATAAAGAACATTTTGTTACAGATTTTCATGTGAAATTGCCAGGAGTGGTAGATGTTGGAGTTAGAACATTAGAATTGATTTCTGAAATTCAGCGTGCTATTTATTTCCTCTATTCTTTGAGGAGGTCTAATCATCTTACTTATACCTGTACATCATTAATAAACCTTACGGCTTCTCCTTTTTTTTTATTTTATTTTTTTGCTGCTGGAGCAGAACCAAAGGAGGTCCATGAAGATGACCAGAGAGCTGGAACACCTTCCCTACTGGGACAGGTTGAGAGTTGGGGCTGGAGAAGAGAAGGCTCCCAGAAGACATCACAGCTCCCTTCCAGTACCTGAAGGGGGCCTACTGGAAAGCTGGGAAGGGACTTTTTATAAGGGCAGGAAGAGACAGGATGAGGGGAAAGAACAGTCTAACAGAGTAAGTCAGAATCTGCAACCCTCTCCCTTTTCAAGTGTGAACTTTACACCTCCACCATTGTGGACTTTGCAACCATGAAGAAGGTCAGCTGAAGCTAGAATGCTAGTGGATATGTTTAACAGGAAATGTCCTGATTTCATAGGCTGTTTTTTATTAAAATTTGAGATACAATAAGCATCTTATGTCTGTTTTTGTAGCAGGTATTTTATCCCTAGTTTTTCCTTTTTAATAAAAATAATGAAACAGAATTATAAATATTGGTTTTAGTCAGACTTTAAAAATTTACATGCACATATACTATAATACCTATATAAAGTGGTACTTTACTAATAATTCTAATAAATGTAAATTAAAATGGGATTTATATTCCTATGGAAATATATACCACTCTTCTGCTTTGTTTCTCTACTCTTAATTAGACAAGATAAAAAGTAGCAGCCTTTGTTGGAGAAGAAAAAATAGGAAGGTTGTATTGTCCTGACACCCAGATAGACCTTAGCATTGTTTTAATATTATTGAAATCAAATAGCATTGTAACTATATTTGCTAAGGGTATTCCTAGATGAGACCAGTAAGGTTTTGTCATTGTTTCACCCTTGTAGGTAGCTAACCTCCACACAGCTGTTGGTCACTCCCCTATGCTGGGTTTTGATCAGTTTGGGTCAACTTTCCTAACTCTGTCTGCTCCCAGCACCTTATGCACACCCAGCCTGCTTTCTGGCAGGGCACCATCGGAAGTAGAAGAGTCTTTAGCTTTGTGTAGCACTGACCAGCAACAATGAAACTATCAGTGTCATCACCTCTTGTTTGGTCACAAATCTAAAACAGCACTATGGAAGGTACAGTGAAGAAAACTAACTCTATTCCAGCCATACATACAAGTTTCCTGAAAAATTCCGTGATTGGTGGATCCACCACCTCTTTGGGCAGCCAATTCCAATGCATTACCACTCTTTCTGAGAATAAATTTTTCCAGATATCCAACCTGAACATCCCCTGTTGTAACTTCAGGCTATTACGTTGTTTCTTATCTCTAGTTACCTGATCCAGACCCTTACCAGATTCATTAACCTTCTCTGGACACAAATGAAGGATACCTTCTGCTGTAACACTACTGAAAGGTCAGGCAGTGCCTCATCCCTGAGAAGCCTAGTCAGTCAGTAGCTGCTTGTCTTTTTTTGATGTAGTTAAAATAAAAGGCTGGTGTTACGAACTGTGTTTTGTAATTTCTAAGTTTTTCTGCGAATGAAAGCATGTTCATCTAGAGTATAGGGACAGATCTTAGAATAAGTGCCCATATTATAGTTTATATCTCCTACTACAGTATCAGTTTTAATCACATAATATAATCTGGACTCCAAATTACTGCACCCCCTGAAATAAATAATTAAATAAATAAAAATCACCTTTTCTGTACCCTGTTCTGAAATGATGTTTTTCTCTTCTTGGTGTCCCTGAAAATGCAAATAGTTCCCTTTCTAATTACCTACATCACAGAAAAAAAGTAGGATTGTTTATTACACTAGTTAAAAGCATCGTTCCCAGAGAAACATATGACTGTGTATATGACAGATGTTAAGTCTCTCTTTCCACATTTATAACAGTGATTGGTGTGGAATATTGTGCTCATAGCGAATGATTCACTGTTTATACTTTTGCTAGAAAATTCAGCAATCATTCTAGGAAAATGTCATAGCTGAAGAAAGTGTTTAAGTGTCTGATTAACATTAAATTGTACCTTTGTCTCTCTGAGTTGTTGAAGGAAAACTTAAAGTGTCTGTCTTGATAACCTATAAATAAATATGTGGAGTAAAAAAGGCTGCTGTCTTTTTAGTAGTCTCTTTAATCTGTTAACTAGGAGTGTAACAAAGCCCCACAGCTGGAAGCTTGTTTCAGACAAATCCTGACTTAGACTCAGGTATCTATGTAAACAGTACAGATGATTAATCATGGAAATACTTAGGGATGAGGGAGTGCTCTGTCATTTGTAATCTTCAGATCAATGTTGGATATCTTTCTAAATCAACCGCTTAAGTTTAGCTGAAAACAGCAGGAAACTCAGTAGTGTTCATATTACGTTGTATGCTCCCTTTTCCTTTAATTTTATTAATTGAAAGGATGAAATGCAAGATAAATTCCTAACTGTCTTGTTGCTGATTGTTTTCTTAGATATAGGTGTGATGGGTAAACATTTGGTTCTTCTGGATGAAGGCTTGTTCTGGTATGGGCAAATAATTGTCTTTATTCTTTTGTACTATTGACAACCTTTCAAATTGTATGTTGACTAATGCCACTAGTCATCTAATGAGTTTTTTGTTAGGTTGGATATAAGGAAAAATTTATTTTCAGAAATAGTGGTGAGGCAATGAAACAGGCTGCCCAAGGAGGTGTTGGAGTCAAAGTCCCTGGAGGTTTTCAAGAAAAGGGTAGATTTGTGATTGAGGTACATAGAATCATAGAATCATAGAATTACTCAGGTTGGAAAAGACCTCAAAGATCAAGTCCAAACACAGCCAATGGTTTAGCCATGGTTTGGTGGGCATGGTGGTGACGAGTTGATGATTGGACTAGATGATCTTAGTGGTATTTTCCAACCTTAATGATTCTAAGATACTTTTTTTCTTTATTACCTGTGTTGTTTTGCTTTTCAGACATTGGTACTGTAGCTGTAACTAGAAGATTTATTACAAAAGAATCAAGTTCAGATGTGATTTAAGTAAAATTTAGCAGCACAGTTTTTCTGCCTTTTACAAAATTGTTTACTAAAGTATTTTATCATTTTCTTTTAAATTACGTATTGAACTTAATTTGTAAAGATCCATTAGACAGACAGAAACTAACACTGGATATTTGCTATCAAATTATTTTAATTCTCAGTACTCTGTGCCTTTGATTTGCATTAGAGCACCCATTTTGTTTGTCTCCTTTTAACACAAATAGCACAATGCATTGTCTCCATATTGGAATTCCCTGTTATTCTTTGCAAACTGTTAACAGAATTCACAAAGTTTGCATGTTCTTATCCTTTGTGCCAATGTCACCTGTTTCAGAAGTCAGAAGTATTGCTATTCATGCATTATAAATGAAGAATTGTTCTACACATAAGGTTTGGCAGGAAGGAATACTATTTCACTGTAATGGTTTTATAATAGTATTGTATGGTAGGGGAAGAAAGAAATAATGGAAGATACTAAGAAACAGTCACAAAAAGGGAAAGAGAAAGAGCCTGGGAAGAAAGAAAAGAAAACACTGACAACAAATTGAATGGTAAATGAGATATATGGAAATGGAAAACATCTACCAAGATCACATCAGTTAGTTATTGTGCTTGGAATGTGATATTTTCCTGAATATATACCATAATATCCTCTCCAGTGTAATGTTAAGCACAAAATTATTATGCTAAAATTATTATCATTATTATGCTATCATCTTATATGGAAGATACATGCCATCTTTTCCATTTAATGACCT
Source organism: Coturnix japonica (assembly GCF_054131305.1). Classification (NCBI taxonomy): domain Eukaryota; kingdom Metazoa; phylum Chordata; class Aves; order Galliformes; family Phasianidae; genus Coturnix; species Coturnix japonica. The sequence continues at coordinate 166,846,857 of NC_140663.1, forward strand.
GCATGATATTTTTAAACTTTCATAATAGTATTTGTTTTGCAATTCTTCACACAGCATCTCCACATCTAAGTCAACACAAAGACAAAAGAAAAAAAAAAACAAAACCACAACAACCAACCAACCAACCAAGCAAACAAACAAACAAACAAAAAAACCAAACACAACACCCCCCACCACCACCACCAACACCAAATTCAAGGTGTCTATTAGAGTTGCAGTAAACTTGGTTTTGTCCAGTAGTTAGATGATGCTTTGTTTTGAAATGAGCTCTGCTTCTGTGTACGTTTTCTTGTTCCATATTTGTAAAATGAAGTAACATTATTGTCTGAGCTGATAAAGTAAACATCAATACATGAAGACTGTTAGATGCTCAGATTTAACAATGATGAGAGCAGATAGACGGGCAGGGAATGTGCACTGGTACAGTGACAGAAGATGCATGGTATTTTGGTGACTTTAAAGGGATGTGCCTGAGTGCATGGCTGCCTTTGGACATCAGGTCAGAACTCATCCTAGTGACAGCTTGATGACAGAATTCAGGCACTAAAATACTCTAAGGAGTAACAAGCTACTTTGGATGATCTCTGTAGACAGTCACCCCAGTCTTCTGTATCCTATTCTGCTTTCTAGTGATAAAACTGAGGTAAAAGTAAACCTAATTTACTTTTAACTCACACCAGAGTTCCATTTTAAGAATACTCACATATTCCTACCCAGAACATCACTGTACAAAGCACAAAACAGAAAGTATTTCCCCTGAAGCAAAAAGAGGATTTTCCCTTAGCTCAAAAGTACATTGTTTGAGTATTTCTAGATCAAATTCAGAAACTATAACATGACATAATATTCTCTAAGTCTGGTGAAAGATTCATGAAAAATATTCTCAAGTCATTTAAAATTATTTGAGAATCCGAAAGGATTTTCACTCAATTTACCTATGAAGAGTGCAAAGCATTTATTGAAACTGTGAATACTCAGGTTCAGTGTTAGCAGTTCATCACTCACACATGACCCAAGGAACAAGACTAATTTTCTGGGAGTGAGCACTGGCATGGCCCATTTATTTCAGCTGTAGTAACTCTTAAACTAAGGGCAAAGTTCTACTAACATACATTAGCTTCCATTAGGAGGCTATGCTGTACATTAATGATGCTCTGATTTTATCTGAATGTCAAACACCAGATCTTAACCTTTTTTTTTTCTTTTTTTCCCCTCAAAATTAGATGATAATATTATCTGATAGCATTATATAACTAAAAGCATTATGAATATTCTTCAGTTGCTTGCTATCATGTTAAATATTACAGTGTTTTAGGTTAAATAGCATCTCTTCACTTAAATGCTGTTAGCTATCAGATATGCCTTTGTTTTTTTCCAGAGTCATGTGGGAATCAAGAGCTCAGGAAGATTGAAGATTTGGACTTGACCTCTTGAGGTTCCCTCCAACCCCTGCAATTCTGGGAATCTGTGATTCAAGAAAGTAACACAATTTCTGATAACTGATCGTGAACAAAAATAGTTGGGATTTTTTAACACGTTATCACTCCAGTTATCCAATTTGCCTTTCTGCCAGAGGAAACTATCTACACAGCAGGGCAGCAAAATGGATGGGTTCATCTCTCCCAGTTCACGGTTTTAGGACCTGAATACAAACCAGCGGCATGAACTGAAATCTTCCAGAACTTGGCAGTCATAATACAAGTTCCTTTTCTCAAATGTTGTAAGAAAATCAGCGTCAGTTTAGCTTTGTAGAAAAGCAAAAGTGACATGGTCAACAACTACAAACCATTAAAGCCTAACTTATCTGTGAAGCAGCTGTGTTGGGTTCCTGGCGGAAAGCTGTCTCATGCAATAGCTTCAGTGAAGATGCTTAAGGTCTACTAAGCACTGTAATTGAGCCACTGGCAATTAGTCCCACAGTAAAATCATTATTTCTAGTATAGTGAAAAAGCTAAATGGTACCCTAGATTTCAAACAATAATATAGCTATACTTATGATGAACTTTGAAAATCTTACAAATAGTGAGGTACTAAACCTTCTGATTTCTTGTAGATAAAATCAAGATATATACATTAATATCCTTGTGCTAATCTTGAGTGTCTCCAAAATCAAGAATATACAAATTATTTTAAAATGTATATCTAAGTATATGTCGGATACTATAATTTGTATTATGTTATGATTGATTCACAGCATTTAAGCATTCAAATATAAAATTATCTGGCTTTCTGAAACAGTTACCTCCTGATTCAAACTGTGACAGATTATACACTGGTATGTGTAGACTCTTATATCATTTGTATATGTTTGGTTTTGTGTCTGCATTTGAATCTGGATTCACTGGGAGACAGCTGTTGTCATTTTTAATTAATCAGGCTGTTTTCCTCACCTTTCTTTTCAACCCTAGTAGTGAAAAATATAATAAAAAATATCTTGCTACTTATTCCTTGTAGGTCTTTGGATTTTTCACAGTGTATATTGTTGGTTTAACTTACAACCCAGTGATTGCTAAGAAATTTCTTCCTTAAGTAACAAGTTTTGAACTGCAGTGAATTTACACTATGAAATTTTTACTTTAATAGAAAGTTATTTTTGAAAATATCACATTAATATGTTTTTTCTATTCTGAGATGCCTTCTATCATGTGGCAGATGACTCGCTGTGGTTTGTGGAGCCTTACAGAGATATTCATAGCAATTAGGCTTCTCAGGAATCTAGTAAACTAATTTAGAAGAAACTGGAAGACTAGTAAAACCAGCTACTGTGCAAATCTTAAACTAATGCGAAGCATGACCAAGTGTTCAAGTCATTAGGTTCTATTCAGAAAATACTGTGACTTGTCCTGTCTAAAGGTTGTACACTGATATACAAAATTTTATCATAATCCGGAAGAGAAAATATTATTACTTTCTCTCTCTTTAATTCCGACTTCAGATAAACTTCTTTAGGAAATAAAATGTGCTTAGCTGCAGGGCATACTTCATTATTCCTTCTTTACTTGTAGATATATTTCTCCCCCAAAACAAAAAGTGCAGGGCCTGCCAGGTTTCACTTTCCTTTGTGAGCGCCTATGCCCTTTACAGCATCACGGAAAAGACTCCATTCTCCTTAAAGCCTATCAGAATTCAACCATCTTTGTGCAGAGAACATCCCGCCTTGTTGTTTCATTGTACTCTAATGCACCAGGAAAAGAAACAAAATCTTCCTATTGACCTTTGCAAAACTAGACAGTTGGGTAATGAGCGCACAGGTAGTTACATTTCTTTACAAAGTACAATCTGCATGTCTGTGAGAAATTCAGAGTTATGATACATTAATACCAGATTTTATTTGGAAATCCGTGGGCTGATTCTCCCTGTATATTTCTGTGCAGTTCTTAAAACAAACGAACAAGCAAACAAAAAAACCAACCAAACAAAAAACCCACAGAATTTATTTTTTGGCAATGTTTTTTTCTTTATAAAAGTTGATTGGCAGTTCATGCAAATGTATTACTGTATATCACTGAGACTGAGATGATTGCTTGAATGTATACCTAGATGTGGCATATGGACAGTTTCGTTTGTAATTGCATATTTTTGTGGAGGGAGATCTGAAGGAAGGGCGAATTGCAAACCCCTGGCTCTGCTCAGCAGGTGGAGAAATATATTCCCTTTATGTGTCAGGAGGCTGAGAAGCTTGGAGGCACTGGTGCCCATGGAGAACAGCAGAGATCATTTCTTCCTCTTTTCCAAACAAGTTTCAAGAAAAAGGCTGCTCCCCTGAAATGTAAAATCTTCCTAGTTCTGTTGCAATAGAGGTTTGCTCATGCTGCTCAGGCTGCTGTCTAAAGACCACAATATTATTTTAAACACAAAGAAGCTGATTTTTGTTTGTTCAGTTTTCAAAACACTGAAACAAACTTACCTTAGTGTAAGCAGATGAAAGTAGGGAGAGCTTCAGGCATTTCTATCAAAGCTGAATTTAGCTTCTCCAAATATATTCAGAGGAACACAGCAGGCATGAAGTTCTTGTGTTTCACTGACTTTCCCTGTCATTACTCAGAAGTTTTTCTTGTCTGAAAATGGCCCTGAGTAATGCTAAATTCTCATTCAATGTGAGCATGGTGAATTGTGAATGTGGTATATTTCCTTCTGTTCTCTATATGTCCATCAGTTGTTTCAGGGCATAAAGTGTAACCCTTATTAGAACTACTTTAAAAGGAATGGAAATTATTTCCGTCAATCATATAAGAAATACTAAGAAAATGGAAACACGTGAGTATAAGCAAATCTCTAATGCTCAAAGATGTGACTGAAATTGGGGTATCAGTCTCACCAGCAGCTTGCCAGGATTTGCATTTCAAAGGACTTCAGCTTTTCAGCCCTCTATTTAGTGGGATGTAACTATTTGCAGGCAGTACTTATTTGTAATGTGCAAATGGGCTTTTTATAGAAAATAGGAAAATTGAAGTTTAAAGTCAGATGCAGAAGGGATTAAGGGAAGTACTTCAAGTCAGTATAATGGGTAGGAGGGATTGTAATTTAACCAAAGTTAATAAAAAGTAAGTTGAGGACAAGGGTATGTCAGCCCTTCCCTATTCTCATTTCAAGCACCTTCCGCAGTGCTGTCATCTGCCTTTCCCATCTACCATGGGAGTCAGTGCTCAGTGACTATTGCAATCAGTGCAATCACAACACAGTAAATTGTGGTTCTGGAGCTTTCTGTTCAGAACCTAATTAGGCTCTTATTAGCCAATAGGTTAATAATTTGTGGGGGAAAGTGGTGGAAGTTCTCATCTTCATCAGTGAATTTGCTGTGCTTAATGGATAAAAAATCTTTTCTTCCTGCCTAGCAATAAGTTGGACCTCAGGCTGAAGAATTCTGCTCCCCCATACAATTCTTTCTGGGTGTAATGAGTCTTTGCCTCTTCTGCATAACTGGGTCACTCCATAAACACAGATGGATTCATAGTATCAACTTCATGCATTTATCTTTATGTATTAAATTTAGGAACATAATCTTTTTGTACAGATCCTCTAATGTTTGCTCTAGCATAGGAGTCTGTTTCAAATCTTGATAATGCACATGGAAGAAAACTGAGGAAAACAAAATCAGCCTCAGAGACAATAAAGGGCTTTAGAAAGTGTGGATTTGTAGCAGAATTTTGCAACCTGTAAAACTTTGTAGCTCTAATCATAGAATCCTTACATCAAAAACTAAGCATGTATTTTCAATGAAAATTAAACATTTATACAAGGTTGTTTTTTTGGTACAGCACATTAATATAATTTTATCAGATAAAAAAACTAAGATGCAAAAGATAAAAATTAAGTCATAAATATTTTTATTATATACCTCCTAAATGCCTAAACCAAGTGTATTGGTCCCTTAATATTTTATTGTTGTGAAATTGTTTTATGACTGTTAATAACTTTAATGGCTGATTGTCATTTTTCTGGAGTCTCACTCATTCAAATTTATTTCTCTGTCCGTAATTTAAACTGCCAGTTACTTATGTCAAGTTCTATGAGGCAAGGAATTGTGTGATCTACTGCTCAGTTGGTGAAAGCGATTGGCCTGGTCACAATCGAGAAATAGGAAATTGCTCTGCTGTTGTAAGTGACCATGTAAGTGCTGTGGGCACATATATATTCAATTTTCTAATAGTTCTAAAGAATCATCAGAAAAAAACTTGGTTCATTTTACATGGAGCAGGAACAGGAACATACAAATGTGTGAAAGGGACATTTATACGCTATAAACAAAATTATTCTATTGGGGGTGATAACATCTCTGTATTTATTGCTGAGCTTTTCTTACTGGTGATTATTTCTCAAATGATGTAATATCTATATGCTTATGCATGGGGAAAGGGGGAGAGAAGTACTCAGATGAATGAATTAGAGTTTCTCTATTCACCCTTCATGGCAATTAAAATCAATTTGGGAATACCTATTTGAGATGAATGCTCATGTCAGATTACTGTTGGCATTCTAACCTACCAGACACATGCTTTTATTTTTACTATTATTATTATTGCTTTCTTGCACTATTAATAAAATAGACTATAATCTCTAAAATCTTGTCTACAGAACAAAACTATTATAAAGTACACATAGCTAGTAGACACTGCTATTAGATGTTGACAACTACTGTCCATGGTTCTATCTTATAAAACTCTAAGACCTATGGTCTTTTATTTAGGCACAAACTATCTGGCAACTACTAGTAGAGAACAGAGCTCATATATGTAATTCTTACTCAGTGGCTACAGTACTGTATGTGCCCAGGTTAACTAATGTCATTTTTCTATGAAAAAATGTTGATGCATTTATTGCTACCTTTGACATCTTGAACAACTGATTAAACATGATGTCACTCTAAGGTTAAAGACTCAATTATTCTATCCGTGATCAGATGAAATATTCATATAATAGTTTTTAATTAGAATTGACCCTAGATCTCCAATACAAAGAACACAGATTAAAGAACTGAAGTAATAAGCCAACTTATCTGTGAGATAGTCATAAACCACAGAGATCTCACTTTCAAAGGAGACTCGTTAGGGTGTCAAAAACATTGACGTGCTATAAGAACATTCCCATTTAAAGCATGAAACAATAGTGCATGTATATACACATTAATCTTTTCAATATCACTTATTTATCTTGGTCTACCTGAACTGTTATAATTCTTGGGTGTTTCAGCCACATAAGGCTGTACCATATACATATACAAGGCAGATACCTTTTTTGATACCTTCTTTCAGAGCCTGCCAAGTCAGTGTTTTTCATTTCACACTCCTGCTTGCTAGCTTATCCCCTTGGATGCCTCTCTATGCCCTTTTGATTTTATTTTAGATGGTACTGTTTCAGCTCTTATTTAATGTCATTGTTTGTTGTTGATTTTTTTTTTTTTGTTCATTTCTTTGTTTTTCTTCTGCTCCCCAGGGATGCTTTGGTTTCTCTTTTCTCTCTCAGTGTCTTTCAAGTCTAGTTCTTGTTCCATTTGCTACATCTGATGAGGCATTATTTCCGTGAAGCTATTTTACTGGATTTGGAAATGTATTATCACAAAGCATAGTAATGAAGTTGAATATTTAATGCTTCTTACACTGATGACAGTTGGCTTCGTGTTGTTTTCTATGACACTAAGAGACAAAATATTATCATAGGAAGCACAGCATTATCAGGAAAAACACAGAGCCAGTTGAATTTCTGATCTGTATTCGTGATGTTGGAAAGCTTACTTGAAAGTTGATACTAGATAATGCATATGTTGTTTTTATATGGGGGAATTAAATCTTTAAGTGTGTGCAGAAGAAAAGCCTAGTAGCATACCTGCTCTTCCAGTTTTCTCTTACATATACACTTAAACACGCTTTCAGCAACAGCTAGCACTTACAGACAATGGACCAGATACTGCCCCTGCAGCCTTTGCAGAAAAAAAAGGTAATACATTCATCATATTTATGTATTTATGTATAGTCGCTCTTCTGTCACTTTTGTTTACTGGACCAGATCTCGTACATCCTCTGTAATTCTGAGAACCTAGTTGTGAATTCTACCTACAGCCTCCTCTGCAGATCTGATTCACTGTCAGACTGTAGTTAAAAGTTATAGCAAAAGACACTGAATATTGTTGCTTAGAAAGGAAAGAAGGAGGAGCCTGACTCTAATTCAATGGGACACTCTAAATCAGAGTAATAGTTATTGTAAATAACCATATAGCCAGGAATGTGAGCCCTGGAGACCTAAAAAAGAAGCAGGAAAAAGGGAAGGTGATTTTGCTGGATGACTCTGCAGGGAGAGATTAGAACAGAAAAAAATAAGGTATTTGTTTTTTATGTTGGAGTAGTTCTAAGTTTGGTCACATGGCCTGTACAAACACCAGCAGAGGGAGAGTATTCAGGTTAGTCCTGGAGCACAAATTCTGATCTAGTTGCACCAGAAAATAGTTTAAGTAGCGAGATAAAGATGTAATGGGGGACCATGTTAAGGGTCTTACAGAAGTCCATGTAGATAGTAGTTTCCTTCCTTTGTTCACCAATGCTGTCACTCCACCTGGAAAGGTCAAGCAGATTGATCAGGCGTGACCTTCCCTTGGTGAAGCTCTACTGACTGTCTCAGATTTCCAGTTTGTCCCTCATGTACCTTAGCATGTCTTCCAGGAGGATCTGTTCCATATTTTCCCAAAGACAGAGGCAAGGCTCAACACCCTGAAGTTCCCTAGGTCCTCCTTCCTCCTCTTCTTATAAATGAGAGTGATGTTTCTCTTTTTCCAGTCACCAGGGACTTCACCTGACAGCCATGACTTTTCAAATATGACAGAGAGCAGCTCAGCAACCAGACCAGTCAGCTCCCCGAGGACTGTGGGATGTGTGTCATCTGGCCCCATAGACATGTACATATTAAGTCTCAGGAGGTAGTCTCAGGCTTGTTCTGCCCTTGCAGTGGGAAGCTGTGTGTGTGTTGGGGGGGGGGGATTTCCATCCTGTAATTCTGAGATTGTATTTCATACCAGTGGCCAATTTTTTAATGTACTAGGTTATATATTATGCTTAAGATATAGACTGCCTAGATCTGAAGATATGCCTTTGTCTTAGATTTCACACTAAGCAGAATGAGACTCTAATCTGAAAGAAAGCCTCAGAGCAACTGAAATGTCAATTCTAAATAATAACAGTAAAATAATTTTGATATGAATTATTTAAGTTATGGTGTAAAAAATGTCCAGAGTGTGAAAAATAGAATGGTAATTCAATGTAGAAAAGCAGGTATCAGTATGTGATACCTGAAGAATTGGAATTAGTGTTTCCAGTCTTTTTCATAGTGGAAAAAGATTCACCTCTCAAAGAACATCAATACAAATGGAGCAGTAATACGGTCATTTCAGAGAGCTTAACACAGGAGTTAATTTGAATAGTAAGGAAGTCTCCACTTTCTAAGTTATATAAAATTTCATATTTACTGCCGTTTTAACATTTTGCTCTGTTCATATTTTTACTTACCAGGGAATTGACTTAATGAGCTGATTTTTTTGAATTCACTATTTTCTGTTTGTGTAGATGAAAAAATTTATCTGAAGAACCCACTTAAAACCACCAGATCAATTGTAAAGTACACATGTATTTACTAGAGCAACACATAATGCAGTAAATACGTGAAAGCTACAGACTTGTCATTTTACAGAAGTACTCTCCAGGGATTGTATCTCATTGACATCAGAAACATCGGTGTTTAGATATGATTCCTGTGAGGAAGGTGTAGTTTATATTCATTTTCATTTTTCTTGTTTTTCCTGCCTTGTTTGTTCTTTCTTTGTTACTGCAGGGGACATATTTGTTTTGTATGGGCGTCTGAAAAAAAAAATTATTTGTTTGGAAAGTAGACTAATTAATTTCTGACATCAAAGCCAATTATGGAGGATAGAAAAATCTGAACACAGAAAGATCACGGGTTACTCTTTAGGACAAAAATTATGTATTATTCAAACCAGGGATTAATACTGTGATACATTTATAATATAATGATATTTCAGTCCTTCCCTTTAATTTTTGTGTTACATATTCAACTTTGCTGAATTTTCTGGAGGTAGCCACAGCTTGTATATTCACTGAGCAAAACAATAGGCTGTAGAACTATTAGTTAGAGAAACAGCACTTGACTGCAATTTAGACAAGAACTAGAAAGTTTTGTAGATATAAAAAAGAGGAATTATGCCAACGGGTATACAATGTCATTAAGAGGGTTCTTAGTATTTCTTAAAAAATGTCTACATTGTACATTGGTTGTAGTATGTGATTTGACTTCCACTACAAACAAAAGCCCCGGGGTGCTGTTGTGTTTGTTTAAAATTCAGTAAGACAATAAAAGTTTATCAGAAATATATATTGATATATATATTGTTCATTTATTTAGATCTAGTATTAATATTTTTTGTAGACTTACCTCTTGCAGAGCAGCATTCTGGTTCTGACAACTCTTGAAATAAATGAAAGCTGTTCCCTTTGCAACTGCCAGCTGAATAATCTTTAAATGCAGTGGAAATAAATAGAGTAACTAACATTTCCAGTATTTTTTAAATAATCCTACTCATAAATCAAGTAAATGGGCTTCTGTTGAATAAAAGGTGGATTTCAAAATGATGTGCATTATTTTTGATGTGTGGTGTGATTTGTGTACATTAACTGAAACATCCTTCCAGTTTGCAGCTGGGTATACTGAGAAAAATTCTGAAAACTGATTATTTCTTTCTATCTATCTATCTATCTATCTATCTATCTATCTATCTATCTATCTATCTATCTATCTATCTATCTATCTATCTATCTATTTCCAAACAGCTCCTTATAGTTGAAGTCATATTCTATGGAGCTTGCTGTTTAAGTTGCATATACTCTCTTAATTTTGTTTCCTCGCTTTCCTTGTTGTTTGTTTGTTTGCTTGTTTTCCATACTAAACTGGTATTCACATCACTTGGATGTCAGATCCAAAAGAAAACAACTCCATCTTTTGTAGTGTGTTAACAAGAGTTGTGAATTGTTTTGACTTCCAGACTCTTTGGAAACACAATCCTTATTCTGTTATTTGCATGGAGACTTCATAAAATGGAACCTTATTCTTTGATAACTGATAATAAAAAAAAAATATTTGTGAAAAATGCATATTAGGGTATAGAACAGAATAAGAGAAAAAAATATGGTATGCTGATATTTTAGGTTGATAATTGTCACTATATATCAAAATGCCCTGAGTTTATCCTATTGGCAGCAGGAAACAAATGTACAATTAGAACAACAGAGATTATGTTTTCTATCCTCTAGTTCCCGTAGAAATTTGGCTGTTATCTTAGAAAATTCTCTGGGGATGTCAGTCTTGAGCAATGATTTCTGTTCTTCTGGTAGTAAGTGGTTTTTCCTCCCGAGGAATAGGGCTGCTGACTAATAATGTTTTTCTTAGAAGCACTGGGCAACTATATTAAAAAAATGAAAATAAATACATAAATGCACACATTGGACCATGGTGATCAATCATCTTGAAAATAAAGATAAAAAACAATGAAGTAAACATGATATTCTAGAAAAAAACAACATCCTGTAGTATAAACTGTAATAACAACTCAGATATATTCTCCAAAATGTTAAGAGTTTCATACCTGTGTATATTTCTTTATTGAAGTCTAGATGTAAGATTACAAAGCCACGTACAGGACGAGACAGATGCTCCTATTCAGGTTAGAATGGAAATTTCTGTATGTGAGGCTATCTTTTGGAAAAGAAAGCTATTACTCTGATGGATCCAGATTTCTTTAAGTGTTATTAAAAAGGGAGAGCTTTACAACAAGAAGTACTTGCATTATGTTACTGGTAAGTCAGAGTTACGTGGCATGAATGTAAGCATTTTACAAAAACGCTCACAAGACTGTTCATATATTGTACTCTGAACAAGCTTTATCTTAATTAGAATGCAAAACTCACTTTCAGGTAGAATAATTTTTGGTTATTAAATGAAGAAACAGAAAACGTTGATCTAATTGAATGACAAAATTTAAAAGCAAGAGTAATACTCTCTTGTTAAGAGTTGCTACTGAATACGAACAAATGAACTGCGTCCATAACAATCACCTGCATTACTGATCATTAACTTCACAATGAGAAACAGGGCTGATTTATTTAATGAACCTGTAGGTAACTGTTGTTTCTTTTACTAATTACATAAGGGAAATGAGACCTGTTATCACTGAAATGGGTTGAAATGCTTAAGCAAACCTTTCTGAATGGAAAAATGCCTGGCTGTTTGTTTTTTTTTTACCTCATGCCATGAGATAAGGGTTTTGCTGTTCTCCTGTGATTTTAATTAGTGATTTTAAAATTAGAGTAAATTTAGTAAATTTAAAATTAGTAATTTTAATCTCTTTTTCATCTATTTAGTAGTAAATCTTGGACACGTAAAGTGCTTCAGTATTCTGAGAAATTTCCAGAAATAATTAGAACATACTGCTTATGAAAACGAGAACACTTCTATTGTATTTACGAGGTAAAATTGCAAGGCAAACCATTTCAGGTCAGTTTTAAATGCTGAACTTATATTTTGAAAAACTTGGCATGGGACAGTACAGTTCTGCTATTTCTGCAGTTGAGGAAAGTCTACAGGTAGGCCTGTTGGGCTTTGCCCTTACCTCACAGCTCTGCACATGAAAATAAGGATCTTGCAGCTTTTCTCAGCTTGTGTAGATGTTGAGTTTTCATAAGAAATGAAGGCCTAACCCAGGTGAATATTCAGTCACTATGCCTACCCCTACCTTGGTCTAAAATCAAGGACTTTAACGCATCTTTACATTTTATTACAGTGGGTGTCTGGAATGCCAATTAATTTTGCAATGAGATCATTAGTGGATCTAGTTTACTTTGAGCTGTGAACTGAATTAACTGTAAGGTTAAGTTATATTAAAAAAAAAAAAAACAACAACAAAAACGTATCTTTATTTAAATAAAATATTTTACCTTGCAAAGGAATTGCAACAGGAATGAAATAAATATTTAAATAAATAAATCTATAGAATTCAAATCTGAAAAAAAAACCCAAAAAGCTACTTGCACAGCTGAATGAAACAATATTGTGAGGCTAACACATGAACATTTCAAGGCATCTAATGTCTAATGAATATCAGTTTCGGAGCTTAATATTAACAACTTAGCAGTACTTTTAAAAATGAATAAATGTACACTACCTTTATTTTAAAACTCTCAAAATGTGTTAAAAATATATCTAATATATCTTTTGCAAAAAATATACATGGAAATAAAATAATAATAAATATATATATTTAAGTTTACTATTATTTAATCAGTCAGTGTTGTCTCTGGGATTCCTTAAAAATTGATTCTGAATCTGAAAGCTTCAGAGCTTACAAGGTAAAATACCTGTGAAATACCAGGAATTTACAAGGTAAAGTATCTCTCTTTTATCCTGCTATCCATTTTATAGTATAATCAGTTTTACCTATTCAGGTCCCTCCTCTTTTTCACCATAGAATTTTGGAAGAGCTTATTTCTTCCACGTGGGTGAAGTGACTGGCTCAAACTTAAGAGCCAGATGAGCTTGTGTTCAGCCATTTTCATACCTGAAGATGGAATTGCTGTCGTAATATTCCTCGCACAAGCACACCCGCAGAATTAATTAAATAGATAGATAGATAGATAGATAGATAGATAGATAGATAGATAGATAGATAGATAAAAGAAGATGTAAATTCAGCCTGGCCTTGAATACTTCCAGGGATAGGGCATCCACAACCTCCTTGGACAACCTGTTCCAGTGTGTCACCACCCTCTGTGTGAAAAACTTCCTCCTAATATTTAATCTAAACATCCCCTGTCTTAGTTTGAAACCGTTCCCCTTGTCCTATCACTACCTACCCTCATAAACAGCCATTCCCCCTCCTGTTTATATGCTCCTGTCAAGTACTGGAAATCCACGATATGGTCTTCCTGGAGACTTGTCTTCTCCATGCTAAACAAGACAAGTTCCCTTAACCTTTCTTCATAGGAGAGATGCTTATTTCCCCTTTCTTACATCTCCCAGCTGTAAAAGAAAGCACAAGAGCTTAAGTAATTAGAATTTTAATTGTATTTATTTATTTTTTAATATGGGAATGAACCTTTTGGTGATATGTAAAATCTTGAAATGTAAAACCAGAAAATGTTTTCCTGAACAACTTCTGTATGATACAAATGTGTTTACTGTTACTTATACTGCAGAAATCTTTTCACCCATGTAGAAGTTCCCAGCAAAATCAGTATGAAAGCATAGAACAGAATTTAGAATTTCTTTGTGAAAAATCTCCTTTACTTGAAATGAGTTCTTTGTTACTTGGAATTGAGCCTTACTAAAAAGCTTCATAGAGCTCACTGACATTTCCTTTGAAGTTAGAACTATTTTTCAAGTTGATAACACAATGCACTTAAATACAAATCATAGGTTATTTTAAATATCTTCTTGAATATTTCACTTTTCCAGTAGAATTGGCTCTGTATATCTGACACACACTTATAGTGGATATTCTTATAAATGACTCTGAATATATTGCCACATAAATTTTGTCACATGCAGCAAAATCATTAATATTTTACAGTAATATGTCATTAAAAACATGCTTTCATTGAATAAAAAGGTTATGAAAATGAAATGTCACATACTATGATTTTGCCTTATACTTAAAGATCCTAGTCATTTGCACAGCACTCTAGAATGGTAGTATGAAAGAAAGAAAGAATGGTCTTTCTTTTTGATCAGTTTCATTCAGTACCTGAGGCTTCATATTTCATGTAGCCTGTTGCAATTAGAAACCACCTGGAAAAGGTCACCATCTAGCCAAGTTACTTATTGCTTAATTAGGTGATGGAATACCATGCATTAAACAATACAGTTTTAAAGAAATTCAAGGAACCCTATTGACAGTCAGAGAACTATAGAATCATTTGAGTTGGAAGGAATCTTTAAGGTCACCTAGTCCCCCCCTGAAATGAACTGGGACACCTACAGCTAGATCAGGTTCCTCAAAGCCCTGCCCAGCCTGACCTTTAATGTCTCCAGGGATGGGGCATCTACCAAACATCTGTTGATATTTATTATGTACAGCATGCACACATGTACACTCCTGCATATATGTTTAACAATGAAAGTGAATTGTGTATTCAACTACTACTTCAAAAACAATGAATTAGCAAACTCTTTTTGGCATCTTTTGCAAGCACAGTTTTGTCTGCTGTAGCATCTGGGGAAACTGTTTGTCTTAAAAACAGCGACTACACAATTCAGTGGAAAATTTTTAGCTAGAATTTCTTCAGCTTTTAACAAAAAAATTCAGTGGCAAATATGCTCATTTTGAACTTTATTTTCAGAGAGAAGCATGAGTCTGAAGGTTCAAGACATCCCACCATTATTATTGAGTATTGGAGGACATAAAGAATTTCAGCTTACTGTTCCATTCTAACTTCTGTTATAGTTTAAAACAAGCTATGGACCAAAAGATGACATAGTCTCGTGTTAGTTGGAAGGGACCTTAGAGATCATCAAGTCCAACCCCTGGGATTCGAGCCTCCTGTATAGCAGAGCGGCACTTCTACCACTTATGCCACAGGTGTATTCGAACCTGGGCCTTGATGTTGCAAAGTGGCATTCCTACCACTGCACCACCGGGGCACACATTGACTTCTGCTACTTTCTCTTGAAATTTTCAAGTCCAAAATACAACATTTTGATGAAGGATTAAGAGTTTAGAATCAATTTTAAACCTGAACTGAAACCTTTTGCCTCCACTGAGCACTGGTGAGGCTGCAGATGGAGTCCTGTACCCATTCCCTTTGAATGGAATTCCTCACATGGTCAGCAGTTTAAAGTGGGATATAAAGGCAACAAAGTGAAAAACAGATTTTTGGAATCCTGTATACCTTCCACTAACAGCTATACAGTTATCAGTGTAAGATAGTATTATTCATTTTCTAAGCTCAAAAATTATGCCCTTTGTAATGATTGCAATAGTCTTTTGTTGTTGTTTGTTTGTTTTTAGTTGTTTCTTTAGCTCTACTTTCTTACATTTATTTTCCACTCTTGTTTCCATTGTATTTGTAATCAATGAGATTCCAGTTTCCTCTCTGAGTTCCTTGAACTGACAATTTGCATTTATATTTAAGAGCTGCTGTGGAGACAGTTTAGCTTTTGAGGACACTGAATGCAATACATTTATTTTTATAGAGAATTTCCTGAAAATCATAACTCAGTGCCTGTATTTAGGAGCTCAGCGGAGAGTTTAAATACTTTTTTTTTTTTTCTTCCCCTCTTGTGTTATATTAGGTGTGCACGAACAATTGGAATGTATCGCGATAGGCCCTCCCCTGCTCGGTTATGCAAATGTAGAAGGGTTCATGCATATGTAGAAGAGGTATAGGTGAAATAGGAAACCTATATAAGGGATTCACACATTCAAATAAATGTTATTTTACCTCTCACCACACTGGTGTCATGAACAGCGTGATTTGGTCGGGGCTGTCAAAGCACCTTACCAAGGGACTTGAATTCTAAGATTACCAGATCAAGGTAACACTCTTGTATCTATTTCTCTCTCTTCTGTTTTTCACTATGCCTTTCTTGAAGCTCTGACTACCTTAAAATTATAGGGCAAGTTGAACATACGAGTTACTTGTATTTCATAATCCATTAATTCAAGATTTTCATATTAACTCGTGTGAGTTAATATATCCTATATAGCTCCGTCCACAGATGATGCAATCAGAGATGGTAACTCAAGATCCTGCAGTCTAGGAGGAGCTGTATTCACAGTTGAACCTATTATGTACAAGGCCCGGCAGCCTTCTCCAAAGCCTCCTATGTTTATTCTCATGTGAAGGGTTTTTTGTCTGATATAAAAGATATTAATTTATTAAAAATATGGGTCAATATATTAAAGCATGAGCCTTTCTGGAAGTGAAACTATGAAACTAGAAAAAAGTAACTGAATTGCCCAATTTTCAAATGTAGCTATTCTATACTCTCTGCTGGTGTGTTAAAAATATATGGGATCATCTGAGGTATTTAATTTCTGTATGTCGCTACAGAAACTTTAGCTGCAGTATAAATAGACACTAAAAGCTTCCAGACTAGAGCACACAGCCTCCAGAGTCACTAGGTTACAATGAATCAGCAATGGCTTTACTGAGGCAATTTGAACATATCTGTGTCTAGGACATTTGGGACCACTAAAAATAAATTTGATTCGTTATGGAATGAACCGAACGTAAATTCTATTTGAGAACACCCTTGGTAGTTTGAAAAATATTCTTCATTATCTTATAGCCAGAAACATCATTTCAAAATGAAAATGTCAGTCATCAGACTTAGGAAGTTGTCTTACTATTTAAATAAGCTGCAAACCCAATGCAAAACACATCAAGACTTGTATCAGTCCTTTAAAAGTGCTAGTGAAAGCTGAATGCCAAATAGCTTCCCATGAGGCATGTTATGCTAATCACGGTGGCAATCAGTTATTTGTCATTCTTGCAGACATGTATTTTCCATTTACGCTAACAGGGTTGTTGATTGGATTTTGTTCATTAAATGGGCAGAGTCAAAGCTGGTCTTATAAACTGCTGTTCAAGTTAATTAGTGAGTATGTGTATATTCAGAATCAGAAAGCAAAGTTTTACATTTATAACCTACATCAATCAGGCATCTTTTCTACATTGCACCAAAAATCATTCCACTTAGTGTGTTCAGCATAAAAGAAAATAAAAATGCTGCATTTTCATTTTCCCCATTCTGTGACAGTCTCAGTAAATGTGATATTATTACTTATAAAAGACTTCCTATGAGGTATTAATGTTTGCTTCTACTGTTTTACTAAAACTCTCCTACGCTGTGTCTAACTTAAAAGATGGTGCAAGGATAATAAGATCCACAGCGGAGTTTTGTTGTAATTAACAGTTTTTATTTAATTAGATGTCAGCAGGTAACAAAAATGGCCAACAGCCTTTACCATAAGATTAGAATCTTGTCAAAAAATTTGCAGTAAGGATTCAAAAGCAGTCAGTGGTGGAAATACTGGAGTTTGATTCCAGAGATCCAGCTTCTGCTCCTACAGTTTGGATACATATGGGAGAGGTGGCTTTATTAGCCTGAATACCTTCACAGTTTTCCCATGCATACTTGTGAATGTCCCTTTGTGAAACATAATCAAATGTGTTTTTCAGTTCCATCTACAATAAATGATTTTCAGATTCACCAAAGGATATCACAGATCTCACACACCTTTTCTTTCTCACTTGTGTTACCTGAGAGTAGATTTGACTACTCTGGCTCTGGGAATAGGGGATATTGTGAAGCAGTGTCTTTTCAATATTAGAGCTTTCTATGTCAAATAATTCAGTATTTGTTGGAGAGATAACATAGACTAATTCTAAATTTAAAGCACTTGGGTTCTTCCATTTCTAAAGAGAAGATTCTGTTGGCTTTCACAGAATCTGAATGTACTTTGTTCATTGCACAGGAGAAAAAAAGGATAGAGCTGAGCTGTGATATCTTTACTATTGCCCACTTGTTTCCTAACTCAGGAGTCATTCCTTTCAACTTCTTCCCAGGAGGAAGATTTTCCAGGTGATCACCTTGACCATTTTTGTTGTCTTCACAATCTCTAAGTTCATTACGTCCTTCTCCTTATGTCTCCTTATCGTATCAGTAATAAGATAAAACTGAAACTTCATTGTGCAGAAAAATGTTTTGTTTTGTGTTTACTGCTATATTCTTAATCACAAGTTTCTGATTCCCTTTGAGATAGTTATAAGTCCCCTTTCCTGAGGGGAGCATTCCATGCTCAGCAGGAGATAAGCAGAGTTTAGATTTTCTTCTCCTCACATTTGCTGACATTGAAATATACTTCCTGACTTTTTCCTTTCTTATTCCATTTTGGCATGCTTCAACATTACATGCTATTTTATTACCTATGTAGCTTTAGTATCATTATAATTCTGAGATTTAGGTGTCCAAGGAGATACAAGATGATGATAACATCAACCACAAAGTACATGGAATCTTGTTACTCACTGTTGATGAAAAAGTTGGCATTCCTCCTTTACAGCTTCTTACCAAGATCTTTGTGAAAAGTTGTTGTGGCAGATCCTACACTACTGACATTTTAAAAACAAATGTACCTGTGTATGTATGAAGGAATCTCACCTCCTATATCATCTTGGTGGAGAAGTGCATGTGGGTCACATTTCATTTTGGATTTGGCTTGTTTGCAAAAAACAAAAACCTTCCTGGCTTTTGGTACTTTGTTGTCCCATATATTTCTCATCCTTTTAAAGATGTTTACAGTGTCTTAAATGTTGTACTCTTTGACTAGAAGTAAGAAAGATTTTGACAGCCATTTAAGAACAGAAATATCTCGTGACCTCATTGTAGTACATAAATGTAAATAACTTCCTGGTGAAGGGAAGGGTTGGAGACATAGTTATTTCCTATAATACTTGTCAGTATGTTGCCACACGAGTTATTAAGATGCTGCAGATCTCTTGTTGTGAAGGACTTTTGGTGACATAGCTCTCACTAAATGAGTAATCTAGTTGAGTTTTAGGGTAATCTAGTGCAGCCATGCTCAGCTGGAGGAAGATATTTCCACTCTTGTATGTTTGGAGGGGAAGAGGTGACTTGTTGGAAGGTAGTCACTGCTAGGTCAAGGTGCTAGGTAAACTCTAGGCTAACCTCAAGGGTAATTATGTTTGCTTCTGTCTTTCTTCCCTGTCCTGTATACAAATTTACACATTTGCACTTCATAACAAGATGGGGCAGAGGAAGAAAGAGGCTGCCTATTGCCCAATAAGGCAGAATGAAATGTTACTTAAACATCTCTATGGAGCAGGAGAAACACTCAATGGACCCTGGATGATTTTGGGCAGGATAAAAAGGTAGTGATAAAAATGAGAAAAAATTACTCACTCACAGTTGTGGTAGACATTGGTGCTGTTGAAAGAACTTAAATGAAATTTATGAATGAATGAAATTATGAAATTACAAAAAATATGTTTAATGAGTGGTTGACTGTTATTACTTACCTTGTCCTGAATAACAAGAAACACTTTCCTGTATTATTCATTCTATGTCTAGAATTTTGCTCCCATTAAAAATTATATAAGCCCCACTGGATGCTTTTTCTTCTGTAGAAATATCTCCAAACATATTTTGGCATGATAGGAACTTCTGAAAGCTACCTTTTATATAGTTAGTTCTCAGCTATTTAGCCAACTCTGGTTTTTCATGGAAATGAAATCAGACTGGACTGATATTTGCGAGCTTTGACCTAACTCTCACATTGTCTTGGATGGATGCTTCATTCATGAATCATCATCATAGAATCATAGAATCATAGAATCATTTCTTGGTGGATCATAATGTGTCACTTTCATAGAATCATAGAATCATAGAATTACCCAGGTTGGAAAAGACCTTGAAGATCATTAAGTCCAACCGCAGCCTAACCATAGTATCCTAACTCTAAAAACACTCTGCTAAATTATATCCCTGAGCACCACATCCAAACGGCTCTTAAACACATCCAGGGATGGTGATTCAACCACCTCCCTGGGGAACCTATTCCAGTACATAACTACCCTTTCTACCTTTTCTTTAACTACACTTAACTATACCTTTCACCAGTGTTTTTCGTCATATTTCCCATTTTCATGCAGTGAATGTACAGCTAACATAATATTTGAATTATACTATAACCTAGCAGTAATCATCCCACAGTCTGGTATAATACTACCTGGAATTCTGATCTTGCCCATTATTGATAAAATTTTATCCAGTCTTGGTCTTTATATGTAAGATTGTGTTTTTAACTAAATAGAAAGAACTTTGTTAGAAGTGTATGAGTTACAGCGGCCTTAATTCCTTGGCAGATCACTATAGGCTCAGCCTCATTAATCATTAATCATTCCTGTGATGATCCTTAACTGTAAAAGTTAAATTGTGACTGAGATACAGAACTCCAATGCAGAGGCATGCTATTTTCATGAACTGCAATTCTAATTTACTCTGTCTTCAGTCACTCTTGACATTCTTTCCCATCCTCTCATCCCAGACTGTTTTGCATAGTGGTGTTTGATCACCAAATTACCTGTCTTGATTCAGGAAGTTCAGTCTGGATGTGGGTGAAACTAGTGTTGAATCAGTGTAACTCAGCTTATCCAGAATTAATTTGCATCTCAGCCCCCTTGAAAACTTCCAGGTCATTGGTGGATCTCTTTCTTTTTCAGAAGCCTGAACATTTTGTGTTTGCCTTCTCCAAGTTACAAAAGAACAAGCACCAGTCTTATACTCTCACTAATTCACTTGACCATAACAGTGTGGACATTCAGGTTCTTTTCCACCTGAAGCACATGTGAAACTTTATTATGAGAGCATATGTATAAAAAAGTACCATCACATAGAATAACTCTTCAAAATAATTATAGATTTGGCTGTGTATATTACACAAAATAAGGGACTGAGTTATAGAAAAATAAGCAATTCATTTCAGTGTTGATTTCAGCATCAGTAAAGTTCTAAAGGACAGTCAGAGAGAATTCCCTATTCTATTATGCAGTCTTAAAAAGGACATTTGTAGAAGATGTGTGGGTGTAGAATAAAATTATTCTTTCTTAAACTTTGACCCAAATATGCTTCAAATACTTTCAGTTTCTTTTTATTCACACTTTCTTTTACTGAAAGGAAACTGCATCTATTTCCTATCTTATTTTCTCCATGAAAATCAAAATCTGCTGAATATGTTCATTTTTTATTAACACGTGTATTGCATGACTTTGCTGTTCGTTTTGTTAGTTTGCATCTTGTGTCTTTCAGGAAGACTCTCATGGTATTATTTTATAATTCTTAGAAATGATGAGTGACCTAAAATTGAACATGAGAAAAATTAATGCTTTTTTGTGGGTAGACATATCTCTTTCTCACTGTCATTAGTAAAACATAAACCAAGAGGCATCACAGTTTTCTTTATGAGTGTCTTCTGATACTAGGTAGGTTTATTATGTGAGCTGTGCTGCTTAATTAAGAAGCAAACAGTGGAAACGGAGTGCAAGAATGAAGAGTAGCTTCATTTCTACACATCTGTGCCAATTTGCTTAAGCAACTGACAGCTCTTTAAGCAAATAATGAAATTGCTTATATATAATTTCTTATTGAGTTTTCTTCTTGGATTGTGAATCTTTAATACATACATACTTTCATTATCTTGTTTGAAGTAACAAGACAAAAACAAACAAACAAAAAAAAAAAAACAAAAAAAAAACCAACCAACAACCCAACACAAGTGTACCCTAATAAAGGCAAAGCCAACTAACTTACTGTAATAAAGTGGTCATTTTGTCACTGACACTGTTTTACTTCAAAACACAGGAAGTAAGTAAGATGGAAAATGTCTTAACTTCAGAGGAACTGGGATAATTGCCATAACAAGGCAAGAATGGATTGTGGTCTGATAGAAGTTCTGATAGGTATGGATTTTCTATATGCACAATTCTGCATGTCAGCAAAAACAGGTCATTACACTTTTCTGTGACATTGCTAACTAATTTAATGGAAGGCCTGATATAATATTCGATTTAAGCCATACCCATTTTGTAATCAAAGTCTCAGTTTTAATGGTGGCTACAGCAATCTATTTTTATTTCCAGAATGGGCCCTTTGGCTTCTTACTATATTGCAGTGTCACTTACCCTGGAAATATTCATTTCATAAGTACATGATTAGCAATTATTAAAACATCAAATGAAACTATCACAAAGAAAAATATTTGCTATAATTGAGTCATCTGCTATTGCATTTTTCCCCAAAAAGTTTAAGTGTCTCTTAGAAATCTTTTCTTTTCTTTTCTTTTCTTTTCTTTTCTTTTCTTTTCTTTTCTTTTCTTTTCTTTTCTTTTCTTTTCTTTTCTTTTCTTTTCTTTTCTTTTCTTTTCTTTTCTTTTCTTTTCTTTTCTTTTCTTTTCTTTTCTTTTCTTTTCTTTTCTTTTCTTTTCTTTTCTTTTCTTTTTTTTTTCTTTTCTTTTCTTTTCTTTTTTTTTTTTTTTTTTGTGTGTGTGTGTGTGTGATCTTTTTTTCTACACAGATTGTTTCAAGTATAAGAAACAATACTTTTCAATAGAACTTGAAATGGTCATGCTATGCTTTTGTGCCTACGTGGCTATGGGATGCTAATAACACCTGAAAGAACATTACATGTTCCAGAAGAATCCCCGAAACTACTTCACTATGGTGAATTGTTCTTGGTGGCTTTCTTATAAAGGAATTGACAAGATCTTTTAATATTCCAGAGAGCTTTAATCTCTGGATTTAATTTGCAGTCTTATTTAGCTATATTTGTTAGTTACAGTTATATATTAATAGATCCAGCCTCCTTGTGACTTTCAGTTATTCAGTTATGAAAGTAATAACTGCCCAGGAAAACCAAAACAGATCAGAAATTAGAAAGATGCAAAAATTATTTGATTTTCCACATTCGTTATTTCAGATTCATCATTTTCTTTTTGAAAATCATGTAAATAGAAGATAGTTGCTGTTGGAATCCAGAAATGTCTGTGTCACTCTTTTCTCTATTAACACTGTTCAGGAGCTGACAGGAGATAGATAAAAGTCAATAAAAAGAGAATTATTTATTAAAAAGATCTAATGTTACAAGAACAGTACACAGAAACTATTATATTACTGTGTCTTCCACATGTTATATGCCATTATATATAGTATATATACAGATTGTATACAATATATCTAACATTTTGATATGGGCCATGATGGTATCTTTCTTTTTGTCTGCAAAACAAACTTTCTTAACAATTGTTCTCTTCCAGACAGATATTGTGGCATTATACAAAAATACAGTCTCCTCCGTGATGCTAGACTGCACTATTATAAATTTTTACATGAATAAGGAAAGAGCACTTCAGTGCAACTAAAAAGTATGTCATGATAAGGAAACATTCTACTACAGAGTAACAAATATGTAATATGTAGTTACTGAAGCATTTAAAACATGTATTTTGCATCTAAATATATTAATAAACATATTTTGTTCATCTTGAATATAAAACATATCGCTTTTTGTCCCTGCGTTACAAATACATTACCTGATGGTATGTCAGTATTTCTATTTCCATTTTTCTAGTAGAGGTTGAGATATAAATAGATGTAGCTCTATCTCCTCATTGGACTTCCATTCTTCTTAAAAAGTACAGTTATTTACTGTATTCAGAAAATTAACTAAACTGTCACCAGCAGTGATACTAGCCTTTTCAAATACTCTGAAACAAACTGCATTGGCAAGCAACTGTATAAAAAATAGACAAAATTATGCTTAGCAAATTTATAAAATAGCCGTTTTATTTTTTGGTTCATCACTTCATTCTTTTTCATTTTAACCTTTTGAAGAATGATGGATTGCTAGAGCAAGTTCTCTGCTCAGTAGCAACTCTGTTGTTTTGCAAACCACAACAGGTAGTTATTTCCTTTGAGTTTATTCTTATGTGTGTTTCACCTTCATGACTTTCACCTCATAGGCTTTCCTACAAGCAGCAGTGGATACAAGCAGGTCTCCTGTTTGTAACTATACAGCATTCTGGTCTCAGATCATTATTCTGCCCTTGTTTACCTGGTGACATTTTAACTAAGTACCTTTGAAGCTTAAATCTTCAGAAATTTATTTAAAATATTTGTGTGTTTTAGAGTGAGAGAATAACAGAATATCCCAAGTTGGTAGGGACTCACTAGAATCTTCAAATCCAACTCACAGCTCCACATGGAGCCACCTGAAAACTAAGCCATATTTTGAGAGCACTGTCTGAGTAGTTTTGGAACTCTGGCAGCCTAAGCACCATTGACTCTGCTCTGAGAATCCTGATCTGAGAAGCCTGTTCCACTCTCTCCATGAAGAACTTTCTCCACCACTGAATAAAGTAATAATGAATCAAGTTGAATCATCTCTGAAAAACTCCAGTGTTAAATATTTAAAAGGAATGTAGTCATAAGTCAGATTTTTACCTAGCAAGCATTGCACTTCATTGGCTACCATTTTAAAGATGCTAAGACAAGGCATCATTGGAGTACACTATCTAAATCCCAAGTATTATTTTTCTAGTGAGCTGGCTAAATAATAGTATTTTTGACATAGAACCTACAAACCAAAGCAGATTTGCATCAAAATTTTTTGTAGGACAGACAGTTAGAAGAACTATGCAGTTAAGACTTGTGTCTTAAACACGTTTTTTGCCCAGATGAAGCGTGTTCATTCTAGTTACAATAGCTAGACATGTCATGGTAACAAACCATCCCTCATAACAGTAAATGTACCTTAACTGCACAAACTCTCACATCATAAACAATGGGGATCATTTTTATTTAGGTGCCAATATATGAAAATACCTTCACATGTAGAAAAATTGTCCAAATTTTGTATTGAGTGAAAAATATTTTTGGACAGCAAAAGCAGGGATTAGAACTGATAGCATACAATTCCTATCGGAATAATTTTATCTAATGAGCTCTAGAAATAGTTCTAGAAAACAAAATAATTGGAATAATGCTCACTGGTAATTATAGAAGCTTTTTTCTTTTTTTTTTTAAGACACTGTTATCCAAGATTTATCCTGCTGCAGTATGTACATATGAATGACTACATTCCAAAATGTTAATGCTCTCTCTGTTATATGCCTTTATATGTGCTTTAACACACATAACAAATATGTAAAGTATATATCTAAAAAAATGGGTCCAGAGGAAAAAACAAAGAAGGAAGTGGTTGGAAAAAGTAGGTTTATCTTCTTGGATTGCTTTATTTGTCCTCTTTGCAGCCTAGAGTATATAATGTTTAAATGCCTAGTAGATTTTTCATTGCCATGTGCACTAGGATTTTTTATTTTTATTTTTATTTTTTAATCTCCTATTGAAAATAAATATTTGATTGCTTTGACATTAAATCATTCAGTATTTGATGCAAAACAACGGCACTTGTTTCCCTTGAAGTTTATATTCAATTATTTTCAGTTTACCTCAAAATAAAACAGATGGCTTAATTTTGACTCCATTTTGCCACTTTTTGAATGTTCTGTCTAGTATTGCGTTGACAATATATATATATATTCTATTTTAGTACATATTTATGCATTTTAAGAACAAATTCTCTGCATTTTTGCAAAGCATACATATCTCAATTATATTTTTCTCACTCTTGTCAGTAAGAACAGCCAACCATGTGGAATGCAAGAAATGTTAGATAAAGTTGTATCAAACGTTATTCTCTAATTAAAGAAAGTTGTTTGCTTTTTTGCTGAACCAAACAGATGTACTGTACTAGACACCACCATTTAAACAACTAATGATACATAATCGGGATCACCAAAATCTAACATATTATAAAAGTAAAGTACATTTGACAGAAATTACATTTGCTTACAAAAGTTTATTACATACAATCTGCATATTTTTGGGCCAAGAAATGTCCCCTTTCCCAGAGGACTTTTACAAAAACTGAAGAGAAAAAAACCTGATGAATTTTTGACTGTGTCTCCAGCGCTCCTCTAAGTGCACCACAGGTATTTCTATGGGTCTTTAAGCATTAGCTTGGGTTTCCTGTTGCTCCACAGACATGAAACTTCATCCCTTGTTGTCATCAAGCTAAAGCAAATAAATAACAACAAAGTCTGCAGTCTTCACCAGGAAGTTGAAGGAACCATCAGTATCAAAAGCAGTGTTACAGAGGATGAGGAAGTAGAGAACATATGTAAGGTGGACTGAGCACTTGTTACTTTCCCTCCTGAAATGGAAAATAATTAAAGAAATACCACAGTAAACAAATCTCAGTACACTTGGACACGAAATTTTACTCAAAATTTATATACTTTAATGCTGAATAAAAGTCTAACTTTTGGGCAGAACAAATCCAAATTAGGTTCCCTAGGCAGACATAAGAAACTTAGGTTTTATGATTATAGAAACTCACATGCTGAATTCTCACATTCACTCTGTAAATTAATAGAATATTCATAGAAAACAGGTAAGTTTCATGCCTTAATCTTCATAAAGAATTAGGCTGCAGAAGGTGCCTTGAGTCACAATTACAAACATTCTTCATGGAAGAAAAAATGAAAGCTTATGATTGATATATCTATACTGATGTTTGTCCAGGTCTTTTGCCCTGTAGGCCAGTGATGATTTTAGATCATAGCAGAATCTCTTAATTATGGTTGAAATTTTAAATATTGATTCTAGTTTCAGGCCTCTAGACTCTTTATAGTATTCTTGAAGGACTAACAAACAGTGTTTAATAGAACTGAAGTAAGTGTTATTAGAAAGTTAGAACTGAGGCCATATTTTCTTATACAAAAGACAATGTTGATATTTATTTTCTTCCTACTAATCCTGACATATTTTTCTTAAGTTTGTAATACAGTGATACTTTACATTCTTATAATATATTGCTTGAATTGAGGACAAAGAAGTTAACCATAATCAGTTACATAATGATAATTACACTGATACTGTTATTATTATGACTTACTATTAAGTCTTATCTAATCAAGGGAATCAATTGGACTCACAGAGAAACACAACTTATTTTCTGACACGGGCATATACAGGGGATTCAGGTACCTAAATGAAAATACTTTTTACATTTTAGCTGTGTTAGATGTTATTCCTTCTTCCAGTGCATAGTGGTGCATTCTGTGTATCCTCTAAGTCCGGTATCATGTCTACAACTTCTGAGTAAAAGTCTGAGATTCCTTAAAATATTTTATTGCCTTTATATGCCAAATTATGTCAAAATATTTAAATTCTGTCTCTCTGCAAGATCAGCTGAATTGCTGTCTAGGCTTAACTACTTGCCTCTATGGATTATGTCTCCGGTAACTGTACTGGGATTTGAGACACCTATTGCCTGTGTAGACATCCATAAATCAATTAGTTTTCTAAATGTAACCTGAAAGGCACAGATGTATAGTATGTACTATGTTTGTCCATCAGTCCCACATGGATTTCTGAGATACTCTTGAGAATCTTGGTGTTAGATACCCATGTAGTAGCACAGGAAATAAATATTGCTATCAATGATTTTATCTAACTAACTGCTAGGGAACTATGAGAATAATTTATTTATTTATCTATTTATTTATTTATTTATTTATTTTCAGGTAGAGAGTAATAGAGGTTTGTTTGCTTTTTAATGAACATTCCTGTAATTGTTATACCTGCCACTCTTCCAAATGGAAGTGTATCCTTACCTGCATAAGATGGAACTCTAATCTGGGGACTAGCAGTCCCATCGCCTCCTTCACTGACTGCACAGACCTCAATAATGTAGACACCAACATCAGGAAGAATTACCACCGCAGAAGTTTTCTGTGTTTCTATAACTTGACTGTTGCTTTGACCTTCTTGCCTAAGTAACACCTATGGCCAATAAAATAGATAATGGTCATGGAGATATTCCAATTACAAACCAGACATTCTGTGTATATGATACAGTCACTGAAATGTTAGCTGTTTCATTTTTTTGTTAAGGAAAGCAGTTATCTGCTTTTACATCTGCCCTCTTTGCCCCCTCTCCTCCCACACCAAATGGCTTTCAAATAGTAACAGCCAAGTATACAAGCAATTAATAAATGTGAAAAGATTTTTAACAGGATTGAAAGCAAGGATATAGGACTTGCTGGCTTTCACTGCTAGGTATTACACATTATTTTTCCAACTGACATACTCTGTAAGATGTCTTTTGGGTTTCCTTTGTTTAAATTATTATTCCCAAATTCATATGGATATTCACAATAGTGATGAAAGAATTTGGTTTCAAATGTAAGAAAATGCTCTAAATAAAGACCTTACTGTGGTTACCTTAGCTGTCTAAGTCAACTACAAATAGCTTAGATTTATCCTCATGTCTCCTTTGAAACACAGTACATGCTTTAGTGAAGTGGGAGGAATGTACTTAGCTGCCTTTTTGGTATTTCAGCATAAGAGTTTCTGTTTCCAGAAAAAAATGAAAAGGTCTAAGAGGTGTAAAAAAGCAAAGCATCCACTTAAAGGTTTTCAGTATCTCAGCAATGCTGATAAAGGTTAAATAATTTACTGACTTACTAAAGTTGTTGACTTACATTTTCATGGTGATATTTCTTCTTATCTAATGGAATATCAGATTGTACTCTAGAAAAATGGTTATATGCATGCTTCAGGTTACCCACAAAAATCTCACTAAGAACACTGATTCTTTTTCTCTTAAATTTAAAATTTAAATGTACTCCACTGATTTTTAGAATTTGACATATAAGTAACAACAACAATTTTTTTTTTTTGTTTTTCTACATAAAAATATTGATTTTAATTTCATTGTATGATGTCTCACTGTCCTGCATTTCCTTAGCACCTACTGCACACACAGTTAAATTGAAGTGCTCATAGGAAATGAATTGTACTGGTCTTACTGATAGCCAGTTCTCAGCCAGATATAATGAACTGGTGCACTCAGATAGAGCTCACTCAGTTTATAATCACTGTTTGAGAGTCATAACACAGAAAATCTTGGGCATTTAGTACTTTTCAGTTTTATTGATTGCTTTTTATGGTGAAAACTGATTTCAGATAATCTGTATAGTATGCTTACACAAGAAAACTACAGAGAAAAAAAGAAAATGGGGAATAGGAATAATTTTTTAGAAGTGAGGAAAGTTTGTGAGAAAAGGAAGGCACTGACCTTGTATCCCATTACCTCAGATTCATTAGCTAGAGGTCGGACTGGCTCCCATCCAAGCGACACATGAGAACCATCCTGTATCCACATAACATTACTTGGTGCTTGACTGGGAGCTGGTAAGAAGAAATAACCACATATACATATATATATATTTAGAAAGTTCCTTTAAAATGAAAACAAAATTATGTCAGTCTTTTCCGGTATTTACAAGTGTCAATAGGCTTCCAACTCCATCTGGAGTTTTGCTATTACTTTTTTCCTCCACATTCCATTATATTTTTTCCAGAATTATCATTTAATAGATTGTAGTGGATTGGCCCAACACACCTCATAGATTCTTCAGAACTTACAAACTGAACTCTTCTATTTCTGTCAAAAATACATTATATATTAGGAAAATTATCTTTGTTATGAATGCAAGGATTTCACAACTATGAACGTGAAACAAAGCCACATATCAGAGCTATGCATGATTCCAAATTATTATATTATCTTAATAAAGAGAGATCAAAGAGGGCAGTTTGCTTTCTGACAGCTTCTTCCTTTGAGCAAAGTTATTGAGACCACTTACGGGACTTCTTGGTTGCTACACGCACAGCAGTGCTAGGTGGTCCATACCCTGCAGCATTGTAAGCCCGCACAGTCAGGTGATATAATGTGTTTCCTTCTAACCCTGTCAGAAGGAGAGATGACTCATTTCCTGCAGTTTTCACCTTTTCTGCTGCTTCTTCCTGTTCCATGTCTTTCCAGTAACCAATCTGCCAACAAATCATCAAGGGAAAAATTAATGCACTATGATTCTATAATTCTATATGAATACATGCGTTTGGGATTTACATATTTTCCTGTGGTAGATTTCTTTGCCAGTTCTGCCTGTTGTCTGATTGTCCTTTTGTCTGAAGTGGTGAGAATTAGAAAATCATGGAACTACCTAAGGCATGTTGAATTGCTGCTCACTGACAGAAGATGTGAGCAGTAAGATCAAAGATTAGAAAATGAGCACCAGCAGGAAGTCAAAAGTATTTCAAAGAATTCAAGAGGAGCTCAATCATTTTTAAGTTGCAAGAAATATTTATCTTCATCCTGGAATGCTTGGGCCATATCAGTTAAAAAATGACATGATCAAGATTCACTTCCTGTCTCTGTAGATCTCAGAGCTGCCAGGTTTTTTATCAATATAATGAACAGGAAATGACAAAATACCCGAGGAAATCTTGCATTGAGCACGAAAATCTTTTCTGAATAAAAAGAAGGAACTGGATTCAGTTTTAGTTCATGGATACAGACAAGTTTCCTGTAAATGTAATTTTTATTTTTGATTTGTCTGTCCCTTATTTTCAGACATAACAAACTTAAATTTGGTGGTTTTTTGTCCATATTTTTGGTGTTTGTGTTGAATTTATTATAATTTCAAAGAAGGTTTAATGCTGAGCTACAAGTTTGTCTAGTTTCTTTCATCAGAAACAAATATTTGCAGGGCTCAACTGGAAAGAATAAAGAATAAAACAGAACAATAATGTCTCTTGCTACTGTATCTGGGTGGCCTCCACCAGTAATGTAGTTCTCACAGGGCACTACTTTCCTTAACAGAAGATGTCACTAATGTACCATTTAATCAGCTTTATTCAGCTTACCATTTTTCATGATGAGAACTACTTGCACTTATTCTGCATCTTGACCTTTTCTGTGAAATCTGTTATTTCATAATAAGTTATTCATATTATATCTGGATAAATTTTCCACTGAGAAAAAGGTCATGGGAAATACGATACTTTTGAGAATATATCCCAGAAAATACTGAATAAAAAAACACAAAGGGTTCATAGAAAACTAAGGCCAATGAGTAAAATGCTGATTTTTTATAACTGTGCTATGGCAGCCATTAAAATATATATACATCCAAAAAGACTTGAGATCTTTTGAGGTCGTATCTTCACTGGAGTAAAGTGGCTGTGTTCACTTTGATGGTGTATGAATCAGTTTGATCCAATACAATTATCAACTTCCTTAAATGTAAAATTTATATACATGTGTCACTAATTCTTACTTTGACTACAGATTAGATAGCAAATCTAGCTATGTTCAACAGTTGTTGAAATAAGCACAGTTCTGAAATACATAGGTATTTCACTACCTGAAAGCTTGAGTAACATCGTTAGTATCTGTAGCAACATCTATTCACATCTTTCTTGGAGGGAAAAAAAAAACTAACAACCATTTATTTACATGGTAGGACTGAACATCTAGTTATTTTCTGCTGGGCAGTTAGATGAGTTCATTTTACAGTTTATTTAATGTGTCTTTACAGACACAGCACTATAATACTGAGAGTCACATAGTATTAATCAGTGTATAAATGGGTAGTGAGAGAGTTCTCCTGAAGACCCTATTAACCAGTTCACATAATCACATAATCACATAATCACAGAATCATAGGGGTTGGAAGGGACCTCCAGAGATTCAGCTCTGCCAAAGATCTAACAGAGAAATGATCAGAAGGAAAAGAGGTTTGACCAAGATCACACAAGTGGACAGTGAGTGGACAGTGGCAGGGGTGGAAATACAACATAAACAGTGTAATTAATATTCTAAGAAAGCCAGGAAAATAATTTGAAGTAGCTCAGTAGGTCTCACTGTGGTAGCTGATTCAGAGTACACCATGTCCCAGTGTACATGACAGTAGGCAGAGCCCAGGTTTTGCATGGAAGCTTTGTTTTGTTGTGAAAACATGATTTTTGAGATATTGCTGCTCTCCATCGTGGCTTATAAGGCACTGAAGCTAATTTTGTTTTTATATGCTAAGTCTGCAAAAATAATCATGGAGTATTCCCTTACTACTGCTACACCACGTGGAGAAGGCGTTGCTCCTTGACATTGGGTTGTATTTTGAGGAATTAATATATACACTTTATTAACCAGCAAAAACATGAAACGCAAGTGGCAATGTTTCTATTTCAGTATCTCCTGTACTTCAAAGCCTTTAAATGTTTGGTCCCTGCTTTTAAAATTCTCCTTATAGTTTTACCAGGTGAGTTTGGACTTTGATCTCAAAATAGGCTTCTATCTTTCTCTCTATGAACACAACTATTTGTTAACGGCTAAATGAGCTCAAGGAAAAAGTGATTAAAAAAAGTTCAAATGATTTTTAACGGGTGGGAAAGCTTACACTGATTTGTATTGGGATGAAAATACTGCTGATCTAAAAATTGTTGGACAGGTTTCTTAAAACAGGATTTGTTTATGAACAGTTATATCTGCCATTTAAAAAAAAAAGAGCTAGTTATTTTCAATAGCCTTAATTGGTCAAAAGAGATTTACCAGTTTTCATTAATGAAAACTTTGAATATTAGTATAACATACAGCATAACTTACAGAATCACAGAACTGCAGGGGCTGGAAGGGACTTCAAGAGATGACTGAATCCAACCCCCCTACTAAAGCAGGTACCCTACAATAGGTTGTGCAATCTTTAGGCTATCTGTTTCAGATGTTCTGAATCACCCATTCCAAAATAGCTGTTCCAAATCACAGAAGTTTACTTGTCTTAAAAAAAAAAAAGAAAGGGGGGGGGGGGGGGGGGAGGCAGAAAAAACAAAAGCCAACATTTGTTTTGTTTAATACCCTATTGCTTGCAAGGTTTTAAATTTTTTTCTGTTCTTTTGTTTGTCATCTAGAGAAAGTTTTCATATCTAGTTCTCAGCAAACCACATCTTTGTGATAGAGAGAGGGCAATAATGATTAAACTGCTGAGCAGATGCAGGAACACATACTCTTCTGCTTTGTCCTGACAGTTATTATTAAGTAATCCTTGAAAGTAAGAAATCATGTCATAGACATTGCTACCTTAACATTTTTGAACCTTTAATGCTCACAGACAACTTTCTCATAGTTTTAGATTTAAAGATATCTTAAATAATAATCTTCTCCTCAATCAGTTTAGAAGATGATCATGACAGCACTTCATAATAACTAATTGCAGGCCCTCTTCTCTAAATTCAGTACAGTAAGAGTTACAGTCTGGATATCCTTTCTGTTGACCAAAGTTCCAAATAAAGCATTTCAAATAAGTGCCTAAAGTGGATAGGATGAATATAGGTGTTTCTTTCAGGCTGGTTAAAACACAGAAAATTTCCTGGTCTCTCTGATTTACCAACCCCAGCAGTTCTGATGTAACTGAAAATGAACTTGCAGAGATCTCAGAGTACAGAAGGTACCTGAAAAATGGAAAGAAAAACAAGCTGAAAGAAGTGCTGCTAGCCCCGAAAAAGAGAAAATATGATTCAGATTTCACACAACTTTTTCTTATTGTAAATTGCAGAAAATCTGTTGGCAACTTGAGCTTGCAGTGTGCAGTCCTACAAATATTAGCACCAGCATAAAAGCAGCAGTAGAACCAAAAACTTAGGACAGGAAAAGCACATCTACTCTTTGCATCACCTCAAAATAATGGTGTGAGTGTTTTCAGAACAAGATGAGATGTTCCTGCAAAAATGCCATTCAACCTCAGTTGCTTGACTTTCATCATAATGATTGCAGACTGAAAAGGAGAAAGAAAATACTGTTCAGTAAGCCTAGGCTTTGGGTCTTCCCTGGAATGTCTTGCATCCTCCTCTTTCTTCAGGTACTCTTATCATCCACATAGTCCTTAATGCACCTAAGATGAAGACTCATACTGTAGCTCAACACTGAGAAGTATCATAAAACATCTAGTCATATTTTCCTATGAAAATCAATAATTTTTTAGGTTTCTGATTTTGGTTAATAAAAAATAGCTGTCTTGTAGCAAACTATTCATGACATGAAAGTGACTGCATGAGGCACAAATGACACTGCAAAGAGCTTGGATCTCTTGAGACCTTCATGAGAGATCTAAAATGTTATTCACACCCTAGGGACATGAAAAGCTGTTGGAATCCTGTGAGAAATGTTTACAGCCTTTCAGGATTTTAGAGGGATTTGTGTAATTTTATAGGCTAAGTTGGCATATTTAAAGCAGTTGTTTATTTCATGTTTGGAAAAATTAGAATCATGGAATAGAATCACAGAGTGACCAAGGTTGGAAAAGAACCACAAGATCACCCAGTCTAACCATCCACCTATCACTAGTGGTTCTCACAAAGCTGGGTAAATTGGCATTCAGGCTGATGAAAATCTAATGAATACCTCTTATTCTGTCTTGCTTTACTAGCCTTTGGTAAAACACTGATATACCCTTTCTAATCTACCTTGAGTAATACTTGAGTAAATTAAAAAAATAATTCCAAAATTTCCATTGTATAAACAGACAAAGAATATCTAAGGAAAGGAAATAGAAAAAACTTTTAGACATTTCTCTTTGAAAAGAGATTCAAAATTTTCCATTTTTTATCCATTTTGTTTGCAAGATAATCTTTTGATTTACTTAGTCAAGCTCCTAGCCCTTGGGGGAATTCAAATAGCAAAGATGTGAGATTTGAGACCTTAATATTAGCTAGAATAGAGCTATGTTAATATAAGAGCTTAATATTAGCTAGAATAGAATAAATAAAATAGAAAATATGTTCTTCCTGACTGTAATTCTTTCCCTTTCCCTTCCCTACCAGTGAGTGACAAAGAAAATATTGCCTAAGGCTGAAATAGATTTTATAACCTTCAGGTTATGGATTCTAAACAGTAAGTATTAAGCCCACACTATATTTTTC
Organism: Coturnix japonica; assembly: GCF_054131305.1. Taxonomy (NCBI): domain Eukaryota; kingdom Metazoa; phylum Chordata; class Aves; order Galliformes; family Phasianidae; genus Coturnix; species Coturnix japonica. The sequence continues at coordinate 166,881,809 of NC_140663.1, forward strand.
TACCATTCTGACAAAGTTTTCAAGCAACTTCTACTTCATCAGAGTGTAGCTGGCACATATTTTGTAAGGTCGAGCGGACAGCTGACAAATCTGTACTGAAGTCAGGAATAATATGTGCTTTGGAAGATGCAAATGAGTACTGCAAACCTTGCATAAAGCTCATGTGACATAACAGTTAACACTGCCTTTCAGGGATGACAATGTGCAGTTGGACAAGTTACTGTGCCTTTCATTACTCCTTAGTACAAAGTGCAAAGAGGGCTGGAGTGAAACGGGGTCACTTCAGACTTGTCTGTTTGTAGTAAATACTCTGTCACTTTTGTTGATTAGAGACCAAGCATTCAACCACTAGAAAAATAACACCTCCCGCTTCTATAATACTGCTGCTAAAAGGCCAGGAAATTTGAAGTGTGTGTAGGTGGTTGTCTCTGCTGTGGTGGCCATGGGCAGAATACAAATTGACACATGAGAACAGACTGGCTGGTCAGAATATTTTGCAAGGCGTGCAGTGATGTGCTTTAGAAACGATACTGTACTCATGGTCCATGGTAATTCTATATTAGGAGATAATTGCTAACAAAAAATAAATCATTCATCTTTTTATCAAAGTCACTGTATTTTTGTATATTTTTTATTTGAGGATTACTAGGGCTGCGTTCTGCACTGTCCTACACATGATAAAACCCTGAAAAACAGTTTTTAGCTTAAATTATCGTTCACCAAAACTGAAGGAAGTGAATCATGATGAGAAGCAGATTTTTTTGCTATACAGGATCCCTCCTTTTGCACCAAAGGAATAGTTTAAAGAGATACTGTCAGTATGCAAGCAAAATTGGACTGACAGTGTGGACTTATTGTTCCTAAATGTATACTGAATTGCACTGACTCACTACACTGATTCTTTCAGTTATTATCTTTTTTTTTTTTTTTTTTTTTAAAGATGAAATTTTTCCTAAAAACAGAACTGAAAACTCTAGCAATATCATCCCTTGAATTGCATTCTGTCCTGCTGAATCATGCAGGGCAGTATGCTATCTACTCTTCTGTTTATTGAATAAAGGCAGCCGTGAAGATCATTCTTTCTGGGAATGGGAATGAAAAGGGCAAATACTATTCCCTGAAATACTTCTCTGTCAGTAAGTGAACAAAGCAATTCTGACTAAAATGAGCATGAGCAAAGGGGGGAAAAAAAAGTTATCCCTATCCTCAAATAAAATCAGCAGCCTCAGAAGAAGGCTCTAATTCCTTCATGGAGAGAGACAGAAAGAAGCAGGGATATATTTTTTTGGTTCATTTTTGTGCTGACGAATCTAAAGATACTTTGAAATATTTACTCTGAAGTCTTCACACTAGAATCCTAAAACTAGAGTAGAGCAGCGAGGAGACAATGTTAATAAAGTTCATTGTTAATGACAACAATATCAATAACAACCTCCATGTTCATTCCTGACAAGTCAATGAGGGCAATAGAGTAATTAAGTGCTACTGTTGGCATTGCAACACGCTGCGCTCCACAGGTCTAAGGTCTAAATGCATTCCAGGACATGAAGACTCCACTGTTCTGTCTGCCAGAACCATCTATTACTAGGACTTATCAGTAGAGCTAAGGAAACTGTTTAGTAGCAAGTAATGAAAGCAAAACATGTTCAAGTTATGAAATAATAAATTTCTAGAGAAAATATTTTCATCTGAAAAAAGAAAATGTTTTTATTTTAAAGTGTTGTATTACAAAATTCACAGAATATTTTGAGAATCAGTGTGATCAGTGGAATGAGGATAAGGGTAAAAATAGTAGGTATAATTTAAAGACGTCAAGATGCCTGAGAGGGAGTAAAAAAAAGAGTCAACTTTCTAAAGAGAAAAAGACAAGTTGCAGTGAGTAAGTTATTTCAGAGGATAAAAGCCTCACCTGGAAATTGAAGACAGAGGTTAGTAACATTTGCAGCACTTCAGTGTAGACAGAAACAATATTTGTAAGGCAAAAATAATCTGTACTGGATATAATTTTGTTCTCTTTATACATAGCAGTCATAAAGGCAAATGGTCAGGTAACATTTTTACTGCAGTAAGCAAGCTATATGCAAATAGTGAAAATACTTTTAACATACGGAACAACAAGGCTAATGCAAAGAGAGAAAGAATGGACAGAGTTTGCATGGAGGCATATGTAGGGAAGAAACTCAAGCAAGTGACAGACCTGGGGGTTCTTGTCATGGTCACAGCCTGAGCAAACTGCAAAGGCATGTCTAAGTAGCAATCTACAGCAAAGCACATAGGAAAAAGAGAAAAGTAACTGTGTTTAGACTTTGCAGTAAATGTGCTGTACTAAGCATGGCTGTCCAGCCCAAGGCTGGGGAGTATGGTGGCTGTGGTGGAGCATTTTTTACTTTCAAAGGCCATTGGTGATGGTTGACCGATCCCAAATATGCTGCTGAGGGTACACATTGTATTAGTGTGCTACTGGATCACAAGACTCAAACATAGTTCAGGACACTATTACAAATAAATTGTAGAGACTGAACTGTAGAGGAGACTGTGAGCGTGCTTTTCTGTCAGGAGTCTTTTTGTTATCTGAGGACTGAGGAGGATGAGAGTGGCATTGCTCCCTTAGGTGAAATGTGTCAGGTTCAAATGGTGTCATCATAACTCAGAGTAAAACTAGGACCTCTTAAGAATGGACTAAGTCTGATCTGATTGGTAACCCTGCCCATGGCAAGAGGATGGAGCTTGACGATCATTAAGATCCCTTTCAACCTAAGCCATTCCCTGATTCTATAAAGTCTCTTGGCAGCATGACAGGATTCTCTTAAGGTGAGCAAATCTGCCCCATTTCTTCACTGACCAACAGAACATGAGGCAACAGCAAGAGTTTATCTTCTGAGTATTTAAGTATGATATTGTTGCTGGAGTTGTGTACTTCTGATAGGACTTACAACACCTCTGTAGATAAATATTCTGGGGACTCAGTATAATAGTGTTGGGATGATATAAGCTTTAGGATCATGGCTCACATGACAAGGTCTCAAAATGCGAGATATAAGTACTTATTACTGAAACCACATGTGCATGCCTCTTTCAAAAATCTTTTAGTTCAATTACTTAATTAATATCTGATCTGGACAAAGAAAAGCAAGCTATATGCTGTAAAGTGGGGGTACTTTAATGTGTAATGCTCTCAGAAGCTATCTTCACAATTTGAAATACCATGTACGTAGGCTGAAAGGACAAAGAAAAGTTCTGAATTTTTTTTAATTTTTTTTTTTCAGAATTTTTGAACTCAGTGCATCATTTTAATTTAAATACAAGCCAGAGATGAACACAAATCCACATTTCTTAATCAGTATTAGAGCTATCATGCATTTGCCAAAGGTTAATAACAAGGACATGAAGGATATGAAAAGTTTTAGCTCAGAGTTTTCCTTGATAATAATTTTTGAGGAGGAAAAAATAAATATTCTTTGAAGGTTTAAAATGAAAATAAACACTACACAGAAGCACGAGTTTAAGAAGCTATGTTAAATTCTGGCAACTTGTACTATAAAATATTCAAGATGCATGCACTTTGAGAGTAAAACTATTATTCACTGATATTAATAATGTTAACTGCTGTACTGTAACTTATATTCGCATTCAACTTGTCAGTCTTCAAGTATCCATTACATTAGTATCTGCCTCAGATCTACTTGTTTACTGTCTTTTCTTTGATACTGAGGACAACAAGGTGAGGATCAGCACTCTCAAAATGACTAAAGCAGATGAGATAACCTGCACCTGCCAAATCAGTAAACTGAGTAAAGCTGAGCTGAACCACAAGATTAGGATGGATCACAATGTCCCCAACAGACAGGTTTAGTCCTAGTTTCAATCTGTTCCTGGAGAACTGGAATGTAATCTGGATCTAAAGATACAACTGGATCCAGAGGACCGAGAAGGTCCAATGTAAATGCTGGTTTCAGGTCTCGGGTCACAGAGGGCTGTTTCCAAGCCCTCCCTTTGTTTGTTGACAGTGCTGTTGCTGCTTCCCCTCCTGCCATCCGACCTTTTGTGATCTGCCCAGCAGATGTCCCTGGGCCGCTGCTGAATGAGAGCACAGGGATAGCAGAGGCTGCATTTGTGTATACTGGTTGATCTCAGTAAATAATAACAAGTTTGAACTGGTCACTTGGAGCTGCAAACAGTCAATATCTAATCTTCCCCAGCCTGTGAAAGGGGCATGCTGGGTCACTTGTGGTTCTTTCAGTTCTATTTGAAGTATTAAAGAGATGTTATGGGAACTGGTGTTGAACAGATTTCAAGCGCAAAAAAAGTGAAAGGTGTCCCAGCGCTACATCTGTGACCGTTGTTCTGCAACTAGTTATGTGTATGCTAAAATTAATATTTTTTTCTGTTGAAGTTTAACTACTCCACATATTAACAGAATGCAAAACTAGCAAAAGCAACAAGACTTCTCATTATGATATTCTGTGTTCATACCTCAAATCCCTGTGGTCTTCCTAGACTTTCTTTAATATGTTTCCACGCAACAAGAATCTCTGATACAGACAAACTCGTAGCTTTGACATCGATAGGAGCAGCAGTGGGTTCTGTATTAAGAAAAATTGAAACAATAAACCTCCACTGTAACAACTTGTATTTATCAAAAACACTCCATCTGAAACTGTCATTTGCTTCCTTTATTCTACCTTAATACTCACAAGAAGCTATGACACTTATGGGGAACATGAAAAACTGAACAAGATAAGAAGATTATTATTGTTGTACTTCTTTATTTGTGTCATGCTACATCAGTATCTTATCACTGATGACTGGTGCAGTAAACTGTGACAGGAACCCTTATGATTTTTTTGAAAATGTTTTATGTTTGTAAATGACCTCCCTCCCCCCACATTTCATCCTACTTTCAGCTTTGTTTCAGAAATAAATGGAGCATTTATTCTCTTGCTGGTTTTTGAGTGCTTTTTTTCCAGCTCATATTGAATGATACCTAACAAAAGCGCTCAGTCAATCCTATGAGATATTTACTCTAGGATGTCAAAGGTCCTAGAACTGTTCCTCTCATTATCTGTGTTGTTACTGTTGGCCTTAAGTCTGTGTAGAACACTGTGTAGTCCTGGCCTTTTGGTGATCCGGACTAGAGAACCTGTAAGTCTAGGGAGGTCATCCCTGCCTGCTCTCTGGGATGAGCAGCCTTTAATGCAGCAGGGGAATGGAAAAGGTGCAAAACACTGGCTTAGGGCTGCCAATTTTGTTGTTGCAGTCAAGTTTTGCTTTGCACTTTGAAGTGAGCACTTCACAGAGGTCCAGTTTCCTTTGGTGGTGATTTACAAAGTTATCTGGGTAAATACATAAAGAGTTTTGCTGAGATATGCTTTGAACCACAGCAAGAATTTGTATCCTCATTTAGTGCACTGGGAGAGTGCCCCAAAATATTCATGTATCAAACCAACATTTAAACAAAGGAAATCTTTTGGATTTTCTGCTTTACTTCCTAAATGTTATTTAAAAGTTGTCCAAGACAAGGTATAGAGATAAGGCTTGAATACAGTGCTATCTAGGTGAAGTTAACTTGCTCAGCAAAAAGGAGAGTTTTCATTCCTCTGTACTAGAAGAGCCTGCAATTTCTTCCTTGGCCTAATGTTCCTCATTACATTTCTAATGTGTTGATCTGCTCTTGAAGGGCAGGCAGAGGTCCTGGCTTTTATGTTATGGGGAGGCACATCAAAGACAAATATGTTTTGGAGGCTCATCTAACAAGGCTACAGGAAAGGAATTTCCTTATGGAACAGCCCGAGTTAAAATGATATATTTTTCTCACTGATCAAACTGCTTCAGTAAGACGTTAAGCTGCTCTCCTTTCTCTGATCACATTGCAGGAATTGTTCTGGCACTGCTGCTCTATACATTTTTCTCTGATACGGACTGTAGATATTTTTCATCCCTTTTGATGTCACATTTTTAATGTTTGCATCTCTTTTTGATCTTCTTTTTTATTTACTTCTAAAGTAAAGAAGCATTTCTGATGTGATTCAAAATGGTATTCATCTAGAATGAGATTTACTAATGAATATTATATATGTATGAAACTTTTCAGGTAAAAAAAAGGGAAAAAAGATCTAAAAATATCTAGGAATAAAGAAAATGATATTCTGAATTTAACACTGAAAGAAATGTGCTATGAAGAAATGTATTCCTCATAATATGATTTTCTGTTCCATAGTTACACCCTGCTTTCTGTTTTACGTACTATGAAGATTTGTGCAGCAAAAGCTATTTTCTAGCTTTTGTATTATTGAAGCAATTACCTTGTTGACAGAAAAGATTGCAGTGGGATACATACATAATTTGTGATGTACACAAAATGTTGGTTGGCAGCCTTTGCACTTTCTATAAATGCAGAAACCATTTCCTCTTCATAGCATTCACTAAGGGTGGTTATGTATTGCTCAAAATAGAAACGCTGAGCATTTCCTGATATTTTAAAAAATTGTTTTGAAGAAATTGAGTAGAAATAGGTGTGGGTTTTTGTTGTTTTTTTTTTTGTTTGTTTTTTAATGTGAAGAAAATGTATTTCTTACATATCCATTACATATACAGTTATTCACTGTAGTTTCACTGATATTAGACATCAAGAATGTAAGTGTTCAGAAAAAAAACAGAAATTATATATTTAGGAATAAGGTATGTTGTGACTGTTTGAAAGTTTATGGAGTTGAAATAACATTTTATATGGATTCAGATAGGATGAGGATCATATAATTTCTGGTGATATAATATACATTCTGTGGTTCATTTCAATGTCATGCTTTATTCTGTGTGTCTAAAACTAATGATAAATTTGATAGGTTCATTAGTTTTCCCATTATGGTCACTGATGCTATGATCTTATTCTGTTCTTAATATACTGTCATTATATTAAATCTCTTGGTATCTTCCTGAGATCACACTGACAGAAAAGGCAAACATTTTTAATGATTCCTAAAATATATCTCGATCAAATTAAAGATTAAGCATAGTAATTTCTCAAAAGTCTGTGTGCAGTGTCCAAAAAACATTGTCTTTCCATGTGCTTTAATCACACTGTAAGGAAACACATTTTAATCTGCTGCACTTTGGGATGACCATAATAAAGCAAAGCAAGGAATTACAGTAATCGTATTGATCTGACATTCAGAGAAGGAATCTTGAATTTCAGTACTAGCAGACAGGAAAATTGGTAGTTGGTTACTGGGTCTCTATTCCTCAAAAGAAACCAGTCCTTTTCTTTTTCTTTCTTTCTTTCTTTCTTTTTTTTTTTTTTTCCTGAAATGTTCATTCTTGAAGATTTCCACTTGATCTAACAAAAACAAATAAACAATAAAAGCAGAGCCAAAACCAAATTCAAGGAACTCTTATATTTTTCTTCTTTAATTCTTTTGTGGAAGGAAACCTCAGGCAGGACCCCTTTCTCAGTCACGTGATATGCATTTACTTCTCATTTTGAATCCAGAAAAGAACTTCATACACTTCCCTAAATTCAGTATCTGAACTTTCATTTTAAGTTATAAATATTATCCTGAGTAATCGAATATCGTTAAGATTTCAGGACTTCAGCAAAGAGCCTTGACAGATCATTCCTTTCTGTGGGGGAAAAAAAAATAAAACACACACACAAAAGAGATTTATCAAAAAGGAAAATGGAAGGAGGAAAAAAGAAGGAGTCCTTCTTGTGTCATCCTGTAGGTAAAGAAAGTGGAATTATTTGCCACAAGATCTTCCAAATCAGAGCACCTCCAACTTTCATTCCTGAGAAAAGCCAAGAGACATTATGCTCAGTTCCACCCCACAGACTGATGGATGTATGCCCCTAGATGGAGTACTCCACCAGATCTATGACGGCGTGTCTGCCTGCAGGTTAACACTGCATCCAACACATTGTGCTAGAAGGGGAAAAGGATGTTGACAGAAGAGGAAACACAAAAACAGCGCTGTGAGTTTAAAAAGCTGATAACCAAAACAACAAAAATCAGATGACTAGTCTGATCTCTTGGACTTCTAAGTTTTTTCTATATCCACATTTTCTCTGAACAATGTCTTTCCACAGGATGTTAAAGGGAGACAAACCAGAGGGGAAGGGAATGAGCAATCACTGAAGTAGTGATCAAGCCTGCAGTGCTGAACTCTGTCCTGGCCCTCCTACATTTATTAGTGCAGAAGAACCCATACTTGTGCAGCAGAGCTTCTGAAGACCATTCCTGTAATGCCACTCTCATACGAACATTGTTCACAGTATCCACATTTCCACATGACTCTCCCTTCTCCATGGAATACCATAAGTAATTAATGAGTCTAGAGCATTGCTTGTATACCAGTAGCATCAAAGGAATTTTTAATAAATTCTTACATGTCAAGATTATAATTTTATCTTTAACATTCCAGTGAAGACAGCTCCAGCCACGTTTTTTCAGGATCCAATCCAGATAGATCAGCTGACAGAAGCAGAAAATAATCTGCTTTAGTTTACAGTTAATATTACAACTTACTAATTTTCAGGTTCACCTAAACTCCAAGGAGCTCAGCTTTCCTTACAAAATGATCTACAGGACTTGACTTCTTGAATAATAATAATACTTCTTGAATAATAGAATAAGGCTATATTTAAGAGTTTAATTGCACATTCTTTCTTTGATATGAAACAAAATAAAGGTAATTTTAAAGTATTTAAGTAAGGACTCAGAATGAAAAACAAGGGGGGAAGGACCTAACCTAAACAATCCTTCAGTCTTAAGTGTCTGATTCAATATCACATCATCCACTCTTTGTCCTGATGAAAAGCAAATCCAAGATATGAAGGAACAAAACTGGAAGGGCTTTTACGTGGCCCTTTGTCTTTCAGATAACTAAGAAGCTTAGTTATCCATTGGCTCAATGATATAGTACTAACCTATACAAAGCAAGAGCAAAAGCTCCCTGTAGAATCCTTGTATCTTGTTTTACAAATGTGCATCTGGGGTCCCTCAGGAGTTTTTGCACAAACACAGCTTGACTCAGTCTTCAGGTTTTTTCTTGTACTGCTCAGGGGTCTCTTTCGTATCTAGAAATTTTTAGTAGTATTCACTACATTGTTTATAAAAATTATGAAACTTTCATTCTTGTGAAGATGATTTCTTCAGGTGCCCGAAGGAAAAGATAGGTACTGAAGCTAACTGAACTTGTTCTATATTTCCCATTGTGGCAACCATGCTAAATACACTTCTATAAAAGGTTTAGGTCATCTCGATGCCAAATAGATTCCCTCTTTCTCCCAGAAGTCTACTTCTATATCCTTATATATTTTCACTAATTTCTATTCTGCATATATTCTAAACCTTATTTGTTCTTGTGCTGGAAGTTTATGTCTATACTTGTAAGCTAACCAGGCACAGTGCACAGCCTAAGCATGGATATATGGTTTCTGATAATGTTGTTTGCATGGTCCGTGGTGAAGTATTGACTCTGGCCAACTACTGCTGCCCCAAAATATGCCCAGCCAGGGGTGGTACCTGGTTTTGGTGGTACCAGGTTTGTGAATGCAACAAGTTCTGGGGGAGGTCAATAATGTGGTTGCATTCCAGAGTGTTCAAAAGTGCAGTTGTGAACCCTTTTTGGCCAGTTGGCAGCAAGCATGAAGAACATCTGCCTTGATTTCTTTGCTAAAAATGATGTACCATCTTCATCCTTTCTATTTAAAAGTCCTTTGCCATCTTGAATATTTTCTCCATTTTACAGATGGCATTTTATCCCAGCTCAGCCATTTTCTGCTGGGACAAGCAAAGCAAGCTCTCCAGTTTCTGTTCATTTCTTGATGAGCTTGTTAAACCTCTGAATCTATCTTGAGTTCTTTGTTGAGTATAAGCAGCAAGGACTTTAAATAAGATTGTAGCAAAGCTTTGAGACAGAATCATGCCCTGACGTGAATTAGAATATTTGAGGTTGTATTTAGTACAGGTTTTAATTATTGGATTTCCATTTTGTAATGGAAAGACTTGTTTCTTTTCTCATTAGACACATTTTCTTGTTGTTTGTATCCCTTTTACCTATGCTCTCCAGTTCACATTTTCCTATGTATCGTTCAGATCTTTCCCTGAATTAAAAGAGAATCATAATGTTGTAATAACAGCAGTAACATAACCATGCTCTTCTGCTAGCATTTGAAATACTAAATATATATGATAAGAGATTGGACTTTAAGAAATTCTCCCAATAGCCTCCCACCTGTCTGGATGGACAGCCTGGTCTAATATTAGATATGTAGGTTGGTGTCCCTGCCTGAAGCATGGGTTTGAAGCTTGATGATCCTTGAAGTCCCTTCCAACCCGAGCCATTCTATCATTCCATGACTCTATGAACTCAACTATTTCACATCACATCAGTGCTTCTTCTGTAATCCAGATAATTTGAAATCCACTTTTTTTTTTTCTTTTTTTTTTTAAAAAAAAATTCAAATTAATACCTCATTTGCTTTTCATGTGATCTTTCTATTTTATACCATAATGTAAACCATTTTCCAATTATACCCACTTTTAAGATAACTCTACTGTCCTAGATTAGATGTGAAACTTACAATATATTGTGGTTATGCTTTTGCAAAAGTGGCAGCATCAGTACTTTTTAATGTGCATATATAGAAATAATTTTTTCATAATAATTTATTTTTGCTACTTTTTCATTACTTTGGGATGAAAAAGGTCTTCTCCCATGGTTTTGAGCATATTAAAAGGTCTGACTTTCACCATCAATGGCAGTCATGGGTAGAAAAACAGATTAAATTTCATTATTAAATTTCATTATTGGTACATGTAGGCAAGTAAAGTCTGAACTGTTTAAATTAGAAAAGGCTGAGTTTCTAAGAAACTGACAGTACCAAAGTCTTTCACTACAGATGTAGAAATGGTTATATTTCCACATTCTTACTAGCCATTCTACTTATATAATCTTATTTATGCAAAGAGAATGGTACAGTCCATTCCTTGATTTTCTTTAATATTAATGTATTATTTACTTTTTTTTTCTCTCCCTTGTTTATTAAATTAAAAAATATCTTCATTCTTGCATTGTTCTTATTCCTTTCATTACTTATATTTCACTATAGAGAAAAGATTTCCATCAAGTACTTCAAGCTAACACTTGGTAGTCCACCACTACCAAGCATAATAATAATGTTTTACTTAATCTGAATATCCTTTGGTAGGCACACCTCTAAATACTCTTATGTAGTGTATTGCCACATAAATGTAGAACTTCTTGCTGTATTAATTTCAGATAGATTTTACACCTTTGACTTAGAGACGTTCCGAAACGCTTTCATTTCTCCTCTCATTTTTATAGATACAACTTGTTGACTAACTTCCTGGTATTTAATTACTAGATGCATTGATATTTGTTAAGATTAACTTTTCTACAGAGTCTTAATTATTTACCAAAACAAGACTATAGTAACATTATTTCTTCTCAGTAGAGTCAGTAAATAATCTGCTAATTATCACAGACAGGGTAAAGTCATTAGTGGTATTTACTATCCAAACTACTTTGTGCTGCTAAATTTTCTCATAAATAACAGTGTCACACAAAATTTATTTAAAATTAGAAAGCTGTAATTAGAAAAGCACAATTTGGAGCCACCACAACTGGCGCTGGCAACATGCAATAGGTGCCAGTATGAAAGTAGATTATAATATGTAGTTTTGCTGCCTTTCTTATTTATTTATTTATTTAGAGATTCTTTTTTTATTGAAATTTCTGATTAAAATATGAAACCATTAACACAATCATCAGTATCAGTTTCACAGTATCATTTACCACTGACAAGAAAAAAAGAAGTCAAGTGTAAAAATGTCATAGATATACTGGGGAAATGTTACATTTTAAAATGGAATTGTTTTTGTAACAGTATGAATATCTAATACTACTGATTCCAACAGAGGATCAGAAATAGATTGTTGGAAGTGTTTTTAGCAAAAACAGCAATCCTAACCTTTATAGTGACTGAGAATTGAAGTTGACAGTCACTCCAATACAACTCTCTCCTTCAACATTACACCTTTTATACGGGCTATTGTAGAATATAGGCTATCAGAATTGTAGAATCATAGAATCCTTAGAGTTGGAAGGGACCTCTAAAAGTCATCTAGTTCTTCACCACTTCAATGAACAGGGGCATCCACAGCTAGATCAGGTTGCTCAGAGCCTAGTCCAGCCTGGTCTTGAGTCTAGTCCATCCTGGTCCAGGGTTGAGACATCTACCACATCTCTGGGCAACCTGTGCCAGTGCCTCACCACCCTTATTGTAAAAGTCTTTTTCTTTATATCCAACCTATTTCCATTTGAAACCATTTTCCCTTGTTCCATCACCACAGACCCTGCTAGAGTCTGTCCCCCTCTTTCCTGTAGGTCACCTTCAGATACTGAGTTGCCACTCTCAGGTCTCCCTGGAGCCTTCTCTTCTTCATGTTAAACAGCCCTAGCTCTTTCAGCCCATTCTTGTAAGAGAGGTGTTCCATCCCATGGATCATTTCTGTGGCTCTCCTATGGACACGCTCCAGCAGGTCCACATCTCTCCTGTACTGAGGACTCCAGATCTGGACACAGTACTCCAGGTGAGGAGTCACAAGAGCAGAGTATATGGGCAAGATTATCGCACTCGAACTGTTGGCCATACTTCTGTTGATGTAGCCCAGGATACAGTTCATTTTCTGGACTGCAACAGCATGTTACTGGCTCTTGTCCAGCTCACCATCTACCAGTACCACCATGTCCTTTTCAGCAAGGCAGTGCCCAATCCTCTTGTCCCCTAGCTTGTACTGGAGTGGATGTTTTTCAACTCAGGTGCAAGACCTTCCACTTACATTTCTTGAACCTCATGAGGTTCTCCTGGGCCCACTGCTCAAACATGTCTAGGTCCCTCTGGATGGCATTCCATTACTCTGGCATATTGACTGCACCCCAGAGCTTGGTATCATCATCAAACTTGCTGAGGGTACAGTTGACCCTACTGTCAGTATCACCGATGGAGATACTGAAGAGTAGTGGGACAAGCACTGACCCCTGGGGACCACCACTTCTCACAGATCTCCATCCAGACACTGAGCCATAGACCACAATGCTCTGGATTTGACCTTTCAGCCTGTTCTTCATCCATTGAACAGGCCACTCATCAAATCCATACTTCCAATTTGTAGAGAAGGATGTTGTAGGGTACTGTGTCAGAAGCCTCACTGAAGTCTGGATAAATTACATCAGAGGCTCTTTCCTTTTCCACTAATGCAGTTAAACATAATGTTTCATGTTTTTCTTCACATGGAAAACCATTAACCTGACAATACATCTTTCTAGTGATACCATGAAAATCCTCCAGTCTCCACTAGTATCTTACCAATTTTATTCAATTAACAGTAGACAGTGGAGTAAATCTTAAAGATAGAACTACTAAAGAAAAGCAGGAGAACATGACTTCCAGCAATAGAACATCTAATGGAAATGTTTTCCATGGAAAACATTTACGTATCTCTCGTGTGAATGGAAATTTACATATGCTGATTTCTAACAGTACAGAACAGCTTCTTTGATTAGCACAAATAAGTCTTTTCTCAGATAATATTTTGAGAGTTATATCAATTTCACTTCACAGTGACTTTCCTGAAATATTTTTCATTTTTATTTCTGGTTTTCAAGTAATTCTCACTGAATATTTAGACATTAAGACAGATGCTTAATCATTTATATTAACAAAGATAGAAAACAGTAGAAAAATGAAATAAAAATAAGAATAAATATACATTCTGTGCACCTCTAGCATTCATTATTTAGAAAATGAACACACACAGATGAAGATGCTTAGTCTTTGAGCAGTGGTTCAATTAGCAAATCAAAAGGCATTGTGACTCTAACATACGTTAGAAAATATCAGCCAATTTCAGCTCATCTTTGTTTTAGAGCAACTCAGCTTACAGTTAGGAATAAAGACATTGTACTAGAGATGAAACTTCATTAAAACAAATATATGTATCTCTGTTAGGACTAGTGTGGATTCCTAAACTTTGTCACTTGCTTTTTGGACAATATTGGCAAGTTAGTTCACCTGCTTCTCTGCCAAACATGATTAATAGTACTTTACACTTCTGTGCAGAATTTTGAAATCTATTATTGCAAAAACCATAAGAATAATACGACACAGTATATAAAAATAGCTCAAAATAGATAAAAATATGCAATTTTATTTTACTGTATTTTGAACTGACCTCCTTCAGCTGAGCAGATGACCACGATTGGGCTGAAGGGACCATCACCTTTGTTATTGTAAACACCAACTTTCACCTCAAAAGGAGTGAGAGGTGGAACACTTTCATCTCTATAGATAAACTTTGAGGCATCTGAAGATGTCACCATTTTTTCCTTCCAACCACGTGTTCCATTGGGTCTGAATGCTACAATATATCCAAATCCTTCTCCATTCTGAAACTCTTCTGACACTGGCTATAAAAAAAAAAAGTTCAGATAATGATTAGATGTGGTTTTACTAATTTAGAAAGCAATCACTCAGACTGACTATTACCTTGTGTCGGGGTGGCCTCTTACAATTGCATTACAGAATTTTAATTATCACAGCTGAATACGCAATTATTTCCAAATTGGAAGCCCGTAGAGAGTTTCTTCTCTGAATGGCTTGTGGGCTCAGAAAGATATTTCTTTCATACTTTACTCTTTCTGATTAATACTTTAAATATTGATATATTAATGGAATAGTTCCTTCAAGTGGTCTTGTTAAAGTGTAGACCAACATATTTTTGTAAGGGTTCCTATAATAAGTGGCACTTATTACAATGGGACTTTCTTAGATTTTATCCAAAAGGGATATCAACTAAGCAGTTTGATTCCAGTGTTCAGTTAGAGGCTTAGGATATAATGTAATAAATGTGGTAGTCCTAACTCTCAAACAAAAAGTCTTGATGAAAAAAAATGTAATTTGCTTTTCTTATTTCAGAGGATCTGTGAAATTTACCACTCAAATTGGGACACAACTGCCATAAGCAGACAGTTGGGAAAGAGATTAATATGTTTAGAGACTGAACATTGCTAAAGCTGTATCTTAAGTGTTCAGCTCAAGAAATGGAATTTTTCATACTAACTTACCTCCTACATTTGTTATAAAGTCAGAAGACTTTGGTTGGCATTGGATTATGTTTATCAGATATCAGTATATTAACCCTTGGGAAATGCCAAAAAGGGTGCCTAAAATTTCATATCTTGAAGTATCCATCTTAGATTTGGGTGACCATGTAACTCAGAGCAGAAACAGGAGACACAGAATTGTCTTCGATACACTTTGTATTTGAATGTCTCATCACTAGGCAACTCACTTGCAGAACCAATTTTCTATCTAGCTTTCTGAAACTGTGCACTATTTATCCAAGAAAAATACAAAATAAATAAATACATTGGTAAGATCAAAGATAGGGAAGGCAAAAATAAGACAGAATTTGTAACCTAGTGAGTTGGAAAGGAGGAGACTTGGAGCTCTTCGCAATATTTATGAATTTGACAGTAGATTGTCACTACACAAAATAAAATCAAATCCCTCAAAAAATGGAAATACAAGAGAAGTAGCAGAACCTATGGATTTAAGTGCAAATGCTAAATACACACTATGTGAATTGTGTAAATAAGCTGGGGCATTAAAACTTTATTTGAACCCACTGAATGCAATTCTATGGCCTAATTATTTCCTAGTTCCCAGAAACCCACACACTATACCTATATCTCTTCGGATTTGGAAGTACTTTTTGTATTCCTATTGCCTGAGTAAATCCAATGAACACTTTTTTGTATCTTGTGAAAGTGCAGGTTAGGTGTACTGGAGTCATGTTGTACTGTGGCTGTGCCTTATAGAAATGCAGTGGCTAAACAAGAAAACACAGTACTTTTTAGTGAGTTGTTGATACCATTCAGAGTATTATCCAGTGTAACAAGGTTAATTCTTAATTCTCTGCATAATTTTGTATTCTGCTCTTTCTGTCATTTCTTGAAGAAATTGAGTGAATACCATTAGAATACCATAGGATCACAGAAATGATTGAGTTAGAAGGGTCTTAGAAAAGTAATCTCATCTAAATGAGAAATGTTAGAAATCTTTCAAGCTATTAAAACATGTACATTGGCTCACTTCATCATTTATGATTGACACATTTGAAATGCCATTTTATTATCTTAATTTGATTATTTACTTTATGCAGTTTAAGAGGTATGTGAAATGCTAGTGTGCTGAAAGTTTCAGAATTAGGAAGAACACGAGGTGATGATGGAAACAGTGAGCTCATTATAAGCACTGGGGAAGGACTGACATCTTCTTCTCTACTGGCAATTTGCATACCTTAGCTGTAAAAGAATACTCCTTTTCTTGAATAGGGAATACCATAAACAGACTTTACATGAATACTACATGCTAATATAAAGGATTTCAGGAGGCCAGTTTCATCAGATATAATTCCAGACACCTGAGGTTTGATTAGGGATTTTGCATAGTCTGCCTGGTTGGAGACATACTGCTATTCATAGCATGAAACTTGTAACCAAACTGAAATTAGTATTGTCTCACTTAAAGGAGTTTGTCAGAATCCTGTGCTTCTCTTATGATTTGAATGATTCCTAGAGTAGCAAGTTTACATCTTTTTTTATTGAAACTCCCTATATTTATTTTATGGATTTTTTATTTTTTTAATAGAATATATATATATATATTTGTACATATATATATATATTTACTCTGAAACTCTTTTGATGAATCTAGATGTTTTGAAAACAACTCAAGAAAAGTTTCTACTCTAGGGTGTTCTTTATGTTCAGCAGAGAAATCATCTTCACTCAAACAATTACCCATTGTCACAATCGTACATTTGTGATGTACCTTGCATCACAAATTTCTTCTCAAAGTAGAAGTCTCCTTCAGGCCTTCAGATTTTGTTTATAGAAAATACTTTAAAAATGTATTTTTCCCTAATTTAAATGTAAATTTAAACATAGTTATGGGAGACTCTTTCTCTTCCTTTAGCTATTATTTCATCTGTGTAGCATTCACGTAGGAAAAAAAAAATATCACTTCTACCTAAGAATCTGGAACAAAAGAGTGATGAATTAGGGCAACTTTGGAGCAGCCACTAAGGGAAATAGATTCACTGCAGTATCCTCAGACCACATTAAAGTGCAATTTAATTTAGAAACTTTAGAGTGAACACTATTTTGTGTTTATACTTTGCCAATATTTACTGTAAGGAAACCCCAGTACAGTAATGTTTACTTTGTTCCCAAAGAAGTAAACCTGAAACAAGATCATTAAACAGAGAAGTCCCTTACCTCCCATGCTATTACTAATTCGTGACGTCTTCCACTTCTGCCACTTACATTCGCTGGTGGTGTCTTTGGAACTGTGAGCAAAAAGGAATAAAAGTCAGAACGTCCAAGTCACTGAGATTTTTGCTATAGTAATAAACTGCTGAAGAAGAGATGTTAAATCAGAACAGAAAAATGTGGAAGACTGTGGTAAAGTAATTTTGCTCATTTCATTTCATGGAATTCCACAATCAGAAGAGTGATTATAAACATGAACAAAACATAAACTGAGAAGAAAAGATATACTAAAAGAAAAAGTCACTCAAGGACTGTTCCTTCTGCAGGTTAGTCAGGTTTTCAGTGTACAGATATAACCTGGGAGATAAAACAAAATTTGTCTTACCAGCCTTTGTACTTAAAAAAACAAACAAACAAAACACATTTCAAAAATGAAATACTAGAGAAACTGCCATTTTTCAGAGTTCTGGTAAAATTTTAGGAATTAATTATCTCTACTATGTCTCGGGTCTGTAGTGATTTAGAATATTTTGGTTCTTTAAAATATATATTATTATGCCTTGTTGTGGAGTCAATTCTCAGAATTTAGTTAGCTTCCTTAAACAGCCTTTGTCCTTTCTTTCAAAATGCAGGAAATGATAGAATACATAGTTCTTTAAAAATTAAGGTGACCTATAGGTCATCATAGTCAGTAAATCTTTAGAAATTTTAGTTATTCTATAGAAATTATATACTCCCTTCTCTGATTTAGTATATCTAATGAACCTCAGAAATGATTAATGTTCTGAATTTATTTACTGAGAGCATGTAGTGCTTGCATTCTTTATTTGATTAAGTATGCCATAAGATACAGTCTCCCTTTTTTCTTCCTTACAGTAGTACATAGGGTATGGGTAGGATTGTTAAGGTCTTATTGCATGCTATTGAGCTTATTTATTGAGTAACATGGTGTCTTTGAACTATACAAAGAAAAACAGACTCAAATGAATGTACACCACTCTCAGTTTTCCATGTTGAACATTAACAGGTTCAAAGAAAGTTCAGTTGTTATTAGATACTGATTATACTTCCAAATTAATCTGAAAAAGTCTTTAAGTATGATCTCCCATGTAAAGAGCATAGGTTCAGTTCTTTTTTACTTTTTTCTCATAACAAATGCATATCTTCAGTGAATGCAGAGCTTTGACATGGTCCGTCCTTCCTAAGATAGCTATTTGAACAATGGCAAGGACTTATTATTTTGATCGGAGACATGAAGGTTAAACTAAAACTCAGTTTTATGTATTTTAATCAATTTTTCCCTTCAGAAACAGTATTATACATAATTGAAAGGTGAAGATTTTCCCTCTGGCAAAATAATAATTTTAATGAAACAGAATAAAAGCTGTACTTTACTGGGATGATCATTCTATAGAAAAGATTCAGAACAACAATAATAATAATAACTTCCTAAGGTTTTGTTTTTCCTTTTTTCTTTTTTTTCTGGTTGTTATAAAGATGAATGAAGTGTTTATGTAGATACCATATTATTAGTAAGAGAAAATGCTGTACTCCTTGGAAGCAGTTAACACAATGGACTTATTTAACAATTATTGTCCTCTGTCTAGAGTTTTCCTGTTAAAAGCATCGCAGACTGAAGCCCCATTTAAATGAATAAATGTTAAAAGAATAAAATTGTCAAAACGATGGATTTCTTTTGCACCAAACTAAAATGTACATTCAAGCAGCAAAACTCTCAAATGAATAACCATTAAAAGAATAAATGTGTCAAAGGAATAAATTTCCTCTGCACTGCACCAAAGCTGATTATTTACAGTTAAAGGAGAGCATTTTGAAATCTGTGAAGAAAAGCATTGAAAGGACGTATTTATGCCAGACTCTGAGGTTGTCTATCATCAACCCTTTCAGCAACATCACTTTTATATTAGTTTTATATCTGAATTTTCTCACTTAGAACCTGTTTACTGCCACACAATTAGTTCCAAACTTTATTCCAAATCTTTCCAATCTTTACATTGTTAATTATTGGCAATGACACACATGGATAAACACTTGCACCAGAAAAACAGATGTGATATGAACTTTGGTTCCAGATATTTTGTCCACATGACTGCAGGACAGTGACAATATCACCTTTGTTCTTACTGTTATATAAAACTGAGAAATTTAGCATTATGTTGTCTGAATAAATACAATCCCAACTAACAACAAGCAGCTCTTTGCAGTGCTAATATATCTCATTTAATAAGATAAAAGAGTGTCACCTGTGGGGAACTGAATCACTCCTTGGTTTAATGCTGGTACTTAAGACCAACATAAATAACTGCTTAGCTTAACTGAATCTCCAATTACTTTAAAGCTTTCTCATTAGTCCCTGTGTTGACCACCTACTATTGGTTTTCTCCCGCTTTAGTCTTAAACAGTAACATTTTTGTAAGTCAATTTTTTTTAAATTTTTTTTTTCTTTTTCTTTTTCTTTTATTACTTCAGCTACTATTAGGATTGGGAGCAAAACACACAAAACTTGTGTTCCAGTGATGCAGTGGAACATTTGGCAGACATGGTGACTAGGTGTGGGTGGGTCATGGTAAATGCGACTGACGGTGTTTGTGTGCTATCACACCTTGATATTTAAACCTTCACTTAAGTCAAGCAAACAAGAAGATGAAAATAATTTCGGGATAGTTTGAAGTGAATGGAAACAACAGTATTTGTTTCTTACAGAATTGCCATTTTCACTGAAGTATTATGCTATGCTGAAAATGGAAGTAAAACCCAACAGACTTGGATTCTCTATATGTCCCCTTGGATAATAAAAATTAACTTTAAATGTCTTATTTAGGAGCAGGAACAAGGAATGTAAACATTGTCCCGCTAAGAAATCCTTTGCCAGGATGAGTAAAATATAAATTAAAAAAAGTAAGGCTTATTATATAATTTGTGCATAATCAATCATTAAAAGTTATATAGATGTGAAAAGTGGTGGTTTTAATAAAGGAAAAAATGTATGCAGAGAATTGATATTGCTGAGAGTTTTGTGTTGAACAGAGTTAAATGCTAAAAATTTCTAGTAATGCCATCTATATATTATAAATTTGTGTTTAATTGTAAAGGTTGGGGAAACTTTTGGAGGTGACAGATATTAATATACAGATGTGAAATCGTTACATTTGGGACAGAGAATAGTTTTCCTTCTCGTGCTCTACTATGTTTGACTTTTTGTAAACCGTTCTTTTCTTTGCTATGCTTATATTTATGTTTTGTGTTCAGAATTTTAAACTTTCTCTTCATTCTGAACAGATACTTAATTTTTGATGACCAAAAAGTTGACCAAACTTTGATCACTTGGTGACCAACCACATTCTGCTATTGGAAACACCCCAACTGGTGTCAAGATCTGTATTTGTTCTGCTAACATTTTCCTCTGTATTTTTAGTACTTGCAGTTTAAGAGGAGAAAGGATTTAATTCTTTCCACTGATAGTCATGCATGGCTGCAGAATTCACTCTGAATATCCTCCAGATTATCACCTCCAGGTCTGAAATTTACAATGTTGTGGCATATATGCCAGTTTTCCTGGTATATTTTCTAGCAGCACTTCTATTTGGACTCTTTGTCAGTATGGCCTGCAATATTACATGCGAGTAGTCGGTTTCAAATATAAACATACAGTCAACAATTATTGTCTCCTTTATCTTCATCTGTTTTTCCCTGTGGAGGCACATTTTCTGAAATGACTTCAGTTGCCCAGGAAATAATGTTCTAAATAATGTTCTAATGTTAAAAATAGAACAAAAATAATTATGATAATATCAAAAGTGGAAAATTATTTTGCACAGGTTTCTAAAAAAAAAAAAAAAAAAAAAAAGATTGCAAACCTGACCACCACCAGTAACAAAAATCCCCTAAAAAACCCCAAGCCTCAAACTTGTTGTTGTTAGGACAAATTTTCCTTGTAATAATATGAGGAAATATTAGATGAGAATAAGTGTGGCTTAATGAAATATAAGAACTTATTAAAAATAAATCCTGCACACAATCTGGTACTAATTGAGTGCATTATTGTTACCTATAAAATCAAGTCTTTATGTCTGATTAGCAGGTTAAGCTTTGATTCTACTCAATTTCCTTCTCTCCATGTTTTTCCATGAATAGATAATGTAATTGATGCTTTGCCCCAGGCTTCAAATGCCTGACTGCTGTAATGGAATGCCAGACATGTCTAAATTCATGTTACTGGCTCTTTTCACCTTGTGGACCTGTAAAATATGTATAAAGGCTACAAGCGACAGAAATGCAGCAGCTGGCTATAAGCTAGATGTGCCAGAAAATTTCAGTATTATCCATTCCAATGAAAGGAGATATGAAAAGCCATCATGTTAACTAAATGTGAACTAAGTAACAAGATTAGAGTTTAATTAAAAAAATTAAAGCAAGTGAAAACCTGTTTATTATTCTGATTATTTCCTTACACTGTCCAAGCATTGCTTCCATGGGTATTTTTAGATAATAGACTGGTATAAAATGTTATTACTATCTAAGGGAAGAAGTGATAAAGTAAGTGAGATGTGGGGAGAGAAAAAGACTTTAGTCTCCAGCCAAATTAGCAGATGTCATTAAATTAAAGATGCTGATTTCCATTTAAGTATAAAATAATGGCAGCAGAATCACACATTTGCTACCTCTGTGGGTTGTCAATGCAGCTACCATTCATCTCTGTGGATCATGGCTATCATCTGAGCATGAGCCACACTCACCTTCTCCGCTGAGAGACTGATAGTTCTGGAGGCTTTCCAGTGCATCCTGCCTTTTTTCCCTTTAAAGCACGTCTAACATCACTGCAAAAGGGCCAAATTAGTCTTCTAGGTCATGAGGAGGAGACTGCTCTAAAGAATAATGTCCTTACACATGTACTCTATTAAGATTTCAGATTTGTGATGTTGGAACAGAAGCCCATGTTAGTAAACATTTTACCTTGAAGCTTTCAGATAAAAAAAGCAAGGCACACAGATATTCTGAAAAAGAATACATAACAGAGTAATACCTGAAGATATTAATGTGCTAATTTGGAAAACCATTTATGAATAGCCATACCCATACCTAATGAAAACTGATACTAACGTTCCTGTCTCTTTAACTATGGTATTTGAAAACAAGCACAAAGATAACAGTTCACAGTGACAGAATTCATAGAATTGTTGCAGAGAACAATTCACAGAATTGTTGCAGAGAACAGAAGTAGCCCAATGAGATTTATTACCCAAGGCACCTCTCTAGCTAGTCAGGATTAGGATTAGAAATTAGGAAGAATAATAGAATCATAGAATCACAGGGTTGGAAAGGACCTACAAGATCATCTAGTCCAACCATTCTTCCATTACTGTTGCTACCACAAGCCACGAAACTGTATCTCGAAGCTCCTCATCCAGATGCCTCCTGAGCACTGCTAGGGATGGTGACTCCACCTCCCTAGGCAGGCCATTCCTGTGTCTGACTCTCTGAGAGAAAAGTTCCTTCTTATGTCCAGTCTAAACCTCATCTGATATAACTTGTGGCCATTTGGGAGAAAAGACCAAGCCCCTCCTCATCACAACCTCCCTTCAGGAAATTGTAAGAAGAAGAGGATGCCTGATTGAAACAAATAATGAATGCTATAAAGATTTATAAACAGCATACCATTTACATGTGCAACATATTGATATATAGTTTTTCTTTTCTTGGTTTTGTTCGCTGTTGCTTTCCTTGCTTTTGGTTTAAAGCAGAGTCTATTGTGTCATTGTTATTACTTTGCAACTCTTTATAGTTTCCAACGAATTGGGAAGTTATATCTTTTTAGTTATGAGCAGTGTCTTCTCACTACCTCTGCAGAATAAAAGTGAGAAACCATCTGTTTTTTTAAATATATATGTACATATTACTTTAAAAGGAAAAACTAATAAGGTAATGCAAAACAAAAGCAGCTCACAAGTGAAATGAAAACAAGAGGGTTTCATTAAGTAAAGGTCTTTTGGGATTGAGGTGATGACAACCAACTTTGCTGCATCACACTGTTCTAAACAGGCACACCAAAGAAACAAAACTTCAGTTTCTCCAAAGGCTGTTAAGTTGTTTTACTGGCACCTGTCTGGAATTCAATGTTACACCACAAAGCTGAAAGTGCGGTTAAGCATTGAGTACGGCCTTTTCCTATTTGAACTAGTATGTTACTGACCTTTCATTTGAGAAGACCTGCATTATTATCAGCAATAGGTCTGTTTTTCAGGAAGAGTCCTGTGTACTTGGATAGTAATTATTGCTACTTTTGTCAATGACGCTGTTTTTCCAGATGGCAACAATTGTGGAGTATTACTCAGAAAAGAGTGCTAATCACTGGGCAAAAAAATACACTGCACAATGCATGCTTCATACCTTCCCCATTTTTTTTTTTTTCCCCTGATCATAAGTATGATTTACTAATATATTTTTATAGAGGGAAAGCTGTAATTATTGCCCAAAGGAGTACTGAAAATAGATGTCCATGAAGACCTTCACTAGAGCTGCTGGAAAATGTTTTAGTAAATACAGACTTAATTTGGTAAAGACAGACAAATAAGAATGAGGAACTTAAAAAGATGGTAGCTGGATAAAAATCAGCCATTTTCTAACTTGTTTCTGAGCAGAACTTCCACTCATATTTTATATATAAGATGTATAGTACAAGGTATTTCAAATTAAGCAGCATGGCTCCCCTCACTGAAAGAAGGTTTCAGAAGAGAGAAGCTATGAGAGGTATGGGGAGGAGGCTGCTTGGGAGCACCTGTATGAAAGGACTGATAAAGACCCTGCAGATGATCAGTGGAACCATGCTGCCTGCAGAAGGCAGGCAGAAAAAAGAGAAGGATGTAGTATAAGGTAGAATCATAATCACCAGAATCACCAAGATTGGAAAAGCTTTCGAGAGACTCTCCTCCATGATCTTTCCCAGCACAGAGGTGATACTGATAATACATACTAACAAGGAAATAATTAAAGATATTAAACAGAACAGGCTCCAGTACTGACCCCCAGGGAACACTGCTCATGACTGGTTGCCAGATGGCTTTCAGTCCATTCATCACCACCCTCTGGGCCCAGCCCTCCAGCCAGGTCTTCACCCAGCAGAGTGTACCTGTCCAAGCCACAGGCTGCCAGTTTTCCCAGAATACAGGGAAATAGCGTTAAAGGCTTTGCTCAAGTCTAGGTAGACTAAGTTGACAGACTTTCCATCATTTACCAGGCAGGTCATTCAAACATAGAAAAAGATCAGGCTAGTTTAGAAGGATCTGCATGCCATGAATCCATGCTGACTGGGCCTGATCCCTAAATGTCCTGTAATCTCACCCAGGATGATCTGTTCTATAGCCATGACCAAAAACACTGGTAGATGGTAAAAAGCAGTTTGACAGTCACCTCCAACAGCTCCGTCAGCACCCTGAGGTGGATCTCATCTGGCCCCACTGACTTTTGGCAGGCCAGGAGGAGTAGGTCTCTGTTTACACATGAATCATGGGATGTTTATTCCAGATCAAGGGTAGAGTACCCTGAGGATAATTGGTCTGAATTTTAAAGATAGATGTGAAGAACCTTACCCATAGAGACCCTTACCCATAGAAACTCAACCTTACCATTTGCAGTCCTGAGCTCAACAGCATCAAAACACTCTGTAATACAGATATCCATGCCCTCATCCCTCATTCCTTGCCTGTCCATTCTGAAGAGCTTATAGTCATCCATTGCAGCACTCCAGCTGTGGAAGCAATCCCACCACATTTCCATAATGGCAACTAAGTCATAGTTTGCCTACCATACAATGGCTTCCATCTCCTGCTGTTTATCGCCCATGCTGTGTGCATTGGTGTAGATGCCCTTCACCTGAGCCATTTACTTCGTTCTCAAACTTATCATCACCCTCCCCAAGCTCATATCTAGTGAGAGTCATTTTAACCCCTTCACCCTTCATATCTAACTTAAAGCCCTCTCAACCAGCTCTGCCAGCTCCTGGGCTAGGATCCATTTCTGCCTTTGAGACAGGTGAAACCCATCTGCAGCCATCAGGCCAGGAGCAAAGTAGACCACTCCATGGTTGAAAAAGAAAACAACAAAATTCCTTCAGTTTCATCAGCCTCTCTGCCACATATTTTATGAGATGGGTTTTTCTGGTCCTCCCAGTATCCCTCACTACCACTGAAGAGATAGAGAAAAATACCACCTGTACTCTTGCTCCATCAGCTAACTGCCCCAACACACTCAACTCCCTTTTGATAGCCCTCAAGCTTCTCTCAGTGACTTTATCACTTCTAGCTTGAACTGTCAGTAAAGGGTAGTAATCACAGGGTTCAATATTTTTTAGTAATGTCCCTGACCTGTGTCCTTGGGAGGCTGCACACTTCTCTACAGGTAGGTTCTGGTTGCCATATTGGGCGCTCCATTCCCCTCAGAAGGGGGGTGTTTACAACAATTACCCTTCTTTCTTTCTTGGCAAAGGCAGCCTTGAGGTGTGGAGTCTACCACCTCACTCTAGACAACCTCCTGTCTGGACCTTCCACATCTGCACTTCCCTGTCCCGCAAGTTTCAGAGCCTCAAATCCATAGAAGACAGGTACCTGGGGAAGCAAGGTAGAGAGAGAAGGGAGATCCCTGATGCCAAGCTGGGACCTGTTTCCACACTTTCTCCTTTCTTAGGTCTCCTTCCTCTGCCAGATGGTGGAAGGGTAAGGGGTCCACCACTGTTTGGGGTGTATCACCCCTTTGCCTTTCTCATGGATACAACAGGGAGTTACCCCTCCAGTCTCTCTCCTGCTCATACTCCTTAATGCTCCTTAACCTCTCTACCTCCTTCTTGAGCTATACTGTCTTGAGCAGATCATCTACCTGCTTACAGCTCACGTAGGTGATATCCCTGCTGTTCTTGACATTAGCAACAGGATCAGGCACTCCTTGAAGCCTGAGACCCAAACAACAACATTCTGGGGCAGGCACTCCCTCTGAATTGCCAAGTTTGTTTTGGTTAGAGCTTTCTGCCTAGTGGAAATCAGGACCAGATTTGCTGTGTAGGAGGCAGCCAGTAAGTGAGCTGAAATGAAGGTCGCCTAGATGAGGTAAGACAGCAGGGAATTAGGTCATTTGGAATTTCTGTAAATTAAACATTGTTCCTGTAAACAAAACAAACTGTTCTGCAAAAGTATCACCCTGGAGCAATGTTGACTCAACCCAGATTTGTACTCTTGAAAAGAGAATAGTACTATTGTTATATTAAAGCAGTTCTTGTTTCTGGTAGTCCTGGAAAATTAACCTTTTTATCTCCTTACCTGCTTCATTGGTTCTGATCATGCGGGATGGTGTACTTGGGTCTCCAGTCCCAATTTTGTTAGTTGCTACAACTCGAAACTCATACTCCACCCAAGGGTTCAATTCAACAGCCATAGCAGATTCCATGTCTCCGCTTATCACATCAGGAACTGCAGGCAATGAAGAATTGTACAGGTCACTGAGAATGCTAAAGCTCACATACAGTGTTTCAGTGGAAATGTGTATGTCCATTAGATATGGCAGATATAAAGGATCAAATATGTTAGAAATCACAGTGTCTTTTGACAATGCGGTACTCCTGAAAAAGCAAAGAATAAAAGGTACAGGGGAGAGATTTCTGCTTATTCACAGCTGCATCACTCAAGGGTCTTTGTGTTGTCCTCTTATGGACGTTTCTAAGTAACATGAAAGGAAGAGTAATAATTAAAAAATAAATAAATCAGTGCTTTTAAATTATTATTGTTATTTCAGGAGTATCTGCAGTTGCTGCTGGTTATTATTGTCACAAAGCAGGAGTTCTGAAGAGCCAGCTTGTGCTATTTTAAAGTTTTTCTCACCTGTTTTTACTGTCTGCCAGCCCAGAGAAAATGGACTGCGTGCTTGCAGGTTGTAGAGGGAGATCGGGCTGTGATTGTCGGCTCCAGGACTCCAGGAGAGTGTTGCTGTGGTGTCTGTAATTTCCTCCACTATTACAACCCCTGGGGGACCAGGAGGACCTAGAAATACATTAGAATAATAAAAAAAAAAAAAGCACACCATCATCACTGTTGAACAGTAATAACACAGGAGAGATATTCCGTAGGGAGTTCAATACCCATGAAATACAGGAGTTAAAATGCACACTAGTACATCGTGCTGATAGCTTGTATAATGGCATACATGATTGTTTGTACTCTTTAAATGTTATGCAGGAAAGAAGCAATTAACATGCTGTAGTGACATCAGAAGAACTAGGAATAGAAACAGGTTTCTATAAAATCCTGTTTTAATTGTTCTGAATGTAAAATTGAGGGAAAAAAGAAAGCACTCATGCTAGTCTGAACAGTCACAATCACATCTCTTTTTGTGAGAATTCTCACCAGAACTGAAGCAAGGTTGGATGCGTTTCTTAAGGAGAATACTAATAATACTAATATCTGAATTAAGAATGCAATATATATTCTTTCTATCAAATTCACTCATTCAATAAAACAATATAGACTACTGTCTTTTTGAAAGCCCATTAATTATTTGTCTGAAAGCTACTGAAAACAGAACTCATACCCAAATATTTTGACTGATATTTACTGTGATTCCTTTAATAACAAACAAAATCACCAAACAAATTCTCATTGGAGAAATTAGACTATTATTTATTCCACTTTGCTATACTTAATAAGAAAATATCAACCATCAGTTTTTATGTCATATGACTGCTCCAGTAAGTGAAGGCTCTTGTAACAAA
Source organism: Coturnix japonica (assembly GCF_054131305.1). NCBI lineage: Eukaryota > Metazoa > Chordata > Aves > Galliformes > Phasianidae > Coturnix > Coturnix japonica. Next base: position 166,909,935 of record NC_140663.1, read on the forward strand.
TAAAAATTTGCAATAAAAACTTGCCAGTAACATCTTCCCTACCCCTAATTTTCTCCTTTAATTCTTCCTGATATTTATCATAATGGTGTTGTAAAACATTGTACATTTGCACTTTCCAAACCAAATTGGAGGAAAGTTTTCCCTGTTCATGGGGACAGGCACATCTCTGTTATGGGAAAGTGTAGGATAAAAATCTCTCTTGTGATTTCCTATACTTAAAAGCTTATACAAATCCAACACAGGACTCCATACTTCTAAAGCTACTTAATTAAAATATTGATGTAATTAATAGCTATAATTAATTATGAACAATCTGAATATTTTTGCCATCCAGTTCTTTCCCAGGCTCCTCTTCTTGAAGGGAAGTTCTTGAAGTTCTGCTTCTGTATAGACAGATGCCTTTGAAATCAGAAATGCACTGTAGATTTTCTACCAAAATGAACATGCAGAAAAGGCAATGATGAAAGCACTTTTATTAATAAAAAGAAACTGTGGATGTATTTCTGGGGAAGCCCAATGCTCTTTGCATGTGTCAGGCTTTTGTTTGAAGTTATTGTGTAGCAGATCCTTTGGTTGCCCTCTGATTCTTTCCATATTAAACTGTAAGTTACTACAAGTGGTGTGGTCCTAACAGAGTTCAGCAACTATGGATAAGAGAGGTACTCAGGTGTAGTTTAAACATTTGACATTGCAGTTATAACCAGAATCTCTACATCTCTACATTGCTGAACTAACCATTATCTATCTATCTATCTATCTATCTATCTATCTATCTATCTATCTATCTATCTATCTATCTATCTATCTATCTATCTATCTATCTACCTACCTACATACCTATCTATATATTTATTTGTCTGTTTCGTATTTTATGCAACCAAATCTTCTTTTTTGATAGAATGCTTTAACTAAAAACAATTTTATGTGAATTTTAAAAGAGTGTTTATGTGAACTGTGACAACATTTTGTTCAGAGTTTTGTAATAACTCAACTCCATAGTCTTCAAGTGGAACAGAGATTGAATTATTAAAGCAAGCTATACATTTCATCTTTCTTTCTTTGCTTGGTAATGACCTACAAGCAACAAGCACCCTCAACAAGTTTGCAGACAACATTAACCTCAGTGGTGCAGTTGACATGCTTGAGGGAATGTCATCCCCATGGATGCAATCCAGAGGGACCTGGACAGTCTTGAGATGTGGGCCCATGCCAACCTCATGAAGTTCAACATGCCAAGTGCAAGGTCATGGCCCTGGGTTGGAGAAATCCCAAGGACAAATACAGGCTGGGAAGAGAATAGCTTGGAAGCAGCCCTGAGGAGTATCTGAGTGTACTGATGGATGAAAAACTTAGCATGAGTTGGTAATATGCGTGCCCATAATATGTTGGTAATGTGTTGGCCCAGAAGGCCAACTTTATCCTGGGCTGCATCAAGAGAAGTGTGACTAGCAGGTCAAGGGAGGTGATTCTGCCTCTCTACTCCACCCTTTTGAGACCCCACCCAGAATACTGTGCCCAGTACTGGGATTTTGGGACCCCCAGCACAAGAGGAAATGAAGCTGGGCACAGAGGTAGTCAGAGGACTGGAGCACCTCCCTACATGGACAGACTAATAAAGCTGGGGCTGTTCAGCATGGAGAAAGTTCCATGGAGACCTTTTAGTAGCTTTCAGGAAAGCTGGGGAGGGACTATTTCTATTAGGATATGTTGTGATGGGATGAGGGGAAATGGCTTTAAACAGAGAGAGGGTATATTTAGACTAGATATTAGGAAGAAATTCTTTAATATGAAATTGGTGAGACACTGGAAAAAGTTGCCCAGAGATACTGTGGATGCCCCATCCCTGAAGGAAATCTAGTCCAGACTGGATGGGCCTTTGAGCAACCTGGTCTAGTGGGTGGCTAGAACTAGATAATTTTAAAAAATCCCTTTCAACCTAAACCATTCTGTGATTCTGTGTTTCTAAAGATGCGTCATCTACACTCCTCCATTCCTCCCATGTATTTGCTCTTCTCCTGTGAGATGCACCAGGTCAGGCCTTTATCTCAAAATAGTAAATCCTGGGGCCAATTTAATAAAGGAGGGAGGTCTTCAATCTTCATCATCTACTGCTTCAGGCTCTCTGTTGATGTAGGAAAATGCTAGTGTAATATTTATTTGTATCCATGGGGGAAATTTTAAAGGAAGGCTGGGATTCTGATACAATCATAATCTTTTACAGAGTTGGAGCCCTAGGCCAAGAATTATAATATGGTCCCAAGCACAAATAAAATTAAAAGAAAATATTTTAGTACTTTCTATCTACAACATTTCTTTCATGCATGCTGAATATTAGTGAAGAGTTTCTAGCCATGGTATTATAAGAAAAAGAAGAAGTTTCTTATATACAAAGACGTAAAATATATTTATGCAGATGTTTCCTACTAACTTCTCAATATATTTTGTTGTAGCTCTCTCATGTTTTTTATACCTTTTAGGTGCATTCCTAGTCATGACAGTGTGTCATTATGCTTTCTGAGATGTGTGCTCTTATACATTCTGCAGGATGACTGCTAAAAAGCATTTCCATTTCCAACAGCAGGCACTCTTGAAAGCGGATTAATAAGGGACAAAAGCCTCTGTGATAACAAATGTATGACAGTTAGCCAGGACCTGAGTGCTATGCAGATGTCACTCATTTTTATAGAAATCTCATTAAATTTTATGCTTGGGTGTTATCATTCATGGTGTCAGCTGGATGACTAATGCAGAGAAGCCTTTTTCCCAAGGGCTCTGTTATTGTTCAGGATCTCTAAAACAATTTTTTAGTTGAGAATAGCCAATTGGGGAAAAAATGTGCTGTCTGCTCAAATGGTTCTCTGGAAACTACACAGAAAATGACTGGTTGTAAGTGCATTACAATGCAGCTGACCTTCATAGAGAAGATATTTGAGGCTGCAATAGGCTCTTATGCAGCTCTAGGAACACTGGAAAGCCAGCATAAGGATATTAGTTGGTTATCTTCTTTCAGAGCAGTTTCATAGATGAATGCTTCATTTCAGGACATGCATGTATGCATTTTGGTGAACTGGTGAACTTACTTTACATGCTTTTTTATTGTTGGAATTATCATCCTGAGAGGTCCTTTAGATTACTTGCATGATTCAATGTTAACATGAGAGTTCTTTGAAGACTATAACCAATAATAACTCTAGTAATTCACAGAGGCTGTGCCCTTTCCTGTGAATCCCAGGATATGCATTGATTTACTCCACTGCTCTCTTATCAAGATAATCCTTACTTTTACCAAACTAATAAAAAGACTGATACGTAACAATTCATGAATACAGAATTCTTGACTTGAAGGTTTTACTTTCTGAATGACAAAGTGTAATAGCTTGTATTAAGAAGATAATATGTTAAGAAAAAGATAAAGAGATGGTAACTTCTGATGGCCACTAAGCTTTGTGAGGCAAACTTCAGATTCCAGACTGCACTCCAGAGCCTCTGAGTTGGATGTTTACTTTGTGGTATAAAGACAGTTCAGGAACATCAACTGAAATCTCACTTTATGAGGAAAGAACTGGTAGCTTCAGAATCACATTATGATTATACATAGCTGTCACTTAGATAAAGGTGTCAACAAGAGAGCACAGAAGTGATTTTTAGACATCCCCCTCTTATTGGCTTATCCTGCTGACTACCTGCATCACTTGTCAGCTGTCCTAAATCTGGTTTGTGTTGCTTCCATTACTCTCTAGAGCCACTACATGGGCACCAACCATCTCAGGTTGGTGAGGATACATCAAGGATATATCTCTTTCAGGCACTGAGTTTATGAACACTACAACACCTGATTTATGTATTTGAATGTGATTTCAGGTTTTTTTTTCACTAAAGACATAGATATCATTTAAGTTAAACTGCAGCTTAGATTTATTTATTTATTTATTTATTTATTTGTTTGTTTGTTTATTTATGCTGTTCTATTTTTAAACTCGTAGGGTTCTCTCATTTAATCTGTTGATCATATTATAACTTTAAGACAAAATCAGACTGCTGGAAGTTTTGGTCTGGAGTCTGTAGGTTAAACAGCTGATGTTCCATCTGCAGCAACATATGATCTTCCAGTACTGAAGAAGTTTCAGCTATGTAGGTGACTCTGAAATTAATGCTTCCTATTTATTTCCATGTAAACAACATCAGAAATAGAGAGTCCAATAGCACTACTTGATAGAGGAAATCCTCAATTACAAAACACCAGCAATGAAGAACATTCTGCATTTTGGGCTTCTAAAAATCTGCATGGCTATGCAGAACATGTCTTGTCTTTCACTTCATTATTTCTACTGCTGAAGTGCACCACCCACTACCTCCCTGCACTCATACCAGTTTGCTGTTTTTTATAAGCAACCATTGATGAATGTCAGTGGGTGCAATTTTTTCTACAGGGAGGAATTCAGTTCCACACCTTTTCTCCATCCATACTTTCATGTCAGATAACATTTTGTCAGACTACCCCTCTGCTGCCCTCTATTGAATGACAATAAAATACAATGGAATATTGATGGAAAGATTCCACCTTTACTGCCATTCCACACCATCTGCCTCTGACACTGTGGCCAACAGAATAAAATGGGAAACATTACTTTTGGAGCAGCCCTTGTAAAATTATATACTAAAAATAGCAAAAGAGTAGACATTTTTGATCTAATGTACCTTTGTGCTGTTTGTCTATTCCCTATCATACTTCCAAACCTACGACATGCCAATTATGCCTTTTCTAGAGAATACTTGGGCATAATAAATGATTTCCATGATCTGGTGCAGATGAATAGTTAGGTAGTCTGTGGTGCCCATCCTTGTTAGAGAAAAGGTGCAGGACCAAGAATGTAACTTTTGTATAAAAAGTCTGCTGTACCCATGGACCTCAGAGAGCTTTTAAAATTACAGTTATATTAGCGTGCCCAAAAAATGGGGCCTGTACTTAAGGCATATCCATGGCCTTTGCTACAGCTCAAATGTAATCTCAATAACCAGAAAGAATTCACTGACCTTGTTTACATTCTATGCAATAATGCTGTGGCTGATGGCCTTTAAACCCAAGTGCTTGTCTTTAAGTTTTATTGGCAATATCACAGCTGATAGGAGCTGTGTGGTCAATCTAACTAGCAGTTCCTGAGTTATATTAGATCCAGGTCAGTGAAGTACAGAGGAGGCATTACTTCTCTAAAAATATAACATGAGGAGAGCAGATTTCTTTCTTAGATAATGTAGTTTGCCAGTCTACAAGATGAATAGGTTTATTATTATTTTCTTTATATATGTTTTTATTTTTAGACCACAAAACATGTACTTTTAAACCACATTTTGTAGTCACAAACACTTTCTTTCCTTTATGCTATAAGATTGCTCTCTGCTTCATTCCAAAGTTTTACAGCTTGCAGGTAGCTGTTTGATCTTGAAGCTCATTTTCCTTGCAGTAGACAAGCTCAGTGCACCCGGTTAGCTTTCTGTGCGTTGTCCTGCAGTGCATACTGTTCACTGCAGGAGAAAGATGTTTTCCAGTCTATTTTAAAGCAATCTTCCTGCCATGAATGAAGTAATAACATTTATATAGCTTGAAGGGTTCTAATTATTTTTATGAATACTGTTAAATTTCCAAGGGCATACAGAAATTAGTAAAGAGTATTAAGAACTGGACATTATTTTTCTCCCTCTGGAGAAACACAGTGTCTTTCAACATCATAATAAGTTTGAACCCTGTGATTGAAATGGATAATAAAACTGAACAACAATAAACAAACTATGTTTTGAATAGAAATATGTAAATTACTGCAAAAGAAAAAAAGCAAATTTGCAGGCTGTAGCATTACTGTAATTCTCCTGTTAATGGTCCTTTTCCTCACTAAGTTTTTCCAGGCGTACCTACTTCAAAGTTTCCAGAATTACTACAGGTTGCAGCTTATACTGTTTACATTGCAGAAAGTCAAACACTGAGTCAGTGGTTTATAGGACTGTTTCTCTCTGCTCCTTTGTAAAACCAGAGCTTGGCCTTGACTGTCTACAGTGTTTAATTGAAACAAACAGAAAGAAAGTTTATAAATCTGGAGGTGAGATGGCTGGTCTATAGAGCATTTTAAAGCCGTTTGTAATACAGCATACAACATCTGAGTCAGTAGTTTGTGGTCAATACTAATTAGCTTGGGTGTAACATACTGCAAAGGAGCTTTGCAATAATAATTCACAAATAGGTCTTAAATGAATTTCTTTGACAAAGTTATCAAACCAGTAACATATAATAATATATATCAATTTGTTAATTTTATATTAAATTATTGGATGTTAAAAAAACCTTTACTTCGCATTCTTATATTCCTAAGTCTATCATGACAAGCCTTAAAAATAAGACCAGAAAAGGATAAGTGTGGAAAATAACCCACATCACACACTTTGAATAGTCTGAAGCACTGTTCTGATTCACATCAGATTATGGTGCCATGCAATGAACCTCTACTGTGCAGGAAACTCCCTGGTGTTCTCTGAAGCCGCTGCTGAAGCTGCTGTGAGGCAGCAGGAGTGCCTCACACTTCAGTGGGATCTCTGCTTTTAAAAGACTACAGAAACCCTCAGACTGACCTTTGTAAAAGTTGCAGACTGCTGTGTGACATCCTCGACTCCCACTATACAGCTGAACTGTACAACTAAACTGTACAGTTGCTTTTCTAAGCCAATCCTCCAAGCCAAGGATCCTCTAAGCCAAGCCAAACTTGCTGAATAAGGAAAAAGGAATATTACTAGTGACTGAACATAACATGAATAACTATCTTGTATTAGAGCCTTCTGCTTTCGTAATCAATTTATTGTGAAAAATCAGTGCATAGACAGTTCAAGTACTGGGGTGTCAATGATAGGTGGAAATCCAGCCAACATGAAACATTTAGTTACTGTGCTTCCTTGCTAGCTAATAATCACTGAAAACTGAAGATATGAGTGGATAATAAAGGCTAGAAAGCAGAAAGGTTATGTAATATGGGAGAACTATTCTTGTACTGACATTCACAAAAATCACTAATCACTTCTGCTTCTTAAATGGCTGATGACTTCAAGAGCTGCATATAGATATATAAATATTTTTTTTCTTTACAGGAAAGATATAGATTCCTCTGTAAACAACTTTGTTTGCATGAAAAGCAGCTATTCTGCATACATTTTCCTCAAGCAAGCAAAATCGCTAGGCATAAAGAGGTGGAATCAAACGAAGACATGGTGTCAGCAGTTTTAAGTCCAGTGATATGACTGATGTTATATTAATTTACTCCAGTAAAACTGTTTCTTTTCCCATCAGACATACACAATGCCTCTTACAAAATTCCTCTGAAGTAGCGCATCTCTGCATGTCTAGTGCCAGAATAGTTAGTTACCACCCTATATGAAAAGATGCTTTCTCTTCTGGATGCCCTTGAATTATATCAGTCTACCCCATATGCCTCTTGCTGCTTCTACAGGCTCTGATGATTGCCTTCCAGAAAATATTGCAGTAGTGTATAAGTCTTTTTGCTCTTATTCTTCTGCTGCAGGGGAAATCTGATGTATGTCTTTTATTTAGCTTTCCCAGCTCAGTGTATTGGCTTAATATGTTGACAGTGTTTGAGTTCCTTTTTTTGGGCACTGGCCAGCTCTGTGAAAGAATCAAACATTTGTGTTACTGGAAAGGACCCTAAATCCTACACTAAATAGTCAGGCTTTCATTTGTTTCTCTCCTGGCTTCTGTTTTTCTTTCTACTTTGCCTCATAAAGAGTATGGTGAGTCTTGATTGCACTTAAACCACTGCCTGCAGATATAACATCCTCTTGAGAAGAAGCATGTTTCTCATGTTTCTGAGTCAGGATCTGAGTAAATCCAAAAATTATATTGTTCCCTATAGCTGAGCATTGCAGTTGCTGAACTTGATGGTAAATGATGAGGATCACATCTTCTGAATTGAATCAATGGCCTACAGCTCTTGGGCTTTGAGCTGAATTCTATGTGTCATCTTCTTCATACTCTGAGGGTTAAAAACCACTCTGAGGACTTCCAAGAGTTGAAGTGCGCATCTAGAGAGTATAATAGGTCTCTGATGGATGACACTATCCAGATGAGGAGCTTTTGCTCTGCTCAGCAGCTTAAATATTTAAAACTCAGGCACCTAGTGAATAAGTGAGTGCTTTGTGACCTCTAAAATGCCTCTAGAGCATTTGAACACCAACATGTGAACTTGCTACATAACCTCTTTGGGCTTAGGTGCCATAGTCAGTGAAATACATCTTGCCATAAATCATGCTACAAAAACAAAGTGAAGTTTATATGCTTTAAATAAAAGAAGGACTTATTTATTCATGTTAATAATAATATGAGAAATTTGTGATGATGAATAGCAGATAATTTCACAGAAGCTTATCTTGAATAAGGAAATATTTTTGGCAAGTTATGGACTAATCTATTTGAGCATAAACAGATTGTGCCAAGTACTTGGAACTGATGAGGCCTCACCTTGAGTACTGTGTTCAGCTTGGGCACCTCAGAACAGAAAATACATTGAAGTGCTGGAGCAGGTCCAAAAAGGGTAACAAGGCTTGTGAAGGGCTTGGAGAATATGCTCTACAAGGAGAGACTGAAGGAACTGGGGCTGTTAAGTCTGGGGAGAAGGAGGCTGAGGGGAAACCTTATTGCTCCCTTCCAAAACCTGAAAGGTGCTTGCAGTGAGTGGGGCAGGTCTTTTCTCACTGGTGACAGGTGACAGGATAAGGGGAAATGGCCTCAAGTTGTGCCAGGGTAAGTTTAAGTTGGATATTAGGAAACACCAGTTTACAGAAAGGGTTAAGCACTGAAAGAGGCTCCCCAGGGAGGTGGTTGAGTCACCATCCCTGGATGTGTTTAAGAGCTGTTTGAATGTGATTTGCAGAGGGTTGTTATTTAGGCTAGCATGGTTAGGTTGTGGTTGGACTTGATGATCTTTAAGGTCTTTTCCAACCTGAGTGATTCTATGATTCTATGATTCTAAGTATGTTAGGACAGAAGTCTTCTGAAGGTCATTATTAACTAGCAGGAGATTGGCATGAAATAATTGTCATTCATAACCCATATCAAGATTAAAATGCAAGACACTTAAGCTGGAAAGCTAATGTACTGCCTGACAGGTCCAGCTGTCAACAAAACATCTCTTCTTAATGACACCTTCATTCTTGGTAACATTAGAAAAATGAAACAAAAAGGGAAAAATAGATAACTTGAGCTCAGAAAGCAACATTTAGAGAACAAAGAAATTCCTAGAAATCACTAAAAACTTGTTTCTTACTTTAGTATGCAGAATTTAATCACATTTTCAAAGCACTTAGAAATATATCTAGATTTTCTTTTGAGAGGTAAGCAGCTGAAGGGATTTGAATTTTTGTTTTTCCTGAACATGGTTTAACACATCATTTTGTATCTAGCTTCAAAGTTTTCCTGAAAGAGACCAACTAGGAAAAAAAAAAAAAAACCAAAAAAAAACCACTAAAAGAAAAGTGTGACATGTATTTAATTGCAGCTTCCCTAAAATTAAGAAATACAAGGTAGTGATTTTGAAAATGATTTGAAAATATTTTTTAAAGATCTATAACCCAGAGTAAAACTTTGAAGAACAGAAACTTGCAGCTCTCTCTCTCTTTTTTTTTTTTTTTTTTTTTAACATCTTACACACATACATAGTAAATCCAGAGACATTTCACCATTATCTCCATGAAGGTAACTAATTGTTTTTCATTAAGGTTGTTTTTCATTAAAGACTATTTTGGAATTGAAATTCTACTTTATAATGCAGGGCAGGGAAAAAAGGCTGTGCACTGTTAAAAGTACTTTCAGGTTTAGTTCCCTGGGCTATATTAAATTTGTCCAATAGGGCAACTCACAAATAAGGTGAGTTTACAAAATACATATGTATATTTGTTAAGGGTATGTATGCTGGTATACTATCAATGGTATCAGTACTCATTTTCAAGGCTATGTTGAAACTTTGCTTCTGTTGGCACTTCCCAGAGACAACAACAATGTTTCTAATATCTTGCTTTTGACAGGGGTTGTAAAATCTTAAACAGGAAAATGGTTTCATTTGAATAGAAAGAAATTATTTCCCTGAAAACTACACTGGGAATAAATAATAATATGGCTTTGTATCTCAATGATTTTATTGTGTGGTGCCAGTGGTTGTTTTTTTTTTTTTTTCATAAATTGCATTTTCTTCTGTGAGTTGTAATTATACAGTATGCTGATATGTTACTGAAAGATCTATTGCTGACGATCTGTTTTCCTAAGCAAAGACCAGTATTTCCAAAAGCTAAGTGTGAAAGGAGCTATAATTTCAGATCATCAAAGACTGTCAAATTGTAGGCTACCGAGTGCCTTCATTAAACTGAAATGGGTGAAAAGTATTAGCGATATAGAAATCAAAATGAAATTCTTCCAACAGTATAAGGACAGATAGAATACACTCTACACTAATGTTCATGAAGAGAAATCATTAGTGACTCTGCAGTGCGCTTTAATCATGGAATCATAGAATGACTTGGGTTGAAAAGGACCTCAAAGATTATCATCTCCTTTCAGTTCCTCTGCTACGTGGCTGCCAACCACCTGACCAGGCTGTCCAGAGCCATGCCCAGCTTGGAAATGCCTTTAATCATTTGCTGCAATAAAAAAGAAAAAAGAAAAAAAAAAAAAAAGAAAAAAAAAAAAACCAAAAAACCACAACAAAGTCATCCTAGTGGGTTTTTTTGTTTGTTTTTTTTTTTTTCATAGATGACTGCATAGATTAACTGCTTCAGCAAACCAATCATGTCCCATATTTTCTTGGAAAATTAAATCAAGAGAAAAACAGTCACACAATGTAAGGCAGTTTGTGTCAAAAATACACTTCTCTTACTGCATCTTGTAATTATTAAATCATATCAATAAGGAATGAACATTTTAAGCAAAGTATATTCCGATTTAAATTCTATTATAAAGCTGTCATAGTTTTAATTTCATGAGCAAGGTGGCATAGCAATGTGGCACTTGAATACATACATTCTGATACTTCTTATAATACACTTTTTTACATTTAACTCAAACCTCTTCCTCAGATAAATATTTATTTTCTATTTTAAATTCAAGAAACCTATTTATATAACAGATATTCTTGAAAAAAACAATTTAGTAGCTGGTCTGCAATGTCCTAGACAGCAGTAAGCTAAGAGACTTTTATCACTTAATAAATTCCATAGCATTAAAGTTGGCATTGCCTTGCCTACCCATAGAGCCTCCAGCTCTTGTCTGAGGGAGGTAAAAGTAACATAAGTCTTGCATAACCCACAAGGTCGATTCAGCTTTCATAAGGCGGCTAAAATGGCATTATGCGCCTATGCTTAGGAAACTGAATGCCACCATCCCAGTAGTGCCATAGCTCACAGAAAGTTGATGGTCCTCAAAATGACTTTATGGAAATATTTAACAGCTACTCTCATCAAAATGTGAAGAGCTCTGCACTCAACCAGAAACATTCTTTATCATTTCAAGTGTATATTCATCCTAAAAGTGATGGATATGAAAACATCAAATCTAAAGAAGTGACAAAACGTGATAGAATAAATATTTTTGAAAGATTATAATCTCTATATAATTTTGATTTATATTTTAACTGAAGGTTTTATTTATTTATTATCAATGATAATAAATTATCTCTCTCAATTTATTCTTTCAAAAGCCATGTAATCTACAGTGAGACTGTCCTGCCCCCCTACCCTGCAGAGATCTGTGAATTTTGGCACTGCAGCACTCTCCAGATGTATTGCTGGAAAGTGAACTGCAAATTCACAGCTCCCATTGTTCACTGAGCATACACACATGCATACACAGAGTGCAGAACACAGACATACTCTGCATAAGGGATTGTACATACAGCACTAAAGCTTGGCTTTACTGCAGGCTAAGTGGTGTCCTGTTTCTGGTTTTAGGTCTGGCAGAACTTTGACTGCATGTTACTGCATGAAATCAGAAGTGTTAAATGGAAGATAGAACAACTCAACAGATTACAAAACCGGGCCTAATGATACTGTCAAAATTTTGTGAACACAGTTCCATGTGAGAAAATAAATAAATAGACAAACAAACAAATAAATAAATAAATTCCCTGTCTTATTAAGGGACTTCTGTTTCACTGTTTGTACCTTTCATTTTACAAAATGATTTATGGTCCCTTTTCTTGAAGGGTAAATATTTCTAAACCACTGAACCTGTGAGGATGCCTTAACCTTAAGGTGAAATGCAAAGAATTGCACAAGAAATATAGAACCAATCATACCTACATACACACAGACCTATTTTTGTGCAATTTGTTAAGAATTTGTTTACATTCCCTGATGCATTGAGAGGGTGCCTTGAGGCCACTCACCCCTAACAAGCAGTTCGGTCTCATCTGACACGGTGTCTGCTGCAGTCTGGACCCTGCAGCCGTACCTCCCGGCATGCATCAGCAGGATGTTCCTGATCATCAGGTCTGCAGAGGATGCTTGCTGAAACAGGCATGAAAAATCCATTTAAAATTTAGTAAGTCTATGTGTTCACGGTAGCTTACAGGGTGTTCTGTGCAGTGTGAGAAATTCACATCTGCAGCTTTCATCTTACAACATTCATATTCCCTAATATCCCCTTTTGAGTATTATCAGCAGATAATCAGCACACTGCATTTATACAATTATTAATAAGGACTAAAGAAGAGGATTTGTGGTTTTTAATAACTTTGATTTTGCTTAAAGCACTCCATGGATATTTGTGTGCTCAAAGAAAATGAATCTAAGCTAACACAAAGAAATTAATTAAAGAGAACAGAAATATTTGATGTAATCCTTGGCACTGCAAATGTGCTCTTAGAAATGGCATCTTCTTTCCTCTTCCTCTTCTCTACAATATTTGGAGTATGTATCTCAAATGACATTAAGATCATTTAATAGACGATGTTAACTGATTTTTGTTGACAAAGGAGAAATTAATACTAAATACGATGAAGGAAATATAAAGAGATTCTCATTTTCCATATAACCTATACATATTTAAATCTGAAACATGCAATCCCTGGATATGTGTGCACAGAAAGCTACTTCAGATTTTTATTCTTTGGTATTGCAGTCAGTGGTAACTACAGCCCCCCAGAAATTATGAGCAGAAATTTGGAAGAAACAACAGTCATTTATTTTATAGAATAGATTTATTTATTTTTTGTTTTTAAGACATTTCTGTATTATTTCATAAATTGAAATGATAACATCAAATTTTACAAATGCAAAATCAGACTTGCTAGAGTCAGTTTCATCTTATTTCAACACATTTATATAAAAGGAAATCATTCAATAAGATACTAAACAGTATGCACAGATACTGTTAAGTTATTGTAGTTACTCGAGTAAAGATCTGATAAGAGTGAATGAAGGTTAGCCTGAGCACATGGTATGGGAATTACAGTTTACATCCTCAATTATAATCTATAATAATCTATACTAAAACAAAGTGTATTTTTATTAAATACAACAATTTGCATTACAAGCTATTGCATAAACTGTTTTTATAATGGAATAGTTCGTTAGGAAGGGACCTCTAAGGTTCATCTAATCTAACCACCTGGCCACTTCTAGCCTGATCAGTCTTCTCTTAATTTTCATAACCAAGGCAAAATCTCTACCAAAGCATATTCACATGAAGAGAGGGAAAAGAGAGATGGAAAGTCAAGGTCATTTAGTTTAATTGCTCAGAAGCTGTTAAATATCATGGCTGCCATCCTCACTTCCAGCAGGGTTATTTCTATATACATCATAGTAATTTTTTGGAAAAAGAAAAAAAAACAAAACTATTTAATATCGCTGTACTGATATATCTGGGCAAACAAGCAGACATTGCAAGAATCACTGCTTTCAGTGGAGAGCAGTGCAGTAAAAAGGTACCCATATAACACTTAGATTTAATGCAGCATAACAGGGTGTGCAACTGGTATTGTTTAGAGTGTAAAAGTGGAAAGAAATTACATGTGATATGTTTAATACAGATGGATATGTGTTTAGACATTAGCTTTCTTATTATGTATAATGGTCTTTTAAATTCTATTTAGATAACAAGGAGTTGCGTCTGATCAGGCCATCTATAATGTCAAAATTATTTGCTGTTTAGTAACATCAAATGTCTTTACTAATTTTGAGGTCTTTATACTATTATGTAAGATAAAAAATTCAGAATCAATTTTTATGTAGTAGGAGTTTGGCAATGTCTAACTTTATGGATAAAATGCTGCTGTATTCCTAGATTTCATCCTACTTTTGTACAAAGTTACAAAACATATAGAAAGAGTACGCAAAGGCTTCATTAAGTGATGCAAGTGCTGTTTCTATGCTCATACTCATCCACTAGAATGTGAGGACTATTCAATTTTGACCCTAAAACAACCCTCACTGTTGAATGGAGGGAAAGTTATTAGGAAGGTATTAGAAGATGCAGTAATAAGCCATAATAGAATCTTCATTATCTTGTGGTGATCAATACAGAGATTCCCTCTTAGCCAATATAGTGGTGTCTGGGTTGTCATCATATTTATCTATGCTGAAAATGAGGTTGATCTCTGAACTTCTGCTGTCCTGGAACAAAGTCAGGGAACGAGAGGATGAGGCCAGACACTCAACACATGTAAGAATGCACTAGAGCTTTAAATTGGCTTAAAAACAATGAGAATTTGAAAGTAAAGACACTATGATATTAGTGATTCAATGTTTGTGCCCCAACCCCACCACTCCCTTATCTCTCCTTTTTCCTGTTCTTGGGTTTGCTTTATATTAGTGTAAATCTTGGAATAAGGATGCTTTTCTAATAAGAGTTTCAAGGCTACAGCAAGTTCTGATGGTCAAACTGATGTGCTGGCTGTCCATACCTTGAGCCAATCTCCATAACATGTTACTACAGCTGCTTGTTTAAAATTTACAATTCATTTTTTAAAAATCTACTAAGAAAGAATGTAGTTGAGATTCCCATTTAAAAAAATGCCCAAGGTCAGAAAGTTTGCCTTCTGTTTTTTTTTATTTTATATATATATTTTTTGTCTTCTCTCAGGGGGAAATGACATTTGAATAAAAGCACTATTTCGCCTCCAGGCAAGACATAGAACAAGTGAGAAGACTGCAAGTAGCATGGAAAGAGCTCACATCTTGGCTATATGACTCAGAACAGCCTGAGGTATCAGTGACTATGTGGCTCCAATATAACTGAAAGCCAAAATTAGTGGTGTCTAATTCTGTCTACATTCATATTTCCACTTTATTAAGTGTACACTTCTAAAAGCTGCATGTTACTCCATTAATTTGATGTTCTTAAACAGAGCACATTTTGCAATACCCTCACCAGCGCAGAGTAGAAGGCAAGATCAACTCTCCCTGCTGACCATCTTTCTTTTGATGCAGCCCAGGATATGATTGAATTTCTGGGCTAAAAGAGCACATTGCTGGCTCCTGTGCAACTTGCCACCCACCAGTACCCCCAGTTCTTTTTCAGCAGGACGGTGATCTAACCTTCCATCCCATAGCTTGTATTATTAGTGGGGGTTGCTGCAATCTAGGCACTTAGCAAGTGTATTCACTGTTGTTCAGAATAACATTTATAACACATTTTGCTCAGTATATAAATACTTGTATTTATTCAGTATAAGCAGCTATTATGTGGACAGTATCTTCTATTTAACTAAGAGAAGGCAGATTTATCAGTCAAGTTCTAATGATTACAAAGAGAGGTAAAAGTAACCTTCAAGGCCAACCTCCGCTATGAACCTACTGTAACGCTGAACACATTCCCTGTCTTCATTAACTGGCAGAAAAATAATAACACAGCTACTAATGCTATCTGTCATGAGTAATGGTTCTTTGTAAGACAACAAATTATTGTGCCATTTATATTATACTCCAGAATATCTCATTAATCAGGTTCTGCGTGTCTGCAGGGATCAGTACTGTAAGCACATGAAGAATATACTGTTCTTGCTCCTCCAGAGTGATATGTAGTATATTATCTGAGGTCACCACCATTCTATCTTCAATGTATTTAACTAGATTTACCAGTAAGGTGATTCTTGATCTATTTTTTCACAAGATCTCACTTATATATATGTTTACTTTTGAAATAAAGATACTTCCCCGAAAGATTTCAAGGAACATGTAATATTCATATTTTGCTCAGCGAGCATAATCCCATTGTATTTGTATTTTTTTTTATTTATTTATTTTTTTTTTTGCATCCATTGCCTTAATTCTAGTGATTTGCAGAGAAGACATGAGACCAAAAAGTAATGTAGTAGCTAATACTTTTTATCCATCCCACCTCCTTACTGAGAAGAAGCTGTGTGAGGATTTTTCCTGGCTGTTTCATAAATCCTAAGATGTGAATTGCTTTGCTGTGAAGCAATGTCTACAAATGGTTCTTAAAGAGCAGAGAATTCTGCTTGTTCTTCCTGTGTGACTGAGTTCATTACCTTGAGCCAGTTGCTAGGAAACCTCCCTGTTAATCTGTCCATTCATTTTCTGAGTTTTTATATCCAAATCAAGGTGGTTCATTGAGTACCCTGCCTTATTTATTTATTTATTTGTTTGTTTGTTTGTTTGTTTGTTTAAAAAAAAGCTTTGCACAAGAACTATATATAAGCTGCCTTCACTTGAAAAGGAGATCACAGTTATAATGCAGAGATCTTTCTTAGTGTCCATTAAGTCTGTTCTTTAACTTCCTCCCTATCTCTTCCATTAAACACTGGTTTGATTACTGCACAGCTCATCACATCTGTTCAAAGTGCAGAATCATATCTGCAAAACATGCATGAAACTTAGTGACCTTACATCATTGTCTCCTCAGTGTCATTCATTTCACCTGCATTCACATAATCTGTTTCTAATACTTGTCATTTCCCACACTGGTCATAGTACTATCATTTCACACTCCTGATGCAATTCTATGAATGCAGCTCTGTTTTACCTTGTCAAGAGGGAAAAAAAGGAAAGGCAGATTAAAATCCTGGATGATCAATAGAGAAGATTTTATGCTGTGGAGCCTGGGGTCTAGCAACTCTGCATATTACTTGTTTCAAGGATTGAGAATGTGAACTCCATATGGCCACCATGTGGTGAAAACCATCTCCCCACTTAGAGGAACATATATAAGTAGATAGTGAGGCTGTTGTAACAGTTCATGAGACAACAAAAGCTTAAATCAGTGGATAAAGGAGTTGACTGCTTGACTGCCATTGCAAGAAAACTTTTATGATAAAATCCTAACTGGTGTTTGAGTCAGTTCCTCATTGCAGCTGCAGGGGTTTGCTGTGGCTGGCTCTCATCTACCTCACTTGAGAGTCAGGTGTGAAGAAGCTTTCCTGCAATGGGAGTTTCTATATAGAAGAGAATGGTTGATAAGCACAAAAGCTTGAAAGATTCTGTGAAGTCACCTTCTATATAAACTGAGCAGAACAATGCTCTGTAATTAAATGGGACTTTGATTTGATCCTAAATAAGAAAGACCACAGGCATTAATGTGACCTTCTTCAGCTTAAGAAATTATTTAGAGTATATGGGGGTTTTCACAGCTAGAGCACAGGTGAATTCCTGACTCAGACATTATTGGATTGAGCAGAATAGTGTTTATTAATGAAATTCAGTCAGGCTGAATTGAAAAATGATTTCACGGCTGAATCTTGTTTGTTTGACATATTTGATTAGCAGTGGAGTTTATTTTTGGTGAATTTATCTGAAGTAAAATAATGATCTTACAAAATAAGCTCATGGCAATGTTAGCTTTGTAACATCAACATTAAGTGAAAAATAACAATACAATAAACCTTCTTTAAACTATGCTGACAATTTACATTTATGGTGTGATGAATTATTGGATTCCAGACAACCTCTGTTTGAAATACATTTAGGATTACATAAATGCCATTTTATGCAAATTCTCAGCTTAAAGACATCAACCACTTGCCTGTACGTTGTTTGTGCTGTTTACAAATTGCAAATATATAATGTTTCTTTCTTTAAAACAGGTCTTTATGTTGATACAAGTACCATGAAAATTTATATCCTGCCTTTTATCTTTTTACCACATATAAAATTTGGACCAAAGATTTCTTTATTGTTACTGTTTGTTGTGATTAGTGGCATATAACAAAATAAGAGTGGCTGTATAATAGCATCCAGGCTGGTACTAGTTGGATGAGAACCACCTGATTATACATACTTTGTCCCTGACTATAAGAGATTGTATAAAGAGATGGTTCTCGAAGTTTCAGATTTGTGGAATACAAAAGAAACTTCCAGTGGGGATATGGGCCATTTGAAAAGCAGTGTTCTGTGTACTTTGCTTTTTGATAACAGGAATAATGAAAAACTTGTGGTTTTTTTCCAGGGAAATATTGGATAGGAACAGATATAGGTGTTGGAGAGAACAGAATGGACATTCAAGTGCAGCCTGATCTGCTGCAAATTCTAATTCACCGTATTGACAGAAGGCAGAAGAAGAGATGGAGCTAAATGAGTATCAGGAATCAGTGTCTCAGGTAATAGAGTAAATAGATCAAATTTTATTGGAAACTGAAAAGAAAGCGATTTAGGAAAAAAGTCTAGGAGATCAAACAAGACTGAATGATGTATCTGATACCCGTGCTCTATTTGAAGATGTAGAAAGAGGGTGAACATAAATGCAATTTATTACATTTACTTGAATGTAAGAGTGATGGCAACAGATGAAGATGTCAGAAATGTAAGTAAAACCCAGTGGTAAGAGCTGTGTCATTTAAGAAGACACAGGAAAAGGAAGCATGAAAAGCAGATGTGACAGGTTGCATTAGCATGTACCACAAACGATATTATGATGGCCATAACTTGGAGGAGGTGGGTGGGGGAAGGGAAAAGAAAAGGGCTAGCCAGAGAGAGTTCTCCTCTCAGGGCGCTCTCCAGTGAAGAAGATGACAATGAGGAAGTTGAGAATTGTGTCAGTTGGCTGCTTTTTTTCCTTAGTGCTCTATCCTTTTCTTTGAGACCTGTCCAATCTCTTTATTGATTAGTGTTTATTAGAATATGTTAATTAAGGGCATATACATTGAGGGATCGTTAAGCTTCTGAAGACATATTAGATATTATCTTTAAAGTAGTTTTTTTAATTGTTATTTACTTCACTGCACACTGTGCTTTGTTTTGCTCTAACATTATTAAAAATCAACAAAACAAGGAACTAAGAAAGAAAACAGGTAGTCCAGGTGATTTTCAGGACATCTCACTCTTTATTCACAACCAAAACACATGTATTTGGGAACACCAGTTTACACACTTGCTTGGTTCTGGGAAATGTTAACTGTTCTGTTCCAATGTGGCATGCAGATATGTTTGCAAATGTAAGCTGTTTACTGGGACTTTTTATAGCCTGGAAGTAATGCATGGTAAAGGGTTTTGTTAATCCATGTTCTTCACTGTGTTCAGATTTTGGTTTATAGCTATCAATCACAAAATACACAAAAACTTCTGACAAATCCTTATTCCAGTTTGTCCCCTCCTTGATACATAAGAAATTTACATTACTGCAGGAAACACTTCAAAAGACAAGGTATAATTTCATTTGGAAACTGCTTCAGATCTTTCAAGTATTTAATTGCTGTAGTGTGACAAATTGGCAAAATCTGGTACTGAGAACAGGGCTGAAATATCTGGATAACAGATTACTATTTTTTTCCAGCAACTAAGCAACTACTCTGGCTATTTGCTATGATTGGATGTAGCAGTATTAGGCTGAAAGAGAATTATCATCTATGCACAGAGAACATCTCTTCTACAACACTTTTGCCAACTATTTTGTTTTCCGTTGAGGTCGGTGCTTAAATAGGGCCCTGTTTAATTAGTCTTGTTTGTTTTATGTCAAATAAAGAGCAAAGATGTTATTAATAGCCTGCTGTTTTAATTGATTCTACATAGTGAGAACTTACTGGTGTCTATGTAGAAAATGATAATGAAATTTTAATTTTAGCTGAAATGTGATCATTATATTACAAACAAACTGAGGAGTGAAAGGAAAATGTAGGGAAAGATGCAAAGTTATGCTCTCCAATACTTTCGAGGTTATTAGATTGAAGTCTTCAGTGCTAGCCAGTGCTTAATGTACTGTCCAGTCCTCTATAGCCTTTTCTAAGTGAAACAGTAGATTTTAACATAAATGACCACTGTAAAATACAACTTGACAGTTTTTGTTTATTGCTTCCCATGGTTGCTGTTTCAGTTAAGAATCATAGAATCATAGTATTACCTAGGTTGGAAAAGAGCTCAAAGATCATCAAGTCCAACCGCAGTCTAACCATAGTAACCTAACTCTAACAACCCTCTGCTAAATCATATCCCTGAGCACCACATCCAAATGGCTCTTAAACACATCCAGGGATGGCAATTCAACCACCTCCCTGGGGAGCCTATTCCAGTACTTAACTACCCTTTCCGTAAATAAGTGTTTCCTAAAGACCAAAGATCAAGAAGATACTGAAACTGAAAAACTTTCTTCAGTCACTGAATAAAGGACAGTTACACAGATCAAGTTGAGGGACTCTGAGAGAAATGCTGCTGCTTACCATATGTAAAAACAATAATAACTTTCAAACACAGGTTTGGAATTGGGATAGCTGAATGAAAATCTACACACAAAATCAGATGTTTTTACCTAGAAAAGTGATATCTCCTGGAGAAAATTAAGGTCGATTAAGTTAATGGGAAACACTAAAAAAAAATAAAATAAAATAAATAAAAAAATTCTGAATAGGATTTTGAATGGGATTTCTAGTCTTGACAAAAAAGAGTAAGAGAGAGAATCAAGGCTACCCTAATAGAAACAAGAAAGTTTATGTTTTCTGCACCAGAAGGAAATCTTGACAGATCAGCCTTCCTTGCAAAGTCTTTCTGTTTTTAAATTATTTGGACTACCTCCTGAAATGTTATAATGTCCTTAGGTAGATCAAGTATAATTTTTATGATGCCAAAAGACCCTGAATATTGTATCCCTCTGAATGATCTGCTACCAAATGTAGAGTTATACATGCAAAAGATTTGGCACATTTTCCTGTCTCCAGGTGTAGACTGCAGCAATAATCCCAGTGGATTTTAGTCTCTTTCCCTTAATATTCCCTTCATGTACAGCTTTGTGCAACTTGACAACTGTACAACATTTATCCTCTTGCCAGACAAGTCTCTGAAGTGTCTACATTGCCATAGGTACAAACTCTTTCGTAGCTAAGTAAATAACAACAAGGACACTTTTAATTTGTATAAAAATTGATTCACAATCTGGAAAATGATAACAATTATTTTTTGTAATAAACATATATGTAGGTTGCTGCAAAAGTAATGCCTCCTAGTTAGTTATGGAACCTAAAAGCAATTATAAAACTATTTGATAGAACAAATTCTTAAAATAGCTACAACATACTATTTTTCAACACAATAACCATCATTATCTGTGCATTTTCCATCAGTGAAGAAGTTGCCACTGCTGAAACACACCATCCACCACCTTCCTATGCTCACACAATTGTTTGGTCTCCACAAATTTATCACCATTGATGAATGTCAGTGGGTGCCATTTTTTCCCTCTGCTGCCATCTGTCACATGGTAACAACATGTAATGGAATACTGGTGGGACAATTCAACCTCTACTGACCTACCAGAATCTGCCTCTGACATTGTGACCAACATAATAAAATGAGATGTTACTTTCAGAGTAGCCCCCACAATTTAAAAGCAAGCAAAACAATGTGTATTAGATAAGTTCTCAAATTAATTGTAATTACTAGGGAACACACAGTTTTACAAAGTGGAAATTTATGATCCAAATAAATGTTACTTAGGTGATAGCTTTTGTAATATTGCACTAAGCATCAGAATGTTTATCGTATTTAACACCTGAGCTGCCATGGTGAAAGGACATTCGGTGCAACTGGTTTTGAGAAGCTGAGAGTAGTTTTGTTACTAACAAAGCCCATTCTAATAATCAAATAATATTCATTTTGTCAGGCTTTCAAACAAATAGACCGAACCCAAACAAGTTTGAACATTTTTCATCTGATGAAGAATCAGTGTGTGCAACAGAAAATAGATGTGTAATTATACAGTGTCATGCACACAAAGGATATATTTTTCTTAGATGTACTGAAATGAAAAGCAAATTGTACATGATCAATTCATGCAAGTATTTCTTCAAAGAAAATAAATGCGTACATCTCTTTGAGAATGTATCAATTAAAGGAGATTACTTGATAGGATAAACAGAAGGTGTTTATTTTGTTTTTCTTTCCTCAAATACCTGGTCATATCTCAGGTTTTAATGAAAGAAATATACTTCTATTCTCTTCTCTTGAGTCTCTTTACTGTACAAATATGATTAACAGAAAGGTAAATGAGGCTTAGGAAGTGAATAGCTATGGGAATTATTATTGGATTTTCTCCCTAAATTAGCTGTCACACAACCATACACCAAAAAAAATGTACTCTATTTTGACAATTACTGCAGTGAGGTTTTGCATCTGACAACTGAACATGATTTTGGGACAACATAGATTTAAAGATATGCCTTTTGGTAAACAGTTCTTTGCAAAGGTTTTTACTACTGATTTCAAAGAGGGAGAGGGATGTATCCGATGATACTTTCAACAGGAAATAGAACATTTTGGTAAGGGCTGTCCTAATATGGTTATGATTTGGTATCTATGTATTGAAAATGAATATTTATCCTGTCCCCCTCCTGCCTGTCAGCATGCATCATCAGCCCTTTCCAGTTCATCCAAGTTCTAAAAAACAGAAAATAAATTCCTCGTCTTTTAGTGATTTGGGAGTGCAAATAAATGAAGAATATCTCCTGCAAACAATTTCACAAAGACAAAATCAAGCTAATCCTGTTTGTAAAGTACGTAATAAAAATAAATGATAATAATTTAAAAAAAAAAAAAAAAGTGTTCCCGACTTCATTGTGGAATTTCTTTAAAGCTTTATAGTATTTTATTATTTTAGCATTGATTTAATAGTGTCTAAGCAGTCCTTAATTTTAATATATTTCACAAGTTATTCTTGCCTTCCCTTCTTTCAATTCATCTTTATTATTTTATTTTATTTTATTTTATTTTATTTTATTTTATTTTATTTTATTTTAATCAGCTGAAGTCTGCTATTTATAAGAAAAAAATGTACATTTAAGGAAAATATTTAGGAAACATCTCAGTCTTGTGTGACTGAAGATGGCAAATATTTACTTATTAAACAACTTTTTTTTTCTTTTTTTTTTCTCCCCCTACTTCATCATTTAGATATTAAGTATTGACTCCACTATGATTGTATGAAGATTTCTCTGGATATAGGCCTAGTATGTTCTGCTCCAAATTATCCCTTTGAACAGACCTTATTTTTATCAATTTGATGGTTGTTTCTAGAAGAAATGCAATTATGGAAGAACACTTCCATAATCTATTTGTTCCTGAGTTTTTATAAAAATTTAATTCCATTAAATTAACTTTACATTTGTATGATAAATGGCTTTCTCACTGATTAAAAATTCCCTTCAACATAAAAAGGCTAAAATATGCTGAAGAAACAGCATAACACGTTTATATTTGAAATTTTGGGGAAAAAAAAAAATCAATTCAAATTGTATTTATAGGACGTTTTCTGGAATCATATGATGTTGTAACTTTATAGTTAAAAAAAATAAAAATAAAATTACTGGATTTTTTTGTATCAGACTTTGTCAGATGAAGATAAAAGTATGCTTTTATCTTACCTTCACAGTAAGATATGCCCTGCTATTTTTTTTTTCCATTAAAAGACTTATTAAGCCTTATTAAAAGACAAACAGACCAATCACTAACAACAGAAAAAAAAAAACTACACATATATTATTAGTGTGCCCCGGTGGCGCAGTGGTAGCAATGCCGCGTTGCAACACCTGAGGCCCTAGGTTCGAATCCCCCCTGTGGCGCAAGTGGTAGAAGTGCCGCTCTGCTACACAGGAGGCTCGAATCCCGGGGGTTGGACTCGATGATCTCTAAGGTCCCTTTCAACCCGCACGAGACTATGATACTATGATGATTATGTACAAAACCAAACACCATTGCTCACATAAATTGAGTACAGGCTGATTTATTTAAAGCCAATTAGAAGAAATGAATTGAACAAGTTTTGTAATGTAAAGCTAACTTTTCTTTAATTGTACTTAAATTTGAAACATTATCTTAAACCAAACAGTTTGCATTACTTTATCATACTGCTATTTGATCACATCAAACTGTTTTAATCATACGAGCATGTATAGTTTCTGTGCATATTTTTTCAAAGCATATATAAGCTTAAGTCTTGTGATCAGATGTCTTCATGTCCTCGACATTTCATTAGTGAAACAAATTATCTTATATAAAAGGTAAAAGCATGCAAATTTTTAGCACTCGGCAGTGCATAAAATATGCATAGATACTTACTGCCTTGATGCTTTCAAAGTGTCCATCTTCTTTATCAAAATCAATTGGCTGCCCATTAAGTGTCCAATAGAAAGTGACATCTAGAGTGCTATCATGAAGGGCTTTGCAACTGAGGACGATGCTTTCTCCAACTGTTAACTCTATTTTCTTGGGAGTCAGTTCTATTCTTGTAGGTTCTTGAAATGTAGAAGGATTAAGAACATTTAGTTGGAAGTCTAGTTATAGAAAGACATCAATATAGTATCTATGAGTTTTTTATTCTCATGCAGAAAGGGTTATGTGTTAAATGAGTTCGCCAAACTAATACATGTTAAAGGGGGTATTGATTTTTAGTTTTTCTGTTTTCTCCTGCTTTATTTATGGAATTATTTATGATCCAGTTGATTTAATAGCTATACAAACTCTGCTGACATACAGCTAAAATTTAACTCTGCTGACATACAGCTAAAATTTAACAGCTGAAGTGTGCAACTTCACACAGTGTTTGATTAAAGAGAGGTTAACCTCCTAGTTTGTTTTAGAAGGACTTTTATTCTGTTTAACAGTGCTGTTGCATGCTTGACTGGAGATTGTAAGCAATAAAGAGACAGTAACAATGGGAAATTATCAAAAATATTAAAGTAATTTTTTCATACCTTTAACAGATACTGATGCAACAATTTCTGCAGAGCCAAATACATTGAGACCTTGGCATGAATATCGTCCTTCATCAGACTTGGAAGCATTCAGAATTCGCAAGCTTCCTTGTGGAAGAATAGTTATCCTGAAAAGAAAAAATTATATGAACATAACTCCAGTCCCAGCAGACAACTTACATGATGATATCTTTTAGAGTTAATAAATAGGATTAAGGACTGCTGCTTCCATAGCTAAGGATGATGAAGATGATAATTTCATTCTCCTCTGTTTCAAAAGAGCAGCAATATACCCATTTTACTGCTTCTCAATCCTTAATCAAAAAGTTACAGGGAAGCATCAGTGGATTAGTATCCTCTGACACTTATCAGTGATGAATTCTAATGAACCTTTTTGTCTTTAATGTCTCACTTCTATATATTGTCAAATCAAATTTCAGTATCAGAAGCTATTTCATTCAGAAGAAAAAAAAAAAAAAAAAAGACCTCCAAAGTCAAATCTGAGAAGAAAGAGAAGCAAAATGTAAAAAGGAACTGGAAAAACAAAAACAAAAACAACAACCCATAATATTAATTGCATTTGGTCAAATTATGATTTATGATAGTACTACACAGTGTGGCATAGGCATTTCTTTTCTTTTCTTTTCTTTTCTTTTCTTTTCTTTTCTTTTCTTTTCTTTTCTTTTCTTTTCTTTCCTTTCCTTTCCTTTCCTTTCCTTTCCTTTCCTTTCCTTTCCTTTCCTTTCCTTTCCTTTCCTTTCCTTTCCTTTCCTTCCTTTTCCTTTCCTTTCCTTTCCTTTCTTTTTCCTTTCTTTTCTTTTTCTTTTCTTTTCTTTTCTTTTCTTTTCTTTTCTTTTCTTTTCTTTTCTTTTCTTTTCTTTTTCTTTTCTTTTTCTTTTCTTTTCTTTTCTTTTCTTTTCTTTTCTTTTCTTTTTCCTTTTTCTTTTCTTTTCTTTTCTTTTCTTTTCTTTTCTTTTCTTTTCTTTTCTTTTCTTCCTTCCTTTCCTTTCCTTTCCTTTCCTTTCCTTTCCTTTCCTTTCCTTTCCTTTCCTTTCTTTCCTTTCCTTCCTTTCCTTTCCTTTCCTTCCTTTCCTTTCCTTTCCTTTCTTTTCCTTTTCCTTTTCCTTTTCCTTTTCCTTTTCCTTTCCTTTTCCTTTTCTTTTCCTTTTCCTTTTCCTTTTCCTTTTCCTTTCCTTTTCCTTTTCCTTTTCCTTTTCCTTTTCCTTTTCCTTTTCCTTTTCCTTTTCTTTTCCTTTTCCTTTTCTTTTCCTTTTCCTTTCCCTTTCCCTTTCCCTTTCCCTTTCCCTTTCCCTTTCCCTTTCCCTTTCCCTTTCCCTTTCCTTCTCCTCTCCTCTCCTCTCCTCTCCTCTCCTCTCCTCTCCTCTCCTCTCCTCTCCTCTCTCTCTCTCTCTCCTCTCCTCTCCTCTCCTCTCCTCTCCTCTCCTCTCCTCTCCTCTCCTCTCCTCTCCTCTCCTCTCCTCTCCTCTCCTCTCCTCTCCTCTCCTCTCCTACCCTCTCCTACCCTTCCCTTCCCTTCCCTTCCCTTCCCTTCCCTTCCCTTCCCTTCCCTTCCCTTCCCTTCCCTTCCCTTCCCTTCCCTTCCCTTCCCTTCCCTTCCCTTCCCTTCCCTTCCCTTCCCTTCCCTTCCCTTCCCTTCCCTTCCCTTCCCTTCCCTTCCCTTCCCTTCCCTTCCCTTCCCTTCCCTTCCCTCTCCCTTCCCTCTCCCTTCCCTCTCCCTTCCCTCTCCCTTCCCTCTCCCTTCCCTCTCCCTTCCCTCTCCCTTCCCTCTCCCTTCCCTCTCCCTTCCCTCTCCCTTCCCTCTCCCTTCCCTCTCCCTTCCCTTCCCTTCCCTTCCCTTCCCTTCCCTTCCCTTCCCTTCCCTTCCCTTCCCTTCCCTTCCCTTCCCTTCCCTTCCCTTCCCTTCCCTTCCCTTCCCTTCCCTTCCCTTCATTGCTCAGCTTTTTTTTCCCTTTGCACCTTGATCCTTGTGTGATTGCAGTTCCACCACATCTCTCTGTGAGTGAACCTGCTGAAGTATACTCTTCAAAAATGTTCTGCTGTTACATTTAGAAGTTTCAAACTCAGTCATTGCTTACACTATATTTGTCATAAAGAAAATGAAGATACACAAAAGTGAAAAATAACGTTTTAGCTGTTCTAAAAAAATTGTTTTCATGATAAAGCTGCAGCCCTGGGAGAATAGTAAAAAAACAATTGCCTCTCTTCTGTCAGAGGAGAGCTATTAGGTTAAATGCTACCTCTAAGATAGTGTGTAAGCCAAACCCTGCTTGGAGATATTGCACATTCATTCCCAGACTGGGTGGTGGTTAGGGAAGGTCCTCTGAAGGATGTGTGAACCATGGGTTAAAGCTCTCCAGCCCTCATAGATACTGAAGACAGATAATCCTCAACAAGTACTTTCAAGAATCACATACAAATGGATGAACTGAAATGCTTTCTTGTCTTGTATTTTGAAAGTAAGGTAAGATTGCTGTCTGTATTAGAGAAAGTATCTATGAAGGTGGGTGGCCCTTTCCACCCATGCCTTGATTTTTAGATGTACCTCTCCAGTGAAGGCTTTCTGTCTGTTAAAGCAGTGAAGAAAGTATCTTCAGCTGGGAATACTGACTTGAAGCTAATGGTCATGGAGAGTATAATGTCATAGTTTATTCTTTGATTCAACAGAAGTAGAGTTCTCACTCTTATTAACAAGTCTGAGTTGATCTCTTCAGCAATGCACAAAAGAAAAGAATTTTCTTTGCTGGCAAGACAAGTTGAAGTGCAAAATTCATTTAACTTATGTTTAAACTGAGTGTGATTCAATAATGCATTCAAGCCAAAATGCCAATATAAGACTATATATATATATATATATATTTTTTTTTTTCCTTCCCTATTTTAATTGTTAGGAAAAAAAAAACAAAAAACCAAACCAAAACACCTTACTGTCTGGCTGTGATAAATGGTGTTTTGTTATATTATGTTTATAGAAATAGTAATGGAAAGAACAGAATTCCATTCTAATGAAAAATGCACTTTATTTCAGATGTAAAACTCTCATCAGAGAGATAGAAAAAATAATAGATAGAAAAAATAGATTGAAAGATGAATGGGACAGATGAATGACACGTCAACAACAAAATTCCCTAGTGTAATATCGTGATTTATCTCCCTTATTCTGAAGAAATGTATCAGTATTTGAATCATATCGTTTATCTAAAGGTAATTTTAAGCAAAGCATAAATGCTTTTTTTAAAATCAGAGTTCAGAATATTGAGCTACCTGTCTCTTCATTCATTCATTTATTTATTTATTTATTTATTTATTTATTTATTTTTTTATTTATTTATTTCCCTCCAATAGGAAGGCCCAAAATTTTGTTATGTCACATCTGTAACTTGTTTTACATCTGAAGTAAAAAGGAGCGTGTGTTTCACTGGAATGAAAATTGATTTGGGAAATGGTTGGAATGTAAGCTTCCTTCATTTTTTTCCTGAAGTGGGTTTTTGTGTATTTCTTCTTAGGATACTCTGTTGTCAGTAGTCTGAAGACACTGTATTATTAGTATGATAATAGCCTTTGTAGAAGAATAATTGGTTTCATCAGTATATTGTCAGCATCAAACAAATGAACTCTGACACTCCTATAATGTCTGCTAATTATAAAATCTTATACACAGAATAAGTCCTGATATGAAACTGTTTTTGTTCTGATCTTAGGAGAAAATAAAGTTAGATGAATATGGAAAATTATCTAATGAGACTTATGCATCCGATCAGTTAAGTATCTATTCATCTAAAATTTCTTGCTATCTATGAGGAAAAGATTAATTGCTCAGTCAAAGGAACTGCAAACATACATGCTGGTGAATCATTTGACCTAGAAATTTACTTTCCTTAAAATGCTTAGCATTAATTTGCTCTCCATCTTTTTTGAGTGTTTGGGAAAAGGCCAGAGGCTTGTTGTGATGGAAAATGAAATATTTTATTTATTCACATAACACTTTCTACACACAGCAGGAACACAGGCTTCTCCTCCTTCCCTGCCAATACTTCTGTCATGGAGAGACCACCTGTGGAGCATGTCGACATATTTTAATAAGAAAATTCCATAGCCAAAGGCTTTTTAGTATCATAAACAAAGAAGTAACAAAGACAGAAGAAATGATGTTGGGGTAGGCTTAAGGATAATTAAACACTTCAGGAAAAAAGGTAAATTACTAACTTATTAGAAAATTAGGGAAAGGTTATTATTACAGATGAGAATATAGAAATTAGATGGATGAGAGATAAGCATGATAGTGTCATGGTTTTATTTTGGTTATTTATACTTGAGATAATCTAAATTCTATCAAAAGACACTGTAGCCATTTAAAGGAGATAGATATTGTTCATCTGAGGTCTCTGAAAAAAATAGGACAAGCTTACTGTAAAAAAGAGCTTTTGTCTACCTAATAGTAGGGAGGAAAAAAAAAAAAAAAAAAAAAATCTGATGTCTTGGAATCATATGGGTTTAATATAAAGAGCAACTAAGATTTTTAGCAGGCATGTTGGTAAAAAGTATTATCAGAATATAATAGCAAATAAACAGGAGATAAAATTCAATAAAATTTAACTAACATACTCTTGGCAGTACTGGCAATATGGATGGCCATAATGTTGAATAAATAAAATATTTTTTAGAGAATATAAATGCACATTTAATCTTTTAAGGATTCAAAGCTGAGGCTATTGAAATTCACAGTTGTTTCAACAGATTTAATACAGAAATTTAAGATGATTAAGGAACTGGCTGAACACCAACTACGCTTAGATATCTCAACCTGGAACTGAATCTCACCTCTGAATCTTGAGTTAGTTCTCCAAACGTAAGTGCCTACTATAATCTAATGCCACTTAACACACAAAATCCGAACTGCTAATCTCAACAGTGGTGTGTTTCAGAAGTGCATTCTCTCGGTGTTCCACCTTATTCTAGCTTTGTATTATAACACTAAACTTTTTCCAGTTGAAATTGGGAGGGATTCTTGAGGAATGCATCAACTTTCAGCTGCACATATGGAGGATAATAAGGGATTAGAGCTACTGCGGAGAGAAATCCCTAATTAGGAAGTATAGACTGTACTAATGCATTGCTCTACTGGTCCATACTACTCATACATACAAAAATAGCCCAAAGGTATCCAAGACCACTTCACTGGTGCAAGGGATAAACCTGGACAATATCCCAAGAGAAAATTAAGCCAAAAGAGGAGCTAGACCTTCCCTTAATTTGACTGCTGTCTCAACCACACCTGGAAGAGTCCAGAACAATGCCCAAAAAATGGTTAAGTTATGGGAGGGGGTCTTGTGTTCCCTCTTTTGAGTTGACTGGTGTCCATTTTCTCAGCCAGTTCCAAATAGGGACTAAGTAGGGACTGTCCCTTCCATGTCATCATGATAATTTGCTGATGAATGTGACACAAAGCCTGTGAGAGGACATGATCGTTTACAGCACAAATACAGAGGTTAGTGTAGCTGCATTCTTTCGAGGTCTGGATTTGAGCAGGAGTACTGAACAGGTTCTCAAATATCAGTAGGACTTTGGGGCAAGGTCAGGCTGGGGAAGGAGCTGACTCAAGACTGTGGTATAATGTTAGAGGCAGCTTTAAGAATTAGGGGATATAAGTTGTGTTGCTGATGGTGGTGGTAAGCAGTAATGCGATGATGGTCTTTGACATTAAATGCCTCAGAAATCAATTAAGCACATGCTTTACTGTGTACTGTATACCTATGAAGCTAAAAATATTCAATAGATAATGAAAATAATTAAACTGAAATTGAATGTGAATTTCAAAATTCATCTGATTTCGGTGTATAGCATACTTTCCATTATTATTTTATTTGAAATACAGGAAATGTTGAATGTAAGCTTGCAATGCCTGTGGTTTCCTTGTCTAGAATATCAGCAATATAGGATGTACATATGAGTAGCATTACTATGAAGTCAGTTTTGTTAATTACAGCTTATCCCAGTAAACTAGGTTGAGAATTGTTAGAAAGCCATAAAAGCATGCATGAGAGTGTGATTTTTTTTTCCTTTGAAGCTTCAGGAATGTACTTGGAATGACACTAGGAGGGTGGAAAATGCTTAGTAATTACAGTTTTCAGACAATATTTCCAATTGAGTATTTTCACTCTAAAAATATTTGCAATCCACTTGAATCTACTCTCCAGCAGCAACACCTAAGATTGGAAACATTTTTAGTACATTTGTGAAATAAAAAGCATTAGCTCACACAGATCAGCCCTTTCATCAATTTTACTCTTCCTTTAAAGATAAAGTATATTGTAGGAAAGGTAAGAGTCTTGATAAAGATGTGCTGTTTTATCTGGATGGCTCATACCATTTGCATATGGGAAACTGACTTACTCTGGTGTATGGAAAGATATTTTCTGAGAAGTATCTGCTGAAAAGCTGAAGAGTATAAACTCACACTATTCTGCCTGCCTGTTGATAATAATTTTCCATTCAATTAGTTCTTATGGATAAACGAAATGCAGTAATAGACCATATCTTCTTTTGCTCTTCTGCGTTACAGACAATACATTTGTTCCATACTATCTGTTACAATTCAGTAAAGAAGTTCTCAGATATTATCTACAGCCAGTAAAGGACATACTGGTTTATAGGATGGAAAACCTCATCACTCTTTATCAACAGAGATCGTTTTACCTTGACCCATCATTGTCAAGATGTGCATTTGTTCTTCTTATCACATATGAAATCTGTTAACAGAGAATTCTAGCAAGATTAAGATAATGAGAAGTGTAAACTAATTTTGATTCTGTTTTATCATTCATAATAGATTCTCACAAGAAGATGTACTGACAAAATGGCTATGTTTTGTTTTAAGCTCTATGATGAACACTGGGATCCATATGCTGAAGGAGCTGAGAGGTTGAATAGAGTTACAATTGCTACACATCCATCAAGATCTTACTGGGGAACAATAGAAGAGACAATGCTGGAAATGAAAACCAGGCAGCTTTTAAATATATTTGGAGATTTATGTTTTTTGAAAAAAGAAATGTATAAAAAAGCTCACAGAAGAGGCAATTATGTGAATATGTTTTGAGAGGAAAAAAGAATTAGCAACAAATAGTTTGATTAAGCTGTGTTTTTTGCGTTTCTGTACTTCTAATTCTTTTGGTTTTGGCATTTTTGACATTTCCATGCTAAAGTTATTTTTATAGGACTAATAGTAATCAAAGAAATCGGGAAGATTAATGAGAAGAGTTGCTCAAAAGCTTTGCAAACTTTAACACATGGAAGCTGGGTAAAAAGAAATTCTAATTGGCTTCTAAAAACAGGAGTATGAAATTGGTTTGTGTGCATATTGGAAAGAAAAACTTTTAAGATGCAAATGCAGAGAAGCTGCTCTGACTCACTTAGCCTGTGGCCCTTCACAGTGCTCAGATCTGAGCAATCTGTCATTTCACATTATCTTGTATATGGGACCTGTCAGTATTTTCTAATGTAGATTACAAGGAATCAGGACAAGTATTTGTAAATAGCTGAAACCTTTATTTCTCCTTGAATGACTGTGAGCTCTCATTTCCCTGTGCTTTCACTCAGTCTTTCATAATAGATGTACAAGTCTCTACATCTCACAGGAAATGGATATGAGTTATTGCTATAGTAAAAACACTTAAATAACCAGAATGTCACTACTTTATATAAATATTTTATATTATCACAGTAGAAGGAGTTTTTCATTTAAATATTTTGACCTAATTAGAAAAAATATGATGCTTCGCTCAGTCTCTTGGTACAATGCTGAATAAATTGGATTTTCTTCAGATTTTAAAACATTTATAACGCTTCAATTTCTGTGTGATGTCCTAGGTCATGAGAATATGCTAGGACTTATCATTAATATGCTGTTATCTACTTCGATCTCTGTTTAATCTAATATAATTAAACTGTCCTACGCTGAGATTTTTCAAAGGAGGCACAACAGCCCCTCTCTTTTTGTCCTTGCTGTTTGCTGTACAGAAACATCTGCACATGAAAAAAGGAAATGGCATCTATATATGCATGTTATTTAAATTGACTGGCAAGAAAATGTAGTCTTTGTTATAAGAACAAGGAATAAATACAATTTCTGAAGTGCTATTGAGCAGTAAAGGCTGGAAACCAGTGATATGTCAGAATTAACATTGTCTCTTGAGGTGCTTTTTCTTTCTATACAAGTGGACGAGCCATTATCAGCTTTAACAGTGCTATTAGGTCTCCTACTCAGAACATCACTTCAGCACAGCTAGATTTTAATAACATGAATGTCAGTGATGACATGAAGGTCTTAAAATTGCAGCATTAAAGTATTGAATTCAAAGACTAATTGTAAATGAAGAACAGATTCAAATCTGCGATATATGTTAAAGAAAACAAATATGTAAACTTTTTAATTATTCTTGTTTCATTAGTGCCCTTAATAAAAGACTTCAGTTTGGACATAACAGATGTTTAGCATTACTTTGCTGATACCTTTCAATTCTACTCTAATTTGTTGCCCCAACATGTGTTTTACCTTGCAAGAATAGGGGAGAAAAGCGTTCCAGAGGGTAGGAGTGGCTACTTAAGGTCATTCGGTCATTCTGCTTTATTCTAACCTAACATTTCTTTTAATCTTTTCTTATATAAGAACATATAAGATATGTAGGGCTTAAGACAAAATGCATCTAAACACCTAAACATTTTGAAATTTGTCTTTCTGATATTTTATTCCTGATACATTTTAAATTAAAAACTATATTAATATTTTAAAAAATAATTTTCTCTTTTTTACACAATGTCTCAATGTCAGAAATACTTTGCTACTTAGAAAAAGTTTCTGCTTTTCAAGAAAATGGCTTTTATTATAATATTTTTTTCCATGTTCCAAAGTGACAGTAATGAATTATTAACTTATCCTATTTTTTTCTCAAAAGCTTTAAAAATAATAAAGTTCTTGTAGAATTTCATAATTCCCCCAGGAAGAAAAGGAAAAATTAATGGAGAAAGTTTAGTTTCTCTTAGATATT
The DNA here is from genome assembly GCF_054131305.1 of Coturnix japonica. Classification (NCBI taxonomy): domain Eukaryota; kingdom Metazoa; phylum Chordata; class Aves; order Galliformes; family Phasianidae; genus Coturnix; species Coturnix japonica. Next base: position 166,944,166 of record NC_140663.1, read on the forward strand.
TCAAATTTTCACTCATTAGAAAGACAGCTTGGGAAGCGATGTATACAAGTAGTAATATCCAGACAGAGTAAGTAGTCAAGGAGGCAGACATTTAGCCATTGTACAATGGAATGGTTTCATTCAGCCATAAGCATCTGTTTTGATTTATACTAGGTGAGGACACAATTCAAAACAGCCAGACTATCCTATGCTTGAAGTGGTAACTTCAGCAATGTAATATGAACAGCTGAAATCTTTTCATGTTATCCCGCAGCACAAAAGTTTTAATTTAATTGGAGTGTGATTCTTGTACATTTTAAGACAGTAAATTAAATGTTTGCATTGGAAGTATTTGTATGCTCGAGGCAGCATTCATCTAACTAAAGTATTATTATTGTAAGCTTAGTATTAATGTCTAGACAGATGGAACCTGCTTTCCAACACCAATTTGTGTTCTACAAAAACATTACTAGAATACTAATGGCAATTTGTATCTCCAAGGAACAGAGAAATAAAAGTTAGTCTTTCCTACCTACTTGAAAAATAATCTTGTTAGAGATATTATTTCTTTATTTCTAATCTACATTGTTTAAGCACATTCCACTCTCCCTTACTTAAATGGGAAGACAGTTATTTGCATTAATTGGGAGCAAAATGCCATAGACTCAAACAAGACAGCCAAGTACCAACACCAGCTGCTGACTACTTGCAAAGGTGGCTACCAGATATAGATCAAATCAACAAAAGGTCTTTGAATTCATCTATATACCGCAGGGGGAGGACAGAGAAAGGTACAGAATTTGATCAGATGACCTTTATGTCCCTTTCATATAACACAATGAAACAACCCTAAAATACGCACCTGATTTTGTCTAATTTCTCCTAGAAGTAAACACTACGATGAAGTGAGTATGCTCACAGTATGTGAGGAATAAGATAATTTTAAGGATCTACTGGTCCGCGTAGTTATATATCATTCCATTGGTTTTTCATTTAGTACCTTTGAATTAGAGGATATTTTACAAAATTCTGGTTTCAGCAATGTCATATGTATAATCTCAATGTGATCCGTATGCGGCATTATTTAACTAACCTGTGAGTGTGACTGAGATGTATTAGCTTTTTTTACATTTTATGAAAAACAAAACAAAATGAACAAACAAACAAACAAACTAAACAGCTTGATCTGCAAATGTAGACACTTTGAGGGAAGATGTCATGAGTTCAGCGGAGATATAGTTTAACAGCATAAGACAAACATAAAACTGCCTCTAGACTGTGGGAATCATAAGTGGGACTTTGCCATAGTGGAAAATCTTATTGTTGCCGGTTTTGGGGTCAGCAGAGTTCACTTGGCATTATGGAAGAGGATCTTGTACTATGAATGGTGAAATAAAAACTTATTTCTCCCTCTAGTATCAAAAGTTGATATATAGCCTTTTAACTGGGAAAAGGCAGTTAAAAAGACATATGCTCCCTTCAGAGAACTGTACTGTCACTAATATTAAGGGTGAAAATGGTAAAATTTTCTTACTGACAAACAGTTCACTGATCAGATTCATTTAAACTTAACAGATTCAGTTTACTTTGGAATGCCTGGCACTTTAGCCATGATTCAAAAGATTTTGATTATATGTTGCAATAACAATTCAGTTGGAATTGCTTCTTATTACAGGTGACATATCTATCTACAACTGTACTATTGTGCATAAAAGAGAACAGATGGAATTACTCTGCTGACATAAGTTCTGAGCAATAAAGCATAAATAATAATAATGATACAGTGGAAACTTTTCAGTGACTACATCTGTGCTACTCCGCCAGGCTGCTTGCAGTGATAGAGCAGTGGAACGAGTCACCCAGAGATGCTGTGGAGTCTCCTTCCCTGGAGATATTCAAGACCCATCTGGGTGCTTACTCGTGCAACCTATTGTATGGTACCTGATTTGGGTGGGGTTTCGACTTCCATATCTCTTGAGGTCCCTTCTAACCCCTTTAATTCTGTGACTCTGTAATTCTGTGATGTTCCCTGTTTTCCAAAACTTTTTTACTTTCACATTTTTCTTCTTCAGTCTTTTGTCCCTGAAGCTTTTCTTGCTCAAAGCAGCATGTTATGGCCATAACTGTTGTCCACCTCCCTACTACCGTAAGCATACCTCCAAAATGCATTATCAATAATAACATTATAAATCTTGTAACAATGATTGTAGAAAATAGGGTGGGAATGATACTGTGTCACTGGGGTTATCGTACTGCCAGGCAGGCAGCTGTGTCATATAATTATGCAGATAATCACTCACCAGATAATATGAATTCATGTCCTTTCTAAGAATGCTAGAGATGAGTACCAAACCAGCAGAGAGCACTCTGCTCATTATATAGCTACTTTAAAACCACTGTATAGCCACTATGTCACACACAGAAACATTCTGTATGTAAAGCTACTCTGATCTTTTTTTAATGACCGTACTTAGGTTTTCTGAATCATTCTGTTAAAACAGATAACTAATTCACAGGGACCTGGCAAGGCCAAGCTTAATATCTAAAGCTAGAAGTGTGTGTCCTCAAAGAAGATAGCAACAGATGGCATTGGTTTTGCTTGTCATTGTGTAGTTCACTGTTTCAGCATCTCCCTTTCCTTCTGTTCTGAAGTCTGGGAACAGCCACAGTCAGGGATCAGAGGTGATGAAAAGAAAGATATTTTTCCTAGGGACCCAGCGAGAGCTACATACAGAATTTCTTGAAACTTGATTAAACACTGCTGAACTAAGGGCAAACCTGAAGGGAAGGATGATCTTTCCAAGGACATAGTAGACATGAATAATCTGTTTATATGTTCACTATTCTTTCTCCAAGTTTGCTTCACATTAAAAATGCTTCTCGGTTTTATTTCACTACAAAGAAAAGGACAGCTCCCCTTGTTAAAACTGTTTAGGTGCTTTGGATGGTGCTTGATCTATTGAAAAGCTGCAGAAAAATCCTCAAAACTCTCTGACTCATGCTCTTGTCATGTTTATGTGCATTCCTACTAAACTGAGATTATATCTGTAACCTCATTCCTTCTTTAACCCCTAACATTTGAGAGAAACTTTTAACATTTGCTGCGCTTAGTATCTTGGATCCAACTACAGCATTATTTGTAACTGCAGAAAAGAATATAAAGTACAGTTTCTTATAAGATTTCATTGCCAAGGTCATTCAGCAAAAATGAAAACCCATTTTATAAGATGATGATTTTATTTAATGTTGTTCATGATAGCAGAAACCTAAGCTTCTAGTGAGCAACAAGTCAGTTGAAGGAAATGCAGTATAACTCAGTCTTTGCCAGGTAAAAACAGTCCTTTGAGAAGCTAAGTTTGGAACTTAATGAGGGACAAAGGGTGTGAGCTTGACAATGTCAAGCATGTCATTCCCTGGATATCTGCATATTCAAGGTGCTACTCAAGTTCCCAGATCATGCTTGACAAATGGACATATACAAACATTCCAATCTCTAGGCTTATATATATTGTTGAAGTAGCTTGTTTAATAACTTAAGATGTTGAGTTCTCCGCACATGTAAAAAACAATCAAGTGAATGAAAGATTAGTGTTCAGATTGAATATAAAAGAGACCTTACACTAGCAAGATAAAATATGATATTTTACTGGTATTTTCATCTTAAAATGCAGATGTTTATATTGTTGATTTTGCATATAATGATAAACCCAAAGTCCAACATTTACAGGAATGCTAGGATTTTTGAACTGAGATATGGACTGAATCCTATTAAAAATTGTTCTTTTTTTCACATCTGAAATTGTGAAGGCATAACATGTATTTAGTCTCAGCTGTCATTTAACTTATGTGTGTGATCACTAAATTTTTCTTTTTTTCATTAATTGTTTATTTCATTTTTTTATTTTTTATTTTTTAAATTTATTTATTTATTTATTTATTTTTAATTTTTAGGTTGAATTAAGTACTGGTTTTTCCTTTAAGGATGAAATCATCTAAATATAAAATGATTACAGGGGCTAGTCTTTCCTAGCAATTTTATGGCAAAACCTTTGCTTCTGTAGTCACGCTTCTGACTACAGAAACCCAAGCTAGCTGCTGGCATGATGAGACACTACAGCCATTCATTTCATGATGGGTATATTATGAGAAGAATTTTAGATAAACATTTTTTCTGTATTTTTTCTTTAGGTGATATTCCCATATTTCAAATGTAATTATTATGTATTGACTAACTCAGTGTAATTATCCATGACTGTGGAAGGTTCATATTTGGTGTGTGTGAATGTTTGTTTTATGTATCTTTTACTCTTCTAGATTTCCAGAATTCCATGGGTTCTGACAAAATTTTGAGAATGTTTCTAAGAGAATATGTTAGTAAACAGTATGGATATCTAACTTGCTACAACATTAGAAAAAGGAAAAGGAAAGGGAGGAAAAGGAAAAGGGAAAAGGAGGCTGAGGAGAGACCTTATTGCTCTCTTCCAGTATCTGAAAAGTGCTTACAGTGAGAACGAGGCAAGTCTCTTCTCTCTGGTGACAAGTGACAAGACAAGGGGAAATAGCCTCAAGTTGCACCAAGGTAAGTTTAGGTTGGACGTTAGGAAACACTTCTTTACAGAAAGGATAGTTAAACACTGAAAAAGGCTCCCCAGGGAGGTGGATGAGTCACCGTCCCTGGATGTGCTTAAGAGCTGTTTGGATGTGGTGCTCTGAGATATGATTTAGAAGAGGGTTGTTAGAGTTAGGGTATTATGGTCAGGTTGCAGTTGGACTTGATCTTTGAGGTCTTTTCCAACCTGAGTAATTCTATGACTCTGTGATTCTATGATTAGGCATATGTAAAATTTTTAAAATCTACATTCTATACATTTAAAATCTACATACAAACTCTAAAACCAAAAGCACAGTTGGGCTTAAGTTACAGTGTTCACTAATCAGTTCCATGACAAAAAAGAAAAAAAATAAATTTTCTATTTGAAGAGACTTTCAAGGTGAATTTAATGGGTTTTTCTTGGCCAATCCACAAAATCTACTTATAAATAAAAAATGCCAAGCTTTACCTCCTCCCCTTTAAAACTCATTTTACAGATCAATAGTTTGATGTATGGAAATTTATGTAAATATTGCAGAGCTACTGGAACATAAATACTAGAGTGTTAGTGAAGCATTATTTTAATGCGCAGAGTCATCTTTTGGGCAAAATATTAACATCTTCATAAAGAAATATCAAATATTAGACATTTAAAAGAATTCCATTTAGATTAAGTCTGTGTTCAGGGAGACATACAGATAGATTATTGTTTAATTCAAGGCAATAAGCCTCTATCTAATTACCTTATTATAGAATTAGCATTTTTATCTTTGTAAATGCCAAGTGAAGTAGTTATTTCTATAACAATGAATATCTTGGCAGTTAAATAATGTCTTGCTTCTTACTGTAGTTTGTTACATTAGCTTTTGGTTTTCACGTTAGGACATTAGACATATGGCTTAATTCCATTTGTTTCTATTAACAGGATATCAATAATATTAAATTCACAAATATGTAAATTAAATGTAAGGATCCAAATACGTGAAAGAAGAAAGCTAATACATTGGTAGTGGACTACACGTGCTAACAGTTCCACCTAAAATGGAAATCACAGAATCACAAAGAATCACAGAATGACCTGGGTTGGAAGGGACTTCAAGGATCATGTAGTTCCAACCCCCTGCCTAGCACGGCCACCAAACAGACGCCTTTACTAGATCAGGTTGCCCAGGGTCCGTCCAACCTGGTCTTGAACACCTCCAAGGACGGGGCATCAACAACCTCCCTGGGCAGCCTGTTCCAGGGCCTAACCACTCTCCTAGTGAAGAACTACCCCCTAACATCCAACCTAAATCTTCCCTCTTTTAACTTAAAACCATTTCCCCTAGTCCTGCTATTGTCAGCCCTTTCAAAGAGTTTACTCCCCTCCTGGGAGGAAGTTCCCTTCAGGTACTGAAAGCCTGCAATGAGGTCACCCCACAACCTTCTCTAGGCTGAACAATGGCTTGTAAAAAATATTTCATTCAAATTTACTGCTGTCAGCTCTGGAACATTTAGAGGAAGATGGAACATCTATTTCTAGTTCTTAGTGTTACTGAACTTTATTCTGTCATTCTACAGTTATTCTGAATCATTTCCCACCACAAATCTGAGTCAGATGAGGAATAGCCATTTTCATCCAAGTCCAAACTCAATACTGAGTCTATAAAAGCCTTATGTTTTTATAGATTTTCCAATAACACAGAAGGACAGACTATTTAATTCACGTAAAACCTAGTGGGACATTTAATTTTATTATTTATTTGTTTGTTTGTTTATGTAGCAAACAGGAAAAAGCAGACTGCTTACATGCTGTTACCAGTTGTTGCTTATGTGGTTTCACCGTGTTTGGTTTTAGAACAAACTATTTAAGACTGTATTTTCTTTCTTGTGAGTCAGACATAGGAAAAGCTTCTGTAGAGCAACTGAATTTTACCAGTGTGTGATGCTGCTCAATCCTTGGAAACTACAGAAAACTCTTGAGAAATGTACTGTGTCTCTAGTACTCTGAGACCACCTGCATGGCCCCTGTTTCTATTAAGCAGTCGATGTATGATTGAACTTGATAACCTTGAATTCAGAAAACAGAGAAATATCTTGCAGAAGGTGATGTAGATTTAGAAATCCTGACGAAAGCCATCCCAGAAGACCTTATCTGATTTTTTTCAAGTTTGTATAACAAAAGTTATTTTCCTTTCCCTTGGCTTATTTTTCTCCATGGATCTTCATGGTACAGTTGTTCCAGAACATGAATTCACTTATGCAAAAACTAAGAATGTCCCACAACAGTTTCACAAATGTTTGTTAAAAATTTGTTACTTTTGCTAGTTTTCCTTTAATTTATGATTTTAGGTATATATAGAAAGCCATTCATTTTATCCCTATTTCTATATACTTTATTGTAATAGAGCTAAGGGAAGTAAACATATGGTTTACTGTCATTCCTAGTTTTAAAACATAATTGATCCAGATTTTTAGTATGATCAGAAATAAATTTCAATGTTTATTAGATGTGTACTTCACCTCTATTAAGTACTGAATCATTCTGATTCCAAAGCATCTACCTATTTCAATCTTAAAATATATTCTCCCTTAAGAATTTCAGTATCTGCTGTATACTGCTGAATATGAATTGTACTATGCAGTATGAAATATTAAAATGCTATTGTAGGAAACTGATGAGATGCATTCTTAAATATGAACATAAAAGAGTTGACTTTATTTACTATTTGAGTAAAAAAGTATAATCATAGAATCATTGAATTACTCAGGTTGGAAAAGACCTTAAAGATCATCGTGTTCAACCGCAACCTAACCATGCTACCCTAACTAAAAGCCCTCCACTAAATAATTTCCCCGAGCACCACATCCAAGCAGTTTTTAAACACACCCAGGGACGGTCACTCAACCTCCTCCCTGGGCAGCCTATTCCAGTGCTTTCTGTAAAGAAGTTTTTTATTATATCCAACCTAAACTTACCTTGGTGCAACTTGAAGACATTTCCCTTTGTTCTGTCACCTGTCACCAGTGAGAAGAGACCAACCCTACACTCACTGTAAGCACTTTTCTGATATGAGGATGAGAGCAATAAAGTCTCCCCTCAGCCTTATTTTCCTCAGACTAAGCAGCACCAGTTCCTTCAGTCTCTCCTCATAGGGCATATTCTCCAAGCCCTTCACAAGCCTTGTTGCCCTTTGGACCTGCTCCAGAGCCTCAGTGTCCCCTCTGTACTGAGGTGCCCAAAACTGAATGCAGTGCTTGAGGTGAGGCCTCACCAGAGATGACTACAGGGGCAGGATGACTTCCCTAGTCCTGCTTACCTCACCATTTCGGTTACAATCCCGGATGCCATTGGCTCATATTTAGCTGAGTGTCCATCAGTACCCCGAGGTCCCTTTCCATCAGGCAGCTTTCCAGCTACTCCTCCCCAAGCCTGTAGGATTGCCTGGGGTTGTTGTGACCAAACAAGAAGTCGTATTCAAAGACTAAGCATCTCCATTCAAATTCCCAACAGTGGTCTATAGATTATTTTGATACAGTTTAGTAAATGGAATAAATCACTCCTATGAAGTTAACTTAATAACAGAGAAATCTGTAGTTGTAGAATAATGTGTTTCCAACTGCACAGATAATGGTGACAAATAGGTCATATACTGAAACCAAATATATATATATATATATATATATATATATATATATATATATATATATATAGTGAACAAGAGACTAAATCCCACAGCACATTAAGGAATATGCCTAGGAAAGTGGATGAAAAGCTGTTATGCTGAACATAATTGAACAGAGCCCAGAGTAATGACCGTAAATCCAAGTGGTTCCGAGTTAATAACATGCCACCAAAATAAAAGTTGCAGAAATATCAGGAAAAGTTATCTATTACTTCTTGATTAGATCTTCATAAAACATTCATCAACAATTATGAACTGTTCTTCTCTTTTTGTGTTTTATAAAATTAGACATACGTAAGTACTGGATAGAGTAACTCTGAATTATTAGCAGTTATTGAAAGTTCATAATAGAGAAAAAGTAATCAAAGCTGTGTTTTTGAATTGTAATATTACAAAAGACAACCTTCATCTCTGTTTGTTCTGCAGTCTCATAAAGTAGAACATTTATATTACGAATTGTAAATTAAATTCCTTCTTATACAAAAAGCTTGAATTCTGCTCTGCTGAAATTGGTCATTTCTCCCTCTCTCTCTTTTTTATTTTTTTTATTATTTTTTTATTTTTATTTTTTATTTTTTAACAGCTATTGTGGAATGACATAAAAAATAAAAAATAAGGTATTACATATATATAGCTTTTAAGACCAGACTGAGATTTCTACACATTTATCACTGAAAACAGTGTTTCCTGTATGACCAGTTCTACACCAGTTCTTAGGGTATGTGCACTGAATCTCAGTATAACTGTCTTCAAATGTGATTCAACTCATTTTTATCTTCCAAATATACCAAAGTATTTTGGTAATTCCTGGATTACTCCTTCTTTTCTGTAGCATATTAATTAATATTGTTTAAGTCTGTGATTCAGGGTGTATTTATAGGATCCCTTCTGGGGAATCTGCTTTGCCTCTACTCTGACATGGTCAGCTCCCTGTCAGCCATTTCTGACCCGTATATCTTCTGTCATACTAGTAGAGCAGAAAACCAAGCTCAGTTCCAGGTCCACTGTAACTCAGCTATGCAGTTTCCAAAGGGTTTTGAAACTGTGCAAAGCACTGCTTAATCTATTATACAAGTGTACACTTGATTGTGATTCTTTTGGCCTTATCAACTTGAGTACTTGAGTAATTTAGAGCTTCAAAAAACTTCATACAAACCTGCTGTTTACATAGCATTTTTTAGTTTTATAAAAGGCTTCCTTTGAGACACTTAAAAAATAAAAGCTCAGTTCATTTTTGACTGCTTTTCTCACATGCGCACAAGTATTTTATTCTGAGAACTATATATATGTATATTTATTTGCTTATCTAATTGCTTCCCTCGTTTCATTTAACAGTGGTTCTGACTTTCAAATGTATTCAGTGAAATAAAACATTGTTTTTATCATACATTGTAATTTTTGACCCCACTGTCTGTGGTATTTTGGATCTTTTTTTAATCTGTAAGGTTGACATTTCTGTTTAGCTACGTAGCAGTAATTATCCTCATCTGAATGCATTCATTATTGCCTGACAATTTATTCTTTTTCAGTGGTGGCAAATGATTATATCTGACATTAAAACAATAAATATCACATTAAATCTGTGATTTTTCATGAAAACATTATGTTTCTGTGTATCCTATCTACAGGTTTTGGATTTAATATTTCTGAATTTGATTCCTTCTTCAGCAGGAAATATTAAAATCACTTCAATAACAAATTAAGAGAAAATATTTATTTTAATCTAAGGTATATACAAGGGGTACTTCAAAAGTAGTGTTTCATTATGTTGGCCCACAGTATCAGAGGCAGATATTGGTGGTATGGCTATAGGGGTTGAATTTTTCTACCAATATTCCATTACACATTGTTGCCATGTGACTGATAGCAGCAGAGAGAAAATCTGACAAAATGGCATTGGATACGGGAGTGTGTATAAAGCAAAGATGTGGAACTGAATTCCTCCATGTGGTAAAAAATGGCAGACACTGACATACAGTGAAGCTTGCTGAATGTTTATGGAGACCAGACAGAGGATGTGAGTGCAGTGAGGCAGTGGGTGATGGATTTTAGCATCGGATTTTTATGAGCACAGCATGCAGGCTTTTGTTCATTGATGGTGAAAATGCACAGCTAATGGTGGTGACTATGTTGAAAACCAGTGCTATGTAGCTGAGAATTTCCTCTATCTAATAGTGCTATTGTGCCCTTTGTATCTGTTGTAGTTTCCATGAAAACAAATAGGAGGAATTACTTTCAGGGAGACCTATGTACAAAAGGGGAGGGAAAAAAAAAAAAAAAGAAAAGAAAAGAAAAAAAAGATAAAAAAAGGTATGAAGTTTCTAGTACCACTATTTTCTGATACAAGCTGGGATGAAGCTGGCATATTTCTCAGCAGTAACTTTGAAAAGAAACATTTAGTTGTCTCTAGCCTTTAAATTATTAAACTTTTTGAAGCAGACTGACAGAAGCAGCATCTTTCAAGGTTTCTTTGTTTTTCCACTTCTGCTATCAAGGTCATGGAATGGCTCTTGCTGCTGTTTTGTCATGCTTCAAAAGCACAGTGATTGCCTGATGAATAAAATCAGAAGAATGACAGGTGCATGAAGTCGGACCTTCAGAAAGGCATCTGTACTTCATTTAGTAAGGATATCAGCTACTCCCTTGGCTCAGATGATTGCAGTGGAATTCATCTTTGATCCAAAGAAAATAATTGAGGGGTCTTAAAAGCAGCATGTTTGAGTGCTGCCTTGCTGTCTGAAACTGCCACTCTACTCCAGCTCTTCCACATTCACTCTGATACACAAAGACTATGCTACATTTGGCTAGCATCTCCCTTTCAATCTACAAAGAAGATAATTTAACACTACTTTCAGTTAAATAACTCACGGTAAAAAGTAGAGTACACTACAGGAGAAGAAGCTTGGAGTCTTTTATTGTCTGCGCTATGTGTCTAGCAGCTCCATTTTTCTTTGTAAAAGAATAATTCGTATGCTGATAGAGGTGGTACAAAGGAGCAAACCTTGAAAAAAGATTAACATAATTGTATTCAGATGGAAGTCAACTATAGACTTTGGCATTTATGACCAAGTAAGCCCGAGGAAAAAAAAAAAAAAAAAGAACACGAAACCAGAGGTGTTAACACTAGGCAGTATTTTCCACTTCTGTCAGTAGCACTGTATGTTATTTCTTAGAAATTATTGTTCAGGTGGTTTCAGTGCCAAATGATGTCCGCATTACCCATCAGCAGCAGCCTGAACTCAGTAAGACCCTACAACACCAGGATGCAAAATGAGTGTCATATGTTGTGGCTTCAGAACCAATTGTGACAGTTCTGAAAATAGATGCCAATTATGTACCTTCAAATAAATTTAAAAGTAATTGCACATATTTCCCTCTGTAAGAAGGCACTCAGAGCAGGAGGAATGTAGAAGATCCTGCTTTATCTTAACCTCCAGGTCTGTGGATTCTTTGGGTACCCCATATACATCTGCTTATCTCCACCCTGTAACAGGGCTACCAATTATGTAAAAGAAATAAATTACACTTGTTTAGAAGAGATGTAAGAAAAGAATCGCAATTAGAAATAAACATAGTATTTGATTATCTATGCCTATGACAGATTTATTAGTATAAATCAGTTTTAGTATAAATTTTTCCTTAGAGTACTCAAGACTAAATTTCCTCAGTCATGGAAATCAGTGATTACATTTCCCTGTCATAGTTAGGGCTAGAATTTCATTTTTTATAACTATTTGATTGCTCATTCCTTCAAATTTCCTTCCAGGAACATTTAAATAAAGTGTTTATATGACTATAATTTCATTTGTACTCATAAATCACTGGGATACAATGGATTTGAGAAAATATCTAATACTAAATCTATTATGAACTCTCTTCAGAAGAATAAATTAATAGGATTACTTCTATTTTTCATTGTATCACCTCTCATAATGCATCTTTAAAAAGACAGAAATAAGCTGTTCTATCTAGAGTTCCTCTATTACTGTCTGGTAATTTTGAAAGTGATAAAATATGACATAATTGTGATTAATGCATGCATTTTGTAAACAAAACAATTAAGAATTGTATTAGTTAAAATTCATGATAATTGCAACCTTCATTAACTCAGCACAGCTGAGGACTTTAGATAAAAGTTTTAAGGACCGTCTGCTCTTGAATCAATCCCCTGCTATTGAATGTTTTATAAATAGTAATTTATTGTCGACTCACAGAATGTCCTTAAATCACTTAAAATTTTAATCTGTACTCTTTTCCTTAGAGTTTTTCTGTTAAATGTATGAAAGACAGAGGTGCTAACTGTTGAGCAGGGCTATATTTCAGTGGTGAGAGGGAAAACTGTAACAGTTGTTATCCCTAAGAAAATGGATAACTTCAAAATAGAAGCAGCCTTGTTGCCACACTACTTTAGTGTAATGAAAACTGGCAGAGCAGCATCTGCTGTATTTTAGAGTGTGAGAGAAGGAATTTTTCAGCCACCTCTGATATGTACCAGAGATCCATCACTCAGCACAGAGGCTGAGCACAGCTCATGTATTTTACCAATATCTTCTTCCATCATTATCTGACAAAGGCTAGGACAGACACAATACAAAATTTGAAAGTATGATCTGTGTTCTTGGAGGTTTTCTTTATTTGTTTGTTAGATTTTTTAAAGAGAGTGTATTAATTTAAGAAAAGAAAAATAGGTCCGTTATGTTGTGTGGATCATATATCACCAGCCTGTTGCTACCGCTCATCAGTTCATAGTCTTCTCTTCTACACCACATGACAAGGTACATCTTGTCCCTCCATTCTCACTTGGACAGCTCAGGAGCATCATATTACAAACCTTAAGGAATAGCTAGGAATTAGCTGGTGATCTTAGAAATACAAGTAAGTCCAGATTTGGATGCTGCTGCATCATGTCTACCTGTCATGTTCTGTTTGAATTTCACTAAGTAATGTGATGCATAAGTAGAGAGAGAAAATAATAGCATTTCTACCTTGCTGCGTTACACCTGAGATTGACACTGGAATGATACAAAATGCTTTCATTTCTGCAAGGACATGTCCAAAAGTAATGCCTCCTGTTTTATTATGTTGGCTCATGACATCAGAGGCAGATGTTGGAAGTGTATATGAAACAAAGGTATGGAACTGAATTCCTCCACATGGTAAAAAGTGGCAGCCAATGACATTCATTGATGCTTGCTGAATGTCAATGGGGATCAAACAGTGGATATGAGCACAGTGAGATGGTGGGTGATATGTTTCAGCAGTGGTGACAGTGACATTCCTAATTTCTCAATAATACCTTTGAAAATAAATATATTTAGTTTTACCTAATCACTAAGTTATTACATTTTTGAAGCAGACTGGAAAGTTAAAGCAGCATCTTTCAGAGTTTCTTTTTTTTTTTTTTTTTTTTTTTTTTTCCTTCTTCTATGAGGTGATGGACTGGCCCTTACTTCTGTTTTGTCATGCTCCAGAAGTGCAGTGATTGCCTCATGAATAAAATTGGAGCTGAGAATTTGCTTAATACTTAATAGTGTTATTGTGCTCTTTGTATCTGTTGTATTTTCCATGGAAATAAATAGGAGGCATTACTTTTTGAGCAACCTACATGCATTTATATTGCAAAAAGAATTTTTATGAAAGAATTTTGCTAAGACAAAGTGAAGTGAGCAAAGGTCTAAGGAAAGTGTTGCATAATGAAAAACTTTGTTCCGTCTGTGTGGTTAGCTTAAAAGAACCTTATTCAGAAATCTATTTGGGGTGAAAGAATGCTAGGTCCCAAAATACTTCATAACATAGAAGAGTAAGGAATTAAAAGCTTAAATAGGAGGAAGCTACAAACAAATTAGAGGAAAGTAACTGTCAATATCTACCAAGGTAGGAGCTGATTATAGAATCAAAGAATCATAGAACAGTTTGGGTTGGAAGGGGCATTTAAGATCATCACAGAATCACAGAATTACCCGGGTTGGAAGGGACCTCAAGGATCATGTAGTTCCAACCCCCTGCCTGGCAGGACCACCAAACCTCCACAATTGCTAGATCAGGTTGCCCAGGGCCCCGTCCAACCTGGTCTTGAACACCTCCAAGGACGGGGCATCAACAACCTCCCTGGGCAGCCTGTTCCAGGGCCTAACCACTCTCCTAGTAAAGAACTTTCCCTTAACATCCAACCTAAATCTTCCCTCTTTTAACTTAAAACCATTTCCCCTAGTCCTGCTATTGTCAGCCCTTTCAAAGAGTTTACTCCCCTCATGGGAGTAAGTTCCCTTCAGGTACCGAAAGGCTGCAATGAGGTCACCCTGCAACCTTCTCTTCTCTAGGCTGAACAACCCCAACTCCCTCAGCCTGTCCTCATAGGGGAGGTGCTCCAGCCCCCTGATCATTTTCGTGGCCCTCCTCTGGACCCTTTCCAGAATCTCCACGTCTTTTTTGTACTAAGGGCTCCACACCTGGATGGGGCCTCACAAGAGCCGAGTAGAGGGACAATCACCTCCTTATCCCTGCTGACCACCCCTCTCCTGATGGTGCCCAGGATCCCATTTGCTTTCTGGGCTGCCAGAGCACACTGCTGACTCATGTTGAGTCTTTAGTCCATCAGGACCCCCAGGTCCTTCTCTGCCGAGCTGCTCTCAAGGACCACTCCTCCCAGCCTGTACAGGTGCCTGGGGTTCTTCCAGCCCAAATGCAAAACCTTGCACTTTGCTGTGTTGAACCTCATTAGGTTCACCTGAGCCCAGCTTTCCAGCCTGTCAAGGTCCCTCTGAATGGCATCTCTTCCTTCCGCAGTATCAACGGCACCACTCAGCTTGGTGTCGTCAGCAAACTTGCTGAAGGTGCACTCCATTCCCTCATCAATGTCATTAATAAAGATGTTAAAGAGCACCGGTCCCAAGACAGACCCTTGAGGGACACCGCTCGTTACCGGCCTCCACCTGGACATAGAGCCATTGACCATCACCCTCTGTCTGCGGCCTTTCAACCAATTGCTTGTCCACCCATCAAAGCCACTTCCCTCCAATTTGGAGATGAGGATGTGGTGGGGGACTATGTCAAAGGCCTTGCTCAGGTCCAGGTAAATGACATCATCCAGTTCCAAGCACCCTGTTATAAGCAGGAACACCTCCCTCTTGACCAGGTCACTCAGATCCCCATCCAGCTTGGCCCAAATGCCTCTGGGGTGGGGACATCCATAATCTCACTGGGCAACCTGTTCCAGTGTCTCATTATGCTCACAGTAAATAATTTCTTTCTAAATCTAAGTCTACCTGCTTCCAGTTTAAAATTATTTCCCCTTGTCCTGTTACTACATGTCCTCATAAAAAATCCCTCCCCAGTGTGATACACAACATTTTGTGTATTTTTATTGAATCTAGGTTTCTTTCTCAAAGAAGACACACTACAGTCAAAAACTGTTTTACGGAGTTAAGGGAATTAGGAGGATCTGAGCTATAAAGTATTTCAGACATGCTTATCTAGTTGTCCATTTCAGTTCTAACCTCTCTAAAACTAAGAAAAAATCAATTCTCAGGCACTTTTTTGGCTTTTCCAACTAGCACTGGCTAAAGAGTATATTCTCAGCGGCCTTTAGAAATTACAGTACACCTAGCAAAACATTTTAAAGCAGAAGAAACTTAAAATCAATTAGATAAAGGATATTGTTAAGACTATGTAATTTCTTATTTGAAATCAACATGTGCTCATTCCCTAAAGATTAATTAATCCATGAAAAGACAAGTTGCTTCATTTTATTTCCACGAATGCAGAAAATCACTCTCTAGCAGCACTGGATTTACAGTGCAGAACACATCAAATTTTTGTGGACCTGTCCTGATGCAGCACTCTTGTTGACTTGGAAATAATTGTAGAAGTTATAAATATATATATATATATATGTATGTATGTATGTATATGTATATATATATATGTACACATATATATATATTTAAGACACAGAAGTAATGTAAGTTTCTAGCATTTTCAGTACAATCTATTTAAGATGCTGTTTATTTTAACATCTGTTCACATCATATTTTTTCTATAACCATGATCAGCTACATTTTTTTTAAATTTAATTGGGATTGGTACCCCTGTAAAGCAGTCAGTGCATTCTTTTCCTGCCATGCAAGTAATAGTAATTTGAAGAATGTATTACCCTTATGCATGTTTGTCTCCATACCTTGGGAGTACAAGTGCTCTCCACAAGTGTACCATTTTCTCTTGATTGCACATGACAGGCCATGATAGCTTCAGAGGACACTGAGCATTCCATTTTACACTGCAGAGAGTCACAGTACTGTGCTATTCTAGAGCAAAGATGTGAAGTACTTTTCTTCACACTTGATTCCTTTTTCTCCGTGGAGGTTAAAAAGACATGCTTACACTGTACGAAAGAGACAAGGTTCACAGACAGACTTGTCTTCTCATTCCAGAAGCTGAAGTTATTTACAGAATGCATGAGGAAGAGTGGAGTTTTCAGTGTTTGTAGGAGTAAGAACTGCCCACAGGCTCACCACAGATGGGAATCCCTTGTCAATCAAAGGCACCAATGGAGATAATGGACTATGAGAAAACCATCCAGACAAAACAGATAACTTGCTGCTTCAGGGGCACAAGTTCATTAAGCTGAAATATGGTGTGCAGTGGCCCTTCTTAGCAGGGTGAGAGGACAAACAAGGTATTTTAGTTGTATTATTCCAGACTAGAAAATACAAGGAAATATTATCAGTAAAAAACATAAACTTGTAACCATGGCAAAACTGAACTTGAAAGGCAATGCCACTGATTTGCCAATAACATAAGAAACATAAAACATAGGGATTATTATCTCAGGAGTCCTTCCAATTAGAATGTCCAATGTTGTTTTCTACCAAGCCTGTTGTAATAATTCATAACATTAAAGGATTCACAAACCACAGGTTTGGCAAAATCTGGACTACCCAATTCAAAATTTATTTACAGTGTTTACAATTTCTATTTTAAACAGAATAAGTCAGGAATTATCCCATCATATTTAACTACAAATTAGGGCCAATGATATCATCAGCGACCTATCAAAGCAAAGTTTTTGATTTCTTCAGTATCCCATTTGATGTCAAGAGAGTTAATATTCAAAGCAGTCAACATGCAGTTCAGCAAAGCATTGTCTCAGATGATCTGATTCAGTGACTAGGACTAGTGACCTTCCAAGGTCCCTTTCAAGTGATGATCTGATTCTATGAACAATTAATGCTCAAAGTCTCTGCAAAGTAAATTTCTAATTTATTATTCTCATTCCAAGGAATCAAAAGAAATGACTTCAGATAATAGAAGTCTTTACCAAAGTCAGATTTCTGTTCTCAGAGCTTGGCTCTGCTTATACAGAGACTGAAACACACACTGACCCCTTAAGAATATTTTTTGCAGTACTCAAAGAAATTCTGAGTGTTTCAGGTCACTCAGTAGCTTTGGTATCCATCTAGTGATCTGAAATTTTGGAAAATGATATATATTTATCTAGAAGCAATGATGCCTTACAAGGCCAAGCTTCCAAAACTAATTGAAAACACTAAGACGGATGTGGAAACATAATGAGTTAGGAACTTTCCTTTGACGGAGTTCCTAAATTTAGGCTGAACTTCTCTTGAAGAATACCCAAATACAGTAGAAAGCTACATGCCTGCAGCCCTCACTTATGAGAGTATCAAATAATCTCTTTTTGTGTTTTCTGGCTTGCATGGAGTGTTTCTGTGAAGCTTGATATAGTGCATATCTATTTTATTAGCACTTTTTTTTTTTTTTGCTTCATTCTAAGTGTTTCTCTCTGTGATCAAGGTAGACCATGATGACAGGCAAGGGGGAACTGCATTACCTGAAGTAATCAGGTAATTATTCTGTATCTGTTCTGTACTGTTCATTCAACTGCATGGGAAAAAATAAAAGGAAAGTCTCCTTGATATATATCAGATAATCACATGCACCTCTATTATAGTAGCAAGAAATAAAATTCCATGAATAGATGCATGGAGTAACTTAAGCACATGTAAAAATTAATATATATACACATAAATCCATATGTATACTTATTTTAAATAATTTTTAATAAATAATTTATGACACATATGCATATATGTTTTCATATATATATCACAAAAGAGAAAATTCTCTGTAGCTTAACCCTTAAGTTCCTTGGATGACAGATTTATAGTACTTCCAATTAATTCTATAGTTTTGATCATTCTCCTGAATGTTGCTGACAGAGGTACAGTACAATTGTGACAGTGTGCTTCTGCAGTAATTGCTGATGTCAGTGATCTTACAGAGACCTTATCCTCATTACTTCAAATGGAGGGGTCACATTATTGATTTTACACGCTAAAGAAATTGTACATTTCAACATATTAGAAGTATATCAATCCTATTCTGATTAGAAATTTGTGGGAATTAAATGAATCAAGTCTGAATCTGGAAATCTGAGAGGGAACTTGAAGATAACTGGCAGAAGGGAACAGCGTAACCAATACATTCTTATTTTAACAACAGCCAATTGAAATAAAAATTATTGAAAGTGGAAAGCTATTTCAGCAGCCTGTGATTCTTTGTGGATGAAATGGGCTTGATATCTACAAGGGACGCAATCTACAATTTAGAATAAAGCTATTCTGAGCCCTTCATATTTTCACTGTTTCATTCTCTAGAAATCCAGTTCACAGTTGACAAATATACAGATATTTTGCATAATTTTATCTTGTGATTATATGCAGTTCCTAGCTTTAATATAAGAAAAGAAGAATAAAATCAGCAATCTGAAAAGAACAGCAACCAAAAACCATTAATTCTATACTACAACATGTCTCCATATTTGAAGAAGTAGTTAAACGTGATTGAAAGGAGTTTAGTAGCTGGATTGGAGTCAGGAAATTTATATCAGTGCCAAATCAATTACAGGTTGCAGGTGTCCAGAATTAATTAAAATAAATTGCTATAAATCAGGCATTAGCTGTCTGACATGAGTACAGAATAGCAGGGAATAAATTCAAATGAAAATGAAGCATTCTGTTTATATTCCTTTATGTTGAAGAGTATCAGAAAATACATGTCAGAAAAGAATTTGTATGTTATTAGGAAGAGTTTTAATTTTAAAGTCTGCTTGAAGGTCTCTTCTCACATTGTGTGTACTTAATTTTTAGTGCAAACAAACAAATGCTGATTTACACTTACAAATACATAGGAAAAAAAAGATTTTATATAAGTAATTATTGAAGGATCCTCTATGTTAGGTACTGGATATATAAAAATGATACCATGCAAATATGTGTAAGCCTTTTTTGCTATTTTTTTCCACTGTTAATTCAGTGATTAAAAAGTAACTGAGTATGTTTTCCAAAATGTTAGAAAAAGGATGAAACAAAGTCAGCTCCTACATTCACAGAGTTTGAACAACTACGAAGCTGCAAAGATGTGGCACAAACCACACCAGTGTTGCTTTCAGTATAATGGGAATCTTCCCAAGTTTTTCGTGAAATGCATCGACTGACAGTTGTTCAAAGGTCTATCTGAGTATCCAACACATCAGACCTTTGCTTTCTCTGAAGGTAAACTAAAATATAAGCTGTAAGTAAAAAGATAAAAGAAGAATGGATAAAATTTCTGGGAGCCTTTTATAGGTATTTAGCTCAGCACTTAGATCACCTCTTACTTTACTGCTAACTAAATGGTTAGAAACAGAAACCATTTTCTGGTTTGCTAAGGGTAAGTCTTCTTCAGCAAGAAGACTAAAAATTGTTTTGTCCAAAAGAGAAGTATGAGGCAATGCAACAATTAAACACAGCATTTTCTGTGCCAACAGTATCACAGTGGCAGGAGACGACACAGTGACCACTAAACCCACAAGTCAAAGGCCTAGCTATTGAACTGGGCTCTCGAGTGACTTGAGCTAAAAACACATACACCTGAGTAAAAGAACTGAGGAAGTGTATCATCTCAGCTCTGTTGAGCATCATTTTTAAGGCAGTCTCACTAGATCAGTTAAACAAAGATTCAAAATACCTTAAACCCTGAGGTTGGGGGAATGACTCTGGCCATGACTTGGGAGCTTCTATACTGTAAAGCATCTATGAGCTTTGTCTAATTCCAGCTTTTGAGTTTGAAGGAGAAAATGTTATGAGGCTTTATCACTGGGTACCATGGTCAGAACTGCAGCCTCATATTTCTTCTGGTGTGCTTCACAGATCTCCCATGCACACACCATCTGTTCCTCTGGGTTTGGCCCCAGCTCTTTACCAATTCAAAGTTTCTTATTGTTTTCTAGAGGTTACACATACAAAGGCAGATAGATAATAAACTCGCATCATTATTACAACCTGCACCTAAAGATTTTTAATAAAATGTCGCAGACTAAAATGATTGTTCTCATACATCATCATTAACATTGTAAATGGCTCGCATGACCCTTTGCCTATCTATAAATCACAAACTATGAAGATATACCAGGGTGATGAGATTAGTCTGTGGACATTTAATTAAGTGCTCAGCATTTGAAGTTGCAATTTATAAACAGGCAGAAGTAATTTTTCTCCTACAAGAGAAGATCAGAGTTGAGATGAAGGTTTACAAAACAGATTAATTATTTATCTTCTGGATTTTGTGTTTAACAAATTAGATTTTCTCAGGCTTTTTCTTCAAGAAATGCCTTATGTTATGTCACAGAAAATGTATATGCTAAATCCCATAGTCTTTTATGGACAGTGGTTAAGATTTAAAGAGAATCTGATGGGAGCATTAGCATGTGTCAGAGAAAATATTGATATTGTTTTCATGTATAATATTGAATATCAATCTCATTAGTATTAATAACAATATTTCAAAGTCCATTTTTATATGCTGTGTTTGTGTTTCATGACAAGCAATGTGTCCTGATATCTATACAGAAAGCACAAGCTTTTCACCTTGACTTCTGGAGTTTAAATAATGAATTGCACTTCTTCCATAAAGAAGGAAACCCACTTACATAGCATCATTTTCTGCAGCAACTTGAATCCTCATGTGGGAGCTGGAGTGCCTGAGCAGTGCCTAACACAGCATATTAAGGCAATGCTCATAGCAAGCATATGATTTGTACATTTCCTGTAGAAAAGAACAAATATGATTTTATTTGGTCCTTTTCTTTCAATTTTCTGCTTCTCTTTGGCTTATGAAATAGCCTTTTATGGAATTCTTGTTCTCTTTACTGATCTTACTAGGAAAAGGACTGTAAATAAATTGTTCATGTAATGTTTGGATACTTTTTGGCTTAATTCTAATGAACTAATTAAAAGACAAGCAAAATGGCTGTTCAACATCGGTTATCATCTGATTTTAACCAAATTCAAGTTTTCACTTTGATTTTTCTCTTATGATTTCAAAACATATATACATTTTAATAAATTGAAATTCATAGTCCAGAGATAGTAACCCTCTAGGTTACTTTTAAATGCCAAAAATAACCAGCTTGGATAATATTGAGTTAGTTCAGTTTCTTCATTGGTCTCAGCTTCTGAATGTTTTAATGGAAATATGTAATATTTCCCATGAAATGAAAAAGCTGCCAGTTTGCAATATTTTAACTGATGTTCACTTTGGCCTTCTTTGATGGCTGTTCTTTGCTCACAGTCAGTTTACTACTGAGAATGTGACAAGAGCAGCAGCCTGCAATCCATCAAGACTCCTTGAAACTTCTTTTAGTTGCTTCAGTGAGTTTAATGCCTTTCCACAAAGTCCCTCGTGTAGGATTCATGCTATTGATCAACATCCTCCACTTGCTAAGTGCAAAATCCAACCTAACAGTACACAGATAGTAATATAGCAGAGCAATCTACTTCAGAGCTCTGCAGAGTGCTGTTAACAACCCGTGTCATCAATACTCATCCTTCAATCACCCTGCTGTGAGAATGACAGCAGCTGCAGAGACATTCCTGAATTTCCAGAATGTGCCTTAGAAGTGCAGCAGGTGTTTCATTCCTCCTAGAAGGGTTTCAAGATCACACTAAAGAACATTAAGCCACAGTCTAGAATAAGATGTTTTTATTCTCAGCATTTTAGGAGAAAAGAAACTGAATTATTCTGATGCCCAGAACCAAGAGTGTTAAAGCAGCATATGTTTTCCTGTCTTCTTGCACTCTGAAGAGCACTTTTTTGTTGCATGAGCAATGTTGAATCAGTCACAGAGTTCTTTTAAACTTTTCCCTTACCATTTTTGTTTGAAATGTGCATGTGCATTGTGGAAGTGCAAATGCTAACTTTTCTGTTTGCAGTATTACCAGTTAAAAGTTACAGATGCTCCTGTATTTTAACTGTAGCAGAGTTTAGCAAGTTTAAATAACGATAACAATTTTGCCATCAAATATTTCTCTTTGTTTTTTCAGTTATTTTTAGGACATAATTATCAACATAGTTCTGATACTTTACCTTAGGAAAATATCTGCCTCGTTTTACTTTGTTTTTCTTGGAAAAGTTAAGCAAAATTTTAACAAGACTGTCCTGGGTATCCTTCCCTTCCAACACATCCCCAGCTATTTGTCTCCCTTTGGCAGTTCCCTAACCCAAGTATTTCCCAAGTAAGTCTGTCTGCATACTCATTGTTGTACTGTAAGCAGATCTTTTGTTACTGTTTTCACAACACAGTGCAGATTGGTGCTTTAGGAACCATTAGGAACTCTAGAAGAGTGCGAAATTTAATTGACAATGTTAAGTTCTGATATTTTTTAAGTACTGAAAATTTTAGACATGATATTTTAAAATAATAAGCTTCATATGGCTCATTTCTTCAACTTCATCAGTTGATCCTCTAATAATAAGAAGCACTGGTGAATCCAGATGATAATTGTAGGAATCGTTTTTAATCTGATTTTTATTAACAATGATGCTATTTAGTATATCTTCTCAACAATTACAATGAAATGTAGATCACACTAAAAAAGTGTGTTTAGTTCACCTAGGAAACTTTTTTTTTTTTTTTTTTTTTTTTTTCCCTGATAAACTCTAGGTATGTTTTCATGAGATAAATTGAGATAGTGATATTTGGAAACTGTGATGTGTTGGCAGCCTGCAGAGCACCATTATGGCTCACAGCTTAAACTCCGTATGTGGCTTTGCCAGAATTGGTCTGAAGCAGAGAGTGCACATACCTAAACCTTTGGCTTTCTGTACCATTTCTTTACCATTAATTTAATGGAAGAGCAGACAACCTGCCACCATATGTTATAAATTTCTATATATGACTCTTCTTTTAAAAATGAAGAAGCTGACAATCTAAGGTTTTTCTCAGCAAACCTCACTTTGCTGGGAATTCAACTATAAGTACAACTAAGGGATATTCCATACTTCTGGAACGAACAACAAAGGACCAAACCTCTAAAAATAAAGGCAGACAATTAATCACTGGAGTAAACGGAAACTTTTTTTTTTTGACTAGGTGACCTTCAGAGGTCCCTTTTAACACCTAAAATTTCATGAATTTTTGTTTGTGTATTTACAAAACTAATGAGCTGATTTGCTAACTAACCTAGAGTGGAGGTACCAGCAAGATGGGGCTACAAATTGCTGGACTTGAATTGAAGACTCTTGAATGTAGGCTGTCTGTATGCAGAGCTATGGGAATAACAATACAGCAATTGTCCTATGGCTGTCCTTAAAAAAAAAAAAAAAAAAGAGGCAACAGTAGTTTCCATAGCTGATTTAAATTTTTTTTTTTATGACTTAGCAGAAAATTTTTAGTCTTTTTAATTTTTTTAAATTTTTTTTTTTAAATTTCATTTTTAAAAACAAAGACAAGATTTACATTGAATATCTCTCAAGAAGTTCTCTGTCTTTCTTAAAATCCTGGAATCATAGAATCTTTTATTTAGAAGGGACTTTAAAGGTCAACTAGTCCAACTCCCCTGCAGCAATCAGGGAAATCTGCAGCTAGGTCTGGTTGCTCAGAGGTTGCTAGCCTGACCCTGAATACTTCCACATTCCAAAATCCACAACCTCTCTGGGCAACTTGTTTCAGTGCTTCACTATCCTCATTGTAAACAAACTTATTGCTCATACCCAATCTAAATCTCCCCTATTTTAATCTGAAATGAATTCCAATTTTCTACACATATAGTTGGGGTCTCACCAGAGCAGAGTAGGGGGACACAACCACCTTCCTCACCCTGCTGGCCACACTGCTTTTGATGCAGTTTGGGATACAGTTGGCTGCGAGGGCACAGTTCTGCCTAGCTTGCCATCTACCAGTAGCCCCATATTCTTTTGGCAGGGCAGTCCTCCATCTTTTACTTCCCCAGCTTTCACTGATTGCGAATGTTGTCTCAACACAACTACAAGGCCTTGCACTTGTATTTATTGAAGCTCATGAGATTCTTCTGGGCCCACTGCTTGAACCTGAATAGATCTCTCTGGATGACATGCTATCCCTTGGGCATGTTGATCACACTCTACAGCTTGGTGTCATCCACAATTCTCTTGAGGGTGCACTTGATCCCATTGCTCACATCACTGATGAAGATATTAAAGAGTGTTGATCCCAGTAATAACCTCTGAGGGACCCCATTCATCACTGATTTCCATCAGGACATTGTGCTACTGACAACCATTCTTTGAGTATGATCTCATAACCAGATCTTTGTTCATCAAACAGTCCACCTATCAAATCTATATATTTTGAATTTGGAGAGAAGGATTTTGTGGGGGAGCATTTTGAAGGCCTTACTGAGCTCTAAATAGATGACATGAGTAGTTCTTTCCTTCTCCCTTGATGAATTTTCAAAATCATAGAAGGCCACTTGCTTTGTAAGGCAGGACCTGTCCTTGGTGAAATCATGATGGTTATTCCATACCACCTCCTTTTCTTTCATATACCTTCACATAGTTTCCAGGAGGACCTGCTCTGTGATCTTCCCTGGCACTCAGGTGAGGCTCATGGAGTGATAGTTCTCTGTGTTGTTCTTTCTACTCTTCTAAAAAATGGGTGTGATATTATTACCTTTTGTTCTTGTCAGACTTCACTTGACTACCATGACTTTTCAGATACCATTGAGAGTGGTCTGATGATGACAACAGCCAGTTCCCTCAGGATTCTGGGATGTGTCTCACTGGGACCCATAAAGATGTTCGGGCTCCTCAAGCAGTCATGAATGTGATCTTTGCTTACAGCTGCAGAGTCATTGCTCCCCTAGTGCCCGCTTTCCAACTCATCCATTTGAAGAGTGTATGATGAGCAGTTGCCAGTGATGATTGAGTTAAACAGCTGTTGGGTACTCAGCATTCTGCTTGTTACCAGCCTGCCTGTATTGTACACTAGGAGGGATATCTGGCATATCTCTAGAAATTTTTCTTGTTCTTGTTCTTCTTAATTCCCCTTGCAAGTCCCCTTCTATTTGGAACTTGGCCTTCCTGACCTCATCCTTACACAGACTAGCAGCATCCCTATACTCCTCCTAGGATACCTATTCCTGTTTCTACTCATTAAAATCACCTAATGGACCAGTGTACAATCAGTTTCATCACAGAGCCTTCTACCTTCTATGGTCATGTTCAAAGTGTTTAAATTAGTTTGTTTCAACATGCAGAAACATTTTTTTCTTTGATAACATGGGGCAAACTACATACAAAAGAACAAGAAATGCCTTGCTAAAAAAGAACTGATTTCTAATAAATAGCATTTCATTTACTGATGTAGTTGTAAGGTTTTCTTTTTATAATAGTTTGTCTTAGAAGGGATTCTTTTCAATAAAAAATAATATATATATATATGGATTATACTTTCTTGTATGTGCTTTTATCTGAATGTCACACAAATGTGCAGTTGAGCCATAATGCAGAATTCAAACATCAAGTGGAAGTTGTATCCTTAAGAAAAAAGCACACCCATTTGAATTCAACAGTCTGAACCTCATGAGTCTTTTAAACTGACACAAAAGGTTAGGAACTTCTATTTATTAATGACTATCAAACAGGATGTATGATGTCCCTGAGAGGGTATTCAGTGAACAACAAAGAATTGTCGTATTGGCCTTAATCCTAGCAAAGGGTATAGAATAAAAAACACCCCCAAAATATAGCACAGCTACAATTATGTTCTGTATTTTGCATGTGAATTTTAAAGACAGAAAATGATTCAAAGCCAATAAGGGAAATATTGTGACAAAAATGTAAACAGATACACCTGTTTGAATGTTACACTTAATTCTTGATGGAATTTAGTACTACACACACACTACTTCACTTCTGAAAGAGATTCAATATGGAGATAACTATATGGTGGTGCTTATGGCTAATTGCCATGAAAAACAAGAACTCACAGTGAAATAACACCATCTCTTATTATGATGTATTCAAGGCCGTGTAAACTGAGAACATCTTACTTCTATTTTTATCCAGGAAAAAAAGCCATGTTATAATTTCCATTACAAAGTTGTTAGATTGTTCAGAGTTTACACATGCAACAAATCAGAATGAGGAGAAAAGCAAGAACAAGGAGGTACTTCTTCAATTAGATGGATATATCCTCATAACAATGTCTTTAAAATCCAAAAAATGTTATTAATCAAAACCAAATTCTTATACAGAAAAGAAAATCTGAGGATGGAGAAAGCATCAGGAACCACAACTCAGTCACAGTCGAGTCAGTAATTATTAAACTGCATTTGAAGGGAGAAATCCAGCATATTTGATATCACCGTTGTTGCCTCCATCCCTGGAGGCATTCAAGGCCAGGCTGAATGTGGCTCTGGGCAGCCTGGTCTAGCAGTTGGCAACCCTGCATATAGCAGGGGGGTTAAAACCAGATGATCATTATGGTTCATTTCAATTCAGGCCGTTCTAAGATTCTATGATTGTACTGGGGGGTTTGAAGTCCTTTAGCCCTAGAATCTTGCCAGATTCTTTTCACATACTGTGGTGAGCAGCTACTTCTCTGCACAAAACTCTGTCTATGTCCATATCCTGCCTGATGCACATTCTAGCTTCAGGGCAAAGATTTAATAAATGTAAAACATTTCCAGCACTGAGCTATTGCTTGCTTTACAGTAAAAGAGTTTCTTTTCTCTCTTGCCTAATGAAAATGTTCCAAAATCTTAGTCTAATTCTTAGGTGAATTTGTTTTTTAATTCACCCTTTCCTTAAAAGTATGAGTTTATGTGTATGAGTTATCAGGAAACTATTGGGAAAAAGAAGAGTTAAGAAAATATTTCCATGAAAGATGAAAAAAATGTAAAAGAATACTGAAAAAAATCAACTATAGAAGAAATACATTTCCCAAAGCATAGAGAACAGGAACTAGCTGTTATTGCTACAGTTCACACCTTCTTTTTCTGGCAACTTTTGGTGACTTGCTGTTGGTAATGAGGGTTAGATTTTTCTACAAGAAGGAGATTTCTGTTGTCTGTTTCCAGATTGTATGTTGTCCACACCTTTTGTCTTCATTAGAATACTGCCAAGAATAGACTCAAACATCTCTGCAGCTTGAGTCTGGGGAGCAGGCATTTAAATTCCACACTGGAGGAGAGCTAACAGAGACCTAGAAGTTAGTGTAACAGTGCATATAGGTATATAAACTGTGAGAAGGACAGGAGGTAGGATAGACAGACTGACGGGATCTTCTCTGCATCTGAAGCGACAAGTGCCCAAACTGTCAACAAGGAAAAAGGGACAACTAGAGACTAGACTTAAGGGAAGGGTAGATGTAGACTTTCAAGATAGAAAGACTGAAAACACACATCTTCAGGCAACTGGAGTGTTCCTAGGTCTTGGACACCCACTACAAGGTTGTTGACATACAGGAGTGAGTGTGTTCAACAAACGGACTTCAGTAAAGCCACTGTCACTGTCCCTCACAACATCCTCATGGAGAATCTGGCTGCCCAAGGTTTGGATGGGCATACACTCTGCTGGCTGAAACACTGGCTGGATGGCCAGACCTGAAGAGTTGTGGTCAATGGAGTTAAATCCAGTTGGCGACTGGTCATGAGCGGCATGCCCCAGGGCTCAGTGCTGGGGCCACTTCTATCTAACATCTTCATTAATGAACTTGATGAGGGGATTGGGTGGACCCTCAGTAAGTTTGCAGGAGACACCAAGTTGTGAGGGAGTGTTGATCTGCCCGAGGGAAGAAAGGAACTACAGAGGAACCTGGATAGGCTGGATCAATGGGCCAAGGTTAACGACACGAGTTTCAGTAGGGTCAAGTGTCAGGTCACAACAACCCCAGGCTACCCTACCCTTGGGAGGAGTGGCTGGAAGGATGTCTGATTGAAAGGGACCTTGGTGTATTGATGGAAAGTTGGCTGAATATGAGCCAGCTTTGTGCTCAGGAGATAAGAAAGCCAATGGCATCCTGGCTTGTATCAGGAATGGCGTGGTGAGCAGGACTAAGGAAGTCATCCTGTCTCTATACTCGTCACTGTTGAGGCCTCACCTTGAGTACTGTATTCAGTTTTGGGCACCTCAGTACAGAGAGAACACTGAGGTGCTGGAGCAGGTCCAAAGATGGGCAACAAGGCTTGTGAAGGGCTTGGAGAATATGCCCTACAAGAAGAGACTGAAGGAACTGGGGCTGTTTAGTCTGGGGAAAACAAGACTGAGGGGAGACCTTATTGCTCTCATTCAATATCTGAAAGGTGCTTACAGTAAAAGCGGGGATGATCTCTTCTCACTGGTGACAAGACAAGGGGAAATGGCCTCAAGTTGCACCAGGGTAAGTTGGATATCATGAAAAACTTCTTTACAGAAAGGGTTGTTAAGCCCTGGAACAGGCTGCCCAGGGAGGAGGTTAAGTCACCATCCCTATAGCTTTTTGGATATGGTGCTCAGGGACATGATTTAGTGGAGGGATGTTAGGGTAGCATGGTTAGGTTGTGGTTGGACTCAATGACCTTTAAGGTCTTTTCCAACCTGAGTAATTCTACGACTCTATCATTCTATGATTAGGCCCCGTGAAGTCATGCAGATATTAACATTGCAGCTAACTTTTTCTTTATGAAATCTGATTTAAGTGATATAATGATTATCTTGTTAGTTAGTAATTAAAATTTAGAAACAGAAACTACAGAACTAAAAACTGCAAATGAAAGTGGAGGGGAAGACTAAGCTTTAGGGATGCTCATTTGAATTCTTTACAAATATGAAATTCTTCAGTTTGTTCTTTCTAAAATGTCCTTTATCAAGGCAGGTTTAATAAATAGAAGTCTTGGTACATTTTTAGCCTTTCTGTGTGCATTACAGTATTATTCTTTTATTTCTGACATTATTTCTGTTTGCTTGCTGTGTACTGCTACTGGAAGGAACATGAAAAATTCAGGAGTCCCAAAATGTATATAAATAATTTTCTCCAAATGTAATGTCTCTTATTCATTTTCATGAAAATGCAACAGATGCAAAGAGCACAATAATAAAAATTCAAGACCGAGTAAATTCTCTGCTACAAATTACTATTTTTCACCATAGTCACCACCATTAGTCATGCATTTTCACCACTGGTGAAGAAGAACCTACATGCTGCATTCATAAATAGCTGCATGGCTGCCTGGCTTGTCTTTCATGGTACTGTTGTCACTGCTGAAGTGCACCACACACTGACTCAGTGTGCTCACATCCACGTTCTCTCTGGTCTCCTTAAACATTCAGCAAGCATCAGTGGGTGCTATTTTTTCCCCATGGAGCAATTCAATTTCACATCTTTGTTTCATTTGCACTTCCTTGTCTGATGTCATTCTGTCAGGCTGCCCCTCTGCTGTCATCTGTCACATGGCAACTAAACATTGGTGAGAATGTTCTACCGTTACTGCTATGCCACCATTATCTGCTTCTGACATTGCTGGCCAGCAAAATGAAATAGGAAGTTCTTCCTTTGGAGCAATCTTTGTAGAAAATACTTCCATAGAAGTCACTAAGTTCAATGGAATCTTATTTTCACTAGTCTGAGCAATTTGCCATAAGAAAATTGATGTTTTATACAACTATATCATATTAGAAATTGTTTGTTTCACTACTGTAAATAGATCAAGATTTTACAAATTGTGATAGATCATTTCTGTTTTCTTCAAAAATGTTCTACTTTGAAATTCTTGTCTCTTGTCTACCATTTATTAAGAAGAAAGGTTTAAAGTTATTTTAATTTAACATGGCATTAATAATACTAAATATGAGGAATGCAACTTGTAATCAGAAATAGTATGATAATGATATGTGATAGTATTTGAAACAAATGTCTTGATTTTCCTTATAGATAATTGAATACAAAATTAAAATACAGAAAATTTTCAGGCATTCATTAACCTTATAGACATATATATATATGTATATATATAACCATATAGATTCAATGCAAAGCGCATCTGAGCCTTGACCACTCAAAAGACAGTCATGCTATATAGCACATGCAAAGAGACAAAATTGAAAACAAGACAGATGTTCCCTTTCCCGACATAAAATGTCCTTCATGTTGGATCTGGAATAGTTTCACTGTCATAGGTGGTTTAGAAATTAGCTTTAGAAATTAGAGATTGATGTTTGGATAGTAAATTTCTGGTTTTTGAAATTGGTACATAGAGTTTAACAGAAGCCTGAAATTCCTTTGATATTGAGATGTTCATTGTTTTTTATTTTGACTACATAAGTTAAATGTAATCTACTGTTTTTTAGACAGAGGCCATTCTAATTTGTTACAATTCCATTAGAATACAAGTTTATACCATATTTATCTTCTAAATATCTATTTATCTATCTTCTTCTATCTTCTAAGTGACAACACTTGCATCTACAGTTTAATTCTCAGCAAAATATATTTAAATTTTAAATAAAATGCTTAGACTTCCTTCTGTTCTCTGGAAAAAAAATACCTATAAATAGTGGCAGCCCATGAATTTTCAAGATGGACACACAGTCAGAATACGATGACAGAGAAAATGCAAAATGCATCACAAATTCTTTTGAAATATTGAAATTTAATAATAAATTTAATTCTGTAGATAAGGCTTTTACAGCAAATGTCAGTGAATCTTGATGCAGTAAGTGACAATGTGTTAAAAAGACACACTAGCTTGTTTTGAATTCTGACAGATAAGGAAGAATATTTCTTATAAAGATGGCTTTATGGTTCAAAATGAATTTTAGCAGACTGGGAGTACAAAATATTTATCTGTAGCTGCCATAATCATTATGGATCTGAGTATTAGATCTAAGGAAGTGTTGAACAACACTTACCCTGTACTTTAGCAACGTACGGCACTATAAGGAAAAATATGGACTTCACTATTATACTCCTATTTTGGAACTTGACAGGATTTCTCAATCAAAACAATTTGGGTTCATTTCACTAATTTACCAGTGTGCACTGGGAATGTCTTCTTTAATGAATGTCTTCTTTACTGAATTCACAATTTAAAAAACAGACCAGTGTTTACAGATAATTTATGTCTGTGGTGTAACATGTTACCGAATCACAGCAATTACTATTTTTATTGTAGTTATTTCAGTTTATATAATGCCCAGAGATTCTGGATAAGATTCTGATATGCTACACAGTTATTTCTCTACTGGCAAAATAATTATGCATACACTTTCAATATACTCAATTTAGTGATCACAAAACTGTTTCCATCCTATTAAATTTTGCTAGTCTATAAAACATAGCAGCTGAACATGGACAGAACATGGATAGCCTAGCAAGAATATCTTTTAGTTTGCACAAGCTCCTAAAATGCAAGGACTGCATAGGGAGAGTTACTTTATGCAGGCTAATATCAAGCCAGGGACTAACTGCTTAACAGCACAGCTGATTGCATCTTAATGCAATTCCTGCCAAGATTACTAGGCAGCCTTTAATTTACTTGTGTAGATATATCATCTGCCCTAATTAGTGTACAGCACAAACAAGCAAGAAAACATGAGACACTTTGTTTGTTATCCTGGACGCTTCTATGCTGTGAGCACCACTTTTGTTCCATGACAATTTGCTCTCACCCTTACTGAGCTGATCTGGCATAAGCATTTCTACATTTACATGACCAGCCAACTAGGAAACAATCTGATAGAAAAATATCCCTGGAAAAATAAAGGTGACTATTACTAAACTGGATGAAGTTCCTAAATCTGCTCACTATAAAACATTAGGTCCAAGAAGATGGAAGGGAAATCTAGCAGTTTAACTCTGTCACAGGAATCAGACCTAATTGCACCCACAGAAAGAGAAATGTGTCTCTTGCCTGAGGTCCACAAAGCAGGAAAATATTCAGTTATGCTGGACTCTGGTTTGTTTCTTTACTCAAGATCTCTGCCTATTTTGGTATTTTGGAAATTCTGATAAATCTGAGATCTTTACAAACTTCCGACATTTCTTCTAAAGAAATTCAGATTGCTGGTATCCTTGAGTATTATGATTATTTTTTCTATAATGGGTGAGATCACTGGAGATTTTACATAAAAATAAAACTATTTAGGAGGATGACCAAACAAATTGTATTATTAAAACTGGTATTGTACAGAATGGTCCATTAGTAAGGAAGAAAGTATGAGTTTTGAACAAGGAGTCTTTTTTAAAAAAAAAAAAAAAAAAAAATTATTTCTTATTTTTTTGTAAAGAGAAGATTTTGTTTTTACTGTTTAGCCAAGGTTATCATTGTTTCCCTTTTCTACAATATAACCAGATCTCTAATTCCCATTATGAGCCTGCCACAGCTAAATTAGACCATGATTTATTCAAAAAGTTCAAAGAAGTGAATTGCAGAACTCTCACAGGAAGTTAGGACTTTTTGTCTTGAAGTTCTTTCTTAATGTCTCTCATTTTCTCTCTTCACTACTTCCTGATCATTACAGTGCCATGGGAATCTGAGGTGGCGTGAAGTTAAGTGTTTAAATTCCCAAGAATTTTAGATGCAGTTTCTATTAAGGACAAATTATGCTGAAAGTCATAGTCTGAAGAGCCTTAAGCAAAGAAAAACCTTTAAGCAACTGATGACTTGTCATTCTGCATGTGTAGTGTGCAAACAGGCAATTATTTATAACAGCAGAAAAAAATGAATGCTAGCTTATTTTTGAACTGTTAACTTATAATTAGTTGAGTTTTGTAAGAAGATATTAAAAAATACACAATAGATTAACATATCTATACACAATATAGAAAAAATACACAATAGATAAATAACTTGTGATGATTAGCATCTTAAAGGGATCAGGTTATTCAGCTTTTCCTTTTGTGCAAAGCTATGGGATATACCCACAGTTCATTAAATGATAAAATATAAAGAAAAGCAATTGTACAGAAATATTGAAATCACAAGTCATGCCAGGTGGCACTCAACTCTTTAAGTTTTAGTGTCTATTGCTGCTGTTTGAAGAAGTTTAAAATACCCACATATACCTGATGGATATTGCAGAGGGTGTCCTGGACTCAACCAACACAGAAGCTCAAGTCCAGGGAGGGAAACTGTTAGGGCACCCCCAAAGGAACTGCACTTCTGGTTTTACAGTTATATCCCCCTTGAACTGAGTCTTGGTAGGAGACAGTGGGATGTTTCTTCAAACATCAACTCAGCTACTGAGGAAGAGCATGTTTTTCTAAAATAATATTTCCTTCTGTGTGCTATAATCACGCACACAATTTTTTATTAAAATCCAGCAGTATTTCCCTAAAAATAGACAGCCTAAATAGCTTAATAGCATCATCTTAAATACCATTTTATAGAGAAATAACAGGATCTGCTGTTCTGAATATCATTACTGGAAAAGAGTTCCATTCAATTCATTTGGTAACCTGTGGAAAATACCATTTATTAAATCAATTGAAATTCATACATGGACTTTTTCTTTGCATACTTAGCTGGAGACACAAAGTAAAATTTCCAGACTGCACAATATTCTGCTGATAAGAACTGGATTAAATTTGAAAATCTTATTAACAAAGGAAAAAAAAAAAGTGTCATTTTCATAAAAAAGGGAAAGACCGTGATCCTGTGATGTCTGTGCAAGGTATCACACAGATGCAGAGAAGTTTGTGCCAAATATAGGTCAATGCATTTTCAGGTTCAATAGACAAACTGAAAATTATAGTTCAGAGTAATTTTCCAGCCTTTTTACATGTACTCATTCTTTTCCCTTCAAAAAGCACATAGTTAGGTTTAAAGTTACATATCACAACTAGATGGAACTGAAATTCTTTTGAAATGTTACCACCACAATGAAAATAAAATTAAAAATGAATTTTATCTACAAACTCAAATCTTCTTTTTTTTTAGCTTTGTTTCATCTCTGAAACACTTTTTTTTCCCCCTTTTCTTCTTTAAATATTCTTTTTTTTCCCCTAACAGTTGCACTATAAGTTTGTTAAAAATAGGAACTTACAAGGGAAATATTGTCAGATCCTTCAAAGCAGTAGAAAAGTAGAACTATATTAAGAACCTGTCAAAAAGTGAAAATGAAGGAATATAAAATACCAGAATAATATAAAAATGTCTGTTTTTATTTCTTTGTTTTGAATGATGACATATTGAAATTGAAATGCTTTATGTCCTTCCACTAACTGCATAGAAAATTGTGACAGAGAACAGGACAATTGCTTCTGTAGATAAGTGTTAACCTGAACTTTGGTAAAATTAAGTCATGTCAGGCTTTTTTCTGTCTCTTTCTATACAACTTGCAGCAATCCTGTGTTATTATTTGAAATTTAATACTAAAATAGAAGAACATAAGATCACAGAATCCTTAGAGTTGGAAGGGACCTTTAAAGGTTATCTAAATATCTCATTCTTCTGTCTCTTTTTTTGTTTAACTTCTTTCACAGCAGCTTAATATTAGAGAAAAATAAATGAAATAACACAAAATGATCAGAAGTTCTGTAAAGGTAAAATTTCAGCATTTTCTGTTATTTCTCTTGTACAGTATGATCTAAACAGCTTGAAAATTTTGCTTCCTCCAGTGGATTTATTCTTCTTTTTAGGACATACTGATGGAGATTATTACTTTGTACTGGTTAGTTTTTTTCATTCTTCACAAGTCAATATATGTCTTGAAATTTTATATCTATAGGGTTATGAAAGCAGAATTGCCTTATTAATATTTATGTATGTTTATAATGTTTGATAGCTCCATAACATTTTATTTGTGAAATTTCAAAACTGAATTTCAGTGTACTTGCTGTTAATATTGTCAGTTATTCACTGTGCAGCTACTACAGAACTCTTCATAGCTGCAAATCAGTTCCAATGACATCAAGTGAAGCATACAGGAAATGAAGATCACGTCACCAGTAGTAGAATAGATCTAATATTACAGATAACCTGTGCCTTATTCACAAGGCAGCTTTCAATCACCTGGCATGGCATTTAGCCTTCTCTTCATATTCTATTTCCACTGACTTTTATTTTCTTTCCCAAAATCATAATAGACTTCCTCATCTCCTCTTCAAAAAGATTCCACAACTACTGCTTAGTGAATACTTTATATAAGGGCAGATAAGTTCCCTTGAAACAGATACTGTAAATACAGATGAAAAAAATAGGTATAAGCTGATTGTTCTAAATGATACAAAGGATTTCCTGGATAGTTTAAAGTTATTGTATCACAAAGCAGTTCTTCCACAGAGTTCAATCAACTCTTCAATCTCCCTATTTTATCGTTTCGTATTCCTGCTCCTGCCCAAATAAACAAGTTTCAAAAGCTGCAGATACCAGAAATGTAGCTCCAGATTTAATTTTTATGATTTTTTTAATTTCAGACTTGGACTATATTTGGACAGACACAGGGTAATTACCAAAACACTTTAACAGTGTTGGACTAAAGAGGTTATTTACATGTGGTAATCAAGAAGACACAGCGAGTTTTACAGAGATGAGAGAAATGAGTATTCATATGGCAAAAATTATGCAAGTATAGCATAAAAAATATCAACCTCAGAATATTTGATATTGGCTTCTTTGTAGAGCTTGTTGTAATATACCTTGTCCATATGTGTTATACAACACACATCTGTTAATTAGATGTTTTAAACAATGAAGTTGCTTCTCTCTTTTTCTCCAAATAGCCAATATGGCTTAATAGCTTACCCATTTTTCCTTTTCAGAAGAAAACAGCTGGCATGAGACGAAAAAATGCTTCACCTGAATGAAATGGCTTTTGTTGCTAACAAGAACAGATGCACTCGACTGCTGTCATCAGTACTGCACAAATAAACAAAAAGGCCTTGCCTTTTTCTTTGTGACTAATGCCACACAAGTCAGTGTAAGTGGCTCATTCACATACATTACCTGAAAGAAGATGAAATTACTATGTGTACGTAAAGACCATGTGCAGGCTGGAAAAACTATTCCAGTGCACAGACATACAGTCTTGTAAAGTACAATTACAGTCAGCATTTAACCTGTGGTACTTAAGCTGTGTTTAACATACAGAGATGGACAGATTTTATTTAATCAAGACTATTCTGATAGATGGATATGCTGCCAAGTACAGGAATTACTTGTATAATTAAATCCTATAATGAAATCATATTTTTCATCTTTGAATCATTTTACAGCTATTCTTAGACTTCAAATGCGATCAAGCCATCAGTACGCCTTACTAAAAACATTTCAAATGAATAAGCACATTAGATATTTTATATTGTTCTGACATTCTCAGTCTCTATATTTTTAATATTCCCAAACAAAAAATGTATAGTAGATACAGTGTAACAAGCATTCTTGAAATTAATAGTGGGAAATAAAGGGAACAAAAACCCCAAACAATAACTTCTTTACATCTGTCTTAATCTCTGAACAATCTGAAAAGTTTTCATTTCAATACTGTGGGAAGATCAGATTCAATACTGTCAGCCTCATAAGCTTGACAAAATAATTACGCTATTTCCATGCTTACACACACTTGTTCTTTGCACTGGTCACAGACATGGTTACGTATACTCGTTCTTAACACTAGTCATAGACATGCTTATGCATGCTCGTTCTTGTTACTATCTGCATTTTCATTTAGAACCACAGAAGCAAGCATGCAAAGACAATATTCAGTTTACCGAACAGGCTTCTGACCTCTTACTCTCCCTTAAAGCTTTGTCTCCTTTCTTCCAAGTGATAGTTGGCTTTGGAGAGGCTTGTGGCTTGCACTCAATGACAACTTCTTGGCCCTTGGTAATAATTATTGTTTTCCTCATTTGATTTAGTGGGAAAGTGGGAGCTGAAGCTGTTGGAAAGAAGCACATTAGCTCTACAGAAAATGTTCGTAGGTTTTCATTTCATTACATTCTAATAGTTTGGTTTGGAGTATAGAATTTTCATTTTTTGGTTTTGAAATGGCTGTAGCACAGATTAGATGGAATTGCAGAAGGTGTCTGAAATAACATTCAAGACTAGATGGTAGGTCTGTAAATTAATCAGGATATTAATTATAGAGATGTTATCCACATTAAAATTCTAAATTAAAATTGTTTTTTAAATCCAACAGCTTTAGAAATTGAATGCTACAGTTATTAAGCTACACCTTTTCTAAAATTTTTGGATTTCATAGAAGTAACAAGTTAAAAAGTAAAGTTATAGCAACTCCATAGCTATCTAAAATGAACTCCCTAGTGTTAATTCCTACAAATAATACTACTGTTAGAGCAATTGCATCGCTTTCCATTTTATTTATTTTTTTATTTATTTGTCTAAGTGCTGAGGATTGAAAAGTGAAAAATTTTTTACAGGGGTTGTTTAACCAATTTTCTTTTACAGGATATGTTTAAACCATTTTTTGAGAAGTCCCACTGATTATAGTGATAATGTCAAGATAATAAATGTGTCACACACACACACAAAATTATACAGCTATTACTGTAATGTCACAAGAAGAGAAAGTTGTAGGCACTGGAATGGGTTGTCCAAGGTGATGGTGGACTCTGTTCCTGGAAGTGTTCAAGAATGACGTGGCACAAAGGGATATGGTTTAGAAATGGGATGGTTGGACTTGAGGAGCTTGAAGGTGTTTTCTGTCATTAATTATTCCATGATTGTCTGTGAAATCATTTATTCATTTTTTAAGCTCCTTTTGGAAAAACTGAGACAAAAATTCCTCCTCTCCCCAAATATCTCACCCACACATGTAAGAACATCTCGTGCTTCATTGCCTCACATATGTAGAAATTTATTTCCATTATTTTGGGTAATTTTCGTAGCAGAGATATGTATATGGGTAATTTATTCTGTAATTTTCCCTTAAGAATCCAGAAAATTAAGCACAGCAGCTACTTTAAATCAGTATTATGTCTAAAATTAATCAGGGGCACAATTTCTGTAGTCAAAAAACAAAGGCCAATTTTGCTGTAGTGACCTGTACTGATGATATACAGAACACCAAAGAAAGTGTACAGCTACTTGATAAAATAGGCATAGGGAAAGAAAAACAAACAAACAAAAAATGGAATGAGAAAACTTTGTAACCAACAAGGATCACTTTCCTGACTGAATCTCAAAGAGCAATGCAAAGTGCTGGAAAGAGTGCAGCCTCTGATTGTGGCTCAGAGAAAGTGAATTTCTCAGAAGTTTGTCTCATTGTCCTATTGCATGTTATCACATCCTGATTTATACAAAGCTAGGGAGTGTTGGTAAGGCATGCTTCATGCTTTTCTTCAATAACTCCCTCTGTGAGCTTGCTTTTCTGAGAAAGCTTCATTTTC
Organism: Coturnix japonica; assembly: GCF_054131305.1. Classification (NCBI taxonomy): domain Eukaryota; kingdom Metazoa; phylum Chordata; class Aves; order Galliformes; family Phasianidae; genus Coturnix; species Coturnix japonica. The sequence continues at coordinate 166,983,041 of NC_140663.1, forward strand.
TGAGAAACATTACATAGTGTATTTTCCTTAGTGTGGGATACTAGCTGAAATGCTGCCAGTATTCAATCAGTCTTGGTGAATTTAAAGGAAATATTTAAATCTAATCTAATATAAGATCATATTTAATCACCTTTGATTAATGGCTCTGATAGAAGTAATATAAATAATAAAAAATTAAGCAGAGAGCAAAATGTTTAATATTCTTGTTTCTTTACTTGTACTTGCATTTGAGGAACTAACAATTATTTTCCATGTATTTTAATTTGCACACACCTAGATACTTGCAAAATATAACCAGGCTGTAACTTACAAAATAAAAAATACAATTAGTGGAAGAATATCTGCTCTCCCAGGTAATAAAGGGCTCAGTCACACATGAGTAATAAGAGGAAAAAGGAAGCCGCTTTTATCTGTTCTATGAAGCATGGACTGACAGAAGCTGTTCTTTATCATAAGATGCAAAGAAGAAATGTAATTAATAAACAGAATAAAAGGATTTTTTTTTGTTTTTTTTTTTTAAATACTCACCTAAAATCTTCAGCTCAGCACTGGCATAGATGGTGCCATACTTATTTTCTGCTAAGCACTGATACATTCCAGCATCTGAGATGTTCACAGTGCGGATCATCAGGACACTGTTAACCATCTCAATTCTGCTCTGTAATGAAATTAGAAAGAATAAGGCACAGGGAAAAAATATAGGTACTGCTAAAGTAAAATAAAGCTCAGCAACTGACTTCCTTGGGCTTACTTTCCTCTTGCTATCTATAAAACAATAAAACAGATGATGCAGGTCAGGAAAACTTCGAAGAACTTTTGAAAGGAAATATTGTCCTATGCTTGCTGTTGTCTATTTTTTTTTTTTTTTTTAACTGGTGCTGTCATCATAATGTGATTTTTAAAAGCAGTTCAACATGGTAGCTTTAATGATATGAGGAGTCAGTTGTGGGTGAGTAGAACATATATGATGATCTTCAAATCGCTTATGAATGATTTCAGTCATGCCACTATTTTTCACTAAAGTAGACACAGAAGATTGTTTGAATGAGTGGAAGAATTTGATTGCAAATTTCTTGTTTGAAAGGTAAGGTAATTGAAAATAATTACCATAGAGGTAAGAGAAAGTCATAAATAGCTATTTATGGGTATGTGTACTTCATGGAACTGCATAAGGAATAATTTGAACCGCTATAAAACACCAGGTTTCATTACTATGTTTGTTGGTCTTGTTAAAGATTACTGAAAAAGTGTGTCAAAATGCAGAAAAAACTATGAAGAAGTATTCTCTTGGTTGTAAACCTTTAATTTTAAATGAAATTAAAAGTCTGATGCAACTGATGATTTAGAAAATCAGAAAGCCAAAAAGTATAGAAACTTATTTAACTTCAGTTCAAGGACTGGTAGCTTCCTCTAAAAGGCAGAAAAATATAAAATAAAGGCATATAACCTTATTATCAGTGCTTCATATCTTCAAAATAAACTATCTTTGCTTTCTCATTCTTTGCATAATTGGTTGATGCTCACAGATGAAAGCCAGAGTCTTTCACAGAGAAGAAAGATATTGCATCCTTTAAATTCATAAATTCTTTCTGTGAGTACTTTTACAAATGGAGAAATTTTCTTCCAGGATTGAACAGCTTTATTTTAATCGGGGGGGGGGGGGGAGGGAAACAGAAAAAAGAAAACATGTGCCTCCGGTGGCGCAGTGGTAGGAACGCCACTTTGCAACACCGGAGGCCCGGGTTCGAATCTTCCCTGTGGTGCAAGTGGTAGAAGTGCCACTCTGCTACACAGGAGGCTCAAATCTCGGGGATTGGACTCAATGATCTCTAAGGTCCCTTCCAACCTGCACATGTGAATGGCAGTGATGTGGTGATTATTCACCTAGAAAAACAGAAAAAAAAGTAAAACAAATGACAGGCCAGGGCCTAAGCTTTTTTTTAAAAGAAAAGAGAATTTTATCTAGATCTGATTTTAGAATATACCAGGTGCATGTATTAAAGATTTTACATTCTTGGAACATTTTAATGGCGTTGATGGTGAGTTCGGAAGACAATTAGAGGAGTTGAAAACTGATGAAAATAGAGCCATCTTTATCCTTGTTAATAGCTTTCAAATGTTTTGATGAGTACAAATTAAATATGCTATGCAGCAAATAACCTATCACTGGTGGAGATGTGCAGTGGTCTTGTTAAGCAAAGACAGTCCTTGTCTGAGTTGTTACCCTCTAACATAATAAAAAGAAAGAAAAATTCTACTTCCCATATACTTTTTAACTAGGGAGAATTACTAATGATTGCAATTCTATGTTAAGTTGAATCAGAGGGAACAAATGTTTAGAACTTGTCATTATAATTACACTTCAGAAACTAATAGAGAAAGCACTCATTTCTGAAGTACTTTACAGAATATTAATTAAACTTATCTGTATTAAATGAGAAACATGCAGCATACTGTTGACACCATATCTAATGTACCTGTGGCCAGAGAGGAACTCCATTTTTCAGCCAACGATATGTGGGCCTCGGCTTTCCAGTGGCTTTACATTCCCATCTTAGCTGTTCCCCACTGTCTAATTCAGTATCGTTAAGTTTCTCCACCCACTGTGGGTAGGCTGCAAGAAAAATATACCACACTATGAATAAAGAATATTGACTAATAAGTGTGTAGCAGATGTGCAAAGATCTAAGCAGTTAAAGAAATTGAATTATATTTTTTACGAAGTCTATGCCTCAAAAATAAACATAATTAAACAAGCAGCAAAATCCAAAAGAGGAAGTATGAAAATTATGAAATGAAACTACTTAACTTGAAAGGAAATACTGTAATGGCATCAGGCAGTGAGCAGTACCATAACCAAGAATAGACAGTCTGTCTGATTTAATAAGGTCCAGAGGATTGAATTAGAGTAATACATAATAATGTGTTCATTATGACTGGATTTAAGAACATTTCCTTTGTAATCATAATACAATAATTAGTAACAATGCAAGATCTAAACTATTTAAATTTTAGTAACTATGTGAATTATTACAGTTTCTAAGTTTCTTGTGTGTAATTCATATTTCATGAGAGAAAATGCTTTTGATGCTTTTAAGAACAAAACCCACATAGGATTTCCAACATTCATCACAAACTCACTAACATGATTTGTATAGCAAGTCAATGCTGAATTTATTTATTTATTTATTTATTTATTTATTAAGGCAGTCTGTTGTTAGCCATATATGTGATCATTAATATCTGAATTTCACGTATTAAGAAGGGAGTAATAATAATAGTAATAGTCTTGTGTGGGTTGGAAGGGACCTTAGAGATCATCGAGTCCAACTCCCGGGATTCGAGCCTCTGTGCTGCAGAGCGGCACTTCTACCACTTGCGCCACAGGGGGGATTTGAACCCTGGGCCCTGGTGTTGCAAGGCGGTATTCCTACCACTTGCGCCACCGGGGCACAAGTATTTTTGTAGAGATGCAAATCTTCAGTTCAGTGATCAATAAGGCATCTGTTTATAGGACTGTACCATTTAGAAAACTTTATATGAGTCAGTGAGGAATTGATATATTCATTAAAAATATATTTGCTTAAAAGACACATTGTAGGTTGTCATGTAACAGCATTAATTTTCCTAACAAAGAAGGTAAGAAGAACAAAAAAGATCAAACTTATTAACTTAAAAATACTGGATAGATGTATTTTAAATGGTAGAGAATAAATAGGTAATGACCTCATTTTCAAAGGAATATAAAATTCTTCTACTTCAATTAAGTAGAAATTCAGTTCTGTCATGACAGATTCTTTGCTTTGATTGTTGGATAATTGATAATGTGTTTAAATGTGAGGAACCATGTTTAAAATAAATCTTTAAATCTAGCTGCCATTTCACAGGTCTCCAATCAAAGATATGAAAAGGTATGAGCAAGCATGACAGGTGACACACTTCTTGTAGCTTACATCTCATGCAAGTATTACAGAGACAGTGAATATCATTCTTAAGCAGTCTATCATTCTTAAGCAGAGAATAGTCTGCATCAAAGTCCCTGACCAGATAGTTGTCAGAAACTGGACATGTGTCATAAAAAGAATCACTCCTTTCTCTTTTACTGGGAGAAAACAAATACAAAATAGACCCAGCCTCGGTTCCATACCATGGCCAAACCAACTGCTTCCACCTTCTTTATTCTCATTATTGTCAAGGTATGCTTCATAAATGTTCCTCTGCACTGAATCACTGGATTCTTATGTTAATCAAAAGATCCCATGTAGAACTTGAGAGCAGTCTGTAGGAGGCCCTGCTGACTGGTTGTGTACTAATTGTCCTAAAAACATAATTCAATTACATTGTTTAGCTGATACTGTTTTGGAGTGTTTCAATATGAACAAGACCATTAAAAATTAAAGAGTGAGCCTGATTACAGTTAAGTACTGCCTTACCAATCCTGATTCCACTGGTCTCTACTATTCTGATAGCATAGTCATGGCATGGGCAAATCATAATTGTACAGTCTGTTAGTATCAGATTTTTTCTTGTTACATGGAGTATTTTTACCCCAGCCTTTCCACCCCTCCCCCACCCCACCCGTTTTTGTTTTTTTTTGTTGTTGTTTTTTTTTCCTTTCTCCTTATTGCAGCCTTAGTAGCCTTTGGATTCAGAATTTTCAAGTTTTCTATCAGCAAAGATGATGACTCAGAATTTCTCTCCTTTAAGTGAAGCAAAAGATTTCAAAATAAAATGGTAAAGCAATATGTAGACGTAACAGGAACAGAGCTAAATGCATAACTAAAACAAACAGCATATATTTTGGATTCTTGTCCTCTCCATGTTATTCTTACTTTGGCAGAAAAACAGGGTTCACTTCTTGCTCATTAGCAAGATCTTTTCTGCATAAAATCTTAACACTTGTTCCCAAACACTGTCAATAATTAGAAGAGAAAAATATGAAATGTTTAACTGGATTTATGAACTCTGACTGAATGTATTATGTTCTCAAAAAAAAAAAAAAAAAAAAAAAAGTAAGCGTTGTTCTGATATACATGCAGGCAAAGAAATCCTCATATTATTATTATTATTATTATTATTATTATTATTATTATTATTATTATTATTATTATTATTATTATTATTATTATTACTATTATAAACGTAATATTTACATTTGGGGAAAAACATACATGTTTGACAGTTGTTATCTCTTCAGTGAAGAATTTGGAGGGTAAATGTAAGAGCAGAATGATGTGTTTTACTATTCAGTGGCCTTCATGGGTACTGTGCTATAACTTTCTACAGGGCTGCAAAAATTTTGAAATCAGTGTCCACCCTGTGATTTATTTAATGTTGTGTTTCTCCATATTTTTGAGGATGTAAAAATATTTTATAAAAACACCTTGGCAATAAAACACCACGATTAGAGGCCAGTTATTATATCCTCTGTTTATAAAAGTTAAATTGCAGAAAAGTCAGCCTACTTTTCCAAATAATTAAAAAGAAAATGGCTGAAAGAATATTTATGAGAAAATTCTATGTAGAAAAATGACTTCTTGCAGTGTCCTAAAGCGTGAATGTGAGCCTGGGGTGAAAGAAATTCATTTTCTGAAAATATAAAGGAGAAGAAAAATATGTGAGAAAGCTAAGATATCTTTTCCTCTTTAGCCAGTTTCAGTATAAGTATCTGGGGCTAACATACAGTGATATTGGTGGATTTTAATCCATACCGTTTTTATAAAGAAGTTATTAAAATGGTTTTAAAATTTGGATGGTCCATTACAGCACTTCACAGAATATTCCTGCCCTTGACTGCTTATTCCACTGCCACATTATGTGCCAGCAGAGCTGCTTCTATGATACTGCTGTGAGCAAGATCAAGGAACTGATCCAGATGAAAGGAAAATAGGAAGGAAAAGTTTTCTCACAGTCTGTTCACATCACCACTCTCTGCTGATACTAGTGAGTAGGTAACATATAAGCAAACCCAGCAGGTTCAGAGAGAGAAAAAAGCAGGGACTGCACAGAGCAGTTGCCATTGGGAACATGCAAGTAGTTTGAAGTTGTGGAGGAGCCATGACTTCAAAATGTTAACGTTCAATTTCTCCACTCAATTTATGTCTTTTGCACTCTCATCTATTAATCATATTCAGCTTGAATAAAATTTCACGTAAATGACAAGTATGAGTGGATCACCTGGGAAAACCAGAGTTCTCAAAAATAGGTTGCAGTCAAGTGTATGAAGATGCCTTGCATTATCAAAATTATGTTTTTAATGGCTTTGTCATGTCTGCAGCTGAATTTTCCCCAAGTGCTGGGATTACATCAATCTTAAATTGTCAGCAACTGAAATACCACTTTCTGAACACCTGAAGTGTCAGTTGTGTCAAGCAGTCATGGTATATCTGGATTGCAGAACCAGGTAAGAGATAAAAAATCAGTAGTTTCTGACTAAATCTGAACAGACAGGCAGACTTAGTGCCCTGGACTTTCACCAAAACACTCTGTGACTACCCAGATTGGATGTAATTGATGAAATGAAGATTCAAACAGACATCTTGTTCCAACAGAGGCATGCAGATAGTGAGACCACTACGTGACACAACTGGTCCTACAGTCTGTTCTAGAATTTTTACAAGAACTCTCTGGTAGGAATGATGGTCTACATCTGAATTTCTGAGTTAAAACACATCATTGTTTTCTAGAGCAGTAAGATGCAAAAATGAACTTTTAAGTAAAACTATTAATGCTGACTATTGTTATGAACAAAAGGTGCATGAGCAAATACCATTTTGAGTAAGCCTCCTATATCCTGATGCAATATCTCTCAACAAAAGAGGCTGATAACTTTGTAAAATAAACTCTTGCTAAACATTCTGTGTTGAAAAACTTTCTTATCAACCATCTTGTATGCTTTGGAATGAGACTGTCAGGGTTTGTAGAACATGAATGCTATTTTCAGGAGTCTCTGATGCAAGAGGTTCATTGGGGAGTACTTCATCTCCAGTCCAAGAAAAGTTACGTTAGGGAGCTATTAACAGTTTTTATTTCTTCTTCTGCTCTGCGGAAGGTTGCTGTCAGTCTCCTTCACTTAACAGTGACTCTGTCACCTGCTCTGAACTTGCTTCCTGCTAAGACAGATATGTAAAACTTTGATTCATATACTGTTTTGAATTATGTATAAGATTATCTAAAAGATAGTAGTAGACTTTCCATAACAGAAATATATGTGTTTCATATAGCTGTGAAACAGATAAATTAGATCATTTGAAGTAGATCCCTTTCTGTAATGTTTGTTAGGAAAAGGAGGTATGTCTTTAAACTAAAAGAAGGTAGATTTAGATTTAGGGAGAAATTTTTTTATTACTCAGAGTAGGGTGAGGCACTGGCACAGGTTTCCCAGAGAGCTGTGGTGGGTGTCCTGGAGACATTCAAGGTCAGGCTGAATGGGGCACTGAGCACCTGATCTAACTGTAGGCATTCCTGCTCATCACAGGGGAGCTGGCCTGGATTACATTTAATCCAACTCAAAAGATTCTGCAATTCCATGATTTTAAGAAAGACAAGAAACTTCTAAAGAATCAAGTGGAGGGCCACAGAGGTTACTGGGGCCTGAAAGCATCTCCTTTTTGAGGAAAGGCTGAGAGACCTGGGACTGTTCAGCCTAGAGAAGACTGGAAGGGGGTCTTATCAACACCTACGCCAATATCTGATGGGAGACTGTCAAATGGATGGGGGCAGGCTCCTTTCAGTTGCTCCCAGTGACAGCATAAGGGGCAATAGGGATAAAATGCAACACAGGAAATTCCACAAGAATGTGCAAAATAACTTCTTTGCTGTGGGAGTGACAGAGCACTGCAGCAGACTGCCCAAAGCAATTGTGGTGTGTCCTTCTCTGGGCACATTCTTGTGCAACCTACTGTTCAACCTACTGTAGGGTATCTGCTTTAACAGGAGTTTGGACTAGGTGATCTCCAGATGTCCCTTCCAATCCGTGATTTTTCTGTGAAAAAGTATAGACTTTTCAAATTCTAACAAAACTTTTAAAAAAGAAAACAACACAAAGGAATCTGGAAAAATGACATATTAAGATATTTTTTTGAGGAAGTCAATTTCATTCATAATTCAGGCTTCAATTCCTTACTAGGAAACAAAGATATATATCTTAATTCAATAATAATGATTTCATTTTTGAAGAAATTTATTCATTTTTACTGGATCTTAGCACCCTTCATATATAATAAAATCCTTGGACAAAGCATTTCAGGCTAATACCGTGTGCAGTTACACTTACTGTACACTTGTAGCTGTCCTCTGAAGACATTCCTTCCACGTGAGTTTTCAGCTTTACATTCATACATCCCTGCATCCTCTAGCTGCACATTAGGTATTTCAAGCACAGCTTGGGATTTTCTCAGACGGGCTTTACTTGGATTATGACCATTAACTTTCTTCCAAGAGATTGTTGGAACAGGGCTGAAATATTTAGTAAAATTTCTGTTAGCACTCTTTCACTAACAAGAATGAAGATTCTGTGATCTGGTAGTTTAAACATTTAATAACCTAAGGAGCATTAAAATATAACCACATTGAAGTTCATATATGCTTGATATAGCTCTGTTTCTGCAGGGAATTTTTAACTAATGGTTTGTTACATGGAATTTGTTTCATCCACAAGGGAGGCCAAGATTTTATTGAGATCAAGTAAATCATTAGAAGTGCTCTCTTTAGAGCTTCTTCAGAACTCTAAGCTTTACTCCTGAACATTTTCACTCTGTAGGTAAAAGAAAATAGAAACTTCAAACCCTGGATGAGCTGAGAAAATTCCACCACTTACTGATTTTCCTACCATGAACCTGCAGTCTTGGAGTTCAGTAAGTGACACATCTGTCTACATGTGGGATTTCAATAACACTGTACCTTAGGTAATTTAAAGTGACCAAAGTCTTGCAGACCTCTACTGTTATAATATTATTTAATTAATTATAAAACTAGTTTGGTAGAGTTCATACTTTTGGTGCTACCGCTTCTGACTGAATTACATACTTGTTCCCTAGAGTGCAAGGTAGCTTTCACAGAGGACTCTGGGGAAGCTCAGATATGTCATTTGCAATCATGTGGAGGGAAGAACTATATTAGTTAGTGCTAGACTTAATTCAGCTTTATTTTTAAACCAGAAACTCCTCAGTTATTTTACAGGATTTTTCTTCCATGGTTTTCTAGTATTATCTAAATATAGTAATGGAAAATGAGGAGGAAAACAAACAAACAAACAAACAAAAAAACCCCTGTCCTTATTGTTTGATTGTGAGCTAAGAGCTATACTACATCAGATATTCTAAAAGGGGTGGACATCATAAGAAAGAATGCAATGATTACATACCGTTTATTTTTCATAAAAATATCTTGGATTTATTTGAATTGCTTTCAAGTCTTAAATTGGATATAAATACATTTGGATCTTGTGGAACTTTAGATAAGGATACACTTAGCAGAGATTGAAATTTAAAGAATCTACTCACTTTTACTATATTTTGCTCTATTCGGTTGATGGGATTTGCTACAGTTGTGTGAAGCTGCAGTAAAAATAACAAAAAACACTTTTCCCAATATTTAAAGCTGTCCAATTTGAGATACAACAAATACAGACATGGAAACCATTGAAGTTTATGGTTCTAGCTATTACTCATCCAGTGAAAAATTGGGAAGTGAAAAAATGAAGTTGGGATCAGGCTTTCAGCAGAGTTGCTCCAAATTCAAATGCCTTATTGAGATTCAAAATATTCATAGACTTCTGACTGTAAGATGTTACTATCTACTGAATGCCACAGATTATTGAAATTCACTGAGTCTAGATGCACAGCAACCTTCACAAAGTTTGTATGTTGGCTAATGTACAGTTTCTGGAATTGTATCCACTATTTGTTTGAATATATCAAATACATAATAATTTAATTGCTTGTTGTTTTTATTACTTGCCAAAAGTTATTTCATTTTGAGCATGTTTGCATTAATCTCTAAGATTTAGTTCCTACAATAGCTCTCTGTTCTTTCAAAATGTTCCTTTATGACTGGTCCCCACAGAAGAAATGCATGAAGAATTTTTCATTTTTATCTAACAGAAGTACTTCATCCTGTTTCATTTTTAATACCAAGAATAAAAAAATACCTCTGTCTCTATAGAGAACTTATAAAACCTACTGTTTTTCTCTTTTCCATTTGATTTTCCATGTGCATTCATGGCTACATATTTTGATTTGCTAACAAAATGCAAGTAGCTACCAAATTATAGAATCATAGGATGGCTTGGGTTGGAAGGAACGTCAAATATCATCAACCTCCAGTCCTCCTGCTGCAGGCAGGGCCACCAATATCCACTATTAATACTAGACCAGGCTGCACAGGGCCCCATTCAACCTGGCCTTGAACACCTCCATGGATGGGGTATCCTCTCTGGGCATCCTATTTCAGCGTCTCACCACTCTCATAGTAAAGAAATTCCCCTTGACATCCAACCTAAATCCTTACTCCTTCAACTTAAAAACATTTCCCCTTGTCCTGCTATTGTGTACCCTTTTGAAGAGTTGACTCCCCTCCTGTTTATAGGCTCCCTTTACATACTGGAAGGAATTATTTCAGTGTGTTAGAAATAGCACAAAATAAATATTTTAATTTTTTCCCTATTTCTAATTCCACATTTCACACTGATGCTCAAAGTTAGTCTTTGATTAGTGACTTCGTGGAGATTTCATAACTACTGTATTGGATTCATCCGGGAGTATAAACTGTTTATATGCTTGAATTCTTTTTATATATAATATAATTATGCCATGTTTACTGGCTGCAAAACACCACTACTAGCCAGACAAACATTAAGTAACCATTACTGACTGCAAGACTAGTGTACAGTATAAATTCTTCATGCTGATACAGTGCAGTACTATTCAGCAGCTTCTGTTTTATGAATGATTTAAGTTGGCAGGTATACCCTACTTGGCACCAAAATATTGCCATGATTGTTGCCCATAATTCAAGCCTTCTATCCTACTGACAGTAAAAACAATGAGGGAAAATAAATAAATAAATAAATATATAAATATATAAATATTTGTTCTATTGCCTTGGAAGAAAACCGGTTCAGTACCTTGGAATGGTAAATTTTCTGTCATGGTATATATTTCCATGAAACAATGAACGTATAAGCCTTCAATGCTGTCTCATTTAGCCGTTAGAAGATTATTCTGAAAATGAAGTGTTTAAAAATTTTCCTTTAAATTTATTTTAAATGTTTGAAATTTGCTTTAGTGTATACTGCAGAAAATAAGTGTGTCTAATACAGAAACTAAAAAAGAAAGATATTCTCTGGGTCATTAGGAAACGTCTTATTTATTTATTTATTTATTTATTTATTTATTATTCTCAGTGTGAAGTAGTAACTGGAATTTTTCAAGGAGGAAGAATTACTTTAGTGTGCACATTTAAGGATTTCCAAAGGAAAGTACACTGAAACAGCAAATCATTATTCACAGACATCTTGTAGCTCTGCTTAAAGAAGCTTATTATTTTCCTTGCAAAACTCACAAGTGAGGCATGAATTCTACATCTGAAATAAAAATATATCTATACCTGTTTCTCCTTTGTGACTCATGTGAATATAAATTGAAAGAATGAAAAATATCTGAGCAAGGATGTGAAAGAATAAAACTATGACTGTTATAGAAAACTCACAAAATCTACCATGAAAGCTAACTAACATCTGTGCATATTGTTCATCTTTTCAAATGATCCACAGCTTCATTTATTTATTTTTAAAACAACTGACAATAAAAGCATCACACTGAGTTTAATATAACACGTGACATTTTAAAATTTTATAATAATTATAATACATTTTTATTTTGTGTCTAAGCAGATAATGCATGGGAATATTGCTTACTTGTTGTGTAGGTAAAACTGCTCACATTTAATTCCTATGAGTACTTTAGTATAACTTTCAGTTAAGTTAAAAGACAAGATTTCTTCTCACTTTTGGAAGGTTTTGAATCTTGCTGGCAAATCTTAGCATCACTGGGAAAAGAAAATAAAAAAAAAAACAACTAATGAATCCTACTTCCTAAGTACCATTATTAACCTTCCTATTTATTTGAGCTGAAAAAAAATCAAAGTGGTCATCTGTGACTGTGAAAGCAGGTTTTTTTCACTTTGAATTTTACAAAACGTAAGTTATACTTTTGTATTATATCTAGAACAAATTGTAAGTGTAACATTTCAGCAAAACATTACTTAGGGTAAATGCTGTTGAATTTGTTGGGAATATTCATAAGTCTCATTAAAAACAGAAATGCTATGAAAAACATATATGATGAAATTTTATGCAATTGTTTACCAAATTACTCTGAAATATGTATCTGGCAATTTAAAATACCTTTTCAGTGGATCTAAGATCCTAATTTTCAGTTGTGTATTAAATATTTTTTTCAATTTGTGGTTGTTGCAAAATATCATTCTCCTTTGAAATATTTTATTTTCTACTGAAGTTTCAAATCCTGTCCACACTATAATATTTTACTGGGCATCACTGTTCTGAGTGATTCCTTCAGTTATTATGTGAGGCTGTGTTCACAAAATAATATATCTTGAAAAGCTCTTTATGCCTGTGCATTTAAGATTAGAAAAGAACAGTTTGTCCTTATGCCCTCCAGCTTACCTTCAAATTATTTTGGTCTGATTTTGTAGGATTAAAATGTTGAGGAATATCCTGAATTGTTTTCCATCACTTTCTACTTTCTAGAGATGAATATTAAATATTCACAGTTTTGGGGTTTTTTTTTTTTCTGTTTTTTTTTTTTTTGTTTGTTTGTTTGTTTTTTAATCTTAAGCTTATCCATATAATTCTGTTCTGATCAGATACTGAAAAATAGGAGACTAATTTATATATCTATACAAAGTGGAATCACAGAATCATAGCACTGTTTGTGTTGGAAGAGACATTTAAAGGACATTCCACCTCCCCTGCAATTAATAGGGATATCCACAGCTAGATCAGGGGCTCAGAGCCCTGTCCAACCTTACCTTGAATGTCTCTAGGGATCGGGCATCTACCACCTTCCTAGGCAATCTGTTCCATTTTGTCTCTACATTTAGAAGTTAGATTAGCATTTACTAATCTAGCATTTACTCTTAGAGAAATCATAGCACCAAGGCCAGGTAATGACAAATTTACTGTAAAATGCTGAACAGTGCCTTCTGTGGATTCCTCCTTGGTCATATTGCAAAATTCATTACTATGCTTTCATTGAATAATGGATGTTACGTCATGGAATAGAGAAGCAATGAATGTGCTACTACTATCATACTACTTATCGTAGTAAGTTCATTTTTACCCTCATGTATCCAGGATTTCTTTTTTTATATCCTAGACTTTGTATCATCCCTACCTTAATTTGTTGGCTGGAGATGCTTTGAAGTGGACATATTGTTATAAATTTATAAATTGATAAAGACATAAAAAACAGTTAAGATGTCACAAATCATTGATTTGAATATGGTTATTTCAAGAGCATATGAGGAATCTTGAAAAGTAAAAATATTATATGGTATCTGTTGTGTGATTAAAGGAGATAATGCATGAAGAATCTACAAATTTAATCTAGAGGACACAAAATTCTTTAACTCAGAAAGTTTTTAAAAAAGGTGATGTTTTTGTTGTTCATATGGATTCTCAGCCATGGTATCATTGAAGCACTCTTTTTTTACCTTATGTATAAGCACTTTTCACTTGGGTTTCCATGCTATTTTCCATTGTCTCAAACTGTGGACAGTCAGATTTTCTGTAGCTGGCACATTAACCTAGAATTTCTAAACTTTGATTTAAAGGTATGCATAAAGATCAGCCCCAGAGGACTGAAGTATCAGTCTTATCTTTTCTTCCAAGATCAACAGATCTACCACAAGGGTCTACCACATATAAATCCAGTGTATGGAGAGTACGAGATGTCTTTGAATATGCTGATCTGCTATGGAGAGTGAAGACAGCGAGCATGATGACTTCTAGTTTTAGGGCTTTTGTACAACACAGTACTATATGAATTTATTTACGGACAGTACTGAAAAGAAGCGGCAGAGGTAAATATGAGTTAACTATTATTGATAAATGTAAGAAATCCTTTCCTTCTGAACCTTTCAACTTCCGACACAGAGATAAATCCGGTGTATGTGCTTCTGGATAGTGCATATGTGATGTAAATGGAAGCAAGCAGGTTTCTATAGTATAAGCATTTCATTCTTGCCCTCAATTTAAAGGCCACCTTTGCATAGAAGCTACAAGCAAGCATTTACAAAAATTCTTCTTCATCTTTTATTATAAATCAGGGTTGTCTAAATTACCACAGTTTTAGATACATTTGCAAGTTTTCTTTGATGGTCCTCAGAGAGAGAGGGAACTGGTAATACTGATTCTTCATGACTGACGTCCTATTGAGAGGAACTTGCAGCTTGCTAGGGTTGAATTTTATTTTATTTTATTTTTTTTTCCCATTCTCCTAATGTCATATGATAGAAACAATTAAATCTAAATATAAAAATGTAAATATGAAGCATTTAGTCAGAGTGAGGCAAAATGAGGCCTGGGAGTACGTCCTGGGATTTACTAAAGAATCTTTTTACAATACTATGAATGACTGTGATATTTGTAACAGCATTATAAGGTCTATTCAAGGGAAAATCTACTTGAAGGAGGGTAGAAATCAATCTCACTCAAAAAATAGGAACTAAATCCAATCCTACTCTAGCATCTAATTATCTCAATTCTTATTCAGTATAAATTAAAAATGAACTTTAAATTGATGAAAGTCTTAGATTTATTTGACATTAAGTGTTTTCACTATGGAAGGGGAATAAATCTTAGATCTGCTCCTGTTTTATATAAAAAAACTGAGTATGAAGGAGGCATGTTCGCATTAAAAAAGGTTCCTTCTTCACATCAAAAGTTTGTCTCCAGGTGGAAGGACATCTCTACAAGTAAAAATGACGAACACTGTTTTACTGAGTGTACTCATTTCCCTCTTGGGATTGTTTTGTTATCAATGAATGTTCAGAGTAGCTTTCACAGCTTCCAGATTTGGCACTTGAATTAACTAATTAACAAAAACTGCTTTCAAAAGTGAGAAGTGGTGTGAAAGGGCATGAAGGAGCATGATTTTCTGTCATATGGGATTTAGGAACATATACTTCTATATGAATTTTTTTTCTCTAGCTTTCAGTATAATGTTAGTCAAGTCTTTTCACTATTTTATGTTGAAATTTCCATGTTATAAGAAGAGGAAGCAGACATTATACAGATCTGTGATCTGTACATGAAAAGATAAGTTTTGAAATTGAAAGCAAATTGCTATCTGTGGAATTCTGCATTATGTTTTGTATAACATTTGACAATGCCAACAGTCTTGCTTGTTTTGTTCTCCTTCTACTTGTAAGAAAAAACAAACGAACAAACAAAAAACCCACCAAAAACCAACCAACCAGCCAAACAAACAAAAAAACAAAACAACCAAGCACACAGTATTTGAATCTCCAGTTCCACAAGGAAATAAATATGTACTGCCTAGGATGATTTGTTTCATTTAATGCAAGTGAGGGATCTTGACATGTCATTAAATTGTGAGTATAATAACACATATGAAAGACAAGCCAAAATTAGCTTTCAATTCACCTGCAAATTGTATATTAAAAACTTGTTAGTATTCCTCAATCTCCCATCCTTCATTTTTCAGTGTAGTGATTTACCATGTCTTTTTAAGCTTCATTTTGGCAAGCAGCTCATGTGTAGGGGGTGACAGTTTATGTGTTATTGTCAGAGGAATCAGTGGAAATGAGAGCTGTGAATGTGCACTAACTGTTCTGAACATAGACTTATCTATAGTATCACAAGTATTTCCATTTACCACTGTTGTCATAGGAAGAGGCAAGGACAGTCTCATGTTTGTGAGAATGTACAATGTCTAAAGAGGAGCACTTTAGAGGCTAAACAGTTATTTCACTTCTGACAGCATTTCTGAGCTACATCTCTGACTGCCACCACAGTATAAAGATCTGAGATCATACCCCATGGCTAACAGTACTGCCAACATTTGAGAGAAGAGCACCTGATGTAATCTACTTGTACTTCCATAGGGTTTTTAATACAGTCCACCATAACTTCTTTGCCTCTAAATTTGAGAGATGTGGGTACAATTAATAGAATTAGCTGGATTGTCATATCCAAAGGGTTATAATGTCTGAATGGAAATCAGTAATGTGTGGCGTCCCTCAAGGAGACAAGCATATCTGAATCAGGCAGCACAATGTGTTATCATAATTACTGTGGAATTGATTGCATCCTCAGCAAATGTGCTGATGAAGGCAAGCTGAGTTGTGCCACAGACGTGCCAGAGAGACCTTGACAAGTTTGAGAGGAGAACCCATGTGAATCTTGTGGAGTTGAACAATGCTAATTGCAAGATTCCAGCATGTGTACTGGGGGCAGTTTCCAATGTCAGTACCATTCGAGAGAATAGACTGAGAGCAACTCTGCAGAGAAGGATTTGGAGATACCAGTGGATTAAAAGAATATGAACAGTCAATATGTGATCTGAGTCCCTCCCCCCAAATAAACAAACAAAAAACACAAAATAGCAAAAAACAAAAAACCTGGACCCTATTCTGGACTACATACAAAGATGAGTGGCCAGCAGATCAAGACAATTTTCCCCATCTACTCTGCTCTTGTGAGAACCTGCTTGGAGTACTACATGCTATTCTGTATCCATGTATGGCAAAAGAAGTTGATGACAGTGACTCCTATGGAGAAATAAGCACTATGAAGCAACAGCAAGTGACAAATTGTCTCGCCTTTTCTGACAACCATCGACAGATCAAGAGGAATGAAGTCTTGATCCAGAGAAATGCTGCTTTCTTACTAGCTAACCCTTACATGAGGATTCCACCCTTTCTGGTCACTAAGGTGCATTGCTAGCACCTGAGCTCCCTGGGTAAGCCACTCCTCATTTGGTGCTCAGCCATTTTTTCAGGCTGTGAATTGACCCACTGCAGTCCACCAATACAACAAAAACACTGATCTCTTAGAGTGCATCCAAAGGAGAGACGTAAAAAACGAAACAACTCTACTGTGAAGAAAGGATGAGAATGTTGGTGTTGTTGCCGTGGGTCCCTTTATGCTTCGTTAGGCCAAACCAAACTAAACTGTTACTCTAGTTTTCCTTTTGTTATTCCTCCCCAGGTGCAAGACTCCTCATTTGCTCTTGCTAAACCTCATCAGGTTCCTGTACATTGATATACCTGTAGAATTTCTTCTTGTTCCCCATTATGTCTCTAGCTGGATTAATTGTATTTGGATTTTTGCTTCCCTGACTTGATCCCTGGCTGCTCAGGAAACTTCTTTGTAGTCCTCCCAAGTAACCCATTCCTGCTTCCACTTCCTACAGGCTTTCTTTTTGCTCTGGGGAGACATTATTACTGCCTTTCAGCAAATAAAGATGAATGATAAGAAATATACAGAAATACATTTTATTAGGGCTTTTAGTAGTGGCAAAAAAAGGTTGCTGTTTTAAACTGAAAGAGGGCAGATTTAGATTAGATATAAGGAACAAATTTTTGTAACAAGGGTATTGAGAAAGAGGAACAGTTTGCCCAAGAATGTTTTAGATGTTCCTCTGCTGGAAATGGTCAAGGCCTAGTTAGATGGGTCTGTGAGCAACCTGATTACTGAAAGGTGTCCCTGTCATTGGCAGGGGTGAGTGGAACCAGATGCTCATGAAAAGTCTCTTCCAACCCAAGCTATTCTATAACTTTAATACTATTACTCTATGGTTCTGGAAATACTAACCTGTTGTTTTGTACCTTGATGCTTCACTCATTGCGTTGTCATTGGTATATGATCAAATGTAGAATCATTAGGTTTGGAAAGGACCACTGAGTTCATCAAGTCTAGCCATTTGCCCATCCACCATCATGCCCACTAAACATCAAAGCTACATCAACAGCTTTCTTGAACATTTCCAGGAACAGTGACACCACCTCTTCCCTGGGCAGCCTGTTTCAATGCATTTCCACTCTTTCTGAGAATATTTTTTCCCAGTATCCAGCCTGAACCTCCCCTAGAGGAACCTGAAGCCATTATCTTTTGTCCTATTGCTAGTTACCTGGGTTAGCAGAGAATTACTTAAAGCTTGGTGTAAACTGATAAAAGTGCATCAAGTTTGTTGCCTCA
Source organism: Coturnix japonica (assembly GCF_054131305.1). NCBI lineage: Eukaryota > Metazoa > Chordata > Aves > Galliformes > Phasianidae > Coturnix > Coturnix japonica. The sequence goes on from NC_140663.1 coordinate 167,001,288, forward strand.
GCACAATACATTGGCTGGAGTGAAATGTGGCATATTTAAGAGATTTATGTCAAAAAAAAAAAAAAAAAGGTCTTTGAATAGAAATGCTCATGAGACCTTTTGTAACACTGGATTAGTGTGGAGAGGTCAGCTTACAAGATCTCTTCTGCTTCCCTTGACAGTTTAAAGTGAAAAATGTTTCCTGCTGGATCTGAACCTACAAAGTGCCTTTTTTATCTACAGATAACACATGAATGTCAGTTCTACAACGTTCTTTGTTAGTAAAAATAAGATCATCTTGTACTTGTAAAGATCAGACAACAAAAAGATTAAAGTCAGGGAGACATATATGAAAGTTCTAGAACATAGTTGTAACTGATGGACCTCAAGGGAAGGACAAATTTTACAGATATGATTAGAAGAGAGGGTTAAGTTTTTTATCCTATGCAATTAAGAAAATCATGAGGTAATATGTAATTTATTCAACTATGTTGAAAGACTAGATACATAATTGTAATGTTTCAGAGAATCTTGCAGCCTGGAGCTATGACTCATTGTTGTAGGGTAATTTTCTATTAATTTTGTGGTCCTGTATGAAATCCCAAATGGCTGAGATCAAGACAAGAAAGAAACAAAGTAATGTAGAATTTTTGACCAAATATTAATTTATTGTCTTTTTTTCTTTTTTGAAATTGTTATCATCCTCACTGAGCAGCTAAATGCTAACCAAACCTCACAGAAATATCAATTTAACATGTAAACTTGCAAAATGTATTTTTATATATCTACAAAAAACTATACAATTATTAGAAGCCTCCTTTGTAGTTGTTATCTAACACAGTTGTCTTTATGAGTACTTCAAACAAGAATATATTTTTTTCAGATTATTCATGCAAATTCTTCACAGTTCCAGTCAAATCCCCTCCAGCAGATCATACAGATTCTTTATAAAATAACCCTAATCTTTGCCTAGATACCATATTCACCCATTCAAATATTTTTTACTTTTATTTCTTCACACTGTAAAGTTTTCAGTAAATATATATATCTATGTACATGAACATAGTGTGTAATCAAAATACTGATAACAATAAGTTATTTATAATACAGAAATAAGTAAATAAGTGATATTTTGAAAAAATAAATAAAAGCTTGAAGAGCTTTTTGTAAAATCATTAAAAAAAAAATCATGTTGAGGAAATAAAATAAAATTCCACATTCCATGGATTTAAAACTGTGATATGTTTACAAATCAGTATTTATTCAAAGAGTTTGTTATTTCTAGAGAATATTTTAGAATGTTTCCTGAAATATAATTTACAAAATTTCATTTGATTCTGGGATTTAAAAATATAGAATATTACCTCTTTTTATCTCATTTAAAGAGAAACATTTTAAAACAGACTATCAACTGAGTTCTTGCAGGCCACATTATTGGTGGGGTGACTGTTTATGATTGGTAATAAATCTGTTCAAAAGAGGGTTTACAACATACTTATTAAAGCAAAATGAACTATAACAGCCTGAACAACATTTTTAATCACAACAACCTCAACATAATAGAAGTAATAAAAGTACCTCAGTATCTCCTTAATTCCTATCTTTATCTAAGATTATTTTGCAATAAAGGCATAGACTTTATATTAGTAAAGTGAACTAAACTAGCGTCTATAAATAATACTGAGTATGGATGTTCCTATTGTATAAAAATAACACAAAATGAAACCTTCTATCAAAATATAAAAAAAACAGTCACATGAGGTGTAAGAAAAAATAACTGTCAGATCTCTTACCTATTGATTCTTGTGATTAAAATTGCTGTTTGATGATCTATGTGGTTAAAAAATAACCATAGCATAAAAATAGAGGATACATTAAAATCTTTATTTTATTTATTTATTTATTTATTTTAATTAAGACATGAATTCTATTTTTAAAGCAAAGATTGAAGCTTTAGCAAGTGTGGCTATAGACCACATCCTCTAATTTATTCTAGTGAGAAATGATTACTCACTCAAAATTGGCTTTAGGCAGCACCATAATAAAAATATCTATTTTATTTCCTTGCTGTAACCAGAAAATCAGTGAGATTTATATAGAGAACAAAGTAAAAGCTGCAATATAGTACATTGCATTGCCAAAAATACAATGAAAAAAAGGTTGAGCTGTGAAGGTCATGTAATGTGACACAACTTGGTTTTAAATACATCTGTGTGAAAAAGAGTGTTTAGAAAAATTGTTTGAAATGGAAAGCAGAAGTAAATCTAGAGCTATGTATCTGGGAAAAAAAAAGACCAGGATTGTACTAAAATTTCCTTTAACTTGAGATGCTTTCCTTTGAGGGCACAACTATATGGTTGTTGAAAAGGAGTGTATTTAAAACTCTTCATACTAGCTTAGATAGAGCCCTGTACCATTGTCTGAACTATTTATAAACCATATTTCCATTTACTCTTGCTTTTAAGACCCTTGTAAAAATAAATTAAAAGTACTTCTGAGATTAATATTCTCCAAAGTCAGAAAGTGTTAAAATGAAGACTGTTGTGACTGAAATTATTGCAAGAACGTTGTCACAAAGTTCTTATGAAAAGTTTAAAAAGTAGATGTTGGTCCTTTATTATTGTAAGAGTTTTTATTTCTGAATTATTATTTTTTTTTTTTGCAAAAAAAAATATATGATTTTCTCTTACGATAGCAAAGAAACCCAAATTCAAATGATCCTAGTTAACATGACATAACTAAATGGGTGGCAGAAAACATATATATGTGTTCCATGTACAGTTTTATGTAAAATATAGAAGTAATAAAGATGCAAGTCTTTGTTTGGGTATGAGAGTAAGTCTAGTTGTAAAAAAACATCTTCAAATAAATGTAGATCATCATAAAAACTCAACACAAAACACTAAGCATAACTTATTGCAAAATGCACTTTGATGTATATATATATATATATATATATATATATATAACTCTTCAGTTTGTTATATCTCTATAATGGATAAATGCAGCGTTTTCTGTCAAACAACATTATATCATTCAAATAACATCATTTAGAGGTATTTCATTCCTGTATTATTTTGAATTCTTTAGAAACTACAAAATCTATTTATTTGTGATATTCACTGTGCAGTATTTTCTCTTGCAGCTGAACAAGCAACATATTGAGTAGGTCAAAATAAAATACTTTTTGGAGAATTTCTACCTGTTAAGTAATTTAATTTGAAGACAAAAGCTGCACAGCTCCAATTTGTTTAATTTCTATAGCCCAGATCCAATTAACTTAATTTCTACAGTCATGGAGACTGACAATTCTAAACAAACACTATTAATAAATCATCATTCTGTAACTAAAGACTACGCTCTTTCTGGAATGTTTTCAGATATCTAGAAATCTTGCTGGAATGTCTGTCATATTCACAATTACATGCATAGAGGAGGGCAATGTTTGAGACTGCTAAATTAAAGCAAAAGAAAAACAGCAGCATATTGGTTTTGAGACTCCAAATCTCAACATGTTAAATAAAGAGCTAATTAGCTGCTGATTCAACTTGGTAATGGGCACCTGTGGCAGCAGAACAAGAAAAGATCTGTACAAGCCATTAGAAACAAGAGTCGGGAACAAAAATGAAAGTGATGAAAATGAACAGGGAACCTGAAAAGACGATAAGGAGTATGCATGTTAAAAATAGTTGCCCACTGCAATAGCAGCAAATGTGATCAGCTTAGCAGAGAACCTTAAACTCCTTGAAGGATGAGGTATTCTGTTTTCCTTCTTGTTGTTTTATTTGTTTGTTTATTTCCTTGTTAAAGTTTAGTGACAAATATGAACTTAGAATTAAACTAATTGAAGTCTTTCATGTCTACCATCACCTTCCTTCTGTGGTGGTTTGAAAGACTGAGAGAGTTTACTAAGTCTCAAGGTGCTAATGGTGGAAGGTTTTAGCACCTGCTTTTCTTGCCTACAAATGATCATGGTGAAGGACATTTGGTGAATATATTCTTCTCTGGAAAGTGACAATTGACTAGCTATCTACCTAAAACTGCAATTTAATTCCAACTAAAGGAAGAAAATGTTGATTACTGCTCCATCCAAAGCCAGGAGTCTGGTCTAGTTAGCATTGCTGACAAGAGAAAGCCTGTAGCCACCTGCCTATACAATCAGCTATTCTTCTCATGTAATCTAGTAACTCTGTAAATTTCTCCATTCATTGTTTTTCTGTCCTCTCTAATATACCTCTTTCCTTACCTACTAAATATAACTAAATATACTAAATATAAAAGCCTGAGCCAAACCAACCAATCATCAAAACAACCACAAAAAGTAATAAAAATGACATGAAGGGCTAAATGGCTTTGAAAATATAAAAAGGTCCTCTCAGGTGGTGAAGACAGGCTTCAACAGATTGTTCTAGAAAACCAGATTTACCAAGCAATGCAGAGTGGTGATCTTCAGGAAAATATTCTATTGCCTTAAAATTCCTTTCCTCTGGAATTTATTTCCTCCGCCAATGGATAAAAATGAAGAGCATGTGGAACCCCTGACATGACCCTAGACTAAAATGTGAAATTCCACCATAAATGGTACAAAGGAAAAACCTCACTTTTTCTTAATTAAAGCCAGCCTATGAGGAATCTGTATTTACTCTGATAAGCCATGAACTCAAAAATCAGGCAGGATAAGTGATACTGAACAGTAAAACCAGGGAAAAATATGAGCAAAAGCAGCATGCCTGCGAAAAGTAACTGAAAGGCATTCAATACAGAGTGATTTCACTGACACAATTGACACACACATCTTGTAATTCTAAGGTATACACTTTTGAAAAAGAAAATCTTACTCTTTACAATGACAATAATATTAACTGTCACAACAAAACCAAACTTTATCAGTTCCCTACCTAGATATACGTATATATGAAACACCCATTCTCTAGTAGAGCAATTAGCTCAGATAGAAATGAGAGAACTTCAGTTTCTACAGTGTGTTAGGAAATGCTCAGATCATTGTGCTATTAACTTCCTAAACAACAACAACAAAAAAACCAAGATAACTGTATTTTGGAAAACATGAAAAGATACTAATCTTTTTCTGTTCTCCAACTATGATATTTTTGCAGAACAAAATGGAATTTACTGATTAAAATATTATCACAATAAATAAAAGTATGAGTGTGGTAAAATTTTCAACACAAAAACTGTTCTCTTTTTCTTCATGAGAATGCTACTTTTCATTTTGACAGTCATTTAAATTGAACAAATTACTGTCCACAGAAATGGTTGGGCAGGGAATTCATAATTGGTTAGTTTAAGAGTGTAGAAAAGAATGTCTGTGAAAATGCAATCCAACAAAATAATGGAACAACAAATTAGACATGTCACATCTTAATAAACAATCATGTCTAATTATGAAAGAATCTGGACTTACTTGCCAAGTGCAAAACATTCCATCTTAACAGTTGTTCCCCTTGCTGCTGTAACTGTGTAAGGAAAATGAACTTCAATTTTTGGTTCATATTCCCCCATCACACCTAGAAAATAAGAAATATTTAAAATGAAGTATCTCCAGTTTTCCATATATTGACATTATCAGAAAAAAGTGTGGGTTACTTTTTGAATATGCCCAGCAGTAAAGCTAGTAACTGACATAAATAGCCCAATTTATAAAATCATAGAATCAAATAATATGTTGGGTTGGAAAGGACAAAGAAATATCAGATGGAAAGATCATCCAGTTCCAGTTCCCTGCCATAGGCTGGTTGCCCCCCATCAGTTCAGGCTGTCCAGGCCCCATCCAACCTGGCTTTGAGGACCTCCAGGGATGGGGCATCACAGCTCTCTGGGCAGTCTGTGCCAATGCCTCATCTGATATGCTCTGTTCAGATCCAGTATATATTTAAAATGTTCTTTGGGGCCATTAGCAACACTACAGTATGTTATGAAAATAATAATGATAATGATAATGATAATAATAATAATAATAATAATAATAATAATAATAATAATAATAATAATAATAATAATTTAACTGGACATATATTAATATTTACATTTTGAAAGATTAATGTAGGATGAGAATTTTCCTAGACCAAAACTTTATTTACCAGTGCAATGACAATTATAAAAATGAAGCCTACATATCACATCATACTGTGTTTAACCAAGGACCTTCCAAGATCAGGTAGAATTGCAATAATTAGAAATTAATAGAGTAAGGAGACAGTTTATATAGGGCAAGGTGTGTAGCTTGTGTCTGATGTGACTGAAAAGAATGTCACAGCGTGAATGGAAGAATATGCTAACAAGTGTTCTCAGTTAGAAAGGATGAGCTGTCAGGGTAAGCAGTAAAAACCTACGTTAAAAAGAATGAGAATTACTTAGGTTTGTGGATTAGAAAACTGGATAGAATCTGCATTGTGGATACACTAGCTGCAAGACTAATCTAATCTAAATCTGTGAAAATCATTCAAGATTTTCCAAAAGAACTGCCAGTGTAAAAACAATCAAGACTGAAATGAGAAGGTAATCTCTATGCTAGAAAAAATAAAGGAATAGTCATAAGGATGCATGGGGAAGCAATGGAATATACAATTTGCAACTGAGAGAAGACCAGCTTGAGAGACAGGCAAAAAACTAACCTTCAAGCTTTAAGAATAAAAAAAAAAATCTGAATGGTAAACTGTATACTTATAGTCCTTCAAGTGTTTCTTGTGAAACTGAGGATTTTCCATTAGGTCTTTGTTCTATTAGTTCTGTCGTCCCACAGGCTCCCACATGTTACTTTTGTGAAGGCATTTTTATTTATTTATTTTTTTTTTTCAGAATATTTGGACCTGTTCTCTCATTTACCAGTGCAAAAAAAACAGTGAAGTGCTACAAATTGGTAGTTATTTCTTCATTAGATGATTTTTAAAAACCCTCAGTTTTCCCCTTGAAAACTACAGTTAAACTCTCAAATTTATGAAATTTGATTTCTCAAATCAGTATAGAGTTATCAGCGAAAATCATCAAGAATTACAATCAACTAGTGTACAAATAAGTGTGTATAGTATTTATCTGTGTAGTGTGACATGCACATTTCCTCTTCTTTCATTAGTTACTATTACATGCCTTTTTCATTCACAGGGTGAAGAGTACTTTTCTTTGCCCGAGTCAAAAAACTAACAGACAACAGAGATTTTATAGCTAGGAAGCATCAGGATAAGCCTGTAATCTCTGGTTAAAAACTTCATCTTCTGGTTTTCTGAAAATGTATTTTAGAGAAGCTTTCTCTCGTTTTCATAGAAAAATGACTAGTAATATGGGTTGATAGTGATAGGACAAGAGGGAATGGTTTTGAACTGAGACAGGGGAGGTTTAGCTTAGATATTAGGAGGAAGTTTTTCAGATTGAGGGTGGTGATGCACTGGAACAGGTTGCCTGAGGTGGTTGTGGATGCCCCATCCCTGGAGACATTCAAGGCCAGGCTGGAGGTGGCTCTGGGCAGCCTGGTCTGGTGGCTGGCGAATGAGCACATAGCAGAGAGGTTGAAATTAGATGATCTTTGAGGTCTTTTTCAACCCAGGCCATTCTCTGATTCTATGATATGATTCTATGAAAGAACAAAATCATTCTTTCCATCTGAAAATGAAAATACATCTAAATGTATAAGCACTTAAACATGTCTTTAAAAGCTAGGTTAGTTCAGAGAGAAAGTTTAAATGTATCTAATCAGAACAATGTTATTTCATAAATAACATGGATCTATAAGTAGTGGTAGATTTTGTTAAAAACAAACATAATTATGCAAGTATTAGATATAGCAAAAATTGTGATCCATTTTCCTAAAAATCAAGATTAAATCAATGGTTTGACAAAGTTTACTGAGCTCTTGAGGAAATACTCATCCTTGTATGACAAGAAAATTCTGAACCAGTTATGTCATTAAAGGTTAAAAGATTTTGAAATATATATATATATTTTTTCTTTTGAACAGAAAAAAGGAAATTAAACTTTGTGCCTGAGGTATTCAAATAAAGTCAGGATATCAGCCAAATTTAGTCAGTTAACATTTTATATAGCCTGAACTGAAATCATTCCTACCCTAATCTGTCATTAAAAAAATGTCCCCACTGTCTCATACTATAACAATAAATTTCATTGTTTAATTATACTTTTTTTTTTCTTTTTCTTCTTCTTTTTTTTTCTTTTTTTCCTTTTTTTTTTATATAACTGTGGGGTGGTTTAATTAGTGCCTGGCATGATGATGGCTGCTGATACAATCTACCTAGGTCATAGGAAAAAAGCAGAATTCTGGACCAGGGTCTGTCTAGGCTCACTGTCAGGGATTTAAACTAGGTTTGAAGAAGGAAGGGGTTCATAGCAAACCTGCTGGTGACACGGTGCAGGACAGCATAGCTAAGGGCAAAGTGCTAGCAGGGGTGCTCAACCTACTGCATCTTATGATGAATATCAGGAAGGTCAACAACATTCTGGGTTTCCCCAGCAGGAGTACTGAGTCCAGGTTTGGGGCACAGTGTATAGGAAGGATGCAGAGCTGCTGGGACCAGAGGAGTGCAACAAATATGATCAAAGGGCTAGAGCATGATTCCTGTGAGGAAGGGTGAAAGAAATGTGCTTTTTCAGCTTGGAGAAGAGAAGGCTCTGGGGAGACCTAACTGAGGCCTCCCAGTAAAAGGAAGGGAGCTTACAAGTAAGAGGGGGACTGACTTTTTACAGTCTGATTGTGATGGGACATGGGGGAATGGCTTTAAACTAAAAAAGTGAAGATTTAGGATAGATGTTTGGAAGACATATTTTACTCAGACAATGGTGAGGTGATGGAACATGTTGCCAAGAGAGGTTGTGAATGCCCCATCTCTGGATGCATCCAAGGCCAATTGGGATAGATACTGGGCAGCTTGATCTGATAGTTAGCAACCCTGCCCATAAGAGGAGGATTGGAAGTAAAAGAAATTTAGTCTGTCTTCCAACCCAGATCATTCTATGATTTATTCTATAATTCTATGAAGGCCAAGGTGAAGGGGTCTTTGGGATCTAGTGGAAGGTACTCATGCCCATGGTGGAGAGGTTGGAACTAGACAGTCCCTTCCTACTCAAACCATCCTATGATTCTACTAATTGCACTTTAAAATATATTTTCTCTCAAAACACTTCAAATAGAATCCACACTAGATAGATCCTTGGTCTGTACATCCTTGGATACTTTTATCCAAGTTTTGTCCAGTTTAAAAATTTAATTTAAAAATCTGCACTGTTTTTCTAGCCCACTTTAAAAACCTGCAGCCAAGAAAACAAAAATTGTACATCCTAATTTGTTTTAGACTACTGTATGCCTTTAGTAATAGTGATTTATTATTATTGTTTGAAAGGTCTGTATTTCTTCTAAAACTTCTTCTGTTGAAACTTCTATGGGAACCTCAAGTTGTCTTGTGGTATCCACTGCTTAAAATAATTCATAGAGCATGTATGATGGAGTCAGACACTTTTTAGAGTGCACTTTATTATTTTTAAGCTTCTGCCATATGTCGATTACATAGACAAGCTGAGAGGTTTAGTGTTTTGGTGATTTTTTATTAAAGTTTTATTCTAAGACTTTGTTTCTGAAAATAATTGTGTTAAATTGTCTTTTGCTATTAAATATGAACACATATGAGGGATAACATGATCTTTGAAATCTTATGGTTTTAGCTTGTATTTATCCTCTCTATTAGATGCAATCTCTTCCAGTACTTAATGCTCTTTGCAAGTTAAGTCATTATTTCAGCATTCCACATTCTGAATGAAATGCTGATCTGCAAGTATTTTGTACCACGTTCTGTTCTTCTGTGGTTTTGTTCCATTAGCATGAAACATGCCTGCAGCGACTGGCAGAAAATGTAGAACAATTACTAAATGATTGTCTGTAAGACATCAATGCTCTTTGTGAAAAATAGGAAACAAAAGTCTATTACTGGAAAGCGATATTTTTAATCCTAATTGTTTACAATGTTTGAGACCAAAGAGGTCATCATATTTGCATAAACTTCAAGGGGATTATCAAGGTTTTACCTTTCCATGTTACAATATAATTGCTTTGCTGTGACTGTAGTGCCTTCAGGCTATTTATCTTACCCAGTTTCTGTTTTGGTCACTATCAGTGGTAGTAAAACAATCATTTTCTTTTTTTCAAGATCTTTGTTAATTTGCATCAGGCACTAAAAGAAACTTGAATTTTTAGGAAATACTGAGGTCTTGAGCTTTGTTAACTAGAATGGATCTGTCAGACACACAAATTATGTTTGGTTATGTCCATAAAAAAAATTTCCTCTGTCATTTTTTAGTTCCAATTTTCAAGCATGAAATACAGCAATAAATAAAATTGATCAGCACAAAATAAAAATGCAATAAGGGACCATGGAGATCATGTGATCCAAAGACAACTCTCCTAAGCTCTACCTTACCATTAAAATACCTCCTTTCTGACAATCTTGCACCCCTAACCTTCCTAGAGGTGACCCCAGCATTTCAATATTCATCAGACTGGGTGTAAATAAATCTTGTCCTTTATTTTCTGACAAGTCATCTTCCCTTATGTTTCCTCATCTGTAGATCTGTACCTTGTCAGTGTGTATTGGATTGAAAACTGTCCACATTGTTGTCCGCTCAGACTCTTCCCTGGCCAGGTAAAGCTGAACTGAAACACTAATGTCCTTTCTGTGATACCTATGATTACTGAAAAAAAGTAATTGTAAAAACTTTAAATGAGAAAAAATCTACATAAAAAGAATTTTAATTTGTAGTATGACTTAGATGGAAATCTTTGACTTGAGTTCATATCTCTGCTATGAAAATTGTCCTATGCATCCTTGGATACAGTACTGTCTTCATGAAACAGAAGTGACAACATAATTCATTAAATCACAGAAATTTGATAAACATTGATTGTGAGATGTTCACATGCCACAGGGACAGATGCAGTAGAATTGAAAACATTTACAGGTATTAATATAACTGAAAAAAATTACATCATCTCCTGAGGGACATTTAATGGAAATGGAAAAAAGAATAAAATACTAAGATTGGTTTCTCATTGTCAGTCTTTGCTATAGTTAAGTACAACTGAACAAGCTACAGATAGGATATCAATCATTACCACTTCAGAAAGGACTGCTTTGCCTTTTCATTTTTCCTGACTATCCATAGCTTTGCAGAAAAATTCTGAGTTTATAACTGTATCCATACAAGAACATTTTTTTATTTCATGGGGGAAAAAATCAAACTGCTGAGAAATCATCATATATCACTTCAGCTGTGTAGAGGCTAATGCTTCTAGTCCACTTATCTTCCAGGTACTAACTACACTCTTGAAGCTCCCAGAGCATAAACTTCCATAATGGTCCCTTAAATCTTTTCAGCTAAAATGATTTGGGTTTCTTTAAAACTGCTTAAGTAATAGCTCTTTAACTTCAGAAACCTATTTAAATCAAGCAAGTTAGAAGGTATAGTTGAATAAATAATTGATGGGCTTTTAAGGCAGTAGTTACTGGGGAATATAAGATTCCTGACACAAACATCATTAGAATACTAGAGAGAAAACAAAATCCAAAGTTTTCATATACTCAGGAGAAAGGTTAGGCACAGATTTATTCTTGCCATTATTTTGTCAGCAAAAGATACACATTCCACTGTTCAGCAGTTTAGAGTACTTGCCTGATAACTTTGAGTGAAGTTCCTGATCTTAGTCAGATGGTGTAGGAGTGTTAATCTTGTTCTTTTGCAGCCTACATAGTATTCTAATTGCAAAATTATTAGTAATTCTTACTTTTTTGGATAATCTTGTCAGCTTCTGGGAAACCACCTGAGCTTGTCCTAGCACGTAACACATTTTTAACAGTTTTCCAGGTCAGCATATGAGTTTCTTACTACACTGTAATTATGATTTGTTTTGAGAATCTCTTTCCAGAAGCAAGAAGATTTTAATTGAGAAACTAACTGCTGCAGCAATGCTCATGTATGATCTTTTCTCCTGTCATTTATCTGTAGTGTAAACTAGAGGTGTCCATATTAGTCTTCTTGTGACAAATGAGTATTTTCCCTGAAGATCTGCATTTTAAGTGTCTCTCTATATATATTTGGTTTGAGATGCATGACTCAAATCTATACGTAATAAGTTTGTAGATTATACTAAAATTATGATGTTCAAACAATACAGCCCAAAGTTCAACTTGAATATGAACATGCAAAAGACACTGTATCACTGAAAATTACAAATTAATACACTTAATGCCTAGATATCCATATGCCAATGCAATACTATAAATCACACAGAGTCTCAGGGAAATTAATAGAATTAACTATGAGCAGACAATTTAGTTCACAAAACTATTTTGGCAAAGAATAAGTTCTTAGTTCAGTTACATAAGACTGTTAATATAATACACCAATATACACCAATTTTATAAGCTACTCATAATTTACTCTAATGGAACACACTAGAAAATACTAGAAAACTCTGATATCTGAAACTGTACTAAACAGTCTACACATGGATAATATAAAGAATGACTTAATTCTCTCCTATAAAGTAATAATGTTAAAGTCAACAATTTTTAAAGGGGGGGGGGGGGAGGGGTAGGGGGGGGGAATAAAATAAGGTAGCAACAGTGGACTGAAAAAGTGTGAACTTAACTTAAAATATGTGCTTTATTCAGTCTAACCTCAGATGTTTCATACTCCCTAGGTTTGTACTCCCTAAATTGGAAAAAGCTTTCTGTTGTTTTTATTAGTCAAGATATTTTACTGCTCCCAGTCTGCAATCAGGTCTACGAAGATCCATTTTAACAACACTGTTTATTACTTGTAAACAGTTATTGAATAATTCCTCAGTTTCTAATGCCTTATACCAGCAGTTACTGAAACTATACACTTTTTTTCCCAATAAGTTTTTATTTTCTCATAGTGTATAAACCATTTTGGAGGAAGACTGAATTGTTTGAAACAACTAATTCTCTAGGACATCTGAAAAAATATGGTAATCGTGTTATTGAGAATCCATTGAAGGATTTCTTGTTTTTATTTAATCTGCTTCATACCAAGGAGCTAACTACCTCCCTGAGACTCATTATGAAAGAAATAAATGATTAATAAAAGCCAAAGAAGTTCCTACATCCTTGAAGAGTTTGAAAGAAAGTTACTCTCTTTCTTCCTTATAGATACCTAGGGACAAATGTTTTCATACGAGTATTTCTGTGAAAAGATTTTCATTCCTCTGAGTACAGGTATATATCTGCTTTTAATATATGTTTGCATATAAAAAGAACAATTGCAAATATATAAAAAAGAATATTTTTGAGTTAATTAATACATATGTCCAGATATTTGAGAACATTTAAATATTTTATTTATACAGTGCCATTTGTAAAAATTGTTTTAAACCACAAGACCTTCTGTAGTTTCTGACAAATGTACTGATGCCAGTTGGGATCCCAACTGCTAGAACTCAGAATGCTGTAGGATTTTTGCACACAAGTAAATATTTGAAGTGGAATGTAATTAATTTTATTTGAATATTCTAAAATATGCTTGTAAAAAATATGCTTGTAAAAATATTACAGCAGATTTCAGCAACATAGTGGCAAATAAATTTTCAGATATATGCATATTTTCTTTAATGTCATTTTTATTTCCCACATTTATTATAATCTATAAACAAATACTTAAGAACTCTATATTAAAGGGGATTTTTCAGAATTTCCGATAGGTAAAAAAGGCATGGAAGTCCAGTAGGAATGCATACATGTGGAAAAATAAATTGGGAAGTCGTTCAGAAGCAGTTAAGTGCTAAAGCTTCCCTGATATTCCAGCACAGTTTAGAAGGTTGCATTATCGCAATTGTATGACATTCACCAGTGAAACACAAATTTGCTTGAGGCTGGTATATACTACTCATTTGACACTAAGGGAAATTTGCATTATTTTATTCCCTAGCTCAGTGAAGTCAACTGCATCCTTGATAACTCTTTACTCTCCCCACTTCTGTGTGACCATAGAGTAGATTATAGATAACTATTCACAGAAACACAGAATAGCTGAATATGTTGAATCCATTGAATCACTACACACAATTGGAACCCAATAAGAACATGAAAAGATTTAACATGTAAACAGTAGAGCAATATAAAATAATAAATATGACAATATGTCATAATTTGAATTGATTAAAAATAATTTAGCTGATTTTGTATTATTATTTTTGTGTTCAAAGGAGTAATAGTGAAAAGATCAGGCTTGCTTTGTTCGTTTGGTAAAACTAAAGACCAACAGTGCAATAATTATCATAAGCACTGAACAAAAAAAATTGAAAATCATAAATGATGCAGTAAAACATGCAGCTTTTTTACTTTCAGAGACTGCACATTCTGCAGATAGAGCTTTCAATTTAGTTACAATGAATAAAGATTAACTTTATCCATTAGATCCACTCTAATCTATGAACACACTTTTTTATTTAGTCTGTAAAACTAAATAATCTCTGCTTATGTCCGGTCTTTATAATGCTTCTGTAGTACAGGAATAGTCTTAGTGCTAAATAAATTTGTAAGAAAAACAAAAGCCTCAGACTGTCTTTCTGATTTATACTAATGTGAATTCATATATCATGAATTGCTGGAATGAATTTCTGAAGAGCTAGGAATTCATCTTGGAAAAAAATATAGGCACTTGTGGAATTATTAACTTTTACTGTCAAAACTAAGATTATTTTGATGGAAAACGGAAGATAAGTATAAATGTTTTATTAGCAAACAAACAAACAAAAATATTCTCTATAGGGAGCTATATAAATAGAGTCAGAGATACACATAACTGATACTGAGATGCCGTGCTGCCTTATAGGGAATATTATTGGAAGGTGTTTTCCCTTGAAAACTGGAAATGACTGAGTTACTCCAAGTTCTAGGCTAGTTCTGGAAAATAATGTTTAGGTACTTCATTACAGAAAAAATAGAACAACTACTGCAGTGACATGCCTTCACGGAATTCTAAAGCACCTGAGTAGTTAGCTATCTTTGCAATCCAATCTATTGTTATATTCATGGTGGTCCTTAATCAATGGAGTGAACTGGAGCCTGGAAGGGTAACAAGACTTCAGAACATAATGTTTTAAGCACTGGAGTCTGTTCAGTTTTCTAACCACTTTTCTTGTACCGGTTGAAATTCATCACTACTTCTCTCTTTGCAGCCAGCTGGACTGTAAGGGAATAGGTGTACTTTATGTACTCTGCTATGTTTGCCCACCTCCTGTGGATATCTCAGACGCCCAAGGGCATCAAAGTGACAATAGTCACCTGTATTTGGCAGTGGTATGGAGTCCTACAGAACCAAACATTACTGAGAAAGGAAATTTGTTTCACTCTCTCAGTGATAAAGCATAAGAATAGCAAAAGGGAGTACGTGTTTCAAACAAAGTACTTCAGGAGGTGTCAGTCTGCACTTGACTTCAGATATCTAAATAGTCTCACAACTGTAAGATGTTTTAAAAAATTGTCTTCATGGACACCTTTTCCTTGCTGGTCTCAGAAGTACACATGCTTTTATTGAAAGTAAAAGCAAACAAATAATCATGGTTCTTGCATTACTTAAACAATTTTTACTTCTGTGTAATACCCAGCAATAACATAATTCTTACCATCATTCCTAAGTGTCAGAGGCGTAGGAGGACTCAAAACTCTGGCATTTGTCACTGTATTTTTTACCAGGCATATATAGCTGCCAACATCAGATGGTTGCACCTTGGAGATGTAGAGATTGCCTGTCTCCTGGGAGATGAAGCGTCTACTATCTTCTGCCACAAAGGATGGGAACTCATTAAACACCCAGCTATAGATGATCTCTAAAACAAAACAGAAAAATAGGAGAAAACTATAATGGAAACAATATTTTCTGTTGCTATGATGCATTAAAGCAAATTTGATTAGATCTATTTAAATAATCTAGAAACAAAACAAGAGCTAAAACATTTTAAAACTTACATTTGTTTTAGAAGTGACGATAACTGTTTTTGTTTTTTCAAAGAATTAAGCTCACAAGTTTCCTGAGAGCACAGATTAAGAAGAAATAATTAAATTATTCAACATACTCAGATAATTCTCATTCCTAATTATTCAAGGTCAATCCAGAAATAACATATAAAGAATTATTTTCTTCACTAGTTGAAATTTTCAATGAAATGTAATAGAATGCTTCCTATAGAGATATGGATGACTTTTTCGTGTTTGTATAAACAGTGTTTGAACTTCTGTTTTGAAATTCAGCACTATCTAATAGCTCTTAGCCTACTTTGCAGGTGGTATAACTTTATTACATTTCTGTCATCTTCTATATCTGCTTATCTGAAGAAGTTGAGGATTGTTCCTAAGGAAGCATAAATCCCTATAAGTCAATCAATAATTCCTAAAACCAAAAATATCAAGTGATTTTTCTCATAACCTGGTGGATCAAAGAACAATCAAAGTGATTTATTTTAAAAATGATATTCAAAGCCTGAGCCCTGGTTATAATTTTTATCCTAGGAATCATTCTGTACAACTGAGAAGTATATATTTTCCCCATTATATCTAAAATTATTAAGAAAAGAAAATCTGCATGAAATTATATTTTGATTTATTACAAGTCTAAATGCATAAATGTCTTTGTGTTAGATATATCAGTAAAAATAATGAGATTCTAATTTAGACCTTGCAGGGAAGTATTCATATGAAATTATGCAAATTAGACCTGAAAGCCTTAACCTTATGTATATTTTTTCTAAACATTGTTCTCTTATGTTACTACCTTAGCTTATTTTCACTTTAATTAAAAAATATATCTATAAAATTCTCAGCTATTTACCACAATACTTATGAGACAGACTGTTCTGTAATCACTTGCTATGATAGTTTTTAAAGATATAACTCCAAAATTAGAAGAGTCAAGACTAGCTCAGGTATGCAAAATCCCTCCCACCTCCCCAAGATGCATGCTGCTCCACTGGTACAGTAAGTTCTAAGGTTTTAGACATAAATTGCATGGGTTTCATCAGCTTTAGTAGCAACATGAAGATATTAATTGCATATCAGCCAATATGAGACAGAAGTGTAAGTCATATGTAGATGCATGATGTTCAGGTTTGGTTTTGAAGAAGTTCAATCCAGTTTTGAAGCCAGATGAAAATTTTCTCATTAAAAACTGATAGTGAAAATGCTATGTCAAAAGACTAAATACAGTCATTACAAGGTTGGGGAAGACTTTTGCAAAACAGAGAACTGCAGATCTATTTGCAAGTCTGAGCAGTTACATGGGACCCTGAGGAATTTAGGGCTCATGGAGAGCTCTCAGTGTTCAAAATTTCCTTTCTCTGTTGCTGTTTCAAGCAAAATACTAATTAGCAAAAATATTTCTGTCTGAAAATTTCATTGCTACATTTTGCTATGAAGTCTTATCTTGCAGAAATGATTTATGGTAGCATGAAATTCAACAAAGTGATGATGAATATAAGAGCTCAAGGAAAATGAATAGATTTTTGATTGAAGACACCTGTTACCAAAGCAAAAAAACAATCAGTCACTCTCAATAATTACTCTGGTGTAAAAGTAGTTCAGACTAAATCTAAAGTTGTCATCATTCTAGGTTCAGTGGCAGTACACATGGAGTAAAATTTACTATATTTGTACCCTAAAAATACACACACAGTGAATTATTCATTAATTAATTAGAACTACTTCCAGGGAAAGGATTTAGGCAATGAAGTTTGGTACCTCCAAGGGAATAAAAGACTTAGTTTTTGCTGATGCTGAGTATGTAGGGATGCTGTCATTTTGTCAACTTGTAAATGATTTTTGCTCATAAAAATGAGTGGTGAGTGAATGAGTACTGGAACAGGAGTTTGAAAAAAACATTATAGAATTGTAGGATGGGATGGAAAGGATCTTAAAGATCATCCAGTTCTAGCCACCCAGACATGGACAGAATTGTTAACCACTAATTCAAGCACTATATGATGTTTCTCAGGGTCCCATCCAATCTACTGTTGTACACCTGCATGGGGCATCCACAACTTCCAAGGACAACCTGATCCTATGTCTCGTCGATCTCTAAGTAAAGAATTATTTCTAAAATCTAACCTAAATCTCCAGTCTTTCAGTTTAAAACCATTCCATATTATCCTAGAACTACCATACTACGCAAAGCCTGTCTCCCTCCTGGTTACATTTTAAGTACTGTAAATCTGCAATGAGATTTTCCTAGAGCCCTTTCTTCTCAAGGAAAATCAAGCCCAGCTCTCTCAGCCTGTCTTTGTAGGGGAGGTGCTCCAGCCCTCTGATCATCTTAGTGGCCCTTCTTTGGACCTTCTTGAACAGCTCCACATCCTTTCGTACTGAGTGCCCCAGACGTGGAAGCAGTACTCAAGATGGGGCCTCATGAGGGCATAGTAGAGAGGGACAATCACCCCCCTCACCCTGCTGGCACCCCTCTTTTTAAGCAGACCAGGTCCTCCAGACTGCAAAAACTTGGCTTGTGTCCAGCTTTTAATTCACTATGACACCTAAGTCCTTCTCAGCATAACTACTCTCAATGAGTCCTACTCTCAGTCTGTACACACTGCCCTAACATGTTTGACCTTGTTGAACCTCATTAAGATGATGTGTGCTCACTTTTCAAGTTTGAAAAAAGCAACAGAATTTCTTCTGAATCTAAAATTCAAACAATTTATGCCATTAAACTTCAGTTAACACTTTTATTTGTGCATATGCACAGCATTTGTATTCCTGGCAAGCACCAAAAATCCAAAGCTCAGACAAAAATGATAACTTTGATTTCTTATCATCAGACTACACTTTCAAACATCCAAAGGATTTTGGATGCTTCTGAAGGATCATTAGAACTGATCTGACCATATGAAGTTTCTTTTGGACCTATCTAATGAGTTCTGTACAGTCTTAGATATAATTTGGAAGGTTATGTCCATACACTATGCATAAATTTCAGTGGAAATACCTCAGGGAAACTGAAATTTCCACAGTATGCTATACAGAACAATCAGAAACAACCACAGTTAGCTTGAGATTTGAGGACTCAAGGGATCTTAGCTGACAGAAATAGATGGAGGATCTCACAAAGTTGTTAAAAGAACTACTTCAGTTATGGGAAAGTGGGTGTACCTTGTAATTGATCCATTGAACAAACCCTCTACTTCTAAATTTTAAGCCATGGTAGGGAAGAAAAAAAAAACCAAAAAAACCCCACTGTTTTTCATATTCATGTTTGCATTCCAGAAATACTAAATTTTAGGGTTCTTGAATCACAGGATTGCATATTAAGGATTCTCAGTCACAGGAATCATTTAATTTTCTGCCGTTCCTGCCCTTCCTCCCCCCCCCCCCCAACAGTAGCGTGCATAACTGAATAACTAATAAAGAGATGATGGAGAATCAAAACTCTATAACACTGCTATTTTTTCCAAGTTAATTCTTCACACTATAAGCACACACTAAAATATTCTAGAACAACATCAAAACGTTATGTATCACAAGTACAACAGCTGTTCATCACAGGTGCAGGTGTAAATTACATGAAAGGCCTTGCATTTAAATGTCATCTGAAATCCCACTTTTATGAAATGGTAAATTGATGAGTGAATTTCAAACCAAGAAGATGCCAAAGACTAAGAAACTAGTTCAATCTGCATACAGATTACTTCAGTTAGTAAACTTCAAGCTTGTATTTTCCTGTAATGATTTAAGAGATTTTAGAACCAATATTGTTTGATTAAGCATATAGCACAACTTTCAGTGCATTAGCTTTTCAATAGGACATTAAATTCCAGACATGTGTCTCAAGTTTGACAGTTAAATAATTCTGACTTTGGGAGCATTTTAAAGCTAAATGTAAGAACTGCCAAAATCTAAATAAACAAAGCTATTACTGCAAAATTGTGAAGTAATGATTCTAGAGATGAGCCAACTGAAGTCAGCTTTTTAAGAAAAGAAACAACTAGTGTAAAGCTGAGTAAAAGTTTTCTTCATGCTCTACTCACTTTGCTTTCAATAGGTAAAATAAATAAATAAATAAAATAATAAAAAGTTTAGGTGAAAACAAGGAACTGCAGTATACAGAAGAATAGGGAATTTTAAAAATATATATGCTAAACACATTTTTTATTTTTATGGCTTTTTTTTTAATGTTTGATATGATACCTATGTTGAAATCACAGAGATGATGCAGAGCCCCTCCTGGAAATTGCAGTTGACTGCCAATGCAAATGAAAATTTTGTTTACTGACTATTCATCAAAGCACACAGTAACATGGGGAATAAAAAGAGAAAGTATGAATTATAGAGGCAGTTGTAAGCTGGCACTCTTCTGTGACTTGGGCTGGATAAGTAGCCTTCTGGCAAGTTCTGTTATATGCAAAATCTCAGAATGGAAATTATTTAAATCATATTGGTAGCAGCAAATCTGGTGTTTTCTTTTATGAAAGCTTATTTACAGAAGCTTCTGAGGAGTTTTGTGACTGTTCTCTGAAGGTCATGAAAATGAAAATCTAGGCCATTTGATGATGAAATGGTAAGAAGAGCACATCTGTCTCCTGCCAAAAGGACTTTATTGTATTGTATGGTGTGAAATTTTCTTCGCTATCATTTCTTAAACAATTTAGTAGATCTATTTTCTCTGTTTCACAACACTAATTCCTGAGCTGTCACAATGTTACATATTTCTCATAAGGGGTGAAAATGGATCACTGGCATCTCACCATTTTTGTTAGCGCTGTGTGACATTTCTGGACATATCATTCTGATGCAAAAAATGCTAGCTCTATGGCAATGCTGAAGTCTTTCTTTGTGGAATTACAGTGTTAGCAAAAGAAAGAAGCCTGATTTATGTATTCTTTTTGCAACATGGTAAGATATATACTAATCTATCTCCTATGATGTCCAGTTGAGAAAATATATATCTCCTCCATTTATGGTTTCCCTTGATTACTCCAATTCCACAAGATGGCACAACCTAATGAATAAATAGTACTGATGACAACCAAAATGTGATGTAAAGTTTTAGGAACTCCGAAGAAGCTGATTATTCTCTCTTTCTCAATTATACAAAACAAACAACAGTAATAAAGAACAAAACAGTAAAAAAATAAAAATAAAAAAAATCCCACAAACAAAAAGCTAATCCTCCACTTCTAACCAAAAGAAGGACTAATTCACTTCAAATTAAGGGCTGAATTTGCTGTACATAAATATGAAGTTTGCACGATGGCTTCTGTACCATTCAGAAATACTCAGTTAAAATAAATAAATAAATAAATGATGAGGGAAAAAAGCATAGATTTCTCCTGTTGAAACTACAAAACCTTATTTCATCTCAAGACCATTTTTAATCACTATCACCACACTTGATATTTAGATAATCAGTGTACCAACCACGGAATAAGAGTGCAATGTGCTGCACTGTCTAATGATGGGATACATTTCACACTTCAGATAAAATGTTGTTGAAAACTTCTTAAACGAATAACTATGGGTTGCATCCCACCACAACTACATAAATAATTTTAGTGCACTTATTTGTGCTGCTGTGACTTATTATCAGTGTTCATTAATCCTCAAAGAAAATATTTAATGAAGGTAATTTGTGTATTGCTTTGTAATACCCTCACATAGAGCAAATAGATATTGTCTATTTATCAGCTAAAAGTGAAATTGTCTCTTTTCTGCTCTGAGGACTCTGTATCTACTGTCACTTACCTGAAACACAGTACTACCAAGCACATATTCATCTTTATTTGAATTTAATTACAGTGATAATTCTTTAAATATTTTCTGTCTTCTAATCACTTACCTAGCTGATAACTAAAATATATTGGAAAAAAAAAAAAACAGGTAGTGTCAAGGCTGGTTTTATACTGAAGGTTACAAATGTAACATTACCTTTTCTACTGTGCATAGTATAATTTCATTTTTACATTTATCATACGTGAAATGTAGTCAGACATTGAAACATGTAAAGGTTGATAAAATATCATTCCCACACATATAATCTGTAAAAATACAACATTGCATACAACAAAAAGATGGCCTTTCCAATTTATTTATTTATTTATTTTTCAGAGAAAAAGAAAGATAGATTAGTATGTGTACTTGATTTTCATTGGTATGATTTATTATTATTATTATTATTATTATTATTATTATTATTATTATTATTATTAGAATGTGTGAGTCACACAAATGTGTGAGTTACATTGCTAAATACAGATCTGCAGAATAATCTATTTCAATAATCTGTCACTAACTGGAATTTAATGTTGTTGTTGTTTTACATTCATATATATGTATTTATTTACTTCTTCCAATATTGTCTTCCTTACTAATGTATATAAGTTTTTGTAGTTGCACTGATAGATTGTTATCCTGACCCATAGCAAGCTTTTATCTTCAAGGTTAGATAGACCAGACCTCTTCAACTTTTTATTAGAAGCAGGGTTTTGAATCATCTACTTAGCTTTATCAGTTCTTCTGCTTTCCTATATCTTATTATGTTGCAACTAAAGCTGGACAGGTAGTCCATTTAAGATGTTAACAATGCCCATAACTGGAATAGTAGTCACAGGTACTTTGTACTGGTGAAGAGTGATCTCTACCAGTCGTCTGACTTAGGACCAGTGTTCTTCAACATCTTTATCAGTGATATAGACAGTGAGAATGTGACCAACCTTAGCAAGACTGACGATGACATCAAGCTGAGTGCTGTAGTTGATACAACAAATGGAAGGGATGCCACTCAGAAGGACCAGGATGGGCTTGAAAAACAGTCCAATGTGAACCTGAAGAGGTTCAACAAATCCAAGTGCAAGCGTTAAACTTTGGTCAAGGCAATTCCAGGGAGAAGAACTCACTTCTCCCAGTCTGTACATATACTCAGCAGTTCTGCTGAGTAAGACTTGGGGGTTTTGGTGGATGAAAAGCTAACATGAGCTGCCAGTGTGCTCTTGCAGCCTGCAAGGCCAAAAGTATTCTGGGATACATCAAAAGAGGGCTGGCCAGATGGATGGGGGAGGAGACTATTAGTAAAGTAGGACTTAACTCTCATGGGAGCCCATCTGGAGTACTACATCTGGAGAAGTTGTGGATGCCCTATCCCTGGAGGTGTTCAAGGACAGGATGAGATTCTGGGCAGCCTGATTTGTTGAGGAAGGAAACCCTGCCCTCAGCAGGGAACAGAAGGGCTGGAACTAGGTGATCTTCAAGGTACTTTCCAACTCAAGCCATTCTGTAACTGTGTGTTCAATATTATGCCGCAGTAACTTTGCAGAACTCAAAAGCAGCCAGACTGGAAATTCCTTTATATTTCAGAAAAGAAGAGGCAAGGGGAAGGGAGGGGAGTGGAGGGGAGGGGAGGAGAGAAGGAAGGGAGGAGAGAAGGAAGGGAGAGGGAAGGGAGAGGGAAGGGAGAGGGAAGGGAGAGGGAAGGGAGAGGGAAGGGAGAGGGAAGGGAAGGGAGAGGGAAGGGAGAGGGAAGGGAAGGGAAGGGAAGGGAAGGGAAGGGAAGGGAAGGGAAGGGAAGGGAAGGGAAGGGAAGGGAAGGGAAGGGAAGGGAAGGGAAGGGAAGGGAAGGGAAGGGAAGGGAAGGGAAGGGAAGGGAAGGGAAGGGAAGGGAAGGGAAGGGAAGGGAAGGGAAGGGAAGGGAAGGGAAGGGAAGGGAAGGGAGGGGAGGGGAGGGGAAGGGAAGGGAAGGGAAGGGAAGGGAAGGGAAGGGAAGGGAAGGGAAGGGAAGGGAAGGGAAGGGAAGGGAAGGGAAGGGAAGGGAAGGGAAGGGAAGGGAAGGGAAGGGAAGGGAAGGGAAGGGAAGGGAAGGGAAGGGAAGGGAAGGGAAGGGAAGGGAAGGGAAGGGAAGGGAAGGGAAGGGAAGGGAAGGGAAGGGAAGACTTGCATTTTATTTTATTTATCTATCTATTTTTTTACCATATATTGAAATAACTTGTGAGATTTCATTTTGTTGTAACATTTTAGAGCATGTATAGACATGCTCTAATTTCAGAAATTAAAGCCATTTTAACAACATATAAAATTTTCTTATTTAAATAAAGAAAAAATGAAAGTAATGTACGTTTATGGATTAATGCTGTGGATATATATCTACATATATTTGTTGCCTATGATTTTTAGGATTGAAATAGATTTATTATTAAAGAAAACCACAGAGAAATCTCTAACCAGTAAAGCAGATAAATTAAAAATAGGAAGTTTAAAATATTTCTAGAGAAAATTAAAAAATTCAAAAGTATAAGTCTACTACTGATACTCATCTATTACTAGGTAGGAATGAAAACCAATGCTTATGTAGAAAAATTCCAAATGCACCATATAAATTGGTGTTCTAACTTTTCTAACATATCTGATAATGCAGGTAGTCCTGTTGTGTATGAACAGCAGGGGAAAAACAAAAACAAAAACAAATGGATGATAAAAAGCAATAAACAGTCTTAATAAGTGGTAACAAAGAAATTTATATTCTAAGAATTAATAATTAAGCTCTTTTAATCAATAATAGAGACTTTATAGAACAGTTGGAATATCAGTAATTTTGAATTTAAGAATTATGGATAATTATTGTAATTTCTATGGACAAAGACAGCAAATTGCCTGTAATACACTAGAGCTGATGCTTGATAAAGTACATTTTTGATAAAAGGAATTGGAAGAATTCCCAAATAAACTTGTTGTCCATTGAAAAGATTAAAAAATATCTGTAAAATATGATCAAAAGGAATGGTTCTGATCCTTTTCAATGCTGAACTTTTTAATTGTTAAAAACAAGCTCATACACTCATAATCACTGTTCTATAGGAGTGTAGATGAAGACTGGACAGTGACCAATATACAGGACAAATCACTGATAAATTCTGTTTTTGATAGTATATTAATATTACTTTATTATTATTGTTAATCTTAATGATGGAAAGGTGTTGAATACACAGCAAGACAAATTATTATTATTATTTTTTTAATAATACAAATGAGTGATAATCCTTATGCTGTTTCTAAATTCATGCAGTAAATTCAGAAACAAACTATCATTCTCATATGAAAAGCATGGCACTGGAAAATACTGAGGAAACTGTTTAATGCTCAGGAAAATACATCACTCTATAGAGTACATGTATTAAAAAGTCATTTCTGTGTGTATATGTGTCAAACTGTATGATAGAGTTTAAATTATTTCCTCTCTGCTTCTCTTTCACATTTTACATCAGTCTGTAATTATCCCCACATACAGTTTCTGAGTTTA
Organism: Coturnix japonica; assembly: GCF_054131305.1. Taxonomy (NCBI): domain Eukaryota; kingdom Metazoa; phylum Chordata; class Aves; order Galliformes; family Phasianidae; genus Coturnix; species Coturnix japonica. The sequence goes on from NC_140663.1 coordinate 167,026,575, forward strand.
TTTAAAAATGTTGAAAAAAATTAGCAGTATAAATCACATAATGATTATACAGACGCTGAAGATACAATGCTCACCTCTTTCCTGGTATATTTTTAGGATTAAATTTACCAAGGAATGCATTCTGAATTGTGTCTTTCTGATCACAATGTAATTCAGTGAATACCATTTAAACAAATTAGTAGTCCTCAAAAGTCAAGTTTTAAATACTAAGAATAGCAGTGACAAATCATTTCTTAAATCTCAATTAAAAATAACTTAAAGTGCAGATGAGGAGGAAGAAACATTTCACATTAGGAAACTGCCCTAGAAAGACATTAACACTGTTTAGTCAGGATGTACAAATAAATCACTATGAATTACATAAGGGACAACTGATCATTTAAAATTTAAAAATGTGAACACTAACTCCTACCTGTTGCTACATATAAATAATAACAGCTTTGTCTCTGTGCACATTGCTCTGCACTACTGGAAACCCAGTGAACTGCTTCTATGCATCTTCTACATGTCATACAAATGTTATTTTGCAAGAATACATAGCCTTCTGCTGCCTTACTTTCAGTGGAGGACAGTGTCCCATGACTTTATTCTCTCCTCCTCATTCCCTTAGCATTAGGAGTCAAAGAGATTTTATGCTATTGCTAATGATTTCTTAAAAAAAGAATCAAAGCTTCCATGAAAAGAAATGTTAAGTGAATAATAATAATTTATTCATATGACTATTATACAGATATTGCTTAGAATGTGGTGCATATTCAATTAATAAAAATGCAGTTAAAACCTAATGAGAACACAATGGCAACACATTGGGAGTATCTCCTCATTGGCAAACATAGCTAGTTAAAATGCTACCCTATTGAAAATTCTATTATCCACAAAATCTTAAGTTTCATATCCTCCAATGCATGCACTGCCTTCAGTAAGATTGAGGAAGGAAATGCAATAAAGTGCTCCAGGGAAGTCAGCAGGAAAATTACTGGTCATGTACTGAATAATGAAAAGACCATAGAAGAAAAAAAAAGCAAAGTTAATTGTGTTTGTTCATTCTGTAATGAAAACTACAGGCATAGTCATCAATCAGTTGCACAGATAAAGAATACAGATTGGTGTACAGAGATGTGTCAGGGGCCATGAACATTTGCTTCAGTGATGACACACATGAGATTTTCTGTTATTAGACAAGAATGTTTCAAAAGTGTTTTATTGAAGGTGATAAAGTAGTGGATGCAAGAGCGAAGAATCTTCTGGGATAAAATGTGCCAAAGAGAGAACATATCCTACTGAATGACTATTAACAGAGAATTAGGACTAGGACTAGAATTAGGATTAGAATGAGAGAATTAGAATATAGAGTTAAAAGAAAAGGACATGGAAGTGCTGGAGAAGGTCCAAGAAAGGGCAACAAGGCTTATGAAGGGCTTGAAGAATATGCCCTACAAGGAGACACTGAAGGAACTGGTGCTGTATAGTATCGGGAAGAGGAGGCTGAGGGGAGACCTTATTGCTCTCTTCCAATATCTGAAAGGTGCTTACAGTGAGAGAGGAGCCGTTCTCTTATCACTGGTGACAGGTGATGGGATGAGGGGAAATGGCCTTAAGAAGAAAGCCAGTAGGAACAGGGAGGTGATTGTCCCTCACCATTCTGTCCTTTTGAGGCCTGGTGTAGAGTACTTCATTCAGCCTCCAGGGCTGCAGCAAAAGAAGAACACTGAGCTGTTGGAACAGGTTCAGAGAGTGCCACAGAGATGACCACAGGACTGGAGAATCTCTCTTTGAAAGGCTGAGGGAGATTGGCTTGTTTGATCTGAAGCAGAGAAGACTCTGGAGAGAACTCTTTGCAGACTTCCAGTACTTAAAATACAGTCAGCAGAGAGACAGACTTTTTGCATGGTCAGATAGTGCTTGGATAAGAAGGACTGTTTTTTAACTAAAAGAGGTGAAATTTAGGTTAGATTTTAGGGAGAAATTCTTTACTCAGAGGTTGGTGAGACACAGGATCAGTTTGCCCATAAAAGTTGTGGGTGTCCCATGGAGCTGTTCAAGGCTAGACTGGATGCGATCCTGGGCAGCCTGATCTAGTGAGCACCAATCCTCCCCATGCTGGGGGAGTGACAGGGATTGGAACTTGAGAGTCCTTTCAAGTGATGATTCAATTATTCTATTATTTATGAAAATTATGAAGGCATAAATGCTAGTGCCTATAATACAGTTTTAGAACTGGGCAAGATCAAATTTGTCCTCCTGAAAGTGATAAAAAAACCCCTTCAGTTTATCTTCTGTACGGGTTTTGCATGCTGCCTCAAGACAGCAATGTCCCTTTGAAGCAAAGTGGTAGATCATCTACTTTGCTGACTGACAGAGTGCAGCATATCGACACTACTACAGCAATGGGAAACCTCATTCTCTATTAAGCTGCTACCGAAAGCTTTGAATAAAAGCCTTAAAAAGCTCAAGTGAAGGTATTAATTTGGAGGGAATCGTAAATCTTGATGAAGTCTTCCTTTCATTTTTAATCTTTCTGTGGCAAATCTTGCAATTAAGATATTTAAATGACTGAATTAGACCCAGTGTTTACATTCTCTAGCGTACTACAATGAAGAACCATAATCATGTCTATGGGAAAAAAAAAAAAAAAAAAAAGCAGCAGAAACCTTTTTAAATGGAGATATCAAACAAAGCTTGTTATTTAAGCAGTGGGTAATTAATAAATCTCTCAGTTAACAAATTAACAGCCTAGGAAAACCATTCAGAAGAAAAAGTCAGTAAAGTGTAGGGAAGAAGTAGATGAAATATTTATGGTGGTTTTGTTTGTTTGTTTGTTTTTGTTGTTTTTGTTTGTTTTTGTTTTGTTTTATGTATGAAATGTATTAATGTATTTCTCAAGGGACAGCTTCAGGGTTTGCAACAAAACAAGAATTTGCAGAAAAACTTCTCAAGTAGGTGAATTAGTATGATGTAGTATTCCTAGTGAAGTAAGAAGCACACATATATATTTTAAAGTGGTATTCTCAGAGAAGCAGGAGGTGAGAATCTATCTGATGGAAGCTATTTGTCATAAGGAGTTTGAACACAATCTTTTTGTTGAATGTATTTTCCTTCAACACTGTGAAGAAGCAAATATCTCCTGGAAAACTCCCTCAGTTTTCTGATAAGTCATTTCTCAGCAAAGATAGTGATATCTTAAGAAATAAATCCATTAAAATCAATATATATCTCCCTCTCTTCAATTCTCATTTGAGTGCACACTGGAAATATTCTGTACATATTTGTAGTGGTTTGATTTTTTTGTTTGTTTGTCTCTTTGTTTGCATATTTCCTCTGTAAAATATTTGGAGAACAGCATAATGAACCTACATGAATAATCTGTACATATCAGAAGCTTGTGTGTATTTGTTTATTGCAATGCCTTTTGACAATACATCAAGGCATCAGTAGACAGAAATGAAGTCTGTATACACTTAAAGCCTGTGTATTTATTTTTTTTAAATTAAATTCTTAAAATAAATTAGTGCTGCATTTTTTTCAGTGATTTCTAAAGACATTCAAATTTTTCCAGAACTGTATTCTGTAAAAAGAGCATGTGAGCACTATTCAGTAAAAAAATATTTATTTGTCCTCTGTTTGAAAACAGGAGATTCATCATTCTCAGGAAAACAGGTAAATACACCTATATCTCTTTTAATGTAGTGTTCCAACTTTAAGTCTTATTTCATTTTACCTGTATTTACTGTAAGGTCTCAAGCTGGAAATTCTGAGGTGTTATAAGTATCGACATAGAGCCTGAAGAATAGGATTCTGTTGAAACATGGATTTATTATGAGGCTGTGGAGAATTATTGGATTTGATATGATATCATGGATTTATCTCCTCGGATAGAATGAGAAAATTATTCCTAAGGATGCTGATGAATGTAAATTAATCAATATAGTGGTGCTTGCGCTGCTCATGTACAAAAAATCTCTCCCATAAGCCTACTCATAACTCATAGTCCTGTAAATGTTAGATGTTCACATTTGACATGTGCTTTTAATAGTTTTTAACGTATTTTAACGTATTAACATTTATTGTTCATAGTTTTAGGGTTCAAAATTTCTCACAGCTGCTTAGAAGAAATATCATTTTGAAAATCAGACCCAGAAACTGCAATCCAGAATCTGAATGCTTTAAAAAAAAAAAAAAAAAAAAAAAAAAAAAAATTTATGTTTCAGCACACTAATCCTTGATGTTCCTCTCTGTAAAAGGATTTGGAAGTTGGACGGAAGAAACAAAGTTTCATGTTTCTTGATTAATTTCAGTACTGAAATAAATTCTCACATTTTCCCTGGGAAGTTCTATTCTTGTTCAGAGTTGCTTTTCATATACTGACTTTAATCTGACATTATCATTTTTCATTAATGTCTTGTACCACACTGCTGTCTGTTGTTGTCCATCCATCCTTACACTGTAAGTCTGTTTGAAGAAATACAATTTAGCTCCTGACTTGGAACTTCTTTTTACCTACAAATTCTTGTTTATTTGCCTGAATCAAGCCTTAAAATCTTGCATCTAATTCTGTCACATGTGGACCATCAAGTCAAATTTAGAAATAGATTATAAAGGCAACTATAACAAGAAAATGTATTCAGAAAACAGAAAAGTAGAGAGATGATCAAATAATTGCAGGTGTTAATCACACTCATCTTTATAATACAGTAATAAAAATAATCCTACAATAGATAGAATACATCTCTACAATTGAAATTTGGAGGAGGTATTGTTTTCTACACTTCTGTCTGCAACATAACATTTTCCAGAACTCAAGTCTGAAGTCAGGAAAAATCCATTCTGTACAGATCTCATTTCCCAAATGGGAAAACAGTAGGCTATACTGCACCTCGTTACAAACAAGATATTCTGTCTAGAGCTGTGTCTCTAGGTATTATGTGTTATGTAAACATGAAAACACATTTAGCTACCCACAGCCTTTTCAAGGGTGCCAATCTGAAAAGCAAAAACACAGTCTCATTGGAATATCTACAGTTTCATTTGGAAAACAACAGGCATTTCATGGGGTTTCAGATATATCTGGCTGGTAGTAATGATGCTATTGTGTACTGAAAACTAAGCTGTACAGCAAGTGGATGTAATCAAAACCATGTTTGTACTTCTGAAAAGAGAAGCCAATATGTATTCAAAATCCATATCTCAACACTGACACTTGGGAAAATTTCTGAAGGTTTCTTAACTCTGGGGGAAATATAATGTGACCTTGAGGCAGAGTATTCACTACCAGTAGCACGATACACTGAACTTTTGTAGTGAGAATAAAACATTTTCATAACAGAAATCCTGTTGCTATTGAGTGGAATTTTCAGAATTAGCAGTTTGGTGCTCCAAAAAAGTCAGCAGAACTGTGTATATTTCAACTTCAAGATCCACAGTCAGATACAGAAATCAACAATGTCAAGCATCCTACAATGAGCGTACTGTAAATGATCAGTATGCATACAAGCTCCAACCTACTGTACCTGGTGAATGAAGTGGAGGGGAGCACATCAGAACCACTCCTTGACCTTCACGTACAGAGACGGCACTTCTTGTCCGACCACTAAAATTCCCCAGATCTAATAAAAGAACACAGCAATTTTAGTTAGACACAAAATTTTTAACATTTATGACTACCGTGACTTATAATTTATTTCTTATTCACCCAATAAATGATTCTGCAGTAATTCAATCATTATTACTTTATATTTACAGAATACTGGGATGTCTAGTCCTGCATAGCTAGTTGTTTTGGCTGGGAGTACAGCTTGAAATTGAAAGTTTTCTTAGTTAAAAGATCTCTGTTTTTCACTGGCATACCATTTTGAGTATACGACTTTATGCAGGTTTGTTTTAAGTTCTGTATTTTTCTAAAGTAAAACAGATACATCAGTCAATCTTTTTTTTTTTTTTTTTTTTTTTTTTTTTTTTTTTTTTTTTTTTTTTAACAAACCAATATTTAGGAACACTTTATTTTACTCCTCACACAGTGCTAAATTTCAAGAGTATATACATGAACAAGCTTCAAGGGTTATAAAAGATGTACAAAACTAATTGGTGGATCATGGCTTCAACATGTTTTCAGGACACGTCCTGAAACCAGGCCAAGCAATTTCTCAGTATGTTATAATATTATCATTGCAGTACTTCGTTTGACAGTATTGAGAGAAAACAAATAAACAAAACCCAAAAAACAAACAAAGCCCCCCAATATTTTCAGTCCTTTGACAATGGAAAAAAGCAGTAACATGGTTGACTATCTGGAACCGATACTGTATGCATGCTATAGGCATTCTAAAAAGTGAAAAACAAACAAACAAACAAACAAAAACAAAACAAAAAAACCCAGCAATTTGAAAACATTTGGCATAGAGAATTAAATAGCTACGCAAACATAAATACAGTCAGTTCAATAGTAAAACTTCATAGCAGTGAAAAAACAGATTCTCTAAATAGAGAGGGGGACAGGGAAGCAATATTTTATACTTCTTTAAGAACTCCATGAGATTTGCTTTCACAAATTAAATTGGCCATTTGTAGTACCTGAAAATAAATTTGTAAGAAATGTTCTGGTTTAAATACAAAGATCTTAAGTTCTTTGATTTCAATTCAAATCTCAGTTTGAAATATTTATTTTCAATGATACTTGTAATTGGGAAATTACTTTTTATTTTCATGAAAAAAGGATAATTTTGTTGTTTACCTTGACAACTAAATATTTCAATTTTTGTGTAGAATCACCTATCTCATATATTTGTATATTTTCATTGTTCAGTTCTTGTGATGGACACAAAAGAAGGAAATCTGTGACACCTAAGTTATAACTTCCATGGGCAGAAGTAAAACTACAATTAATTATAATTTTAAATTAATTTTATTGCTACAGTTTTTTACTATTTTTCTTTCCCTCCCTTTTCCTTCCCTTTCTCTTTATGAAAAACAAATATCTCCTTCTTGGAGTAACAATAAGAGGACTATGTGTGACTCAAGTTTCTTTTTATTCAGACCAGCAAATTTCAAGCTAAAGAAAGAAAGAAAGAACAGTCTTGGAATTCCATCTTCTTTTGGCTACCTTCTTGTTCTGAACTAGATGTCTTGAAAAAAAAAAAAAAAAAAAAAAAAAGCAGGGATTTAGCTGTAAAACAAACGTAGGAAAGCATAATAGCAAGAAAGGTGAAGGATCACTCTCAACATTTTCTTGAACTAAAATAATAAGTCTAGTATGGAAGATTCAGAATCAAACTAGAGGGAAATTTTATATATTTAAATTTATATAAATGTTTATACATCCTTTAGCCACATTGGAAAAAAATAATAATAATTTTAAAAGGAATTTAAAACTATTATTTCACCCTAAAATCTTTTAAAAACAAAGGTTAATGAAAGAGACGCCATCTGCGTCTGCTCAGTTATTATAACATAAACCTCCAACGCTCTTTCAGGCAGCCCCACAAAGAATTAATTTATCCTTCATGTTATGGTGATATACTTGATTGCTTGATTAGAAAATAATTCTGATTATTTTTTTTATTTTTTTTATTTTTTTCCTCCAGGGAAGTTCATTTTATGTCATAAAGAAAGTTACTTAACCTTATCACAGAGTTTGTGACGAAGTTGCTTCATCTACCTGGTTTCCATTTTCTTTAACATGCTCACACCTAATGAATGTACAGTCTTTGCCTCTTTGAAAATATACAGCCAGTCACTGTTGCTAATGTGAAGATAAACACATATTTCTGGAGATATTTGGCAAACACAGATTAGTACAATCATCTTTATTGCTAAAAATATGCATTAATTAATTAATTAATTTTTGTGCTGTGTTACTAAAGAGTAACCTATGACACAAGAGCAGTCTCCACTGTGGGAGAGAAAAAGTACAGTAACTGCAGAGTTAGTGAAGATGGTATTAAATCCAATGTCATCCTTTGGTGTAACACATTCTGGATGTTCTACTTCAGGTATAACTGGCTCAATACTGTGCTTGATCTTGACACAATTTAGAAGACTGGGAAAAAAGCAGTAACACTCATCCAAAACATCTGGTGGGCAAAATGACTCTGCAGAGGCTGCTCCTTTTCTTCTGAAAGGAGCTGAACTATAAGTTTATCTCAGTACATGTATATAAATATTGATGTGGGTTAAGAATGAATGATGTTCATCCTAAAAAGAGTATAGAAGACACAATAGATAACAAAATGCTTCTGCAGAATGTGAAAGGAGTAATGGGAAGTAAATGAGAGGAGTCTCAAGGAAGTCAAAAGTAAAAGAAAGTAGAAAAGAAACTGGGCAGAACTAGCAGTCAAATAATCAACTAACTAAAAAGATGAAAGGACAAATAGCAAAGGAAATCTAGCAACTGTTTTTCCAAGAGATGATTATACATGTGAAGATGAGAATAGGAGAAGAGTCAGTTACATTAACATTTCAGGATTTTTTTGTTATTTTGTTTTGTTTTGTTTATTTTACTTTATCAATTGACAGAAGAATTCATACAAAGTCTGGAACATTTTTAACTCCCTTTATCTTTCCAGTTCACTTCAATTCTGTGTCGCAGTTGCAGTTCACTGCAAGCAGTGAAGAGTCAGGTTTTTGTGGCCCTGGCAACAGCCCACTAATAATCACTATCAAATTAAGGTCAGATTAAGAATGAAATCATGATCTGTGTTTGACATTTATGGCTTGGTAATCTTAAGCAGAAGTTGTGAAAGGCTTTGTAGTTCATTATCTGTCACTTAAAACAGTTAATTCCTTTTTAAAGTAGAAATTACACAAATGCATATCATGCATTCTCTGCCAGTCCAATTTTCAGAGTTTAAACTATTTCATTTGCAAATTTATTATAGAGTTTAAAAGGGATATCATATTATAGGTATTAAAATGTTTAAAGTCACATACTGAGGATATCTAAAACGAATATAAAGTAGTCAATCTTCTTTCTAATACATTAAAAACAGCTCTACGCAAAGTACAATTCAGGCCAAGGACAAACATAACTGTTGTCTAGTTGCTGCAGAAAGAGTAGCCTTCTTTTACTTATGATGAGGAGCACGGGAAAAAGCTTAAAGACTCCTGTTTGAAAATAAAAATGAAAAAGAGGAAAAACAGGATAGTGTACTTTTATATACATTACATGAACTTATTTTAGAACCTGTGATACATAATATAAACTTTTTTTTTTTTTTTTTTTTTTTTTTTTTTTTTTCTTTCTCTCTCAGAGCAGAGGTGATTAAAGAAACTTGGAACAATGGTTGTCCATAAGCATATTCTTGTAAGATAATAATTTTCTCTCCAGCATGCTGTCAGTGTGAATTATAATGTGCAGACTTTCCATTAATTAATTCTGAACTGCATTTTCACTAGCAAACAGAAAGAAATTGTTAAGTAAAGATATATTCTTTTCCTTGACCTTACTGACATTTTTGTACTTGTAAATTTTTATAAATTACGACTGACTGCAGCAGTAGTATCCATTTACTTGTGTGTATTCATCTAGCAGTCTATGCCTACTTATTTATTTTTTAATCAGGTAATATTTTTGTATATCTTCTGCATTTGCTATCACGTAGAATTTACAAATCTATAAAAGCAGACTAATGCATTCTAAAATAATAAAATTGATTACAGCAATAATTGACTGTTCCTTATATGTTCTTCCCCTGTTCATTTGAGGAAGGGGTGGTGTGAGAATGGTGTGGTGGTGCTTGGTTACATATAGGTGAGAAAACACTAGAGCAGCAACAACTTAATCCAACAGACAACCTAAGCCTATCCTAGGTAGCAACTGAAAGGAATGATTTTCAAATACAAGAGCTAACAGTTAATAACCAAAATAAACTGCATAAGTAAATGGTTCTATTTCTAGAGTTGCTGAGCAAACAGACTTGCACTTGAGTAATGCATTCAGTGTACTACATTGTAAACACTTTTATGTTTTACATGAGCTTATCTGCTTCCTCAGAAACACACATACACATTTCTATTTGAATGCTTTTTAATACACTTTCCTGGCATGGAGTGGCATAGAAATTTGTCAAAATTCTGTACACACAGTATTTATAATTCTATTTTCTTACTTTTTCCTTTGTACTTACAAGTGCTTTTTCCTTTTTCTCATTTTCTTTTAGTCTCTTTTTTTTCCCCCAAAATTAAATTCATTCCACACATTTAAGCATATATTGAAAATAGCATTTCATTTGTAGTAACTTTCTTTAACTAGATGCCAGTTAGAACTTTCTATGAAAGACAAGTTTTTTCTCTCACAGTGACATATAGAATTGGTTGAGATTATTCTCTTCCTTATAATTCATTTGAAAATCCATAACTTTGTAGTTATGGTCAATAGGCCAGTCAGCCTTGCCTCCATCCCTGGAAAGTAGATGGAGCAACTTGTTCTGGATACCCTCTCCAAGCAACTGGAGAAGGTTATCAGGAGTAGTCAACATGGATTCACCAAGGGGAAATCATGCTTGACCAACCTGAAAGCCTTCAATGATATCATCACTGGCTATGTGGATGGGGCAAAAGCAGTTGATGGTGTGTACCTTGACTACAGCAAAGTGCTTGACACTGTCTCCCACAAAATCTTTGTTATGAATTTGGAAAACGTGGTATAGATAAAAGGACGGTTAGGTGAATTGAGAACTGGCTGAATGGCAAAACTCAGAGAGTTGTTAGCAGCAGCACAGGCTGGAGGCCTGTAACCAGCTTTTTTCTCAAGGCACTGATTCTGGATCTGATTTTGTTCAACATCTTCAACAATGACCTGGATGAAGAGATAGAGTCCAGCCCCAGCAAGTCTGCTGCTGATGCAAAGCTGGGAGGATTGACTCACACACCAGAAGGCTCTGCTACCATTCAACAAGACCAGGACAGGGTAGAGAGTTGGGCAGGAAAAACCTGATGAGGTTTAACAAAAGCAAGTGTAGAGTTTCCTCTATTCCTGCTATTCCTGCACCTGGGCAGGAATAACCTCATGCATCAGAACAAGTTAGGGGATGACCTGTAGGAGAGAAGATCTGCAGAGAATGACCTGGGTGTCCTGGTGGACAACAGGTTGTCCATGAACAGCTCTGTACCTTTGTGGCCAAGAAGGCCAATGCTACCCTGAGGTTAATTAAAGGAAGTGTGGAAGCAGGTCAAGGGAAGTGATACTCCCCGTCTAGTCTGCCCTGGTGAGATCACATTTAGACTACTGTGTCCAGTTCTGGTCTCCACAGTTAAAAAGGACTGGTTTCTCCTAGAAGGAATCTAGCGGAGGGCAATGAAGATGATAAAGGGACTAACGAATTTCCTGAAAGAGGGAAAGAAGACTGGGGATCTGATAAATGCTTGGAAATATCTAAGGGGAAGTGGGAGGCAAATGGATGCAGCTAGGCTTTTCTCAGTGGTGTGTAGTAATAGGGAAAGGAATAATGGGAGAAGAACTTCTTTACAGTGAGGGTCACGGAGATCTGGAACAGATTGCCCAGAGAGGTTGTGGAATCTTCTTCTCTGGAGACATTCAAGACCTATATGCAGGCCTCCCTGTGCTACCTGTTGTGGGGTACCTGCTTTAGCAGGGAGCTTGGACTCAGTGATCTCTTGAGGTAGCTTCCAACCACTGTGATTCTGTGATTCTGTAGTAGAAGGCTGATACATATGATTATTAGTAATAAAGAGGGAAAAACACCTTTGTGACCACTGAATAGGAGCATTCTGTGTGGCATTGAGCTAAATTATGTTACAGCGTCAAACTGCCTACATACATGAGGGCTACTCAAAAAGTAATGACTCTATTATGTTGGACCACAGTGTCAGAGGTAGATGTTGAAAGTATGGCAGCAGAAGCTGAACATTCCTGCCAATATTTTGTTACAAGTTGTTGTAATGCTGCAGATGGCAGCAGAGTAGCAGTCTGACAAAATGGCATCTGGCATGGAAGTGTATATGAATCAAAGTTGTGGAATTTAATTCCCCCATGTAAAAAAAAAATTCTCCCACTGAAATTCATTGTTATTTAATGAGTGCTTCTGTAGATTACACAGTGAATGTGAACAAAGTGAGGTGCTAGGTGTTACGCTTCAGCGGTGCTAATGGGGATATAAAAGACAAGCCATACTCTGGATGGCCATACACAGCTGTCATACCACAAAATGAAGAGTTTCTTGATCAGTTCAATTGTGTGAATCAGCGGATTATGGACCAGGAACTGGATACAGAACTGAATATTGGCTTCAATGAATTGGGAATGATGGCTGCAACACTGGAATAGTTTGTACCAGATGGGTCCCATGAATAATCACACAGAAACAGATAGGTCTTATTGAACCAGTACAAGGCTTCAGATGACAGTTCAGTGGATCTTATCATTGGTGAAGAGATGTAGTGTCAGTACAAGTTGTGATCACAACAGTAGTCCATGGAGTGGCAACACATGAATTTCCCACTGAAGAAAAAGTTCTAGAAGCAAAACTTCTAGAGGCAGGGCAGAGAAGAAAACGATCTTTCGCAACATGGTAATGCCAGGCCCCGTATCAGTTTGAAGACTGTGGAGCACACTGCCAGTCTTGGCTGGACTGTCCTATCACAGTCACCCTACAGTCCAGAACTGGTGCCTTCTGATTTCCACCTGTTCAGGTTGATGAAAGACGGACTGTTCTGGCAACATTTTTTTAGCAGTGATGCCTTCACAGCAGCTGTGGTACGGTGGGTCATCTCTTCTGGTGTAGATTTTTTTACGAACATAGCATGAAGGCTCTTGTTCATCACTGGTAAAAAATCAAAGCTAATGGTGGAAATTATATTGAAAAATAGTATTTTGTAGCTGAGAATTTGCTCTATAAAGTAGTGTTATTGTGTGCTCTTTGTAGTAATTTCTATGGGAATAAATAGGAAGCATTACTTTCAGAGCAACCTATGTATTTTTACTTTATGTTGATGTTAAGATATCATTATGTTTTCACTTCTGTTTTCACTTCTGTTTGCTACATGGCAGTATTGTAAACCTTTAGCATCAACATTCCTTTGTCCTATATCTTTAAGCTATAAATTTTAAAGAAATGTATAAAACAGCTAAAATATAAAACTATTATCACCTAGGAAAGTCCAGGTTCTGAATGTGTGGTATTGATGTCACCTAAACAATACCAAATTAAAATCAAGTTTAAATTTTTGCAACTTCCACAAATTCTACATTTGAGTTTGTCTTGTTTCTTTTATATTACACTGACAAAATATCATTGCATTTCCATAACTTGTTTCATCTGACCTAGTTGAGGTCTCTAGTTGAAGAGAAGATTAATCCTAGCTAAAAACTGATTATTTCTTTTTTACTGACTACAAAAGGGGCTTAGATCTACAAATTCAGACAATGATTTATTTTAACTTCACAGATATTTTCATTTAGTGGCATGAATCCAAAATTCTCTATAAGTAATGACTGCATAAAATGCAAGAAAAGTACAGCATACCAAAGTTCCAGTTTTAAAGAACAATATTAGATGTTTGTTTGATAATATTTTGGCTCTTATTAGTCATTTTGTTGTTGTTGGTGGTGGTGGTGTTTTTGTTGTTTGTTTGTTTGTTTGTTTGTTTGTTTTCTTCTCTGTTTAAGTAATACTTTGTGTAGAAGGAGGTTTTGATTTAGAACTTGATGTTCTTTGTGACTGAATTAGGACAAATATCTGAGAATTGAAATTTGCATCTAACACGAATGGCACGACTGTCATGACTGCCTATATTCAAGTAACAGCAGGATGCTGGCAGATGCTATGTCTATGAGGTATGACATATCAAATTCTGACTCCACTCATTTCACAGAGCTGACTTTTCACCAGATGAATGTGTATAAATGCCTCAGTACTTCAGTTCTTGTGTGTCATAAAGAAAAGGTCATATTTTCCAGGAAATTATTTATCTGCTCTTCTCTAAAAGTTGTAGTGCCCAGTATGTCCAAAAAACCAATTGTAAAAGACAACTAATTGTCTGGACACAGACAGTAAAGAAGTAAATCATTAAGACCTTGGAGTTAGCTGGATAGGTCAACTGGAAATGAAGGCATTAAAATCACAAAGTGTTTCCTAGGTAGCAGCTGATTGTTTTAAAATATTTTAGCTAAGATTTTTAATATCACAGTTTGTATTGGAGCATGTTATTCTGCTTAATATCGAGGTGAGCTAAATTATTGCAAATTTGAGTTTAGGATATGAGCATATAATTGAATAAGTAAAAGTCACAGAAGATAAATAAACTGTCACTGGTCAGCAGAGATACTATAAATACTGTCCATGTACTTAGAACTGTTCAATCTGTAAACTAGAACACATCAATTAAAATCCCTGAAGAAGATGTTTTGATCATTCATGTAATGATTTAACATGTGACCAGTGATCAGCAAACTAGTTTTTCATTTGTCATGTCAAATACTAAGTTAAATCTTTGTAAAATGTTTCATAATTTCATGAGTTGTTACCTCTCCATATATCTGTCTTATTATTCTAGTATTCATTTAGACCATTCACTTCTGAATTCAGACTCTCCTCTGTTCTTGTCTCATCTACACTCTGTTTCTCAAGAAGTCATTTACAACCTAAGTTATCTATATAAGAAAATGAATAGACACAGATGAGTAAGTAGAACTATGCAGACAGCTAGTTAACAGTGTTACGCATGGGTGATCATAGTCTCTGAAATGTAATCAGACAGGAATCCTTCATTATGTCATTTGACAATTTAAACTCTTTTATTATTTATCCCAATTATATTATATTGTCAATTGATCAATAGAAATATAAGTAAATAACAACTCCTGAACAACAATTAGATGATCCACAATATGGATTGATTTTTTAAATAATTCTCTTTTTTTTACTGACCTTTCTGGATTAAAACAAATTACCACGAGATATGTCCCTGCTGACTTCTGATATTGAAACTAAATGCAATCAAATCTAGGAAAACTGTTAATTTGGAAGTTATTAATAATTTGGTAGTATTAGCACTGCATCAAAGGAGAATCAAAGGAAAACTTCTTTTTATATGAGTTTCTTTCCACATAGCATATGAGAAAGTACAGAATATTTCTTAGACCATACTCACCAAGACTGCATGTACACCTAAAAAACAGTAGTACGATAGCCTTTGAAAAAAAATAAAAATTTGGAAAAGAATGTATTTAGATAAAAGTCAACTGATTTTGCTCACAGGACAGGTCTGGGTGTTTTATCAGAACTATACTGACTCTTACAGTTCTTCAAAAGTACTATGCAGTACCTTAAGTCTTAAAGCCATGGCCGACCACAGCCAAAAGATGTATTTAGACAAAGCCTTGTCACAAGAGAACACTGGGCTCCACAGTACACGTGTTAAGTACTGTGGGCCAAATCATCAGCTGAGAGGTTTAAAAAATAAATTCCAGTCTCAATAGTTTTTAGTTCTGAATGCATAAATACTCCATGTAGGAAAAATTCTGTTTGAGAAATCAAACCTGTTAAGAACTGGTCTTGTAGCATGTAACTATGAAAGAGCTGTAACAGTCAGTCAGAGTCAGACATAAAAGAGGACATAGAGGAAAATATTAAAAAGAAGTTGAGCTCTTTCAAACATAGTTGTCTTCATTTGGTAAAACAAAATAAATATGTAATAAAATTGTATTATTTATTTTTATTTTATGAATGCAAGCAAAGGTAGTGGATACACTGCATGAATAAATGAATTCATTTTAACATAACAAAAGTAGCCATTAGTTGAAAACAACGTGGGGATTTTATACTGTACTTAGAAGGGACATGTTTGGATCTCATAACAAGAGGTTGTGAAAAAAAAAAATAATAAAAAAATTAAATTGGTTGGTCAAATCTGAATATGAAATACTGTAAATAATGAATTGCATATTACTGAATATTGAAAGAAAAATAATAAAAAGAATCCACCTATGAAATAGTACAGAACCATTGTTTCTGTAGAAATATTTCTAGATAATCACTAAATGAGTTAGAAACTTAGCAACAAAAAGTAATGGGTCACACTCTGAATATGTGAATCTGTAAGATTTGAGGATGAATATATTTTCATACCTGCCAGGCTTGATCTAGTTATCATTACATAAAATAAAAGTAGTTTGTTTATCCTACTCTGCCAAAAGTTATAGCTGTTTTTGATAAAAAAATGGCTGTTTTTTTTTTTTTGCCTGAAAATCGAGTCCTTTGAAAACTTCTCTGTCACATAATCATGATGTATCGTTCTGCTGCAATTGTTGTAAAAGAAGATTGACAAATCTGAAAGGTTTCACAGTAAAAGTTATGAGATTAATTTGCATTACAGAAAACATTTTACAGAGTTAAATGCCTAAAACTAATAAAAATATTCTAGATTGTTAAAGATAAAAGAAAAAAAGAAAACTTTCCCATTGTTTCCATTTTATAGAAGAAAATGTCTGAGCTTCTGAATTAATCTACTAGAGAGTCTAGCTGATCCTACAAATAAACGTTTAAGTTCACTTCTAGGAATGGTCTCCTTGAACTCAGTGTGCTTACTGAAATGATTTAATTGGAGGCTGGAAGGTGCTGTATACTTTGGAATATGATTGTTCAATATATATTTTATTCATGATTTGCTTATACAAATGATAACAAACCAAGAAATACTCTTAAAAAAGATAAAGAAGAAATAGTATTGGAAGCAGTGATGTATGGAAAATAATATGTAAATGATTCAAGATTAATGATTGATGAAATATGATTAGAAAGATTGATGTTTGCGGAGATGGTACCTAAATATTTGAGGAAAAACTGTATCCTTGTTGTCAGTGTATTTTAAAATAAGCTGTTTTGGTTACTCCACTGTAATCCACCTTATGGGTTTCACAAACCAAAGAGATGAAACGGGATTTTCATCAGTGTAATTGCAAATTATTGACATGAACAATTATTGTGGAAGCATACACTCATTTTTATCCAACTCAGTTTCTACTATATATTATATGCTTCTTGTTAACAATACAAGAGTGTATTGCAGGATAACATTAACTGTGATTTTGAGCTTTCATTCTAAGTAAAAACATCATGCTAGAATTTTTATATTTACTGATTCAGACAAAGTTATGTCATAAATGCATTAATCTTAATCCATTTATTTTGTACTAATTTTTATAAAAATTATTTTAAATGTAACAGAACTTTTTTTTTTTTTTTTTTTTTTTTTAAGAGCAAAGTTGAGTTCTCTTCTTCTAACATGTCATCAAAAAAGCCAGATTTGCATGCTGAATTTCATTCTTCGTGTGGGATTCAGTTTTCTGATCATTACATCTGAGTTAGTCATAAAGACAATGCAAAGAAAGAGACACTTCAGAAGCCTGATTCATTTGACCTATGTCAACTTTACACAAATGAATAGTGTTCTAGGCGTTCAGTAGGTTAAATGGGGCATTTAAACAGTTATACAAGATTCATCTGTTTATCAGTGTAGATATCTGACAATAAAGGAAAATGAATAAAGAGCCTTTAGTGGCATTTTGCTGTTTCCTTGATTTCCAGAATGCTTTCTGAATGTCTGAATACCTACCGTGCTCTGACATAACTGTGTAGAGGTTGGCAAAAGTTAATTTAAAATTCTTTAACTATGTTGGACCTTCATTAGTAAAAGATGAATAAATGGTTTTTCCCTATTGTCAGTACAGCACTGATCTTATTTTTTTTTAATAGTACATAGGAAATCTGTGTAAAGGTATAATATTTTTCCGAATAGATTCAAAATTAAGGTAAATTTCAATCTTTAGCTTTTTGTAGACTTTCTTACTGAAAATTGTGGAACTAACGTATTGTGGGATAATGTTGCCAAAACACAAAGTAGACAGGTTTAGATTTAAAGAAACCTGGATCACAGAATCACAGAATAGTTAAGGTTTGAAGGAACCTCTAGAAGCCATCTTGTCCAACCCCTTTTCAAGCAGGGACACCCGGAGGAGGGTGTTCAGGATGCTGTCCAGGTGGCTTTTGAAGATCTCCAAGGAGGAGAGTCCTTGACTTAGGTCTATTACGTTTTCTAAATAACTTAATGTTTTTGTTCTTGGCCTTAGGGATTACTGAGAAAATAAATGTAGTTCCACATTAATTTTCTCTACAATCTTTCTTAAGTGTCATTTTGTCTCCTTATATTCCTGCAGTGAATTTCTATAGATGATTTGTGAATCTTTCCTGAAGCATTTTGTAAGCAAAGACAATGACTGGTCAGTCTTGTTAGATCTTATAGACACCGACTTTTAGGAGAGATGACATAGACACTGATAGCACAATGCCTGTAGTGAAAGTGTGTCCAGTACATCAGCTGTGAACAGGGTATAAATTCTGTTTGCCTCCAGCAGACTACTCAGTAGCAGAAGAGTACAACAGCAGTCGTCCTGCCTTTTTGTTATATAATGGGAGATGTAATGCCCAGAAAACTCAGAAATTTTTTTTTGTAATCTTTGGGAAATAATAATAATAACAATAAAAGATTTAAAAAGATTTAGATTAAAGGCAGCTGTCTATTACTCATCTAGTCTCATCCTAAATATTCACCTCAGTGTATCTCAGGTATGAAAATTCTTAGAGGAGGTTCCTCTAAGGTGTCCTCCTTTTCTTCTTCTGCATAAATAAGAAAAAGCAAGAAAGTTCTGTTTTCATATTTACATATGTATGGGTTTAAGAAGACATTCCAAGCTTGCTATTCACTTACAGTTTACAGAAATCAATTATATCAATGATGACAAAGTGCACACCATATTTTGAGAAGAGCACTGATGTGATATGTAGTGCTTAGCTGCTTGTCATGTCATCTTTATTTGGTGATAGTTCACCAGTCAAAAAGCACAGATCCAAACAGCCTTCAAGCAGGTGTCATTCAGATAGGTTCTGAAACTGGGTTCTTTCTGATTTGATATCATGTGATATCATATAATCACCTTGCTGAAGAAGAGACACTCAGAACAGAGTTCATGCCCAGGGTGCTTTTCAAGATCTTCACTACCTCTGGACAACCTGCATCAGGCTCCATCATCCACATAGCTCAGAAGTGCTTCCATGCGTTCAGAGGGAACTTCTTGTGTTCCAGTCCAGGTGCTCATTACCTCTTTGTCTGGATCAGAGAACTACTGAAAAGAGCCTGGCTCCACTTTCATTTTCTTCATACTCTTACAGTAAAAAAAACTTGCCCTCATTAATGAATTAAGGTATACTCATTCTTACAATTTGAAAATGGAAAGAGTATCAAAAGGGACACATTTGCAATTACACTACAATTATTAATATAAATCATTTTTGAAAGAACAAATGCAATTGACTATTATTATTTATAAAGTTTCTCTGTGTTGTTCTATTCTCAGATCTTGTCTGTGGCCTTAACCTGTTCTTTTTAAGTCAAGAATGGTCTGCGCAAGAGCAGATGGTTCTGAATCTTGTGAACCAAATGTAGTTGATGGCCCTGTTCTGAGGGGAAGAGAATATGCTGTCTCTAGATAACAGACATCATTACTGATAGGGGAAGATCACAAGGAATCTGACTGCTTTATTTTTAAGCCTAGATGTGGGACTGAATGACCTCCAATATCTTCATGGTTGAGCAGAGAATTTGTGTGAAATCCATTGGAAAAGTGGTGGAGCTACTTTCATCATTTGTCTACCTTTAAGGAATTCCCTAGATGATTGAGTCTGGGCTTTCATTGCAACTTTCCCTTCAAATGTCACTATGCCACATAACCAGATGACACAAGTCCAGGTTTCTTGCCATTTGTTTTCTCTTGCCTCATGTTCGCTTATAAAGTTGCCATTCATTTTTTTCCATGGCACATGTAAAAATGCTATTTTAAAACTCAAGTGAATATTTCTTAAGGATACATTATGTCTTCTATCCATTATCTGTAGAATCAGCCAAATTCTGTGAAGCTGAATAGACAACTTGTCATTTAGATACTCTCTTATAGCAACAAGATCATATTACTGGAGGAAAAATCCCTTACAGTTCTTACGCTTTATTTTGTGGTGGTTTTCTTTCTTTCTTTTTTTTTTTTCCCCCCCCCCTAAACAAATATTAGCCTCTAGAATTCCCAAACTGTCAGTAAAAAACCCTCAGTAACAAGTTAAAAAATCTAAAGTTATATGTTTAACATTCTATTTTATATTCTCACACTGAAAGTCTCAATACATCCTTAAATGATTATGTTTAAACAATTTTAAATATTTGAATCAAAATGCTTTCCATCAATCCCGTCTCTCAGAAGATGTAAATACTTGTCTTTGTCATTTGAGCAAACTTAAAATGTTTAGTTTAGCAGCCCTTCTCTGCAGTAGGTAGACTTTTAGAGCTTAGTGCAAGTCTAAAGTCAGTTACTTGATAGGGCGATATATAGAAGAAAATCAGATAGATCACTGAATTATAGCATCATAGCATAATGAAGGGTAGAGGAGACCTCGGGAGACTGTTGGTCCAATCTTGTTTTTGAATCTTTTGTTTGTTCAGCTACAGCATTGGATCGGGTTACTTGTACCTTTATCCAGGTGAGTCATGAAAACCTCCAAGGACTGACATTGCACAGCCTTTCTGGAAAACGTGCATTAATGCATGGCTGTCCTAATGGGGAAAATGTTTAACTCTTGTTTCAATTTGGACTTGTTCTCTTTTCCTCCTGATAGTCACCACTTTGGAAAGGGTAGATCCACCAATAACCCCACTATAGGCACTGGGGGCTGCTTTTAGTCCCCACTAAATCACCTCTATTCCACACTGACCATGCTCAATTCTACCAGTCTCTTCTTACAAAGCAAATATCCAGCCTCCATTATCTTGATGGATATCCTCTGAACACCTTTCAGATTACCAATGATTATTTTTTCTTGCTGATGGGCCTCAAACTGGTTGTACTACCATTTCACAGTCTAATGACTACTGAGCATATATGAATACTCAGTTTTCGGGATGTCTTGCTCAGTTTCACTGAAATAGATTGAGTTATGCAAATATACCCCATATGTAGGTCAGTTTCCTTGTATCTTTGCCCTTTAAATGGGCAATACACAAAGGCACAGAAAGTCGTGGGATATAGCATTTTTCCAAAAATCAAAAGCACAATGTAAAAAATAGACAAAAATATATTTAATGAAAAGTGCCAATGATAAAAAAAAAAATACTACAGTTAACTATTATCTCTTAAAACTGTAAATGGAAACAGTCAAATTAATCCTTTATATCATCCCATTAGCTCAATGAAATCTCATGAATGGTGAATTTAACAACCTAATATTCAAGTGTGAATAGAATGGCATTTTATTTATTACTCTGTAATTCTATTTTTGTGTCATAATCAGAATTGAATACAATGTTCTGTTTTAAGCCCCTAAGAACAAGAAAGACATTGACGCCCTGGAATAGGTAGGCATCCCGGCAGGTCATGAATATCTCCAGAGGAAACTCCACAACCTCCATAGGCAGCCTGTTCCAGTGCTCCGTCACCCTCACCATAAAGAAGTTCTTGCACACATTCATGCAGAACTTCCTATGCTCCTATGCTTATTGCTCTCCACAACTACCTGAAAGAATGTAGTGGTGAGGTGGGGTTTGGCCTCCTGCGTAACTGGGATGGACATTTGTAAAAATTTAATCTCTCCTGGCATAGCTTGAAGCCATTCCCTCTAGTCCAATCACTGTTACATTGGGAGAAGAGTCCGACCCCCAGCTCACACCAACCTCCCTTCAGGTAGTTATAGAGAGCAATAAGGTCTCTCCTGAGCCTCCTCTTCCCCAGCCTGAATAATCCCAGCTCCATCAGCTGCACCTCATAAGGCCTGTGCTCCAGACCCCTCACCAGCTATGTTGCCCCTCTTTGAACACACTTCAGGGCCTCAGTGTCTTTCTTGCAGCGAGGGGCCCAAAACTGAACACAGTACTTGAGTTGCAGCCTCACCAAAGCTGAATACAGGGGGACAGTCACTTCCATGTTCCTGTTTCTGATGCAAGCCAGGATACCACTGGCCTTCTTGGCCACCTGGGCACACTGCTGGCTAAAGTTCAGTCCAGCATCAGTCAATAGCCTCGGGTCCATTTTCTCTACACAGTCTTCCAGCCAATCTGCCTCAAGACTATAGTGTTGTCTGGGGTTGTTGTGGCCAAAGTGTAGGAACTCGCATTTGGTCTTGTTAAACCTCTTAAGTCCAGCTATCCAGCCTGTTCAAATCCCTCTGTAGGGCCTTGCTACCGCCAGGCACATCTATACTTTCAGAAAACTTGGTGTCCTCAAGTCAGAGGCTTTGCTGAAGGTAGACTACATCAGCAGCCTTTACCTTGTCCACCAGATGGGTCACCAGATCATAGAAGGAGATCAGTTTGGTCAAACAGGATCTGCCTTTCATTAAGATAATCCTTATTCCTCAAGATAATCTACTCCATAGCCTTCCGTGGCACTGAGGTCAGGCTAACAGGCCTGTAGTTCCCCAGGTCCTCCTTACAACCCTTCTTGTAGACGGGAATCACATTGCAAAGCTTCCAGTCTTCTGGGACTAATCAAGGAGCTCTGATAGACAATGGAAAGCGGCTTGGCTATCACCTCCACCAGTTCCACCAGTAGTTTCCAACTACTGAAGAATAGCAAGAGTATACAACACCAATATGTGAATGATGAATGTAATGCTTGTAATGGTAAAAATATTTTAAGAATTGTTCACAAAAAACAAAACAAACAACAACAACAACAACAACAAAAAACCAAAACCAAAACAACAACCCACTTTCTGTGTTTAAGATATGAGTGCCAGTCAAACAAGTTACTGCGAAAGCACTCAAATGATCTGTAGAACCTGAAGTATGTACAGAGTCAAGCATCCTTCTTAAACTCAGCTAAAGTGATCCTTGCCTTTCATATTGTTCAATTTAAAAGAACAACCAAGATTACAATGTGTATATTTATTCAGGAAGTATAAAAGGTTTCATAGAGGTATCCTGCGGAGAAAGCTATTTTGTTTTCCACAGGGTTGGAGTACATAGACAATAAGATGATAAGCCATCCAGTAAAATAAATTGCTTGTGTATTCAAAAACTCTCCCACCAAAAGCAGCACTTAAAATATTTAAATATTTGTTGTTATGCAATCAGCATTAGTACTGCAGATAAAAATAGCTTGGGAGCTGCTGCCCCATACAGTATATACCTCTATGAGACAATAGCAGCTGCTGCTTTTGACCCACTTCTTGAAATGCAGAAGAGCTTTATTTTGCAGAGGCATCAATCCAGCTTCTTTATGTACATCCATATCTATATACCTGTACCTTCCATACCTATGTATCTCTGTGTACAGAAATAGCATACCACCAAACTATTTTCTGTCCACCTCAAAATGAGGAATAGAGTACTTGAGTCATTCCATTCTCATGGAAGAAAACTGTAAGAACTTACACTGCAGCCAGCTCTTGCTGTTTTCAGGTATACATGTGGATAAACAAATCTGAATCACAGTCATTGACTCTACTGTTCATAAGAATATGAATTCATAATGTTGGAATTAGAATCTGAGTTGGTCAAGAAATATACTTTTTCCTCCATAAAGCTGTCATAGAGTAATTCAGGTTGGAAGGGTCCTCTAGAGATCACTTGCAACACTCTGCTAAAAGCAGGACCAGTTTTGATTATGCTGCCTTGTCTGATACAGTTTTTGAATTTATCAGAGAAACCTCCTTGCCAGAAGAGTAGAATCAACAAACTCTCTCCAGGAGCCAGACAAATTTAAGAATAAGATATAATGAAAATAAGAATGCATTACTAATCATTTTTGTTACATTACTGGCTACTTAGTTCATGTCTAAATGTCTGAATTTCTTTTGTATGGTCAGACATGGCAAGGTTAATTCAGTGATTGTCACATAGAATAAATCAGATATCTCATATCTAGCTGACTTTAGAAGAGAAAATGCATGAGAGTAAATTTCAGAGATCCCAGGAGTAAAACGATGGCATGTCAAAGTCAAGCAGCTAATCAGACTACATACCCTAAGGTATACCAATAAATCAGGTTGTCATGAGTGCTCCTAATGAAGGATTGTTTGTGCAAATTTTAACTTTACTGTCTTCAGCTAGTATTCAGAAATTGAATAATTGCCATGTTGCTCCCAATGGAATATGCAAAGTAGTCAGAAATACAGAATGCAATTTTTGAACATCTCTATGCTTTAAGTCATAGACAAAGAAAAGGCAATTTCAAATATCTACTGTAACTCTTTTGTAATATGTAGAGTTTGTCTAGATTAATTGCTGTTTAAAATAGACATATCTTCCAGGAAAAAAAAAAAAAAAAAAAAAAAAGATATTTACACTATCCGTGTTCTTCTAGTAGTTTTTGTTTGTTTGTTTGTTTGTTTGATTTCCTCCTTTTGAAGCTTAAATTTACCCTTAATCTAAAAGTTTAGTTTAATTTTTAATGGCTGAATTTTGTTTCTGCTTCTACTGCTAGATTACAGAGCCATTGTGATTGTATTTTTATTGTGTATCAGTTCATTAGTAAAGTTTCACTTGTTGAGCTAAGAAAAAATTCAGTTTTTTAGACTGCACACTGTTTTTCTATTCAGTCCTCCAAGTCTTCTTCAGTTTAACATTATGTTAACTTGAAGGCCGTGGAAAATAAGATGAAGTGGTAGGACAGGCACCAGAATTAACAGAGTGGAAAAGATTAATAGCTACTGAAAAGAGTGGAGTTCTAGTACCAAGTACTGGAGTCAGATCAGGGTGTAGCTTGCATACCATTGTACCAGATACTGCAAGCAGTGAGGTCCTAGCATCAGCTACTGGAGCCAGTTGGGGCCCAACAGCAACTAGTGGAGTGAGTGGGAACATGTGCCAGGAGGAGGAGTGGTGGTTTGTGGAAAATCAGTAACTAGGTGGTAACAAGCATGAGTGGGGTGAGGGTGGGACTCCACACTAGTGGCTGGTTCAGCCTAGTGCTGGCTGCTGAGGGTGGGTGAGTATCTGCATCTTCCCAGACATGGTGTGTAAGAGTGCATGTGTGTGCCTACAGATTTTAAGCTGCTCTTGTCAGCAAGTAGGGGACCAATGGGATGGACAAGGGGAGTTGGGACATGGGTAGGGGTGCTGGGAAGACAGAAAGACCATGTCGGTTCGTGAAGGATTGTGAAAGACAAAACTTTTTCTTTTTTGTCTCAAAGCTTCTCAAACACCAAAACACCTTTTTGGTGTTAAGACTCGAACTGACAACTGCAAATTCTAGGGGTTTGAGTGATGGGTGTCACCATGCCACATTACTTCTGCTTATGAGTGTTAAGATAAGCAGAAATGGACAAGAGGTCTTTTTCGGGGGTGCAGCTTGAAGGATATGAACACTGCAGAAGGTGGTAATGCTTGTGCATGCCAGTGAAGGCAACACTCCCTGCTGGCTTATCTGTTGGGCCAAGTGTGTCACACTAACTGAGAAGAAAGAAGAAAAAAAAAAAAAAAAACAACAAAAAAACTGAGAAATGGGGGATAAAAGGCCATGAATAAACTAAGGACTACAGAGAAAAATCTTCCAAAGAAACCTTTGATGGAGAATTTCCTGAGGGGAGAAACCTCTTTGGAAGAACCCCCTCCCCCAGGGCTGGCTTGCTGCAAAACTTCCTTGCTTTCTCTCATCTCCTTTGGTGACTGTACAAGCTCTTGAGATCAACAGACCTACTATGAACCGTGCTGGACCCACAGTGGTGTCTCTCTCTCTTGCTCTCTATAAAGACTCCTTCCTTTTATTTCCTATCTATTTTCTATTGTGCATCTTCCTTTCCTCATATCCCTAAGCAATAGGATTTGGAATAAACTGGTCAGGCTAATATTTGACCTATTGTGTCTTAATCTTGTTGTTGGGTATACATATAGTAAAAGAAACTCCTCACATTCCTATTAACTGGAAACAAGACAAGGATCTTTTTGACAATCTGACATTTCTCCAGGCAGCTCTAACTTTTTTAACTTCACTTATAAAACTTTTCCACCATTTTTCTTTAAATAAAATCTGCTACAGTGTAGTTTGGTTATTGATTCTGTCGATACCACAGTTCTTTCATGCCTTCAAATTCTTTTTTTTTTTTTTCATAATGTGAAGTACTGAGAAGAAAATTATAAGGTAACATTCAAAAGAGTTTCCATGAAGGAAAAAAACCCAAAACCAAACCAAAC
This sequence comes from Coturnix japonica, assembly GCF_054131305.1. NCBI lineage: Eukaryota > Metazoa > Chordata > Aves > Galliformes > Phasianidae > Coturnix > Coturnix japonica. The sequence goes on from NC_140663.1 coordinate 167,052,756, forward strand.
CAAACAAAAATATGCACAGGAGAAAAAATTAACTTACTTAAACTCAGAATGTCCTACTTTCACTGAGTAAATTATGCAAAGAACCTACATAAAAGTAAATAGCAGTTTTATAAATCAATCTATAAATGCCTAAACACAATCCCATTTCAAGAAACAATTTAAAGAGATGAATCTGAAGTATCATCTTTGCAGTCATTTTAATTCGAACACTGAAATTTGTAAATTTCTAAAGTCTTTGCCTAATGTGGGAAAGGTGATATCAGGAAAGTACAAACAGGAAAGGCAGTATTACTTCCTGTAGGCACTTTAATTCTAGGCTACATCTATGAAATACAGAAAATATATATAATTACTTCAATCTTAATTTCAAGTACGTAAATCTTTCCCAACCTGAATGTGCATTGTGTACCTCAGATAACTTATATGAATGTTGCAGATGCTACCTATCTGAGGCAAAACAACATGTGAATACAAATTCAATCTATTCATTATTGCTTTTCCTATGGATAATGAAATTGAATCATAGAATTATTTATATTAGAAAAGACCCTCAAGATCATGAAGTCCAACCATAAATGTGATCTACTAAGTTCTAACACTAAACAATGCCCCTTACTACCATATCCATATTTCTTTTAATATGTCCAGGGATGGGGACTCTCTCACTTCCCTAGGAGGGCTGTTCCAATACCCAATTAACTTCTCCATGAAGAAACACTGCTTAACATCAAGATAAACCTCCCATGGCACAACCTGAGTTCATTTGAAACAGAATGAGCACCTGATAGACAGCACATATTTAGGCAGTAAAAAGGTAGATTTTAGAAGAAACTGAAGCAGAATTCTCTGGAATTGAAACCATTTAGAGATTAAAGATTTTGTTTCTAGCTTATGATGTACTGACCTACTTTGCATGAATTTTCATAGCAAGTACAGACATACATAACATTAGTCTTTGCTTAAAATATATCAGTGATAATTATGATTGAGAAACAGTGGCTGCTCAATCAGAGGAAAGCATTTTAAAACCATTAGTAGTGAAAGCATAGAGCTATACAATGAACATGATTTACAGATTTTTCTGTTGCTAAAGTGCAAACAGTATTTCTCACTTTCAAAAAGATGCTGACTTAATTTTTTTTTTTTTTTCCTCTCATCAATGCCTGATTTTTTCATTAAAAGAGATAAGAATAAGCAAGAACGTATATGCACTGCACTAAAAATTCCACCACATTTCAGGAAAAAATAACATTAAAACAAAACAAAACAAAACAAAGGAATAAAATTTGGCAGCCCAGACTAACTGAAATAAAGTGCCAAATGCTGTCTTCATCATAATGCACTATTACAGAATGTTAGTCTCTAAATTAATAAAATCAGAAGAATTCTTTGTAACTGATCTAGGAAGCTCCACTACTTATAAATAGGAGAGAATTGGTATTTCACTAATCTGCAAATATTTTTTTTCTTTATAAAGCCAAAGGAATGCAAAGCATGTTTATTATATAAGGCTATGAACAAGTTATTGAATGTACAAAACAACTGACATTAGGATTTTGTTTTGTTAGTATTTGGGACCATGTCAAAAGCCTTGCATAAGCCAGGCCCCATTATAAGAAAGATGTTGAGCATCTGGAGCAGGTTCAGAGGCAGTCAATGAAGATGATCCTAGGGGTGGAGCACCTCACTTATGAAGAAAGGATGAAATAGCTGGTTTTGTTCAGCTTAGAGAAGAGAAGCCTAAAGAAAGTTCCAGGGAGACCTCATTGTACTACTTGAGGGGAGCTTGTAAGCAGGAGTGGGACTGACTTTTTATGGGGTTTGATATTGACATGACAAGGGCAATAGTTTTAAACTCAAACAGGGGAGAATTAGGCAAATTGTCATAGCTATTGATGATCATAAACCAGGACTTTCCATATTTCCCATGCTCCATTTTGGATGAAACAACAATCTTTCATTTGTATACCATAAAGGAAAACAGTAGGCGAGGACAAGCAACAAAGATGGCAATAGCACAGAAAAATGGCAAGAGAATTCTGAGGATACGGCTGAATAAACACTGTCTTAAAATCTCAAAATGTAGTTGTTACTATCCAAATCATGAGTCACAGTAAATAGCTATTATATTAAATAAATAATGAGAATGATTGAGGTCTCATAGTAGAGAAAATTCTAACAAATGGCAAGTATTTAAGTGGAAATCATTTTCCAAGGAGAAATTTTCTAAGGAGCCCCTGTTTCATTACAATGTGTTCTGCAATGATTTAATAATTTTGAAGAAAAAGTGCCAGTTACTGAATTACCAATAGAACATCCTACTCAACATATTGTAACAGTCTGCCATTCAGCCCTGACCCAGTTTGCTTATGAGAGTTAATGGAACAATAATTTAGGTGACTTAATCTAAAGATTAATATAATTTTGTTATACAATATATCTTTTCTGTCAATGGAACATTTGTACTTTAAAGAAATTCAGTCATCAGTATAAGCATGATGGGTAGCAAATACCATGATAAAGAGGGCCAATAATTTTCATCAGAATATCTTTTTTTCAGTTAGCTCCAGTTTTAGTAGAATAAGTATTCATAAATAACTTACTCTCTCAGGGCTATAGAAGAACGTATATTGAAAAATTGATAGGATGTGTTGAATAAGGACAGGAAAAGACAGTTTAGGAGCCTGGAAGTGGGAACTATGAGTCAGAGAAATGCAGTGATGAAGCAATGAGAACACAAGGAGACTAAAAGAGAGATAGAAAGACATTACTATCCTTCTTAGTCAAATAGATGCTTTCATTAAGTAAGGAAACCACAAATGAGATTAGAGGCTTAATCAGTAGTAGGATAGGGATCAGAAACCAGAGAGAGGACTGAGATATGACTGAAACAAAGACTGAGAAAAAGATTTGTTGGAGTGATTAACAGGAAAGTGATCAGTTCTGGCTCTGCTAAATGCTTTGGAAAAGCAGCTCCTGGTGAGTTCACACAGAGCTCTTCAAAGTACTGGATATTTTGTAATAATCTCTCATGTTTTAGCTTTCCATTTATAAACAAGAGATAGTAACTACTCACTTCACACAGGTGTTGTAAAAATAAATGTATTAATGTTCATGAAGCACTTGGATGCAGTAATAATGAGCACTAGGAAAAGTTTCTGAGGAAATTAATTTTGTCTTTAGAATATGTTTTAAATAGTCTGAATTAATGAAGGGCAGGGCTATGTACTCAATGACAGAGAACAGAAAACTGCTCAGCAAGTAAGCAGAACTTTTTCTGTGACCAAAAACAGTCTAGGGGGTATCATGTTAAATAATAATAATAATAATAATAATAATAATAATAATAATAATAATAATAATAATAATAAAGTCATTATGTAAAAAATCTATGCCATAGAATCATAGAATGAACTGTAGAATCATAGAAGAGTTTAGACTGGAAAATACCTTAAACCAGACATGTCCACTGCACAATCTGCAGGCCACGTGTGGCCCAGCACAGTTCATAATATGGCCCACCTCCACCTTGCACCATCATGGCAGTGGCTCTGTCTCACAGATGGCCCTGGTCTGACCCTGGGCATGCAACAGGTACTTGGAAGTATGGCAGTAGAGATTGAACCTTCTAGCAGTATTCCATTCCATTTTCTTGTCATGTGACAGGGACTGTCTGACAAATAATGCCTGATATGGAAGACTGTATGAAGCAAAGGTGCGGAATTGAATTCCTCCATGCAGAAAATATTGCACTCTCTGACATTCATCTATGCTTGCTGAACATTTATGGAGATAAGCCAGTGAATGTGAGCACACTGAGGTGGTGGGTGGTGCGTTTCAGCAGTGGCAAAGTAGTCAGTAGGATGGTGCAGATAAGTGCAGCACACAGGCTCTTGTTCATCAGTGGTGAAAATGCTTGGCTAATGGAGGTGTCTGTGATGAAAAGAGTGTTTTGTAGCTGAGAATTTGCTTTGTGAAAGAGTGTTTCCATGGAAATAAATAGGATGCATTACTTTCAGTGCAGCCTTCATTGATGTAGCCCTAGACAATTCCTCTTCATTCAGTGAGTCCCAGAAAAGCCAAAAAGTTGGACACCCATGCTTTAAACCAATTACCCTGCCGTATGTAGGGATAACTTCTACTGGATAAGATTGTAGAACTCATGTAAATTCAGAAGCCATAGAAAACTGTAATTGCCCCATCTGTTAAATTTAGGATGACTGACCTTGGAACTCTAATAAAATTCAGTGTAATATTTAATGTGTAGTTAAACACTGTTATAAGTTTCAGTCTTTTATGCATTGTCTTTTAATTAGTATGGTGTATGAAGTATGGGTAGGTGGGTGGGCTCATGATTTACATATTTATAGGATCCTGAGGGCATTTTTACATTTTTACATGCTTGGTGAAACATAGAGCTGAAACCTAATTAAAGTTTTCTTTAATTGCTTAGTTGTGTGTGTTTGCATATGGAGGAAGGTTCTAATATGTTTTATAGACAGAATTCCCCCCCTTTTATATATGCAGCATGTTGGATGAAATCAAATTTTGATAGTTCCTTTTTTTTTTTTTTTTTTAAATCAGAGTAGAGGAAATAAGGAACTTCTGTTTCCTGGTTTGCATTTACCCAAGTTCAGTAGTTTAAGACTATCATGTTTGGAGACTTGACAATCATCACAATTATGATGGTCATCAGAGGATACTTCTGATGTTATTGTTATAACTGGAAATAATCTATGCTAAGTGCTTGATTTGATTTTGTTCATGATTTGTAACAACAGTAATTATAAGAAGTGATATGCAAAATGGCTGTGATGTTACCATGTTAAATGAGAAAGAGTAAAAAGAAAGTGTACAGTAACTTCATTTGAGAATGTAACAACTGTGTTGAAAATAATTTCCACCTTCGTAGTAACAGATAATTTGACTAACTTAATTTTATATGTATTTCATATTTTATGTTAATAGACTTCATGGATGTTGTAGGAACCTGTATTTTACTATTTTAGATCAGTGGATTTTTTGCCATTCCTGACTTTTCCCATCTCCAGACTTAAAGACGTAACTTTCCATTTCAGGAATCTCGTGGCTTGTGTAGAATCAGCCACATAAGTTATACTGTTCTTAAGGAACCCCAAAAGTTGTTATTTTCCTATTCATTTTTTATTAAACCTTCTAAAGAGCATGTTTGTATTTCTTTTAATTTCCTTGTCAGTGTAATTCAGTTTGACATCTGGAAAATCTCAGTTTATCTCTGTGTTTCTCAGCCTTCCAGATACATTTTTATGTATCAGGTTACATGTTTTTGTTTTGTTTTTTTGTTTTGTTTTTTGTTTTGTATTTCCTAACTAATCAATTTTTATTCATTGCAGGCTTTTCTTAAACAGTACCTCTCCTGAAACATTAATAACTTAAGTAAGACTTAGCTCATTTCACTGAATTCCAGACAGCTTATCAAAAGTGACTTAATTGATTTTATATTCAATGCCACTCCTGAGCATGTCAGAATAAATGCCCCATCCTCTTCTTTTTTCTTCCTTCTCAGTGTTGTCATGCTATCTTTCTTGTCCTCTTACTAAAATCTGCACACATGAGTTTGTGAACAAAAGGGTAACAGAATACTCTGTCAGAAAAGTATATTTCTTGGCAGATCAGTGTCCTGTTCCATTTCCCAAGAAAATGACAATACATCTATGTCAGGAAAATTAGGAGCATGCTGCAAGCAGGATTGCTCTAGTAGCATTACAAAGACATGCAAGAAATGTAAGTCAAATTAAACCTTTAATTTGAAAGAATGGAGAGAACTGGTCACCGCAATTTGCAACACCTGTAAGATTGTTAAGTAGAGAGATGATATGATAATCACCAAAAGTCAATGCAAGTTAAAACTTGCAAAAAGACTTAGCACAGAATTCTCCTTCAGCCTTTCAAAATTTCTTCTATTTAATAATGCTACTCTTAATTTTCATTCATGTTAAAATGCCAAGAATAATAGTTCATTTGTGTGACAGATTAGATTGTGAAAGATAGGTAAGTAGGTTATAGGCAGGTTAAAAATGAGCCTTCCATTCATGCAGAGAAACACATGATGCTAAAATTAGAAGTCAGTAGATGTACTATGCATCTTTGTATGATTGCTGTAATTACATTTCAAATTGTGTTTCCCTACATGACTGATTCCTGTTAATACTTCCACAGAACACAAAGTATAAAATGTATTGTTTAAAGCATATTGTGAGACTTTAAGAAGATCTTAAACCTCAGAATACTTTTCTGGCATCAAAACTTATGTAGCAATAAACGAACCTGACAGGATGAATAAATCTCATTTCCATTTGAAATAATAACTTTTTGGTGTTTGATGGATACCAGGATCAATGATTTTATGCCTGTGAGCTACTCAAATGGAATTAGACAGTAAATGTTGCTCAATGGAGTACAACCAGAATTGATACCCTTTTCTGAAGCTAGTAATCTATTACGAAGAGAATCAAATTTGCACTATATTGATGTATAACCCATAATTAAGCACCTGACCTCATCTTTTCAAGTTGCCTTCATTCTGATACTAACCTGAAAAAGAATGAAAACTTCTGAGTTGTTGCTTTAGATTTGCTCTGGAATTTGACTCTCAGCTTCGACAAAATGCCCTGAAATGAAGAAGTGTGTGATTTCACCACAGAAAATCAAACAGATGTAGTGAAGGAAAGAGCTATCTGTTATCAAGGAGATACGTAGTTACCACCTTCACTACAGAGGATGGGGGTAACCTAATATTTCATTTAATAGCGTATCTCTGGAAAACAATGCAAGTTAGCATAGCCTTCTTATGTTTTTGATTTCCACCCTACAGCATGACTTAATGTCTACCTGGGATTCTTCAAACTAAATCTCTTATCTTAAAATGTCTTTTCCCACTACTCTACAACATCAAGATTCAGAGTGAGAATTAGACAAATTATAAAACAAAACATATTAGTAGATTTGTTTAATGTTTTTATAGCACTTTTTCTTTTTCCATAATTTTCTTCACATAACAAAAGTCATAAGATGACATAAAATTGTTTTTCACATATCTACGACATGGCTGATTCATATATTAAAATTTCAGTATATGTCATTTCTTCAGTATGCTAAGGAGTTTTGAATAAATCCTTTAATCAAGACATTTGATCTTTGTTTATACTAGCTGTGAAGCATAACAAGAATTACACTCATGTGCTGGAATTTCATCATGGACAGTTTCATTGTGTTTAATTGCCCACAGCATATTGTGGTAAGACTGTACATGTGGTATGAGCCCTCTCCAATGCAAATTTTGTCCTATTTTATGGGCGTTAACTAAAGTGATTAGGGATCTGTATGGGAAATCGTTGATCATAGACTGAACCTCTGATTAGCCACCCAAGGCAAGCAATGAGTCAACTGCAGGAGCACAGGTGAAGGCAATTCATCTGTGCTACCAGAAGGAGTGGAGCTTGGCTCCACCTCTCCCATATCTCATTTAAGGGCTGACTACCACTAAAGCAGAATCTCTTTTTCTGGAGATTGCTCCTTTGTGGAGTTTACTGTGAACTTTCTATGTCTGTGAGCATTTTCCCTTTATCTTTCTATCACTGTAATCTTTTGTATGAAACATCTGGTTTAACCTCTGTTTTCCTTTCAAATGTACATTATAATTCCCAGAAGACAGTTTAGAAGTACTATGCGTCTTGGAAAATAGAAGGCTTTAAAATCATGGATGTGGGCTTTTCTATATGATTTGGTCCTAGTGCCAGGAATCCTTTAAACAAACATGGAATCCCATTAGGAACTAATGTGTGGAAGGAGAGTAGCAGAAGATAAAGTTTTGGGTTTAATCCTGAAGCTTTCAGCAGACATCATTCTTGAATGTATTTGATTTCTCCTGAAGGAGGTTTTCTATCTGGCAATACCAGATACCAATTGGTCTGTTGGGAAATTTGGACAAAAAATATGTAATATTCATTCATTTCACTATTTCTTTCAGAAAGACTGGATGCTCTTCCCTATTTAAGCTGACATCTCATGTTTTGATTTTACTGTATCTCTAGACTTGCTTTCAGGATTGGAAGGACTCGCCTCTATAAAGCAAGGTCAAATGCAATTTTTCATCAAAGCCAAAATGATGAAATTGTAAATACCTTTCTTAATGGGTAAAACTGCAGTGAGTTTCTGTATTTTAAAGGCATGACATTTATTATTCTGTGCTATTCTTCAAGAAATGAATGGAAGGTGGCTTAAATCAACTATTTTCTCATTTCTAGAAGGCTGTTATTAAATTAACTCTTTACAAGTTAACTTGTAGTAGGGAATCATGGAGTAAATCCAAAAAGATGCCCAGGGCACATGATGTCAGGCAAGAAAACATGGGTCATTAAGCTTATTTCTTAGGAAGTTAGTTAACTGCCAGAAGTGTACCATGATGAAATGTGTAGTCCATAAGCTATCTCGCCAGAAATCTCTTTATTTGTATGCCCACAGGATGGTTAACTTATTCTGTACAACACTGAACAGTCACTGTAACTCACAAAAAAAAAAAAAAAAAAAAAAAAGGGGTGCACTAATTTTATCAAATCAGTACCTTTCTTTGTGGATTAAATAAGAACTAGACCCAGTTAAAAAATAAATAAATGCAAAACAGCAATGACAAGCAGGATAATAAAATTTCAGTAAGGAGTTCCATAAATGACAGATGAAAATCTTTCCCCTAAACCTTACTTCTCACTAACCCTCCTCAGTGTATTTTTGTAACTGAAACTTTGATGGTAGATTTCGAAAAGTTTGTAGTAATTGGTTGTATAATCCACAGATGGAGAAAATCAGTATTGTTTTGTGATCTAGAGAAACACAGAGATTGTACATGTAACGAAGGTAAGGACAAAGTAAGCCCTCTGATCTAATCAAAGTTGCAATGCATTGTTCCAAAAAGAAGAGAAGCTGGGCAACCTGGCACACACACACACACACACACAACAAACAAACAAACAAACAAACAAAAAAAAAACCAGAAAAAACAGTTGGGCAGATATCATATGGATTTAGCCCATTGAAAGATTATTATTATTATTATTATTATTTGTCACTTATGAAACACACTTCCTTTCTAGCTGAGGTAAAGATACATAAAAGATACATAAAGCAATCACTGTTGATAAGTTAACATTTAATTTTTCGATTCTCCCTTTAGGTTACACAGATTTCTAACAAAAGAAACCAGGGCAGATAGAGATCAAATAGAAATAATCTACCAATATATAGGTGCTTAGTGTACAAGTTTTACTTCATAAAATTTTTAGACTCTGTTTTTGTTTCATATCTTCAAAATATTTTCACTGTTATGCACATCTTGGAAACTACTAGGTAATCAACAAATCTAAGTTTCTGCTTGCAGCAACTGAAACATTGCTATGGTTGCTTTATTATTTGGCTGATATTCTTTACTTCATATATGCAGTTTTTCTTAATGCAGATAGCACAACTTGTTTTCCCTTTTGTTTCCATTGTATGCAGAATATTTAAAATTGTACGTATATATAGAACTATTCACATCCAACAACGCTAAATTGATCGATATAAAAAAGTATCACAGAATTCAGTAATTACTCTTCTAATGCTCTTGAATGAGTTTATTAGAATATTGTTAAGAAAACGATATACTTTTAATACGAACTCTTCATTGAGACTGTGAAATATAAATAACATTTCAAACTAAAGCAAATGGATAATTTACCTTTTGAACATCTTACAATGAATAAACTTTGGAAACGTGACTTTAAATCTTGTGATCAAGAATTCTGATTTGCTTTCTGTTTAATAAACTCTATCTTTGTTTCTGTTATTATCAATCCTATTGCTACACATCATCAAGAAGAGCCTGGCCTCATCCATTTCACTCCCACTTCTCTGTAGATATTTCTAAACATCTATCAGATCCCAATCAGTCTTCTTTTCCCTGAGCTGAACAGACTTAGGTTACTCAGCCTTTCCTGACATGGGACCTGTTCTAGGACTTTTATCATCTTTATGGCACTCCCCTGGGCTCCTTCTACACAAACTCTGTATTTCTTTGAACTGAGGAGTCCAGAACTGGACACAGTAGTCTAAATGTGGCCTCATCAGGGCAGATTAGAGGGCGAGGATCACCTCCCTTGACCAGCTGGCCACATCCATGTTAATACATCCCAGGATACCACCGGTTTTCTAGGCCACAATGGCACACTGTTGGCTCATGGCTCAACCTGTTGTCCACCAGGTTGCCTCATTTCTGAGATTATAACCCAGCAACATCAGCAGATACTGTAACTGTTAATGCATTGAAATTAGTTACTTTATCAAACACTGCAAAGATTTACCTAGGCTAAAAAATGAAAAAAAGATTGTTACTCACATGCAAACTGAAGAACAGCTTCCCTGCTTAATATGCTACCAAAAATGTTGGTAGTTAGACACTGATACTGTCCAGAATCCTTCATCTCATTAGGGTTACTGATGATCAAACTTCCATCTATTAGGCCGTAGCGATAATCACTTTCAATGTCAATTTCAGTTCCGTTTCGAAGCCATCTTAGGAAAAGAAAGAAAAACTACTTGAACGTTTTAGGACCAAAAGAAGACAAAAAGAATTGCATACAGAACCCAAGAGCATTGGCTATCCCTAGGGGTGGATGCTACTCAAAGAATGTCTATTCAGTACCCCAGTGGTTTGGTAAAACTCTGGATGAGGACTGTACAGGCTGAAAACTTGTAGAGGGCTTGATGTTTTGTTTTGGTATTATAAAACTATTTGAATCTGTAGCAGATGCATCCTGAAGATGTCAAGAAGTCAAGAATATGGCTATAGATATAATATGTAAATAATAAATGAAGTTTCAGTTCACATTTTATCATTAAAGCCTTATACCCATAAGCTGTTGTTTTGAGGGAGTAAGGAGAATGCATATTCTCTGGTGAAAAACCTCATTCTTCTCATTCGCCTATGAAGACTGAAACAACAAAGCCTCAAATAGCTCACTAGATAAGAGAAAATATTTTGGGAGGCTTATCAATAGACTTCAGTGCTCAGGAATAATCTCTGGGGAGTATGCATTATCTCAAAGAATAATAATTCATACAAGATGATTTTTTAAATCAGCTTTCATGTTAAACTGTTAATAAAATTAAATTGTTAAAAGAATGATTCTGATGTTTCAAAGAAGATATAAGCAGAGCAGCAGGTATCACAAATCTCTATGAAAGGGGTCACATGGAATCACTATTATGAGGCACAGATATTTTCCTCCATTACTAGTTCACAATCACTCTGAAATTTGAAAGCTTACTCAGGAAACTTCCAAGCACTTTCACACTCTGCCAAAATTCAGAGTAGACGGCAGAACATAGCAAAGTCTGGGCTCCAGAGGCAACTGTAAAGAAGCTGAATGATTATCAGTTCACCCTATCCTGTAAACATTTGTGGTGAATGATGTACTGGCAGCAGAACTCAGCTAAAGTAACCCTGAATTTTTCTCAATCAAAAAGTCAGAACAAACAGGATTAAGATAGACTATAAAACTATAATTTGTCCATTTTATCATGATTGAATTTTTGATCACAGAAGAGGCCTGCCTCATTCAGTATAAGAAGTGGAAGACAATATACTGTACAGGATATTAAGGAAAGGTCTGCAGGATTTACAATTTTTTTTTTTAAGATTCTTATGTAACAGAGCTAAAAAGTCAAATTCTCATCTTGAATGACTTATTATATATTTAAGATTTTGAATGAAACATTAATGAAAATTAATTTACATATATGAATGCAATAAAAGTCAAAAGTTATTTGATCCTGATGGACATTCAGATAAGGAAAAAGTCAAAGTGACATGTTTTGGTATTTGCAGTTGGGACGTAAAAGAAAATAGTTCACTTAAAGTAGCTCACTTCACTTTGTTCATACTCAGAGACCTCATTTCTTATGAGCTTCATATCTACCTGGCTATATGTTCCAAGGCCATTCTAATGAAGTATTCCAATCATACAATCCAAGAACATTAGAGGAAAAGCAACCCTAAATTGTATGTATTTTCTTCTAGGAAGCTTGACCAATAGGAGGAGAGAAACACAATAAATAACACTTAAAAGACAATGACTTTATGAGGAAAATATTACTTTTTTTTTTTCTTCCTTTTTTTTTTTTTTTTCTTTCTTTCTTGAGGACAAGCGACAAAATACTTCAAAACATTCTAATTTGGTTTAATAGAGATTTTTATTTTTTTCAACTGCCTTTGTGTATCAGGAAATGTTACTGATGAAAAATCTCCAACAAAAATAAAATAGCATGCAGGTTTGTCTGAGATAGATAGTTTTTTTTTTCATAGCATCTTGTAGAGTGCTGTATTTTTTTTCCCTCATCTGGAAATAGTTTCAATAATACACTAGTTGCTGCTGAGCAACCCTTAAGCAGGATCCAGGACATCTGTGCTTCTTATTCTGCCGTGCTGTAAGTAGATAAGAAGTTGTCAGGGGACCCAGCTAGGGTAGCTGACCTAAACTGACTAGAGAGATATTTTGTATAATATGATTTTGTGCTCAATAGTGAAATCGGGGGGAAAGGAGGAGGAAATGGTGTAGGGAAATCTTCAGAGTTATTGCCTTCCCAAGCAACCCTTGCACATAATTGAACCCTGCATTTTTGGAAATGGTGAACATCTGCATGATTTTGGGAAGTAATGAATTAACTTCTTATTTTCCTTTGTTTTACCTATGTTTTGTTTTTTACCTATTAAACTGTGTTCTCACTTTTCTCTCCCACATTCCACTGAGAGCAAAGTGATCTTGTGGCAATGCAGGTCTCAGCAGGCTACTCAACGCAACTGTAGGAAATGCAGTACTTCATGAGAGATACAGGTGTAGTGAAGTGGCATCTTGGAGAATTCTGTACGTACTCATTCTCATCAATGCTCTATGAAAGTTTATAGGAATATAGTGAATGTCCATATTTTTCATGGAAAGTCAGATTTGCTCCTCACTATGTGGATTCTGATTTATGATAATGAAGTATGATTAGCATAAATGCTGAGCAAATCAGGTAAGTTTATCTCAGGGAGTTCTTACCTAAGTACTGGAACTCAAGGGGAGGGGGGGGGGGACGACCAAACATACAGATGTTTGGTCACTTCCCCCTACGGTAGGATGAGGAAGAAAACTGGAAACAAAAGAGAACTCCTGGATTAAGATAAAAACTATTTACTAAGAAAGAAAAGAAAAGCAAGAATAAAATGTGATTACAATATATATGCATCCAAGGTACAATTACTCCCCTCCTGTGAATAGTACAACTGTTTTCCCACCCACACTCCTCCAGCAATGGAACATCTCACCATCCACTGACCAATGCCCAGCTAATCCTCCTGCAACAGCCACCACCTCCTCCCCCTGTCTGAGTCCCCATAGCTTTACAGCTTGTTGCATGATGTCATGTGGTATGGAATAACCTTCTACCAGCTGGTTAAAACAAAACAAAACAAAACAAAACAAAACAAAACATGATGTAAAATTTTAGTTTCTGAGTAGAGCTTATCCAAAAAGAAACAAGTTATTTATAAAGAATCCATAGCCTAAAATGAATAAATAAATAAATAAAAATTAATAGGTTACAAACACCACACATCAGTTACTCAGATGGGAAGCCATCCATAGGGAGGGACATAGGCTGGAGAAGTAGGCCCATGAGAAAATAATGAGGTTCAAAGCTAAGTACAAGGTACTACACTCAGGCTGTGGCAATCCCAGCCATTTATACAAACAGAGAGAAGAATCCCATGAGAGCAGCCCTTTAGAAAAGGATTTAGGGTCCTGGTAGACAAGAAACTAGACATGAACCAGCAGTGTGCACTTGCAGCCCGGAAGGCCAACAGTGTTCTGGGCTGCATTAAAAAAGGAGTGGCCTGCAGGGAGAGGAAGGTGATTGTCCTCCTTTGTTGGGGAATAAGGTCAACCAGGGGATGGGCCTGAGTAAAGAACTGCTAAGATAACAACAGCTGAAGAAGCTGAAGCAGAACCATGGAATGGGGATACAAAGCGCTTTGCCGGATGCCCCGTGATGCCATGATTTATGCAAGGGAGAACTCTGGGAGTGGGAAGGGTTGTGTATGGGTGGGGTTGTGTAGCAGGTGTATGGGACGCACATGCATGGAAGCCATGCTGGTATATAAACTGTGTGATGCAGCAGTAAATTGTGAGAAGACTCCACGGCACCCATGGCTGTATCTCTCTCCCACACATTGTTCTGGGACAACTGGGTTGTTTGACAGCACCGTCACTCTTTACTCAGCTCTTGTGAGGCCCCATCTGGGCCTGCATCCAGGCCTGAGGCCCCCCACTACAGGAAGGACGTGGAGCTCCCAGAATGGGTCCAGTAGAGAACTACGAAAGTGAACAGAGGGCTGGGAGCACCTCTCCTATGAAAAAAGGTTGAGGGAACTGGGATTGTTTAGTTTGGAGAAGAGAAGGTTCTGGGGAGATCTCATTGTGGCCTTCCAGTATATGAAAGGTGTATATAAACAGGAGGAGGGTACCTCCATCTATGCAGGTGGATAGTGATAGGACAAGGGGCAAATGGCCTTAAACTTAGACGGGGAGGTTTAGGTTAGATAGTGGGAGAAGGTTTTTCACTCAGAGAGCAGTGATGCACAGGAACAGGTTGCCCAAGGAGGTTGTAGATGCCCTGTACCTGGATGCATTCAAGGCCAGCTTGGATGTGGCTCTGAGCAGCCTGGTCTCATGGTTCTCTATTGTCCAGTGCATGTAGATAGTAGGACAAGGATATAGAAAATTTTCATCTCTATTATATTTCACATAGAAAAAATTGCACAGTGATATACAGAAAGGTTTTGTCTACCCATCACCATTTCAGTGTTTAAATCCCTTCTGCACCCATTCTGGAGAACAGTAAAATCCCCACACATCCATTCATATCTTTTTTTTCTTCCACCTTGAACTCAGTGGCAATGTAGATTGCATACTCTGTACATACAAGCAGCATCAACAGAAAGAAGTTAAATAACGATGCTAGAAGTAAGCACTTATTGTCAAAGCCTTCTTTGAATGAACAACAGTCAGGACAGCCTGGTTCTGAGACTGCTAATATGAGTGAATCTCTGGAGAGCTGAAGAAATGGATATGCTTGAAGTACTTGTTGATCTAATTCTTCTGGGAATACATAAAAATAGTTGTAATGAGATAGAAAGGATATGGTATATATTTTCAAAAGTTTGAATTTTCACAATAATTGTCCTTACCCATAGCAAAGTTGTGGGGCTGGACTAGATGTTCTTTGAAGGCACCTTCCAACCCAAACCATTCTAGTATTAATGAGTTTGTCTGAGTGGGCTGAGAACAGGGCATCCCTCTTTTCTCCAGAATTTGTGCCTTTTTCTCATGGGTGCATGCTATATTTATTTGCCCAACAGCTGTTTAAAAGACTTCAGTTATGATTTTTATTAAAAAAAATAAATCAAGAAAAATATTATGTATTAGAAATAACACAGGAAATATCAATAGTAATGAATACAAAATTGACTCTCATCTTACACCTATGAAAGCAGGCAGTTCCAGTCTGAAGAACTTCTGGATCATTCCTAATTGCATGCCCTATATTAACCACATCTGTTTTGTGTGAGAATGTTGTACCATACATGATATCAGCTTAATGAATCACATCAGTTGCAGTGAGACAGAATCCTTACTATTGCACTGTGGATATCTAAAGGTGGTACTGTCTTTGAATGCCAATGACATCCAAGTTTTGTGATTCAAATAGGTCTATGGGGAATTCATCCTGAATGCTGAAGAATCCACCAGTGAAATGATTTGAATAGTTAAAACACAGAACTGATGATTTCTACATAAGACAAAAGACAGCAATCAAGTCCTTATTCTCACTCTGTAGGTGAAGATAGACTCTATATGAAAAGGTAAATGTTGTCCACAAAAGAATAATTAACCTTGTTCTCCCAATTCTCCCTACATCACTTGTTATTTGTAAAAATATGAGAAGCATCAGATGTAGTAAGTGGACAAAGTGTGTGCAGCGCAGCGTACTACACTCACCTGTAAACAGGCACCAGTAGTAAATATTCTTAAAATTACAAAGAAATTCTATAACATGTACCTGTATGTGGGGGTAGGATTTCCATGAGCTTGACAATTCAGAGACACTTTCTTCTCTTCAGAATCAGTGGGAAAAATCACATCATCTGGCTCTTGTACAAATACTGGTCCATAATCGACACTTTCTGTGGAAACAGAAGTACTGTTGGTTCAAAAGCCTAAAGAAGCTGATGTTTTATAGCTTTTGTAAAGTTACAGTTTACACAATTGTCTTTGTTTCGAAGAGATTTAAACCATATTACTTCAGATGACATATTAAAAAGCAATAGTTAAAATATACATATATACAAAAGGAATATTTTTAATTTATCAGTGAAATAGTATCATTTAAGGTAAGAGTTAAAATGGCATTCTTAACAGACATATTTTGGTCTGAAGCCTAATGCGCAGGTCTGAGGGCAGATGATAGTGGATATAACTGCTTCAAATCAGTGTCAGACCACACAAGAAAGGTAGAAGTCATAATCCAATAATAAAGAAGAAATTGCTTACCCCCTTTCAAGGCTCAGGGCTCATCAAACACTTCAAAGGAGGCAATCTCCAAGTAGAAATGCTTCCCTTGCAGCTAACAGCCCTTAAATGATGTTAGGGGTGACCCTCTGTGTGACCCTCTGGATCACACAGGCTTTCACCAGTGCTCCCAGGACTGACTACACTCCTTCACCAAGTGTCCAATCACTAGTTCAGCCTGTGGCTTAATGGTTCCCATAGAGCAGATAAAGGGAATTAAGAATGAATGAATTCTGCTTATACACAGAAAAGTAAACAAAAATCCTCGTCAGCTCATATCACAGAAAACTGAGACATGGCTTTACCCTTTAAAACAAATAGTTTCTAAGAAAAGTCATTTGTAAAACTAGTGACAGCAATCAGTTTCTACTAATAAATAGTATATATGAAAATCTGACATTTCATTATCCTTCATTGTCTTTTCTAATTTTGGTATACATTTGTATCCTCATATGAATTTATATTTCTGAACAAGAAAAACTGGATAGATGCATAGAATATGTATATATGTCTTGTTCTTTCATAGTGTGGAGAGGGAAGTTTAACCTTCAGAAAAGCAAAAGGCTGTAAATGTAGCATTCATCATATGGAAGATTCAAATGCTCACTATGCAACAGGAGACTGCAGAATTTGAATTAATTCAGGCTTACTCCAAAATCCTTAGTCACTTAGGCACAAAATACTCATCCAAATTCGAGCACAAGCCTAAAGATTTGAGTGAGCAGGGAAGTAGCCACTTTGCCCTATCACCTGAAGTGTAGTATGAAGTATAGGAGAAACAGGGTTTTGTCTCATTTTATGAGTACAGTGCATTGTATGGAATCCTTCTTGTTGGAATATAAATGATTTTGGACGTATACCATCAAAGAACTCATGTACCCAGAGTTTAGAAACAGCAAGAATTAAATAACAATTGCAAAATTAAGTAAGATGTAGGTGTTATTCTGTGTAGATTAACAGGTATTAGGGTGATTAGGGTGTACTGATGAGGACTAGTAGTTTTGTTTTCTCACTGGAAGTAATCAATTAGAGAGAATATTTTATTACACTCTGTGATTGCTAGAAAGGAAGGAAAATGCTGCAATGCTACATAGGTGCCAGAATCACTATCAATAGAGATGTTTCTCCTATAACCAAGAGAACATCTTGGATGGAGACCAATATTCTGAAAGGTTGTGGCCAAACAGATACTTTTGTTATGAAGTATAAAAAAAAAATAAAAAAAATATTGCATTCCTTGTTTGCAATAAGACAATAGAGGAGCTTAAGAGCATGCAAGTCTTGTTTCTAAAAGATGAGAATATGAAGTTAATTGCTTATCTGCATTACAGATAGAGTGTGGAATTCTGGTACAGATTATTTAGAGTCTCAAAAATGACATAATAAATTAATTGGTTCATCAGTTTTTAGCTTAACTGACTAACCTACTTCCCAGACAAATTATCCACTCCACACCAGAAGAACTGAAGAAATAGATCTATTCTGAAGAGACCAAAGTGTTTAAAAAAAATGCCTAGTCTTAAACAAAGTATAAATTATTAAGCTTACTAAATGATTGCTTAAATAAAATGCAGTGGGATGCGATATGTGATATGCAAGATGTTATGACAGATCACCTAGAAATACTATATTTAAACTCCAGTGACAGACCATAAACTGGAAATCTTCAGTGCTCTATACCTCCTCTCTATATTTCAAAAGCAATGAAAGGAATATACTGAAGACGCCAAAATTTCATTTAAATATTTTAAAATATATATTCAAATTAAAATATTCTTTGGTTTATGGTTAAAAATAAAATTTTCAATTTTCTTAAACATAGTACTAATAAAAGCTCTGAAACTGTGAGGTTTAAGAACATTTTTCAGAAGCCAGTATACACTGATAATTTTTGCTATTTCATGGTTTTATGGGACTCAGGAATGCAAGTAGGTGATTCAGTTGTCTTAAATACCTGAAAATAAATAAATAAATATGTGTAAATTTTCAAACATGTATGTATATATTTAATCTTTTTTTTTTTTCTTTTTGTTTTTTTTTTTTTTCTGGAATAAAAATATGAATATATAAAGCACTAATCATACTACAGAGACTTCTGTCATTGTAGACTAAACATCTGAATTTTCAGGAAAAATTAATTGATTTTTGGCTGTCTTTTGCTATCCAACTTATCAGATTTTATTTTAAACAGCAGTTACTTCCAAATGTTTTTCAACATTTTCATACTAAAGAAAATAATTAAAGAACAAAAATCTTAAGTTATATTTTTAATATTCAATTTATTGATAAGAGAATATAGTTGATATTTAGCATTGAGATACATTATTGGCTTCAAAAATCTTGAAATTCTTATATCCTCTCAGTGCTTAATAATTTTCAGTTTGTCAATACTGTTTCATGTTTTGAATAACACCATTTCTTCCTTATCCATTATCCTAGCTTTATTGTTTCTGAGGCAGACATCATCTCTGAGGGAATAACAAGTAGACTAAAACCTGAAGTGTTCAGATAAAACCAGTTCGTGATCAGTATGGGAGTTCTGACTCAGGGTTCGTAGAAATGGGTGAATTTCATCTGTCACTGATTTTAAGGACTGGAAATACTGAGTAGGTGTCATATTAAAACATTTTTAACTTAATTGCCAGTCTTGGTGTATTATTTGGGAATGTTTAGTCACCCAGGAATTCCAAGTTGTATATACATTAACTACAACAGCAAATACTTAGGAGAGCTTGACTGCATTCTGCTTGAGGATTCCAGTCTGATGTGTATTACCACATGAATTTCACCTGATTACAACTGGGTATTGTTTAATTTCTCTTTTAGGAGCACTGCACCACATATTAAACACATATTTAATCACCATTAAAAACCCAGATACCATTTTCTCAGTCTACAGCATAATTGCATGTTGATTAATATTCAGAGATTGCTCGTATGTGCTTCTATAAACTGGACTGAAGAACTGCTCAGTTATGCTCAAGAAAGCCAACATGAGGGTATTATCTGTGATTCTTTCCTCTGTTACTTCCTTAGACAGACTATTGTTTTAAAATCCTCTAACCTCTCTACCTCTCCCTCTCCATCCTTCCTTCCTTTCTTCCTCTTCCACCTTTTTTCCACATGTTCCTTTCTTTGAGTATCAAATTCAGATAAATATACTTAAATAAATAATAAAGAAATGGCTTCTTTAAACATATGCAAACATGACAAAATATGTATTATTACTGTTAATTATTGAATTTAAATGTAAATTAGACCATATTGCACCCATAAATTTATCTGTACAAGCAAGCATACAATAGGGTTGACTATACAAAGCAGGTAATTTAGAAAAAAGTTATTTTAAGAGATTTATTATTCATCATTAATTGATGTTACTATCATATTTGGATAAATAAGAAAAATTCCAAAAGGACAAAATAGATAAGCTGGAGAGGCATTTTATTATTCTGGTCTTCAAATTTAAGTATATTAATTTAAAATATCAAACTATGCTGTTATGCAGTTTCAAATCCCTAGCTTTCTATTTTAATGTGACAAAAACTGTATGAAACAGTGCTGCATAGCGTTATTTAAGAAAAAAATATTTTAACTGATTTCCTTGAGGCTAATCTGAAGGATCTGAAGGGAAAGATTCTCAGTTCTCAGTGTTGTATTTAATTTAACTTAAAAATGTGTTTGAAAATTACTGAAATAAACTGTTAAAAATATTCTGTTTTTGAAAAAAAAAATGTTGGCCAATTATAAGCATGGTCTTTTAGGAGAGGCTTACCATCATGTTTGAAGGCCTCTGAAAAGTGATAGAGGTTTGTTGGGGAACGATAAGGTTGTGCAGCTCCTCTCCAGCCTGGTGAAGGTACACTTCCTAATGAAGGACTGCTTAATCGCGGTCTGTTCTTTGAATTAGATGAAGCTAAAGATGAACTACCAGATTTGATTCTTAGAATAGCAGCATATGAAGTAGGGATACCAGGAACAGCTTCTGAATATTCTGGAAAAGCAAACAAACAAACAAACAAACAAAAAAAACCACTAAAAAACAAAACTAAACAAAAAATACCTTCAAACTTCAAAAGAAGTGAACATTCAATAAAGGCAAGCAGGCTATTTAGTTATCCAGTTTTAAAAACAACAAACAAACCTATTAACAAGAATAGAATAGAAAACATATTTTTATTTTATTGGGCAATTTAAAAATAATAATAATTAAAAAAAAAAAAGTAAAGAACTTTTATACATAAAAGGAATGCCATAGACTTCATAGTCCACAACTTGGACTCAGATTCTAGACAGAAATGGGTAGCAACATAGAGATCTAAGAGAGAAAATTCCTCTGTACTTTTAAAACAATATAACTTTCATGTTTATTAAATATCTTAGTTATGGTAATTCTTTTTCTATATTTTTAATTCTTTTTCTTCATTGCAAAGTCTCCAGTAGAAAAGTGCTGTCTTATATTACACTGTATTTGCAGTGCAGAACTACCGGCAGAAGCTAGATATGCTCCTAGTTTCAGTGCTACTCTGCAAGTCAAGTGAGTTAGCTAAAAAGCCTTAGAGCCTGTTTGCAGAAGTATCTCTCCCATAAACATGTATACGCCAAAAACCAACTCGACTTGGACTTCATAACTGCTTTTTTTCCTTTCTGTTTATGCTATTTCTAGACTAATGCCGTAGTCTAGAATTAAGGAGTAGTGCCCAGGTTGTTAGATCCTGCCTAATGCCAAATAGAAGAATAATAAATTATATCATTATAATAGATAAAGTATTACTATATAGTATTACTGCAAGAATCAAGCAAGTAGAACTCCCATTGAAATCAAGAACAGCTGGAGAACCAAATTCTTATGGAGAAAAGAAAAAAAATTAAAAAAAATACACTGATATGAACGAGTAAAGGGAGACAGACAGATATGAACTACTGGCATTAATAAACATTTTTCTGTTGTCTCAATTGATGAGACATTTTAAATTTTTTGTCACACTGGCCTAACAGGAAAAATGAAAAACTATGAGTGTACTTTTCAAAAATTTTGGCTGCATAAACAACTGTAATAAGATTTTGTCAGTGTATGAAGCCATGGTCACACTTCACAGCTTTTAAAAAAATCTTCTAAGCATAAATATTTCATATCCCAGTTGGTTTATAATTAGAGAAGTATGTATTTTGTTTTATAAAGATCGTGACAGTGAACACCTAGAGTATTTCATGTTTTGGAAAAGGTCATTCCCATGCTGTCCTTATTGTCTCTGATCAAATATTAAAAATGCTGATAACAATTACAAGAGGCTGGTATTTGGAAAAGGAGATAAACAGTACCTGAAAATATCTAATATATCTTCTTCTATGCAAACTGCAAATCTATAAATTACTTGTTGATGTAATATCTCATTTAAAATTAGGATTTACATACAAGTGTTGGCAACTATATGGGAAAGGCAAAAATAAGTAATCAGCTCAATTTATTTTTTTCATTGTTTGTTTTATACTGACATCATAAACTATTTATTTTAGAAGTTTATTATGCTTCATATATATATTAAATCATCTTTCCAGGCACACAAAGATGGGAAAAATAAAGCATAATTATACAAAATGGAATTTGGAATTGCCAACCCTGCAGCCAGCAGTTCATACTCCATCCTTGACCACCGCAGAAGACAGAATAAATCACAGAATCACAGAATTGTAGGGGTTGGAAGGGACCTCTAGAAATCATCGAGTCCAACCCCCCTGCCAAAGCAGGCTCCCTACACCACGTTGCACAGGTAGGCGTCCAGGCAGGTCTTAAATATCTCCAGAGAAGGAGATTCCACCACCTCCCTGGGCAGCCTGTTCCAGTGCTCCATTACTCTCACTGTAAAGCAGTTCTTGCACACATTCGTGCAGAACTTCCTATGCTGTACTTTCATCCCATCACCCCTAGTCCTGTCCCCACGCACTACTGAAAAGAGACCAGACTCACCACTATGGCTCCCACACCTCAGGTATTTATAAACCTGAATCAAGTCCCCTCTCAGCCTTCTTTTTTCATGGCTAAACAGACCCAGTTCCCTAAGTCTCTCCTCATAGGGGAGAAATCCTCAGGGCATCCCAGGAACCTCAATGGTGACTTGCTTTTTTGTTTGCCATATACCAGTATCAAGGTATTTTACTTATAAAATAACAATTTCCCAGTAAATATTGATAAAAACCTTTACAGTTTCATTAAAAAACCATTACCATTAAAATTTCTCTGAGACCAGAATGAGAAGGTCATTCCACTTTCTTATTTCTTTTTATACTTTTGAGGTATTTTGGTTTCACAAAGTACGAATTTTTCTTATGAACAAAAGTCACATTTTGGTTTTTAAAATATAAATAATTTTAGATAAATGATCTGCAGCAGAGCTTTTAATAATTAAACTTATTACATGAAGTGCTTAATGCAGTGCTGACATCTTCCTCTTTATCAGAGAATGGGAAATGTGAACATAAAGGAAAGGGACCCTGCACCTAACAGTCTACATCAGAAGATGGAAATGCTCAGTTGTGAATGTGGCAGTCCTGGTTGCAGGATAGCTCTACTGTAAGAAAGCATTGTTCACTGTGAAGATCCTCACATACAGCTCATAACCTTTGATACTCTCCCTGGAAATGTTGCAAGATATCTGAAAATATGAAGACTGGAATACAGTACTGTTTTTCTCACATGGAGTTTTGAAAAAAGGACATAAGGCACCATACAAGGGACTCTTGCTTTGATGAAACACCACATCTCTCTGTCTTGTAAATGTACACATATCTTTCTGTTCCTAATTCAAGGTGAGAAAATGATTTTTAAACTACCTGAGAAAAACGAGGAAGCAGAAAGATAGTGCTAACTCAAGAATCACAGAGAGATTCCTATTTAAACTTTTATTAAAAAATAAACTATCATATATTTCTAGTAGAGGTAATTATTCTGTTCTACAGAGTCCATTTCTACAGCTGGTTTCTGACCTTTCATAATGTAATTGTTTTCCTTTGCTGGGGAAAATAAACATGGTGAAACACCACTCTAACTGAGGTAGCTTTGTCATACTTATGGGGATGCTGCATCTGAAAAAAAATTTCTCTTTTAAAATATATCTGGAAATGCTATATAAATATTAAAAGCAAATATTTCTTGTTGTTTACTGAAAGCCCGAAGCCTGTGATCATTTCTGACAAATAGAGTAAAAACCAGACATACCTGAAAACAAAACCTATTTTCTAATCCAAATGTTTGCCTCCAGAGATTTAGATTTCTAGTTGCAGTGTCTTAATTAAAACATATTTTCATTGGTGTACCATTACAGTAAATTTATTCTTTTAATTTGGCTTGGATTAGACTTCTCAGATCTAGGTGATTAAATTTATTTTCCACTACTTACATACATAGTTAAACTGCTAAGGCATAAATGTTACCCTGTAATGTGTTTTTATCAGACAATCCTTAAAGGCTTTCAGAAACTTCACTGAATACCCATGAATATATTTTAAAAATCTGGTGCACTTGAGTTTCACAGTAAAATTATATTTTTCTTAGTTTTATTCTTAGAAATAATTATGAACTTGGGACAAAGCTTCTAAGGGTTTTTCATCTGCTAGCAGACCCAGCTAATGAATTTCTAGGCCCAGTGAAAATATTAAGCAGAAGCGGCTAGCAACAAAGCACAATAAAATCAGCTGCTTACATTAGCTTTCATAGTTTTTTGCACTAGAATTATAACTATCAAAAAAAAAAAAAAAAAGAAGAATACTTTTAAGATAGACTATTCTTTTTCTTTCCAACATCCAAACTATGATTTGACTGAGTTTTTGCAACTTTATAATGCATCTGTGTCAAATCATTAAATTATTCACTCAGTTTTTATTATTTCCAGCACATGCTACTGTTTAGCCTTTCTTTGGTCAGATTTAACAACTAGGAAAAACAGCAATAGAGGTAACAGAGAAACTCTCTTCTACTGATTGCAAATATGTTTTTTATTTTTCTATTGGAAATAAAAGAATATAATTTCTTTAAATTACAACATTTACTTTCAGTATATTTAATTTCATTTCAAAAGTTGACTATGAAAAGAGAGATCTTTTTTTCTGTGGATGGAACATGTTTATCTATGCTTCTATGCATATATATAGTAAGTCCTTTTCTTTTTTTTTTTTTCTTCTTTATGTGGCTCCTGGTCAGTAACTAACTCATCTATTTTTTTCAGCTACTAGATTGAAATGGTAGTTTGCCTTATAATACTTGCAAATGTGACCTTCTTTTGTGTATTTATGCTAGCAACCATGTTTAATAAAATGCCACTAAGAATGCTAACATGTAGTTGTTGTTTTTTTCCATTGTTACTTTTAATTAAATTGTTCCATGGAACTATTAATTCTTCAAAGTTTATAGGAACAAAAAAATAAAAAATTGCCTTCAGTCTGCAAATTTTGGATGTTATTAGTATTGCTCTCCAGTAATTTCAAAGAAAAAAAATTTCTCTTTTGTTCTTTTTATGTGCATCCCAAGGTGAACTCAACTTGGCTACTGGGGTAAAAGGGAGCAAGAAACTCTTTTACAAATATATTAACAGAGGACCAGAAGAATCTCCATTCTTTAGTGGACACAGCTGGGAATGTGCCACTGAGGATAAGGAAGAGGCTGAGGATCTCAATGCCTTCTTTATGTCTGTCTTTAAAAGTCAGACCAGTTATCTTCAGAGTATTCTACTCTCTGACCTGGAAGTCCCAGATGGGGAGAAGAATAAAGCCCCCATGATTCTGGAGGAAAGATTCAGTAACTAAAAACCATCAACTGCAAAAAGAATGAAAGAGAAAAAATTAAAGTCAGTAGATTTTTGTCTTTCTGTCTGATTCTCTTCTGTGCACTTTCCACATTGTGTCATATTGATTTGTCCGACATTTTACTTTAAAGATATTGTTATATCCTAATTAATAGTCAAAATAACATGAAATACAAAACAAACAAGTAAACAAAAAAAATGCAGACACATTTCAAAAATGAATAACAACAGATGAAAAGACTAAGACCATCACTGAGGAGTCTCACTGAGACCATCATTTAAAATATCTAAAATCTTGGTAGGTACATGTGACCTGGTAAGTCTAGGTTCACTTTGAATGTAGTGAAGAGAGAGTAACATAGCGTGTGACATGATGGACTTTCCCAGTAAATAACAACTTTTTGATACTGATTTTAATAGGGACTTCGGCAAGAGAGTGATGTAAATTTTGAATCCAAAATTCTTTTTGCAGATGTTTTCAGTTTTCAGTAGTTCACTGATCGTGGAAGATACAAAAGTATTAAATTTGAATATCCAAAATAGCTCCTCTCTTCTCAGAATTTGGTTTTATCTTAGAAAAGTGGTCAGCTTCAAATTTGTAGACATGGAATACCAGAGACAGGCACGAAACAAAATAAAAAGAGAGATATTTTGTTGTCTTTAAAACTAACAAAAATAAAGTGGTTTGAAGACTTGAAGCATTCAGTGAAAAATAATGAAGAATATTTCCAGTAACTATTAGGAAATGAATCAGTGTCTTTGAAAAACTGTGCTGCTAGAGTAAATTTAAATGTCATGAATTTTTATGGGGAATTATTTTGAATAATATAAAGATATTTTTGTATTTTTAGTCTCTGTTTTCTTTCTTACTGGGACAAACAAACAAACAATCTATTTTGTAACTTGCTGTCAATTTGTATTTATGGGGAAGCAAATAGACATTCAGTATGTGCCTAATTATTTCTATTTTGCATCCAATTTATGAAATCCTCCAGATCAAAAAACCTGAACTTTAACTTTGAACATTTTCAGCTACAGAATGCTTACAACTGCAGTCATAATAATAAAATTAATATATATAATTATAGAACTCTCATTCAAAAGAAAAATCATCTTAAATCGAGATGTTTGATGCTTTGAGTGTATTTAGTCACTTTTTTTTTTTTTTTTTTTTTTTCTCAGATCATTTAATATTTGTCCTCCTTACTCCCGGACTCTCTCATCAACCTCCAGGGTCCGGGATTCCTGAGGGAGAGCCCTTTCACTAAAGACAGAAGCGAAGAAGGCGTTCAGTATTTCCGCCTTCTCAGCATCCCCTGTTACCAGAGCGCCCCCCTCACTTAGTATGGGGCCCACATTCTCCCTAGCCTTCCTTTTGCTGTTAACGTATTTAAAAAAGCCTTTTTTATTATCCTTTATCTCCTTAGCTAGATTCAACTCCAGGTGGGCTTTGGCCTTCCTGGTTGCATCTCTGCAGTCCCTGACTACATTCTTGTATTGTTCCCAAGTGGTCAGACCCTTTTTCCACATATCATGTACTTTCTTCTTTCCGCGGAGCTTGCACATGAGCTCCTTACTCATCCACACAGGTATCCTTGCACCTTTTCCCGATTTCTTAGTCACAGGGATGCACCGATCCTGAGCTTGGAAGAAGAGCCATTTAAACGCTAACCAGCTGTCACAGACCCCCTTCCTTCTAGCACCCTGGCCCACGGGATAGCCCCAAGTAGGTCCCAAAGGAGATCAAAGTTGGCTCTCCTAAAGTCCAGGGTAGCAATCGTACTTTTTGCTTTTCTTCCTCCACTCAGGATCTCAAACTCCACCATCTCATGGTCAACTCCACCATCTCATGGTCTTTGATCTCATGGTCCTTCATCTCATATTCTTTCATCTTTGAATGAAAGAATATGTGACATTTTTCATTAAAGTACCTTACTGTACAGAATAATAAAATAGTAAGGGGTTTTTGAAGTAAATTTAGACAACAGTTTGTAACAGAAATAATATACTAATGACATAGAAAAACTAGATTTTAACAGGTTTATGTAATCTACACATTTAATTTGTTTAGAGAACTAACAGCTGCATGGTATATGATTAATCTATTTATTTATCTATTTATATATTTCCCCAAAATATCATTTCATTATGAAGGAATAGCCACATTTTGGAAGCTGTGTCGGTAAACATATGACATTAAGTTCCCATGCAATGAGTAAAAGAACAATAATTTACTATGATGCTCAATCAAAATAGTAATTTAACTTCTAGAGAATTGTCAGTGAATATTTTGTTTTTTGATTAATTTTAAGGATTAATTTTATTTTGTAACTGAAATTTTTGATGGGCTTTTGATTAGGGCATGGCTATGATTCATAGCTGAAGTAAAGCTTGCATTAAAATGAAATTTTAATTTAAAGCTTAATTTGTACAGCTGATCTCCATCAAAGTGCAAATAATTTAGAAATAATAATAGGATATTTATACTAGGAACACCGAGTTAATTCACTGATACAACTGTTCTGTTATCAAGACAAGCAGAACGTGCAGTTTACAAAGGAGCTAACTATTAACTAGTAGTCTTGTAAACTTCAGAAATCTGAAGATTTTAGCTTTTAAGTACAGGAATAGATTTTATGGATTTGGGGCAGAAAAATCAAATGATCAAATTTTAACTGACTCAGAGCTTTGGCAAACCAATCATAAATGGCACTCCCATCAAAATCTAAAATCTACAGTCTGAAGAGGCTTTGGCAAAATGAAACCATAAAAAGGTGAAAAAAAGGACTTTTTATGACAAGTTGAAATATTGCAGTAACATTCATTTTTCTGTTTGCACACAAAGAGATAACTTTGAAAGTCTGATTAATAGATGCAGGTAAGAAAGAGCAGAGAACTGACTATACATCATAATAATTCTTTAAAATGTTTGTTTAAATTTTCCAAGGATATGGATGTCTAGGGTTTTAAAAAAATTATTTAAGCTCACAGAATTTTTTGAGGTACTCACACAATCTCATCAAGTGATGCCAAATATGGATTTGAGACTCAAGAGAGTTGTTCCTCCCAATCTGCTAGAGCCAGCTTGCTGCGGTCCTGTGACCTTAGATACACACTTCACACGCTACACAGACACTACTGATCATTTGTGCATTGAAACAGTGACTTTACAGGCACTACAGAAACACTAGCAGATCTTGCATAAATATGAATAATACAAATAGTCTTATCTTATTCTGATTTGCTGGCCAGAGTCATATCTTGCCAGCAGATCTGATATAACATTCACACCCACACCCACACCTCTGTCTCTCCAGTAGCCGGTCCAGATCTACAGTCTCACTAGTAGCCAGCTACCTCCACTAGTTCCAGCTGTTCTTCCACTGACAGTCTTGTAGTTTCTTCAGCACCAAGTTCCCAGATCTATGTCTTCTGTGGAAATCAGCTCCCATATTGCTCGTAGACTAGCTTGCAGTTCAGGTGTGTATTACATACCCAGAATACCGATCACTCTCACTCAGGGAAGTTGTTAGGAATAAGGTTTAATAAGAGAGTTCAAAGGAAAATACTGGACTGATAGTTGAGGCAGATGTTCTTTTTCTTTGTCATCTTTGGTGGCCTTTTGTTGTATTCTCTCCAGAATGTTCATATCTATCTTGTACTGGGAAACTCAGAACTGTATCTCATACTCCAAGTACTCTCAACAATGATATATAAAAGGGAAGGATACCCTCTCTCAGCTTGCTGCCAGTGCTTTGGCTATCGCAAATATATAATGAATATATATATATATAATGAATCCTTAGGGAATATTACCTTTGTTCTCAGTGAAAGTCAGTGGGCAATTATGTACATAAATCATGCTTAGAATTTTTCTTAGATAAGCCTCAGACTATTGATAATAATTTTATCTCTTTGATAACTTTCACTGACTTAAGAATTCATTTTATGTGTCGCAAATGTCAATAGCACTTGGGTGCCATACATAGTTACGGAAATTTACTATTATTATACTAAAAATATATCTTAAGATAGTATAAAGTGGTTAGCTTCTTTGAATAAACTGATCAAAATACTGTATTGATTTCCAGTGACTGGGAATAATAGCTAATAGACTAGCAAGCAGACATGAAATAAGTTACTCAGAAAAGCTAACATTATAACAACTTTACAGCCTAAAAAAATTATTCTGAGTCCATTACCAAGTCTTTCAAGAATATGATTGGGAAGAATTCCTAATAGGAACTAGCAAGAAGAAACACATGATATGATAATTATAAAGCTAGAATGAAGGCATGTTTTCTTATTACTAACAGCAAAAACAAGTCTGAGGAGAAAATTGTGCCAGCAGACAATGCTATTATAAATTTGCATGCATGACTCTAGTAAAATGTATAAATACATTAGAGCCATCTATGTAGAAAACAAATCATCTGCAAGCATTGGCACTGTAACAGATGTAATGGGATTATAGTTGGAACCAGTACCAAAACACCATGATAGACAAATTTAGTCCCTATACGTACATTAAGTGAATAAGCAATGAAAATTTAAAATGCAGCAGAGGAACATCAGCACAATTGATTTTAGAAATCACCACAAAGGACTTCTCTAAGTCAGAAACATCTATCAAATTTCAAAGCAGTGTTAGTTTTTCAAGCACTTAGGGGAGTGCAGATGGGCAACAATAAGAGAAAGCTTGTCACATCTTGAATTTGTTTTGGCTTTATTGCTGATTTCCATTTTGAAATTAGTTGCCATTTTATAGATAAGGAATTTAGCAGAAATTTTCAATTAAGTAAAATTTTTGAATTAAACAAGCCTGTCTAAAATGTAGACTACTTTCCAGAAGATTTTATAAAAGTTCTTTTTGTTACATTGTAATTTAGAGCTGTCATATTAAGTATTTTTTTATGTGTGAACAACACAGAAAATAAAGAGTTAGAATAAGTCATCTAGTTGATATATATAACTTTATTGTAAACACAGTTAGTATGATTGTTTTGAAGCCTGAGGCTGTTATTTTCATTACAAAAACCTCTCCATAAAGAAAAGATATTGAATCAATAAACCTTATCATTAAGAGGGGATTTGCCTTGTGTGGGTTTTTTGTTCCCAGTTACAGTTTTGCATTACTAAATAACAATGAATGTCAGTAATGATAATGGAGAAAAATATCTTTGCTTGCCGGAAATTTCCTTTACTTTGAAATAATAAGGCCTATAGAAGTGTTTTTATAGGAGGCATCAGACAGCAGAGAATCAAACAAGAGCTAGTAGGAAGGAAATATTTGGGGGTACTCCTGAGGAACATAGTTTCCAGAGACAAAATATTTCTAGCCATTTTTTCTACACTATACATGATGGAAAGTAGCTTGAGGGAAAAATGCAACATCTACTAATGAAGCATATGAAAAATTCAACTTTTGAAAAACATAACAAATTCCTTGTACATCAGTGCTCATCTCTATTTGTCAACAAAGTAGATTGGATTTGTGGAGCACATTAGTCAAGAAAATTGATTTAATGTAATTCTACAGTTTACCTTCGACTGAGGTGGACAGATGCATCACAATGGAGCCTCTCCAGTATTGTACACATTATGCACTGAAGACACTATCCTGACACTTTTGTCTCTTTTTTATCAATAAAATCCTGTGTATGCTACATAATTATTGTGTAAAGAAGGTTATGTTGTTTGTGAGTTACTCTTTAGAGACTGCCTAAGCATACTTTCAGAAATTTATTCTTGCATAAAGGAAGTTTTTGTATTTGACACTTATTATTTTAATATCCGATTCTTAAACTCTATTTAATCTGTTGGCTGTTCTCTCCTAGAGGGAAATAGCTCCACATATGGAGGGATTATATTTTTCTCATGCTGTCTTTTTTATTAATTTCACATTTCTCTGTATAAATGAGTAGAGCTAGATCCTCAAGATTATCTCCCTTTGGCATTCCATGAACAAGAGAAAGATTTATTATTTGTTTATTTGCATTTGGAAGTTTTGCACCCATAGTCTCCTCCAGAGGCAGTGAACTTGAACTGAGAAATGGTTCTAAAAATATTTTAGAGTATGATACTCTTTCATTGCTCCTAAGTCTGTTTGTGTTGTTGTTGTTGTCATTTGGGTTTTTTTTTGTTTGTTTGGTTTTTTTGGGTTTTTTTTTTTTTTTTTTTTTTTTTTGTTTTGTTTTGTTTTGTTTTTAGGTGTCCCTTTCTCCACATTAGCACAAACAGGCTCCCTCCAAAGAAATCTGATCATTGTGGTATGGGACCTGAGTGGATCAGATTCTTCTGCTTTTGGTTATCAGTGTGGGATACAAATTGAGTTTCTGAAAGCTATAACTACTGACAGTGGTAAAAGACTGTTTCTTTCTAAAGCTTCTGAGAACAACTTATGCTGAATTTCTCAATTTTCCTTTCTTTGTCTTCTATCAGTGAGCTTCAGGGAAACAGAAAGTTAGTGCAGATGGACTTTGTGGTCAAAATGCCTGTTCATTTTAGAAACAGAACCAGACATTATGTTATTGATGAACGCTCACTTGCTAAAGCATAAAAAAAAAAATAAATCAGCTTCTACTGCCACATTGAGCTCTCAAAAGAGATCACAGTGTGATCTGAAAAAATAGCACCTACTCTCTTGTGCTGAGTCATATAAAGGATTGCTTGACCTTTGAGTGAAAATCTTGCTCTAGGAAAGTTTGCAGAATTGTGAAATCTGAGTACACAGAATGATGGTGACAATTCTGAAATTTACCTATGGGCTGTGTAAATTTTCAAAGGTCTCAAACCAGAAATCTCTGTTTAGACAACAGCGTCTATTCTTTGGCATGCAGAGTGCAAAGGAAAAGAAAGATCTTCTACGTACATACTTTGTTATGGTAGGATTTTTTATCACTTTCCCAGGCAGCTCTCTTTGTAAAGATTTCTGTACCATTTTGCTGAAATAGTCACACGGAGAGTTGTGACTTTGGCCCTCACATGGCTGGTTAGTTGACTGAGAGCAAAAATTACTAGTAATTACCTTTGCTGTCTCTGGGAACTTACTTTGTAGAGCCTGGCAAATAAAACTCTAATTCTTCACTTCTTTTGCCCATCTAACCCTGTCCTCTACACATAATCACCAACTGTGAAACACAAACAGCATAGTTAAAGAAAATACAAAGATATCTAATCATATTGTCTGGTCCCAAAGATCATACACAACTTTGCTGACTCTCTCAGACATCTGGAAGAAACAGCAGTTAGTGCAAATTTTGTTGGAGATTTGTGGCTGATATAGACTGTATTGAACCAGTAATAAGAGGGCAAAAGAAGTCTATAGAAAGCCATCCCATTTTTAACACAAGTTGTGTGAAGTTGTCATTAATTGTTCTAAAATAACAAGTTATTGATTTAATTAATACTAGTTGGTAGCTTTTCAAGCCTGGATGGAGTACAAGAAGAGCTGTATGCTAGATGGACACCATGACTAAAAGTCTCTTTATTGTTACCATTGGTTTATTCTAGCATCATTTTCCATAACTGTGAAAAAAAAAATAAATAAATTTTGCTTTGTTTCATTATTTTATTTGTTTGTTTGTTTGTTTTTCCTGTCCAAATGAAATCTGAGATTCTCTATAATGACTATTGTGCAGGTTTTCAGCTCTGTGGATATCAAAGCAAATTTCCTTACAGTTTACATTTCTGAAGAGTAACAGATCATTGGAAAAGGTGTTTCACATCCTCTAGATGGTTTCTGCAAGTCAAGATGCCATAAAGAAAATAATAAGAAATTGATATACTAATAAATGTTCAAGCTTGAAAATGTAAAATTAAAAGATGTATAATTTGAGATAGTTTCCCAAATAAACACATTTTATTATTCCATATATCTGCTTAATATTATTTTCACATCACAGATGTACTTCATCTGGGAACAGATTTGAATGAGTTTGAAATTCACCAATACTTTCCACTGACTTCAGAATAAATGAAATTCAAAGTAAACTGAAGAGAAAGTTTGTGTGTTTTCAGACACAGCATTTCTGTAGCCCTTGGGAAAAAGAAAGGAAGAAATTTATTCCTCTTAGCTTCCAAAATCAGAACCAGAGGCACCTTATGACTCATTTGCTTCCATAGTATAAAGTCGACCAAATAGTACTAGAGTCACTACAGGCTATTTTAACTGTCGTAAGTGGAGAATCTTCACAGAAAAGACTTTCTGGGAGATTTATAGTCTAGCAAGCCTGCT
Organism: Coturnix japonica; assembly: GCF_054131305.1. Lineage (NCBI taxonomy): Eukaryota > Metazoa > Chordata > Aves > Galliformes > Phasianidae > Coturnix > Coturnix japonica. Next base: position 167,086,469 of record NC_140663.1, read on the forward strand.
TCACCAGTGCAGTTATGAGAGTTTGGTGTCATACACAGAATTAACAGAGACTACTTTTCTTTACCAAGATATATAACAGCTTGAGTTTTAATGTGTCTGTCTGTCATTTGTGTGATAAAATATTAGATGCCATGAAATTATTGAAGCAATTAAATACATTCATCTTTTCCAAATTGATTTCAATATGACAGAAATTGACCTTTTACTAGCAAGCCATAATCCCAGTGTGCAAGCTGAAAATAGACTTTATAGTTACAAGACCAAGTAAGAGAGTTTGCTGATGCAAATCCCTTTAAATGACAGTGAAACAAAGGCTGATTTTTCCTGAACAAAGCCTGCTCCAACTCTCTGGGCTGAGTCCATGTATTATTCAGAGAGAATGTAGTCTTCACTTAACATGATTACTCACAAATCTTGTGGCATTTTGTCTTTTGCAGGGACCTTTGAATCATGCAATTATTTTCTTAGGATGGACAAAGCATGATGATGGAAAATGGCATAAAATTCTGCCCCACTATGGATATTCATGCAGTAATACAGTTTTTTGAACAACAGCAGATTTCTTGTTCTAATTCTAACCATATACTAGGCACTGCAAACTTAACCAGAATAGCATGTAGAAACAATGTTTTTTAAAACAATGTTTATATTTAAAGTCAAGGTTAATTTAACAGAATTTCCTAGTCCCAAATCAGTGTCGTTGGGTTTTTTGTTTGTTTGTTTGTTTGTTTTGTTTGTTTGTTTATTTTTTTAGACACTCTGAAAATTAAATCATTAAATAATGATAAATTTACAGCAGGCTGAATTTCTTAACATAAATAGACAGTAATCCATTCCATTCAACAGGCTTTATGTGCACCAGGGAAAAAATGTGTTTATTCTATCTTTTGCCAGTTTTAATTATTTCATTTAGTAACGATTTTCTGCAGTTTAACAATATTGTTTTGAGTTATTTGCATTACAAAGGACTTTAATCCAACCTCAGGCAGGACCACAGATTTCCATCTGCCAATATAAATACTTAATGAAGAAAAATCACGGAAATACTTGGTAGAGCCTCAATGAATTACATTTTTTTCCTTCTCACAAACATTCAGTAAAACTATGAAAGATGGATGTGTATTTGTGAGTTGTATACATTACGGAAAATATACAAGGCCTGCTAAGAAAAAAATGCCTCCTATTTTATAATATGTGCCTAGAATTTCAGAGGAGGATGTTGGCAATATGGCAGTAGAGGTTGAACTTCCTACCAATACTCTGTTACATTTTCTTGCACTGAGAGAGATGGCAGCACAGGGGTAGTGTGACAAAATGCTATATGGCATGGAAATGAGTATGATTTGTGTCATTGAATTCCTCCAAGTGGAAAGAAATTCAGCCATTGACATTCATCAGTGTTTGCTGAACTTTTATGGAGAACAAATGGTGGATACGAGCAAAATGAGGAAGTGGGTGGTGTGTTTCTATAGTGGCAACAGCAACATGAAACACAAGACATGCAAGTCTGCAACAGACTTTTGAACCAGTGACAGTTGAAGGTGACAGTTTCTTAAATTGCATCATTACTGGTGACAAGACGTGGTGATGTTCTGGACATATCATTCTAACAAAAAAAAAAAAAAAAGCTAGTTCTATGGCAATGATGAAGTCTTTATCTCATTGAGGTGCAGTGAGAAGTAAGTCTAAGTATTTTAGCAAGAGCTGTGGCAGAGGCCTTCAGGTATCACCGAATATTCACTCCTTTATTTGTTAACATGTGATTGTTTCCCAATCATGTGATTGTTTTTCAAGGCTTCTCTTCCTTTTTCCTTTAAACCTGTGAAGTTACAGCAAGAGTTGCCATAGCAATTCTCTTAAATGTACCTAGAACCTAACAGGGTTCTAGGCCCAAAGAAGGGCAACAAGGCTTGTGAAGGGCTTGGAGAATATGCCCTACAAGGAGTGACTGAAGGAACTGGGGCTGCTTAGTCTGGGGAAGAGGAGGCTGAGGGGAGATATACTCCTCTCTTCCAGTCTCTGAAAGGTACTTATCTTGAGTGTGGGGTTGGTCTCTTGTTCCTGCTGACAGGTGACAGGACAAGGGGAAATGGCCTTAAGTTGTGCCACGGTAAGTTTAGCTGGGATATCAGGAAAAAGTTCTTTACAGAAAGGGTTGTTAAGCACTGGAATTGGCTGCCCAGGAAAGTGGTTGAGTCACCATCCCTGGATGTGTTTAAAAACTGTTGGGATGTGGTGCTCAGGGACATGAGTTAGTGGAAGGTTGTTAGTTCGGGCAATATGGTTAGGTTGGACTCAATAATCTTTAAGGTCTTTTCCAACCTGACAAATTCTATGATTCTAAGATTCTGTGATTCAATAATTCTATGATTCTATGATAATGACTAAGATGAAGGCTCAAACTTCCAGAGGCAGGCCAGCTAAAAGAAGACAACTTTTCTCTTGTGACACAGTCAGGCCCTATACCAGTTTGAAGACCATGGAGCACATTGCCAGTCTTTGCTGGACTGTCTTACCATGCACACTGCATACTCCATACTTGGCACCTTCTAACTTCCATCTCTTTGGGCCAATAAAAGATAGACTGTGTGGACATTTTCTTATTGGCAAGGTCATCATAGCAGCTGTGAAACAGAGAATTACCTCTGCTGGTGTAGATTTTTAGGAGACCAGCATGCAGGTTCTTTTTCATTGCTAGGAAAAATGCACATCTAATAGTGATGAGTATGATGAAAAATTGTGTTTTGTAGAGAATTTGATCTATCAAAGAGTGATTTTGTGCATTTTGTAGTTGTTGTACTGTCCACAGAAATAAATAGGAGGCATTAATTTCAGAGCAACTTATATATAGTGACCATCCAATATAGGAAAAATATTTCTACAAGTAACAATGCAGGATATAAAACTACTAGGTGTCAACTAGATGATGCTACTGAGAAGGCAGGAAAGTTATGCAACCTGTAGCAATTTGGACTTTCTGATTATGCCCTAAGAATAAAGGCTCACATTTTTAAAAAGAATTATTTTTTTTTCCCCTCAATCAACATAACTAAGTATCCGTTTCAACTTCGTTGGAATCGGGATTGTTAAAAGTATATGTTTACTTGAGAATATACATTCCAGGAATGTGGTCTACTGAAGTTAGAGCTTCAGGCTAAGGAAAATTTTAAAATAAGTCTGAGAACATTTGGAAAATATGCAGTTTAGCTGCTGCCTTAGTGTAGTAGTAGGAGGTAAGACAATGATTTGAACAAAATGCTTTAGTAGGAAGATTTATATAGATTTTACTTATATATATATATAGTTGGGTTTTTTTGTTGTTTTTTTTTTGTTGTTTTGTTTTGTTTTGTTTACTCAACTAGGATATAAGACAACATTACATTAATCTTACTATGCAAGCTATTCCTATCATTTCTATATCTACTTATAGTACAGGGCAGAATTAACTTAAGAAAGTTCTAGAGGCCAAAATTTCAAGGACTGCCTAGTACTATGTCTATGGTTAACCAATAAGAGAAATTGTATTTGTGCTTCGTGCAAGACAAGGATGTATATGGGAGGCAACAGTCAACAGAAGTAAATGGTGTGGATTGCCTTTATCTCCATCTTCCTTTTAGGTTTCCTCCTACACTTTTCATTGTTGACTGGCCTAACAGGCACTCATTTGCGCAGGTAATAGCCTGCAAATTCCCCAGATCAGCTTGAGCTCTGCTGATTTACATAAGCAACTTGAGGTTTTTGTTGTTGTTGCTGTTGTTGTTTTGATTTTAAGTTGTTTTTTGTTTGTTTGTTCATTTGTCTTCCCCTTGTGACCCTCGTCAATACTCTAGAAACTTATTTACTCTCATAGATGTCACATATTTTAAACGGTAAGACCAGTGGAAAATGATGCAATAAGAAATGGTAATTAGAGAGCTAGGTAAGTATTTTGTTACTATTTATTTTGACAGATCTCACAATCTCACAATCACTATCCCACATACTTCTCCCACTGAAAGAGTTTTTTTGTTTTGGTTTGTTTTTTTTGTTTTGGTTTTTTTTTGTTTTTCTGCAAATCTGCTATTGTTCTTTCTAATTTTGACCATTTGATAATTATCTACGCTCCGAACTTTCTGTGCATATAGAAAGTTTCTGAAAGAACTTAGAACAACAGCAACACCAAAAAAGGTCTCAGATGGTATAACATACTGGCATTGATTATGTGTTAGTATCTCAGAGCCTATGCTATACAGCAATTCATGTCTTCTTCTGGACCCGTGTATAGAATATATACTTCAGTATACAATAATAGACTTCAGAATAATAGGTCTTCAGCTGGTGCAGTTTGATATCTCCGAAGAGATAACATGGTACTTCCAACAGTAATGTATCTTCTGCTGATTCAATATTATGATATAAACTGAAGGGAAGTAAAATGCAGTGAAGCAGGCTAGGTTCATATAATTTCACCTAGTTTATCAACAAGTTTGTATCTCCATACCAAAATGTGAATTTTTGTGTTATAACTCTTCTTGAAAGAAGAAAAGAACAAGAGAAGATTTATTTTGTCTGTGCAGCAGTTCACAATATGGAACAGGCATCTTTTGTGGGTGTATGTCAATTCTGAGGTCACGTTTCAGGTAGTTTGTTTACATGTTAGAATCTTTTCCAGCAAAATCATTCAAATTAAAGATCTTTCATCACTTTAAAACACAAGACAAAACAAAACAAATATAATGATAAGATTTATTTTAAAAGTGTTTTGCAGGAATTGGCTCTGAAGAAGAATGTGGCTATAGCCAAAAAGCTTAAACAAGTACTCATGTCAAAATGCTAGATCAGGAAGTAAAAGTTGTATTAGCACAGTTTTCTGCATTGGAAACATTGTACAGAGATGACAGGCAATCTCCCATAGAGTGGCTTTTCATCCTCAAAGGAAAATTCTTCATGTAAATTATACAGAATACTTCAGAGAAGGATCTTCACATATAAAAAAAACAAAGCCTTTTATAACCATTTTCAGAGCACTTCATTATGACAGAAGGAATATTAGCTAGATAGGCAAGTAAAAATATATGAAAATTAAAAATAAGAACAAATTTGGTTTAAAAATTATTATAGATGTTCATCAGGTGATAGCTTTCTCAGTGACAGTTTAAAATCGAACAGCAATTATTCTAAAAATGAAAAACAGATCTGTCAGAAATCTTTCACAAAACCATTTTGAGTTCCCGAATGTCTGCTCTATGTAAGAAGTCTTTCATAAATTACAAAGTGTATAAAATCATAAAACCAGAATTTTTTTTTTACATAGGGAGTGCTTTAGACACACTCTCAGATCTAACACTGTGTCACCTTCTGCTTCAATCTACAAAACAAAATTAATGATTAACATCTTTGTCTATATACTTACAATGAAAAAAAAAGAAAAGAAATTTAGTCAGAGGTTAAAGTAGATAAAACTTGATAATTTCCAAGGGGAACTGGCAGGTACTATACTTTGAAAATCAAAAAGTAGCCCCTATGTTGCATGCTACTGATAAACCGCATGCAAGCAGACTTAATATTCAATATTGTGAAAAGGAAGTTTGGGTATTTTATGAAGCTAAAGGTCCTAGAATGTCATTTATCTCAAGAAAAGTTATGTTATTCTTTAGTAACTCCTGTGAATTAATGGTTTGTTTCTGATAGTGATCAGCTTGTGTCTGATAATCTTTTTTAAATATGATTTTGTAAACTAAATGTTTCATAAATGCTAAATATTGCATATATTTATGAATTCTTCATTCACTAGGTTTACAAGACTTTCCAGCAAATACAATGGAAAAAGTTGAAATAATTTCCATGAAATCTCTCTGTGAATGTTGCAATATTTAACCTTTGCTATTGTAAGTATGTATAGAATATCCTAGGTCACTACTTCACTCAGCTTAGTGAGCTGAGAGAAATTTTATTTCAAGATCAGATAATAGTAGATTGTTGCAGGCGTTAGTGGGGATTCGGGCTATGGGAGAACAGGGTAAGGGTAGATCCTTGATATTACCAGCAGAAGAAACAAAACTTAAGCTGTGCAAGTCAATCATAAAGTGCATGGGCTAGAGACAAAAATAAGCTGAGATTACTTTTGTTTGAATTCTAATGTGTAAATGGCATTAACAGTCTGCCATATTTTATGTACTGAAAATATGAATATAATGAGACTACATTTTCAATTTTCAAACCTTTTTTCTTCTTTATAATCTCTTACACTATGTATATTTATGAGCATTTAATTATCTTCTAATCTATTTATTTATTTATTTATTTATTTATTTATTTATTTATTTATTTTTGTAAGGCTGCCCTGAGGTCATAGTGAATAAATTTTTTAAATACATTTGCTACAACAGAGCTGTCAGAAATTTCAGGTTATTAACAGTAGGGGTGAAGCATAACTTCTCCTTTTCACTTGTAAACCCTCTGTAAGTAAATAGTGATTTTCTTACTTTTATTTTGTCAACTTTTGTATTCTGTGGATGTGATGATGTCTATTGTTTATATTTGTTCCTCAAGTCTGAAAAATGAAGAGATGTTTCTGTTGAGACAGATCAGATGAGTCATGCATAAGTTTCTCTTTCCCAGCTATATTCAGAACTAAGAATTATTTCAGAATTGGATGATTTCAGAAATTTGACATTACCACGTGGAGCTAGAATTCTGCTGACTGGACTATTCAGTATGAGTCAGTTTGAATTTTCCCAGGGCAAATTTTAAAAAAATCTGAAAAATTTGTCAGGCTGTCCATAGAGGTGGTTGACTCGTCCCTGGAGGTGTTCAAGAAATGTCTAGATGTAGTACATAGGGACATGGTTTAGTGGGCAGGCATTGGTGGTAAGTGGAGAGTTGTACCGAATGATCTTGGAGGTCTTTTCCAACCTTGGCGATTTTATAATTCTCTGATTCTATGATTTTCATTCTCACTGCTCAGACTCAGACCTCAAAACTATATAAATGTTTAGGCACATTTTACACAGTAGATAAGTAATAATTTCAAGATGAGTAAACATTATTTCCTGTGCACAGGACAGGTGAAGTGAGGACTGTAAGAAATACAAGCCTTTCACGACTCCTTAGAGCAGTGTTCAAGTAATCCACGACTACTCTTCTTGTAGATTAGTTTTCAGTAAGTATTACTTTTTAAAAGTGTATTTAACATTTTATTTGCAGTGAAAAGTTTAAGCAGTTATTGTATTATGTATCATGCAAACTATGCAACCTAGAGCTGTGCAGATGCATTTATGAAATAGACATTGTTTCCTCTTATTTTATTATGATTGGAAACATGCTATTCACACATTTTCCTCAGAACTCAGTGTTTTATAGGAAGTTTCTTGCTTACTTATACTTGTCAGTTTTGTATTACATTGGGAAAAGCAATATCTAAAAGTCTACAACCTCTCTAATCTTTAAAACTCTACACAGAACAAGTATATTTGCTACTCTGCACTGTGAGTCAGTGATCAATAGCAGCTTAGAAAGCACATCTCCCTCAACAAAAGTCCACTCAAGCCCTGTGATGCTCATGTAAGATCACCTTGAGAGGGACATATCTGGATTTTTACTGCTACTAAAAGTAATCGAACCAAAGAAATAAGCGTGTCATTAAACCTGACTTCATACAGCAAATGAGATCCAAATTTATTACATCATGTATTATTTTGCCAACGGCAAAGCATAAGTGCGAATTCTGAACATCACAGAAAGTAACAGTTGCAAGTACATTTGCAAGTACATCTTGCCCCTCACTGCAAGAAAGACATTGCGGCCCTGGAACGTGTTCAGAGGAGGGCTACAAAGCTGGTGAGGGGTCTGGAGCACAGGCCTTATGAGGAGTGGCTGAGGGAGCTAGGATTGTTCAGCCTGGAGAAGAGGAGGCTCAGGGGAGACCTTATAGCTCTCTATAACTTCATGAAGGGGGGTTGTAGTGAGCTGGGGGTTGGCCTCTTCTCTCGTGTAATCAGTGATAGAACTAGAGGGAATGGTTTTAAGCTGCTTCAGGGGATTCAGGATGGACATTAGGAAGTATTACTTTTCGGAAAGAGTAGTCAGGCATTGGAATGCACTGCCCAGGGAAGTGGTGGAGTCACCGACCATGGGAGTGTTCAAGAAACGCTTGGATGTGGCACTGAGGAATATGATTTAGCCTGGAAGTATCGGTAATAGTTGGACTAGATGATCTTCTAGGTCTTTTCCAACCTTGATAATTCTGTGATTCTGTGATTCTGTGATTTTTAAGTTTTATAATTATTTTTAAGCTATTATTTCACATGTAAACTTACTGTTGCCATCAGAAAACCTTTCCTATAAGGCTAATATCCTCCTAATTACTTTAAATGTTACATTGGCTACAACTATGATTAAATATTTATTCAGATGTCTCTTACCAGCACTTGTGAGTATCAATAAATTACTATTTTCTTTTCCAGTCTGTAAATATTCTTATATGCTGAAAGTTAGTACTCTTAAGTATGTGAGTATATAATATGTTGCTTTTTGAAATTGCCCTTAAAGCTGGCCTTCACTTTTTCAATATATATATATTTTTTCATTGAATAATGAATTATTTTATTGAATAATTCAAGTATCTATGTCATATTAAGTTAGCATCACTATGTGCTGCAGTCTTTTAATCATATGAATGAAATAACATTTCTGATTTGCAAAGACAAAGTAACTTGGACTGTTTAATAAAAAATAAAAGATGCTTAACTCCAAGCATACTACTTTCCTACCTCAGTTTGCACCTCTTTTTCTTCAAACTCGAGACATTTGGCAAGATGGGTAAACTTTAGCAGACTCACTTTAGAGATGAAGAAGCATAAATTATCTTTGAAAAATTTATACAATTCTCCATTATGTATTCTATGGTTTGAATATCCAGGGACCTCACGGAGACCAGAGGCCACTGCTGGTGCCAAATATCTATATTTTCAGTGGCTATGAATGAAGAACTTGAGAGAGGAGCAAAAAAACAAATAACAAATCAGGAATGGAATAGCACAGATGTACCTTTCAGAAACAAAATTTGTTTAAAATTTTCCAGGGTTAGTCACACTACATTAAAGTCTTCTGTCTAAAATTTTCCTTTATTTGAGGAGAAGAAGATGGTAGGGAAAGAGTGGTATAGTAAAAATGATAGTTCAGTATTAATAAACCACATAAAAAACTGTAACCTCACTTGGAAGAAAAGCTATAAAAGAAAAATTGTATTTCTGAGTGGTATTGAAGTTTTAGGTGCACTTTTTCTTAAGAATTATCCACTGCTATTTTAGAAATACTGTGTTCTAGCTACACCCTTTAGAAATTCTCATGTTTTTTTCTTATTTTTGAGACAGGAAAATCTATTAGACCGCCTCTGTTTTATTATTGTCATTTGTATTTCTGGGATAATCTGCACATTTTTTCACAAGAACATGTCTTAAACTACATTAGTCTCTAAGGAAAAACAAATAAAGCATGCCTTCTACACGGAGTGTAAATATATATTTACTCCTCAAACAAAATGTCACATAAAGACTGATGCATGTTAGTCTCTTTGGGAGCATTGCTGAGACCAGTGTAAACACTGAGTGAAATACGACCTTTCAATTGCATCCATAAATACAACAGTTCTTAAATATTTTTTTCATTTTCAGCTTCACAGATATTTATGTCAAACTGATAGACTGCACTAAATTAGGTGTTAAGGGAATAATTTTATTATTTTTTGTTTGTTTGTTTGTTTACTTTTTCTCTAGTATTTATTGTGTATATATTCCACAGATAGTAAGGGTCAAATTGTTTATTTATTTATTTACTTGCCAATGGAAGTATATTTAATGTCACTGCATAAGCTTTTAAGTCCCGATCAGCAAAATTATTAAAGGCATTAAAGCACTTTATTACTTAGTGGGAAAAGACTGTCCTCTTCTCAGTGTGATGTTTTTCCCTCACTTGCAGGGAGAGGAACAAGAGAGCTCTTCTCTGATAAACAATAGTCATGCTCAACCATCTGTCCCTGTGGTGCTGAGTTTGGGGGTCCAAATAGGAAATTTAAAAATAAAATCTTGAGACTTCAGAAGATAACGACTTATGCCCTCAGATCTCCTGAAGCAGGTGTGCAGCCTGCTGTTGAGGGTAATTATCAACTATTATCAGTGAAGCTGGCGTATTGCCACTTTTCTAAAAGCAATTTTTTTCTCCTGGTGTAGGCTGAAAATATTTTTTCTTTTAAATTCAGCTTTTCTTGAGATAAATATATCTCAGTATGCTTCACCTGCAAATGAATCACCTCAGAAAGACCAATAACCTCTGCAGAATTACCAGCCTAGAAAGCATTCAGAAACACCAAATGAGGTGAAATAAAATCTAGTATAACACAGTTTCTTGTTTTCTTCCTGTAGTATCTATGACAAATTAAATAAGTAGCTATTTATCTCACGTGTCATTATTTGTAAAGTCCAAGAACAGTTTGCATGTATACATACATGTATAGATGAAATTATAGTCATAATATAAAATCAAAATATAGAGCTATTTTGTGTTTTGTTAGAGGCTCTATTTCTGTGATGGTTCAACTAGCTGGCACATCATAATTAAGAATCATTGTTTTAAACATAGTATTTCTAGTTCAGAAATGTTCCCTCATAAATAGATATCAGGCAGATTTGGAGGTTCCTATGCATTGTGACTGATCTGGCACCAATAAGACCTATTCCTAGAGATGCCATAGAAATGTATAGAATACCCAAATTAACACTGAGAAAAAATCAGAGCTGAAGGAAAAAAAAATGTGTTGCCAAAACCTGGTTATGCCAGGTTTTGTAACAGTCATAGTTGGAAAGCAAAAAAAACTAAAATTAGCTGATCACTAGCTGCATTAAACAAACAAAACCTAATAGCTAATTAGCTTCTTAAACATTAAAGCCATTAAAAAACTCCAGTAAGGAAAAGGACAAACTGCATTTCATTACTATTTTCTTCGAACAAAATTCTATCCTCAAGTGTATCTTCATATCTCTATTTACTTTTGAGGAAACTAAATGCTACCTGCAATGTGGGAAATATAGATAAGTGTGGAATTGAGAAAACTACATTTCATGATAAATAGTACATTCACTGTAATATTAAAAACACTTGAACTGACAGGACATCACTCCAATAGTGAAGAAGTAATAAAATGGTATTCACACAACCAAATACAGATGTCTCTACTATTCAAGTCATTCAGAGTCATTTTATAGTGAGAGAGGAAAAATCAATATATTTCAGGTGAAGAACATAATTAATCTCTTGCTAAAGTGAGTGAATTGTATTTTTAAAGTGCTTTTCTTTCCAAAGATTATGAGCAGTATTGAAAAAGACTAGCTAAGAAGTGAAAACCTAAATATGAGTAACATAAATCCCAACTGACAAGTCTAGCTCTGATACTGAAATGTAAAATATGAGTTTTGTCAATTTTTTAAGAACATGGCTTGTGTTTATAAATGATATCTAAGCTAAACTTCTGATTATTACATGAATTGTTTATATTTTGAATACTTCATTCTATACAATCTGTCATCGGGTCACAATTAATTTAATAAAGATATTCCTGGCAGTGAAAAGTTTCTGGGATTCAGATTATAATTTTTAGACATGACAATAAATGCAATTCAATTTTGAAGTATGATCTCCATCATATTCAAAAAGACTTGGTAGTATCCACAAAAGGAACCCATTTTGAGAACATTATGTTCTCTTTGGAATTTTCCAGACAGAGGAATTAGGGTTACCATTACAGTTACCATCAGAATTATGACAGTAATAACTGGTATAATGTACTATACTATAGAAAAAAATAAAAACAGAATTGAAGTAACTTGTTAAAATACTCTTGGTAAACTGTGTTATTTTAAGAGCAAAGGAGAGCTTCTTGAGTAACATGAATTTTATTAAAGTCAGTGGAACAGCAAGACAGATATAATACTACATCATTTTGACAGATCCTGAAAGAACAAGATAGTGTAAAAAGAAAAATATTTAAAGATTGTCTTTTGGGGATAAAAAATATCTATACTATAACATTTTCAATATGTAGTTCCTTAAAGCACACAACAGGTCTCATTTCTTCCTGATCAGCAAATCTATAAGCCATGTTGCTTCATGCTACTCTGTCAAATGTAATTAAATTATACAGAAAAACAGGACATACTTTTACATATTTATACAAATTATTTTGTTGTATATAAACATATAAACAGTTATATATGTTCATATGTCATATAAATATATCCAGTGCGTCACCGCCCTCTGTGTGAAAAACTTCCTTCTAATATCTAACCTAGACTTCCTGTTTCAGTTTAAAACCATTCCCCCTTGTCCTATCACTATCCACCCTTGTAAACAGCCATTTCCCTTTTTGTTTATAGGCTCCCTTCAAGTACTGGAAGACTGAAATGAGGTATCCCTGGAGCCTTCTCTACTCCAAGCTACACAAGCACAGTTCCCTCAACCTTTCCACATAGGAGAGGTGCTCCAACCCTCTGATCACCTTAGTGGTCCTACTCTGGACCTGCTCCAAGAGTTCCATGCCCTTCCTGTACTGGGGGCCCCAGGCCTGACGCAGTACTGAGGATGGGTCCACACAAGAGCTGAGTAGAGGGGGACAATCACCACCCTGTCCCTGCTGTCTACCCCTTTTTTAATGCAACCCAGAACACAGTTGGCCTTCCGGGCTGCCAGCGCACACTGCAGGCTCATGTCCAGCATCCATGATTCTGTTGTGTGGAAGATGAGAACATCTGTTATCTGAGGTTATTCAATCAAAGAGTTTTGTGATTCAGAAAGTGACAATATGTAAAGGTGAAAACAGAAATGAGGACACACAGTGAAACACAAACCAGATAGACATAGGGTAAAAACCAGATTCTTCAGTCACTAGTTGACAGGCTACTGAGAAGCTCCAGGTGAGCCTCTAGGTGGACTAGCAGGTAAGGAGGAGGGCTGAGTGGGCTCAGGATTCAGGCAGAGGTATTGAATGGTCACAAGGGGCCTTGCTGGTATTTGGCAATCTACAAAGGTGTGTGTGCCTGTTAACCTGCAGACTGTTGTGTGTGTGTGTGTTTTCAGAAGTAGTAGAGATAGGTAAACATTACACCCATTTACTGTTCACACTACAGCCACTGATAAATTGCATTATCAACTTCCTTAAGAAGTTATTGGTAACTTTTTCCAAATAAAGTTGATTAAGGTTACTGGAGAAAATAATTATATGATTTTGTATGGTTGCTTTTATTCCTGTTCAAATGTTTTTGTTTCTTTATTTTTGTTTCTGTTTTTCTAATAAAGGCTGATATTTTTGCTCACCTGTGCAAAGGTCAGCCTTCACTGGAAGTCAATGACAATTTCATTTATGGTCCAACAGGGTAGGTTCAAGCGTACAATGATTTCTTATACAACAATAATTTGTAACAGTACTCTTTTAATTGAATGTCTTTGAATATTTAAGTTTTCTTTCTCAACTAAAACATAACATTTGAACCCACGTGTAGCAGACTAATTTCACTAATGGTGGCTACATGTGTTTTGCTGCTGTTGTGAGAAAAGGCAGGAGAACGATAGGGCAGGTGCAGCAAACAAAAATGCAGGTGCATGTTTTGTCACCTCAGCTTTTATTAAAATAACACAACAATGGATATTTTAATCCCAGGACAAGAGAACAACTGGCACAGCAGATCTACCCAAGAACAATACAGGTGAGAGTTTTATGGACTCAGCTTTTTGAGCAGTGTCAATGGCAAGTACGGTGACATGGAGAGGACAGAAAATAACATGATTATATACAATTGTGCATTACCTTTCCATATGTGGTGATATAAGGAAAAACAGAACTTGTATTTAATATTAAAGCTACTGTACACTTTAATAAAAATAAAAAAATAAAAAAAATCAGGCATGAAATATTTTGGTGTTGAAATATGGATCCTCATGGAGTCCAAGCTACTCATGAACATGATTAACAGTTTCAGACTTCCAGAATTTGTTGATTCAGATTCAGGCCTCTACTTGGCAATGCAGTGTAGATGTGAGCCCCATGCTCTTCTCCTCTTTGGTTCCCTCAGTTTTTCTGGTCAAAGCTTCTCTAACTAATTAAATGAGAATTTGTTAAGTGAAGGAAAGAAAGCAAGAGTTACTAAAGTCCTTCACAGAAACTAAAAGTGTAAAAACAAAATAAAACACTCCTTTATTCTCTGCAGGCTTTTTTTTTTTTTTTTATTTTTTTTAAATTATAAGAATGTTGGATGTGATTTGGGGATGTAAGCCTACAAATCTTTTTCTTTGCTTTATTGCAGATCTTCAGAATCATTTGGTACACCAAATCCTCTCAATCAACAGTAAAAGTCAGGCAAAACCTATTTTAAAAACCTAGGTAAAAATATTATCTGAATGTGGTTTACAAAGCATGGACAAAATATTATGGGTAAAAACCTTTTACTCCTGAAAATAAATAAATAAATAAATAAATTTATCCTTTTCATTCCAAACATTTTATCTAGGCAGCAGCATCCTCTATTATGCATGTCTCTTTTTGCTTAACAATTAAATAGTATATTTTCAGAATTATACTTTTTTTTTTTTTTTTTTTTTTTTTTTTTTTTCCATGGATTGCTTACTTTGGTTAAGTTGTTTTATATGCTATTTGAATTAAATGAATGCAATAAATTGTATTAAGTGCTCAAAGTCTTTAGATTTTTCATGCAAATTAAAGCAGTCAATGTATTAAAAACATCCTTTAATAATTAAAACTCTTAAAATTTAAAACTTAAAATATTTCTTTTTCCCTGCTTTCAAAAGTGGTTAACACTGTTTTAATATTAATAACATAATTTATCATGCTTTGCAAGTAGAATGATGTCAAACTAGATGGAAGGGGTTATAGTGGATGAAATATTGACATGAACCAGCAGTGAATGCTGGCAGCCTGGAAGGCCAACAGTATCCATCAACAGAGAGGGGGCAGCAGGGAAAAGAACCTGATTGCCCCTTTCTGCTCTAACCTTGTGAGGCCCCACTTGCAACACTGTATCCAGTTCCACTATCCCCAGCACAGGAAGGACCTGGAGCTGTTGGAGTTGGTCTGGAGGAGTCCATGAGGATAATTAGATGATTGGAACAACTCTCCCGTGAAGAAAGGCGAACGGAACTGGGCTTATTCAGAACTCACTGTGGCTTTCTAGCACCAAAATGGAACTTTAAGATGGAGACTGGCTTTTTTACACAGTCTGACGCTGATAGGACAAGAAGGAATATTCTTTAAGCTAAAATAGGAGAGACATAGATTAGATTTTAGGAGGAAAATTTTTACTCAGAGGAAGATGAGGTGCTGGCACAGGCTGCCCAGAGAAGCTGTAGATGTCCCTTCCCTGGAGGCATTCAAAGCCAGATTGGACTGGGCCCTGGGCAGCCTGATTTAGTGGATGATAACACTGCCCAAGGCACAGATTGGAACTAGGTGATCCTTAAGCTTTCCCTTCCAACCCAAGCCATGCTACAATTCTGCAGTTTCCCTGGTCAGCTCTCAGTGTGCAATCAGCTAAAAGGTATTAGAGAAGAAAACATAATCATGTATATGTGCAGTTAAATATTGTCATTAAACAGAGTCATACTTAGATTATAGCCAAAATATCAGCTTGACTCTCAATGCAAATATCATCATATGTAGCTAAGTAGCTGGCTAGTCAGGATCCATTCAATCTGAAATCCATCATTTATTAAAGATCTCAGAAATTTGATAGATACCTTATCTGTCAAAGGAAAGGAGTTGCTGGCTGGGGCAGACATAAAATCTGTAAGTTGTGGTTTCCCTTACCACAGAAAGAACTTGAAGGCCTTGTGTAGCAACTATTATGTTAGACAGCTGGTTTGTTCTGATGCTGTTTGTGAGACATTATATTATGAAGTGATGCAGTACTGGACCTATTGTTCACCAACACAAGTGAATTGATTGGTGGTTTCAGAATTGGAGTCTACCTGAAATGTAGCGATCATGCATTTGGGAGCTATTAGTAATAGGTGAATGGTAGGACTGGATGATATTTTTACATCTTTTCCAACCTTGGTGATTCTATGATTCTATGCAATGGTGGAGTTCATACTCCTGAGGCATATTAGAAAGTCAAATAATAAAATTATGATACTAAATTTTTGGAAAGCCAACTTCCATCTCTTTAGGGAGATGGAATCTGTCCTCAGGGACAATGGAGTGGATCAAAGCTGGCGGACCTCTAAGGGAGTTTTCCATAGGGCACAAGTGCTCTCCATACCTTGCTGTAGGAAATCAGAAAAGGAAGGCAAGAGACCAGCAGGGCTGAAATGGGACCTGTTGGTCAAACTGGAGAGTGATAAGAAAATGCACAAGCACTAGAAGCAGGGACGGGATGCTGGGAGGAGTATAAGAATGCTGCTAGGCTGTGTAGAGATGGGGTCAGGAAGGCCAAGGCCCAGATTGAACTGGTCTTGACAAGTACTGCAAAGAAGAACATGGCTTCTGCAGACTTTCGACAGCTTGTGGTATTTCAGCCAGAAAAGAAAAGTCCAAGAAGGTGGACCCTTCCTTTAGAGTGGAATACAGGCAGATTAGTAACAAAAGAGAAAGAGAATGATGAGGTATTCAATAAATTTTTGCCTAGTCTTCACTGATGACTGCTCCATAAACAGTTCTCATTTAGGTGTGACAGGCTGGGGGAACAATGCCACTCCTGTGAAGATGAGGTTAGCAACTGCTTAAGGAACATACGCATCCACAAGTCTATGGGCCCTGATGTGTCCCTGAGTTCTAAGGAAATTGGCTGATGTAGTTGCCAAGCCACACCTGATGAAATATGTCTTGATGCATTTTGCTTCTTTATGTGATATACTTTGAAACATTAGCAGCAATTTCAAACTGACAACTGGGTATCTTTCATGAGAAGATCTGCCCAAGATAAGCAATAACAAATCCAAACAACTACTTCAGACTGTTATGTGATTGTAAGGTAAAAATAGAACAGTGTTTAAAAGTATTTTAAAATGGATCACTGCTATTACATAAAATTTGGTGGACTACGGAACAAATGTTATTAAATGCTATATAAACATCTTATCCGTCACATTTGCAATATATGCAATTATCACCTTTTTTTGTTTTGTTTTGTTTGTTTGTTTGTTTGTTTGTTTTCTGACTGGATCTATATAATCATAGTATCATAGTCTCGTGCGGGTTGGAAGGGACCTTAGAGATCATCGAGTCCAACCCCCGGGATTCGAGCCTCCTGTGTAGCAGGGCGGCACTTCTACCACTTGCGCCACAGGGGGGATTCGAACCCCGGGCCCCAGTGTTGCAAGGCGGCATTCCTACCACTGCGCCACTGGGGCACATCTAGTGTGATCCAGGTTCTTCTGTTAGAGGACATGCAATATATAAGAAAATGTCAGTTCCCAGTGAAGACCATAACTTTTGTGTATTCAAATTGTATCCTTATTGTATCTGTGAAAATATGTCACTGAATATATGAAGGCATGGAATCTTTAAGCATGCTATTATTTGTCTGCTTTCATACAATAATACCATATTTACCCATATAACTTTAAAATTTACTTAATTTTATTGATTTTGTTTCATTCATTTTGCTTTGACATAACTATTGAGAAACTGAAACACTGTGTCTTCCTTAACAACAGTCCAGATTATGCTTGGAAGATCTATCTCCTTCTCCATTCCCTCTCTACCTCCTTCAAAGACCAAAACTCCAAGAAACACACATCAGTGATGAAAGGTCAATGAAGATGCTACTGGAATGTAGCTCAGTTTTTGTTCCTCAGAAAGGGTTGAGCTATTGGGCTGTAAATCACCCAAAAAACCACTCAAATCTGTCAAGAACCTTTAAGCCCCCATTAGAGTTTTTTTTTTAGGCATTCACCCTTCAGAAAGCCTGGAAAGCTGTGAAGGAGCAGGGGCTGTGCCCATCTATTCTGGCAGTGGGCTGGGGCTGCTTGTGCCAAATGGTGGTGAGGTTTGCATCGCTTATTTCCATGCAAATAGACCTCAACCAGCTCCCATGGGAATGATATAAAGGTTAAGGAGTAGCTCATTAGGAAAATGGTAATAAACATAGATTACTGCTTCTTTATACAAAGCATCACCACATTTAGCAATTTTGAGCAAAGCATATTTTCTTATCTGTACTCTTAAATCATCCAGTCATCCATGGAACCACAAACATGAAACAGTGTAATGAGAGAAAGTCTGCTTGGCCATACTACAAATCCAAATCATCAGTCCTGCAACTATATTGTGGGTCACAGGGAGTTAAATGGATTTTTTTTCCTTTTAAAATATGGGACATGAAACATGAGTTGGTTTTATAGGCACAAGAGATGTGAAACTCTTAGATTCAGTGTCTCCTGCTAATGGTCTACTGATGAGACAGAAAGTGTTTTATACTAGGATGGAATTAGTAAAATGGCAACACTAAGGTAATTTTTAGGCCAACTGATGTTATTGGAGTTACTCAAGATTTATAAAGTTTCACTGTTGAATAGAATTTAGCTTTTAATGTACAACTAATGGTGCAGACCTAAATTAATGTAGGTTTTCTCACTTAAACTTTCACTTGTAATGACGAAAAATGAATAAAGTTAATAGAATTATATTATTCCATCAATCTTTGCAGAATACATTATTTACCAAGCTTTGTGCTCTGTAGTTTTTTAGGTATAACAGAACAAAGAAAAGGACCGAAGAAAAATCACTTGCCCATAAAAAAGAAATGTAAACTAGTTTTAAATGCACATCATGCTTTTTCATCTTTGACAGAAGCAGTATTTCAGAAGATACCAGATATGAGGTATTTATGGCAGGTGCATTACTACTTAGAAACTAATCTCACACACATGGCTGTTAACGTGAAATATGGATTTTAATAATCCAGCTTGGTGAGATATGTAAGTCTGCCTGGTGGGGATGTGATTAGCCACAGTCTGCAAGATTAATTGAGATACACAGTGCAAGATTGCATTTAGTGAACTCCAAGTCTGATTATGCAAGAGACCACTTAGTTGGGACTGTTTCTTTATGGATATAAAAACAGATAAATCACAAAATCTACTGTGACAGCAGAGTCAGAATAGAAACTATTTAAGTCAGTGGGCCTGATGAACAGATCATCAAAGAAAAACACCAGACATTTTGTAAGCAGGAAAACTGAACTGCCAACAACAACAAAAAATCCCATGTAGCTCACATAGAGGAAAAAGAAACATACAGTAAATGGGTTTTTCAATGTCTGTCATCATAAATACTTAAAATTAATGGCACAGAACTTACTTTTTGTTTAAACAGAACAATATTCATTCAGGAGACTGCTGTTTTTAAAATGAAAATCTTATTTTTACTCTGGAGTTTGAAACTGCATTAAGATGAAATATGATGAACTACATGAAATACCAATCCAGAGGGTTAGATTACTTCAGAATGTCAGTAAAATTAAGTAATTTTAATTCAATATCATTATTCTTCCAGAATGAGTATATACTTCCCCTTCCAACCCATTACTGAAAAGACCAATTTATAATACAAGAAACAAAAAGTACAGGACCATACTTGCAGAAACCACTCAATACTTTTCTCCACTACCTTCCCTTAATATGTCTAATTTAACTATTCTTTCCTTGCCTCAGTTTTCCTGTTCGTGAACTCATTAGCAGCTGGCAGAAATAGCAGAGGTTGTTTAGATAATGTTATTTTACCTTTAACGCTAAACGAGCACCAAAATTAGGAAGTTCTTTGGGAGAAAATTTCTTCTGAGACTTGGTAATAATTTCAAAGACAAAAGTGAAGACAGTACAAACAATCATTCATGTAAATGTCTAAATTTTTCTTTTATGCCCCCAGCTGTGCCTACATGGGCTCCTAGCTACAAATTTTCTAGTGTCTGGAGCCATATAAATGATAGTTTTGTTGATTCTCTCAGATCATAGTGAGCCTGGTGCAGATTACTCAATCTACTTTACTAAAGATTATGACAGACTTCACAAGAAATGCCAGAGTAAGAGAATCCAAACTGTACTTCATTTGTTTATTTTGACTTAGCTTTATTTTGTTTTAGCTTACATTATTTGTGCAAATTATCAGTGAATGTAAGACATTTTATTTAACAGCTCTCAGCTCTTAGCAGCATTAACATCAGCCTGTAACTCTTCGTTAAATAGCTTTCTGGATAAGAAAAATCATTTTGATTTTTTTTTATTTGATTTTTTGATGGTAGCAACCAGCAGACACTGGGTTTTTTCTCTCCAGTTCACAAACCATATTGTGACTATACTGGATTTAGCAGTTCTCTACAATGCAACAGTCTGACATTCAGTTCTACGACATAACTTTCATTTTTTGTTCATAGTATCTACCTTCCTCAAGATATGCTCCTTGAAGCCATTCAGGAGATTTTCTCCTCACCTAAATGCTTTAGGTCACTTTTCAGACAGAGAATTAAGCAGAACAGGAAAATAGATAGCCACAGATAACACTGATGTAAGAATGAACTAGAATGACCAAATCTGTGACCTTATTGATTACAAGTTAATGGATGACCACCTCAGGAGAAAGCAGAGCCCTGAAACACCTAAAGAAAATATTGTACAGCAAGATATAATGCAGAAAGGCATCCCAAGCAGATGGGACTGAACTATACTGAGTTTGTTTGAGTTAGGTTTTAATGTTCTAATTCAATGAAGTCCTTCAGGGACTCTGCTACTGAAATAGACTATGAGCAAAAAAAAACTGGCAAATTTTGTAATGTACAAGAAGCTGCATTGTACAAGCTAACAGAAGCTTATCAATCTACTATGGATACTATTTGAAGGTATTTTTTGAAGGTTTTGGGAAAAAAAATAAATGAAAACAAGACATCTAGAGATCATCGAGTCCAACCCCCCTGCCAAAGCAGATTCCCTACACCAGGTAATTTACATTTGTTACAGCTATGGCAAGAATTATTGCAAAACTAGTTAGGGCTAGATTTCTGTGTGTGTTGGTATATGTAATAAGAGTAACATGTTTACTCATGTTGATCTAGACATCTTGTTTCTTTTTCTTCCCCATCACAGCATTACATAACATGAATTAGTACTATCGATATATAGTATAATTTCTGTAATATGTTTTTGTTGCCATGTACTTCTTTGTACAATATAGGTGCAGTCAATTTGTACACTTCAATTACACTGTCATCAACAAATGAAGTTACCTCAAAAGAAGACAATAGGAAAACGCGAAAGAAAGAAAAGGCTAGAAGGAGACTCTGTAGTCCATCCTCACCCTTGCTGCAATATCATCTGCATCCAAATATTTCTGACAGTGTTTGAAAACAGGGATGAATATACCACAATGTCCTACTGCAATTTTCATGTGGACTACTAAACGTCATCACTTGAAGTTTATGTTTAATGTTTATTCTATATCTCTTCTTCTGCAATTTAAATTTTTGAATTGTTTATGTTGTTCTCAGTGGATAATTTATTTTATTTTCTTCATTACAATTACCTTTTATTTACTTAATAAGTAAAACCAACAAATCCGACTGGTCTATTCTTCTCTTGCTTTATTATTTTATTTTCTTTAGAATTCATCTTTCTATCATACTTCATATGCTTGTTTATTACTTTATTTTATTATGCTGTTATTATTTTCTGATCCCTCTTCAGATGATAACAATACTCCAGAGAGAACTCATGCACTTGAAGAAAAGTTTTACTTCCCATCTAAGAAAGAGCATTATTGTTTACATTTTGCATTATGGCCACCTCCTTCCTTACATATAATATATGAGTGCCTATGGATGAATAAAAGGTTCAATCAAATCTGTTTCTAACTCTGTTTCTTTCGCATATTCTCTATTTTCTTGTCGCTCGTGCTACTTGCCATCTCCTGAAACTTCTCCTTAAAAAAATAAAAATATAAATAAAGTATCAAAAATTTTGCAAAGAAAAACAAAAGAAATTTGTTGCTGCTTTTTCTATCTCCTGATTTACAAACCACAATTTTTTTTTCATTCCTTCTTTGCTCTCTACTTGCCTCAACTGAAACAACAGGAAAAAGATAATCTAGGAGTATTGTTGCCATGTAAATTATCGCAGTTCTCCATCATGCCTGTTAAGTCACAAGTTAAGCTTGTAATGTTGCTGTATTTAGACTTTTAACTTCTGTTTTCTCTATGTATTTATGATACCTGCACATACATACACACACATGCATTCAGGCAGCTTCTTCCAAAACTACTATTGCCTCATTTTCAAGTGAATTTGGGTGAATTTTTCCCTGAAACTATGGAAATATTGAAACTTTTTGCATTAGGACAGAAGAGAGGAAGCATTTGAATTAAAAGCTGGAAGGTAATGAAAATTGTGATACTGCGGGTAGTTCATTTGAAATATGCAAGGCTCCTGGGAATTCAATGAATTTATAATACTTGCTTCAGGTCTTCTTACAGAACTAAATAAGAAGAATGGAAGTTCTGTGTTATATACCAGTGAAAATTTAAAGATTAATGAAGAGCACCTATATTGGTTCAATGAAGTTTCGGATTAAATAAAAACAACACAAAAAGAAAAATGGATTAGTAGTAGATTAATAAGAATGTTCTGTACAACTGATGGGACAGAAAAGACTTAAAAATGAAATAATGAAACAGATTTAACTCATGTTCCTATATTAAGTTTGTGAAACAAATCTACAAAAGATGGGGAAATCATAGTTACTGTATATACAATATTTGCTCTCTGGCTAATGCAACTTGAATATAAAAAAAACATTTAAAAGGGAAAGGAAAATATAAAGCTAAATTCACTGGAGTTTGATTTCTTTCTGGGTACTGCTATGATTATTATTATCAATATTTCCATTAATCAAAACAGTCACAGAATCATAGAATCATAAAATGGTTTCAGTTGGAAGGGACCTCAAGGATCATCAAATTCCAGCCCTCCTTTCACAGGCAGGGTCTCCAATTTCCATATCTAATATGAAACCAGGCTGCCCAGTGCCCCATCCAACCTGGCCTTGAACACCTCCAGGCATGGGATGTACACCCCTTCTCTTGACAGCCTGTTCCAGCACCTCACCACTCTCCTGTTAAAGAACTTCCCCCTGATGCCCAACCTAAATCTTCCCTTCTTCAACTTAAAACCAATTTCCCTTGTTCTGCCATTATCTACCCTTGTAAAGAGTTGATTCTCCTCCTGTATGTAGGCTCCCTTTAGGTACTGAAAGGCTGTAATGAGGTCACCCTGCAGCCTTCTCTTTTCCAGGCAGAACAAGCCCAGCTCCCTCAGCCTCTATCCATAGGGAAGGGGTTCCAGCCCTCTGGTCATCTTTGTGGCCCTCCTCTGGACCTTCTCCAACAGCTCCCTGTACTTCTTATATTGAGGGCACCAGACCTGAATGCAGAACTCCAGATGGGACCTCATGAAGGCAGACTAGAGAGGGACAATAACCTCCCTGCCTCTCCTGCCACCCCTCTTCTGATGGAGCTTAGGATATCATTTGCTTTTCAAGCTGCAAGAGCACACTGCTTGTTTATGCTAATGCACCAAGACCCCCACTTTTTTTTTTTTTTTTTTTTATGAAAATGCAACTAACTATTTGAAAGGGAACAATTTGTGACAAAACAAACAAACAAGAAAAAAACAACAGTGGAAGAACTTCTTCCTGCTCCTGGCAGCTCAGTGTCCCAGGGTGCTGTAGGCCTGCAGCTATCAGCAGGGTCAGCTGCAGCACCCAGACCTGTGTCTGAGCACACTGCCACTTACTTGATTCTGACCCCCACTAGAGATGCACACATTGCTACAGTGAATCAATATCATTCTCTTGAGTATTGCTCATCTAAGCTTGAATTAATAACATCCAAAGTGTCCAGGAAAAAAGGACAGGGAGATTTGGCGTATGTTGGCCTAATTTTGTTTCATGGGGTCACACAATGCAGGGAACCATGAGTGCTTACCCATTCAGCCAGCCTCAGTCTGGCCTCAAAGTCAAACTGTTATTTCCTACTGGAATACAAGAAAAAAAGAACAACTGCCTTGTTCAAAAGAGAAATACACTTTATGAACTCTACAAATTATGACTTTCGATGTAGTATACAGGAGATGCAAGAAAGAATATCTACAAACATTCATTCAGGGGCAGATTTGGGGATTTCTATGCATGTGATTCTAACGCCTCAAAAAGAGAAGCATTATGTACAACCAATGTGTTAGAAGGGACAATTGACATTATAATATTCATTTTAGTTTATATGCTTTTAAATAGGCTACAATAACCCATTTAGTTTGGGGAAAAGGAGGTTGGGGGGAGACCTAATTTCTCTCTTCCAGTATCTGAATGGTGCTTACTGTGCTGTTGTTCTCTTCTCACTGGTGCCAGGACAGGGGGAAATGGCCTCAAGTTTAGGCTGGACATTCGGAAACACTTCTTTACCAGAAAGGGTAGTTAAACACTGGAATAGGCTCCCCAGGGAGGTGACCGACTCATCATCCCTGGATGTGTTTAAAAGCTGTTTGGATGTGGTGCTCAGGGATATGATTTAGCAGAGGGTTGTTAGAGTACTATGGATAGTCTGAGGTTGGGTTCGATGATCCTTGAAGCCTTTTCCAACCTGACTAATTCTATTATTCTATGATTAACTCTGCCTGAAGAAAGCATAATACTCAGCCCAGTTAAAAGGTATCTTGCTGGTTATAAACGAGATAATTTGGAGATAATTATTTGTCTGCACTGTTTGACAACAACCTGCTGAAATGGTTTCATGATGGTAATATTTTCCTTTTTAAATTATATGTAAATCTGTTTCCTATGTTTGATGCTCCCACAAATACATGACTTCTTTTCCCTTTCAGGAATAAAAAGAACGAAGAGAGCAAGAATGAGCACTTGATCATCAGTAATATGACAGAGTATCAGTTTTAAGCCACATACCACATTGCTGTGGAGAGATCCTGGTTATCATAAAAGCAGTGAACCTTAATGCTTTACTTCTTGACAGGTGAGATTTATATATTAATTTATTTATTTATTTTTATTTTATTTTTTTTCAGCCATTACAAATTCATCACATATTTGGGCTAATTCGGTTAGAACTCTTCACTTACAGTGAAGAAAAAGATGCCTTTTTAGAACAAAAATTATTCTTGATGAATAAGATGAATGGTTCCCTGAAAATGCCTGCTTTTACTGCCATGAAAAGATCCTGGAGAGATCAAGTATAGCTTAACAATGTAGTTTGTTTTTTTTAAAAATTTATTATTATTATTATTATTATTATTATTATTTTTAAGACAAAGACTCATTTGATTCGTCAGTCCTTGTACTGGGGACACCATATACCAAACATGTAAGTCTTTGATCTTAGCCAGATCCTTCATCTTGCATTTCCAATTCCAAGTTGCAGGCTTGCATTCACAGTTTAAATGCTTGGAGATATGAGAAAAAAAATCTCCACGAAGTAAAACAACAGTCTGAATTGAATTATTATTTTTCCAAAAATATAAGGCACTGGATATTTCAAGTGATTCTGAATACACATGCTCCGGACCTCATAATTTATTCAGGTACATTCTCTGGGACACTTTGGTCTTGACTAATGTACATCCACGCAGTTGCCTTCAATGTGACAATGGCTGATGGTTTAGGTTAAGCAATCTCACATGATTTCTAGTCTTTCAGTTTTACATGGTGATTTCTGAATAGCCCTAGTAAGTGATAGATGAGTCCTATTCCACATGAACTTTTATATAATAAAGCAGTTTCCTTGGCTATAAGCCAACTTATTGAGTCACTACTTTATTTCCCTATTTACAAAACTGTATTCCCAACATCTGCAACATGAATGTTATTTTGAGGAAAAGTGAAACTGCAAACAAAACATCCAATTCAAAATGAAGAGCCCAAACAGCGAAAAAACTAAAATTGCTTTAAAAAACCCCTTTGTAAAGAGCTATTTGATGACATTTTTTAAGTTACCTCTGCTTTCAGGAAGTTATATTAAAAACAAAACAAAAACAAAACAAAACAAAACAAAACAAAACAAAACAAAACAAAAAAAAGACTAATTCATTGCTACCAAAAATAAACAAATATTCAAAGTCTACATTATATGATATGTCATAGAGGGTTTTATAACGCAATTGTACATTACACAGTACACTGACAGAAAGAAAATTCTTCACAGAGATGTTGATTCTATGGTCAAGGCCTGGAGAATGAATATAGCTAGAAAACAGAACTGTACTTCATTTTCAATTTGTAAGCAAAATTTACTCATTTTATCTAGTATACAGTTTTGTCCAGTATCTTCAAGGTATTTGTCTTACCTATAGTTATTTTAAAATTTATTTTCCTTGCATATCAACTTTATCCTTAGCAGTGCTCTTCTCTGTTATGCTAGTACACTGGATCATTCCAGTAGCCTTTACATATATTACTCTGTCTACTTCAGCCTTGAATAAGAGATTACTTTCATTAAATCTCAAAATTTGAGTTTGTCTGGACACTGTCTGGAATATGTGTAGTACCATAAACTACAGTGCAATCAAGACTAATAGTGGAAAATTGGGAAAAGGCGGATCCTGTGATTGTCAAGTATTGCTTTAGACTGAAACAGCAATGGTAATGTTACAATATCTATAAAGAAATAGACAATAATTAACAGATCTAAAATTAAGATACACGTCTTGTGAGCAGAGATTTCTTTATGCAGAGTTTGCTAGCCAAACAAGGTACATGTGCTAGTATTACTTCAAATGCTTTATGTCCATAGGGATCACTTTCTGCAAAACAACTGAGAACTTAGTGCCATCAATTAATTGTAATTTAGGTGGATAAGAATGTAAATACAGAATGCTTTCAGGCATACATATATATATATATATACACACACATATATACACATACATATACACACACATATTATATATATATATATATTGTATGTATAGATATATAATGTATATATATATTATATATACACATATATGTAGTAATTTATATATTTTATAATATATATAATATATAATAAGTATATATATATAAATGCATAAGTATAAAATATTTACCATATTTTTTAAAATTAGACATGCTGTATTTAATTAGCCTTATTAAAAGTCACAGAAATATCACTATCTAAAGAATAAGAACATATACTGTAATTATATACTATAGTATATAAAGCTATATCCAATAGCTTTAAGAAGTAATGAATGTCCCCAGAATGAGTTCATTGTAAAGTGACATATTTCTGGAGTAGCATGCCATGAGCACCAATCTTGCATTCTCAGTACCCAATATTTAGAGGCTTTATGATGAAATAGATTTCCCAGTTAGATTCATATCTCTCTGAGAGGTATTCATGCTGTTATTCACTGTAAATATCTCCAGCAGCCCTATTAACTTTAATGCATTAGCTCTTCTATTTATTGCAACTTAATGAATGCATAATAATTTTAGTTTAGGACACCATTAGCAGGATAAATTTTCCACGATCCTGTAGCTAGCAGATGCGCTATCATAAATTAGCAGAAAGCTACATACAAAATTATTAGAAAAACTTTTTTTTTTTTTTTTTTTTTTTTTTTACACTACTACACACTTCGCATTCAGAAAGGCCACAGGTTTAGTAAAAACAACTTGTCTGTGTGGTATAATCAGCATATGTTCCACAAATAAACAGGATTTAGGAAGAAATGTGGTTATAAAACCAGACATTTTTTGACGTAGGGCAAGTAGACAAGAATTAAGGGAATATACCATTAAATATGAGAAAGCTGTTTGTGTCTGACATTTGGAACGATTACTTTACACTGTATTCATAATAGTAGCTCTTTCCCTTCCTAGATATTTGAAACAACACTCAATAAAAACAAACCATGTCTTCTAGGGCTTGTTGAGGTTTTACATGAACAAATGAAATTATATTTGTGTAACCCACTTAACATCTGTAAAAACAAAACCATAAAACAGAAATGAGTGAGTTCATTTCAGGGAAATTCAGATGTATGAAATATTTTCTGAATCTCTGTCACACTTAAAAATTAATGCTTGAAACCCTGGAGAACAGTTTAAGTAGCTGTAATATGCACTAGGGTAATTCATGTAAATCCTATGTTTGAAGCTTTACTATGACGAACAAATAATCTTGCTTTGATCTAATTTTAGACTATTAATAAATAAATCAATCAATAAACAACACACACACACACACACACACACAAAAAAAACACACACACACAAAAATCCACACAAAAGTAAACTGGTTTTAAAAGCCAAATTATAAATCCTGCAGACATAAAAATAAGTTAAAAGAAATAAAGATACCCACGAAAAGCTGTCACTTCCTACTGTGAAATGTATGTGAGCATTGGATATCTGTTATATTTCTGGTTGAACAAGCTATGCTATGTACAATTATAAATTTAGTGAAAAACAAAACAAACAAAAAAAACATTAGTTTCATGGATTTGGGAAGATTTTTCAAGTTGCTTACTGATCAAATACAAATCTCGTCGGGAATTTCGTCAGGAAAATGTCTTAGTAAATAGTTTTTATCTCTGCTCATGTGTTCTACTTAATTGTTTTGTTTCTCATTTCTTTCCCACATTCCACTTGGGGGTTGTGAAGATTTGAGTGAAGGACTCTTTGGTGCTGCTTTGCTACCTGTTGGACTAAAGGACAACACCATGAAATCACAGAGAGAGACACAAGAACATATCATACCTTCTATTTCTAAGCAGAAACCAAAATCCCTATGCATTCAGTTCTGGGTACATGTTCACAGTGTACAGCAGTCCTCAGGTCAGACATTTTAAGTTTTCTTTCACTTCCATTTCAAACTGAACACGGCATGTTGGCAGCTGAAAATTCTTGTATGTGAACCAAGTAAATGAGACGTATATCTTTAGTGTTACATTTTGTTAGATATGCCACTGCATTTCATTGGTCTGTCTTTCTCTTTCTATATCACCATACAGGGATGTCAGTGACATTGTCATAGGTTTTCCAAACCAGGAGTGAGACAGCACAGACCTGTGCTTTATTTTTATTTTTATTTTTATTTTTATTTTTATTTTTATTTTTATTTTTATTTTTATTTTTATTTTTATTTTTATTTTTATTTTCATTTTTATTTTTATTTTCATTTTTTTAATTACTTTTTTTATTTTTTATTTTTAATAACAAACAGTAATTTCCAAACAGATATTAAAATACTTTAAGGTGAGTATTTTATAGTTTGCTCTTGAAGGCCTATGTCTTGATTTAAAGTAGTTAGCTTTCTCTGTTTATATTACGTATATACTCATTGTATACGTGAAAAATACACCTCAGCAATTATACTATCTAATCAACCTCTACCTGGTAACTAAAAAAAGATAATCGAAATATTTAATTCTTTTTTTTTTTTTTTTTTTTTTTTTAACTTAATTCCATTCGAAAAAATAGTGGGATAATTTTTCAATTCAGCTCACTATGTTTTATGCATAAGTTATAGCAGTAAATCATGATTCATGTTTACATCTTAAAAATAATATTCTGGATGAACTAGCAACTTAAAGATTTATTGCTTTTGAATTTGTCCTTTGCAAGAAATTCCTCTCTTTAAATAAATTGCAATCTTTCTTTTCAACAAGAACTCCTTGAATTGCAGACATTCTAGCCATATTAATGCTCTTCTGTATTATATATGCATTGTGTAGATGTTTTGCTCTGCTTAGTAGTACTTTTTAACTGCTTAAGTAACAGTTACATTCAAGTTAAATCATCAGTCTAGAATTATATGCTCTCAGTATGTTACATAGTACATTCCAGATTTAGAATTTACTCTGTTGTCATGTTTATAGTGCTAATCTGTAGGTTGATATGCAACTTTGGTGAGTCAGAGAAATACTGTAGATCTAGGAAGATTACTAACAGAACTAAAGTGAAGTCACTGATGGGCGTATAAGAATGAACACAAGAATATCAGAATTTGTTAATGAACTTAAGACCCCAAGTCCATTTCCCGAATAAGCATCTATTATTGCATGAAAAGTAATTTCTTTAATGACACTTCTGACTGCTGCCCTGTTTAATAGTAACCCAGGAAGTCACACATAACTGCTTCCTTTCAGGGAAGTTGTTTTGCTGAAGGGAGAAAAATAACTCAGGCAGAAGTGAAGAAACAAGCAAAGAACAAAGTGCTTACCATCAAATTCTGAGCTAGGGTACAAAATAGCCTGACAGAAGCCTAAGTAATGATATAATTCAGCCCTCTAGCATGCAGGTGTGTCTGTTCTATCATCTAGAGGACATGCAAATCACTAACAAATGCAAAGAAGGAGCTGATGTTAGAAGATTAGTAACATGCACCTGCAATTTAGAAGGCAAATCAAGGCCTTAGAACGGTAGGCAAAATATATTGTTATAAAAACAGTTCGCTCTAGAAATTAGGAAACAGATGCATATAAGACAGTAATTTAGTCCTTCTCTTTTAATATTTTACAAATATTTAGTTTTTTATATATATATATATATGTATGTATGTATATATATTAACCCATGCAAAGGTTTATAAACAATCTGAAATGTTTATAATATAAAGATGCCAGGACAGTTTTGCTATGGGAGAGAAATGGCATAATATCAATAGACAGGACTGAGTATTTGGATTCTTTTCCTTTTGGTTTACATTTCAGATTTGGAAATGTCAGAACTACTTACAGCAAACTAAATGTTGATATTGCTTCATATTTTCATCCTTTTTCTGTAAGATTAATTATTTTACAGCCATTTTAGACAATATTTGTTTGCTTTTGTTTGTATGAAAGTGCATTTACAAATAAAGAGGAACCAGAGACTGAGACTAGGAAATTGCTTTCCTACCACCAAATAAGCTCTTTTCAGAATGTCAAGTTAAAAGGCCAATATCTAAGATAGGATCTTGTTTCTATAATCCTTTGTATGAGTAACTCTTGACTGCAAGTGAGATGGTTTCATGATTTAATGTTAATTTAATATCAAGAAAAGCTGAAGAATTTGGCTTATATTTAAAAATGCTAACTGAAAAAAAGCGCAGTGCGGATTTTATCATATAGTTACTTATTTATTTTCTGAACGTCCACTTGCTGCAAATTCCAGCAATGCAGCAGTTGTCACAACTTTGACAAAGCACTCTACCAGTGCTTTCCAAGTGACTATATTTTGTGATTTGGAATATAAATAAATACATATATATATGTAATATGTATAATGAAGTGAGGTGGATGATAAGTTTGATCAATTAAGATTATTTGCTTAAGTTTCAATGTTGTGTACACAGAAGTTTTAATTTCACACCCAACTGTGGTTTGAGTAATGCAACCCAACCCGAGTGTCAGATTTTCTAAATTTTTATCTATCTATCTATCTATCTATCTATCTATCTATCTATCTATCATCTATCTATCTATCTATCTATCTATCTATTTATTTTATAGCTGAGAAGATTATGTTAGGTATTACAGAAAAGCCATAGTCATCTCATCCTCTAGTCTTTTGAGGTGTTAGACTTGTGTGCTCTCAAGTTTTATGTTTATTCATGTGAAATAGATAACTAGCTTTGTACAATAAAGAAAACATTGCATCTCTTTTTAGCAAAAGATAGGCAACTGAACAGTATTTCAAGGTATTTCCCCTTGTCCTATCATCTCCCTCAACCACCTGGTCATGCTGCTTTTGATGCAGCGCAGGATATGGTTGGCCTTCCAGGCTGCAAGGGCACATTCCTGGCTTATGCTCAACTTCCCATTCACCATTATTCCCAGGTCACTTTTGACTTCCTCCTTACATCCCTCAGATAGTCCTGGTAGTGGTTGCTTTGACCCAGGTGCAAGACCTTGCACTTGGATTTGTTGAATCTCATGAGACTCACCTGGGCCCACTCTTCAAGCCTGTCTAGGTCTCTCTGGATGGCATTCCATTCCTTGGGCATCGCAACCATACCACACATCTTGGTGTCATCTGCAAATTTACTGAGGGCATGTACAACCCACTGTCAGTGTCACTGATGAAGATAATAAAAAGTATCAATCCCAGCATTGACTCGACTCATCACTTAACTTCATCCAGACGTTGAGCCATTGACAACCAAATTCATATAGACAAGCAAATTGATTTCTTCTGTTAGAGGACTTGTCAGTTTGCAATGGACTAATACTTGAAGCAATCAGTAATATAGTGAAGTTAACCAGTGATACACAGACAGATGTCTGAAGTAGTGAACTGGGCATGGGACGTGTTTTTTCTATAGTATCATGCAAGTCTGTTATTTTAAAGAGCCTGCCATACGATAGCAAGTACTTGATGTTTGTGATTTGCCCTTTACAGAGTCTACCTTTATTTTGTCCGTAAAATTACTATACAGTGTATTTTTTCACAATGCTACAAATACTGAAAAATAATGAAAAAATGCGGAATTTATTTTAGTTATCCTAAAAACAGCCAATTTATTACAGCTAACATATAGAAAGTTATTCTTTCTGCGTTAATATATAAAGCAGAGCAAACAAGAAGATAGAAACTATCACAAGACTCTGTCCAGTGACATTTTAACTAACATAGACATGCAGCAATCTAAACTATGGCAGAAGAGCATTGTTTGATGGGCACCTTTATGTCATTGGCCTTTTGGAAAGGATGTCTTGATCTCTTTCAAACTCTGCCTCTGACTTTGTGTGACCTTTGGCAAGTCCCATTACTTGGGCGTGCAGCATACATAAAAATGAGTAAACTGTTACTTATTCTCTTGAGGTTTGTCTAGCTTAATTAGCGAAGTTTATAAATCTTTTTCAGACTTACAAATATGAAGTGCTAGAAGGACAAAGTTTTATTGCCACATTTCCCTTGGGAAATGAGTTTCTTAGAGCTGTGGGAGATAATTAGTTACATTTTGCAGGCTGTACTGCAGCTAAAACTGCCATTCAAGTAATCTCTTGTATTATACGAACAATAATTATCTTCAAAAATTTGTCAAGATCAGATTTGGGTTTTGGGTCACTTGGTCTTTTCCTGTCCTTCCACAACTTGGAACTGTTTACAATTTGCTCAATTTTGTTTATTTTCTAATGGTGACAAATTATCACCTTATTTTCAGATAACTGCTCATATTGAATAGATGGGAAATAAGTTCTGTCTAAAACTTCTGCTTTATTTAGGATTACCTTTCCCAAATCCTTGAACAACTGTAGTCCATATAAGCTATAAGCATTCTTTTAAAAATACATGTAATTTAAATAAAATATTTGGCTGTAGGTTTTCTTGGCTGATGGCATCAGCCCTACCTTGATCTCACAGCTGGCCATTTGAAAATGTACTCTTTCTTTGAATAGCCAATGAAAACTTTGTTCATTATTTCAAAAAAACATGAGACATCAGCCTCATTTAGTTTTATTTCAGAATCTGAACTTCCTGTGTGGCATCAATAGAGATATTAGCACACTTCTGAGAATGTATCTTAAATAACACTTTTTTTTTTTTTTTTTTTCTTTTCAAAACTCGATGTCATTTCACAGAATCAGAGAATTGCAGAGGTTTGACGGGACTTCTAGAGATCATCAAGTCCAATCCTGTGCTAAAGAAGGTTTCCTATAATAAATCACACAGGAATGTTCCAGAGGGGCCTGGAGGAGACTCCACAGTCTTTCTGGACAGCCTGTTCTAGTACTCCATAACTCTTCACAGCAAGTAAGCTTTGTTTCGTGTTTGTATGGAACATCCTGCATATCAGTTTCTGCCTGTTCCCCATGTTCTTTAGCTGCAGATTTGCATTCTGCTGTTTCTTTCTGAATCTCAGTCATTATGATCTGTGCACTGGGGAATTACACTAATTGCTCACAAATAAATAAATAAATAAATAAATAAATAAATTCCAATGAAATGACTACTATTTCTGTTAATGTTCCAGTCATGTGACATTATCAAATTTCTGTTATGTCAACTGTATTCTTAATCACAATGTAAGATGCTTCTGTTTACATTTCTTACATTAATAAATATTCATATATGGTGTTCATTAATTTGATTTACTACTTACTTTCTTCTTCTTCATTACAATGAATAATCCTCTCACCTTTTGTTCACAGCCCCTCTGCCAGGTGATTAAAAAGATAATAATTGTTCTGTGACCTAATTTAAAGTTTAAAGTTAGCAAGTCAATATGAAAAGGCTGTCTGTATTTAATTCTTCTTTTCTGAGGCAGTTATCAGTCAGCAAGCTCATGAAATTTCATCCTATAGAATCACAGAAACCTTAAAGTTTGAAGGGATGTCTGAAGGACATCTAGTCCAACTCCTCTACAACGAATGGCATCACCCACAGCTAGATTGTTGCCCAGGGTCTGATCCAGCCTCCTCTTGAATGTCTCCAGGGTGAGGGCATCAACCACATTACTGCACAACCTGTTCCAGTGCAACACCAGACTTATTGTAAAATATTTTTTCCTTATACCTAATCTAAATCTAGCCACTTTGAGCTTGAAAAAATATATAAACACAAATATCTGTGTGATCCTTGCATAGGGGCCATGCTAATTTTCTCTGTATCATTCCAATTTTAGTGCATGTGTTGCCAAAGTGAGAACAATGGTATAGGAAGTTTCTATTTGGAAATAATACCAACATTGTTAGGCCTAGGAAAACAAATATTAATGTTATCTATGCCTAGGGGATCCATTTCTAGTGGTATCAGTGTTGTCTCTGTAAATGAGAAGTATGGAACAGTAGCCTATATGAAAGGTAACCTGCAGTATACTTTTAGTAACAACCTCAGATTTGGTCTCCCTATACCTGCTGTTTCTTTCAAACTAGCCTATTGCTCATCAAAAAATTGGGCATCCTAATGAGCCTGGTGGAGAGATACAGACTATGCTTTGGGTCATATTACTTTAGGGAATTTTGTTGTGGACAAGAAGAATCCTGATAAAATATGCCCCAGTAGCAAGAAGTTTCTCTCACTCTCTTTCAGTAGTCCAAAACATGATGAAGAGGCACATCTTGAATTTTTAATTAAATTTCCAACACTCGGAAAGTTCATAAAGAGAAGGATGAGTGCAGTACCACCTATATGATGCTTGCATGTGACTCTTGAGCCGGCAGGGAAGAAGACCGGTGTGGATGAATAAGGAGCTTGAGGCTCCGGGAGAAAAAGAGAATCTACCGCCTGTGGAATGAGGGACAGGCAACTCAGAATGAATACAAAGAAACTGTTAAGAGGTGTAGAGGGAAGATCAGGAAAGCAAAAGCCCAGCTTGAATTTAACCTGACCACTGTGGTGAAAAGGAACAAGAAATTCTTCTATAAATACATTAACAGTAAGATGAGGACAAAGGAGAATATCCACTCTTTGCTTGATGAGGCTGGGAATGTGACCACTGAGGATAAGGAAAAGGCGGAGGTTCTGAATGCCTTCTTTACGTCTGTCTTTAAAAGACAGACCAGTTATCCTCAGGGTACTCCTCTCTCTGACCTGGTAGTCTTGATTGGGAAGCAGACTAACTCCCCTGTGATTCTGGAAGAAATGGTTAGAGACTTATTACTCCAACTGGACCGCCACAAGTTCATGGGGCCAGATGAGATCCACCCGAGGATGCTGAGGGAACTGGTGGAGGTGATAGCCAAGCCACTTTCCATCAGCACTCCTTGTTGACTGGTGAGGTCCCAGAAGACTGGAGACTTGCCAAAGTGACTCCCATTTACAAGAAAGATTGTAAGGAGGATTCAAAGAACAATAGGCCTGTTAGCCTGACCTTGGTGCCAGGGAAGGTTATGGAACGAATTGTCTTGAGGGAGATCATGCATCACGTGCGGGATGACCAGGGGATTAGACCTAACCAGCATGGGTTCATGAAGGGCAGGTCCTGTTTGACCAACCTGATCTACTTCTATGATCTAGTGACCCATCTAGTGGATGAAGGAAAGGCTGCTGATGTGGTCTACCTAGACTTCAGCACAGCATTTGACACTGTCTCCCACAGTATTCTCCTAGAAAAGCTGGCAGCCTGTGGCTTGGACTGGTACACTCTTGGCTGGGTAAGGAGCTGGCTGGAGGGTTGGGCTCAGAGAGTGGTGGTGAATGGAGTTAAATCCAGATGGCGACTGGTCATGAGCGATGTTCCCCAGAGGTCGGTGCTGGGGCCTGTCCTCTTCAATATCTTTATTGATGACCTGGATGAAGGCATCGAGTGCACCCTCAGTAAGTTTGCAGATGACACCAAATTGGCTGGGAGCATGAATCTGCCTGGGGATAGCAAGGTCCTACAGAGGGATCTGGACAGGCTGGAGAGCTGGGCTGAAGCCAATGGGATGAGGTTCAACAAGACCAAATGCCGCGTCCTGCACTTCAGCTACAACAACCCTGGGCGACACTATAGGTTTGGGGCGGAGTGGCTGGAAGACTGTAGAGGAAATGGACCTGGGGGCATTGATTGATGCTCAGCTGAACATGAGCCGACAGTGTGCCCAGGCGGCCAAGAAGGCCAATGGCATCCTGGCTTGCATCAAAAACAGTGTTACTAGCAGGAACAGGGAGGTGATTGTTCCTATGTACTCAGCACTGGTGAGGCCCCACCTTGAGTACTGTGTCCAGTTTTGGGCACCTCACTGCAAGAAAGACATCAAGGCTATGGAAAGTGTTCAAAGGAGGGCAACAAAGTTGGTGAGGGGTCTGGAGCAGAGGTCATATGAGGAGAGGCTGAAGGAGCTGGGAATGTTCAGCCTGGAGGAGGCTTAGGGGAGACCTTATTGCTCTCTATAACTTCCTGAAGGGAGGTTGTAGTGAGCTGGGGGTCGGCCTCTTCTCACGTGTCATTAGCGAAAGGACCAGAGGGAATGGTTTCAAGATACAGCAGGGGATATTCAAGCTGGACATTAGGAAGTATTACTTCTCAGAAAGGGTGGTGAGGCACTGGAATGGACTGCCCAGGGAGGTGGTGGAGTCACCGACCCCAGGGGTATTCAAGGAATGACTGGATGTTGTGTAGAGGGACATGGGGGAGCTATCAGTAATAGGTGATGATCTTTTAGGTCTTTTCCAACCTTGGTGATTCTATGATTCTATAAGATTTAGGATCTATGCAAAGAAGTATGTTCCTAACATTTTGCTTACTTTTTCTACTAAATATTCATTCATGCATCTCATCCTAGCAAGAGAAAATGAGAGGGGAGCAATTTGAAATGTTCTCATCTATCTTCTCTATAAATGTCTTTTCCTTGTTCTCTACACCTGGAAAGTATTAAATTCCATCTGAAAAGGGATCCACAGAGAAACAACTTAAGTTATAACATTGTGCTAACTCGTGTTTGTAAATGTTTCAGTCAAAAACTGGCAACATAGATGTTTGCACATTTTTGCTGAGAGATGATAAGTTACTGGCATCCTGAAGAGTAGCATATTGATAAGCATGCCCAGGCTGAACTAAGTAGTTCTTTATAAGGATAACCTAAATGGGAAGCAGCATAGTATGCATTCTTCCCCCATTTGCTTCAAGATTATCATCAATTCTTGACTATTCCAGTTAATCTTTTAGCACTTTCAACTTAAAGTTATTTCTGTCTTTCCTAGTTTTATTTGTTTCTTCCCCCCCCCCTCCTTTTTTTTTTGTGTTTCTTTCCCAAAAAAGGTGTTTTTAGTGCAACATTTATATAAAATTTTTATCCAAAGCAATAAGACAGTAAGTATAAAACATGAGCAAGTTATACTATGTTTTTGTTTGTTTGTTTGTTTGTTTTTGTTTTTGTTTTTGTTTTCTTTCTCTCTCTTTGTTTCTCTTAATCTGATGTTAAATGTCAGCAGCAGGTGATATTTGAATCACTTATGAACACTGACAAATGTTTTGAAGCTTGGTCTTTGAACATGTAGCTGAATACTGTTTTCTGTCTAAGCCTGTAAATATTATCAGTATTCACTTTCATTATCAGTATAGTCAGTGTTGAGAATTAAAGCAGATACTTTTATACATTTATTCCCCAAAATTCTTAATATAATCAAAAGTCTGTAGCTATAACAGGCTCTAAATTAGCTCCATACAGATTTTGACTTTAGTTGGTTAGGCTTTCATTGCAGCCCTTGACTGAAAACATCAAACTGAAATGTTTCAGGGCAATATGTTGAAATATATGTTGAAAAACATATTCTGGTGAAGGTCATATGTATATAGAGAGAGATATTTCTGCAAGATTAAACAGAGAGATACAGCCATTGATTTGTGAAGGTTATGTAAAGAAGGCAGAACTTGTTACAGTTCTCTGATTCTTTCTGTTCACAGAAGGATTTTGAACAAAAGTATGCAGTCTTTAGAGGAGAATCACAACTGCTAGTCAATAAGATAAACATCTTCCAGTTTATCCACAGCACCTCCTGATAAAGGTTTTATATTCTGATCAAAACAAATTACAATTGAATGTAAGATGGAGATACTCAAGAATAAATACTTATGGATAAATTATTCGCCAAATTTTATGAATCTTGAAATCAAACATATTAAATTCACCTTGTATGAACAATGTTAGTGCTTTAACAGTTTCAATTACTATTTTTCATTTCCCTGTCTTGTGCATTTTAATTTTCACCCTGATCTATGTTTTTCTTAAAAAAAAAAAAAAAAAAAAAAAAAAAAGAGTGAACAGTTCTTGCAACGTTTTATGAATTGAAATTGTCATTAAATCTCCCAGTAACTCCACCTGCTAAAAGAGAGAAGACTTACTCTCTTTGGAAGAGAGATTTTGTGTTGTCAAACACAGAAGAATAATAAAATATAGATAGAATCATTTATTTAAATTAAGTAATAGTAAAAAAAATTCCAGAAATTTCTATACAAACTGCAAGAAAACTAGATTTTAAGCTGATGCCCTCAGTTCTTTTTGAATAGTGGAGAAACATGTCTAAAATCAAAAGAGCAATCAAAGCTAAATGACAAACAGCAAAACCCTTTAACATAAAAAAAATAAGACATTCCAGACAATGAGACAAGCCCTTATTTTCAATGTAAAAGATTTGCTGGTGCATCTGGATACAATCACCTGTCTCTGGTATGGGATGAAGTCATTAACCATCTTCTGCAGAGCAGTGATAAATCAGTTCTCCTTTGTGAAATGAGAACATGAGCAAGAAATAGACTCCTCTCTCTTTCTCATTAGGAAAGATTCAACTCAGTTTTGTACTTTGAAGGCACAAGATGGCCTATCTATTAACACTGAAAGGGCTGACTGTGTGTCAAATATATGCAGGATGAAGCTCTCTCAGCTACTAAAGTTGCTCCAGCTTCCATGGAATATTCAATTATACTAAGGAAGATTAAAAACAAACAAGCAAACAACAAAAAACAACAAAACTTCCTTGTTTAGTCCATGCTGGTCACTCTGGGGATGGAGGAAACCGGGAAAAAGTTCAAGTTTAGCCTACCTGGTAAGAGCTTTCATTACCATAACTTCAGTGTTCCTAATTCATGTCTGGCTGTCATTGTGTTTATCTGGTAAGCATGTCCCGAAATCTCCCTGCTCAAGCTTCATAGGCAAGTGAACTTCTCTCTGAGAAATCTTGATATGGCTTTGATGTTAACGAAATACAGTTGATCTATTCCACATTATGGATTGCTGAATAGCAGATCTTCTGGAAAAACTTAAGCACACAGAAAGCATCCAGTACAAATGGTATGCATAAAGAATATATAAGAATTCAGAAATATATAAGAATTCAGAAATATTAGCAATGACTGACCTGGGATTTCAAAGGTCATTTTCAAACTGTACTCGGCACTGGTGAGGCCACACCTTGAGTACTACGTTCAATTTTGGCTCTCCTCATTACAAAAAAGGCATTGTGGCCCTGGAACATATCCAGAGAAGGACAACAAAACTCGAGTTCAGGTCTTATGAAGACTGACTCAGGGAGCTGGGATTGTTTAGTTTGGAGGAGTCTCAGGGCAGACCTCATTGCATTCAACTTCCTGAAGGGGGGCTGTGATGAGGAGGGGCTTGGCCTCTTCTCTCAGGCAACAAACGGGGCCCAAGGAAATGGCTGCAACTTGAATGGAGGAGATTTAGATTAGACATAAGGAAAACTTTTTCTCTCAGAGAGTGGTCAGGCAGTGGAATGGCTGCCCAGGGAGGTGGTGGAATTGCCATCCCTGGCAGTGTTCAAGAGGCATCTGGATGAGGGGCTACAAGATATTGTTTATTGGCTTGAGGTAGCAACAGAAATAGGAGGATGGTTGGACTAGATCATCTTGAGGGTCCTTTCCAACCTTGTGATTCTATGATTCTATGAAACCATTATGAAATAAACCCCGATGTCCTTTACACTTCTTTCTCTGTTAAAAAAACAAACAGGGAAAAAAAAAAAAAAAAAACAACCAACAAACAAAAAAAAACCACAACAAAACAGTTCCAAGTTTTAATTGCATAAAAATATGTGCTTCTAACACTGGAATAAACAAAACAAAGCAAGCAAATGCTTTTAGCTACAAGAAATTCTAGTTCCAGGCCAAGCATTGCTCAGATCAAAAATCAATATTGTAAAAGGTACTTGTTAAAAATAAATTAAATGTGATAGCCACTTGGACTTGCTCTGAAATTTTTAATTCTATCATTTTTAACTCTTTACTACATCAGATGACTTCTATATAACAGAAATGTCTAACACTATTAAATCTTTGTTCATGATATTTTAGCTAATTTTATTATCTTGGATTTCAAGGAAAATCTCAATGTAAAGTTTTCAGAGTAGCTATAGATTGCTGTGGTAAAGGATGCTTTCTACTCAAAGGTTCAAGAATGTATAGTACTTGAGGACTTGTTTCAAATACCAACAAAATAACATCACATTTCAGTAGTCAAGAGCAACTTCGTATTCCCCATTAACACACAAATGTGAAATATAAATTATTGCTGTATCTACTCTTGTTCTTTTTTTCTTTTTTTCTTTCCCCATGAAGTACTTCAGATGTTTTTGTTCTACAACTTACTAAGATCGTTGTATTCCAAACAGAACTAGGAAAGTGAGGAAACCAATATATCATAATATAATTTTCTAAGAGCGGCTGATTCAAACAGTCTGCTGTCTCAGACTATCAGAAAACAATGAATGTTCAAGATTATTCAGAATACTAATGTGAATTTTGCCTTCTGTCCCCTTAGCTTTAATTAAAATTAAAAGTCTTTCATCCTCTTCATTATTTCAGCTTAAATAGTTTCTGACTGGCACATTGGATGACTTATTTTCCTTCCTAACTTTTACACATATGCCAGTCTAGTCAATAACCTAGACAGTAATTTTTCTTCAGAATAATTGCAAATCTAAAGAGCGTTGATAAATAGAAGGAACTGAGAATTTTCTCTGCTCCCAAGAACAACTTTTTCCTTCATTCATTCCATCTAGCTTAGAGAATATAGACTGTTGTGGAAAGCAGAATTGATGTATATATCCCCAATGATTATAGAATTTATGGAAACTGGGAATAAAAATGAATGTATTAGCTCTACACTTACAAACATATGATAGACTAACTCTACCATTGGACTAGACAGAATTAAGTGCTCCTCATTACTTCAATGTGCATTTAGATGTATGCAAAAATTTTACTCTATCATTTATTTTATTTCCAAAATCTGTTCCTCAGCAGGATCACATCATGTAACTATTATCAATTCTAGGATGAAATTTAGCTAATACGTAACATGCTAGGAGGCTTTCGTACAGCATTTGAATCCCACATAATTACTACAGATACATATAACAGGGAGGTTACCCATCAGACATTCTCCTTTGATTTTCAAGACTTTCACAGACCAGTCCCAAGGTAGACTGCTCTTTCTGGGATTGTTTTTTTTTTTTAAATAAGTACTCTGGAACTATAACCTCCACACTGACTCTTAACATGAGCTTACATAGCATGATGCATCATGAAAATATGTCATCTAAAACCAAATTTTAATTGCGGTGTTCTCTTCTTTAAGAGAGAACAGACCAAAAGTTGTAAGCATACCTTTGTTTTTCTTGTTTTCTCTTTCTTTTCTGTCTGCTCTCTCATACCATCAGGAGAACTCTTAAAGTAAAACCAGTTAATGACTCATAATTGCATATTCTTTAATACAGCTTTATAACAAAAATTAAAACCTTAATACTTCTGGAAATGTAGTAAAAGCTGGAGTTAAGCCATTAATTCATATTAAATTGGCCACTAGAAAATGAAATTCATATTTATCAATTAGGTGGCTTTGGAACAAAGCATTGGTCACAGTGTGAATAAAAAATGCTGAGTCATACTGAATCCAGAAAAGTTCATATATGTTACAAGATTGATATAGCAAGATCTTTATAGGTCTACCCCTCCTTCTATTTTATTGTGGGATGATTAATGAAATATGTATATTTGTACTTGTATTCTCCATGTTCTCCATTTTTCGGTATCTCAATGACATACATTCATCCTCTAAAAGAAGAAAAAGTAGAACGAGAAAAGTTATTTTTAATTTGAGTTCTTCATCCTTTCTTAAGGGTACTTCTCCTTTTTCATATTATATTGTAAAACAAATAATCTCATTAAAGTAAAAAAGCTGAACAAGGCTACAAGTTTTCGTTATAATATTTTTATCAGTTGCTTTTGTGTTTTTAAAGCTTCAATATAAGTGACTGTAGCTAAGTGAAACATTCAGCTCCTCAATAACAGCTTGAGAAAACCGCAAAACTGGAATTCACAGAAGTTATGCACTTATTCCCTCATTTTATAGTGAGATACTTATTAGGGACATTTTCATTTATAAAGCTTTTCTCCTCATCTGTTTTCACAACTACACCAAATTCATATGAAACGGAACAATGGTCAAAATTTTAAAAGCTGTCAGTCTGCAAAATCACCAGCCTCCACATATGGGCTGCCACTCTGCCAAGTCCATTCCTAAATGCCAGATTTAACAAGGAAGACATGCACATTATGCTACATTAGTTACTACTGATTTACTAATTATTTTGGCTAGCACTATTGATTCTTCCATCAAAATGAGTAAATTGGAGCAGACAAAGCTGTGAAAAAATTTCTCACTAATTACAAACAACCTCTAAACAACATCTCCATTGGGAATATTTGTTGCTAACAATTCAAAATCCCAAGTGAGGAAAAATGATTTCTATCTGTTCCTTACAGTTAGTGTCTTATTCTCTACTTGCTTACCCAAACTTTATGCCCTCACAAGGCCTCGGATCTTGTTTTTATTCTCAGTTTCAGAAACTGATATAAAATGTGGCAGGGCCAAAGGGCCTTGTATGCACATATCCTTCCCAGAAACTGTCAGGACTGAGAGAAGCCAGAGCCCCCGAATCACAGAAACTATCTAGAAAACACTTATCTGTGTTATTCACGTGACTGTGGTAGCCACAGTCTCTTTTCAGCAGTTTCTTTGAGTAATGTACCATGCCCATAAGGCCCATCTGTACCATCCTATTCCTCTTGGTTTCTCTCACCCATGTTACAGCTTACAGTTCAGGTATGATAGCTGCATTTAATGCTTCCCATTTCTCTTATTTGACCATTTGTCTTTATTTTTTCCACCCTTTCCATTTTCATAATCTACCAAATGTTTTCCAAAATGATATCTTTCAAATAATATCTTTAGAAATGAATGCAAGAGAAATGTGGATTGTACAGCTGAAAAGTAAGGAAAGACAAATTTGGAGAGAAAACAATTATAATAAGACAATTATATCAATTATAACAATTATAACAGTTGAATTAATGTGGAACAAACAAACAAACAGACAAAAAACAAAAACACTGAGGACAACAGTGAAAAACACATAGTTCTAAGGTTTCTGTGTTGTATGTCTCCTCGAGTTTTTTAAGTGACAAGCCACAGTAAAGAAGACATAGATGAGAATTAAAATACTGATTGTATAAATATATAAGAAAATCATGCCTCTGGAGTGATTATGATAGTTTCAGAGGGATTTTTTTGCTGGTTTGTATGCCATTCATGGAAAAGATGAAATTAAAGATGGTTTTTACTTTTTAAAGAGACAAAGATAAATGTATAAAGTTGCTTTCAAGTATTTTATATCAGGTAGATATCTATATTACCAATAAATTTGATTAAATATGATCCCTCTCTGTCTATATCACAGGCAGGTCTGAGTCTGAGAAGAAAATTTCCAGCACTTCCCATAACATTATAATTTGTTTCCTGAAATAAACAATGCAAAACGCCCTGTGTTTTCATTTTCTGCCTAAATTCTTCCAAAGGAGTTTCAGATAGTATTACTCCATGCTATACTGTTGCTCGTCTTCATATGTGAGCTAAAGGACATTAAACTGCCATATGACAGGAGGTCATTAACATTTTATGTGTAAACAAATTACAGCCTAAAGAACAAGAAAAAACTGAATAGCCAGAATTCATACTATTTTAAAAGTTTTTCTCAGAAAACTGATTCTCAAACCGTGAAACCAGCAGTGGTAAACCAGCTTGTTAACTAAATTAAAACTAGGCTAGTAAGTAGAATTTTACACTTTCCACAATTCAATTTTATAAATGTTGAGGACTATTAGAAATACTTCTTAATACTATTAGGATACTTTCTATTTAAAAAATATGCTACATTTCAGCAGTGGATTAAATTAATTCTCATTACTTTTCTTATATGCATGCCTAGTTTTTAAGCATATTTAGTACGCTCTGTTATGAAATGCTCTGTATAAATGCAAATGTATATTGATATCAAGACAGTATCAAAGCAAATCCAGAATCTGCAAAGAGAAGTAAGGTATGAAATTAATCCCTTTTTATAACAAAGAGC
The DNA here is from genome assembly GCF_054131305.1 of Coturnix japonica. Taxonomy (NCBI): domain Eukaryota; kingdom Metazoa; phylum Chordata; class Aves; order Galliformes; family Phasianidae; genus Coturnix; species Coturnix japonica. The sequence goes on from NC_140663.1 coordinate 167,131,323, forward strand.
TACTTGCATACAGGTAATTTATGATAAATATTTTATAGAATGCTCTTCACCCAAGTCAATTTGTGTATGTATACAGCTACACTGAAAGACAGGCATACTGGAAAAATATGACTGAACAAGTAACAATCTAACAATCACTTTTATTTCTTGGAGGAAGCAATCTGGAAAAATGCTATGAAATAAACTAGCCTTATATTCAAGTCTCCAGTTGATATTCAAATGCTTAATTTTGAAGGGAACAGAAAACAACGAAAACACTAATTACATATATGCATACAGATTATTTCTGCTTGTGTCAAATTCAATTATTCATGCAGACTGCAGACCTTCTGCAATCAATCTTGTTTAATTCTTAAAGTCAGATCATGAAGATTCAACCCACCTTACTAAATCCACTTGACATATTTATGTTAGAAATGTAGTAAATACAGTTTCTCAAGGTAGAGACAACAGTCTAGGTGGTAGAACTACTAATCTAAGGCAACCTAACTTGTTCCCTGATAAAAAATTTTTTGTATTGCCAAGAGTGAAAGAATTTACACTACATTTTTTAGGGGAAAGAAGGGAAATTATGAAAGTGATCATCAGTTATAAAACTGCAATGACAACTCACTGTTCCATTTCATCAAGAAGTTGGATTGGACACCTACAGACAACGTGAGATTAAAGAATTTTCACACCTGTTTTGTTTTTTTTTTTTCCCCAGATATGTGCAGTTAGACTAAAAAAAAAGTCGTTCTTATCTGTGGTACAAGTCCAATTTGATAAACCAGTCTAAAAGCATAAACTCATCCATCAGTCAAATGCAACACAACAGTAATTTTTGTCCAGTTGTGACCTAGCCTTCACAGAGACATACATCTTTATAAATGCTACAAAAACCCTATCAAATAATAATAGTTTCACGCACCTCATCTTTTTCTATAGTCTTTTGAAAAAGTCAACTATAGAATTAAAATGTCAAGATGTTTGCTGTTATTAGCAAAGCCAAAAATAGATGTTTTAAGAATATGAAAAATGAGGGCAGCAGAATTTAATAGGATCTCTGATGACCTGAAAAAACCTATTTGCAATTCTTTTGCTGTGTACTCAAACAAGTCAAAATAAAGCTAAAAAAGCAAAATAAGCTTTTAGCAAATGGCCCACGAGGGGGCAATAAAAACATTAGAAAATCTTTGACATGGTAAATAATTAAGAGGCCATCAAAAGCTTGATAGAAATTCCCTACTGTCTGCAAATTACAAGACCTCAAGGGTACTCCTGTAGATAAGGAAATGTACAGTAACACAAGAAACAACTAAAGTGCCAAGTCCAACACGGTAGCACCGAACATGAAATATTAAGCAAGCCCCAGAGGAAGGAACTTTACATTATGATCTAATTTATTCACTTTATCATGAGGACTTTTCTATGTCAGTGGTCCAAGTCAGAAATTGAAATAATATTTATAAAATATAAAAATAGAAATTGTAATAACCTAAAAAAGGAAGTACATTAACAGAACTTATACATGGTAATAACCTCTTAAAATGACCAGAGAAGTCAATAAAATACAATACTAGCCATCATAATTAACAATTTTGTAAGTAACTTTCCAACTAATGCTTGACATTTTCTCTTCATTTGGTTAAATTTTAAAGACAGCAGACTCATGCAGAAATATTGTTATTTCATTAGACTACAGTAACCTCCTGAACAAGAGCAATTTACAATCCTAAATGAGGATTTCCACTATGAATATTTTCACCAAAACTGCCTTTGTTTTTAATGATCCAAGACCCACTCTGCTCTTAAACTTGTTCAAATAATATCTTCTACCCAACAACTGTGTGGGAGGTAGATTGTGGCTCTGCAGTGAAGTAAGTGCTTCTGGTGTGTAGAGTAGGCCTTTGTCATGGGACCAATGTTTTCTGTATGTAGTGTAGGCCTTTACTGAACATGAAACAGTAAGCAGTAAGGTGAGTCATTTTTCTTCCACTTGTTCCGTGAGCACTGACAGGGTAGACTGTTTTTCTTCCACTAGTGGGGCATTTTGACATGGGTAAGACAGAGTATAGGAACAAGATAAGGCAGGTGTGCAGGGAGAATGGAGAACCTAGTACAGAACAAAGTGAACGTGCCTTAAGAAAAGGCATACCACTGTACAGAAAAATAATCAAAGCAACAGCGTTGGGGAGATTGTGAGCCTGAGACGCTCAACCAATGAGAGCCAGGAGAGCATTACCTGTATTGGGTTTAGGGTATGTAATGGGATGGCACAAAATTTCTCCCTTGCCAACAGGGAGTGTGTTACCGTTATTGCAATAATGAAGAAACTTTGCTGCTATCACTAAGATCCTTGCCTCACCCGAAATTTCTGACTTAGGGCGTTTCTCACAACTGCAACAGTGAAGTAACAAATACTGTATACCATGAGCTCTGCTTATTACTCTCCCCAGTCTGGACAACAGGTGCTACATTAGAATTGGGGTCTAACAGGTTATTTATATCATACTGCCAAGACAAGTGTCATGTATTGACTATAATGGAAGTAACAATTACATAGCTGGAAACATTCCCAGTATACACCATTACCCAAAATAGCATCTTAGCCCTTGATAAGTAGGTTCTGGCATGAAATAGCATGCCAGAAATAACTGAGTTAGGGAGTGGGACTCATTTCCAAAATAACCATTTAAGTACCTGGGTCAAGAAACCTGGGATTGATTTTCTATACCAAATTCCTTATAATGCAACAGCCTCCTGTAAGCTTAAACCATATACTAGACTGTTAAAAGCTATACTGGAAGCAATGGGCACTGGGACATGAGAGCACTGGGATGCAATCTTAGCATAAGCCACTTGGCAGGCAAGTTATGGGGATCAGATTATAGAAATACAGATTTTGAGGTTAAAAGGGACTTCTGGAGATTGTGTGGTCCAAACTACAGCAGAGTTACCTGAAACTTTTGAATAACTCAAAGGAAAGGGACTCTGCATGTCTGGGCAACCTGTTCTGAAATCAGCCATCCACAGTTGAATTACTTTCATTCCTTGTATATAAAGGAAGTCTTGTGCAAAAAAGGTCTGGTACACTATTTTACAGCAAAATATCAAAACGCAGACAAGTAAATCATCATAAGAATACACTTCTCATGCTATTTCATATCTATTCATTTTTAGTATTAGGGATACTCTTCGCAACTAAGATGTTTTTGTCCTTGTTTGCTCTGTATGTTCTCTGTGACGTGAATATGATGATAATTCTTTATATTTGTATCATCCCAGTGAGATGGAAGAGGGAACCAGGGGAAAAAAAAGAAAAAGAAAAAAAAAAAAAAAGGTAGAACTTGAAGACTGAGATAAAAATTATTCACTAAGAGAGAAAAGGAAAAGAGAAATAACAGTAATAACAATTATATGTATATATATTTGCAGAGCAAATAATGCAATTGCTCACTTTCTGCTGACCAATGCCCAGCCAGTCCCCAGGTAAGGGCTAATCTCTGATTTGAATTGTACATTTAAGGAAACATTAGAGCAAGAATCACCTAAATAAATGTAGGATCCAGACAAGCACAACAGTGGCCAAACCTGAAATGGCTTCGAAATCCAGTAATTCAACAGCACACACCTCTTCTTATTCTAAGCAACTGTTATAACAGATGGAACTCAAGTCATGGACATCTTACAGAGATGTCACAGATGTTTGACAGAAGTGACACTAAGGGGAAGGGAGTAATATGTACATATATGTCAAAGGTCAGGAAGTGGGGTAGTGGTTAATCAATATGCATTATATAGCATAGGTATGAAGTGTAGTGTGGATATGCTACTGAGCATAATGTAGCTAATAGAGAATGAAGGAATAAAGGATGGAGAATGCAGTGACTTTAGTTAGAATAGAGTTAATTTTCTTCATAGCAGCTCATATGGTGCTGGGATTTTTTGTTTTCTTGTTTTTGTTTGTTTGTATTTAAAAGCAAAACAACACTGATAATGTAGTAATGGTTCAGCTACTGTTGAGCAGTGTTTGCATGATGTAAAGGCTCTCTCTGCCTGTAGTATGCCCTCCCCAGTTTATAGACTGCAGGGTGCACTAAAGGTTGGAAAGGGATACGATCAGGTAGTTTACTCAAACTAACCAAAGAAATATTCCAGACCATATAATGTTTCAGCATCAAAAATGGTTAGAGGGATGGTTAGAGAGGTTGGATACTTTTTGCTTGGGAATTGGCTAGGCATCTGTCTACCATGGGAAGTAGTGAGTGATTGCCTTTGCATAACTTATTTTGTTTTGCTGTCTTTCTCTTGTCATTCACTTATTGATCACTTTTTATCTTCAACCACAATTTTCTTTCTGTTTTTAAATTTTTTATTTTTTTGCTCTTCCTTTCTTCTTTCTCTGTTGCACTGGGGCTGAAAAGAGAAAAAGAGCAAGCAGTTGTATTGTACCTAGTTGACTATTGTGCTTAACTTACAACAGGCATTGGATAGATGTGAAAGGAACTGCAGTATGTCAATTGTCCTGTTCTGAAAATGGAATATTGGGGTATTCTAAAATGCAAATAAAAAGAACAATATAACGAGCTCGACTGGGTTAGTTTCTGTCAAATTGGTACCTTGAAATAATTTCATTATTGTATCGTTCCTAACCAACAACCTTTACCTATTTTTTCTTTTTTTTTTCTTTCTTCTGTTTTTTTTCTTTTTTTTTTTCCCTTTGATCACTGCACTCACATTCAAATTTTGTGCACCTAAAACCAGCTTAATGTAAGTTATGAATTAAGCCACTAATCAACAGACAATGCACAAACCTTATACCTCAAGAAAGCACAACGTATTTAGACTAACCCAGGATACGGAAAGGTTGAAAAGCACACACACATATATCTGCTACTTTTGCAGCACTACTAATACTTTGGCTTTACACAGCTACTAAAAGTCCACTTTATAATGAAATGCATGGCAATCTTATTCTGTGAACAAGTACTAATTTAACAGTAGACTAAAGCTAGAGATTCCTTGACTAAGACATGCATGTGCATTGGTCACAAGTTGGGAAAAGCTATTATATTCAATAGACCTTGGTTTATTAAGGAAGTAGAAAGTATATAATATAATATAATATAATATAATATAATATAATATAATATAATATAATATAATATAATTAATATAATACAATATAATATAATATAATAGAAGTATATTTGTATGCTATCATAATTCTTTAGAGGTAGCTACAGTATGCTTGGCCCTATGAAAAACTAGGTCTGAAAGGATCCTAGATAAGAGGCATACAAAATCAAAATGTAGTTGAACACCCTTTAAATCTGCTGGCTAATCTTATCATGAATTCAGTGTGAAGTCTGATGAACACACATTACTATTGTAACTGAATAACAAGGTGCTATGTCAGAGAAATTAATAATGTAACAATGCCCCTTTTGCAAATTTGAATTGAGAGTCTTGGCAGAAACATTTAACAGAAACATTTTGAAATGGTAACCAAAGCATCAAAACAGGAAAAATGTTTGAGGCAACAGAAAAGTGATGATACCTATAAAAATAGATTGATGAGAAAGCAATAATATGATCTGCTATGCGCAACACTTGAAGAAAATAAACTAGGAGATTATTTTTTTCCTGTGTAGGTCCAAAACATTCAGAATGATACATCTGTCTTCAACACAAAGAAGTTTCTAAATTTTTTTTTATGTCATACAGTGTAGCTGGAAATAATGACACGGATCAGAACAGGATGGGTCAGACCAGATGGAAAGCAACATTACAGAGAAATACAGGTAATTCCTTTTGCAATTAATTCTGGTGGATGACCAGGTTAACCTGGTCCTGAGGCAAGGAGCAGAACCAGCAGCCTTCTGATCTGCATCAAGCAAGTCATTATCAGTAGGCAGTGATCCTTCCCTTCTGCTCAGCTCATGTGAGGCACAGCTGGAGTGCTTGGAGTGTCAGTCTGCCCTGTACAGGAGAGACGCAGACATACCAGAGCATGTCCAGAAAGTGCCACAAGGATGATTAGGAACTCAGAGCATTTCTCCTATGAGAAGTCTCCAGCTGAGACAGCCAGGAGCCTTTACAGGAAAAGCTGAAAGGGATATGTTATTGTAATCCACAACTAGCTGATCAGAGGAAACAAAATCAGAGTTTGTGAGATTCAGACAGTGATGGGAAGAAAGTCAATAGACATACGTTAAAATATAAGAAAATTTGTATTAAGTACAAAGACAAAAAATACCATAAGGGTGTTTCCCAGGGAGGCAGTGGTATTTCCCTTTTTTATATGTATTCCAGGCTTCAATTGATATGGGACTAAGCAACCTAGAGTCACAGAACCATAGATACATAGATAAAAAAACTAAACAAACAAACAAACAACAAACAACAACAACAACAAACAACAAACTAACAACAACAACAACAAAATCCCAAAAGCTGTAATATTACTCAATATCTTATGGCAAAATAATTATAAAAATTTGGAACATTTAGTATTTCTGACTGGCCTAACAGTGTCTGTGTTCAAATATTGAAATCACGGAAAAATATACAGCAGATATGGAAGGTGCATTTAAAACAGCTCTCCTTTGTACTTGAGGTTTTCCAGGTACACACAGCACTATGTATACATGTATGTGTGTTATAAACAATCCATCACAATCCTCCAGTGTGGAAAACTTGTTTCTGCAAAAATTGTGTTTTGGAGATGATGAAATATGGAAGAGTAAATATGGTTAGAAGAGGCATGAATTTTGTCCTGTATTTGAATAAGAAATTATGCAAGGAACTGACAAAGACTTTTTTGTTTGTTGTCAGCTACAATTGACCAGCATTTGTAACACAAGCTTCTGTGTACACTGTGATTGTGTCAAGTAGGTCTACAATGAGATGTAAACAATTATGTCATCTCATATCCTGGAAATTCTGGCAGCAACAAAGCTAGAAAATGCCAGGGTCTGTATGAAAAAACATCACAAAATCCTCTGCTATTGTGTTAAAATATGTGAATCTTTTGAATATTTGCTTTGAATCACTGCAGTTATGATATAAAGGCTATTATAGTGCTTTATGTACTTTTTAGCTTACTTTAAAAATAAATAAATAAAATAATAATAAAAAGGAACACTTTACAGCACTCAAAGCAAACTTATTATTTATTTATCTAGGTCCCTGAGGAAAAAAAAAAAAATGATTTACACTATCTAGTGCATTCGTTTTAGCAGAACTTTTATAGACTATTGAGAGTATTCTAGTCCATCATCTCACTATAGTCTTTTTGTGTAAGCACTGTTAGAGAAAGCTTTTAAACATTTTCTTTCTTTCTTTCTTTCTTTCTTTCTTTCTTTCTTTCTTTCTTTCTTTCTTTCTTTCTTTCTTTCTTTCTTTCTTTCTTTCTTTCTTTCTTTCTTTCTTTCTTTCTTTCTTTCTTTCTTTCTTTCTTTCTTTCTTTCTTTATCTCTTTCTTTCTCTCTTTCTTTCTTTTTTACCAAGAAATAGACAATGTCTGAATTTAAAATGCAAACTGTACAAACTGTACTTAAACTTGAAATAATGTATAACTCTAAAGCCAAGCTATTTTTATATATTCTACAGCAAGAGATTGCTATGTCAAGATGCTCTGACACTGTATAAGAATGTCTAAATATTGATACATTCATCTCTGTTTGATGTGTAATCATGTTATTACAAAAAGATATAAATCAGTCACACTAGAGCAGCCAAGTAAATGTAAACTGCTCATGTTAACTTTGTGACACCATTTATGTTGTGAAAGCAGTTTTGCTGAAGCAGTGAGTCCATTAAAAAGGAGACAGTTCTTATGCCCATGTATATGTGTAGTGGTTTAACCCACAGGCAGATTGACACCACACAGCTGTTAATTCACTACTCCACAGTGGGATGGGAGAGAGAATAAATTAAAATAAAATAATAATAATAAAATTTAAAAAAAATTTTTTAAAAAGTGCAAAAAAAATGATAATAAGAGAGAAAAAAATAAAAATAAAAAGAATAAAACAAGCCAACCAATGTTTAATGAGTTCCTGTGCAGTGGTAGCCTGTTCCTTCACAGCTCCCTTTTAAACCCCAGCTCTTTGTCAGCAAGGCAGTGTGAGAAGCACAGAAGTCCCAGAGTATATGCTAGCACTGCTCTGCAGCCATTAACACCATTGTTCTCATCCTAAACTCACACATTACCTTGCAAGTTACAGAGCAGAAGATTAAATCAGGATAATTTGAAACATATTCATCATGTGAACCTTAGAAAAACCTTGGAAACACACATAAAATATCCCCAAAAACTAGACTGAATCATAAGCATGCAAATACATGCACACTCACACACACACAAATCTAAAATTACTGATGAAGGAGATGATGCACTTTTTTTTCTTTCTTTTTTTTTTTTTTTCCTTATAAAATTGGAAGAAGAAAAATGCATAAATGGAAAACATTTGTATTCAGTATTTTATATTTTTATCTTATGGATAAGCTTATTTTCCCTCCTGTTCTCTTTGGTAAAAAAAGCCCAAAGCATTAGTATGCATCTTTACAGTCTCTTCAGGTTAAGTCCAAGAACAATGTAGATTTCTCTGTAAATTGATTTTATTTTTTCTTTCTGAACTGTGCTGAACAAGTAGACAATAAATGTAAATGAGGAAAAAGAGCAGACAGAGTTCCTCTGGGTTTCACTCAGAATGTAAGGAACATGCTGTTGATGATATTTCTGTTGTATTTAGTGCCAACAAATCTCTAGAGTTATTAGTTTCACAGTAACAGTTGCAAACTTCAGGTAATGCACTTCACATAACAGTAATTCTAAATATATACAAGCTTTTTTTTTTTTTTTTTCCTTTTTTCTTTTTTCTTTTTTTGGTGTGATGTATTTTTTTATTTGTTTGTTTTGCTTTCTCAAGCTAAGCACTGAGAAGCTCGTAGCCTCTTACTAAAGTTACTAAGATTTTAAATATTCTAATTTAACCTCAGTGTTTTACAATCACTGAAGTTAACAAATGAAATAGGTAGACTAGAGTAGTGGCAAGTACAGCACTGTGAGGAAGCACGTTATGGTGAATAATAAGATGAAATTAAGAAAAAGTATGGAAAAAGGATGATGGGAGAGAGGATTGAGGAGAAATAAATAGTAAAAAAAATAATGATGTTACAGCTTATGTAAAACATTGGTTAAAATCAACAAACTAAAAGAAAAAAATGTTTTTTCACTTTACCTGACAGAAGCAATGTCTCTATACTACTGAATTTAATGTTCAACATCTGCTGAATTCTCTAAGAGCAGAGAAAGGCTCAGAACATAAATTAGCACCTACTAAAAATGTCATAAGGCACAAAGAAAAGTAAACTGTAATAGATCTACTGCATGCATACTTCTGTTATGAAAAAAAGAAAACAACTTTCCATATGATTGCTGCTGCTTGGTAAAATTGCTGGCATCTACATTGATTTTGGGTACCCCTTGACTGCCTTATCCTGCACCAATACTGATTGTCAAATTCAATGAATGCCTAAAGTTGAAAAAGTACCCTCAAATTCATCTTCTCCAGATGCCCTGCCCTGTTCAAGCAGACCTCCCAGGAGCATGTCCAGATGGATTTTGAAGATATACAAGGATCTTCAGGAGGATTAGGATTACTTGACCTCTGGATTAATGTCTGACATGATATTATCCCAAATTATTTTTCTAGATTATACCTCTTCTATATGTCCCCAAAGTTCTTCAGTGAATACCTAAAATTTGGTTGATGGGCTTAACTCTTGTAAGTAGAATACATTAAAATGATTTGCTTAGGCTGCCTTTGTCACACTGTTAAGTTTCTCACTTTGATCATTCACACACAGAGGGATGATATGAAAAGGAATGGAAAACAAACAAACAAACAAACAAACAAAAACAGTCACAAAAGCTAAACTTGAGGAAAAAAGCTGAAACAGAAATTGGAAACTACACATCCACTAACATTCCATACTTTCTCTAATTATTCTCAATAACTGTAAAGTAATAGCATTAGAAACTAAGGCATCAAAGAATACCAAGATGCAGGCCTGATGCACCTAGACAGTTCTATAACACTTTAGTATGCAGTAACTGGTATATTGGCTATCCCAGTTCCTGACCAAACTCTGAGAGAAGAAGTTTTCCTTATGTCTAATCTAAACCTCCTCTGGCACAACTTGTTGCCATTTCTTTGGTTCCTGTTTGTTGCCTGGGAAAAGAGGCCAAAACCCTCCTCATCACAACCTCCCTTCAGGAAGTTGTAGAGTGCAATAAGTTCTCCACTGAGCCTCCTCTTCTTCAGACTAAATGAATCCAATCTTACATATGAAATCAAATTATGGTTACCTTGTAAGAGTAGTGACACAGCCTGAATAAATGATCAGTTGCATAAGATAGACACCAAGTAGGCAAACAATCTCTATGGAGTATTTATTTATTTATTTAAATTTATACACAGGACAAACAATTTAAAGTTTCTTAAAAAGATACAGAGTAGGTAGAAAAAAAAATCCATGTTTATTTCCAAACCCTTATTTAAAAGGATTATATGGAAAGCAAATATACATATGAGTTTTATGAAGCATTTACATTTTCATAAATATCTTCAGTACCAGGAGCACTGGAATGAGATCATATTTAAGGGCTTTGCTAACATAAGCCATTCCATAACTCTGTGGATGTAGGTCTAGAAGCAGCTTTGAGCAAGTTTGCTTACAAGACAAAACTGGGAGGAAAAGTAGATTCCATCAAGGATGGAGAGGCCTTGCAGAGAGGTCTACGCAAAATAGTGAGCTGGGCAGTCACCAACTGCATTATGTGTAACAAGACAAGGTACCTGATTCTGCATGTAGGAAGGCACAGTCCTGTTTTTATATATGGACTGGGGGACAAGATGCTTGAGAGTAGCTCTGCTGAAAGGGATCTGGGTGTGTTGGTTGATAGCAAGCTGAAGATAAGTCAGTAGTATGTCCCAGCAGTGAGGAAGGCCAGTAATATCCTGGGCAAAGCGCTGCCAGCTGGTTGAGAGAAGTGATTGCCCCACACTACACTGTACAGATGTGGCCTCACCTTGAGCGCTGTGTACAGTTTTGCACAGCACAGTAAAAAAAGAGCATAACATTTTAAATTCTTTTAATAGATAAAGTAATGCTTTTATATATTAAATCACAAAAATAAAATAACAAACAAACTAAAAACAAAAAGCCCTAAATTGTTCATCAGCTTAATTTGAATATTAGAAAACATAAGTACTACAGAACTGAAGAAAATTTCTAAATAGTTCTTCTATGTCAAAGATAGATTTGATTTTGCTTGGTATATAATAAAAGTAGCAGAGTTTTTACAAGGTACTTGTAAAACAACTTTTAGAAATTAAATCTGTTTATATCCATGTGTGAGAAAATTTTAAAGTTGGATGATTAATTGAGAAGGTAGTATTCTAAAACTTTCCTTAGTGTTTTGAAAAACCTACAATTTTATGATATATTTTGATTTTGTTCTTGAATTTATTAAGTATTCAGGAAAGTACCAAAGGACTTTTAATCTGCAGTCATACTATACAGTTTTAATTTCATTAAAGCAAATTCATTGCAAGGTAGTTGCAGCTAAGACAGCAGGGTGTCGTAAATTTTATTTTAACTACTTGGAATGTAGGATCTAACAAAATTAACAGAGAAAAATCCTCTTGCTGTTGGAATGCTATTAGGTTTACCTGCTGAATCTCAGAAGTGAGAGGGTGGGATGGGAAAAGGAATTTGGTCAAAGTATTTAAAAGCTCAGGAGAAGGCAACAGAAAATAGGTTTCATAAATGATTGGGTACAAGTCTATCAGAGGGATGAATGATCTTAGAGAAATCTGCACTAATGCATTTGTATGATAGATGGATTTGATATAATCTTGCAAGAAAAGAACATTGTGTACCTAGCAAGCCTTTGTACCTGGCATCGTAAGACTTGACTCAGTGCCATCCACAAAAAAAAAATAGAGAGCAGTCTTCAAGAGGCTACTTGGCTCATCCAAGGTATGATGTAAACTCCATTAAAGGACCAATATCCATCTACCAGTTGTTTGGCTTTCTTTTTTTATTTTATTTTATTTTATTTTATTTTATTTTATTTTATTTTATTTTATTTTATTTTATTTATTATTATTATTTTTCCCTGTTTTATTAAGCATTGGAGGTGCCTGAAAGTCGTGTTCCAGGAAAAAAATAAAACAGAGTAGTATGTACATGCTAGTTATAATGATACACTCATTTGTCTATCACATTGGAGGACTTGATCACCTTCTGGAGGACCTTTATAATTACAGATATAGAAGAGTTAATATTACTAATGCATTCACATACAGAGTGAAATTCATTAGCATGTCATAGAAGTTCTTTGCTGATCAAATATTTATTTAAGTTTGAATGTTTCCTAAAGTGCACATGAAGACATCCTGAAAATAGTTATGCCATCATCTCTAAGTAGTACAAAATCATAACTGCTCTATTTGCAATTCTAAAAGTTGTGCAATGGAAACATATTTCTAAACAAAAAATTATTCCACAATGCAATGAAGTGATCACTAGAGCTTGCATTTTCTTTATGAACTAATATATAAACCAAGCAATTATGTAAGTCAAGCACAAAACTGATTAAACAGCACATGCACATGAATCAATAAAACCCATTAAAATCATCTCTATTTGCATTTTGGCCTGTTTGACACCATTAATAGTCAGCTTCTAATCTATTAATTCCATCAATATCTAATACTCTGAGATTAGAAATAAGAGGGACTAATTGTGAACTAATTAACAGAAATCCTTGCCTACTGGCATAATAACATGTTGCTAATTTAAATTTGACTTTCAGTCTTGCTGTATTATTACATTAAGAACATAGGGGCTTGTTTATCATAGCTAGTGTATGGTCTTGAGTATTAATATCTCTCAGTGTGTGATTCTCAGAGATTATAGTAAAGGAGAGGAAAACAAGTTACTAGTATCGCTGCCAGCTGTGGTTGTGTCTCACGTAAAAAGAGCAAAACAACTGCCACACTAAAAACTAGTCAGCCAACCAAATACAGAACTCTACAAAGAATAAAATAAATTCTCTAGATACAACTGTAAGAGCTTTTAAAATAATCTTCAACTCTCTACCAGCACTGACAACCCAACCTGGTCTCAGAATATACACCCTAAAGTGCATGATGATTATTCCACAGCATTGTACTGACCTGAGGAGAAATATAACATGTTGCATTAACGCTTTCACAGTCACTGATAAGACAAGTTTCAAGGCTTACAACCAGAAATAAACTCATCTGTTGCTACTTCCAGCAGTAATGCTCTGTTGGTTACTCTTAGATAAATTAAGCAAAATGTTAGACAAACATCCTTCAAAATGAGTTATGACAATGTTGTAATCAGAGCACTGGAAAGCAGTTCTAATGAATTTCTCTGCAGATACATTAAAATTCTTTGTGTATTTAAAAATAGGACACATCTGTTTTTAATCCTTTACTTCTATTTCACACCAAAAAATCTTAATTAATAGCATGCTGAGACTAGAACTAGCTTTTTTACTTTATAATTTCTCATTTCTTAAACATCAAGAAAATAGCACATACACTGTGATTAATTCTGTGTCTTTAGTAAGACTTACCTTACTTCATCTTTACATATTTTACAGATAAATGACATTTCTATTTGATCTCCCCAAATACTGTAGAAATTTAGAGCTTCTTAAAATACTCTGTAGCACTGCTTCCACTGCTGAATGAAATAAGATGGAGCTTTCCCTAACTAGCTGAGGTAGAAGGAAAACTGATAGATGTTTAAGTGTAAGTAAAAGATAGAAAAGAAAAAGTTACTTAATATTTCATAAGAAAGTTCGTGTTGGAAATGAGAAGCCTTTCTAGAAAGCCATATGCTTTCTCTCTACTTGGAAGATTAATTAGTACTTCATAATGAATTTTTTCAATGACATGTGCAATGTCAAAATGAGGATAATTAAGAAAAGCTCATTACTGCACTCCATAATTTACTACAAAATACACTTTAATAAAGTAGAAATAGTCTTTGGAACTCAGTGATTTCCTTTCTAAAGTATTGCTAAGAATTATAAATGTTCTTAATCATATTTTTTTTTTAGATGAAAAGTAGAATATAGTTGTTGAAAGGCTAAATTGTTGCTTCAGTCCCCCCACTTAAAGTTTTTACATTTTTATTTTAATTTTAAACATTTTTTCCCCTGAATTATCATTATTGAAGATCTTTTAAAAATTTAAGCAGCTGTACTAAGATGTGCAATTCAAGTTGTAACAAAAATACTATTATTTTTTCCACTAATTGTGTACCATGCTAAGTTCTGGAGGAATACAGTGACACATGTTTGTTTTATAAGCGCTTCCATGTCAGACAGCATTTTGTCATACTGCCCCTTTGCTGCCATGTGCAGCATGGAATGCAAGAGGATAGTGGTGGGAAGGTTCAGCCTCTACTGCCATACACTATGGGCCAACATAATAAAATAGGAGGCATTACTTTTGGAGCAGCCCTCATATTACAGAAGTGAAATTATCTTTCAGATATCAGGACCTGTATATCTTCCCATAAAACTCCAAATAACTTCTACAAATAAATTATGAAGACTAAAAATAAAAAATCATGAAAAAGGTATAGTTACCATAAACATAAAGAAAGTTGGTTCTAGGTCGCTAATTTTACATGAAAGGAGTAATTGTTATTGGATAATTAATACTGTCTAACTTTTGATATTTCTGCACATTCAGAATATTTTCTGTATTTATGAAGCATAAACATTGCCATAAAGTCTTTCATTCTTCTTATTTTTTCAGGAGAGTTACTTGATATTAACTGTTATAAACTTTAAAACTAAGATTTCATGGATTACAAATTTGAAGAATAGTTTAATGTTCAAGATTTTACATTCTTGATATGTTATAACAGATATATTATGATGCATCATCTCTAATGGCTTGTTGGGTGTTTCCGCAAATCACAATTTAGAGTCAAATAATATTTTCTGAAACTCTGTTGTATTATCTGCTAACATCATTGCTAACAAAGTAGAGTCTTCCAGAATTACTGATTATTAAATGCCATCGGACATCTGTACAGAAAAAAAGAAGGGAAAAAAACAAAAAACAAAAAACAAAAAAAAACAGCTAAATTTTATTTCCTGTAGTCCTTTTTTTTATTCTGGAGTTATCCAAATATTTACTGAAGTGAAGGAATTTGACAAGAGAAGGAACTGAAACCTTTAAAAAGGTTTCTATTATCTGCAGTTTAAACTCTCACACTCATGAACTTAATTATTTCTAATTTAACCTTTCTTATTTCTATGAAGTGCATAAAAATGATAAATCCAAAAGAGCAGATCTGCTATCAAGATGTGTTAAGGACAGTGTGACAAATGGAAAAACAGAACTTTCTGTTGTTCTATAGGAAATGATCACTAAACAAGAATGTGGCAAAGAAAATAGTAAACCAAAAAAGCAAAATATGTTACTTTGAACTATAATAATGTTGGGCTAAATTTAATTATTCTCTTGCATTGTAGAAATCACACATAAATCTCAAATGTTACTTTTGGAGAGATTTAAGGCTTCCTCTACTCTCAGGTGCATAAGGTACCCAAACCAGAGTACTGGTGCACACCATCAGGTTGGATTCAATGTACCTTTGGATAAATAAGAGGCTACACATTCCTTTCCTTTTCACCCCTCTGCCCATATCTGACATAAATAGCTTTAAAACAGATGACTGGAGTCCTCATTTTACAATACTTTACTGCAAATTAGTTTTGAGGCAAAAATATTAGTATCTGCCCTCTGGTATTTCATTGTATTTTCATTCTATTTCCTACTCCACATTTTACATTCTGAAGTCCTTTGTGAGATGCTTTCAATTTCAAAAATTTTTAACAGATTAGTTTGGTATCCCATTGGAGTCCTAGAGAATATTCACATCCATTTCCTACCACAGATTTCAGTGAAAAGTAGAGGTTTAGAACCACTATCTTACACTGTTAATAATGTTCAGGGATATTTATGAATACAGCCATCTTTACTTCAGAAATCTGCTGACTCTGTGATCCATTGTTCCTTTTTAATCACTTTAATATTTCTACACTAAAACGCAAGACTGCTGCATCCTCTTGCAAATGGTGAGATTATATATTCTTCACTTACTTGACTTGCTTATACAAAAGACTCAGAATCCCTGTCTTCAAGTGCCTTCCTGGATAAGCTGAGAATGCTATCACTCACAGTGTTTTAGGGAGTTTAAATACTATCACCTGCAACTCTGTGCTGAGGAAAAATGATACTGTTAATGGCTGTGTGGTGGGCCATAGCAAACTACCTACAGCTTTGCACTGAGCTAAATTGATACTACCTGTAATTCCATAACTAAAATACTACTTTTCACAGTTGCACACCACATTAAGGGCAAACACAAGAAGCAGAGACCATGGTGCATTTATCACAAGGCTTATATCACACTAGACATTAAGAGTACCACTGAATTTGTGAGTTGCAATGGCTATAGTCATGCTGAGATTTTGGTGTTGCTTTTTAAAAAAAACCCTCTTCCCTGATCGTCCCAGCTCACATAAACTCCAGCCAAAGCCAGCTCTGGTGGAGTATTTAATAGAACAATATGTAAAGTGTTTGCATTGGAATACTCAACATTAAGGCTTATAAATCCAAAGAAATAAATGAAAATCTCTTCTGAAAGGTGTTCTCAGTACACAGCAAAGGTAGCCATGCTGAATAAAAGCTGAAATCTCAGGAAATGTTCTTTTTGTTACCAGCATTTTCATGCTGCTGCACTTAATATGAAGAAAACTACCTATCAAAACAGTCAACTGGGTAAAGCAGTTACCAGCCATGGTGTTGTATGGAGTTCAATAAGCTCTGCCTCCCAGAGCCTGAACACTGAACAGTGGATTCACATTTCATACTGACAGACAACACATTTATTTTTCACACTTCATTCAGTTCAGGATAGAGGTTTAGTTACACTACAGTTAAGAAATTGCTTTCACTAAACTTCTAGCAGCAGTTTGAACAAAGACAGCTATATAGTTGACAAGTGCATTTTTAAGTGGGTAAAAGTAAGAGATTCCCTTGTAGTTACACACGCTCATGTTCTCCTGTACTTACAAAGTGCATTTATTCTGTATCTGATAAGGTATATGACTGTTCCACATCAGCCTGCTTGCCTTCTATGTGGAGAAACTGACAAAATAATTCTTACAAAATTTAGCCATTTTTGTAAATGTAATCTAGGTTTTCAACACAACAGTTCAGGTCTACATTTTTGGATTATCTTCATAATGGAGCAATATTTGAAATGTCTGTAAGATTTTTTACTTGATAATCAAAGAGAGGAACAAAATCACAACAGCTTTTTTTTTTGCACAGAAATACTTCAGGTGTTGCACAGACAGCAATCTTTAATGTTGTATTGGGTAAGGCTGTGCTGAGTTTACTCCCATCCTCCTTGGAATTTCTATTAGAAACTTAATAAAACATTTAATTTTTTAAGACATTTAATTTTACTTTCTGACTTGAAGCATTGTTATATCCACTAGATTTCCTGGCAGAACTGTTATAATATTGTTTTAGCCTCACTACTAGAAAACTGTATCTAATTTCAAGGCTGATTTTGTCATTATTTCAAAGGTTTCACTGCCTTTTTATTACATTCCTGTTAGTAAAGGCCAGGACAATGATTCAGAAACAATGTTCCAGCCTCTAATGACTTTCTGAAATGAAGTTAATGACTTTCATTATTTTGTATTTGTGATATTGCTAATGTTGCACTGAAACTGAAGATTATTCTGCATTATGAGCTAACTGTTCCTTGTATAAGACTGGCATTAGCAGAAAGGGAAAACAAACAAACAAACAACAAAAAAACAGGCTTACTTGCATGTTGAGGCCCAGTGTTAATGATTTTATTACTTCTGTTCATGAATAATGGTCATCCAGAATCTCACCATGGGCAAATGATAGCTACTTTGTGGAATGAATTATTTTAGACAGCAGATGTATTACAAAAATTCCTGCAAAAAACTTATTACTGTGGCAAACTGTTGTACAACAGTTTAACTCTCAGTCTTATAAAATAAAAGCAGCAGAGATTCCAGGATATAATCACTTCTTTTGGAATGTCAGTCACTGCTGTAGTGAGAAAAGATATTAAATATTTGGTGAAAATACTGAAGAACTAGTTTTAACATCCTACTGGAAGGCAGTAGGAGACAGGCTTTATGAATTAAAGTTACGGATCATTACTGGAGATGTTTCCACTGTACCTGAAAGATAGACTTGGCCATTCATTGAAGTAACAATGCTACATCAGTCTCTACACTGCACTGACTACAAATTTGAATATTACTTTGGGTTGAAGAAAAACAATATCTAATGTAGAAGACCAACTTCTAATAAATGATTTGTTCTATAAAACATTAACAGTGGAAGCCTTTTGTAATTACAGGATAGAGATATGGATTGACTTTCCTCATCTATTAACTGTAGGTGCTAGGTCTAAGAATAAAATTAGTTATGTGTTCAGGAGCAAATAAAACCTGCTGTTTTTTAAAGACTTCTCAGAGTTAGGAAGTTACCCGAGGGTCAAAGACTTTTTTCTGGCACCACATGGCAAGTGTTTTCCCCAACATGCACCCGACTCTGCTGAGACATCTGATAGCATGGATGTGGGGAGGAAAGGATGAAGTAACATTCAAACAGTCTACCCAACAGCCTAGACACTTCTCAATCATCAAACACCCAAAACTGTTCACTTCTCCTCAAAGTTTTCACTATCATATATTTAAAGCTTTGGTGGTACAGTGTACACTACTTTAGAAAAATATATATTTTTTTCACATTGGTATTGTTAAAAAAAACTTAATGTCTGTTCAGCACCATGC
Source organism: Coturnix japonica (assembly GCF_054131305.1). NCBI lineage: Eukaryota > Metazoa > Chordata > Aves > Galliformes > Phasianidae > Coturnix > Coturnix japonica. Next base: position 167,150,290 of record NC_140663.1, read on the forward strand.
TTTCTCTCTACATTCTCAAATCAAACAAAAACTAGAAATAGGTCTAACTTTATATCTTTCATGCTAGAAATTAATTTGTTTTGGTGAAAAATTCCAGAAAGCTATACAATGTCTCTCTTCATTGATTACAGAGAGGAGAAACGCTATATTCCAACATAATTAAAGCATTTAATTTAAATAAGATGAATCAGGGCCTGCATAGTTGACATTTATTTGAACATGAGGTTCTGCACTAGATAGATATTCTTGTGACATCTTCTTAACAACAGACTACTGTAATAATACCATTATTTTCCGATTAATCTATTATCTTTCTATTAACCTATTAAAGTAAACCAGTTTTTGGTGTTTTTGGTGTGTTTTTTTGTTTTGTTTTGTTTTTGTTTGTTTGTTTGTTTTTTCCTAAAAAGAAAAATTCAGACAGAAGAGCAGGTAAAACAGAAGGACTCACTCTTGGCTGTACTCTGATATAAATGCTAATGAATGTCTAAGCTAAAGTCACTGAGAATCTTTAGTGTCAAATGATAGTTTTTTCTGGAGCCAAAGGAGGTTCAGTCTTCATTGTTTTATCCAAAAAGATGGAGAGAGATGAACAAACACACTAAAAAAATCCACGATAAACAGGTAATACTGACTGGTGCTTTCACTGGATGCTAGTGGAATGAGACTGAATTCCATCAAGACTGAGTTCTATCAAGATTGAATTCATCTTCAGTATCATTCAAAAAAGAAAAGAAGAATCATTGCTGTATTGTGAAACCTGGTAATCTATTTATATTTCTGCAAAAATTGTGCAACTGTAAATCCATTATTTTTACACAAAAAACATTTCTATGTTATGCCTTTTAATATCATCACCAGTAAAAATGCATGTGGTTTAATATCATACCTGATGCAACATAAAATGTTGTGAAAGCATCAGATTTTAACTGAGTGACTCCAAACAGCATATTACACTAAGACTTATTCATCAAATAAGAAATGCAAAAAATTAGTTAAGATGTGCAGGTTATGTTTTTTTCCAGATGGTAACCATAGCATCACTGTAATTTTTGCAAATTATTGTTAATCTAAACATCAGCTGTTGGTATGCCTGATTAAAGCTCATTACAAAGTAGAAACTTTTTAACAAACTTAACTGTATGGAGCTCAGAAAGTATACTTAGGTAGGTAATCAATTATAATGTGTTCTATTACACATGTGATGTTAATGGTTGCATTACTACTGTTATGTGGTGAAATATCAGTCATTCATTACTGTTTGTATACATAGCAATATTACTGTTTTTCCCTGTTCTAAATACTGTCAAATTTGCTTTGGTCTCACCTCTGACAAGGCCTAACACATCAATTATTTCCATGGTAAAAGTGAAGCATATGGAGGTCGCCTACAATTTTGTAGCCAGCATGCTGAAGCACCACGAATAACCACATTAGCATATCATTACATCATCCCAACAAGGTGTAAAATATAAAAACCTGAATAAGTTATTCCACCCTTTTATATCTTTTTTAAAGAAAAAAATACACAAATCCACAATAAAAACACCACACCACCATTCTCAAATCCACACAAACAAGCTGAAGGGCTACTCATGAAAATACTCCCTTCTGTGCATACTCAAAATATCTCTTCTCATGACCCCAAGTTTTTCAGCTTTTAATGCTCCTGATTACTTGACACTAAACACTGTAGGATTCTGGCAACAGTAGATTGTTTTTAGCTTTTCATTCTTTTTAATTAAGAATTATACAAAGAGATACATTCAGCAGATAAGAGCTTTCCCCTCCAATTGAATCATGTTTGGAATCTAGGTTGAAATTTGGGTAGCATTCTATGCTGGATTTCAGCACTGTAAGAAATTGTTTCCTATCATGCTTTGTACTGTCTGCCTGTACAGTATTTCTGGATGGGCAATACAAGAGTTAAGTGCGTTTTGACTTTTCCATTTTGCTGGGAACAATGAGAATGTGAACATCCCCTGGCTCTAGTACTTATCTAGAGCTCTGCCTCCAGGCTTTTATGCTCCTCTATCAAAAGTGCACAGTTGCATGCTCTTTGCTATACTGTCATCAGTCTGGTGGTGGGGGAGGAAGGGGGAGAAAGGGTAATTGCATAGGCTTATCAATGATAAACACAGGTCATTCATGTATTCATCATTCATTTGGCAGAGAAGCAACCTTTCACATTCTGTCTGCTCTGAGAAAGAAAGGATGTTGTCAAAAAGGCAGAGAAATAAAAATGAGAAATAGCTCTGGCACTCACAGTACTATGTAGACTTTATACGGTTTGGTTAATGAGTTTATGAACCTTAGGCTATGAATTTTAATCCTGGCAGCAGTTGCTGGAATTCTGAAAGTCACATCTTGAGCAGGTTTGTGATGCACTTTGGATGCTGATAAATTCAGATGACAGAGACAGTTCCTGAAAGCTTCCAAGTATCCAGATGGAGAGGAATGGCCATAACAAAAGACTGGAAGCAACTCAGCAAACTGCTGGCTCTAGGTCTGATATACAAAGGACACTCGTGTTTGCTCAGCATATGCTCTCATACTTAAAAGCATTCTTTGTAAGTGTCCATTCATATCATATTCAAGCAAGCGACTGTTCAGAAAAAAAAGTCATGCTGTTTTTAATTTTGAGCACCACACTGAGGGAGAGAAAGAAAAATTCATTATTTAGCGAGTCTTTGCCTAGGAGGAAAAATATTTTGTGTGCAAAGAAATAAATGGTACATAAAGATGAGGTTTAAGGACGGGTTTTTACCCACTTGGGTCTGTGAAGAGTGACCACTGGATCTCAGAGGTACCACATCTGTCTTGATAGACTCTAGTACTTGCATTATACTCATAATTTCACTGATGCCATGAGTTATAAAGCCTTATAAAGAGGAGTCTCTCTTTGACATGATTAACGTGCAACGGGTGTTAAAATAGAAAAGGTAGACAAATGATCAGAGGAAAAAATGTTCTCTTGTAATCTACTAGTAGCATGAACTAAAAATAAATAGCATTTAATATACACATAAAAGCAGATTGCAAAGCGATCCTGGAGAACTGGGACAGTAATCCCTAGTAACATAATACTAGCCGTGTTGTACACAAGATAGTGCAGTCTGAATTGTAATATCATGACTACACAGCAGGAACACAAAGGCAATCAAATAATCCAGAACAAATAAATAAATAAATAATACATTAATAAAATTGTCAATGCAAAATCCTATATTACTCTGGTTTCCATTGAAAAATCTATAATTACCTATTATCTCTTGTTATTCATGTTTAAGTGCCTCAAGCTTGTAGCTTATAATTATATATATTTACCTACATAAATTCTCAAGGAAGCTAACAGTTGCCAGCAAATTAAATTCTGACTACCTTTTTTTAAATTTAAGACTGCCACCTCTGAATTCAAGAGTTATTCTAACACAATCAGATATGAAAGGCTTCTGAATTTCAGATTAACCTGTCCTCTTACAGCTGGAAGTCTTTTCCTACAGGATAAGCTTATGAGGACTGAAAAAATCCCTACAAAACCAAAATAATATTTTTTCAACTATTAGTTAAGAAATTAAGTGGACTTTAGGTCTAACATAACATCTTAATTCTTCTTCAGTTTGTCCAAAAATGCAATAACTGCCATAAGAAATCAATGCTGGGAGTATCTTTGTGTCTTTTAATAACTGACTCTTCTTAAATGTAATGATTCTCAAGCGTTGGGTAGCTGAGCTGTACTGTTACTTACAGCTAAATTGGAGTAAAAGATCTAATTACATCCTCAGCCTGGTATTCAGAAAATATATTTTTCTCCACCCACAGATCATTTCCCACACAACTCAAGCATGCTTGTAAACAGTTATGCATGAGCAAAGCCCAAAATACCTGGGTCAGTGTTAAAATAAAAATAACAAAAAAATAGTCAACACAAACCAAAGAGATCATCTATCTTTTCTTGGATGATTTCCCTTAATACTGCAAAATCAATACAACACTGTAGTTCTTTCTTCCAAACACTGGCTGTTGATAAGAATGATCCCATGATCTGATGATTGAATGATAACTACTGAATTTTAACGTAGCTCAAAACAACAGGAATTGAATGAACTTTATCCTATTGAAGCAGCATCAATATATTTTGCTCTATCTTTAAGAAGAGTGCATTCAGGCATCTAACTTACTAGGATACATCGGTAGTAGGAACTATTTGCAGCTGTAAACATGTTCTACTGACTGCTGCAAAATAAAAGCAGCTCAAATGTATAATAATAATGATGTAATTAGATGTGAAAGATATGGAGACAGTAAATTAAATTATTGGGAACACTGACAATCTAATTAAAATATACTTTAATCCTCCTTAAAATATCTTTGATGAATTTCAGTTCTTAGAGCATTGAAATTTCTAACAAATGATTTTTACTAATGAAATCATTTTAAAATTATTGTGCATTGTTGTGTATGTGAAAAATGTGTTTCATCATGTATATTTTAACTGCAACAACATGCAAAGTGAAATTCTGTAGTTAAATATGATTTACTAAAGTAGTCCAGATTTACTCCAGTAATGCAGAATAAATCTTTAAGAGTTCTAAGGAATCACAATACAAAATGAAGTTTAAAATTACACCTTAATACCTCCTGCCAGACAGAAATACTGCCAAGATTGATAATGGTGACACCCAAAGTGTGAAAACAAGAAATCACTCACGGTGATCTTGAAAAATGGATTTAGATTAGATAATACAAAATAGTTAAGGTACATTAGAAAAAAAACAGATTCAATTTTATAAACTATTTCAATGCATATACATTGATATCCATAGATATTTTCCTTTTTTGGATTCCTGCCTCCAGTATCATAGCATTAAAACAAACTCAAATATTCCATTTCATTGACTTGTAAAAAATGTGGTCACATGATGACAAAAAGTCATGAGTTTGAGAACGAACTGAGAAAAGAATAGATTGGTAACTGCTGACAGAGATTATAAGGAAGCATTATGAAAACAGAGTGGTAAAGATCAGTTAGAGACAGAACCCTTCAAAGATAAGATAAACCGAAATGATTATAGATTAACCTATTTCATTACTAGCAAAAAAGAAAAAAAAAAATCAACTAAGTAATGACAAAAACTTGCAAAAGAAATGCACTTACTACCCATACAAATATCAACACATTCAAAAAAATCACAATCAGTATTAAGAAAACAACCCAATAATTTGAACATGGTAAGAATTCACGGACACCAATGTTAAGCATCCCATACTTGTTACTACTTAGGAAAGAACCATGCTAATTAATGATTTTACTTTTTGTTTTTCTTTCTTAATAATTCTTTCTTAATAACATCTAGCATTGTTTTGTTTTTTTTGTTTGTTTTTTGTTTTTTTTTTTCAAATAAGATATTTAGTTTTGTCTCCTTTTAATGTTATTCAGGTTTAACTATAAATGAAGTAAAAGTAGATGGGTTACACTTGTAAATGTCTTAATATAATCCTTCACAATTTTACCACCTAGGCAAATAGTTTTAATAGTGATATTATCTTTTTGGCATGATGTAAATCTTCCTATGTCTGTTAGCAGTTCAAATGGTAAGCAGAGTTGTCTTGTTTTTGTCTGAGTTTACCTGAAAGACACCCAGTGAGTGACAGAAACAGAAACAGTTTCCATGACAACCACATCATTGGTCGGAAAGGTCTTCTGTCCCTCTTTGTGCAATTGTTAGCAGTGTTGATGCTTCTTCATTAAAGCTTTGCCTAGTGAGACAAAGACAAATCTTTGTTAAGAAAACTAAAAATATCTTGCAATAACATGATGGACAGTTCTAAAGACAAGCCTGGTCCTAATGTAATTAGAAGTCTTGTTCCAAAGAACTCTTTCTACAACAAGACAAGTATTCTGACAGATACTCGGAGAGTTCTTGTTCCATTATTCACCTCCATTAATATCTGAAATGGCTGTGGCATTGCTTTAATTGCATGGTTATCATCCTAAAGCTGTCTATATTTTCCAGTTTTGAATTTCCAAAATGCCGAGCTTACAATGAATTCTTTGCCTGAAACCAATATGTTGATACTTGTAGAAAGCCCAAAACAAAATAATAATTTTCTCTAAAACTCATGCTTTTTTTTTTTTCCTAATTGCAAATTGATTTGGAATAGGTTCCAGTTTCTACTGGTTTACTCAGTGTACAAAGAATCTAGCAATACATTTGAAACAAACATCATTTATATGGAATATTCATATTCACCTCTCTCCAGAATTTCTCAGGTTTTTTTTTTTTTGTTTGTTTGTTTTTTTCCCCATGGTTAGCACGCATACCTTGGAACATCACACCTTTGATCTCTTTGCTTCTACTTTGCTTCTAATTACTACTTTGATAATATTGCTAATATTAATATATTAGTAGCTCAAAACCATAGAATCACAGAATAATTAACATTGGAAAATAAGGTAATCTAGTCCAACCATCAAAATTGGAGAAATTTCAGTTGGTTATGTATGGACATGAGTGTATTTTTGGTCTTTGTCTGAAAAACATCAAGCAGCAAACATAAATTTAATTTCCTATACTTAATTAGTCATATCTTTTTAGGAAGCCTTTGAGATTCCCTTGATCCATAATCCTTGAGGGCAGAACAATAGGTGACAAAGGAGGATTCAGCTTTGTACCTGTCACACATCTTTAGGGGACGATATCATGCCTTCAGACTAGCTTAGTAATGTGCCACAGTAGCTGTTTTGGGAAAGCTAGCCAGTGTGTTAGAATATTCACAGGAAATGAACAGAGGAAAAGTTGAACAGGTTTGTCAAAAAGACAATTTTGTAGTGTAAGAGAGAGTTCCTGCTGTATTATTCCATTTCAGCTTCCCTCTGAGCAGCTCAAGCTGTAACATACTTTGACAGTCCTTTGTATATAGGAACAAGCATGTACGCATACACATTTACAGCAACACAGTGTGAGCACAAGTTGACAGCTACTATTTAGTTGCTGATATTAATTCCGGAAACAATCTAAACATGCAACCTGCTACCTCTCATTTATGCAGCATAACACAGGTACAGCTTTCAACACAGATAAAAAATCCTGATTAGGATTTTCACATTCTTCCAGGTAACTCAGGTAAGCAAACTTAACATAAGATGTACACATTAATGTGAATTTCTCTGAATGGCAACATAACAGTGTGTTAGTCAAATGACTTTACACACTGTGCCCGTAGCTCATCTAAACCTCCACAGAAAACCTCCTCAATTAATTATTAATATCAGCTGCCTTTGTTTTTCACTTCAGTGATAATATGCTTTTCAGCTACTGTGTTCCTTTGCTTAGTGAATTATCTCTTTCAGCATTCTTTGCTGGCCAGGCCTCTGGGAAATAAGTATTTTCATTAATATTTAAGTTTTTCTCCTTATGGCCATATCAGTTAAAGAAGGTAGAGTACAGCCTCTCCCCTCACCCCCATCCTCAGATCCACCAAACCTTTCATTTTCCTGATTTCTCTTCTCCTGCTGTTGCAATGGTGCAACACAGAAATTACAAATTAATTAAATTAATTTGGTGGTTTCTTTGTTGCACAAACAGGGAGTAAGTAATAAACCAAAATTTTCACAAATAAACCATGACATTGTTGCTAAAACAAGGTATTGCTGTACCTATTCAATCACAATTAAAAACAAAACAAAAATATTAAATGTTGTTATCAGAAGAACAGAAATAGGATGGAGAATAAAAGTAAAAGGAGAATCATAACAAAAGTATGAAATAATACAAGGAACATGAAAATACTATATATAAGAAATGCTTGCATTTGTAATCTCTGATCTACAATTCATGAAGGGATATACTCCAGGATTCTTTTACAGTCAGTGTCTGTTATCTGATATCTGTTTAGAGAGTATTTGTGATTGAAAACTTCCTTTCTGCACATAGGTAAAGGTAGAAACTGCACTGAACTTATTAGGAAAAAGATGATCTTTCTTAAGAAACAGATGCATAGATGATCATAAAGCAAATAAATGTGGATTAGCTTCATGAATATTCTGTAAGTTTTGTAAGAAAGTGCCTGTTCTTCAGACTGAATCATTCTTTAAGGCAAACATGCAAGCAGTTTCAAAAATCTTTTTAATTTTCTGGATTTTATTTTTCAAGTCTTCACTTTCTCCAAACTAGAATGAGAATCCTTGTAAAACAAGCATTTACTTATTAACCCTGAGCAAAAAAAAAAATAAAAAAAAAATTTATTCACTTCGTAGAGGAAGAACTACTAAGCAAGAGATGCTGCTAAAAATAATTTTCAATTCATTTCATTTGAACTATAAATTTGAAACTCGGAAAAATCCAGCTAACATGTTTGGAACAGTTTGTTGATTTCATTTGTAATTAAGTGCATTAAAGAAAATGAAGCTGTCTTGAACATGTTATATTCTATAGATTTATTTTTCATCTTAACATGATTTGAGCTAGATCTACTGTCAAACATTTAAAAGTAAGGATGGACTAAGCTTTTTATTAAGCTTTTAGTCCTGTTCTTTTCTTATTTTGCTTTCTTCACAAATTATGCAGATTCAGTGAGCTTCTTTTTTGGAAACAGAAGATAGATTTTCCCTGCTGGCAGTTTGTAAAAATCAGTGATCTAAAATAGCTGATGCATATAATCTGCAACAAGTAATTTGTCTAATAAATTTCTTTTGTTCTGTATTAGATGTGGTTTTCAATTCCCACAGTTTTTTGTTTTTCCAGAATTTTGACCAAACTACTTTGGAATTTGTTTGAATTCTGTGTGCTGATTATAAACAACTTACTAAAACATTTTTTTGTACATTAAAACATATTTTAATGAAATGTTTGGTGTAGTAGTGAAATAGTAGATATCTCATGGCTGTTCAAAAATAATGTGAATACGTGAAACATGAGTACTAGGAGAATACTCTCAACACTAATACAAAAGAAACCCAAAATATTTTCAGAAAAATCATATTCTTTTCAATAATAAAAGCACCTACTATTTTTAATATTTGTTTTCTAGTACTTAGGATAAATTTATATGTAGCAATGTTGATTCCTTCTTTTTTTAATTACAATAATTAAGAAGTGAAGCTCTTAGCATAGATATTCTGATACTTATATCAAAGTGCTGTCTTCCATGATCTTTTCTTTACAATCATGCATAGTTATCAGCTTATCTGAACTGTCAGGAAAGGGATAATTACTTAAATCTAAATCTTCTCTCAAAGTAGGTCTTTTCTTTACAGTGACTACACTGCTCAGAGGTAAGAATGTGACTTGCTGAACAAATGTTTGCTACATAACATTTATTTTTCCTGTACTAATTATACAGTAGTGGAAATCTCAAGCCAGTGACCCTTCAAATGATACAATTTTCATTTCCTTTAAAAAATAAAAAGCCCCTACCATATTCACAGATAATTATGAAGTAACCACTGTTAAGCAATTCTGATGTTGTACATCACAGTCTGGTGCGGGTTGTATGGGACCTTAGAGATCATCGAGTCCAACCCCCGGGATTTGAGCCTCCTGTGTAGCAGAGCGGCACTTCTACCACTTGCACCACAGGGGGGATCTGAACCCAGGTCATGATATTATACATGATATTATAAGAGCAGTAACTTAAAAGAGTAAGAAATTAAACTACTGCCACCCACATGTCTGTACTGAAAAGAAAAAAAAAATAGTCTATCCTGGAAAGAACAAATACACTTTGATGATTTCAAGTAATACAGCTAGGAAATACTTTTGTTCACATTTGGATGATGATCTAAAATGCAGATAAACTTCTAAGATAAGTCCTCAATGTGGAAAAGCTATGAAATTAGTAAATGGAATGAGCTAGGTATTACTGACTAGGCTTTCTACAAAGGGATCATTATGCTCCTGGAAAAAGTCCAAGGTCTAACTGAAGATTTACTGTTCAAATCACTGAAATAAAATTTTCTAATCAACACTGAAGGCCAAGTCCCTCACTGCACAACCTGTACTTCAATCAGGACATGGAAGATGTGAATTGAATTTCCACAGTCAGCAGCACAGCCAATCCTCCATGCACCCATGCATATCAGGACTGCTAACATTCACTCCATGCAGAACTGAAGGCTTCAGAAAAGCAAATGCTAAGATGTTACAAAGTTCAACAGGAACAGAGGAGATGATAGTTTGTCTGATTTTTTTTACAAGGAGTTTGACTGTTGAGCGTTCCCTGATGGTATATTTACATGTAAAGTTAACTACTAGACCATGATTATGACAGACTCTGTTTAGACAGAATATAAATAACCTCTACCGAGTTCATGTTCTTTCTTGCATTCAATAAAGAACTAATTTGCTCAGTCCAGAGCCTTTTTGACAATGCTATTTACAAAATGGTTTAAATGTAATGTAATTATATTAAGCTAATATTTGATAAAAGTCATATCATGAACGTATTTACAGTGAAATGTCAGTGGAATTTCTTATAGGACAAATGAAAGTGAAATGATATTAAGACAATGTAAACAGCAAGGGATTTTTCAAGATTGGGGAGATCAGTTATTTTCAAAGCTTAATAATATTTCAACTATTTTTATAGAAAATTTAATAAACCACATTTTTTCATAGTTTCATAAGACAATTTCTAAACTGTTTTATGAACATTTAATTTACTGATAACAATATTAGAGGTTTATTCTACAATGGAACATTTTCTTGTTAAGTTCTTTGCGGCAAGGAAGGACTTTCAATATATAAATTAATATTTTATTGGGTTTTTAAAATTCATAATATTAATATAGCTTTGTCAAGTCAAATTCTAGAAAGAAGCATACAATGATTATGTACAAAAGAAGAAAAGTGCCCAATTTTAAAATGTGATTTAATCACAATTTTTTTAGTAATGAACATCTGAAGTAATGTTCTGAAGAACAAAACAAAGCATTTACAAATCCTGAATAAAAATCTCAAAAGTATTGTAGCCCTGAATTTCTGAATTATTCAGATGAGATAAATCTATTTTTAAAATCCTGTGCAGTACCCACAAAATAATAAATTAATATTATAATAAATATTGATTACCTTCTACTAGTCAAATGTATTTGTATTTGCATATTTTAAAATGAGTTTTTAAATGTGAAATACCAAATTTATTCCATTCCAATGCATACATGTGAAGTTGGTGAGAAAAGCAAGAGGTATTACCATTTCTTACTAATTACTGCATTTTCACAGGGTCTAAAACACATATATTTAAATAATTTACCTAAGTATTGTGGAGATCAACATAGTCATGTGAAAAGGAAAGCTTTTTGAATTGTTTTGCAGGTCATCCAATATTGTTAGAGGAGCTAAAAGTTTGGGATTCTTATTACAAATCAGATATAAAATGTCATCATTATGCTCAAAAGAAAATGGAGATGGCAGAAAGAGTTCTCATCTTTTCTGAACTACCAACAGTGGAGAGCAGCTGTTTAACTTCATTCTTGTGAATATATCATGAAAAGATGTAGGTACTGCTCAGGTTCAGGATAAACATTAACGTATTGTTTGCTTAGAATGGGGACAACTATGTGCTACTGTGTCACTTCCATGGACATGTTATAAGGTTAATCCGAACCTATTGGATAAGGTCTTTTAAGAAGAGTAGAGATATTAGTTACTTGGGATTTTTCTACCCATTTACCAAAGAGACTGACATTTCCTGAACTTCAGCTCACAAGATGCCGTGGATGAAGCAATTTAAAGAGCCTTGCGGCTCCTTCTTTGCCATAGGAACGAGCACTGTAACAGCAACTGACCTCATCAGAACCTGAAATAGAAGTCCATTACTAACTACATTAATTCATAACTATCACTTATTAAGTTCTCTTCTCTCTTGTAGCATTTATGATAAATTCATCAATATCTATTTTTAGCTACAACAGTGTTAATCATACCTAAGTAGCAGTCACATAAGAGTAAAAATAAAAATTGTGAAAAATTTGACAATTCATAAATTAGTTATATACATGCGTTTGTCAGCAAAGAGAAATATGCAAGAAAGAAAATGTATTCAAACTGTTTTCAGTAGCTTTACTGAAGCAAGAGGAACAACTTTGTTCTTATTGCTAACTGCTTAGACGGCTACTTTCAATTCTTCAGTCATCTTACGGGCAGCTACAACTGAGTTATGTCAGTCTTTGTTTGTTCAATGCAGTATGAAAGTTTCCATTAGACCTGAAAAACTCAACTGGTCATTTAACTGCTTTCCCTGTGGACCTGCAATAAGATTTCTCTTCCTCTATGGTCTACATTCCTCAGTATTTTGCTTTAATTATTCAGTAAATATATTCAAGCACTTTTATTAAGTTCCATTTATGAACTCAGAGGAGTTCAGGGATGAGCAGCTATAAAATTGAGGTAACATTAATGACTTATGTCACCCTACGTTATTTGTAATATACGTTATTTCTTCACTTCCAAAACCTTCAGGAAAAATAAATTTTCAACTCTTTTCAGACATACATATTTACTTAGAAACCACATTGGGAGTTAGTAACATTTACCAAAGTAATCACATCTGGAAATTGTCAGTTCTTTGCCGAGTAGAGGGATTAAGGACAGCAATAGCGGCAGCATCACCCCGCTGTTGCTTTGTGCTCAGTACTGAGTACTCAGTAGGTCTACCTCTGGAGTGTAAGAGGAGTAGCTGGTCTTGGTTTCTCTTCTGCAGCAACCAATTAGTGGCAAGAAAGAAGATGTCTGCAGTCAAATAAATATCCTTGACAAGACTTGTATCTGGTATAATATAAGCCAGAATAAATATGCACTGCATAACCCTTCCATTTAATTCAACTGCCAGATTAATGACATTATGTATTTTAATAACACAAAAATAGCATCACCACTCAGCTCTTCACAAGCATTTAAAAAAACTGCAGTTTTTCACATATATCATGCTCTGAAGTAATGGCCACAGTCTCTGGACCTGTAAATCCAATTCATTTTCATACTTACTTCAAGAGAAATCATTTCAGTTATAACAGGGTGTATTGTTCACTACATACTTCAAATATTCCTCTGAAAATGACCAACAAATTTTCTGCACCTAGGACATGAAATCATACTCACTTTGTCAATCAGTGCCTCCAGGATCCCAGTGAATAAAAGGATAAATTGAGATCTTTCAGTAAGCACTTCATTTCTGCATATGGACCTGGCTGCCAGCCTGACAGGACAACAGTACAAAAAGAGTATACTGAAAAGTAGAACAGGCTATTTCTTGTATGGATAGGATGAGGAATACAAGGAGCAGTCTTGTATGCAAAAATTATATGTAACTGTTCTGTCAGTGTGTATATTTATCTCTCCTGGACAATCCTCAAAGTAGAAAAAAAAAATACAGTATTCTATAGAAAACTTCCCTCTACTTCTTATCAGTGAAGTTCAGGTCACTGTCTGTGTTAGCCACTGGTAGCAAACTTACATTAACTCAGACGTCAGCTGTGGATAACAAGACTGATTTTTAACATATAAAGTCAAAATTTGGTTATTTTACTATTTTATTTTATATTATTTTATGCATAATCAAATGAATTTTCAAAAAATAAAATATTCACGTAGGTAAAAAACAACTCTGCTTTCCCAACATGAATGTTTTTTTTCTGTCATTTATTGTCATTATATAAGGAAGAATAAAGACTTTATTCCCCAAGTTCTTAAATATGGATAGAAACAAATGTGCATCTCCACTGTACAATGATTTTGCATAAGTGCTAAATTGTTACTGCATATGTATTCAGATGAGATTACTGAAAAATTAAAACAAGTCAAAAAGGTTACATTTTCAATTTAAGACAAAAGTTTCTGAAGCTGAAGAGACAACAGTCAATCGAGATTCTTTTGAAGCATGTCTTATCATTGGTTGTATTTTAGAAATATATATCTATTCAAGTCTCAAAATACCGAGTGAGGAAAAAAAGAATACATATTGTTAGAATACATTATGTTAATAATTTTTTGTTAGAAATACATATATATTTTTAAGATCTCAGGATAGCTTATATTTTTTTAAGTAATAGTAGAAATTATTTTTTAACTTTGTTGTTAGAGAAATGAAGGTAACAAATTTGAAAATGCATCTGTGAAAATTGAATTTTCACAGATTTAAATGTTTGGAAATGAGACTTAAAACACTTTGTGTTGATCTAAAACAGTGATGGTGGTTTAAAAAGGTAAACAATTTTCTTCTTAGCAATTTTCCACTTGAAACACTGCCACACTCAAGAATATTAGTGATGCAACAAGTTGACTGATGATGCAGAGCAGTATCAGTTTTTTGTTGTTGTTGTTGTTGTTTTTGTTGTTTCACTTCTGTCATAAAATATGTGCATATTGAATTACATGTTTCTTAAGTTTCTAATTACAACCAGCATGAAAATTGTTTAGACATTTAAGGATGCATTCTTATATTTAGTTGTACCTCATTATTTACTCACATGGAAGAGAGCTTACTAAGATATAATGGTACATTATTAAAGTGAGTTGGAAATCTTATTATTAAAACACAAGCTTATCTGAGTAGAGAGGAAAAAAGATAAAATACTTGAAATAGAATAAGCACTTCTTCATTTTCCTTCACAGATCCAATTTTAGTCTTAGCTAAATGTCAGATATATAAAGACATAACTGGTGGTACAATCCCATCAGGGAGGTTTGTATCTGTTATCATACTGTATCTACCATAATTTTCCTAAGGACTTTAAACAAAGCCACTGAACTTTACGAAAGGCTCAAATTTCAACTAAATGTGTTTTAAGTCTAGCTGGAGGTGGATTGTTTATTCTTGAAGAGTATGATATGACTGCAGTCAAGTAACATCTCTTCCTGTATTTTAACTCACTATTAGAGCAGACACCAATTATGAAATTTTGCTGTCAGGTTGCTCCTCTAAGGGCAGTCACACACTTCATTCTTCCAGTGGGAAATTGAATTTGACATTTAATTTGAGGTCCAGGATACCACAATGTAAAAGATTCTGCTGTATTAGTGATAAAGTAGGAGGAGGATAGACATCCTGGCTGCCTCTTTTAAATACTCCTCTTCGTATTACTACTACCTTCTTTATTTTCTATAGGGATTTTTTACATCTTTGTTAAAGGAAAATTACACTAGTTGTTTAGAATCGCATTAACTCCTAAGTGGAGAATTACAGGTTGCATTGTACATGCAAATAAATGATCTACTTGAAATTGAATCCATATGTGTTATACAAGTATTCTGTTATTTCTCTGTTTAGATCAATCATTAGACAGTGTAACTTTCAGTAGCTGCCTAAAGTTGAGAAATCTCAATGTGAGTATCCGGTAAAATGAGAATGGGGCAAAGGAGGATGGTTGTACGTATATATTTGGTACTAACATTTCATCATTTGTTTAATTCCTTGAAAATAATTAAATATGTGTTCATAATAAAATATGCAAATGGTTGTTGCAAGATTTTTTTGTTTGGAGATTTGCATCTTGAAGAGATTTTTGTATAAATCGTCATTACTTCTTTTAAATCACATCTGAATAAAGTACTGAAGAATAGTAGAAGTATTTAAGAAGCACATAAAACTTCCTTCTTGCTTTACAGAACAAACAGATTTAGGATCCCAAACAGAATTCTGGTAGAATAATACTACTGGAGCTTGGGAAACAGAGATCTTAGTTTTCAGAAGAAGACTGGGGCAACTCAGGAGGAGTATTATGATGCTGTCAGGTTATGCAGGGACAAAACTGAAAGGATCAAAGGCCAGCTAGATCTTAACTTGGCTGCTACAGTAAGACAATTGTTTTTATTAAGTAATTAAGAAAGAAAAGGATTAGTCCATCCTTTATTGGATTATTGGAGAAAGAGTAGCATGGCAAAGTGTCAAGTCACTTGAGTCATAGCAATCTTGTGCAGTAATATAGGCTTGGGGAACACTGGCTGGAAAGTTGCCCAGCAGAAAAGGTCCTGAGGGTGCTGCTTGACAACTGACTGAACATATACCAGCAGTGGGCTTAGGTGGCCATGAAGGATAATGGTAGCCCGGCCTGCATCAAAAATACTGTGGTCAGCAGGAATAAATAAATGATTGTCCCTCTGTACTTTGCTGTGATGAGACTGCACCTCGAGTACTGTGTTCAGTTTTAGATTCCTTTATTTCACGAAGAATATGGAGTTGCTCAGATGTGTGCACAGGAAAGCAGCAAAGCTGGTGAAGATACCAAAAACAAGATTTATGACAAGTGGATGGGGGAAAGTGGGTTTGTTTAGTCTGGAGGCAGAAGGAAGCTGTCATTGCTCTCTTCAACTGCTTGAAAAGATGTTACAGAGAGGAGGGTATTTTTCTTTTTTATTAGGTAACAAGGGATAGGACACAAGGCAACAGCCTCATGTTGCAGTAGGTGAGATTTAGATTGGGTATCAGTAAGAATTTCTCCATGGAAAGATTAGTTATGTGTTGGACCAGGCTGACCAGGGAAGCAGTGGCATCAACATCCCTGCAGTTATTTAAGAGATGTGTGGATGTGGCACTTATGAACATGATTTAGTTATGAACTTGTAGTGTTATGCAGATTGCTGGACTTGAAGATCTTTTCCAAACTAAGAGATTCTAAGTAACTAAAAACCTGCAGAGGCTGGTTTGGTGCATATGCAAATTGGAAATTAGCCAGGATACTGGCTTAACTGCAAACTTGGATGCTATCATTAAATTCAAAACCAAAAACAAACAGAACAAAAACAAAACTAAGACAGTTCCTTGTCCACGTAAACTGTCATAATAGAGCAGTCGCGAACAAAGCTGTCAAATATATTCCATTTCAGAATGAAATTGGGACACTTTATCCTTAAAGTTTTGCATTAATTAACAAGAGGACTCTGCACGGTGGGATTGACAGTAACAAATATTAATTAATTATATAATTAATTCATTAATTATCAGAAAATATTTCTGTGGAATTATCCAAGCCACACACCACATTCCTATCTAATTCAGTTGAAATTAATTCCTCTTAAGCCAATACTGCCTGATCTGCAGAAGAGCCTTCAAGACCTTTTTTTTTTTTTTTAATCTTTTCTTTAACCAGTTCTGCACTCTGCTTCAATTGACTGTAATATTTCCAGTTTTGTTGTTGTTATTGTCATCAGTATCCTAAAATGGAGTTTACTGTCACAAACTTAAACTTAATCTGGTAGAGTACAAATGTTTTCAAAATATATAAGGAAATTATAAGTTGTGTGAGAAAAACTAGAATATCTCCTGATTTTTACTCATTCTTCTGTGTGTTTTGTTTGTTTGTTTGTTTGTTTGTTTTTATCAGATAAGTTATTAAAAGTTTTTTGTTTGTTTGTCTCTTTCTTTTTCTGGGTAGGAGGTATCCTCCTGAAGCAATATTCATAAAGGAATGCAATTTTGTTGGTTGTATTGATAGAACTTCTCTTGATCTTGTTTAGTTCTATTGAAGTCTACTGGCACATGTCTCACAAAATTTGACATCTTTATTTTGCTTGTGAGTCCCATTCAGCTATAAGTTCTATTAAATGACAGAAGACAATTTCTTTTTTAATTCTTTCCTCGATTACCTTTCATGGAAACAAAGAGACAGAATTTAGAAGCAAGAGCACAAATTACACACAGCTTTAAATTTTCAGCATAGCATTTTCTTTGCTGAATGTGTCCTTCACATCAGCAAATTCATGCTGTCTATAAAATACAAACTTGGAACAGCAATTCAGCAAACTATAAGGAAACATAATGAAGAAACGATTTGTCTTTTGTTGATGGTAGTGTGCTGAAATTCTGCTATTGCATCAGGCAAAAATGAGTCAATTAAGTACAAGCCTGGGGCTACTCAGTGTTCTGGTACATGCTGGATAAGTACTGGCAAATCCTACTAATTTCCCACTATAGGATCTATCAAGATACAGTTTCCAGTCACTTGTTTGACAGAGAGTGAACTATCCATCCCACCACTGCCACTATGGTTTTCTGTTTTTCTGGAAGATATGTGACATAACGCCTGCTTTCATTACATAATGCCTGCTATTCTCTTTCCAGAAACAGAAATTCTGTGGCAGAATCCACATAAGAGGCTACAAGGAAACCAAGCCGGTACTGAGATAGGGAAGTGAAGATGTTTTTCTTTGCTCCTTGATTATCTGGAATTGTAAGTGTTCTACAACTCAATTCCTAACCTCTGCTGCCAAAACAGAATAGCTGGATGTCTAGTGGAGTGAAAGAGTGGCATTTTCATCTGGGAATGGAAGCTGTTTCAGGACACCTTGTCACCTTCCTGCCCTTTACCATAGGTTTCAAGCAAAGCAGCAGCAGAGATGCCAAGAGGACAGAGTGTTGCACAGGGTTGCAGGGTAAAAATGATTTGACAATGCTTTTATTAAATGTGATGTTCTAATTTCTATTCTTCTTATCTTGGGTGTTCCTTGAAGTTTTATTTACATTAATTCATCAATACAGTTTCAGGATTTCATTTCTTTTCTGTTTTCCACATTATGATGGATTACATAAAAAAATCCTTAAAAAATAAAATAATGGGAGTGTCATTAAATATGATTATGTTGATCACTAGGAGGCAGATATTACCTGTCTTCAATTTTTTAATTTTTTTTTTTTTTTCCTGAGTAGTACATAACTTGCAATCTTTCTGTTTGTGTTTATGGGACTCTGTCCCACAAGATGAGCTGTGAAAGGGTCAAAGCTTTATAAAAATAATTCATATGATTTTAGAAATCAGTCCAGACTTAAATAAGGACAAAGGAATATTGATCTGATCATATATATTTATATATATGTGTGTGTGTATATATATATATAAATTATGTAACAAGTAAAGCACAAGTAATTGCACACCACTTCCAAACATTGTCCAGCTATCCCCCCAGCCAGAAGAGATTGAGATGAACTCCCTCCCACTCCCTTCAAAACTCTTTCCACTTGACATCATATGGTATGGAATGTCCCTTTGGCCTCCTTAAGTCAACTGTCGTAATTCTGTCCCCTGCCAGATTCTTGGGCCCTTTGCTAAGAATTGCCTTGGCCCTGTACAACACTGCTTAGCAGCAACTGTAAACACCAGCATGATACCCTAACTCACAGAAAATTCCTGACCTTCAGAAAAGACATAGATCACTGATGTGTGAGGAATTAATTAATGACATAATTAATCAATTGAAAATGATTATTTTTTTTCTCTATATTCTTTGTTCATAAATACATAGGATGAGGAGGTTAGGTAATAATTTATATAATATAGCAAAAACTGATCTTGAGCTTGGTTTCTTGTCTTTCTGGAAAGAAGCAGAAGACAGCCATTCCTCATCAATCCAAATCCATCAACAAAACTAAATCTGATTTTTCATTTATCCTGAGGACAAATGAAAGGAACTATATCCTGCGGATGGCTTGAAACCTCACTAAAAGTAGCAAAGATATCTAAATTTTAAGAACCATCCAATACAATCCAAGTGAGAGATGGGAATTAAGGAAGATGACCGTCTATGATTTGAATTATGTTTAACAAAGACAATGCACAGTAAAAGTTATCTGAAGACCAAAGGAGAACGGTTTTTGTTTGTTTGTTTGTTTGTTTTTGTTGTTTTTTTTATTATTTCTAAAGTTCAGATTGGTACTAAAAGGAAGGAAAAAAAGGTAAATTTTCCAATTTTCTTCAGCTATCCTTTTAGAGTGTAAATTATATGTTATCAGTGATGAACAAGGTGAACAATTAAAGACAGATCATGACATCCTGCTCCCATAAGACTTCTGTTCTCATAGCACAAGCAGAATAAATGTACAGGTTAGCTACAAATCCAAAAATAAATCTGCTGTGTCTCCCATTCCTATACACACTGCATTGTCATGTCTTAGAGCTGTTGTCCTTGTTCGCTGGCCACTACTGGCCAATCTCTGCCCTTGCATATTTGCATATAATACATAAGAAAGTTAATGCAATAAAAGTTGTTGAATTGTTTTATATCTCTTTTCTTTTTTACTTCTACAATAAAAATATAACGTTTAGATACTTTCACTCTGTGATTCTGTGAAATACTTTTCTCCCCTGTAAAAAGCAGCATTTTGTTGCTCCTCATCACCCTCAGAAGTTTTCAAAAATAAATTTATTAATTAATAAAGAAAATAGTCTTGCCTCTTTTCTGTGGATATTTTTGTCTCTATGTTTATTCAAATGATCAAAGACAGGGCAGAAAAATCTCACAGTTTCCTGCTACTACTTTAGCCAATATCACTTTGGCTACTGCTAACTACAGACAGAAACTTTTAACAATGGCAGAAAAAGCGCTTGCTTCCAAGCTGACAAAATAAATTTCTATCTTCAACAGTATTTATAACAGTAATTACACCATTTTTAAGCCTTTTCCTATTGAACACTGAATTTCATTGTTCGTATAATTATACTCGCATGTCAATGTAGTCACATATTTTCCTTTTTTACATAAAACTTCATCTTAAATGTATGTCAAACTTGAAATACTGGAATGATTAAGACAAGCTTATAAAGAAAATTATATATTTGATTACTTTGTTGTATGTCAGTGCTCTGGCATATGGAATTACAAAGTAAACAGTAGGTAACTCAGGAGGGCTTTAGTATTAAAAAAAAATAATTAACACAACAAAACAAAACAGGAAGCATAAAGAGAAATGAATAAATGTGTTGGTATGAAAGAAGGGGCTTACACCACACAGTTTCTTGATTTTGAACATTATGTACTAAGATGTTCAACTGTGCAGTTGTAACCTTTAGATTAAGTAAATTCCTCTACTTGTTTTGATTTTGAAAAACGAGTGAGCGAGAATGAGTTCAAGATTATATATTATTCATCTCCCTCCTTCAGGAGGAAAACTTATTACAACAGGTAGTCCATATGAAGACACTGGACATGTTCATCACACTCTGAGAATATTCTGACAGCTGTAAATCTCAGTTATCATGAGGATTAAGAACAGTGTTGTTATTTTCCACCATATTTACAAGGTAAAGATCTTTCCATGAAATCTATCAATAGTGCTGGTATTAGTTTTAAATGTTAATAATAAACATCTGGCCCAATGCATGGATGCTTACAGCCCACAGTTTTTTATTGTTAAGAGTTACTGGAAATACAGGTGAATTATAAAAACATGTAAAAGGAGACATTTAAATCACTCCTCCCAAAAACTTTTATAAACATTGTTAAGTTATGCAAATTTTTAAATGAAAATACACATTTATTGGCTTTAAATATGTATATATATATATATACACATATACATATGATAATGTATATGTTAATTAATCAATCATAACACAAGATAAAGTTGCCTATTGCAGAGCATCCTTGAGGCAGTATAACATAGTTCCAACTGACCATTTTAAAAATCAATTTAATTAAATCAATTAAATGTGCAAATTAGCTCTGAAAGCAAGTGAAAACAAGAACATACACAGCTTAAACAAAATTGGTGAATTGGTGGCTACATGACTACTTGATCACATTATCATCAGATTTTGTGATCAGTACGATCAAAGTTTTGAGTAAGAACTTAAATTTCTTCTATTTACTTAGTGATTCACTGTGTTCAGTGCTGTCAACTGTTCTTCTTTTCATAACAAATGAAAAGACAGTAAGTAACTTCACATCCAGTAATTTACTTCTGTTTGTCTATAGGCCTTTTCTATTAATTCTTCTAAAAATTTCAAATATAATTTCTGAAGCTATTATTAGAAAGTTTAAAAATAAAAGATATTCTGACGTAAGCATCTTCACTAAACAATCCAGGACTAAAAAATCCAAGTTACTTCCAATAAAATTCATAGAAAGATTACTCCGTTGTAGAGAAAAACAAACAAACAAATAGAAAGAATAAATAAAACAGAAACAAATACAAAAACTACTTATTCTTTACTATTTACATATTCATGAATTAGCATAGTAATCTTGAAATACATATTGTGTTGATTAATGTTGTTAAGGCATAATGGTACCACACTGTAATTAAATTGTATTTAAAGGTATGTGAGAGACAAGAAATATATTTTGTCAACTATGTTAAGAACTCATTCACACCACCATGCTTCTTCTCATCCTTTCTGTTAAGAATACCCAAACTTTTCCTTGCATTGGGTCAAGATAATCTCTTGCATAAAATATAGAATTCTAGAATCAAGATTAGAAAAGACCTCTAAGATCATCTAGTCCAGTCATCAACCCATCAACACCATGTCTACTAAATTATGTCTCATTGCCACATCTACTCACTTGGACATCTATAAGGACGGTGACTCC
This sequence comes from Coturnix japonica, assembly GCF_054131305.1. Taxonomy (NCBI): domain Eukaryota; kingdom Metazoa; phylum Chordata; class Aves; order Galliformes; family Phasianidae; genus Coturnix; species Coturnix japonica. The sequence continues at coordinate 167,172,594 of NC_140663.1, forward strand.
ACTACCTCCATGGGCAGATTGTTCCAATACCTCACCACTCTTTCAGAGAAATTTTTCCTTACATCCAAACTGAACCTCTCCCAGTGCAACCTAACAACATTGCCTTTTGTTCTGTCTCTGTTACCTGAGAGTAGAGGTCAACCCCACCTCACTACGACCTCGTTTCAGGGACTTGTAGAGAGTAATAACGTCCTCCTCCAGACTAAACAATCCCAGTTTCCTCAGCTGATCCTCATAATATTTATACTTCAGGTTTTTGTTTTGCTTTGTATTGTTTCCTGTCATGATTTTGTTTGGGATAGTGTTATATTTCTTCCTAGCAGCTGTGTTTGGATTTAGAGTGAAAATAAATCTGATAACACAACAATGTTTTAGTTGTTGCTGAGCAGTCCTGTAAGTCCTGTAAGCCAACATTTCAGTTTCTCACACTGCACTTCCAGCAAGGAGCTGGGTGTGCACAAGGAGCTGGGAGTGGACAGAACGAGGACAGATGACTGAAACTGGCTGAAGGGATATCCCATAACATATAGTATCATGTTCAGCAATAAAACTGGAAAGAAGAATTAGCAAGGGGGTGAATGATCAGAAGGATGGTATTTGTCTGCCCAAGAAACTGTTAAATGTGATGCACTCTGCTTTCCTGTGAGTGGCTGAATATCTGTTTGCTGATGGAAAGTAGACAATTCATTTAATTCTTTTGCTTGTGCACGTGGCTTCTGCTTTACCTATCAAACTGTCTTTTTCTCAGCTTATGAGTTATGGCACTTTTACCCTTCTGATTATCTCCCTCATCCCACCTATGGAGTATGAACAAGTGGCTGTGAGGTGCTGAGCTGTCCAGTTGTTTTACATCACAATACTTCCCAGTAATATACTATCCCTTAGATGGGTTTCTAACTTTTCTACTTGTTTCCTACAAAAGCTAAGACTTCTTCATTAGTCAATACCATTTGATCTTTCTTTCTCTCCTTTCAGTCTTATAGGCAATTTAGCCTGTTTTCTCTGCCCTAATTCTTAACCAGAAGCAGGTCTAACCTAGGTGCCTCCTCCACAGCCCATAACAAACAAGAAAATGATACCTGATATTACTGACAGCATGACATGCTCATAATTTGAAAAATATTTCATAAGCCATATATTTCAACATCAGCAGCTAAAGAAAAGCAAAAATAAATGAGGTATTAGAATAAAATTGTAATTCTGTAGGATTTTCTGCTTATTAAAATCAGTTTGCATTCTCGTTAGAACTTGAACAATTTTATTTTCCTAACTGAAAGCAGTCATGTATCATTAGAGACAGATTTTGAAATTCATGCTATTTGCCTTGCATTTCTTCCCTTTGCTAATCCTTCAGCAATAAAATTATTAAAACTACTGAGGGATGAAGATCGTATGAATTTAGAAAAGCATGAAAAACTGAAAAGAATTTGAAGAGGATACATTAAAAAAAAAAAAGTAAGCACCTTTAAATATTACTTGCGCGTACAGTTTTGTACAGATTTTGTCACTATAAAAGGAAGAGAGATCTATTGCAAACAGCTCCTGGAAGGAAATAATACAAATGTGGTGAATCTTGAGCTATTTTGACCAACATCACTGAATCACAAACGAGAGTTTTCACAACTGTCCTAAACTCATTAACTACCTTCAGCAGAACTAATGAAAGTGATTATTATATAAGTTTGGAACTTACTTCCTTTTCTGACATATGATGTATTATTACATTTTGCTACACTCTGAAGTGCACATAAGTAAAATGTTTAAGAATCACCAGATGTATTGCTGCATTGTTAGAATGTCAGCCGCCAATATGAAAAACCATTTCATCTAAAACATCATCTTTTGTGATACATTTCTAAATACTGTAAAACAAGTATGCTTGAATAGTGTGTTTCCTGGATGAATTAGCAGAAGTAGCAGAACAGATTGTGAGCCAGTTTCTGAAGCACGCGAAGATTGATGTCTGAAAATAGACAAAATTTTCTCATTTGTATTTTCTTTTTTTTTCTTGTCAGCAATATATGTTCAGTTCTACAATACAAGTGATCATGCATGCTTTGTAATTACTATGTTTAATTATTATCAATATTAACTGATATTTGTAAATCGCCATAGAAAGTTCAAAGCATTTTTATGTTGATGCTGAGAGTTAAATGATAAGGAGTTAAATGATAAGCTATGCTGAAAAAGACCCGATGGTACTGGTGGGGAGGAGGGCAGCAAAATGATACAAGGGATAGAAAATCTCTCCTAGGAAAAGAAGACTCTGGGGAGACATGATAGCAGCCTTTCAATATCTGCAGGAGAGCTACAGGAAAGAAGGGGGCAGACACTTTAAAGAGGGAAAATGGTTTCAAGATTAAAGAGGGGAGATTGAATTTGGGTATAAGGAAAAAGTCTTTTACAGTGAGTGTGGTGAGGCACTGGAACAGACTGTCCAGAGATGTGGTGGATGCCCTGTCCCTGCTGACTTTCAAGGCGAGATTGGAACAGGCCCTGGGCAACCTGATCTAGCTGTGGTATCCCTGTTCATTGCAGTTGGACTGGATGCCTTCAGATGTCCATTCCAACTCTAAGAATTCTATGATTCTATGAAAATAAATATTTCTTTCAAATTACTAATATAAATATGCACTGTCAACAATTGTCAGAAACAAACACTAAGAATATCAGCTGCTAATGGGGATCAGTGCATAACTTCTTGGACTGTTACATAAAAAGATCAACAAACAGAAAAATAAATCTAACATTCTCAACTTGAAAAAAAGACTTTTGAGTCAAACAAAATATTTTATTTCTATACTCTAACTCAGTTTTCATTTTTTGTTCTTAATATTGTTTACTTCATAATCATTTAATACATTTAAAATAAGATTTTTTTTTTTGACTATTTTAACTATTACCCTTTTCTCTATCTTAGTAAGTGGTTTTATCTCAGTCCATCAGTCCTACTTTTTTTTTCTTCCCAATTCTCTTCCCCATCCCACTGGCAGGTGGGGGAGTGAGCAAACAACAGTGGCACTAAGCGACCTGCCTGGTTAAACCACAACAAACTAATTATATGAAAATAAAATTACATTTCTTCTTAAAGTTTTTATGTTGCAAGTCATACTGTTCCTTGAGAAATGACTCAATTTAAAATTTCAGCTAGACTCATATCAAACACATTTCAAGTAATAAAATGAATTGTATGAATCATGCATTTTATGACATTCAAGATTATCTTAGCTTTAGGCAGAGGCAGTGCTTTACAATTTTGAAAATATAAGTCTTCAGTCATGCAAGCAACTGGAATCACAAAAAATGTAGGATGTGATTGACAAGCACTTCAGGTCAGAATAATGGGCAAGATGGTGACCAGTGTCTATAACCACGATGCATAATATGCACATGGACTAGCAATTTTTCAAACATGCTATTGAAGCAGATATGCAACATGCACTGAATTGGAGGCAGCCCATGATTACAGTTTGCATGTTTATTTAACAAAAGAATAATGCAGATAACTAGTTTGGAAATCATACACACGCACACACACACACACACATATAATATTTATATACTTGATAAGAAAACATGGGATGCAGTGCCTATAATAGTATGAAAGTGCAAGGATGGGTCCTAATTGGAGAACATGGTCACATGAGGCTACGAAAAGAGATCCTAATATGCGTCACAAATCACCCAACTAGAGATCTTTATATCCTTTTGCATTGCGGAGACAGTACAATAAGTTTTCTACAGGCAGCCTCTGAGTCTAGAAAAGTCTGAGTGAATTCATCTTTGGAAGATGTAGATTTGGAAGACTCTGAATCAGTTAGGAGACCTTTGTGATAAACAGCTGTATAAAGTCAGTGTTGGGCTTTGTTCTTTCACAGAACTGACACTAGTGTTACTTGAATTTTGGAATGTCTCAGTAATCAAAAATAAGCCAACTACCAATTCTGGAACTTAAAAGTTCCTAAATATGATCTTGCCTTTATTATTTATTTATTTGGTTATATATTATATACAGAAATGTGTTTGGAAAAGGTCCATGTCACTGGCTGAGTTTTCACATGCATTCTGCTCCATAAAGACTTCTGAAACATTCTGAAGCATTTTGTATGTCCTGGGGAAAGGCTGAAATATAAGTTAATTACAGTCTTAGCCCTTTTATCTTATTTTATTTTACTTTATTTTATTCTATTTTATTTATTTATTTATTTATTTATTTATTTTCTTGCAAGGGATGATGTACCAGGTTTTCAAGTGGAAGATGTGTTCTGTTAAACAGCAGCATTTCATTTGTATTTTTCAGAAGATATTTACAGAGTGATTCTGATGACAGAAAAGCAGCTGTGTAGAGCAACAGAAATAGAGTGATACAGAAGAATTTGAATCCTTCAAATTTATAAGCAGAAGAAAAAATAGTGCTGCTTTTCAATATCTTGATTATTTTTTCTATTGGAAACTGTCATATGGGACAGCTGCATCTGGTATTCCTGTGGACAGGCATTCAGATTAAACTCTAATGTAGTTTGACTCTGTGAGGGATAACGTGAGACAAATATATAAAGACATCACTGAATGCTTAATATTGCTTTTAGAATACTATATTTAAATTGATGTGACACCTTTATCATTAGCCTTCTCTAATAGCACACTGAATAAGCTGCAAATGAAATAATGTGATTTTTTTGGTTTTTTTTTTTTCCTTTTATTTTTGTCCTTGAGACGGTCTTGGCATTTCAGTGTAAGCTCCCAAATTTTCACTTTATTAATGGGTTAGTGATATTGTCTAATAGCCTAGAGGGTATTTAATTGTTCATCTATTTTCTAGACATATAGGTAGTAGAATTTGGAAACCAGAAATGTCCTGACTTTCCATATATATTCATCAGGTCTTCTCCTTTATTTAATTGTTTGGGAAAAAAAGGAGTGTGATCACTTTAAATAGGGTAAGGTCCAATTTTAGAACCACATCTTGGAATCCATTGTAAAGTTCTGTGACTGACTCATATGGCTTATTGCCTACTGCATCTACAAAAGCTTTGTTAAGAACAGTGCAAATAAATAAATAAATAAAACTGCTACCAATGTACTGGAGTTTTCTGTGAGTTACGATATCTTACAAGTAAATGCTTTACCAAGTGGAAGAACAAATGAAAGTGCCTTTCCTCCACATGGCAAGGGGATGAAGAACATCATTCCTACTAAATATCTTTGCTCCAAGTATTTTAACTACTTCCGGAATATAGCTTTGTGCTTGTGATAAGAACAATGCACAGAGCCTAAAAGCTAAAGAGTAAATTCCAACAACAGCAAATAATTAAAATACCTTAGAAGAGTTAGTTCTACATTGTTATTGCTTTCATCTTTGAAGATAAATGTTACTTTTTCACATCCATCTCCTACAGACTACAGCTTTCATTTCACAAGATGAAATAAAAGTTGACAGTGCTAAATCTATGAATACATTAATGTATGCAGATCACTGTGTGACTTTTGCACTTAAGTATATTTAGGTTTCCTAAGAAGTGTTTTAAAAATTGTCTTCCTTAAAGGAAGGAATCTGATGTGCATTTTGATGATGAATGAACAGATGAATTCAGCTGGTATATTAAAGTAATATAATTCTCTAGATTACAGACATTTGGGAAACCTTTAATCAAGCTGTTTATAGAGCTTCCCTCAGCTTTTATCTCAAGTTTGTTAGTGAAATGTGATTTCCTTTCATAATCAATTAACTCCTGGTCAACCTTATCAAAACATCTGATTACTAACACAGAATAATCACCCACAAAAATATTGGTAATAGGCATGTAAAAGAAAATCGCATTTAACATTTTCAGCTGCCTGAAAGAAGCAGTCACCTAATAACTGTCTAAAATAAGTGAAGTACAATACAAAATGCAACCTATATTCATGGCTTTAGGATTTGTATCCTTGCTTTGTTGGAATGGAAATTATTTTAATAACTAAGTGGGTCAAGAATTGGCCTTTTATGAAGATGTCACTAGCTGGGTGGACAGGGGGAGGGTGGTAGATGTAGTCTACCTTGATTTCAGTAAGGCTTTTGATACTGTCTCCCATGACATCCTTATAACAAAGCTGAGGAAGTATGGGATAGATGAGTGGATGGTGAAGTGGGTTGAGAATTGGCTGACTGGCAGAATGCAGAGGGTTATTGTTGGTGGTGCGGTGTCTGGCTGGAGGCCTGTAACTAGCGGCGTCCCCCAGGGTTCTGTACTGGGTCCGCTCTTGTTCAAGATCTTTATCAACGACCTTGATGAGGGGATAATGACCACCCTCAGCAAGTTTGCTGATGGCACGAAGTTGGGAGGATTGGCTGACATGCCTGAAGTCTGTGCTGCCATTCAGCGAGACCTGGCATACTGGGGTGTGTTAAAAAGAGCATGTCCAGCAGGTCGAGGGAGGTGATCCTCCCCCTCTACTCTGCCCTGGTGAGGCCTCATCTGGAATACTGTGTCCAGTTCTGGGCTCCCCAGTACAAAAAAGACAGGGATCTCTTGGAAAGAGTCCAGCAGAGGGCCACTAAGATGGTGAAGGGCCTGGAGCATCTCCCCTATGAGGAGAGACTTAGGGAACTGGGTCTGTTTAGCCTTGAGAAAAGAAGACTGAGAGGGGACTCGATCCATGTTTATAAATACCTGAGGTGTGGGAGCCATAGTGGTGAGTCTGGTCTCTTTTCAGTAGTGCGTGGGGACAGGACTAGGGGTAATGGGATGAAACTACAGCATAAGAAGTTCCGCACAAATGTGCAGAAGAACTTCTATACAGTGAAGGTGATGGAGCACTGGAACAGGCTGCCCAGGGAGGTGGTGGAGTCTCCTTCTCTGGAGATATTCAAGACCCGCCTGGACGCCGACCTGTGTGACGTGGTGTAGGGAGCCTGCTTTGGCAGGGGGGTTGGACTCAATGATCTCTAGAGGTCCCTTCCAACCCCTAGAATTCTGTGATTCTCTGAACTACAAATATGATATTAAACTTGTCAGCTTCTGGAATCAAGTACTTGTCACAGAAGAACTGCCCGCTTACCTGTTAGTTGTTTGACTACTTAAAAGTAATTCTCCTGCCTTATAATTGAAGAACATTGCTTCAAATAAATAAATAAATAAATAAATAAAAATAAATAAAAATAAAAATAAAAATAAAAATAAAAATAAAAATAAAAATAAAAATAATAAAAAAATCCTTAACTATAAATGCCGACTTCAGGAAACAAAGAATATATTCTTCTTTTATATGATTCAGGATTTATTTGAATCACTACCTTAGGGGTACAGAGCTATAAGAAAGAATGTGTGGAAATACATATATATTTGTTTTTACAGTGTCAGTGTAAGTGTCTGGTGTAGTTAGCATTTCTCCAGGAAGATAATTTATATCAGTAAGACACATACTATGCTACATAACTCATATTCTGCTTTCATTATTTACTAACTGTAGCTAACTATTACTTAATAGTGCCCAAAATTGTTTTTCTCAGTGTAGCTGAAAATGTGATTATTATTAGTAAACCTAACACAACTACAGTATAATTACCACGCTAAACTAAAAACCTGCATCAACTAGGTACTGTCCTTGAGACATGTGACTGAACCAAAAGACAAGGCCCTGTGTTTTGAGTAGAGACCTGACAAACACTAGTCTTCAAATAAGCATTGCTCCTTCTATGTGAAATGGGACTACGCAGGTAGGTGACAGTGATTAGAAACTTAGCCTGTGCCTACTAGACACAAAAGAATTATGGCTTCTGGGAAACAGTTAATAGTTAATTCATGAGTTTCTCTTCATTTAAATGTATTCATATATTAGAAGAGAGATTATAGGTGATATTTCCAAGTTAGCATCAGAATAGATATTCTTGTTTCACCAGTAGTAGTCAAGTAAAATACTGCAGCTTGGTCCCAACAGCAAGCCAAAGACTGTATATATTTTTACATTAAAAAATAATAATAATTAAAAAAAATACCTCATATCTCTGAAATTTCACAGTATTGTTGTTGGTAATTGCTTTTCTTATACTGGTTTAGTTCTATTGGATTGGATTATAATTTTCTTTCTTTTTTTTTTTTTTTTTAATCATTCCCCCGAAAAACTATTATGTAATAACAGATGTGGGACTAATGAGTTCAAAATCCTTTGATACTTTTCTGAAAGTACTTCCACATCATAAACACAGAAGGAGGAGGCATTTGTCATTACATGACAAATGTAAAAGCTTTTAATTATTTACCCTTTAAGTATGTTCAATATACATATATAACAAAATGATCCGAAATTCATTTCTCAGATAGCCAGTGCTGCATAACTGTTCCATAACAAAATGTTTTCTTGTTGAATTTTTGTATTGCATACCACATGATGCTATCTAAATTAACATGTCACTCAGAAAAGTTTATTTTTGGACACAGAGCATAGGAGGAGGAGGAAGTATAAAACAAAATCAATACAAAAAAATCAATAAAACAAATAAGATCTCCAATGTTGTTCATCCAACTCATGTTTGTATTTTATCTACCAAGCCCACTTATTTTATTTTTTAATCATAAATTTATTTATTTATTATTTTTTTTTTCAGTTCCTCCAGGGTACCACATGCAGTGATACAGAAACTAGATCTCACTGTAAAACTCATTTAGAGATTTAGAGAGCACACACTTTGCTTCTTCAGTCATTAGGGGGAAAAAAAAAAAAAAAAAAAAGAAGTAGTGACTGCATATTGAATAGTTATAGTAGATAATCTGAAAGTAGTTAGCAGCCTGAAAGATGTGGGAATGTGTTCAACCAAGCAAGGATTTACCAAAGGGTGTGCTAAAAGGGGGACAAAGGGGGACATTCTGATCTCTTGTTGACGTGATCTTTTGTGGCAAATACGGTTCCATGAATATGATGATTTTGCATTCATAAGACTGAAGAAAGTCTAAGGGCTAAATGCCTTTGAATTCTTCTTATATAAACTTCACAGACTGCTGCTTCAAGTATGGCTGAGCAATGGAATACAGTTCTTGAAAAGGCAGTCATACAGGCTAGGCAGCAATATTCAAAGCTTTTCAGAATGCTACCAAAATAAAAATGCGTTTTAAGGGCAAAAAATTGTTCTGCCCATAAGGGTACATCAGCACTTTTCATATGAGTCACGATTGCTTTAATTTTAAAATATATATAAATAATTCCATGAATGGAGGAAAAAAATCTAATGTGACAGATGAATCTAAAGAAACATACTTTTCTAACATCCAAACATTCACCTCAGTTTTCTGTCTCCATGAACAACCAACACCAGAAGCTTAAGGATGGTTGAAGAGGAAGTGGAAAGACTACTAGTTGTTGTTTGTTATTGTTTTTTGTTGTTGTTGTTTGTTTTTGTTTGTTTTTGTTGTTGTTGTTGTTGTTTTTCATGGGGTGGGGAAGCTAGAGACTCTAACAATGTAATAAAAATGCAAAGTAATAAGTACTAAATTAGATTTCTAAGTATAATGTGGAAAACATATTTTCAGGAAGTAATTTGTAGTCCTGGGTTTCCCTGCTAAAGCAGGAATTAAACCAGGTAGACACTGTCTAGGTAGGTCACTTCCAATCTCAGTCATTCTGTGGTTCTGTGATATTTAGCTTGAATGTGGAACATGTGAAAGAAACAGAATCAAGAAGGAAAAAAAAAAAAATGTTGCAAGAGTATTAGGAGGATATTCAAATTTAATTAATGACTTCTGACATCTGCAGTAAATGCTTGCAAGAGTAAGTTTTAGTAGCACTAGTTGATAATTTCTATATGTACTTTTCCCATAAAACATTACAAACCCATAAATGTATTCTCTAGAGTACCCTATTATCATTGGTAGCTCCTAACATACTTTGGTTTAAAATTACATACAATTTTTCTAACAAAATTCCATCTGATTTGATGTGCTGGAAGTATATGTCTAAGGAAGACAACTACTTGTCATTTCAGGTGAATATTAATTTTACCCCCAGCTTCTGCAAAACAAACAAACAAACCAACCCACATTCAGTTTCACTTCTAACTCAGTTCTGTTTGAAATAGGAAGCTAGAGGCATCTCAGTTCATGTTCTTAGACTAGTCTCATAAGAAATGATGAGTTTTAGCTTACTTTTCACAGCTAACTTTACTTTGCAAACACACTTTGTTAATGATTGGCAGAATCATTGTCATGGTTTAATAATTTTGTAATTTTGCTATCAGTATTCCACATCATAACATCATATAAAGCATGAATAATTTTACTGAATCTGCAACTTATAGAAGAAGACTACATCTCCCAGAGAACAACACGATAGGTCACAGGACCTGGACTCTATATTAACTCTGTCGCAGACTAGACTGATGTCTTTTCGAGTTCTGGCGTTCATGGGAGTGTGTGGGAGCCTTCACCATCTCGCCTAGATTTCACAATAGGCCTCTCGGTTACGGGACTCATTCTCTCTCCTATTTTGCTTGATTCGTTAGCTCAATTTTCAATTATATTGTATTATATTGTGTTATCCTGTATTTCGATATAGTATTTAGTAAATAAGTGTGCCTCCTTAGATCGTTGCCGCTGTTTTCTTTTCCTAATTAACTTTTTCCTTTAGGCCTAGGGCCCCTCCGGGGCCCATGGCCCCTGTCACGGACGCAGGTGGATTTTTTTCATTCAAACCGTGACAATCATGTACATTAAAATAAGAATGCATATGTGAAGCTTGAAAATTGTTACAGCACAGTGGCTAGGTAGAAGAGAAAATAATTTGTTTAGCTGAGACTCTGAAGTGACCTGTTCTCTACTTCAAGTTGCATACTTGAGGGTACAATTAGCTAAATTTAACCTAAGGAGAATATTTATAACAGTAAACTCGATCAATTCCAAAAGCTATTGAAATACACCAGTATGAATTTTTCCTACTATCTGATTGGTCAGCTTACTATCTTCAGAATACTCCAGGAATCCTACCACTAGTTTCCTAGGACCTGATTTTCAGATAGAGATCAGACCTGACCATTCTTGACTGCACATTCACATGAAGCACGGCAATTGAACCTCTAAGAGCACCAAAACCACTGCAAAATTATCTGTTCATAGATCTTTTCTTTGATAATTAAAAACTGTCTATATGAAATCTCTCTGGGCACTCTGTGCCAGGGCCTAACTGCTCATTAGGTGATATTTTTTCCTCTGGCATCCAATTTATATCTCCCCTCTTTTAACTTTAAAGCCATTACTCCTTGACCTATCACTGTCTACTTCTGTAAAAAGTTGATTTCCCTCCTGCTTATAAGTTCCATTTATGTATTGGAGGGTCACAGTGAAGTATCTCCCAGCTACTGTCTCTCTTCTGCAGGCTGAACAAGCCCAGCTCCATCAATCTGTCTTCATAGGACAAGTGGCCCAGCATTCTGATCATGTTTGTAAAGATGAAGCGTGATCATGATGAAATATTGACATACAGAAGTATTGTCCTTTAGGGAAAATAATAATATTAATAGCATGTATTTGTTCATTCTGCTCTTACCACCTGGATTCTTAACCAATATTTATTTTCTTCCAAGACAAGGATTCTGAAAACAGGTCCTTTTTCTTTTCTCTCTACCTTTCTTAGGAAGTCTGCCTACTGGCATGTCCATAGTTTTTTCAGACTCACTCCCCACATTATGTTTTTCTTGGTTGGCATTCATGTTGTTTTGTACTCTAGTGCTGTAGCCACTGCATTATTTATAATTTTGATGTATATGTACTTCAGAGGAACAACAAGTTATTCAGGCTGATTATCATTCTACTCCAAGGCAGTATAAAACACTTGAAAGAAATGAGGCAAAAGGAAGTAAATACTGACGGAATAGGTAAATGACAACAAAAGAGGAATATATTAAATAGCAAATATTTTAAAAGTTGTACATAAAAGTGCTGAGTTAATAAACTGACTGCTTATTGTTATTAATGTTGCGAGAGTGTAATAGGCAAAGTAAATATCATGAAAATGAGATTTGAGAAAGACATCAGACTTTACCACTTAAAAAAAAAGTAAAAGTAAATTACAACCTTCTGCTCTTGGTAGAAGACAAGCACTCACTTTATCTCCTTATGTTTATATTAATGAGTACCTGAGCTTAGTGAAAACTTGAATAAAATTAGTTTCAAGAGCTCTTTAAGAGCTCTTAATCAAGTCATTCTTTTAGGAAGTATTTAGGAAGGCAGAAATGTTGCCCTTAAGCATATAGAACATCCAAACAAAAAAAGAAAAAAAAAAATCAGTCCAATTTGAAGGAAGTATGCCATTTTTCCATTTTTTTTCAGTATTTATATTTAAGGGACATGATTTTTACGTTGTGTCTTTGTATTAGTTATCATCCAGCAAAATGCAGAAGCTGCTCAAAATGGCTTCTCCAGGCATCCTGTTGAGGCATTGTAGTCCAGTATGTCAGAGCTCCGTAGGAGGTCAGGGCCTGCAGAAAGCAAAGTCTCAGCACAGTTCAAAGCACAGTCACTCAGAGATAACTGTAAGGAAATATCAATATATTTGAATTCATATTTTGTTTTGATATTTAAGCATGGCTCACAAGATTATTCCTCCGTGTGAGTTTAGGATTCTATGATACCTCTTTCCTGCTGAAAGAATTCTAAGTAGCTGCTCCCCAAAACCTTACTGTGTTTATAAGTATCAAAGTGCTGAAATGTCTGAGTGTTAAAATGCTAGCATAGGAAATAAGTTATTTTTTCCTAACTCTCTGGAACTTAGGAAACTGATTGCCATGTTTCCCAGTTAATGAAGTGCCATAATACAAAAAACACACATGATTCACATCACTAATGCGGAAGCCAGTTTGAGCTACATAATTAACAGATAGAAAGGAAGAAAGGAAGAAAGGAAGAAAGGAAGAAAGGAAGAAAGGAAGAAAGGAAGAAAGGAAGAAAGGAAGAAAGGAAGAAAGGAAGAAAGAAAGAAAGAAAGAAAGAAAGAAAGAAAGAAAGAAAGAAAGAAAGAAAGAAAGAAAGAAAGAAAGAAAGAAAGAAAGAAAGAAAGAAAGAAAGAAAGAAAGAAAGAAAGAAAGAAAGAAAGAAATGAAAAAAGCTGAACTCCTTCATCGCTGGCAAACTTGCATTCTAGTTCCTGAACTATGAATTGTTTCTGTGTTAATTTCAATGGCCGTTTAGTACAGAATCTGCAGAGAAGGATTAAGGCTCCTCTTCACTGCAAAAATATATAATGAGAGAAGGCAAGAGTATCAAGACAATATCATATAGAAATAAAAGGTCAGGCAAATCAAGTAATAATTAATAACAAATACTACTACTAATACTGGTGTTATCCAGCTCTGAGTTATCACAAAAGATGGTCAGTTGAGGAAGGACGGTTGGACCATTAAAAATATATATATTTCAACAGTGTTAGCAGATGTGACTGCAGTCTCGAAGTCTGATTTGAACTAAATTCTTCCCATGAGCTTTAGCTTTAGCACATTTGTTGTATGCATAGCAACCAGGCTCTTTACAGTTTTTCAGCGCATAACAATAATTTCCTGGAAAATCTGGGATTTTTCCATAGAAATTGAAGAGTGAATACTAAAAGAGCATCAGAGTCCAGTACATGATGCCATTTCATTTCATATAAGATTTGTGACATGCTCTTGAATTTAAGCACCTGAACTGTTGTTTAAATCCTGTAAGTCTCAAGTAGGCACCACAGCAGGCAGACTGTTCTCAAGGTTGGTGTTACTTCTTTTTAGTATCTCTCCCAGATTATATAGCTAAAACAGATAAGGATAAACACTTAAACAAAAACAAAAACAAACAAAACCTTTGACAAAAGCTATTATGAAAACTGAATACCTTTTTTTTTTTTTTTTTTTTTTTTCCCCCTAGAATTACTGTAGAAAAAATAATTACATTAGACAAATTCTATCTAATATTTGATATGGTATATGAACATGGATTTCACATTGTGATGCTATGAAAATCGAAATGGCCTAATGGTTCCTTTTTTAAGAGTACCAAATATCTGAATCATCATCTAAAACCATTTTTAAAACATTTTTCCTTTTGGAAATAAAACTATAAACAGCTACTTTTTATGAAAATTCTGTGAGACACTGTTCTATTTCCTCTCATATGAATTAAAATGTCTGTATTCAAATTTACTGCAGAAAACCAAAGGTTTTGTGCTTTAGATAATAGGATATTGGAATAAGTTTGGGTAGTGGGGAGGATTGTCTGCTTTTTTGATTTGTTGTTTGTTTGTTTGTTTAAGAAAATGCAATTACATTGACTCCATATTATAAACTCTAGTAAATGAGTGACAAAATATTTCATGTTATACAAATAAATTGACTTTCAGATGTGATAAAAACTTTGCCTCATCCTTTTTTCTTGCAAAAGCAGTGTTTGTACTGGTTTAACACCCAGTTTAATTCACTGTTTTGACACTTTTGCCCCAAGGTCTTGTTTTTCCTACCTGCTTCAGACTCATGTGAATGACTGAAGGCTCAATCATTCTTAAAGGATATATGCTGTGATCTACTGACCTTAGTTTTCCCTTTTCTCTTTACTGCCTTTGACTGAATCACTATGTTCTCCTCTTCCTGAGACAGAATTCTGTATGGTGTCTACCAAGAAATCAGTAGAAGAGAAGGCAAAACCCTATTACATAAAAAGGATTGATACTTCTACAGTATTTTATAGTTGCTAACATTCTTCTTTCTGTCCTCAGAGCTTTACTAAGCCTTGGCTAGCTCACAAAGGTGATAGGTCTCTTCTCTCTAGAAGCTCTTCTTTAATCTTAGGATACTATATGTTGCTCAAATTGTTCAGTTCTTCCCTGTCTTCTGTTCTGAAAGGCTGATTTCCAAAATAACCTTTCTCATGGTAAAATGATACCCTGGAGCCAAGGACAAATTGTACACTTGACGTGTACAAACATATCACTCCATGGTGATATATGAAAGAGTGTTCTGCAGTGAGGCAAATCCAGCCAAAAACCTCATGACTCCTTCTGAAAGTATATAAAACACACTGGTGGAGCAATGAAGAGCAGAAGTAGGACAGCTAAGCTGAACAGTAATCCAATGAGACAAGCATTTTGTCTCTATATTCTACATCTGTCCCCTCTCATGCAACAATACTTTTTAAAGCCAAATATCTGCCTATTTTTCTCCAACATTCTCTCTCATTCTTTGGTCTCTCTTTCTCCACTTTTCACTCTTTCTTCAGTGTTTCACACTTCCTTTGTTTTAACTCGTGCCTCAAGGTACCATCTATTTCCCTAACTTCTTTCATAGTATCCTTTAAGAGGCTTCTTCCCCTCTGCTACACTGCACTTATAGCCAGCTGATATCCAAACACACCAAATCTATACAAAACTTAACTTTCAGATTATTCAAGTTATCTTCAAATATCACTAATAAATAAAAGTGAAGTATTTGTTTGGTTAGATGTGATGGAGTTATGCCAAAACTGTTTGTGGATGCCTTGCAGGAAGGTTCAACTGAATGTCCTTCTCCATTCCCAAGTCAGTATTATTGCTGACACATTTTCTTTAGCAAATACTTCCAGGATAGTAAAGATGGGAATTCTACCTCAACCTACATAAACCATATGAGTATGAGCAGTCAATGGGAATTACAGTAACTGGCAATAAGAGGAATAAACCTCCCAGGAGGCAATGCTTGTTATCAAGTCAGTTGGTAATAAATAACATTAGCAATGTTGAAACAAATAGTTCTTGGATAATTTTAATTTCTTACATATCTTCTCAATATTAGTAACTAGATTTCAGTTTATGTGTCTTTCTACAATAATGGGCTGCATACTTTCCCAGTAGATTTTGCTCACATTTGCCTTGCAAGTACCTGGAATGCTCTCAAGCGCTGAAAGAAAGGACTGCTTGGTCACTCCTGAAGTTTTATCTACATCTTCCAGGTTCTCAAGATAAACAGGGAGAACCTCCATTACAGTGCAGCCATAAAAATGAGGGCATTGTTTCAGTGTATTATTATGTTTTGGGAAATCTTACAGCTAAGATAGACACCTAATAAACTGAGAAATAAAACTGCTTCATCAGATAACTGAATTTTAGTAAAAGACACTAAAATGTTACTTAAATATATCTTAGGAAAAAAAAATCTCATTAATCTTCTTCAAAAATCTAACATCTAGTTTTTGATGTAATTATAAAATAACTAGAACTAGTATTAATATAAAAAGAAAATTTCCACTGAGGTTAAGTTGTACTCTGTGTTCAGACTAAGGACAATGCACAGCAGAAGGAGGTACTTTCCTTTCAAAGACAGAGACTTCAGATGGTATGAAAGGAAGAGCCTTTCAATTAAAATAGCTTTTCTATAATGTCTATTGATATTCTTCTTCTCATCCTTCCTCTTGTATGAAATCTATTAACTAACATAAAGGTTGCAATACACATGGAAGGTATTATTTTTCTAAAAAACACAAACAAAAAAACCCCACAAACTCTTCAGAAATTGTCCTAGTTTTATAACACCCTTGAGGTTCACCTTTAAAACCTGACTGATTAGGTTACAGCTTAACTCTCTCCAGTAAAAAATGTGATGGGTCATAGTACAATGTATGGCAGAATCACAGAATTGCAGGGATTGGAAGGGACCTCAGGAGATCATCGAATCCAACATTCCTGCTAAAATAGATTACCTATAATATAGGTTGCATAGTTGGGTGTCCAGCTGGGTCTCAAGTATCACCAGAGAATGAGACTCCACAACCTCTCTGGGCAACCTTTCCCAGTGCTCCATTACCCTTAATGTACAGAAGTTCTTTCACATGTTAGTATGAAATTTTCTGTGTTCCAGTTTTAGGCCAGTGTTCCTTGTCATGTCACTACACACTACTGAGAAGAGCTTGGCCTCATCCATTTGCCTCTCACCTCCCCTTAGATATTTATAAATAATTATCAAATGCCCCTCTCAATCTTGTTTTCCCCAGACTGAACAGACCCAGGTTATTCAGCCTTTCAAAGAAGTCCAGCCCAAACAGTAATGTGCTTTACAATATTAATAGAAAATTTCTACAGAAAGATTTCATTCTTACCACTTTATTTTCTAATTGATGTTGCCAGTACATCAGACCACTTAATAATCAGCAAAATAACTAAAACATTTTTAGTCAAAAGTTATTTCAGTAGTCTAGTTTTAAGGTTGAAAAAGCAGATGAAATTCGGTGATTAAAACTGCAAGATAATGCCTTCTTTAAAAGAATAACTTCATTTTCTTTTATGGAATGACTTCACCTAATTCCTAAATGGACAATTAAAGAAACAGACCTGAATGTCCTTATGGCAAGCTCGAGGAAAACATCTGCTCTTCATGTAAGCAAGTGTCTCATGAAGTACTTCAAGGTTATTTTTAGGAAAGGACTACACTTTATTATCCTTATTTATTTATTTATTTATTTAATTTGCTACACTTCACTAAAGGAAAACAACAACAACAAATATATTCTTTTATTGTATACAAGCACAGTCAATATACTGAATTCAAGGCTGAATATTTCCACTCAAAATCTGTGCAGCTGCTTTTCATAAACTCTGAGAAGAAAGTCAGTATTGAGAAATCAGTTGTCTATAGGTGTCTCCTGATTACTGAACACTACTGCCACTTATAAACAATAGCAAGCAAGCTTTCACACTGCTGCAGAAATTTTAATATTATGAAATTATCTGTACAAACATAGTCAAAAATTACAAGAATTATGAGGGCTGCTAAGAAAGGAATAAATGCCTCCTATTGTTTAATATTATTAGTGGGTTCACTACCTCAGAGGCAGTTGTTGGTGGTATCTCAGTAGAGGTTGAACTTTCTCAACAATATTCAGTTACATTTTGTTGCTGTGTGACAGATGGCAGCAGAGAGGAGGTGTGACAAAGTGGTGTCTAACATGGAAGTGCATATGAAGCAGACACGTAGAACTGAATTCCTCCTTGTGAAAATAATGTCACCCTCTGACATTTGCTGATGCCTGCTGAACATTTATGGATGCCAAACAGTGAATGTTAGCACTGGTAGGCAATGGATTTGGCATTTCATCAGTGATATGAAAGTCATGCCATTTTCTGGATGGCCATGTAGATCTTTCATGTTCATCACTGATGAAAATGCAAAACTAATGGTGGTGACTGATGGAAAATAGTGTTTTGTCACAGAGAATTTGCTCTATCAAATAATGTTATTATGCTCTTTGTATTTGTTGTATTTTCCGTGTGTTTAAAAAGGAAGCATTACTTTCAAGGAGAACTAAGTATGATGCGGTAATAAAGTCTTTTTCTTAAATTCTTTCCAATAATTTTGAATGTTTTGTTTCTCTCTTGACATACATAAAATCTCACAATCACAGAATCACAGAGGTTAGAAGGGAACTCTGGAGGTCACACAGGAAAGTTTCCAAGTGAGTCTTGAATATATCCCAAGAAGGAGATTCTGCAGCTTCTATGGGCAGTCTGCTCCATTACTCTGTCACTCTCACAGTAAAGAAATTTTTCCTCATGTACATGTGGAAATACTGATTCCAGGCTTTTTTTTTCCCCCATTGCCAGTTTTTATATCTCTGCACATCACTGAAAAGAGTCCGACCCTAACCAGTTGATTGTCATCCTTTAGATATTTGTAAACAGTTATGAGATCCCCTCTCATACCTTTCTAGACTGAACTATTTCAGGTCTCTTGATAGATCCCTATAGAAAAGAAATTTGAAATTCACTATTAAAAATGGAGCCCTTTTCTGCATTAAGCATATATTCTGTAAATTTTGCACAACAGTAGAGTTAAATGCATAAAAGACAAATGCAGTTATTCCATTCAGTATCTCACTGCATTGTTTGTCACTACTAAAACTCTATGTGTGCTTGTGTGTGTAGGAGGGAGAGACTGATTTCATTCAGTGAAGCGCCTCAGCAAGTTTTCATTGTAATCACATTATTTCATATATGGCTTAGTTTAAAACTTTTAAAATTACCTTTATGACATAAGCTGTCCCACCTTTATTCTTATTTAGAGGTCTTATAGTAAGGGCTTTTATTACTGATGAACAATGCTATTGTAAGCAAAAATAAATGTCTTATTTGGATATGACCAACTTTATGTTTACAAAATGCAGAAAAATAAAATAAATAAAAGTGGTATTTGCTGCTCAGAATACTTTAAACTTAGCCAGAATTTGGTAGACATATTATAAGTAAAAAAGGGGATGCTGCCAAGTTAGCATTTTCTTAGAAGCTTTTGGGAAATTAGAGGACTATCAATGACATGCATCATCACTTTATATAAACTGTGGAATCCAATACAGCAAGTGTGCAGATTCCATAGACTTGAAAGTGAATGCAAAAATTTTGTAATTTCTCATGATTTCATGCAATAGCTTTTTCATTATTATGTCATTTTTGGTACTTCTGAAATTGAAAAGCTAATAAGTACGTAGACTAAAGCTGAAAATAGCTAAGGAAAGGAAAATTATTTAGGAGGGCAGAGGAGTAGGCCTGATGTATATGACTATGAAGTTCTATTTTCATGGCAAAGATATCATCACATCCTGCCACGCGTAGCCAAAATGCAGAACCTATGCAAACATATCAGAAAGCACATGGGCAAAATCAAAGCTCCCTTCCAAACATTCTCTTGTAGCAGCTGTTTAACCTGTTCCTGTCCTGGTGTCCATATCCTGCCTAATGGAAGAAAGTTTCATCTTTGTAATAGAGAACTGCATATTTAGTCTGATGAAACAACAGTAAACCCATCTTCTCATTAGTGGTTAAGTTAATGAATCAGAATATAAACTGAAAGTGCTAGAACACATTTTCTTTTCATTGCCTCCTCTACAGAGGCAGTAATCTGTGAGGGAAAAGGTAGGAGAGCTGGAGATAGATGTGTCACATCAGCGTAGCTGGAATCACTAGAGGATGTCTATCAAAGTCCAAAGCTTCCCATGTTAAAGGGGTGGCCAGCACTGATAAGGAGAAGGAAAAATAAATTAGATTTTATGCTCCTTATCAATGGTGGCAAAGAAAACACAGCGTTTTCTGGAATAACAAAAGTCTCTTTAGGGGTTGTAAAATTATAACATGTTACTTTTCCAAAGATACTTCACATGTAAAACATTATGAGTATTCAAGTACTGTGTATTTTGACACTATGCCTAAAATGGAAAACAGATACTTATCTGTGTGCACAGCATTTCAGTAACACAAGACTGATAACACTCATCCTCTAATTTTCCTACTATTAATACAATAACGAAGCTACAAATTACAAAAATTTCCATGTATTCCATAAACATTTTTTTTTCTATTAGCTTTTTTGTATCTCAAGTTATTATTTCTAAGGTTCTTTTCTACTCACTGAAAGAAAAAAAAAAAAATCTTCTTTTATTCTCTGCAGAGAATTATTGAGGCTGCCATGAAAAATAATAGAAACCTCAGATGAAATTGTAGCCAAGTGGAGGAAAAAAAAATAAAAAAAATGGTTCTTAACTTTTGGAAAACATGTGTTTCACTTGATATTAGCAGATAATAAAAAAAAATTATGCATCTTCTTTTTGAAAATAGTAAATCTTCTTTGAATGTTACCACTTTGATACAAAACAGGTATAGAGCATTTTGTCAAAATTATTCCAGTTAGAATATTTATCAATGCTACCAGGACATCACAATTATTTTTAAACTACCCTTTTTCAAAAGATTGAGAGGATATTACTGGCTATAATATGAAAAGCACTGGAATCAGCAACCAGTTAAAATACAGTAAAATGATTAAGGAACACAGATGTGATTTGAAAAAGGGACAGAGATTCAGAACACAAGAAATAATTCGATGAATCAAGAATAATACATTAGCTCAAGCATCAGAATTGAGTCATTTACCTTCGAAAAATGAAAAATGTTTTTAGAAGCATTAGCTAATGAAAATAAACTTTTTTTGCTAGTAATAGGCATACCAATTTCTCTAACAAGTATTGTTTATTTCTTTAGTTTGGAAAACAAAATGATTCTTATATTCTGTTTATATGTCATGGAGAAGTTCTGTATTCATTTCAGAAGTATCAAATTTTTTTTTTTTTTGTCAATCAAAAGTAAATGAAATTGTACAAATTTTGTAAATGTATTAGAACATAAATGATAAACTAAATGTGAATGGGGAGAAGTGTGCAGAGAAATAATTAAATTTGATTCTTTTTTTTTCCTGGAAATTTTCAATTTAGCATTAGAGATAAAATCCTTCTTGAGAGCCTCATCTTTCAGTCAACATAAAAAGATCAAAAGTACATCAGTGCTGTTTCCAAACCAGCACAATTTGTATAATTCAATCATTACTGCAGGCATTCTAATGTAAGGACATCTCCCTTGCTTTCTGAACAGTTAGAAGATGGGTTATAGATGCCAGAAATTCAGTTTTTCGAAGAGCCATTGTTTTCAATATTAGTGCATTCAATGGGATAGGAACATATAGAGTAACGTTGCAACAAGATACTTCAGTAATCTGTTTTTTTCTTTGTTCTATCCAAAACAGGCCACTCTTTAAGATGGGAGTTAATACAAACGTAAAAATGTCTATGAAACAAAATCAAAACAAACCAAAATCCTTTATCTCAGAATATTCAAATGACTGTTCCTGTAGAAGATCATAAAAGGGCAATATTATAAGCAGAGTTGAGGCAGTCAGTTTTGAGAATAGCAACTGGTTGCATTTTTGAGAAATATTCTTTGTCACAGTGTTGAATTAAATTTGTCTAAGTATTCTGACAATCATGCTTAGAAAGGGGATAAAAGGTTTCTGATTAGAATGAGTGATATTTTTTTTTAACGTAATAATCTTCTTTTCTCTTTAGCTTGATGCCAAATACAACTGAAATATTCAAAACGCATTTTCATTATTGACATTTATGATTAAATACAAACATTTTCCATTTTAATGCATACAGCTAAAATGCTATATATAACCATTCAAAAGTCGTAAGTTTAGGTTATTGATTTATTTGTGATTTCTGAATTTATTTAGTTTGAGATTATTTACAGCCCTTAGCCTGTAATTTTTTGTAGTATTTTTTTTTCTATTTAAATATTGCTTAAAGAAAGCCATTTCAGTTTAATTTCTATTGACACTGAATTAATTATGTCCTCTTAATAGAATGCATAATGCAGATTCTTCATAAACTCAGCTTTCCTTAATGGCTTATGGTCACAGCATTTCTTTTGTTCTTTTACAGGACATTATTATTTTATTTATTTTATAGACACAGTTGCATATTTCTCAGCTGGCAAGTATGGTTTGTGTCTAATTCCTTTCTGATCAAAAACACTATTTGTGGTATTCCACAGAAAATTTTAGAAGTTTCTGACAACATGAAAATAACATTTAGCCAGTGTTACAGAAGATGTCTTGTTTCATACATAAAGTTGTATATTCTCTCTTAGCCACGTCAGTGCAGTAGCCCATGTTCATTACTTAGCTATTTACATCATTTCCTTCCTGGTTTCCATGTGCTGAGTTCCAAATTTATAAGATTATCTTTTTCTTTTTTAATGCTTCTCTCAATTGTTCTCTCACTTCTGAGATTAGATAATATTAAGTCTGTATCACTTATTATGGAGGTACTTAGGCACTGAAACGTCTTGACCTTAGAAGTTACGGATGCCCCATCCCTAGAAGTATCCAAGGCCAACAAGGATGCGGCTTTGACTAACCTGATCTAGTGGAAAGTGTCCCTGCTCAAAGCAGAAGAATTTGAATGTGACGATTTTTAAATGTGTCTTCCAATTAAACTAATTCTATGATTTCATTTAGTAAAAATTATTTCTGGCAAAGTGTGACTGAACTTTTGACTATCATTTACAAATGCTAAAGCATAAATAGTTCCTGAGAATTTCTACTGTGTTTTAAAAGTGTTACAGATCCCTTAGACTTATAGTAGTTTGTGTATCTTAGATCTGTCTAGATCCTGTTTAAGACATCTGAAAACCTGGGCAAATGACATTTTTGTATCCCTGAGACAGAAAAATAACTTATTTTCAATTATCTCTGACTTAGCTCCATCTTTCATTAGCCAAAACTTAGCTTTCATTGCATAATTCAAATTTCTAGCTACTTGCATCAGAGAAAGAAGGCTTTGGATTAGACATTAACAAATACAAAAGATATTGTTATAAAAGATGTTGGACAAATCAGAGGGGACTCTGAATAATTCTATAATCAGTTCAGTATCACAATATTAGATAAATAAATCTTGTCCCGGAAATCTATTCTTTATGGAATTTTCCAGTGATGAAAACATAAGATAGCATGAGTCCACAGTGAATAGTGAACTTGAACTATGATACATACTATTTGGATTTACTCTGGTAAGGAATTGGCTGGCTCAGAATGCTGTCAGTCATTTTTATTTTCAATTTGAGATGAAAAGATAAGCACAGAGCTTTCACCTTTGAATTTAAAATAAGACAAAGACACATAGAGTAACTGATATACCTCCTCGCCTTCTGCAAGGCAGACTTTGACTGAAATAATAAAATAAGATATCACAAAATATTATTTTTGAGGATGAATGAAGTAAAGGTAAAAACACAGATAACAAAGCATAATGAAGTCACTGACAACACATAACAAGAAAAGATTTCAACCATTCTTTTGGATGCAGGCTTCATTGCTTGTAAATAACTCTCAGATTCTCCCACAAAGTTAGAAGTGCTGATTTGGACACATTTGGAAACATCAGTGTTTCAGCTTTTATGACTGCAGCAATTGATCTGCAGGGAAACTGAAAAACCGCAAATGTTTTTAATGGAATAATTGTGTAATGTGTCTTCCTACCAAAACAGAAAATGTGGGATTAGAAATAGAGCATTCTGAGATAAGCTAGAGAAAACTTACAATTTAGACATACTACAATTAATAATACAACAAGAAATCCAGGTCACTAATACAGTCTTAACTATGGCATTTCTCCCATTTTCTCAAATTGCATAGGTTAATCTGAGATGAAATGGAAGTTTACAAAATAATATGGTCAGAAAAGAAATTATGTTCTACTGAAATTAACATATTATTTCTCAGTGGCAACTGAAAAAATATATTTAAAATTAAAATAATAAATTTAACTTTGATATTTGACCAAATTTATTCCTTAAATTCTAGTCTTAAATGAAAAATTGCAATCAAAGAAAATAGGTCTAAAATATTTACTGTGAAACAGTTAGGAATACTTGTAGAAACTTCTCAGTATTACTATTTATAATCTATATCTTTTAAAACAGTAAGAAGATGGCAAATATTCTCAAATATTTAAAATAAAACCCCCAAAGCCTTAGATCAATGTCCTTTAAGATGGTAAAAAAGACATTTTTAATAAAAAGAATGGAAATAAGATTGTTCAGGAGATCTGCTGAAATCAAGATAAAGTACACTGATACTCTGAAGTACAGATTAAAGGCAAAAAAGTATATACAGGTAAAATAAAGCCAGAACAGTATGATTCATTGAATGCAAGGTTCACATTAGTAAAATGAATAATAATAATAATAATAATAATAATAATAATAATAAATAAATAAAAATAAAAAAAATACTCAAATATGAGACTTCAGTTACTTAGTTGACAAAATGCATATGTATCCATTTCAAAACAGACTTCATTAACTTCTGTCTGTTTGAAAATCATACTACGGTATTATGTGTATAAAACATCAAAGTATGACCAAAGACTACCAGGTGATAAACATTACAGTTATTTCAGAAATATCAAGCTTTCCTCCCATATAAACCAGAAAATAAATATTAACTTAGTCTGCAGTAAAACATAAGCTTAACATATTTGTCAATATAAACTTCAAAATATATACTATATCTTACTGATCCAGGGAAAAATTAAACTCCAGGAAGTACTATTTTGGAGTTGTCTCACAGTAGGAACAGGAAGATATTTTTAGTTGTGTAACACTTTTTTTTTTTTTTTTTTTTTCCCTCCCTTTTACTCTAGTAGTGCACAATGTAAATATAACCCATACATTAATACACATCTGAGGGTGAGAACTGAAAAACATATCTGAATATTTTCCATGGAAAATATCAAGATGTTCTTTGTGTGCACATGTGCAGTGTGTTTGTGACCAACAAGGAAGTTTGTACACCAGGGAAAACAAACAAACTAATAAACAAACAAACAAAACAAAAACACAGTATATTCTAAAGGTAGTCCTAGTGCTAACAATTCCAGTTAAATTCAGAAAGTACAAGATGTGCCTTTGTATTAAGACTACTCTTTATTTTTAGGTGTGATATTAACATGTAGCCTTTTTTTTCCATGTATTTTTGATGTGGTTTCATTAAAAAATTTAAGATTGTGGTAGTTCTGAAGTAAGGTATCCCAGGTCCATTCAGCATGAAAAACACGTTTCTTGTCATTAACATCAAGTATTCTGAACAGACAACTTGTGGTCTTGTAATAAAATAAAAATGTTTTGAACAAAAATGAATAAAGCAACTTACACAAAACATACAGTAAAGATAAATAAAATAAAATAAAAATCCTACTCTAGTAGCAAGGACTTAAAGAAAAACCATTGTATTTACGTGCCACAACTCAATTTTCTATTCTACAGAAGAAGAAGACTCTACTGGGAAATTAAAGTTATTAATTGTCATAAAACTCATCAAGGTACTTAAAGTAGTTGAAAGGAGACCTTATGTTAGTTCAACAGAGGCTCTCTTTAGTTAACTTAGTTTCATAATGTGAAGTCTCCATACAGAGCAAATGTATTTGCCTTAGGAATCATGCCAAGTCTATCTGGTTTCTGCACTATTCCAAGACCACACTATTACAGCCATTCTGTATCGATTGGCATAGACCGTTTCTCATCTTTAAGTAGGTTCATTTTCATTCTTGGTACATTAGGTACTGTTTCAACCTCAATAGGAATTGCTGTTTAATAAGATAAATAATCATAAGAAGTAATTACCCAACATTTAAGTAGATTTGTAGCTGTAGCTGTGAAGCAAAGAGAGTATCATGAGTATTACTTATATATTCTTGTTCCTTTGTCTTCTGTTTCAGAGGATAAATAGTTTCAATTTGCCTATACCTGGACAGAGATGGGAAACTGAATTTTTTCTCACAGTTTTACATTAAGCCTTTAAATAAGTTATTTATCCTCAAAGAAGCCATTCAGAATTACTTGCTCCCCACATAGCCTTTATTATTTATTTACAGCACGTTATGATCTACAGATTCTATTCAAAGTGTGATCAAGCAAAGTGGATTTCTAGACCATGCAACCCTTTCTCATTACAAAATCAGCTGCAACAACACCTTTTTTGGCAAGTATTTCTCTATGCTAATCTGTTGCTAATCACTGTCTGCAGTTAATAGAAACATTGGAACTTCATACAGTCTGCTCAGTCCACCATTTGAAACATACTTATTGACAAATAATGAATCACTTCACTTTGTCTCCATTTAGCTACATGAAAATTGAAGCTGTTCAGTGATCTAATTTGTGCCAGAATTAAGTTCTTATTTATTTATTTATTTACTTATTTATTTATGGATTTGTTTTGTTTTGTTTATTTTTTCAGAATGAAATCCCATTTTGGAGTATGAAGGTAATGATAATGCTTAATGATCAATTCTCACTGTGGAAAAGAGCGAGCGGTGGCGTCTCGTAAGAGATTAAAATACCCAGCACGTTGAAAAAGCAATTAGAAAAATTCATAGACATCTCTAGAAACAGGTATTAATATGTGAGTTTAGCCTTAACACTTCTAAAAATGATGATGGATCCTGGGGGATAACAACACTGATAGTGATAGTATGAGTCATTGGTCTAAAAAAACCAGCTAAACCTCTTTTACATTTTCAGCACATAATTACATAGATACTTAAAAAACAAAACAAACAAACAAACAAAACCTAACAGTATACAACATTGTCCATATCACTGCTCAAGAGTTAATTCTTGGCTTAAGATAGATCAGTGGCAGTGTGTTCTCCATTACTCATAAGTATACAGGGAAAACAGAGGCTAACAGAAACAGGGTAAAGAATGGAACTAAGATAATCATAAAGATATTGTGTAAACCCACAATTTTCCCCTACACAAGATGCATTTTGAAACTGTAGTTTCTTTAGCAGAAAATACTTATAGTGGATATGGAAATGGTTCAAAGCAAATGAGCAAAGATGGTATCTTTATTTTCAGGGAGAAAAAATTATATATATATAACCAGTCCCATTTTTCTCCAAGCATGTACTTCTGAAAATGTTAGCAACAAAGTACAGAAGAATATTTCCATTACACAGCATGCCTAGTCATGAACAACTGCTACAAATCTAAACTAGTGAAGTATTTGTTGTTTAGATAAATTAAAATAATTGATTGGGTTAATAGATTTTGCTAAATATTGGATTCAGAATTTTGAGTTTTATTTTAAGAATATTTAAAAGAAGTTCTACTGATTCCAAGAAGAAATAAACCTTCTATTACACACACATGAAAGTCTAAGACCTCCCGCTGGGAAAAACAAAACAAACAAACAAAAAAACAAGAACACTCTAACTTAAAATTATAGTAGTTTCATTTATGTTTCTTCAAACTATTTTGATATTACTCATAGTAATAATATTTGCAGTAACATTGTCATGACAATCAAAGACAAGTCCAAAGCTAAAGATCCATCTTTCTGAAAACCTGTGCATGAGACTTGCCTGAGAGACAGTTGTCATCTGTGCAAGCTATACTAAGTGGGAGGTAATAAAGACTGACAGAGCAAATTGTCTAAGGTTTTGGATGAGCCTGAAAAGGTCTTCAGTCAAGGTTTTCATAAAATGATTCACTGCTGGATTCCCTAAGCAGATCAGCTACTGCTCCTAGCTTTACCATTTGCAATATGGAATTAACTGTCTTTTTAATATGTTGCTGGCCATTAGATTGTGATTTAACATACCAGAGGAAACATATGCACAGGAATACAAAGGCTCTTAGGGAAGAATTCAGAAGTTACATCAGCACAGGGGGAATGAAAATGAAACAAACAATTGGGTATTTAGCATTCCCCCAGAAAACTTGCTGTATGTTGAATTTCAGATTAATAGAAAATTTTATTCTCTGTGTTACTATAGAAATTATTCAGATTTCACTTATTCCCATCAGGTTCCTTGTAAACTCTGCTTCAGCTGCATGTGAGGTTAACATACATCAACTCCTTGAAGCTCTGTATCATTCATTGGGAAGCTGAAGAGTTTGTGGTTTCTAAGAATACCTCCCAAACCAACTAGATTAAACAATCATCTTTTAAGGAGCTAAAGATGATCTCATTTGTAGGTCAGTTCAAGTGGGTTTTGCAAGAGCTAGTTCAAGTCTTTTTTCCCAAATGTTAATTGAGGAAATGCAATAAGTTTTTTGTTTGTTTTTGTTTGTTTGTTTGTTTTTGTTTTTTTCTTTCACACTTTACTATCATTTATCAAACACACTATCTGTCTGATAGGAGACAGAAAAGAAACTTAAGATTGGAAGTTTGACAAAGTAACATATTTTACTCTGAACAGAATGCTTTTCTCAGACTAGTATTTGCTTCAAGTACCATTCTCAACACACCTACACCTTCCCAGTCAGTGGAAGAATTACTAACCTAACCATGAGCCTATGATCTTTCAGCATCTTATTCTTGAAATGAAAAATATTTACAACGAGAAGTTTTACTTAGTTCTGTCCAGATATAGTAGTTAATCGAGAAAGACAATGAGATTCTTCTTTCTGTTTAACAGAACTAAACTGGTCTTTAAACATATCATTCCATTATCCCTTTTATAATCAATTAAAAAATACACATTTCAAAATGTTTCCTAGTATGCATTCTAGTAAATGTATTATTTTATGCAAATATATTATGAATTGCTTCACTTTTTATTGAGTTATTTTTAGCATATCTATGTTCTCCACTGTTACCACTCAATTTTATCATGTAATTAATCATTTTGTAAAAATAAAATAAAATAAAACAAAGGAACATATCTCATTTTGTTATTGAAGATAAATATTTGAATATGGTGGAAATTAATAAAATGTTCAGAGATTATACTGAGATAACAGCAAACATCATGATTATGTTGTATGTTGAAAAAAAAAAAAAAGGGGGGGGAAATACTGATCTACAAATGTGTGCATTGAGCATATTTTGCGTTCAAAAAAGACACCCGGCTTGCTGGCACGGAGCCGGGCCATGGAATGTCAGTGCTCAGTGGGCCACTTTTGGTAAGCAGAACTGGCACTGTGGGATGAACAGAGTTCAAAGACAATAGCAAGTTTCTGCTTGATCAAAATCTATTAAATATTTTTCTAAATTGCCTGGAGTCAATGTGATGCCCACCTACAAGAAAGGTAGGTAGAAATGGCTTGGAAATTATGAGCCTGTCAGTCTGTTCTTGGTGCAAGGAAGGTTATGGAGCAGATAATCTTCAGTGCTATTGCTTAGCAAATATAGAACAACCAGATGATCAGACCCAGTCTGCATGGGTTTATGAAGGGCAAACATGATCTTCTTTGATAAGCTGACATTTAGTGCATGAGGAAAAGGCTGTAGTTTTTGTTCACTTCACCTTTAGCAAAGTATTTAAAATTTGTCACCCACAGCCTCTGCCTTGAGAAATTATTTGCTCATATCTTGGATGGAAATACTTTCCTCTGAATAAAAAAAAAGCTGACCTTATGAGCAAAAAAAAGTTGTTTTCAATGGAGTTAAAGATAGACAATGGCCAGTCACTAGTGGTGTTTCCCATGGCTTAGCTTTGGGGCCAGGTTTGTTTAACATTTTTATCAACAATAATGATGAGGGAATTGAATGCACCCTCAATGAATTTGCAGAAGACACCTTGTTAGGTGTCTCATTAGGCATTACTGATCTTGTTAATGGTAGAAGGGCTGTGCAACTGGATCTGGATAGGTTGGATCAGTGGGCTACATCTAATTTTATGACATTCAACAAGGCTAAATTTCAGGTGGTTCATCTGGGTCATAACAATGTCATATAGCAATACAGGCTTGGGGAAAGGAGCAGGAAATTTTCATAGTAGAAAATGACCAGAGGTGCTGGCAGACAGCTGACTGAACATAAGCTAGAAGTGTGCTCATAGGGCGGTGAAAGCCAGTGGTATCCTAGCTTGCATCAGAAATACTGTGGCCAGCAGGACTAGGGAAGTGATTGGTGATTGTTCCCAAATCATGTCTACCAAAGGACTACAGAGATGATTAAGGGCCTGAAATATCTCTCCTGTGAAGAAAGGCTGAGAGAACTGGGCCGGTTTTGCTTGGAGGAGGATGAGAAAGGATCTTGTTAACGTGACAGATATGTCAAGGGAAGGTATGAACAGGATGGGCTGTTCTCTATGGTGCTTGGCAACAGGACAGGAGGCAACAGAAGAAACACCTGCACATAAGAAAAAACTTCTTCACTGTGTGGGTGATAAAACATTGGAACAGGCTACCCAGAAAGGCCGTGGAGTCTCCTTCTCTGGAGACATTCTAAACCTGCCTGGATGTGATCCTGGGAAATGTGCTCAGGTGACCCTTCTTGAAGAAGAGGAATTAGACTAGATGACTGCAAATGATCCCTTCCATTCATTCTGTGATTCTGTGAGTTGCTGCTACATGTTTGCAGAAGAGTAACAAAGCCAGAAAAGGAACTGCATAACAAGACATATTTTTCTTGAGGGTGTTAGTATTCTTTAGTCTTGAGGTCTCCCCCCAGTCGTTTTGCCATCACTCAGTAATTGAAAGGAGATTGTAACAGTGAGGATGATGGTATCTCTTCTCAGGTGACAAGTGATAGAAAATGAGGAAATGTCCTCAATCTGCATCAGGGGAGGTTTAGATTAGACAATAGAAATACTCTTTTTTCACATAAAGGGTCTTTAAGCAATGGAACGGGCTGCTCAGGGTGTGAAGGAGTCAACATTCCTGGAGGTATTTAAGAGGTATGTGGATGTGGTGCTTAGACATGGCATAGTGTCTGGCTTAATAGTGATATTTGGACATAATGAAGTTAAAGGTCTTTTCCAGCTTAAGTGATTTATTTATTTATTTATTAACTCTAAATTTCTACAATTTGCAAATGAAATTCTTTTCCATTTACCTTGCTTTTATGTTTTTGAGAATTTATGACTATCAGCTGTAGCTAACCATATTATCATTATAGTACAAAATCAGGACTAAGAATAAGATGTCTAGTATTAACCTTTTTACATTATAAAAGGTTAGTACTGCTCAATTGCTCCTAGTATTGTCCTGTGATTTAATGTACTTTCTGTCTGTGCTTGGGAGAATGGATAGCAGCATTTTCTGCCAGTCAAGTGATTCACCTCAGCCCATGAAGGATTAAGAGACAAAGACATTTCATGACTTATTTTTTCAGTTTCTTTCCAGAATAAATGCTGACATCACAATTTTCACACACCCATTCTCATAATCAATGCAGCATTTTCATTGGTTAAGAGAAGTACAACTCTACACATACAATTTCTGGTATAAGTGCTTAATAAACAGAAAGAAAAGGAAAAAGTTGGAGAATAATTTATTGTCATATCATCAGTGACCTAAGGTAACTAAGTCAAGGTCTTCTGAAAAACAGGATGTCTTCTGCTTATTATTACAGCAGAACTCCCTCAGAAATTTGGGCATGAACAGTGACTCAGTTGTCCTGAACATTATTCAGACATTCACACTCCTGATCCAAAGAGCTCACATTCTAATTTCAAGCAATAAAATTTAACAACAAGAGATTAATCGTGACACATAAATTAAGCTCAAGCAGCTACTGAAGACAAGGTTAAATAAATAAATAAAGCAGTGAAGCATAGAATAATTTCTTTCTCGTGAAGTTAGTAAAGTTTGCTCCCATCTCATTGAAGCACCCATCAATACAGATTTATTTTTTTTTCTCTTTATTTTTCTAATATTTGTGTTTTTCACCAAAGACAGACCAAAGAACAGACTGCTGTGGTCTTATAATAGCAGTTCGTCTGCTTGAATAAAAAGTGACTCACACTAACTGCCTTGAAAGAGCATCAAGAAAACTCTTACAGCAGCCAACTTTGCATCCTGTACATTCAGCCACAGTCAGTGTTTATCAGCAACAATTTCCTTCCAGTTACATGCAGAGCTTTGGTGGACCTACCTCATTTCCACACCATTAACTTCCAAGCATTTTTTTTTCTTTCCACTGTCACTCACCATGATCTCTTTTGTGTCTTTCTGTCAAATCCAATATCTTCTCCAGCAGATTCACTCTGTCTCAGAAAAAGCCCAAACCTTTCTTCATTTAATGAGCTGCTCGCATTCACATCTATTTTTTCTGAGTAGCTTGGGTAGTATGTAGGGAATTACTCCTCCTAGGAGAGCTCATCATCATTATCCTGTATTCACCCCAAAAGTATCCAGCATCCTGTGATTCCAAGTGTGGTAGATAGGGCCAGTTTAACTGAGTTTCTCAGCTCTGTCCCTTAAAGAAGCAAGTCACAGTGCTTCACTTGCCAAGGCAGCAGTGTTATTCTGCCAAACATCAAGCACTTCCTGGTTGGCAGTGCTCTGAAGCACAGGGATTTATCTCATGGAGATGGGATTAACAAATGGAAATATGTATTTTAGTTTCATACAGAAGGATTATCAGTAAACCAGTGCATTTCTTTTAGCTCTATTTTCAGATGAGTACAGCTTTAGTTAACCTTTTCAAGTGTACAAATCAAGTGTACAAATTCCAACATGCTGAAAATGTTAGATGGCAAATTCAGACAACAAATTTTAAGGAAGCTGTTTTGTAAGAATAATAGAAATATCTCAGTCAATTTTTTCTATCAAAGGAGAACAAATTGTGTTGTAGAATCACTGCAAATAGCAGAGAAGCTTCATGCATCAAGTATCTGCATGTTGGGGGATAATAAAGTTTATTTAAAATATGTCAACAACAAAAGGAGGGCCAGAGAGAACACTGGTTCATTGCTTTGTGAGAATGATTACTTTACAAATAGGGACATAGACAAAGTGAAGATATTTCATGCTTCCTTTGCTTCTTTCTTCAGTACCGATGATGAGACCCCAGGTGTCTTGAGCTGCAGGACCATGACTATGACAACAATCAATGACCAGTCAGCCCTGAATTTTGTACAGGACTTGCTGCTTCCTCTACTTGTATTATAAGTCCATGGGGCTCAATGGGTATTCAGAGAGAAGGCTAATATTATTGTGATACCTCTCTCAATTATTTTTCAGTCGTCATGAGAATCTAGAGAGGTTCCAGTTGATAGGAAGCTGGCAAAACTTGTTCCAGTTTTCAAGAATGGGAAAAAGAAGACCCCAGTAATTTACGCTGAAAGTTATTGTAAAACTCCTGAATGATAATATGGCCACTGGTTATAGACAACACAGGTTAATGAGCGTGAAGTCCTGTTTAACTAACTTAGTTTCTTTTTATGGCAAGTTTACTGAACTAGCTGACGAAGGGAAGCCAATTGGGATTATCTTATTTGGATTTCAGTCAAACTTTCAATACTGATTCTCACAATATTCTTCTGGGCAAAATGTCCAGCATACACCTAAATAAAAACATAATGCAACAGATGAGCAATTAGGTGATCGGTGTTTAAATAAATTAAAATAGTGTTATAGCAAATGGGGTTGCATCATCCTAGTGGCTGGTCACTAGTGTGATTTCCCAGGGCACCACTGTAGGACCACTTCTGTTTAATGTGAACATAAAGGACTTGGATTTAGGACTGAGGAAGCTTGCATACTAAACTGGGAGGAGCTGTTGACTCCATGGAGAGAGAAGCATTGCAGAGAGATCTAGAAAAATTAGGGAGCTGGACAATCACCACCAACATGAAGCTGAGTAAGATAAATGTTGGATTCTGCATCTGAGGAGGAGTAACCCTGGCTGTATATATGTACTGGGGGATGGAACACTACAGAACAGCCCCACTGAAAGGGATTTGGG
The DNA here is from genome assembly GCF_054131305.1 of Coturnix japonica. Taxonomy (NCBI): domain Eukaryota; kingdom Metazoa; phylum Chordata; class Aves; order Galliformes; family Phasianidae; genus Coturnix; species Coturnix japonica. The sequence goes on from NC_140663.1 coordinate 167,206,582, forward strand.
GATCTTTGCTGACAGCAAGTCGAACATGAGTTAGAAATGTGACCAGGCATCCAGACAAATCAACTATATCCTGGGGTGCATAAAGCATTACAGTGCCAGGCAGGAAAAGGGAAGGATTGTTTCACTGTACGCTGTTTCACGGCCACATTGTGCGGCCTCACCTGAAACACTGTGTGCAGTTTTGGGTGTCACAATACAAAAAGAACATAAACCTATTAGAGAATGAGGGTCCAAAGGGGGGCTACAGAGCTGGTGAAGGGTCTGGAGGGGAATATGTATAAGGAGCAGCTGTGTTCCCTTATTCTATTGAGCTCAGAGAAAAGGAGGCTGATGGGAGACCTTATTGCGGCTCTTCACAATGGGGAGCGGGAGGGGCAGCACTGATCTCTGGTGTCCATCAACAGAAGCCAAGGGAATGGCATGAAACTTCAACAGGATAAGTTCAGGTTGTATATCAAATAAGTGCTCTTCACTGTGAGGGTGACTGGGCCCTCTAACAGGCTCCCCATGGAAGTGCTGATGGTATTGAGTATGCCAAAGTTCAAGAAGCATCTAGACAACACTCAGACATGCAGTCAGATTTTTGGGTGGTCCTCTGTGAAGCCAGGAGTTGGACTTGATGATCCTTATGGGTTCCTTCCAATTCAGGATATTCTATGATTCTATAACTTATATATATTCATTCCTTACACTGCTTGAAATATTATATGCTTTCATTATCAAGGTATCTGCTTTATATAAGAACATTTTTAACAGTTAAAGGAAGAATTACTACCCAAGTTTTTGCTTCGTATCTCTCCCAACAGCAGATTCTGATAGTAAACAATGTTTTAAAAGTCACTGAAAATACTAAATCCTCTGCTGATGTTAAGTTGGAGACAGTTCAAGAACACTGCTTTTGCCATCTGAAGCTTTATTTCCAAACAGACATGAAAATTCATCATGAGGTCTCATACTGAAGTAACTTAAGAAAAAATTCCCTATGCTCTTTCAATATTTACCATATTCCCATCCTCATCACAAACTACTAGGTTTTATTTGCAATTTAAAATGTAATGTAATATGCTTAGGAACTAAACAAATCACTCTCTGAGGTTGAACAGTGGAAGTAAATTTACTAGCCCAAGCATGGGTTATGCAAGATGCATGATGGTTGAAATATCTAGAGACATGCTTTCTGAAGAATGGGTAAGAATGGATGGCATCTACTTCTTGCAAGACACACGTTCTCTTGAATACTGGAGAAGTAACAGCACAGCCAGAATTTGCATTTCCCTCTAAAACAGACAAAAATAAAAACATCCTGCTTTAAAGAATGGGAATTTAACATTTGTATATCATTACTACCTTTAAAAAACTATAAGCAAAGCCTATCCTTTTAAATGCACAAAGCTTATTTAGTATCTAATGCAACAATTTCTTCTCCATAGTCAAACAATATCAATCACACTGCTGCTTTTTCCCCACTGACAAAATTAATCATGCACATATGTACAAAGAAATAATTTCTTGTTACATATGGAAATTGTAAATATTAGTATCTATGATGAAAAATACCAAACTATTCTGAAGTACCAAAGTTCACCACTGTCTGCTCATAATTTGTAAAACAGAAGCAAAATATTCTTCTTAAATGCAACTTGGAAGTAGAATGCTGAAACTGACTAATAGCCTAGGTAATTGTTTCCTACAATGCAGACAATGACAAATGGATAGTCTGACAGGAAAGATGTATACCACAATAATAACTGCCATTCTGAGATGTATCGTTGTCAAATAACTAACCAGGTAAAAGCAATTTCCAATATTGAGAAACACTGGGATCTAAAGACCTAGGTAAAAAAAAATAAATAAAAAAAAAAAATCCAAGCTACTAAATTATTAAATCCATTGGAGAAAACTATTAACAGATAAACAACAACAGAGTTCCAAACAGATGCAAATATTCATAATGGCACTATTTTGAAAGCCTTTATTTAGAAAAATATCTGTTTAAAGACTAATACTATAACACTCTTCTTTTGGAAGAAACAACAAAAAAATAGATATAGCCCTTATCATATTTAACAACTACCTAATTTCATGCAATCATATTATTTGAGATATCAGTAGTAACAGAGAAGCTGTAAAATATATACAAATTCTCTTTACTGATTCTCCCTTCCACAGTTTATGTTCTGGTCTCTACCTCCTTTTCTATCCCCAACTCTTTTCACTCCAGCAATAGTTTCTGGCTCTCACAGACATGATTGCACTCATGACCTCAATCAAAAGGCAATTATCCAGCAAAGATGGAAAGTAATTATTCCCATCAAGGAGAGATCGAGTGCACCTGAATAGACAGCTGCAGTTCTTCCAGGGAGTACAATATTACTATAGAAATTACCTCCGTTAATTTGTGATACATGTCAAATTTATGATAAAAAGTTGATTTATTTGCAGGACAGCTGCTTTTTCTGTTTGTTGTGGTTTAACCTGGCAGGTGGCTGAGAACCACACAGTTGTTTGCTCACTCCCTCTATTCCCAGAGGGATGGGGGAAAGAATTGAAAAAACAAAGCAAAACACAAAAAACACACACAAAACCCCCAAACAAACAAATAAAGTAACAACTAGAACTCCCGGGTTGAAATGAGACTACTTACTGATCATAATTATGACAAATGTATATATACAAATGTATATAAGAAGTGATGCCTAAGCAATTGCTCACCACCCCCCTACTACTACTACTACTACTAGCCCAGCTAGCCCCCCCAGCAACAGAAGAGAGTGAAATTAATTTCCATCCCCTTGATGTCATATGGTACGGAATATCCCTTTAAATCAGTTTAAATCAGCTGCCATAGTTCTGTTCCCTCCCAGATCCTTGAGCCCTAAGAGTGGCCTTCGCTTCATACAACTTAGCAGCAAGTATAAACATCGATGTTTTATCAACATTGTTTTTGTCCTAGAAAATCTAGCATCATACCAGATACACTGAAGAAAACAATTCCATCCCAGCTGAAAGAGACACTATTTCACCCAGATCTTATTCCCAAGCAGGAACAAAAATAAATTTTAAGTTACATTCACATTACATGTGACAATCATCAGCATATATCTACTTCTTCAGGACTTAATACGACATAAGCAGAAAAGAATGAAGCACCAAACTGATGTGCACAGAATAGTTCACAAACAGAACCAGAACCATGGCTTTCAGCCCAAATTTACAAAATCAAAGGGAAAAAAGAAATTATGGAGGCAATAAACACCAGTTAAAAATAAAAATAAATTGCAAGGCTCAGTTATTCAGAGAAATAAAGTAAGTTTACTGAATGCATTCAACAGCCTTCAACATGAGATTGGAAAATATTTAATTGTAGAAGAGAAATAATATGAAATCTATGCTCTTATGAAAAAGTTGTACTTCAATATTTAAAGCAATGTCCTACTTCTACGAGAGTGAAAACCTATCTTTGCCTAGGGTGCTGAAGACTTACATAGTCTATGTTAATACCTGAAAATTCTGAACAGGGGCTCTAATCACTCCATATGCTACAATTCTGGCTTTCCTGAGGATAGCTATGAGACTGAGAAATGAGATTTGTAACATAAAAAACATTAAAACTTCGATCAATCTGGATATTTCTACATAAATAATGTAGCAGTTATCAGCTGCTTAAGAATCACAGCAGGTAAAACTGGTTTCACTCAGGAGTGGCATTTACTCTGAATTAAAAGGCGTTATATTCCTTACGAAAATTTACCTCCTAAAAGGCATAAAGCCCAGGGACTGAATCAGAACATGTTTTACTCACTCACTGCTGAACAATGAAATGCTTAATGGACATTCAAATAATAAACGTTATATTTTATTAGGGGTTATTTTTCTGCATAGGCCACATCTGTAAATTTTGCAATTTAATGCAGACAAAATATATAAAACTTACTAAATTGATGCTAATAAATCGCCTAAAGTCTGAGCAGAGAGATCACACAATTTAGTAGTAATTATGTACATACGTGGCATATTCAATTCAGAATAAGGAATTTGCCATGTTAATCTTACATCTTTCCATTCTTTAAGTGACACTGAAATTCTAATTTTTAATGTACAGACTTTTCTATAACCTTCTTCTGAGATAATGAAGTCTTCGATACCAGTTGCAGCACTCCTTTTTGAGACTTGTCCAAAAGAACCAAATGCTTTTCTCAGTGTTTTCAACTTTTCACCATTATCTCCACCTTCTCTTTGTAGTTCAGTGAATTATAAGAGGGGAGAGGGGAAGGGTGTAAAGTGTAAAAAAAAAAAACAAAACCAACAACGACGGAGGATGGAAAGGAACTGGTATTTGCTCTGCATATTTTCAAGTTTTATTTATACTTTCTTGAATTCTGATACAGCTGAATTTCAGTTCACCTGGCTTTGCACTTGCAACACATCTATTTCTTTTTTATTTTCTATTTTTTCTTTGTTACATAAAGTTTGAAGTGTAGTCAGAGTTCAGTTCCCTTAACCCGTTTCTCCACTGACTAAACACACTACGAGTACTGCTTTAGTTTGATTTTTTTTCTTTTTTTTTTCTTTTTGTTAATCAGTTCATAGAGTTTGTAGTGCTGTCAGTCTTGAAATACTCCATGATCAATGTCAGTTGAAACGTGAAATTACTTTTTCTATAAGGAGAGTAGCAGAAAAGTACCACAGAGTTTGGAATCTCTACTGACAGGAAGAAATTAAATTTGCATGTATTGGATAAGTTTCAAAGAAAAAAAAAAAGGTAGACTTGGTTTTATAATAAAATTTCTATTTTTCAGACATTTTATTGTAGATTCTGAACATAACTGTAGAGATTCTGGAGAGAGTCTGACCTTCCACCTGAATCAAAATAAGATTTCTTTCACTTCCTTAGAAACAAAAATTTATTGGATTAATTTATCAGGTCAGATCAATTTTTATAACTGACAATCTACCAATTCCCTGTCTGCTCCTCTCTCACTGGGTGATTCAGGTGGCTTTTTACAGTGCACATATTGCAATAGAAAACAAGCATCTGCTTAAAGGTAGTGAGACAATTGTTTCTTTGCTTTTTCCTTCCTTCCCCTTCCTGATATGATATCTATGTGAAACCTAATGTAAAGTAATAAGAAGTCTTCATTTTGGATAAAATGGGAGGGCCATTTTCCAAACAATCTGCTGGTGGAACTAATTCACCTGTTAATAAATTATTGGAAAGGAGACAACTGAGTATGTGGCTGGTAGGGAGTGAGAAAAGAGTAGAATGAGTTTTTATGGCTGTTGTAGTACATGCAGCAACTACACTCATAACACAAAAGCTGTAGTGTGAGGTATCTTCTGCATTGATTCTTACATGTCTCAGTTGATAAACGTAGTGGAAACTAATGTCTAAATGAGATATATAGTTCATTACTGGTTCTTTTCTAAGGTCCTGACATAACTATAATTATTCTTCCTTGTAGAGCAATGGACCTGGGAGTATTGATGTCCAGCCCCTAAAACCCTCATAGGATATTATAACACATAGCCTCTTTATGCAAAACCCTACTAAGGTCTTCCTGTTTTCCACTGAGGATCTCCTCTTTTCTTATCACTCTTAAGCAGTGATGCAAGGTATTTTGCAATCAGAAGAGTAATAAGAATTCCTGCTGCAGGAAATAACCCCTTTGAGAAATAGTGCAGTAAGAGGTTATCAATTTGGTGTAAACAGACACACTGTGCCCTGGGCCTCTGGATATATCCGCTGCTGATTCCACTACTGCATTGATTCACAAAGCTGAATATTCAGCTTGTTGCTGTAGAGCAGCAATTGAGGTGTCTTGGGTAATCTACACAACTGAATAAATCATGGTCAACTACTAATTATGGTTATAGACGAACTGCTTTCAGTTCATCTATAAGTTTGTTAATAAATCTATCCTCCATGCACAGACTAGCTTAAGGGTAAATCAGAGTAAGGTGACCTACAGGAAAGAGTATATTACTTGTTAATACCAAACATATCAATTTATATTGCCAAAAACTGCTGATAAGAAAGTTTTATAGCATGTTGTGATATAAAGGTTTAAATTATGGAGTTACCACTTATACTGTACATGCCTTACAAGAGGTTTATCCATATCTTTAAGTGTTTATACAATTAAGTATTCCTTTAAAGAGCTATTTAAATTGTAGAATACTTTTAAAGATATAAATCTAGAAATCATAAAACCTCATAAATCGCTTAAAGAGAAAACATGCTAATATAAAAAGAAGACAAAATGAATAATAAATCACACAATCACCAGACAAAAGCCCAAATCACCATTCTAGGAGTCCTAGTTTCATTTTTAATCAGTAATAAATGAAAAAAAGCTAAATGAAAAAAAAAAAAAAAAAAAAAGATGACATGGCAGTAAGTCATCTCTTCTTAATTTGTATAATTTAATAAGAGAAATGTGAAGTTTACAACATGTTTTGTATTTTAACATGTATGTTCTTTTGGGAATGTAAGAATGTAATGTGACACTTAGAATGCAGGCCATTGCTGAATATTCATTGCTTTCCTAATAATAAACAGTGATAAATTACTGCAAATATCTATTGCTGAAGTGGATGAGAGATGGATATAATGAACACACCAAGGAGGTATATTTTAAAGCCAGTATGTGATTGTAGTGTGCACAAAACCAATTATATAAGTAATGTCCACATCACTCATGCTCTGTTTTGCAGATCAGCACAGATTTTAAAGTTCTCAGTAATGAGAACTTGGTTGGCTCTTACCCAGGGAGAGGATTTAAAGAAGATCTTTGTGGAGAAAAAAATAGATGAATACCAACCAATGGATTTTTATAGCTATATTTCCCACACTAGAAACTGATAGCCTTTATGAAATGATGGAGAAACACAGCAAAATGTGGAGAACAAGCCCCACACTTCTAGAAATGTACTAATTCCTTGAGACCATCTGTGGTAAGAGATTAATCTTCACATTCAATCTCTCTTATCTCAACTCTGAAGAGGCTAATGCAGACAAAGACTGCTAAATAGAAGGAGGTAGTCAAGAGTCTGACTACAAGATATAATTCACTGGTTTAAAGCAAGCATGTTTTAAATGGAACTATTTCCCATTAGTACAAAGCCAGCTAGGAAAGCTAGTGCAGCCTGGCTTTAGCAGCAGAGTAGTCCACATCCCACCTGATAACAGCATGGTATACTCTTCTTCTAACTTGTCTACATGGCCCTTCTATCTCCAAACACCTTTTTTTTTTTTTTTTTTTTCCTTTTAAATCTGATAATTAAAGTCATTATTTTGCTAAATGATAGGAAAACAAAAAACAAAACACTTTGTAACATAAAAGTTTTGGGCTAATTAGAAAAAAAAAAGAAAAAAGAAAAAAGAATAATTTACAAACATTTTATTTATTCAGAATGACATAATGTTTGTGCCCTCACTAGTTCACTAATGCCAGCACTTATGTGAGTCTTTGCAAACTCATTCCATGTGCTAGCCTGGGAGAAAACTCACTTGAAAGTGAGTACTATTCTGTAGTGCCAGTGTGCTAAAATGGATTAAGAAAAGGGCTGAGGACCACATGCTTGTATAGAAGAAGAAAGGATGCAGGTAGCCTAAGGCTGGGCTTAGGATGCTGAGTACTGCCCCAGGCTTTTGTGCCACATATCTGCAGAGAAGAGGATACAGGCAGGACAAAAAGCATTTTACTTTTCTATGACTGTTGAAAACGAACAAGAGTCTTAAATAGCTGATGAGATGGTTTGTCTGACAGCTGCTGAGTCTCCCACCTACTTTAAAACAACTCAGCGTGCTTGCTAGTATCCATCTGTTGCTCCTGGTCTCTAGCAGCTAGCACTCATCTATATGCTGTGATTCCAAAACTTCTCCTTGTCACATAACCTTAATGGACAAAAGTATGGACAGAGAGTACACTAAATGTCAGTGGCAGAGACAGCTGGGTTACTGTATTAGACAGTTCAGTAAGCTCTGAACACAAGGTGACCCACACTGAGGGACATTAATTCTCAGAGAATAGAGAAACATTAGGGGAGGATAATATTCACATTTTATGGTAAGGTATGGAAAATATATGTAATGCTTCTAAGACGAATGGATGCCATCTCTCATCATAAAAGATTTCTCAACATCTTTTATTTTGAATATCCTCATAAAGAAGTCAGTAGAAATCAATTGTGATGTATACAAAATGGCCATAAAAATTCTGCTGCATTACTACATACACTTAAAATTCTTAACAGAGATTTTTTTCCTAAATCGTTCATTTATTTTTTTGGACAAATTATCATTACTTAAAGAAAGAAGAAGTTCTATAAATACTGAAATGACACAAATTATTTCTCCTGACAACATTTAAAAAAAAATAAAAATCCATATCATATTTCAATGTGCATACACAGAAAGTGCTTCAAGTAATGATCAAAGCTGAGAAGGGGCTAACAGAACAGAAGGTTGTCCTGCCATTCAGCAAGACCTGGACAGACTGGAGAGCTGCGTGGAGAGGAACTTGATGAGGTTAAACAAGAGTAAGTATAGAATCTTGCCCCTGCAGGGCAAATATCAGCACGCATCAGTACAGGTTAGGGGCTGACTTGCTGGGAAGGAGCTTTGTAGAGAAGGGACTGGGTGTCCTGATGGACAGCAGGTTGGCCATGAGCCAGCAGTGTGTCTCTGTGGTCAAGAAGGCCGATGGTACCCTGGGGTGCATGGAAAAGAGTGTGACCAGCAGGCCATGGGAGGTGATCCTCTTCCTCTAGTCTTCCCTGAGGAGTCCACATGTCCAGTTTTGGGCACCTCAGTTCAAGAAAGACAGGAATCAACAAAAATGATTAGGGGGCTGCTGCACTCTGATGAGAAGAGGATGAGAGACCTGGGACAGTTCAGCCTAGAGAAGACAGGTGAATCTTATCAACACTTAGAAATATCAAAAGAGAAGGTCAAGTGGGTGCCAGACTCTTTTCAGTGCAGTGTAGTGACTAGACAAGGATCTATTGGTGTGAGGTGGTACACCGGTAATTCCATCTAAACATTAGAAAAAACTTTTTTATATTCTTCTTATATTAAAGAATGCCATTGTTCTTGAAAATGTGATGTCATTAATTAAGAAATCATTATGGAATTTCTAAAAGAATCCCTGAATCACGAGTAATAAAAGTCATTTCTTTTACTAATTATAATCTACTTAAACATGTAGGGGCAAAAAAAAAATAGTTTATGATCTAAATTTTCTTTCATTTTAGCATCACTAAAAGAAAAAAAAAATCTATTTTTTTTCTCACATACTTCTTTTTCTGATGTTTCTGTAAACATCATGTTCTGATGTACTTTTCTGTAGATGTTTATGAGGCTCCATTTTAAAAAAGAACAAAACATCATTAATAGTACTGTAGACCTTCTGAAGTAAACTTGTAGTTTTTTGCAGTGATCTCACTTCAGTCCTAGATTCCTTCCTGTAAAGGTGGAATAGGACTGATCAACCTAAACCTAGGAAAAAAAAAAAGGGGGGGGGGGGAGGGAAGGAAAAAAAAAAGGAGTAATCATGAAGTCTAAAGGAAATGCTTATGAAATCATATTAAAAGAATAGCATTTCATAATTGTATTTCAGCCCGTGCCTTGCTCAAACCAAATTAATAATGTTTGAATATGGAAAATAAGCAGAATGTCCTTTAGCTTTCTCTTGCTTCTCATCAATTCTACTAACATGGACAGTGCACAAGCACATAGTGCCATTTCTTGAAATAGTTAATTATTCAGCTAATATTTATATACAATATAGCAGTATTCTGGATTATTGTCTTTAATCTTTCGTGTTTTTTTTTTGTTGTTGTTGTTGTTGGTTTTTTTTTTTTTTTTTTCCCCCCATAGAAATACAAAGTAATATCACTATGACTATGAAATGATTTTCATCTCTACATGATTAGGTAACTAAATATTCAGATTTATGTCTAAATGACACACCCTTAACTTAAATCATCTTTGTTGATTGCCAGTCCACCTGTTGAGTGCATCTAAAAAGCTGACCTCCACTTCCTGACTCCTAGGTAAGATGATCTCAACCATGAAAAGATTTGAAGCAGCAGCCTTTGTATTGCAAGGCTGTTGTAATGCTGGCTTCCGTATTCACACTCAGCATCTCTTGGTTCATTATCAGCTCAGACACAACAGTTGAGTGTAGCCTAAATATTAACCTACAAAGAAAGACACAAAACTGTCAGCTTCTATAACTCTTCTCAAAATGCTAAGAGCTCTACAAAACTATACGCTTTGACGGTGCCGGTATTTAGCCTTAGATGGAGTTTACCACCCGCTTTGGGCTGCATTCCCAAGCAACGGTGTATTATTATTTCAGCCAAGCTTGGTATTAAGAGGCAGAATGCAATCTTTCCGTACACCTTGGCTTTATACTCAGTCAGAACAAACTCAGCCTTCTGGTGCAGACCACCCACTCAGAACACTGTGCCGTAGAGTGTTTCAGTCTCAGCATGAACTGTCTACTTCAGTATTCTCAGATTTAGGACAAAAGTTATGAACTCAATCCTATTATTAACTTTAAAATGAGTTTTGATGTGTAGAACTGATTTTAGCAGTGCTTTGAAATAAGTTCTTTACAAGCGCTTAACACAGGATTTTCTGCTTCATTTCACCTATGAAACGGTCACTCTAATTCTTATTTGCTTTTAGATCTTATTATTTTTATTTATTTATTTATTTATTTATGGTACTATTGCTTCCACTGTAGTGTAAGTACACTAGGATTATTCCAATAAACAAATAGAATGTTTTCATTTGATTTTTATCATATCAAATCATTACGTTATCCTGAAACAGAAATTTTAATAAATCTAACGTGTCTGAAAAAAATCTTCTCCCTTTCTGAAATCAAGGAGGGTAAATTCCCTTCCTGTAATAATTTGATCATATTTCTCAACCATAATAACTGAAAGAACAAGTAGACAGTCTTATTATCTAGCATTACGCTTATCCTTTTAATGTTATTTCATGAAGAACCAACTTACAAATTCTCATGTTAATTGTGAAGAATTCAGTTCTAGCGTCACTGCTCTGAAATTAGAGATCCTGATAATCTGGACTGGAAAAAAATATATTGTTTCATGTAATTTACAAGTCTTTAATAGCAACACCACTTTTCAGGCAGCTCAGGCCTTTGAGACTAAAGTGGACAGAGCCAGGCTCTTATCAGCAGCACCCAGTACCAGAACAAGAGGCAAGGAGAAGCACACGAGGTCCCCTCTGATGAAGAAGCACTTTTGTGCTGTGCAAGTGTTGGAACAAAGGTAATGGGCAAAGGCTGCTGAGAGAGGTTGTGGAGTCTCCTCCTTGGAGAACTTCAAAAGCCACTTGATGCAGGGCACTCTGCTCTAGGTATCCCTGCTGGAGCAGGAGTTGGGCCAGATGGACTTTAAACCTCAAACAAACTGTGATGATTTGTTTTTTTATTTAGTATGGTGGAATAACTTTCATCTCCAGCAGCTCTCCCATTTCTATTCACTGAGCTCTGCTAAACCCAGATGGCATATAAACCATGATGATAAATTACATTTGACAACTTGATTGAATAAGTCAAAGAAAAAAAAAAAAAAAGCATGCACAACTGATTTGCTAAAAGTTATTTTTCATACTGAAAAATAAAACCTTATTTTTCTAACGAGTAAAATTCTATATAATAACTAATTTCCTTCTATGTAATTGGAATTATGGTTACAAGTAGCTGCAATGCCACTATTAATGTGACTGATTACTTTGAATAAACAATTCTTCGTAGTACTTGATAATAGTGTTTGAAAATTCAGGTCACTATTTTACATGTTTGCATGCCTACAAGTTATTATGTAGTTTTTCTTGTTTGCTTTTTTTCTGAAGTTTACCCCTAGTAATTTATGAAGCACTATTGCTGAAATTAAAAGAAACATTGTTCTGCTTGTGCTAAAACCCAGGCTGTTATAGTCATAAAAACCAGAATTTCTAGCATATCCATCTTGTAAGTCTGGGACTTCAGTTCTGAGAAATATGTATTCTGGATGTTCTAAATGCTCTTTGCCTATTCTGAAAATCTCTGTAGCCTTCTACTGTGAAAAATCTATTCAATGTCAGTTCACACATGGTCACATTTGTCAGGTCTCTTTTGGGAACTCAGCATATTTCATTTTACACAGCCTAAATCCAATAATTCATATTTAATCTCGTCTTTGAGGGGAAAGCAAGATTTCCTTCCAAAAGTTTCTCCCAGGGCCAAGCAACATAGTGGAACATGGCATAACACAATTAAGGACAATTGCACTTTTCTGTCCGGTGGTGCAAGTGGTAGGAATGCCGCATTGCAACACCAGAGGCCCTGGGTTTGAATCCCCCCTGTGGCGCAAGTGGTAGAAGTGCCACTCTGCTACACAGGAGGCTCGAATCCCGGGGGATCAGACTCGATGATCTCTAAGGTCCCTTCCAACCCGCACAAGAATATGATACTATGATACTATGAATAAAACAGGAATTCAGGAATCAATTTCTGTACGGAAAAAGCACAGAAATTAGAAAACAACAACAACAACAACAACAAAACATCATAGAGAGTATAGAGCAAAGGGGAAAACAAGTCTAGCAGAAAACAAAAGTATAACATTTTTTGAGGCCTGTCAAAATCTTATGAAAACTAGAGTGAACTACAGCATTTCCCTAGGGGTAAGCAGAAAGAAATAACTATATTTTCTGTGTCTATCAGTTACATACATCAAACATACATGTTTAGCGTGTACATACTTCTGTATATGAATGCTTTTGTCAACTACTCCTGAAAATCCCATTCTGAAGATGAAGATTAAAAGCTTTACTCTCTCCCTCCCTCCCTCCCTCCCTCTCTCCCTCCCTCCCTCCCTCCCTCTCTCCCTTCCTTCCTTCCTTCCTTCCTTCCTTCCTTCCTTCCTTCCTTCCTTCCTTCCTTCCTTCCTTCCTTCCTTCCTTCCTTCCTTCCTTCCTTCCTTCCTTCCTTCCTTCCTTCCTTCCTTCCTTCCTTCCTTCCTTCCTTCCTTCCTTCCTTCCTTCCTTCCTTCCTTCCTTCCTTCCTTCCTTCCTTCCTTCCTTCCTTCCTTCCTTCCTTCCTTCCTTCCTTCCTTCCTTCCTTCCTTCCTTCCTTCCTTCCTTCCTTCCTGAAAAACAGCCACCAACAAAAAAAGCACTTGGCCAAGAAAACAAAACAAAACAATACAAAACAGTACAAAATAAAGTATGGCAGGCTGTGGGAAAAAAAAAACAAAAACAAAAACAAAACAAAACAAACAAACAAAAAAACCCCCGCAAAATAAAATAAAATTAAAAAAAAAAATTAAAAAAAACCCCACAAAGGTAAAATGTGTTAGAATGCATGTAGCTTGTTATTACCCTGTTATATGTAAGCATTGTGTTACAATTTTTCTGAGCAATGAAACTGGGGAGCTGCCTGGGGCAGGCAGCTGCTGGCTGGGGACTGGCTGAGCACCAGTTGGCAGGTGGTGAGTGACTGCATTGTGCATCATTTGTTTTGTACGTTCTTTAATAATGATTATAATTATTATTTTCCCCTCCTTTTCTGTCCTACTAAACTATCTTAGCCCATAAGTTTTGTCTTTTTTTCCAGTTCCGTTCCTTGTCCCAGTGAGCGGGAGGGAGCTAAGAGCTGGATGGTACTGAGCTGTCTGTTGTGTTATGCCACAGCGATTATATAGCTATTTATCTTAGCTCAGCACTTAACATGATATATAATTTTAAAAATATTTTAATGGGATGTTTTAATAGTGATTCAGATTTTAGTAATATGACTCATAGCTATGTATCAGGCATTTGTGTCAAGGTAATGAATACTTTGAAAGGTATATTGAAATTCTAAATGCTGCATTGATGTATTTGTGTTTCATAAACACATATTAAAGACTATATATTCTAATTCCACATATGAAAATTTATTATCAAAGAAATAAGAATCAAATTGGATCTCTTTATCAAAGATCTACCCAGAAAATACACTAAAGTCTGCATTTACGTCATTTGTAACTGAGGTAATTCCATTGAACTCTATGTATTTCTCTGTAATTTTAACATTTTCAAAGAAAAGGAGGATGAACTCAAACTCAGTGAAAAGATCAAGTCAATGGCAAACAACCAGAAAAAGTTTCCAGAGACTGCTAATTTGCACTTTTTCATTCAAGACTACATCAAAAATCCCATAGAGGTACATGCAAAAAATGTAACCCGGTAGGGAGGAGCCACTTAATCCTGCTTCAGTAGATCTAGTAAATAATGTATATATTTGTACACATACACAGTTCTGTTCTGTAATCAGATGAAAATACTTGCAAGATCTCTGACTTGCTTTGTGCTTATGTTTTAAATTTTGGTTCTTTGAAGAGGTTCTTTGAGAGTTACATTTGAAAACTCCTTAATACAAGAAAAGTTTTATTTACTTTCACAGGCATTCTAGATGTAGGATTTGTTTTCATATCTTGGGGATTTATGAAGAAATGTGACGGAGAGGACATGACAAGAATAAGAATACACTATCTACACAATCATCAAAATCCCAATCATAAATAACTGGAGAAAAAATAAATCTGAAAGGTCAAGTAGCAATCCATATGATATCTAATTCTCAACAACTATATTCACTATGAATCATAGAATCATTAAGGTTGGAAAAGACCCACAGTATCACCCTGTCAAACATCCACCCATCACTAATACTTCTCACTAAAGCATGTCGCTTAATACAATGTCCAAATGTTCCTTGAACACCTCCAGGGTTGGTGACTCCACCACCTCCCTGGACAACCCATTCTACTGTCTGACCACTCTTTCAGAGAAGCAGTATTTCCTAATATCCAGCCTGGACCTCCTCTCATGCAGCTTGAAGCTATTCCCTCTTCAGCATGCTGATCAGTTAGTCTAAAAAATGTTATTTTTATACAGGACATTCACTCTCTATCAGATAAAGCTTACTTTCTTACCTAACATGACTTCAGATTATGCCATTCTTGAAGCTGTGTGCATTTTTGAAAAGACCTGATGTCCTTCTGCATTGTTTCCATAGAATTTTGAAGATCACATAAAATTTAAAATAATTTAAAAATGGACATTTATTTAAAGACTAATTTTTGCATTAACAGTAGAATTCTATTTAGAAGACCAACTATTAAGCATCCTAAATTCAAACAGTATTTGATTTCACTACAATTGACTGACCGGGTAGATCTGCTATTTAAAAGATCACAAAAACATAAATTAGGTCATTTATCTTTCTAAAATGGTTATGTGCCATGTGATTAAATCCTTTAAGCACATTTCTCAGTTAAATGATACATATGTATATATTTTAAACTCCTTACGTAAGCCTCCAACATTTTAATACTCTTTATTTTTATCTTTTTTTAATTTTTTTCCCCCCCCCAAATTGTCAATATATTATGGTTTCCCTAAAGAGGTATCTGTCAACATCACAATATGATTGCATTCAAACATTTGTTATCTGCAAATGCAGAACATCTGCTATTTTGTCACACAGGAACACTGTGCAATAATTTTACCCATCCTCTCTCCCCCTATTTTTATGCAAATTGTGTTCAGAACAAGAAACATTTAGAGAAAAAAAATGTTCCTGTGGTGAGATATTTTGACACCAAAATCTTTTCTCATCAAGGATAAAAAGCACCTTGTCATTCATTTCTAATTACAGCCTCTGTACTGTCAGTACAGAAAGATGCCAACTCCCCATGGTGATGTCATACACTGACATTTACAAAACTGTGTTGGACTTTGCCTTCTCTTGGTGTTTTCCAAGATCAGTCAGAGTCAGCACTGATAGACTGATAAAGGGAATTTATAATTATGAGCATTAACTGTGTTTAAAGTCAAAAAGGACATTGTACCTTCTGACACTAATAGCTGCTGAATCATCTTACAAAACAATGGAAAGACTTCATTTCATATTCATGTTCTGAAACGTTAAGACATTAATGGCAATAACAACAGAGATTTCACACTCCAAGAATCAATTTGAAAAGATGTAAACTTATTAAAGATTAAAATGAACTATTGAGTGTTCTGCAATTAGTGTTAATATCCAGTTTAAAACTACCAGCGGGAAAAGAGCTAAATGGAAGTGGTATCCACGTGAGAATGTGAAGTCTGTGAGGAATTCTAATCCTGACCACCAAACAGCATTAGATGGTCTAATTCAAATGAGAAGTGCTTATATTAGCATAAGTTAGGAGGAGAGAGAACAAAAAAAAAAAAACATCCTTGTTAGTTACACAATAGCTCCTATTAATTTTCAAAAATTAACAAAAATACTTGTAATTATTTGAGTACAAGCTAGAAGTTTATTTTACATATATTAGATATTATTTACACTTGCCATAATAACTTCAGAATTCTTGACATAATTGTCAAATAAACATTATTGGTAATTTCATGATGTCAGAATTTAACTAAATTTAAAAATACATTATTGACTTTCTAAGTCTGTAATAAACTTAATACAGACATTAAAACTTTACTGCGTTACCTAGACTCTAAATATTTTGTCATAAACCTTAGGGAATAAACTTTTTGCAAAGAAAGCATAATGTAATATGATGCATACACACCTTGCTCTGAAACAAGCTAAGACTTTTCCTAGTTGTGGTTTAGATATATGTGTTCCCTCATATGGAAGTCAGTCCTCTACAAAACTTGTCTCAAATAGATGTGAAAGCATAGTCTATAAGGAAAAATAAAATTTCAGTAAAACCAAATGTTTTATAAAGGATCACATGCTTAAGAGTCTGTATGTATCTTCATTTTACTATCTACTCTTGCTCCAGGAAGAAAATCAACCTAAAATACAGAATAGTGTTTGCTGGTTTTAACTTGTATATGGAGGACAATTATATGTAACTACAGGGTATTCTTTTTTATCCCGTAAAGTTTCATGGTCTCCCAGAATTTGTGTTAATATTCTGTGCAGGGGGATGTCCTTGCCAAACAGCCATCACATCTGAGAGTGAGCTGAGATAGGGGTTATCGGTAGACTCCTGCTGCTAACCTCTTCTTTTGAAACTCACTGTAGTGCTTTCATCCTTACTGCTGGCATTCTCGTGCTTTGAAATTGTGCAGTTAGTAGCTTCAGTAAAGCAAATATTGTTGATACCTGCGGGGGACCTGATGTAGACTTCTATTATCAGTAATTAATATACATGCAGTAGAGTACGTTGCTACTGCAGTCATCTTATGTTATATCCTTATTACAGAGGTCAAATGCTACAAAACTAGTACTTAAGCCCAAAAAAGAATCCAAGGAGTTTTTATAGAGTGGATTTTTTCAAGGAACATGTGCAAGTTCAGTGTCTGGACTTTGCTGGATTTCCAGGAGTTGGACAGAAAAAGAAAAACCCAGCTCCACTCTTCAGGAAAAATTACCGCTACCTAGCATTCAAAAAGTTCAACTGTGATCTTCCAAATGAACTTGAAACAATTCAAGGAATCTGATCTCTCAAATATTTTAATACTTTATTGCAGCTATCTTAAAATGATACAAAGGGACAATATATACCCTAACACAAGGTATTGTGAATTTCAAGCATATGAAGGTATCTCCAGAACTAAGCAAAGTCAGAATATTCATATGGTGCATGCATTACCTAAATTAGATTTTATTTTTCAGTCATTGAAAACAAAAGACTGCTTTGTGTCACTCTTCAGAGATAGTTTTAGAGATGCTCTGAAATTTCTGTTTATAATTGTAGCTTGAAAAATGCATGAATGGCACCATATAAAGATAACCTTGAATTTTGTATGTTAACAGATGAAAAAAAGAATGAAAACAAAAATTGAGGAAGGTGGGAAAAAATAGGAAGATTTCATGGAAGTTACACAGTAAGTATAATGGGAAACCTCTGCTGAGATTCACACAGACCATAGCAGTTAGGAATCAGTGACACCAAGAATGCTTTGTCTTGGTGCAAACAGCAGTGAAAATACCTTCATAAGTAAAATAATTTTATTATTATCTCACAACAAAGATTCTGGTTTGGGAGAGTAAATGTATCATGCTGATTTTTCTAATCTCTGCAAACAAACAATGGAGTTATAGGATATTTCATTTGAAAAATAAACACAATTCTCACCTTAATTTAAATCTTATGCTATCCTAAGTACTGCTATTCTACCAATGCTATGTAATCTGAATGTTCTATTTAACGGGCTTTTTTTCATTTTTAAACTTCTAACAAGCACCCATAGTGTGTTAAGTAGTAGAACTTCTTAAATAAAAGTATCATTACTTTTTAATTAGTTTTGTTTAAAAAAAAATACTCTCAGAAGAGGTGCATACTGTATCCCTACTTCAATTGTTGAGACAAATGCCAAGAAATACGTATCAGTGTTACTTCTCATCCAAAACAATCAATGATGTTCATGAGCTGCAGAGCAGACAGTCTGTTGTTGTAGGGGTGGCAAAGCTGGTGTGCAGCGATTGTATTACAGGAAATGGAAACCTATCAACCAGAACTAATACAGGACACTCAGATCATCTTTCCACATTCATAAATTGATAACTGTTACATTTTACCTTTGAAACTCAGTTCTAAGATGCAGCTCAAATGATGAAGGTGCAGATTATAATAAGAAGTGAAATAAAGGCATGTATTAGTGCAGGAAAGGAAAGGTAATGGATAACTCTAGAGAACTGACCTCTCCAGTGAACTTGGGTATGCTTTTTTTTCCTCTGAATTAAAACAACACTATAACATAAATACATGTCTTTCATCCAGAGTTTACACAGAATTAAAGACCTAAAGATACATTTTCCTGTGTGCCGTACTAGAAGAAAACACATTCTCCTCTGCCAGCTACTGGCTAGAAGCCAGGCTCATTAATTTAGTTAAATAATCATGGTAAGGAGAACTTTGCTCTTGTTCTAGTAGACTGAGCATTCAAATAGCCTGTTGCAAGGTCAATTTTTGTCCCTGGCATTAGACACTGAAGGAAGTACCAATGAATTTCCTCAGGACAGCAGTTTTGTTATAGCTTGTGGTTCAAATCCACATTTGTCTTCTGGATTTCTTAGCACTCAGAATGAGCGGCTTTTGAGGTGGAGACTGGATATGAGGAAAAGTTATTCATTAGTTAAGCACTGGAACAAGTTCCCCTGTCTCAACCTTAAGCCTGCTATATTCCTATATTCAAGAACCATTAGGACAATGCTCATAGATTAGTTTTAACTCTTAGATTGCCCTGTCAGGAGACAGACTTGATGATCATCCCAGATCCAAGCTAACTCAGAGTATTCTGTGACCTTATGTAAATAGTGGCTGTAAATAGTGTATGTGTAAAAGTAGAATACTGGAGGGAAGAAAAAAAAAAAAAAGAAAAAAAAAAAAACAACTAAAATATTAGGTTGAAATTATTACCATGGTTAAATGGAGTGTGAACTGAACTTAGAATCGAGTTGAGAACCATGTTTGCATCATATTTTAGGCATCTAATCTTGTATGGGCTCCAGACATAAGTTTCTGCTCTTTCAAATATGATATAATAGGTTTCAGAAAAAATGGTAGAAGTCAATGATCATTTCCTTTTGGCAAGATCATTCAAAATATTGGGGTGAAATATGACTAAGAGAGATTAACATTACAAGGAATCATCATAACATCTAAGGACAGAATAATACATTTTCTTGTAAGGTGAGAAATGAGTTACTCCTTTTAATAAAATTCTAGCTTCATATTTTTGAAAGACAAGAAAGAAAATTTTGAATAATTTCTTTACATCACAGTATATAATGCAAGAAATTCTATGAAAAACGTTTCTGAAACATAGAGGAACTAAGTGTGGAAGGTAAGCTCTTATACTCTTTTCCTCAACAGGACTTCATCTTTTGGTGAAATCTGAAACCAAATGAAAATCTAATGTAAAAAGGCTATATGCTTATGATTTCCACAGAACTGTCATTTCTTTACTTTTACTTCATTTCTTTACTGTGGTGTGGATTAAAACTCAATTTAGGACACAGTGAGATAAAGTGAAAATACTTTGCACGGATCTAAACAGACACTAAAGCTTTGTAAAAGAAAAAAAAGAAAATGTAAAACTGAATAAAGTTTATAAGCATTTTCTTTTTCAAATGCCATTAGATTATAAGTTTTTAGATAACTTTTCTAATACAGAATGCTCTGGACACTTACTACTGGATCCTAAGTGCTCTTTCCAACACTCAGCTATTATGAATTTCAGTTTATATTTCAAAGCATGGAATTATTTCAAATGAACCTTAACTGTATTTTATTAATTTTAAAAGGCATTTTTAGACAAACAGAAGTTGACTTTAGTCACACAGAAATTCTGAAGTCAGGTATAATATTTTAAATGTGCCATATGTATGAATGCAGAATTTTGTTTTTTATTTATAAAAACAATGAGTTGCACAAGCTGAAAGATGTGTAAGTGTACAAATATTCCATTTGGATTAAGCAAAATCAGTAGAGATGACCTACTCTGTATTATTTCTTTAAATAAAACAAGCAAACAAAAAATATCCCTTTCAGCATACAAGGCTATAAATTTCAAAATATTCATAGCTAGCTGTGTAGTCAACTCTATTTGATTTCTTGCTGCATCCAGGCCTCCAAATCCCTTGTCAAACAAGCTATCTACAGTTACTAAATAAGGCTTGTACTAAATCAAGTTCAGGATTTTCATTTATTTATTTATTTATTTATTTATTTATTTGAAAGGAAATATTGGCTAGATATTTACTACTCTATTCTTGAGCCACATCCAATTACTTTTACAATATATAGCATTTCTCAGTATTTGACAGAAAATTAAGCTCCAGTCAAAGAAAGAAAAAGTAAATAAAATGTTCTCTCACATCTCAAAGCAAAATACCAAAAAGTGCCAATTACACTCGAGTGTAAATGTGTAAATACACTTCACTAGAACAATGACTGAAAGGAATTTTTTCACAATACAATATGTGGTGAATTTACCATTTATTGAAATATTGGTAATCACTCTGGTTGAATTACATAAAGAACACAGAAATTAGAAGAAAGATGCAAAGTAATTACAACAGGGTAAATATTCTATAATGAATGACTGTCCTATGTAGGCAGCCTACTTTGAACTTAAACATTTACAGAACTGACCCATACATTTATCGTGTGTAAGGGAGCCTGTAGCACACAAAACAATATGAACTGTTTCTCATTTCTTAACTATAGTGCTAGGACTTGCCCCACGTTCACTTTCATCAGATTTACAGACAATAAACCCATCAGCACATTTAGGCTTTTCTCTTCCTTTCTAACTAGAAACAGAATTCTGGTACAGAAGCAACAGAAGACAAAAACAAGAAAACAGGATTGAAGCTATGCATGATGCCCTTACCATAGCCTCACCATGGCTAAAAGAGAATAGGAGGGTGGTACTGGAAGCACATGGACATGACTTGGAAGGATTTGATATTCTGCTTATCCAAATGTCAGTGTTGTTAGAAGAGGCAGTGGCTCCTAGATTAATTGCTAACTAGGGCATTACCAAGATTGTTCTGTAAACAAGGGAGTCAGCTTGAAAAGCAACATTAAAAGACCATGGAAATTTTCAGTGAGGTGTGGGCTGCAATGCAGGACCCATATTTTGGGTATATGCCTGGTGGAGCTACCTCACTGTGTAGCCTGACATGAGTGCAAACAAAGCCAGAGCACATCTGCAATTGTGAAAGTGTGTGATTCATATGTCTGGATGTTCAACAATTTAAGAATATTTATTAGCATTTTACAAATGCCTAGCATTATGGTTTATCTTTTCATAGTATCATAGTATCATAGTCTCATGTGGGTTGGAAGGGACCTTAGAGATCATCGAGTCCAACCCCCGGGATTTGAGCCTCTGTGTAGCAGAGCAGCACTTCTACCACTTGCGCCACAGGGGGGATTCAAACTCCGGGCCCCAGTGTTGCAAGGCGGCATTCCTACCACTGCGCCACCGGGGCACACAATTTGCATTGTTACTATTGATTATGAAAATAAGATTAATTGATGGCTGGCTAATTATGTGTCATTAGTATAATCAATAAACCAGTTTGAACATTATTGAAAAAAAAATGCTCTACACTGTGGGTAGAGCTAAACATATATTACATTTATATATTACAGTTACATTATAAAGTTACAAAGTTTTGTTATACTTCTGCTGTGTGCATCATTTTTCAGAATCTTAACCAGCTGACTTCTGTAACATGACATTGTAGAGCGATATCAAACAACATTTAATGAATAACACTGGGTTTAGATTCCTCCCATCTAGCCATGCCAGGCTCCTCTTATTGACAGATACAGCTTACTTAAAAGGGAAATAAAGTAGATTATTGGAATGACTACTTCTGAATGGCGAGTTTTGTACAAGTTAATTTGAAGATAAAGAAACTGTATTCTCTAAATCATACATGCATTTCTAATCTTGTACAACTGCCATTAAAAAATTAACATTGATTTGTAAAAAGTGTATTTTAACTACATACGATATTACAATATATATATAAACAGCTAAATAGATACTACACATATCCATCTGCTAATTCAATTACTATGATCTATACAGTTGCACTTATTTTAATGTGTAAGTTCCAGATTCTTGTTTAACTGAACATTCATTTGTCTGGAAGACTGGATTTATGCAGGAACTAATTTGTAATGGAAAATGATTGCATTATGCAAGAAAAACACACATTTCTTCTTCATCAGCTATATTCTTTTTAAATTTAGCAACATGACTGATAACTTCTGTATGACAGATACATTTTCATATAGGGCCAATTCATTGTTACATATAACAAAGTCTTAAGAATTGCCAAGGTTTCGTTTATTTTTACTATGAAAATCTATAAATAAATAAAAGAAATTATATTGATAGATTTAATGCAAGCATGAAAATATTAAAGAAAATAATTTGGATTTAATGGAATCCATTACTATTTTTTCACTTTATTCCATAAGAAGTCTGTTGTCTGTTTTGTAAGAATTGTGATCTATATACTGTATTTTTAATAATGTTGACAACTTAATAGAAACTCAGTAGGATAATATGTTCATTTTCCTTCCTATAAAAGGAAAAATAAAAATAACTAAAAGCCAATGTTCAGAGTCTCTCATTCTGTTGCTACTCAATTCCCTAAAAAATTCCCTAAAAAGAAGTGGAAATTCAAGCCTAATTCCTGAAAATTCAATCTTATTCTCATACAGCAACTTCTGTATCTTGTTTTCACACACATGGTTACTTGGATGGCAGTTAAACTGCCACCTCCTATGCTATGGATATTAATTAAGTGTTGAAAACAGACCTCTTTGAGATTTCCATCTACAACTTCCTTCTCAGTAGACTCATTTGTAATAATAATTAAAAAAAAAAAACAAAAAGCTTGACATGATTTTGTGCAATGAATGTTCTGGTTTCTTGTATTTAATTCTTATGTTCTGTTCTCCAGACAATATTAGTACGTTACAGGGTTGCAATCTGTGGCATGCTTTTTATTTATTAAATGGTTTGTGAACTTATTTGAGTGGCATAACTATTATTTTTTTTTTTTTTTTCACATTGTCTTCAGATAGTTTTCATTCTGGCCTGTTTGTCTCCTTATAGGCATTGTTGCTTGTTTTTCTAAGACATTTTTTTTGTGTTTGCCTTCAAACAATGAATTGTTGATATATCTGCTCAGATTATTTCACAGAATCACAGAATTTCAAGAAGGTGATCCACTTCTGAGCACTTTCTGCCATTCTGCCTATCCTACACCACTTCTAACTGCTGAGATGTATTTCAACTTCTGATTAGTCTCTGTAGAATTTTGATGTCTAGGCTGTGTATTTGTTTCTTGATACAGAAACACAGTAAAGGATATACTGCAACTTCAACATTTAGTTCCATGCTTCCTTGCACCTTCTGGCTTTCAGTGAATCTGTATCTCCACTCATTTCCTATTCTAATAAACTAGGTCTCCATTTCCCAGAGAGCAAGATGTAAATTTCTTTAAATTACATGGGCTGATGTAACCTTTGTCACTGCCAGAAGCTTTGCTGTTGGGTAACATGGAATTTGAACCAAGTTTTTAGTTATTTATTCCATAAATATTCTGACTTCCAGAGCTCTAGTTGTATTAAAACTAGTTCTTCAGGTTTTTACAGATACTTTGTCTGTTGTTCTACCTTCCCTTCTTTAATTGCAAAAGTCAAATTACAGATTCTATTATATAAATAGAAACCTAGCCCATAAGACACTCTATGCATTTTCATAAAATTATAGAACTATTGAACAGCTTTTGTTGGAAGGAACTTCATCTAGTTCTAACCTTTTGCCATGGATAGAGTTGTCACTCAGAACAGGCTGCCATCCAACCTGGCTTTCAGTATCCATAGAAATAGGATATCCACAGCTTCTCCAGGCATCCTGTGCCAGTGCCTCACTTCCCTCATAATACAGAAGCCAGTGAAAACATTTGTCTCCCCAAATGGCAGACTGCTGAACTTCCACACCTTATATACAGGAAATTGAATTTTTACCTTGTAACTTTGTTGTATTTATCTTAATAAATAATATTTATTACTCTTGTGATTTAACCCAGCAAGTTAGTTTGTCCAACAGGTTGAGGAAAATGATCCTCACCTTCTACTTTGCCCTGCTGCTGTGGACGTATTTGTAGTACTGTGTCTAGTGCTCAGCTCCCTGGCATACAAAACAAAGGGATTTACTGGAGACATTTGAATAAATGACTGAAAAGACTGGGGCCTGAAGCATCCCTTATTAGAGAAGAAATGAGAGACCTGGGACAGTTTAGCTTGGAGAAGGGAGAAGATTGATAGGGGATTTTATCAATTATTAATATAAAAAGGTGGGTGTCAAGAGTATGGGGTCAGTCTTTTTTTCAGTGGTGAGCAGTGACCAGACAAGAGGCCACAAGCACAAACTGGAACATGGGAAATTCCATCTGAACATGAGGAAAAACCTCTTTATTTTGAGGGTGATAAACCACTGGAATAAGCTTCCCAAAAGACTGTGGAGTATCCATCTGAAGAGATATTCAAAACCTATCTAGATGCTGTCCTGTATAAGCAGGTCTAGGGAACTATATGTCCTCCAGAGGTCCCTTCCAACCCTATGATTCTGTGATAAAGCCATATCTTTTTACTAATCTGTGGATAGCAGGATAAAAATCTATCTAAAGTTTAGCATTACAAAAATAATTAACTAAGATCTACATACCAATGTGTACATAAAACTGAGCAGCATTTCTGAAGTATGTGTTAATTATCAAAAACAAATTTAACATAAAAGGAATGGCAAATGCTGATATAAGATCTTGGATAGAATGTTATATATTTCTTGAGGGTTAGAACTAGTACAGAAATATCAAAGGAGTACGGAGGCAAACAAAATTCTCAGACGGATACCTTGAAACAGAGTTCAGAAGCCTTTTATTGAAGTTTATGTAGACAATTTTATCTTTACAAGAAGCTCCAACATGAAGATTTGCCTAAAGAGGAATGAGATATACCCAACACATTCATATCTTTATCAAGTCCTACAAATAGGGATGCTATCTCTACACTGTGAAGTAGATAAGGAAAGCTGGCAGATAAAAATATACTTTTCCACACTGCAAGGTCCAGTCAATCATGCTACTGAAGATGGATTCAGTACATGTAGAATTTTAGATGATGACCCCACCTTTTTTTCCTGAGCATGAAACTAAAAAGTAGATTAATCTCCCTCTGCAGAAATAAAACAGTTACTTAGCTCACATTTATTACAGAGAACTAAGCAGTTTTCTCTGTATGTGTCCAGTTGAAATGAGTGTTGCAAAATAACTGGTGAAACTTGCAGTGCTATTCTGTTCTCCTTATAGCTGCATCTCATTAATATTTTTACATGTGCACAAATCAAGACTTAAAAAAAGACTTCAGTTTTGCTAATTTGGTGTGAAATATTTTGAGACTCTTAATTCTGGAAACTGAATTTTGCTGCATGAAACATCTCAAGCAGTTACTAGAAATGCCATTATATCATTTGCTCCATTTTACTTATTAGAAACAGCAGTTTACCTACACTTAATTTTAAGTAGCCTTGTGCTTACAAATATCCAGACATTAATTCTGTACCATTTTCCTGGTACTTTTATTTAGATAACATATTTTAAAGATTATGATTACATTTTATTTTTCTTTTCTTTTCCATTAAAGGGCTTTCTTGAAGGACAGTGGCCTTGGCAGTCTGGCAAAAAAAGGGGACAGAATTTCAAAAGCCTTGATTTCCAGCATTCAAGCATTCATTTTTTTCTGCTGCATGCATACACAAAAACTGTATTGAAATCCAGAACACACACAGCCAACTGAGTAAGATTTCTATCACAACTGTTCTTCAGCGCATTTGGTGCTTTCCACATTTTATAATTTAGTAAAGAAATCAGTGATTTCCTTCACAAATAATTTAAAGACATTGTGGTCATAAAGGATTTGATTATCTATCCAGATGCTAATGCTTAATCATACAATTATGTTGGACTACTCTGTGTGATAACTCATTTACTTGTTTGTTCTTAAATGAATACAGACTCCAAGCCTCTCTAGCCATCAACAGAAAAGTAAATCACTATATATAGTATCTGAAATTAAACGATTTTTAAATGAATATTCAATTACAGTTGGTTCAATGAAACAAGGTTAAAAATGAGTTTTACTTCTGTTGTTTCTATAAATTCAATCTTATATATTCCAGCAAAATTTTAGGGCAATTTCAGCACTCTTTGAATTTAAATTATGATTTTTTAATAGATTTTGGAATTAAATAAGAGAAGTATTGTAAATGCACAGTGTTTTTATTCTATTCTAGTCCAGCATTTGGTCAGTTAAAATTTTCAGTTACTGAATCCCACACTAAGACAATGTACTATTTATTTATTTATTTTCAATAGAAAAGTTCTTGCTTTAAATATTTATTTAAGCAACAACACACCAGAAACAAAAAAACTCAAACTGAGTGCAGGATTCACTTATGCACAACATCCATTGACTGTAATTTTTGTGTCTGATGTGTAAATACTGAGCTCCTTTTCTGTTTAACAGAAAGAAACCTGAGACAAATAACATTACAAATATTTTTCTTTCTCAGATGTTTATGGCAGAAGGATTTAATTATGTCATTTTCATTTATGTTTGCTCTCTTGCCTCTAGAAAGAGCAACAGTATTGCAGATGTATTTTAATATCTATAATCAAGAAAGCAGAATCTCACATCACTTGCAACAATCAAGCCGGAAGCCTACAGGAAACATGACACAGTAGTAAGTAGATCTAGTAATACACAAAAGGTTTCAAAAATAAATCTTGAATCAAAGAGAGGGAAAAGAAACAAAAAAACCTTTAGATTTATGTGTTAAATCAAGTCTTTAATTCTTAATTTAGTTCTAAGCCTAAAAATGGGTGCAATGCTAATTTATATAAGTTTCCTACTGAGATTCTCAGGATGTATCCTGTCTTGAAAGCTGTCACATAAAAGCTACCAAGTTCTTTATCTGAGGATGTGGCTGAATTCAGGGGAAAGCAGAGTTGTGCGTGAGCACCTGGTGTTGACCAACATTAGCAGAGCAGAGCAGCACAGCTATTTTATTTCATAGTAAGAACTGCTATGGTTCCCATTCATTCTCTAACAGTTATATAAGGATGCCTTTGGTATCAGTTAAATTGGGTTTTGTTGATTTTGTTTGTTTGTTTGTTTGTTTGTTTTTGTTTTTTGTTTTTTGTTTTTGTTTTCTTTTCCTGTTAGCTTTATTCCTTAAAGATAAAACCTGATGTTTACAGGAAACTTCAAAGGTGCAAATATCAACAAAAGATATAAGTGAAGAACGCCCCTGAATAAGCAAACTAAAGCATTGTGGTTCTTACCTCTCTATCTCATTCTAAGAAAATTTAAAAGAGTAGGATTAATGCAGGACCTTCAGTTTCAAGAAACTGGATATATTCTTTGGATGCATGTGTCTGAAGGCCAAATTCTGGTTTTTGTACATCAGTCTGATTCATGCTTGAAGATTCACACTTGTAAATTAAATCGGCTTCAGACTAATAATACAACAAAAATAGTCAACTCAATAACATTTCTGAATTTCTACATGCAGGAAAAGGTCCATATTTGTTCACTCAGTACAAACATGTTTACAAACTGAAGAGATTTCAGGGCAGACCACCAAAACTGTGTGTGCAGGAGCACTTGCCTAGTGAGGCAAAGGGAGCTAGACATCCTCAGCCTCAAGAAGAGACCTAGAGGGATCCTAACTGCATCTCCCAGTAGGACACTGACTGAGAAGTCAATGAGGAGATACAGTCAGGCTCTTTACAGCACCGCACATTGGCAAGATGTCATGGTTTTATCATTTTTGATTACTGGTCTTCCACATCATAACATCATGTAGTGCACTGGGAGTTAAAGTGTTAATGCTCCAGTTCCAGGTACCTGTCCGGAAAAGAAGAACTACATTCTCCACAGGGCTTTGTGGTAAGAGAGGACGTAGAACTCCTGGCACTCCTGGATGTAGAACTTACTGGGCTCAGAGCTATCCTATTGTGAATAAGAGGTTGGATTGGTGAGATCTTGAAGTCCTTTTCTATCTAAGAATCCATTCACTTCTATATGTAAACACTTCTTTTTCTTTAATATGGTTGAAAATCCAGGCACAAACTGGTTACAAGTGCTTTTACAGTATCACAATCAATAATACTGAAGTCTATAATCACACACAAACACAAAAAATAAACCTCCTCACAATCCTATAAAAAGATGTTAAAACCAGAACCAATGATGTGTGACTGCAAAATTCATTAGCATTAACTAATAAGACTGTTGATTTCTAGAATTACTTGTGTCAGGAGGTAATGACAAACTTAGTAAGATTACTTGCCAAATGT
Source organism: Coturnix japonica (assembly GCF_054131305.1). NCBI lineage: Eukaryota > Metazoa > Chordata > Aves > Galliformes > Phasianidae > Coturnix > Coturnix japonica. The sequence continues at coordinate 167,235,564 of NC_140663.1, forward strand.
TATTAAATCTTTTGCAGCTCTTTTCTATCAGTATCAAATATTAGATTAAAACAATATGCAGATGAATTTGAAGAAATTAATTACAAAAATTCTAGACAAATCCCACTGTATAGGTTGTTAAAGTGATTAAAATAACTTTCAGTCTCAGGAATTTAAATAGGAAATAGTGCTATAACCACTATATACTAATTGTTAGTGAAATGTTAACAAATAGTGAAAACTTGGAATTTATATGAATGTGATTTAGAAATGGAGACAGTCTTATATGAAATCAATTTGTCTGAAATGCTATGTCTCTATAAAACATATAATTGAAAACCTAATTAATATTTTATTTTTTTTAGTGTCTTTTTACTATGAATTTCAATCCATCAGTTTGCTGTGCTGAAAATAATAATAATAATAATAATAATAATAATAATAATAATAATAATAATAATAATAATAATAATAAAAATAATGAAAAATGTAGGCAGCTTCTAGAAATTCAGAAATTGCCTATATCTCAGGCATTTCTACATCTGGCTTTCATCCAAATTCCTGAAAGCCACTTAAAGTGTAAATATAGAAACAGAATCATTTAGTGGAAAAGATCAGCCTTGGAAAAGACTCAACAAGTCCACCACTAAACAACACTCCTAAATGCCCCATCCACATATCTCTTAGAATAAACCTCCAAGAATATACCTCCAAGAATGACAACTCCACTACTTCCTTAGGCAATCTATTCTAATGTCTTATCACCCACTGAATGGATAAATTTCTCCAGATATCCAGTCTAAGCTTCCTCTGGCACAACTTGAGGTAACTTCCTCACATCCTGAAGAACTATGATCATCCTAAGAGATAACCATACAACTGAAAAGACAATCATTGAACAGCCTTTAAGACTGAGATCCTCAATGCTTTGAAAATTTGTATTCTCTGTTCACAAAACGTATATAGCTTACAATGTAAAACTTCACATCACTCATTTCTTAAGAAGGGATAAATACAATACCTTCCCCAATATGTAATTGCACTGGAGAGCTACATTTTTCTCCACTACAAATGAGCATCTGTCAAATTAGCACCTGGCAAATTTCAAGCTGGTTTCTGGGAGTCAGTGTTACAGTAGGCTCAACTAGTGATACCGTGACCAGGTTTGAAACTAAGCTTCATACTCACCCTATGAAAATCAGGCATATTTAGACTTCATGAAAATCTAACAGTCGTCTTTAGAAACACTGGAGACTGAATAAATTGACAAGCTGACCCACTGTTGTTTTCCTGAACATGCTGGATTCTCAAAATATGACAAAAATTAGGGTTGAGGCCTTTGTACCCCACTCCACTTTGCATTAGTTAGATTTTCTTCTCCGCACTTATCTTAGTTGATGTAGACACAGTTCCCAGGTAAAATCTATATTCATCACTATCTGAGCAACAGTTATTCCACTTCTAGCCAAGAGAGGGATAGTCTGGATGCCTTTGACTGGATATAAACTGCAAACAAACAAACAAACAAACAAAAAAACCAACCTTGTTAGATTGGGGGAAATAAAATATCCCTAAGGAATGTGTACTACCAGGGGGCCAGATTCACTAAGGAAAATTCTGAGCCAGATGCAGCAGAGCAGTAACCCAGATGCCGAGTATCAATTTTCAAACACATATAATGCTCAATAACGCAAAGTATTATTTTATTTGCCCTGAATACATTATCATTACCATTAGAAATCAATTCAGTAAATACCTTTCTTCACCCGTAGATTTGAGTGAGTAGAATTTCTGGAATCTACCCAAACAGGTCACAGTGAACAGGATAATGTGGCAATCTGTTATCATTAGCTCTGTTGGAAAGGTTCTGAAGACAGTAGAGAGAATTAAATGACCTGGAAAACTCAGTCTATGGAAAAGTCTATTGTACTCATCTCCGTTATTTCCACCTCTATGCATCACTGGAACAATGGAACAACATGATTTTCAGTGGTGACAAAGATAAAGGTCATTTTCCTGTTTTTCTTTTATCCAGCACAATCCATTTAAGGTTTGTTAAATTCCAGACATACAGAAAGTAACTTATTCATGTCAGATCTTTACACTAACTCAAGATGTTAATCTTTTGAAATCTTCACATTTGGAAGACAATGTGGAGTTGTGTTTTTGTAAAGAACTGTTACTTTTTTCCTAACCATCAGTACTAGAACTGTCAGAATTTCTAAAATGACCGTGTACCAAAAATTCTATATAGTTCATTTTAGCAACTGTTTTTTCTAATAGCTGTTTTTTATTGTTGTTGTTGCTGTTGTTTGTTTGTTTTTGTTGTTTGTTCATTTTTTTCCCCTTTAGGTAAAATCTGAAACAAAAAGCAGTTCTAAAAAGATGTATTAAATGTAATCATTATGCCCAGGCCAACATGGTAAAGATAGATACAATGAAACGACTGACAGTGTACTGAAATTTATGCATCAGAGAGGTTTTTATTAAATTTTATGTAAGCTTTGCTTCTGTTCTAAATAAATTATTAGCTTAAAATGAAGAAGTGAACTTTGAAATGTACCAGCTATTCTGATTTAACACAATTGTGCATACAGCCATTATTCCTTGGAAATTTAAGAATGCTAAGTCCATAGAAAAGAAAGAACAGAAACAGGTCAAGTAGCATAATTTTAGGCAAAAGCTTGGAAATCTTGTGTATTTAAGGAAAGAAGACATGAGAGCATTCTTGTAGCTAAGAGCTACATGAAAATTCAAGTGACCGTAGTCAAGGGAATAAAATGTTTTCCCTAAATTACTTTTAGGGAGCTCTTTCTAGTCCATACTGAGTACTTGCTGAGTGTCTGAGGCAGCAAAGACACCATTTAAGGGCATGCTCGTCCCTGGTAAATAAAAAACTCAAATTTAGGCACAAAGTTGTTACAAATCATCTTCCATCTTCATAGAAGTGGAACAAAATGCAGCATGATTTGTGTTTATCCCATTTAGATTACTTCTTGTCCTAGTTTCAGCTGCAACATAATTACTTTTCTTCCTAGCAGTTGGTATGGTGCTTGTTTTGGATTTAAGATGAAAATAATGTTGATAACACATTGATCTTTTGGTGGCTGCAAACTACTATTTCATTTGCACAGAATCAGTTATTTTCCTACTTTTTCTACTGCCTTGCCAGCAAGAAGCTGGTTGTGCACAGGAAGCTGGGAGAGAACAGAACTGGGATACTGACCCAAAGTAGCCAAAGGGATAATTCGTACTGCATGTTGTCATACCGAATGATAAAAACGGAAGACTTTGGGGAAGCAAATATTGCTCAGGGACAGATTGGTCGTTGGTCAGCAGGTCTTACAATCACATGCTTTTTTATTCTTTGTTCTTTGTTTTGCTGCTTCCCCCACTTCCCCCCCACCAATTTATTTATTTATTTATTTATTTATTTTTTACTAAATTGGCCTTATCTCAACCAAGGAGTACCTGCATTTTAGCAAGCAATTTTCTTGCTCATCGCACTGGAGGGTTGGCAGTGAACAAATGGTTGTGCAAATTTAGCTCCGTATCAGGTTAAAACACAAGCTGGGTCTTTTTGTTTGTTTGTTTGTTTACATAAGCACACTTGAAGATAGCATTTCTTAGAAATGAACTACATGAATTTAATAAGCAGACACACGACTCAGAGAAGCAGAAGATGAAGTTAACATCATGCACAAAATCTGGCAGGCCAGAAGGTGGTTATGCCATATGATTTTATAGATTTACATAGAGAAAAATATCTAAGGAAATGATCGTGACATATTTGCCTATGTCAGACAATCAAAAGCCTCCACTCTAAATCATAGAATCCTAGAATTCTCAGACTTTAAAGGGGCCGTTAAGGTCATCTAGTCCAACTCACCTGCAAAGAACAGGGACTCCGACATTTAGATCAGGGTGCTCAGAGCCTGGTCAAGCCTGGCCTTGAAAGACTCCAGTGATGGAGCATCCACCACATTTCTGGACAACCTGTTCCAGTGCCTCACCACCCTTACATTTTTCCTTACACTCAACCTAAATCTCCCCTCTTTGAGTTTGAAACCATTTCCCCTTGTTCTAACATCTGCTAAAAAGTCTGTCCTCTTCTTTCCTTTAGCTCCCATTTAGATACTGAAAACCTGGGAGCCTTCTCTTCCCCGGGCTGAACAGCTGGGGCTTATCCATGTAGGAAAGATAATGCTTAGATACTTATAGAATTCTGAAAGAGAATATGCAGCATATAGCTATTATTTTGATAAACAGAAATCTTCAAGAAGATAAATTCTCAAATAATATTATGATTTAAATTTATCTCCATTGCTCTTTGAACAGAAAGAGAACAGAGTTTTTCATTTACATATTTAGAAAAACTCTACCCTCTTCTCCTGCTATAATTGCTTTGTCCTTATGGAAAGTATTGACACTTAGATTCCAGAATGACTACTTTACATGAACTCAGAGCAAACCCACTTTTTAATGTAAACATTATTCTTCAATAAATCAGCTATTTTAATAAGGATTATCCAGAGAAAGTAAGTGAAAATTCACCTGTTAGTCTTTCCTATCATTTCAGTGGTTGCAATAAGCTGTCAAGGGCAGGAAAATGACTTAAATTTTTGCTGCATTTAAAATGACACTCTGAATCTACTCACATCAAGTTCATCAGTTCTAATTCAGTTATGTCTGGTTGGACTGCACTGTCTCATTTAGTCTTCTGATATGATTCTCAATTAGTTGTGTAGGCAGGTAAAATGATGACATCCAACAGTGAACTATGTATTTCCAAATATGTTTGCACAGCCACACATCACACTTTAGCAGGCTTTTTATGTTGACCTATTAATAAACCACAGTTTGAGGTTGAGAATAAAGACTCAACTTAAAAATTAATTAGAGGCATTCTGAACTACATGATCGTAAGTCATTCAGCTATTACATAATAAAGCACAGCTGCTAACACATAACTGCTGAGGTTTACTCCATCTTATTTCCTTCTACAGCTGTATTCATGGTAACTTTAAACTAAATATCCATTATTCATCTGGAAAATGAACATTAGATTTAGAAGTCTCATACCTGCATCTAGTTTGCGTCACAATAGGCTCTTAATGAGCACACCAGATTTCACTCTGACTTGTTACATTAATATATATTTTTATTTATTTCCATATGCTAGTAAAACGTGCTGAGCAACACAAAACACTAAAGATTATTTAGGAACAAACTTTATCTAGCTAACAGGTTAATTAGTCTTGATCTTAATTTTACCTTCATGAGAAATTTTACCTTCATGAGAACTTGCCTATTAATTCAGACTCTGATAAAAAAAAACACAAAACACTGTATTCTTGAACCAGACCAAGTCACATTGAATTACATGGAGATTAAAAAAGCAATATAAACTTAGTATCTAATTCTTATTTCCAGAATTTGCCAGGGCGAGTTAATTAAGCATGAGGTAAAGATTATTTTTTAAAAGCTGTTAATTTCTCTCAGGTTCAGAGAATACTGCAGTTACTATTATAAAACATTTACAAGGGTTGGTAAACTCATTCAGGAAAGAACCTTCTACGAAACTATCTATGGTGGGAAGCAGATGACTGTTATCCATAAAACTGATTTATTTATTTTTTTATTTATTAATCTGATTTCCAACAGTAAGCTTATTCAAGTTGAATTGTTGGCAAGAGCTTCTATGATTTATCTTTATTTCATAAATCAGTAAGTGCAAGCCATAAAGTTCATAAGCATATTCCAAAAGTAGTTTAGTTTAAATATCCACTACCTTAGCTTTCCTGTTGTGTGTACAGATGTTGTCCTTTTTAACAAAGATTATCTTCACAGAATGGTTCTTGTATGGGTGTGCTGTGATGATGCTCAGGAGATGAAGTGAATCAGAAACTGTTTGGGTGCCTTTTCAGTAATCTGTGGGATAAAAAACAAAGCAAACAAACAAAAAGCATACAAATATATTAGTTTCCTATATTTACAGCCTTGAATCCTAAATTCACCTTATATGTAGAGATCTATTCCTTTAACTATTATGCTTCATTCCATATATGCTGCATATGGCAGTACTGTTTGGGTCTTTGTTCAAGACCAGATTGAATGTGGCCCTGAGCACCCTGATTGAGTGGGCAGCAACCCTACCCATCACAGGTAGGTTATCCTTAAGGTCCGTTACAACTCTATAATTCCAATATATGATTCCAGTATACATGATTCTCTACTTCCAATTCTATGATTCCATTATATGAATTAAATCTGATACACTTTGTTGTGTTTTTTTTTTTTTTTTCTTTTCCTTATCTTTTTTTTCTGAATGGATATGGGATTTGAAAGTGTTTTGATTCATGTTGTTATGAAGCAAATAATAATTCCTTTTCTCTAACCTCCTCTTCACACCCCCAGGAAAACAAGCACACAAACAGAACAATGTTAATGAAGCTCTCTTTATGGCAACTAAGCTTGTGAATGGTATGGAGCTCATGTCTTAGAAGGAATGTCTGAGGAAACTGTGATTATTTAGTTTGAAGGAGGCTCATGGAAGAACTCCTTTCTCTTTACATTAATTTGAAAAGAGGTTGTAGTCAGGTGGATGTTAATCTACTCTCCCAGGTAAATAGCAATGGGACAAAGGTAATGGCCTCAACTTGCACCAGGGGAGATTCAAATTGGATATTAGGAAAAATTCTCTGAAAGAGAGGCCAAGCATTGGAATAGGCTGCCCAAGGAAGTAGTTGATTCACTGTCCCTGAAGGTATTAAAAAAATATGTAGATGTGGCACTGTGTGATGGTGGCTAGTAGTCAGGGTAGTGAGGGCTGATGGTTAGAGAAGATGACCATGCTGGCCTTTTCCAGCCTTAATGATTCTATGATTCTATAATTCTCTGGTTTGCTATCCTATAAACAAAGAGTAGCATTCAGAAGAAAGAGAAACTTTACATGTTTACTGTGTCACTCATGACATAATGAAAAGGACTAAAAATATTTTTTGTTTGAATTTTAAATAATCTCATGAGCATTTTTCTAAAGATGATTTTCCATATTATTGATAAGTAGCCTTTTACAGATGCAATTAAAACTATTGTTAATCTATTTGTTTTCAAACGAGTCATTTGAAATAATACTATGGGTATGTGTCACCATTAACTTTATCCTCCTAAAAAACCACAGCATAATACTTCCTTAAACTAATTCTTGTTTGAATTATTTTTTTCTACCCCTATAGCCAGCCATTAAGTCAAATTGGCAACACTAGAGAAAACACAACTGAAGTGAATTTGAACAATTGTTAGCATCTTCAATTACAAAAGAAAACGAAAACATCACACTGTTGTGACAGCATGTGAGCTCTTTTTTTTTTTTTTCTCCAGCAGACTTTACTAACTAAATAGCAAATGCAGCAAAATCATCTCAAACAAGTTCTTTTTTGTTTGTTTGCTTTTTTTTGTTTTGTTTTTGTTTTGTTTTTGTTTTGTTTTTGTTTTTTGTTTAATCCCGTTTTTCTTGTGACCCGGCTTTCTCAACACGTTATTGTGATGAAAGAAGCCACAAGAATGATTTCTTGTTCCAGTTATTCTCTACATAAGCCTTTTTCCTGGGAATATTTCAGCAGCTGGGAGTTATATCTAATAAATAATACTTGCCTAATAAAAAATAAATAAATAAATAAATAAATGAAACATGACAGGCATTTCAATTACCTTTTTTAGTCATAGATGTCTATGTTAATGTTGTGTACCACATTATATGCCTAAAGTTCTTCTACCAAAGACAATGTGGTAGATGTAACTACCAATTTCATAGACAATGTGATTGGGAATTATAAAAAATTTCCTCAATCCATCAGCCTTGAAGTCTGGACTGAAAAAATTACCTATATATTCCATCTCACTGGACACTGAGTTCAAATTTGAATATTGTATTGCATATTAAAATAATAAATAATATTACAAAGGAGGATGCTTTTCTCATTAACTTTTTGTGGACCATCCGAGCAGTTCAGAATTTACCTAAGTGATATAACAGCTGAATCCCATACTACTTGAAGGATTCAAAGACAAGCCTGCAGTCCAATAACCATATATATTTGTTAGGTAGGACGAAGGCTGCTCACACTTCTGTGATGCTCACCGTGTAGAAAATAGTCAAGGTTTTGTAGTATTTTAGTCACTGTACACTACGTAGTAAACTCAGATGAAGCATTCACTTGAAAACCAGTGACAAATTAGTAAGGTGTGCGCATGCAGGCAAACATATAAAAATGCCTCTAACAGTCTTTGATGCAGAGGAAGAAGTAATTGAGTCTTTTTGGAGGGCCCAGTTTGGAGAGAACTAGTCGTACTCCTAAAGCCACACTTTGCATCCTGGTGAAGTTAGAAAACTGCACTTAGCAATATAAAACAGGTAGATATCAAGAGAGTATGCAGGGCAATTTCAACTTATTCCTTCTAATAGTGTTCTTTTCTTACTTTTTTTGTTTAAAGCATTAATATGGACTAATAAGAAATCCTCAATGATAGAGTTGAGGTTGTTTGTTTGTTTGTTTGTTTGTTTGTTTTCCCCATAAAAATTAACTGCACATAATAATTACACACTCTCACAATACCTTTTGGAACTAATTCCTACATTTTACTAATCTGATTAATCATTTGCTTGCATGTTTTACAGCAGGACATTCGGAAGGAAGATATTATCATTAAGAATCATGTCATCCTGTGGTGCTAGGGATGCATATCCATATATGTATTAATGTGTATGTTGGTGGTTGCTTTTATTTTTAAAGGAGTGTAGAAATAAAGACAGACATTCCCTGTCAAAATAATGCTAAATCTCTTATTTTAGGTACAATTTGTACTTTTGTTTTCTTGAGTTTCATTCCCTTACATAAACTACATTGGTATATATCCAGCATCTGTGTGTACGTGTATGGTATACACTTTTATTATGTATTTATGCACAGCTATATACCTAGCTATTAATATTTTTCACTTTTAGACTGATTTAGGCTGACAAAAAAAAAAAAAAAACAGGAATAATTCATCTATTTTGAATTTTAAAATAATAAATCTGTGTATATTATTTTTAGATTTGAACTGAATGCCACAAAAATTGTTGTACGAAAAAAGGTTGAACAATGACAGAAAAGTATGATGCATTAAAAGGAAAAGAAAAATGACCACAATTTATTCAAACTTCTTGTTAGATATAAACATCTTCACATCACTGAATTACACAAAAGGTGGGCTGGTCATTAGGTTTCAGTAACTCGAAGAAACTATAAATCACAGCTTTTAGTTTTACAGCCCATTACACTCAAAGGTCTCAAACCCTTCTTTGGCTATTTGCAATCCTTAGAGTACGCCAGCTGCAGAGTTTTATACTTTCCCACATTCTGTGACTAATAGATGCTATGCTGTAGAATGAACAGGAAATTAGAGCAGAAGAGAGGTGTAGAATCAGTATCCACAGAAAGGTTATGCAGGAAGGCCATGAAGAATAGCTCACTGTAGGGATGTGCAGTCTGCCAGTGAACCTCGGACAAGACAGATTACATGCCTTTTAATGCCCATTTAAGAATCAGTGAATTTTTATATGTTACAAAGGGGAAGCAGTGATAAATTTATTATATACTGTTAGAAGGGCAAGGTAGGAGAGGGAAATGGGGAAGTAAAAGGTTTAGGGAGACATTTGATTGAGACTTGCTGTAGTTAGCTAGAAAAAAGAGCTACAGTTCTAGTTAGTGCACTGAAAATAGCACAGTTTTTTTCCTGCTTTATGTCTTCTCACAGGAAAGTGATTCCTTCCTACAGTTCCATTCCACACATAAGCAAAATACACCTCTTTTTTTTGTAGCATGTTCTGATGACTGACTTGCCCTTTTCCCTCTATTAAACAAATTTACTGCTTCTGAGGCAGCACTGTTCAAAAAAATAGTTAACTTTTTCTCACCTGCCTATTCAGTAATTTCACTTTGCTTCTGGAAGTAGTTAAATTAAATCTTCCTCCCACTTCACTTAGCCTCTTTCCTATTGAGTCAAGTGAGCCTGCAGATACTGGCTAATTTGAAAACATGTCAGGGCAACATCAGCTATGTATAAGAAAGAAGCCTCTCTTAGAAATACAAACCCTCCACACCATGCTAGAGGAAACTCCAGGAACAATCATAGAATCACAGAATCATAGAATCACAAGTTTGGAAAGGACCTACAAGACCATCTAGTCCAACCATCCTCCCATCACCATTGCTACCACAAGCTACTAAACTATATCTTGGAGCTCTTCATCCAGACGCCTCTAGAACACTGCCAGGGATGGCAACTTCACCACCTCCCTGGGTAGCCGTTCCAGTGCCTGACCACTTTCTGTGAGAAAAAGTTTTTCCTTATGTCTAATCTAAACCTCCTCTGGTGCAACTTGCAGCTATTTCTAATTAATTAGACAGTCAAAGCAGGCTTCACTGTGTCTGAACTACAAGTTAGAAATGATCCATATCCTCATTCAAGCTGCTTTACCAGGCTACCTCTGTGGCCTCTGGGATTCCTTATATTCTAGGCTGCATTGAAAAATAGACTAAAAAAAAAAAAAAAAAAGCAGTTCCATCGAGAATCAAGAGACTGCCTTCTTAGTGCAGATTCCACTATTCCCCTTAGAAACTAAAAGCCAAATCCTGCAGTGGTTAGAATTTGTCACCTACAGGCACAAGTCAAACAAGTGAAAGGGGATAGTAGATTTCACATTCTGAGCAGCAGACTATGATCCTCAGAGTGATTTTTAGTCTAATTGCTGTAGTTAAAAGACTCAGTATGCAGGAATATTTTTTTAAAAGGTAATAGGCTATTGTTAAACTGCTCTCTATTATTTTTGAAAGGTCCTGGAAAACTGGAGAGGTGTATGAAGACAGGAGGATAGCCAGTGTCACTTTTGTCTTCAAAAAGTGCAAGAAGGAGAATCCAGAAAACTACAGGCCAATCAGCCTTACCTCTATCCCTAGAAAGGTGGTGAAACAAGTTGTACTAGATGTCTTCTGATAGCGTTTAGAAGAGAAGAAGGTTCTACTATCAGGAGTAGTCAACATGGATTGAAACCAAAGGGAATTCATGCTTGACCAAAATGACAGCCTTCTGTAGTATCATCACTGGCTGAGTAAATGTGGGGAGAGTAGTGGATGTTGTGTGCCTTTACTTCAGCAAGGTATTTGACACTACCATCTCCCAGAATATCCTTGCTATGAACTTAGAAAATGTGGGATAGATGAGTGAGGTGAACTGAGAACTGTTTGACTGGCAGAACTCAGACTGTTGTCATCAGTGGTGCAGAATCTGATTGGAGGCCTGTAACTAGCAGTGTTCCCCGGGGATTGTTTCTGAGTCCAGTCCTGTTCAACACCTTAATCAACGACCTGTATGAACAGATAGAGTTCACCCCCAGCAAACTGCTGATGATTTAAAGCTGGGAGAATTGTCTGACACATCTGAAGGCTGTGCTGCCATTCAATAAGACCTGGAAGGACAGGAGAGCTGAGCAAGGAGGAACCTGATGAGGTTCAAGAGCAAGTGCAGAGTCCTGCACCTGGAGAGGAATAAACGCATGCATCAGTACAGGTCAAGGGCTGATCTGCAGGAGATGTGTGGAGAAGTGGAGAGGGACCTGGGTGTACTGGTGGACAACAGGTTGGCCATGGGCAGCCATGTGCCCTTGTGGACAAGAAGACTATAGCAACAGATTCATCACTATATTTACAGGATGTCTTGATATCTACAAGCCATGTAAATTTTGCCTCTTCTTTCAGTGTCTACCAGATATTTCTTACTAATGCAGTGTCACACACTCAGATCCCAAAAAATTTATCTGTCCAGTGGGCAAATGTTTGCAGACAAGGACAACATTTCTGCAACTTGCTACCAAAGATGTTACCTGAAACTGCTACTGCTGTCACTGTCAGTAAAACAATACCTTTTGGAGACCAGCACACTGTCATTGCTGGTTGCCAGTGTAAGTAATCATACCATGATGAGCTCCTCTGAGCACAACTTCTTTTATATCTATTTGCTTGGATATGTTTAATTGTGGAAAAATAATTTCTTTTAACTCTATTTAACAGGAGCCTTTCTTTCACCTTTGTAACCACAGATGATTTTTCACAGATGTATGTCACTTCTTTTAAGGAAGAAAGATAGGTTTATAACTAATTAACTTTTTGTTTCAACTCATAAGGTACCCAACAGCATGAATTAGTGTGCAGTGACTGACTAAATTCTGTTTATCAAAAGTCCTGGCAAAGCGCCACAGTCTAATAAACTGAGTCTAAGTTTCAGCTGGATTACTTCCATCTGTTCTTCTTTGAAATGTTTCCAGTACATGTAATTTAATAATACTAATATGACTGAGTAAATGGCTTGTTCTATAACACAAGCAACCCTGAAAAGTTTTGCAAAAATTTGCAATCAGCAGACCTTGTGAGAGCTATTATTTTCTATTTGCAGATAGGGGAATCAAGGAACAGTAATATTCAAGGCAACATTAAAAATATATGCTTGAAATCACCTGGGGTTTGAAGATGCTGACTTTGAAACACTTTAATGCTATCCTGATTTTTGAGTATGTGAAACACCTGTCACTGTCACTGTTTTTAAATGCTGTTCTCTGCTTTGAGCACTATCGAAAGAAAATTCTGCAGTAGGTAAAAAATTGAAGACACCCAAACTTTGTGCAGGTGCCTGTAAATTTGCACCTCCTAAGTAATTTGCACAAAGTCAAACACTGAGTCACTGTATAAACATTACAATAAATTAAGACTCCTGCTTGTCACTACACTTTACTTTGGGAACGTGCTGCTTCTCAGGTAGCAGAGTTCCTTCAGTTAGAGGAGAGTGGTCTATTAAAGCTGAAAGGAAAATAGCATTGCTTAGTAAGCCACTACAAGAGAATGGGCAGTGCAGGAGTAAAGATCAGACAATCCGCAGTCCTTGTAACGAACAAGGGACAAAAAGGAGCTGAAGTGCCCACTGCTCTAGTGGAAGTTTCTGAGCAGTAGCACTGTAACTGAAGGGGGAAGAAAGTTTCACTGGTGCTGTCCGCTGTGACTTTGTTATGTCATTTATAGCACATTCTCTTGAAGTCATCATGTGAGTCAAGTACACTGTGTATTGCCATGCAGTTGCTACAGTTTTGTGAAAATTAAATTGAGTAAATGAGATAAAAATCAGAGATAAATGTTAATACCAGTCGCTTAAAAAATTGAGGAAGATCAAGAGAGTAAATGTCTTTCTTTATTAACTGAGGGCTCTGGGAGCAGATTCATGCTTTGAATGCTTTAAGCACAGCAAAATTCCTTCCTAAAAATACTATTTTAATTAAAGTTGTTTTGAAATTGTGATAGACAAAATGTGCTGGTTGGACCAGATCCTAGATTTAAAAATACTGGAGGATGAATGCCAAAGATACTATTTTAAAAAGAATGTTACTGCAACACACATTAATATCTGCACTCAAATAAATCCCACATAGACTGCAGATAGTGCAACTGTCTGTCTCAGAGATCTCCTTACATCTTTCTTTCTCCTCCTGCGTGGTGTCCTAAACATCTTCCTGTTCTCCATTACCTTTCCCTAGCTGCTGTCCATTAACCTTAGAAGTTCACCTGTGATTGAACCTGAAGTAAAATAGAGGGAATACTGCTACATCTGCAAATACTTTATAAAGTCAGATGAAAATCCTGGCCCTGCTAAGCAAATACTAGTTTTTCTGTATGTTTTTCACATTTTTCCTTTTTTTGTTTGTTTCAAATTTCTTATCAGTGTCTCTGGGCAAACTTCTCTATGTGTCACTGCTGTAACAAAGGTTGGACCAGGTGGTCATAGAAATCTATGTCAGAGAAGTCACTTCTAGCCTCAACCATTCTGTGATTCTCTGATTATCTATTTAGAAATTGTCTGTTCTTCGTTTTTATATTCAAATCAATACATTCACAAAATCACAAAATGAGAGAATTGTGGATTCATAGAATGCCCTGAGTTGGATGGAACCCATAAGAATAATCTAGTCCAACTCCTAGCTCTGCATAAAACTATAAAAAATTTCAATCGTATTCCAGGAATCTTCTCTCCTCCTAACTGAACAACTCCACCTCTTTCAGTATTTATTCAGCAGAAGAGGTGCTCCATCCCTCTAATCATCCTGGTAGCCCTTTTCTGAACCCATTCTAACTGTTCTTTTGCTTGGAAGGCCCAAGGGTGAAAAGAATAGTACTCTAGCTCATTTCTCAGGAGAGAAAAATAAAGAGGGAGAATCACTTGTCTCAGTTTCATAGCTACATCTCATTTGATGTGACCTCAGATATGACTGGCTTATATTAAAAGCACACTGTAAAACAGACAGAAAAGGAGGATGGCCAGGCTATTTATGTATATCAAAACTGTGCTAGTGTTTTGAATAAAAATGTGTTTACCCTGCTTTTTTCTTCCCTTTTGTGTTTCCCTGTGCCTTCCATTTTCCCCTTCTTTTCTCCTCTCCCTTGGCAGGGGCCTCCTTGTGATTGATTGAGATTTCCCAGGGAAGAGAATTATTTCCTGAGTAGCTGAGCTGCTAACATGGGACACTATATCATGTTTAACAATTATCATCAATATTTATAACACTTTTATGTACAAGTTGAGTCACCCTCACAGACAAAAATGAAACCTACAGTAGATTCATTAAAGCAACAGCAGCAGAATATCTTCTTAAAATCTGAGTTGAACCGTTTTTGAAAGGTTTTGACTCTTTTGCTGATTTCTTATTTTTGAATTACACTCACTGGCTTTTTACAGTGTCATCCTATTACCCTGGAAACATGAAAATATGTTTTTCCAAATGTTTATTTTGACTTTGATAAGGAAAGAGCAGTAAGTAAGATTGGATTTTGAATCTGATTACAGGAAAAAAATATAACATTTCAAGGAAATTTCAAGGAAATAATTTGTTGTGCAAACAGCATAGAAAATACTGTAGAAAGAGCAGACTTATCAATGATTTAAAGAATTCAGAGTTGCAACAATTAATACATTCCTACAACTAAATATTTGCATTATATCACATTAGCAAATTAGTTTCCAGCGCATTATTTTCCTTAAATTCTTTATTTTAAAATATTGTTCCATTACCATTACACAGGATAAGGACATAATTTTTTTTTTCTTGTGTAAGTGAAAAAGTGAGTTACTAGGTTATGGCAAATGAAAATGATTTCAATTTCTGTTGACTACATGAAATAACACAGTTACAAAGTGAACAGGTGGAGAAATTTGCTTCTGAATTTGCTTACGAAGATGTAGAAGTAAAAGGTTCCTACAGGTATTTCTCAATGGAACGTTATTACTAGTAAACAGGAAAAGAATGTCCATGTTATTGAGAACATATTGCATCTAACAGAACAGTTCTATCTCCCCAACGCTCTTCTTATTTATTTATTTATTTATTCGAGTAAAATCATTATTTAAATAGATGTGGCGTATATTATCACAATAAAAATACATTTTTATATGAAATTCTATGATTTCAAGAATAAATGCATATGCCATGGTGCCATGTAGGTTTCAAGGTAGTTTACAATATCAGTGGAACAAATAGATGAATTATCCTGGATGACCTTTTTAATTCCTTCAAAATATATTTTACTTATGGGTTTTACTTAGGGGTTTTAGCAAATAGCAGCAATATAATGTACGCCTATGAAATTAAGTGGTTAAGAATCTTAAATACATTTTAAAAAATGAATTGATTTTTGTATTCTGGCAAAAGCAATCTAAAATTTTACTGGTCTTTCCTATTAATTCTAGCTGATTTAACATAGTTTTACTAGACTAGAGTCAAAGCAGTAGAAGGACTGTCTTTCAATGGCAGTAATTCTTGGATGAAGGTATAATTTATTCAAAATTATGCCCATGAACCTGTATTAAGTTACCTTTGTGATGTGTGAAGAATTTTCCTTTTTCCTCAACTTATTGTACTTATATGATTGGAATGTAGATTACATCAAATTTTAGCATAGGTAAGTACTGGGGATAAAACTAAAAAACACTAGATTCAGGCCAGGCATTCCAGTTCTAATTTGAAAGCAAACCTTTTTTTGTCTTGTGAATTTCATTGATCTTCTTTCATTCTGTCAATGTCCACATCAAATTCTCTGAATTCATAACATTTCTCATTTCTTAGGTTCATTGTAGTAAGAGATAATGCAGATAGTAGTATATTTTCTTTACATATAAATATACACCATATATCTGTAATCTTTTTTTTTCTCTTTCAGAATGTTCTAAGATTGATTTTTAAAAGATATTTATTTTAATGAATAAACAACTAAGAAAAAGAGATGAAATTTTATATTATTATATAAGCTTAACAAAATATTATATCTAGATAGGAAATCTTAACATTATTCTCAGTTTATTGCTTTTCAAGTTTTTATTTCTTCAACAATTTTTGAAAGTCAAAGGAGAAGTGAAAGAAATTAAAATATCTCAAAATTTGACCCTTCCATAACATCCAGGGTAGGTTAACTTTGAGTTACTCTTTTTTTGACATTAACTGAGTTGGAGAGCGGTTTGTAATATGTGCTTTGTGGTTGCTTTAATTTTTAATTAATTAATTAATTAATTAATTAATTTACTAACTAGCATTCTCAAAACACTTCACAAAAATAATGGGGATAAACATACAAAAATTTATTTTCCAATTAGTCAAAACAAATGTATTTTATTATCTTTACAGAAGTTTCTGGAAATTAATATATATTTCAAGAGAGTGACAAAATCATATTGTGTCAAATTATCAACTTTCAGTTCCCCTGAGAAAACTATTTACACGAGCCTAAAGGAAAAGTCATTTAATTAGATCAAACTCAGTGTATATATGCTGCCAGTTATTTAGAGATAAAAATCAATGGAAAATAGAATACTCCAGTGGAAAATCACTCCTCAGTGTATTATAGGAACATTAAGTTAGCTCAGTTTTACAGTTAGGGGACATTTTAGTAATACATATTCTTTTTGGAATACTTATTATTTGTCAGCTGTCTTCAAGCTTTGCCAAACTTTTCTGGTAGCATTAAACATGCCAGGTTTTAGATCAAAGGAGTTTGCCAAGATGAAGAAAATGTAAGTAGAAAGCAACAGTGATGAAAATTGGCAATTTTAAAAACTCAAGTATCAGGTAATGCATTTTTGTAGTTCTAATAATATTTATAGCAAAACATGCAAGTTTCTTGCTTATCATTATAGAGGTCTATCAATCTAATAACATACCTTTTCTCTATATATATCTTTCAAGACTACAAAACAATATTAATTGCTCAATAAATTTAATGTACTTTTATTTTATTTATACTGTAGAAGTTTCTGCAATCAGCTAATGAAGTAATTCCTAAACAACCTTAATTCCTTGTAATGTTTTCAGAAATAACCTAGAATTCTACTGGAATGTTTTTTAAGACAAAAGTACTGTTGCAATTCCTTAGGATATTCTTGTACATGAATGATATTATTGCAATACAATGTCATGAAAATTGGTGTTGCCTAAGAAACAAATAGTTAAAGTGAACAAACAAACAAAACATTCTACTCAATTTCTGTTAAAGCTATGCTAGGAAAAGTTGTGAAAACTGAAATGCAAATGGCAAGTTCCAAAAAACAAAAGACATCTTAAATGCCCTGTTATGTCAAGAAAGCTCTTTTTGACCTTGGACAAATGAAGAAAGGCCTGACATCTACTGTCCTCTCATCTCCAGATATGTTATAGAAGGTGCACATTTAACTGATACGGTGTGATACTGGTATTTAGTGTCTTAAGACTTCAAAACCTATTGTGCTGATATTTGACATTTTATGTTAATTCTTGAATGTGATATGAAGAACTCTGGGAGACTGAATTGAAGCTAGTCCTGATTTGAGCCAGAGACTGGAATAAATGACTTCCCTTCAAAAATAATTTCTTCATATGACTCTGGGCTAAATGTCTCTGTTTCTCTTTCTCCATCTTAAAGTTCAAGTTCCTTTTTATTGATCACATTTCTCCTTTACTTTGAGTAACTAGTTTGTTGAGCCAACTGTTCTTTTACTGGATTTACTGGTATGTATTTAACACATAAGCCACAATTTGTTGCCTAATCCCATAACAAATATTTTCTCAAAATCAAAAGAAATCACTATAATATTATTAAACAATCTGAAATCAGTTTCTATATTCGGAAATAGCCAGTAGGTCAGAATTCTTCAAGAAATCAGTACATTTCTCCCCAAAATTGTGCTACCTATGTTAAATGATACCTTAAACTGCATGCAGATAAGAGCTTTCTAAAAGTCATTAGCACATACTTTCACAGACATCCTAAACATATGTTAGCATGCATAGGAAATAAGTGTTGTGCCATTTCAAGACATAAGATGAAAAGAAATTATTGGATTTTAGGTAATTCATTTTTCTGCTTTTACAGGTGTGCATGCTTCATTTAAATGCTCTGGACATAATTTGAGAATTTTAATTCATCTTACTTAATACAAAAATGAGTTGAGGTTGATCAACAATTGGTCATCTTTGAATGATAAAGGAAACACCTGTTGAAATTGGTGTATTTATTTAAAAATATATTTTACCACTCACTGTAATCAACAGTATATGGGGCCAGACAATGCAATTGAAAAAAATAATTCATAAAAGTTTTGTTACATTTTTTAATTCAGGAGAACTAAAAGGTTATCAGCTTCCATATACTGTGGAGTGATAATTATCAGGTATAAAGCTTCAATGTAGTCTTCGAAATGAAAATATGTTTGGTGCATATATCTCCAGTGCATCTGTACCCTTCACTTTATTTTTAATGTAGGTGAAAAAAAATTACTTTATGTAAATATAGCACTAACATTTTCTTTAATTGCATACTTTGAGATGTTTAATAGCACAAAATTGGCCTCCAACTTGACAGTCCTCTCTTAGAATCAATGGTCAGACATCAGAGCACCAGCTTGGTCATCAAAATCAATATTAGAAAAAATATAGCTTGTCAAGACCTCTTGCCCCTTTATTGATTCAAATACAAACTGCAGCAAATTGAATTATGATACTACAGTTGATGGCCAGCAAACAGGAGCGTCTTTCATTGATTTCAGTAGAGGGAGATGAATATCACAAAAAACAATTACACTACTAGGTACAGTAGTAAGACCTGTTGCATAGCCTCCAAAGTATGTGTGGTGGCTGGGTGGAAGGACTTTCAGACAAACTAAATGAGATTTATGTTTGAACATATATGTTTGCTGAAACTGAATCAAGTGTAGTAATTTACACCTCCTTGGAACTGTATGCTTCCTTTTGGGACTGTGTGCAGAAAGGGCCTTTTTTGGGGTGAAGATAACCATTATTTCTGGTAACATTCTGTTTTGTCTCTTGCAATGCCTCCTGCTCAAATCAGAAATGTCAAGTGTCATACAAATTTTGTAGTTTTAAACAAATATTCCTATGTCATTTATTCCTGTTCCTTTGGAAATTTCAACTAAAATATTGAACCTTTTGTACATAATGAAAGATTTTACAGGCTCTAGGAAATACTGAGATTTTCGTTATATTTAATAGTTTGAAAAGTCCTTCTTAAAATAAATAAATAAATAAATAAAATCCTATGGATCAAAGGTACTAGAGTGCTCATAAGAAAATAGAAATGGCCCTCTGAATTTATTTTTATTTAAAGTTCAATGTACATTTTTTATTATAATAGTATAAGAGGAATTATTTAATGCAAACACCCCTGCTTCTTGGTTCTGTGTTCCTCTGTTCTTTTTAAAGACAACTCTTTACTCCAGCTTCATTTTCCTTATACTATGACAAAGTGTATTTTTAAAGGCTTGTAAATAATAAATGGATTACCAGTAAACTCTTATCTGTATATATAAGGCGCATCCCCTTTTGACTTGTAACAAGATTTTGACTGCAACATATCAGATATTTTTCTTGTGAAGACAGTGATGTGATTTCTATTTCATGTCACCTATATAGGGAACCCAGAGCTCATGGGGCCTCCTTTGCACCACAGTTTAAAAGAACAGAATTTGAAATCTATGTTGACACACATTTTAGCTCCCATGTATGCAAACCAAAAGACATGAACTTATAGTAAGACTGTCTTGAAGTATATACTCATCCCTAGAGCTTTCAAAGAAAACTGATTCTTTTAGTAACTTGTTGCATGTGACAAAAAGCAGGTCGCACATTAACTTCTGTTTGATTTTTATTTCCTCACCTCAAAAACAGATATAAAATTTTAAACTTTATAATCAAAGACAGCAAATCACTGACATTTTTTAACTCTCAAAATGTACAATTGCATCTACTAAATAGTTAGCAGTAACTGGATTTTGCATGTCTATTTTTCGTTATTTTTTGTTGGCCTCAAAACCATATAATAGCATGTGAAGGTGCCATTTGAATGATAACAATTGCCTGAACATTAGAGTTAACATTGAACTCATTTTCACAATCACAGCCCAATTCAACACATTTCCATTTCTGAAGTTTCACCTTCCTTTTTACTCGGTATGAATAAATCATTTGAACAGGTGGTAAATCTACAGTGAAAGACACTGTCATTCTCAGCATAAGTTCACCACACTCAGTTAACAAGTATTTACTAAAGTATTATACAATTTGGGAAAGTATTCTTTTAGAATTGCTGATCACATTATTTTAACAATTAGCCTTAATAGTAACCATTCACTTTTTCCTCAGAACTAGATCCTTTTACTGCAGTCTTCAGTTAATTACAGCTGTCTTGTTCTCATTACACTCACTTATTTGAACACTATGCACATACAAACCACATACATCAAATTTCTATCAGGTGGTGGAAGAACAGGACTCACTGTAAAGCAGACAGATCTTGAAATAAGACATTGTTAATATGTGGTGAGACTATTAGTCAAAGATGTTACATATATATGTCTTATTACAAATGTGTTTAGCTGCTGATCAGACTAGTAATCTTGCAGTTATTAAAACTTCCTGACAGTTTAGCAAACTCAAGAATGTAATAATGAAATTTCTGCATTTCTTCCTGTAAGTTACATGAATAGTCTAACTTTACTAGTGATATAATCATAGAATCATAGAATCACGTAAGTTGGAAGGGACCTTAAAAATCATATCGTTCCAACTTGTCTGCCATAAGCCATGAGAATTTTTTATTTTTTTTTTTTAATACTGAAGTTCACTCTGCTGGATAATGTACTTTTCAGTACTTTTCAAGAATACTAACAGTTAAATTTTAAATAAATATTGTAGCAATGAATGAAATGATCTGGTAATTCTTAATCCTGCCTTAAAAAAAAAAAAAAAAAAAAAAAAAGATTGCATATTAGGCTTTCAGGATTTTTGTTTATTTCTTTTTTTAAATATGATTTAGTGTGAATTTATGAAGAGATTAAGCACTTGAGTTTTGTTACTTGCTAATTAATATTTCATCACCAAGATTGACAAAAGTCTCAAAGAGCACCTAGACCAGCTGCACACCTACCACCACCATTTCCCCACTAAATACAATAGATATATTCTATCAAAAAGCAGCGTATCCTCTGACAGGAAACCACTCAGGAACTTCACAACTAAAAGTTGTGTTTGGAAAAAAAGGGGTATTGTTCAGCATAAGAAAGATTTGAAAGTCTTGGAACTAGTCCAGAGGAGCGCCACTAAGATGATTAGAGGGCTAGAGCAAGAGAGGTTGAGAGAATTGTTTAGGTTGGAGAAGAGAAGGCTCTGGGGAGACCTCACTGTGGCTTTCCAATATTTGAAAGGAGCATAGAAACAGGAGAGGAACTGACTTTTTATGAGAGTGGATAATGATAGGAGAAGGGGGAGTGCTTTTAAACTAGGACAGGGAAGATTTAGTTTAGACATTAGAAGGAAATTTTTCACTCAGAGGGTGGTGACGCAGTGGAACAGGTTGCCCAAGGATATTGTGGATGCCCCATCCCTGGAGGCATTCAGGGCCAGGCTCTGGGCAGCCTGGTCTAGTAATTGACGACCCTGCCCATGGCAGGAGGGTTGAAACTAGGCGATCGTTGTCATCCCAGGCCATTCCATGATTCTATAATTATTTCATTTTTTCCAATGACATATTTTTTAAAGTTGTGAACAAATTTTGACTACATTTTGTAATGTTACTACCCCAAATGTGTCTTTAATTTAACTTTCAGAAGGCTTTTAAAATGAATGTAGTAAGGGATTTGACAGCCTTAGAGCCCAAACTGAATTTGTAATTAGCATTGCCATTAATCATGGATGAAGACATACTGTTTCCACAGCCTCCAGCATTATGATCTTGCTTACTGAAACTACATCAGTGTACTTGTAGGAGCCAAAAATATGTAATAAGAGAGCTAAATATCCCCTATCCAAAGCAACACTGATCAGCAATATATGTAAGAATAGCATAGTACAAAATGAAAATCTCTTTTATTAAGACATGAAATGGATAGTTATTTATTTCATCTACAAACTTGCTGCCACAGTATTATTGTGTAGTTCAAAAGCTCTGACTTTTTCAGTAAGTTTTATCTTCAGACCAGTAAGGACCATTAAATTACAAAGTCTGACCTGTTCCGTAGTACAGTCAATATTATTTAACCCAGTTACTATTGAAGTGAATACAGCAGACAAACTGAGGCAGATTGAGAACCATCTGACTTGTAGAACTCTGGGTGTTTTGATCAGTGCCACATAATCTAGTTGCAGGACTGTAGCTAACAATATTCTCCAATGGTCAGTATAGGATCTAATATCTTCATCAGTGACCTAGATAAAGGGATAGAGTCCACTCTCAGCAAGTTTGCTTAGCTCAGCAAGCTCAGAGGAGTGGCTGATGCAACAGAAAGCCGTGCTGCCAAGACATGGACAGTCTGGAGAGTTGGGTTGAGAGGAACCGCATGAAGTTCAGCAAGGGCAGATGTAGAGTCCTGCATCCTGGGAGGAATAATCAACTGATTACTGATTACTGATCTGATCTCAACTGATCACTGAGCAACAGCTCAGGTTATGAGCTGACCTACTGAAAAGGAACTTTGCATAGGAGGACCTGGGTGTTCTGGAAGACAACATGTTGTCCATGAACCAGTAATGTGCCTCTGCAGCCAAGAAAGCCAATGGTTACCTGGAGTGCAATAAAAAGGGCATAGCCAGCAGGTTGGGTTTCTTCCCCTCTACTCCGCTCTGCTGAGGCTACATCTGGAGTACTGTGATTAGTTCTGGACTAACCAGTTAAAAAAAGATAGGGATCTCCTAGAAAGAATCCAGGAGAGGGTCACAAAGATGATTGGGGTCTGGAGACTCACACTTATGAGGAAAGTCTGAGAGACCTTTATCTGTTCAGTCAGGAGAAGAGAGAAGTCTAAGTGGGTTTTCATCACTGTTTACAAATGTCTAATGTGTTGGAGTTGAATGGATGGAGCTAGGCTCATTTCAGTGGTGCGCAGCAATGGAACAAGGGACAAGGTGTGGAGCACAGTTCTATACAAACATGAGGACAAACATATTTACTGTCAGACTGACAGAGCAATGAAGCAGGCTGCCCAGAGAGGTCAAGTAGTCCCTTCTCTGAAGATATTCAAAGCCCTCCTGGATGCTATCCTGTGCAGTCCACTGCACAGAACCTGCATTATCAGCAAAGTTGCACTAGATTATTCTCTTTCCCTATATGCTTTTCTAGCTCTACAATTGTGTGATTTTGTATTGTTATAGTGCAAGATTTTCAGAAAGACATTCCTTTGAGAACTTCAGGAGATGAGGAATCCATTACTTTTTATTCCTGATCAATTATTAAAAAGTTACACCTTATTTCTGAGTTGATTTACTCTGGATTTAGATTACTGGCTCTCATTACACCACTTTTATCAAATTAAAGAGCCTGTTGGTATTTAGTACTTCTCCTCCATGAGAGCTCATGTCTAGTAAGTGTTGAAAAATGTTCTTGGCTCAGGCATTTAATACACAATAAATGTGGTTTAATGATACCATAATCTTACTAAAAATGCTTATGAGTACTGAACAATTACTTGTAGATATCCAACCAGCTAATTACCCATAATCACTTGGCTCATTTACTTACAAGGCAATGCTTGTGTTTTAAGCAGAAATATCAGAAGTCTAATGAATAAATGTGTTTCTTCTAACCATTCAGACTTTCACCTTTACCTGAGTGGAAGATTTTGGGATAGGATTCTATGAACATGGAAAAACGAGTATTTATGAAGTGCAAAATTAAGCATAATACAAGAATTTTTGGACTCATAAAGTGAAACTAAAGCTGTGTAATGGATGTGCATCAACAACAAAAGTTTTTGATGCTCCTAATTTCTGACTTCATTATATGATGAGTTACAGGACTGTCTCTATGCTTCAAAATTGATTGAATGAGCAGTTGCAACAATCTGAGCCATATTAGCAAATAAAGTACTCTGATTTTCATTTAAAATACTGAAATCCACTCAGAAGGAAAGAACTAGTGTATGTTTGTCCAGAAAATATTTTTCAGATGCCCTATAGCAATGCATAAACAATGTTTGACTGTGATCATCACACGTCCTGGGCTAAGTCTGTAACATGGTTTTGTTATTAGATAAGACATATATGACCAGAGTTAATGTTTGTGTGTATTTATGCGTGTTTGTGTGTATCTGCTTTCATGCCTGTGCCCTGTACCTCTCCATTCCATAGTCAATATATACTAAATGTAGCAGGAAGGCAGAAATCCCAGTGCTACTAGAAAACCACAAATTTTGTTAAAATAAGACCTCATTAGTTGAAGAGATTCCTTGCCAGTGGACCTGAGAAGAGAGCCTGTGAGCTTTGTCTTATCTAGGTTTCAAATAATTCACTGGGTGCAATGATATTATTAATGTTCCACCAGTAGTTGTCAGCTTGAATTAGTACCTTAATATACATTCAAACAGAATGAAATTACAGGGGAAAATAGATTCCAGTGACTCTGATCCTCAAAGAATAGCTAATGTTTCTTTGGAATTCCTTTGCACTACTATTCTGAGTTTATACTTGTAGGGACTGATTATTGGGTTATGTCAGCATTAGGTTTACTTGATGAACTCCTACACACATTCTAGATTAAGAGCAGCTTTTTTAGCATTTCTTATTTTTTCAACTAAGATATTAAGAAGACTGCACAGTATTAGCATACTACAGTTGTTCGTTTAGGAATCCCATTCCAATCCTGCCTCCTTAGCACACAGGATTGTGCAACACACCAATTACACTGTGCAACACACCATTTAAATCCAGGCTTCTGTTGCTCCTAGTTCCTGCTTCACTTTGACATAGTTCATGTGATACAAGAGCTATATCTCATTACCTTCTTTTACAAGAGTTTGAATTAAACTTTTTACTCACCTTGAAAAGAAATATGAGAAAACATTTTTGTATGGCAGAGTAAAGAATTATTGATTACTGAATTTAAATGAATGTTTTCATCGCTGTTTTCTTAAAGGCTTGTTGTTTTTGCTCCAGGATTTTAATCTGATTCTGCGCTTACTGAAATTGATCTTATTTAAACTGCCTGAGAGCTACAGTCTCAGTAAGGTTCTCTGGAAGACATGTTTCTTAACTCTACGAATAACTAGTGACTAATAGGAATTATAAAATTCTACTGTTAAGATAAAGTGAAGACTAAACCATGTTCTACTGAAATACTTATAATCAAAGAGAACTCTTTGAATGATTTCATGTTTACAAATCAGATTTTTTTAATGAGCCTTAATCAGAAAGTTCTTTTATGTGTGCTGTAGATAATGAGGAAAAAATGATGATGGGTTCTGATAATGAGAACTTAATCTCATTGTGAATATCAGAAGTGAGATTTGTTGAGGAGATTGAGGAATAAAGCCAATGGCTTCAAGAACTTTCATCCAGCTACTCAGTAAACTCCCAAGATCTCAGACACAAATAACTGTTGAAATTACTACATGGAACAGGTAAAGATAATCATAAGCAAAGAATGCAGAGAATGCAAAGAATGCAAAGAAAAAAAAATGCACCTCCCAGGCACGGAGGTGAGACTCATCGGCCTGTAGTTCCCGGGGTCCTCCCTGCTCCCCTTCTTGTAAATGGGAGTGACGTGACCCTTCCTCCAATCATCCAGGACCTCACCTGACAGCCATGACTTCTCAAATATGATGGAGAGCGGCTCGGCAACCACCTCAGCCCATACATATACTTGCTTCTATTAAAATGCGATATTGCACTCCATTTCATTAAAAATATCACTTTATAATAACATACATGACTAAAAAGATGAGCCACTAATCACAGATCTTCTTTTCTGGTAGGAATTTACTTCTTTCCTTTTCTTTTCTTTTTCTTTTTTTTTTTTTTTTTTTTTTTTTTTTTTTTTTTTTTTTTTTTTTCGGTTTTCCAACATTCCTCTCAAATCCTTCCTCTTAGCTTATACCTGCTCTGATCTTCCAGCCAAATCATTATTCATTGTCAACCTTCCTTTCTGTGACTTTTTTTAAGCCCTCATGTCCATGACTTTAATAAATTGGAGTTACATTGATGGAGCATTACCCAATGCAAATGTATTGTCAGTGTAAAATAAAATTTGATGGGTATTCCTTAGAAGAATATTAAGTTACAAGTGAAAGTCTTATATCTAGGAAATAAAATTTTTGAAGATAAGCTTTTAACTCTTCAAAAATTATCAGCAATTACCTGAGTTAATTGAGCGTCTCTGTAAATCTTCTCATTACTTTGTTAAATTTATTCTTGAAAAAGAGGAACTTTTATATTTCTATAGAGCAGCTACAGGACTAATAACAATTTAGATTTCTCATAGGGAATGATGATGTTTGATAGATCTTAAGGTTACCAGTAGTACAAGATATTTTTGTTACAAAATGGATTCCATATATACAGAATTTTAAATTACACTGCACTTGAAATTGTGAATGCAATTTAATACAAATGTTATTTTTATTACTTTGTTCTGAATAATGCTATTCTTTCATCAAGAAAAAATAATAATATGAACTATAACATTTCCATATAAAGTATTTTGCAATCATTTTCCAGTAGGAACTTTCATCCACCAAGACTACATAAGTGATTTTGTTGCACTCTGTAGAAATGTAGAACCACATACATAGAAATATACAAACAAATAAAGGCACTGAAATCCATAGCCTACTTGTGCTTAATCATATTTAAATTCAATGAAGTTCAATTGATTATAATTAAAATAGAGCAAAACAGAAATATGAAACTCTTTAGCTTTTCAAATCCTTTCTTGATTCCTGGTAAAAATAAGTTTCCTGCAAACTTAAAAATTACTTTATTTAAAGGTTAGCTTTGATATTAACTGAAATTTTAACATCCTGCACATGGTCTTTATATTGGCACACTGCTGTATTGTCATGCTAGACAAGGATTTCTGTTTAGGTAACACTTTTGAGGTTAAACCACTAAACCACTGAAACACTAAGCTGAAGTTGTAATTTAAGAATTTTCTGAGTTCAGGCAGGGAAAAAACAAACAAACCAATATTGTTTTAATTCAGGGAAAAAAAATTTTTCATGAGATACAAGTTTTGATTTCTATACAGAAACAGATTGACATATTCTGACTGAAAATGGATTGAGATGCATTTCAAAATCTGACCAGAGTCCACATATAAAAGTATAGAGTTTTTGAGCTTTTTTATCAAAATAAAATTACCTTCCAGAAATTGGCTTTAATTATAGAATTTCCAATTGACAATGTTTTCCTGATACTTACTTCAATCTTGTATATCACCCTATTCAAGTGGGCATTCTTTAGATGTTCCCACAATCATTTTGTGGAAAAAAAAAAAAAAAAAGTACAATAATCCACAAGAAACCTAATTAATTCATATTCTTCATACATGTGCTTGCTGTTTCATATTAAAAAGAAAATAAATAGAGGAGCAACACAACAAGTACTAATATGAGAATGGAAACTATGTACGACTGACTAGAATGCCAAATAAGTTTCTTCAGAAAAAAAATAATGCTGAAGTTAAGCCTTGTAACATAATAAGCCCTGGAAAAATCTCTTTGGTAAAGAAAAAAATTGAAGCCAAGATTATAACAAATGTAACATCATGCAATCATTTTCAGAATAATCACAAACAAAAAACAAAAACAAAAACAGAAACAAAAAACAATCAACCACAATCGCGAGACCAAAACCTAGAAATCTACTATAGAAAATACAAGGGGTTTGTGGTTTTTTCTTAACCTTTTTTTTACATTATTGGTTTTTATTTATTTATTTATTTATTTTTCTCTTCTATGTTCATTTGATCATATCAAGAAAAGGAAACAGAGGCTCACATGAATACCTTTTAAGTCTTGATCTTCTTAGTACAAGACTGGAGAAAAAATATATATACTGAACCTTTCATAATAAGAAATGCTACAGATCTCTACTCACTGCTTCCAAGAGCCTATTACAATAAAAAGAATTTGAAAAATATTATCAATTCAATTAATTCAGGCACACTGCCTTTCTTCAGTTCCCCCTTGGTATTTGGATCCATTATCTTCTCAAAAACTCATCAAATTCCTTTTTTTTGATTTCTCCATGTTTTAGACCACCATCATTTAGGGCTTTTTACAAAATCCCTGTTTAATCCCAGTAGTTCAATGCTTGTTCTCACTAATTCCTTTCCAAGGAAAAAAATGACCATTTTTGACCCCCAGAAATGCTTCTTCACTGATGTAGCTACTAGTGTTTTACATACTGTTACATCTTGTACCAGACTATGTGTCATACTGAGATTAATTCCCTTCTGTCTACGCTTATGACATTATTAAAAATGAGAGTTAAATTTTTTCTTTTCTTCAACAGAAGAAATTGTGCAGACCAAAGTTGAGTTTGCATTATTGTGAAAGACAGAACTGGTTTTCTTTTGTTGTCTCAAAGCTTGCTTCATGAGGCCTTCCTGATGATAAGACTCTGACTGATCCTGGAGGGCGAATGGTGGGTGCCAATGTGCCATAGTGTTTCTGATTACAATTGCAAGGGTAAACAGAAACAGGAAGAGCAGTCTTTACTCAGGGGTGCTGCTCGAAGGAGCGGACCCCTGCGGAAGGCGATAACGCTTGTGTCCGGCAATAGAGACACCCTCCTCCCCCGTCCTTGCTGGCTTATCTGTGGGCCAGGAATGCCACAAAAGTTGGTTTTAAATCATCTTTCGAAGAATGGTTGCCTGTTTGTTTGGAAGTTTGGTATTTCCACCAAAAATGCTGAGCTGCAATTCTCAGACTTCGAAGAGGAAAATTCCCACCGAAACGGGGGATAAAAGGCCCTCGCTAAACTGGGGACTTTGGAGACAAACTCCCAAAGACACCTTTGACGGAGAATTCCCTGAGGGGAAAACTTTGTCGGAAGAACCCCGGGACCGGCTTGCTGCGGAGCTCCCTGGCTGTCTCCCATCCCCCGTGGTGATCAGACAAGTTCCTGAGATCATCAGACCTATTGTGTACCTCGCTGGACCCACGGTGGTGACTATCTCTTTTGCTATCTGCAAAGACTCCTTGCTTATATTTCCTACTTTCCCTATCGCCTATCTTCCCTTCCCCATCTCCCTAAAAACGGCTAGGACTTTAATAAACTGGTTGGACCAACATTTGAACCGTTGCTTCTTAATCTCACGCCGGGTATACACATATCAAAGAACCTTGCCTCCCTCCTACAAATTGGAGCGAGACAATTATATAGAACATTATGGCAATAAAATGAAGTACCTGGTGACTGGAAAAAAAGCTGAAGGATGTAAGGATGAAGCACAACCTTGTCAAACAGGACTTCAGGACACTGGTGGACAGCAAGCTGGACATGAGCTAGCAGTATGTTTTCATAGCCCTGTGAAACCAACTGTATTGTAGGCTGCATCAAAAGAAGTGTGGTCAGCAGGTCAAGGGAGGTGATCCTACCTATCTGGTCTGCGCTGGTGAGACCTCATCTGGAGTACTGTATCCAGAAAGTTCTTATTATTATTATCCAGAGAGTTCTTATTACAGGAGGGATGTGGACCTGATTGAATATGTTCAAAGGATTGTTTCTACACAGAATAACAACAGAGAGAGAGAAACACTAGAAAAAATAATAAATAATTTCACTATCCAAGGAAATTTGGTGTCATTCAAGAATGAAAACTTCTCCTAACGTGATAAAAAAAGCTAACAAGTCTACACTGTTTTAACTTTTCTTTCAGGTACTTTTATTTCATTGCACATTTTTATTATTTAGCGTTACACGGTCTTTAAATCTTTGTTAGTATCCAAACTAGAGAAAATAAAAATTCAAACAACTCATTTACTTATTCTTCCTGATATGTTTCAGGGAAAAAAAAAAAACAAAAAACAAAAAACAAAAATCAAAAACCAAAAAAACAACAACCACAAACAAGCACCAGAATGCTATATCAAAATTGTGTTTTATCAGAGTTCTAAGGATTCTTACATCTCCTTTTACTCCCAGACAGATCTCAAGTGAAAAGATGTAAAGCAGAATGAAAACTCCCAATTGTGGGTGTATTACTGTTCAGCTACTAAAAGTTCATGACTTCATATATATCTTCATAACTGAAAATTTGTGACTTTGCTTTATTGAGTGAGAATTTCAGTAGGAATCTCCATTTTTCAGTAGTTCATAAAAAAGATGAAAAGTGAGTGCAAAAAAACTACTTACATTACATTCTTCTTTGTTGGGTCTATTTATCTAACGCTTAAGTAAGTCATTGACATTGCTACAGATGCACATGATATGTTGGTCAGGGGTGGAATTCACTATGTATGTTGTATTGTATTTACTGAAAACGAATTCAAACCTCATAAACAGATAAACAGGAAAAAAAAAAGAAAGAAAAGAAGAAGAAGGAAAAAAAAACAAAAGAGAGAAGAAAGGAAAGAAAAAAGGAAAGAAAGGAAAATGGAAAGAAGAAAAGTTACAATTAGTTTTTGCTTTTGAAAACTATTATATTAACTAAACAGTATCTCCCATAACTATTTCAATTTCACATATTTCTAGTTTTTTAGTTTGTCAGAACATTTATTGTCAACAAACATTTCCTGATAAATGTGGCACCATTCTTGGAAAACAAGTGATATAGTAGGTTAGCAAAATGGGAAGAGAAATGCTGTTACATTTCTGTCATTCAGTTCTGCAACAAGCCTCATGAGACAGTGCTTCTGACAGCAAATCCTCTCAAGATGAGACTCGTGAATAAATAACATCAAGTCTGTTCTGTGAGACTTGGCCAGGAAGATGTAAAATTCTCAAAATGCATGTAAACTTTTGGTTGTCTTATAGACTGATGATGTCCAGATGACCATACAGATGGTCTCAGCATTGGATTTAAAATAATAACTGTAAAATATAACCTCAAAGGTGTCTCATAAAGAAAATCACCTCATATAGAAACTGCAGCAGTTTTATAAAGTCAATTGTCTTGTAAATAATTCAGAGAAAACATTATTTGTTAAAGGCAATAAACAGTTGACAGTAGAAGAATGTACTGTTTCATAGTTATGTTTTCTCTATTTTACAATATTTATTGTAACTAAGATAATCATTCATAGATATTGATCTTTCTGTACTTGAGATTTATATTTCTTATGATGACAAGTATCTCATGACTGACACAAAGGGCCAAAATACTCAACTAACTTCATAGAAATCACTGTAGATCATGACACACTATGACATACGGAAATCCAGAAAACTCATGACATTCCAAAACCAAAACCTGGTGAACCATCCCCACAGAGAGCAGGCCTGGGAAAGAATGTCACAGAGCAGTGTGAGTTCAGCAAAGAAAGCAAGGTTCGTGGTGACTGTAACTCAGCCACACTTTTCTTAAACAAAATAAGTTTTTGATTGTTTTCATTTAGGTTAGATGTGGATTGTGTCTCGAAAAGGAAAAAAGTGGTGACAAATTAGGTTTTCCTTACTTTTATTGTCCCAAATAAAATTCTAGGGTTGAGGCTTTTTCATTTTTATAATATATATATTCCCTTGTGTTAATAATATTAATGCACATACATATACTTACACCAGACATCTCCCTGAAGCCAGGCTTTTATTCCCAAATTCCATAGGAAGACAAATTTTACAAGAGAATACATTTGCGCAGTTCCAAAAGTCAGAAGTTGAATTGTACACAAGAGTAAAACAAATTGTCATTCTGTGAGGTTCTACTCTTGATGCACAAGCCAGTTTGAACCCCTACAGTTTTCATTTGTTCCAGTGCAACATTCAGGTCTGTATCAGTCTTACAGGTTTCAGTAAGAAATGGCCTTAGATTATGTTCCCAGAAATTTGTTTGCTTTTCTTTGTTTGGGGCTTTTTCAGATCAGGATTTCTTTATTCTAGTCTATTTAGGGGTTCAAACTGTGAACAACACTGTAATTATCAGCACCTGGTCTCTAAAGTCAGAAGCACTTGCAGTCTCCTCTGACCTTATCAAAACACAGCTGTAAAACTACTGGATTTTTTTTCTTTTCTTTTTTTCTTTTTCCTTTTTAATGATCTACATTTCTTCTAACAAACCTCAGTGAAGATTACTTTCTTAGTCTTGTGAAAGCAAGAGAAACACATTTTTGTTAGAGATTTTTGTTTTCTCTTTTATTATCTATTCTATTCTCTATTATAAGATTATAAGGGAAAATGTGGTTTGTTTGTTTGTTTGTTTTTTAATTTTACTGTATTGTGACACAAATTCCACTGACTGCTCATTAGCAGTCAGAACCCATGGCTGGGTCCTCAGATGGAATGATATGGTGTAGCTATTGTCAGTTCACTGGATATCCATAATTTTATATTAGATGTAGGACCTAGCAAAAGCCATTACACTAAGAAACACCATGAAATCCAGCCACAGCATCACAGACATATTTTTCTTTTTAAAAACTGCAAACATGAAACCATAATTGTAGGTTAAAAAAAATAATAAAATAAAATAGCTTTAGTATAGCAATGCTCATGGCTGCCACTAAATAGACAAACACAATTTATAATGACGTTATCAAAATATCTTCAGTATAGAAATACTACAGACCACCTCAGTGAATTAACACACTTGAATAAGGAATGTGCTACTGACTGATGCACGGTAGGATCTGGCCATATGTGTCAGATCTAATCATGATTACTGAAATCATTCATTTTTCTGTTATGAACAGCACAGACAAAGAAACATTCTTGGAGATGTTTACCCTAAGGTAAAACAGAGTGACATATCAAGACACTGAGGAACAGGATTCCATTGAGCAGATGGTAGGTGATGGCACAAGTTAGGGATGCTCTTGACAGAAAGGCCAACAGCACTGCCAGCTGCAGCCACCCTAATCACTGTGAGATAGGATTGCAGAAAGATGGCAAACCTAACCCACATTAATCAGGAGACAGAAATGGTTGGCTATTTTGAAACAGGTGTTGTCAGAACAGAGAGAAATGACTGAAACTCAGTGAGAATTATCAAAAATATTATATGATAAAAGTTCATAGTTTTGGGGTTCTGGAACCAGTGTGACAGAAAGATTTACAAAATGATCCTTAATTGAATTATGAAGGTCTACACCCAATGACTGTATAATTTCTCGGGTCATAGCTTCCAAATCTTATATGTAGCATGAAGACAAGTCTGATTGTACTGGAATTTTCTTTGACAAAACAACTATTCAAGAGTAATTTGAGAGGAGTGTTGGATGCTGGTGGTCCAACTGAGGGCACATCTATCAAGAGGCTCCCTCGGTTAATTCTGAGTACACAATTGTATGAGGATACACCTTTATCTCATTCCTTTACAATGAAGTCTTATGCTTATTTGTGGATCCTCGTTGCCACCATATGTGTGAATCCCACCACGAGGTATCACCTAAATACAGTGTCTCCATCACATTCAGGAAACAAAAATATCTATGGCTTTTTAAGACTTCCTGTAATGCCTAAAACATCTCCAGTATGCTGACACATGTTCTTTTCTGCATCTCTGACAGTGAAATTCACATCACAGTTTAGTGTCTGTATTTAGGTAGCTGCAAGTACAGTAAATGCCAGGGTCTCAATGCAATACAACCAGTGAAGGCTTAAGACTTAATTAACTCTTCTACAAACAGGCATTGCCAGTGATCAGCCAAATGCTTAAGCATTATCTAAGCAATGACTTTCTTGTCTTGGGAATGTTTTTGTTGCTTCCCCATAGACACTTGATTTAACCTCAGATTCTCTAGTGAATCTCACCAGGCGTTCAGACATCCCTTTCAGCAGGCATTTGGGAGGAATCAGATGTGCCCGCCTCACAGGTCTCTGTAGTGGATATCTCTTGACAACAGACTCATGTGTACAGGCAATAATTTTCTAGGCTTGTTTTGTATATAACACAGGGTAAGCACCAAATTTTCAACTGGAGGTCATGGTTCAGGCATCTTTATCTTTTACCAAACCTCTGTCCTTGAATCAGGCACATTAGAAGCGAAGTAAGCCTGAGGTGGAAGTGATGTCAACATGAAAATAAGACGTAGAAATGAAGAGCGGGGATAAATTAAATCTTCTACTGATCCTTCCTTTTGAGGAAAGTGTCAATAATAAAATACAAACTATACAGCCCACACTGAGTAGGTAGAGTACTTTTAGGTATTTTTCAGGAAGTGTCAGTGGGTCTAATTTTAAAAGGGAAGGTCAGACTGTAATGGTACAGCTAAGCTTTTATTTCCTCCGTAAGAAGGTTAATACAGTTTTTAAAGATAAGAAAAGAAAGAACATGCAGTAACCTTTTATCCTTGTCTTTAATCTGACAGTAACAAAAAACAAGGAAATGCAGCCTGCTACCTCCTCTCACATCACCACGCACTGCTATGTGCGTGGAGTGCCCAGAAAGCAATATCAGTCATGTACACATGCAGACAGGTAGACAGATACTCTCAGGAGACAGCCATACACACTAGTCCCATCACAGCACATGGGCAGTGAAAGAGAAAGAAAAGTTTGCTGTCCCATTTTAATATAGATCGATTCTATTAGTGTTGTTAATAGTCCTGCTGTTTGGACTGAAGTCTTCACTATGCCTGAAAAATTCTGTGTAGGGTGACTGCAGCGTGCCGCTGTGCCAGTGATAATACTGCCAGCATTATCCTGCCTGTATCTCATTGTGCAAATTATTCCGTCTGCACGGTGACATTGGAGATAAGCAGGTGTCTACCACAGAGGCATCACTGCTGCAAAAAACAATAATGAAAAAATGATCTGGTGTGGAGAAGGAAGAAGCTACTTAACACTGGTAAAATGACTGTTTTTGTAGACACTTTGCTATGCCTTATGAACAGAAACTGTGGCAGAATGAAGCTTTCAGATATCAAAAAGTTAAAGAAAGGCTCTTCAAATGGTGAAAGGCAGGGAGAGGCTTGCTACCATGTTTGAAGGAGCTTCCTTGAAATAAGAAGCCACATTTCTTTTGAGTGTTATATATATATAGATATATATATACACACACATATATACATATATATATACATATTGCCACAAATTTCAGTTATTTTTGGCAATTATTAAACCCTTAGATAAACAGCAATTGTAAAATTATATGCACTAATACAGTCTGCTGACTAGACAACTGCCTTGCCAAACACATCTGGTGTAAAAATAGAGACAAAGGCACACAGGGAAGAATTAGGAGGTGCATAAGTAGCAAAATTCATGAAGTCAACTCCCAGAATGATTATTAGCATGTTCACTGCTTCTTACCTATCATAGAACAGCGGAGTCTTATTGTTCCTTACTTTACCTGGACATATTTGAAAAAAATAATGATAGACTGTTAATACTGTAGAAACATAAAAATGAAACAAAGATTCAATTGGAGAGTCCAGGAATATTTAGGAAAACTTACTATGCAGTAATTATTTGGTCTGCTTAATGTTTGTTCATTTAAGTAAACACTAGCAAAAATTTGGAAAGTTCATAAATATATAGGGTGGACTCATAAAATCAGACTAAGAAAATATTTTCTTGTGCTACCTCCTTGTTACTTGTCTGTGCTTCCTTAGAAGGAACAGAAAACAAAAGTCCTTCTTGTCCAGACTTTTGGGAACTACATTTACTCTGCTGAGAAAGATCGCAGCTGACTGACCACAGGACACTTCCTGGAATTGCTAGAAAGAAAATGATGAACAAAAGAAACATTGCGCCAGTTTCTTAAGAACTATCCTCCCTCATCTTGTTTATTGGTTACTTATAAATGGTGTTTGTAGAGATGGAAAAGGCAGAAAAGACAAATTGGAAGATAAAAAAAAACTGGATTTGGGTTTGGGTCCAATGACTTGGGTCATATATGTTATGGAGACACACAAAATGAGATATGTTTTGCTGTTTCACATAATGCAAAAGCTAAATATTCACTGAAACAAGCAGTTTGCATGTTTGAAAGAAACAATAGATCATTCTTGTTCCCTAGTAATTACCTTCTGAAAAGCAGTCCTTTCTGATGCTGCAGAGGTTAAAAAAAATGCAATAACCCCAAAGAGTACCAGATGTATTCATGGATTTATTGAAAGTTTATTGAAGAATAAAGGCTAAGAGTAACTTTCAGCTCCAGAAATGCTTAAACCATTGAGAAAATACTACAGTGGGAAGTATCACCCTACATATATGTGCTGCACTTCAGAACTGTTATTGGCTACTGCTGGAAACAGCTTCAAGATGCACATCAACTTTTGCCACAATACATCATTCACTTTTGATGTTATTCTCCAAGGGAAAGGTTTTTGAGAAGTTTTAGATGTCCTAGTGTTTGTGTTTTCAGAAGTCTTACAAAGACATGCTAGAACACAAACAATAAGCAAAAAGTAGAAATTTTCTAGACAAGTTTACTTGAGATACCATGTGAGGAATGTTCTGCAAAAATGTTCTGGGAGAAGACTTTTAACCAGAAGAACCATTATAGCAGTTCTCTGCAAGCAAATTAGGTCTGATTTCTGAAAGAAGACATTGCAATAATTTTTGAACAGTTTATGTAAGCCTTTGACATGCACAAAAAAAAAAAAAAAAAACCAACAAAAAAAAACCAAAAACACAACTTATCTGAAACAATTTTTACACCAGAATGTGTCAAGGACTTTTTATATGATTCTCAAGGTTCTAATATGTGGACATTAGAGCCCTTAATGTTGTTGAATATTATAATAAAACAAGATGAGTACTAAAATAAATGTGCATTAACTCATTTGCTAATGATCAACATCAGCCATAGGAACAGCTGCCAGCAGTTTCATGTCTTTATATCAAAAGGGAGACAGAGCCTATTTAAATGTTTTAATTGTTGGGAACGAAATGGATTTGCTTTTAGCTAATCAATATTCCTTTGACCAAGAATCAATTAAACTGACAAGACTTCTGATCTGAAGTAAGTAGGGGCTTTAATTAAATTCCATTCTAGAGTTTAAGTTAAGCATAGGAAGAGAAGGATCATGTAAAGGTTAGCATTTATTTAGTGGTACCATGATTTTAGCAGGAAACCATAAATTAAACTACTGACACATTAACATTTTACTTTTTATCTTAATATACATCAGCAGAAAACCACAAATATATACAGGTCCTATCTACTATAATGTGTATTTCTATTTTGAATGAGCACAAAATTGAATGCTTTGTATGATCTCTGATATTACAATGGCACAGAATGTAAAAGAGCATCCTTTTCCTATTTCCTCAGACATTATTAGTTCTTAACAGGCTTTCTGCCTATATTCAGTAGAAGATCCCCACACAGAAATGAGGCACTATAAGTTAACAATAGTTGCCATTTAATTGGTGCAACCCTTCCCCCTGCCTATCAGCAGCACAACTTGATACTCACTCTGAAGCAAAGGAGTTATTAAAGCATTTCAAGTGATATTTTCAAAGGGAATCTTCCTTTTTTTTTCTTATTACCTTTTCAAATCTGAATCACCGGGTGAGAAGGGAGGCCAAGGGGGTGAAAGAAAAAAAAGTAAGAGCTTGATTCCTAGGAAATTACAGAAAATGATGTCATGAAATCAAACATCACTTTGGTATAAAAAGTGTTCAGAAGAGAAAATACACTTCAAGCAAAGCACCTAGAATATAAAGCCTTTTCACAAATGGTGACACCTCAGATCACTTAGCCTGAAGCTCCTGTCATAACAGACTCCTGATGTGGTGCTGTTCCCATTTATTTTCCTCAGGCTACGCAGCTTACTAAGACAAGTAATTAGAGTAGCAAATAATAAAGCCAGAGTCCCAAATTAACTTTCAATAACATCATATTGTTGCTAGTGGCTAAAATAATGTTAACATTGTTAAATCTATATAGTGTCATACTAAATAGCTATTAAAATAAATGACTGAGTTAAAATCATCTTTAGTTTCCTTGTTCTATAATATGCCTTCATAAGCAAATCAAACTGCATTCTGAGGGATTAGTAAATGGTTAAATATTGTTATCTTCTTAGCATTACAGTCCACATGGTTTTAACGAGAGCATCTTCTAAGTCATTAAGTGTCCCCAACCTGTGGCATGATTATACTTTCTTTTGATGTTAGTAATTTTCAAATCTTTTTTGATTTTATGTGCATTTTGTTTTGTGACTAAAACTACAGTCCTCAAGGACCAGTTCAATCATTTTTGGGGTAAGTTTATTCTGTTTCTAGATGATTTAAAAAAAAAAAAAAAAGAAAAAAAAAAGGTTAATTATTGATTGTATGAAACTTTTTCAGACAAGACTACACATTTTTATATATTTAAGTGTTCCCTATTTTTAGTGTTATATATGAGCATACTGACATATTTATACTATTTAACACATGAAAATCATATATAAAATGAACCAAAAATATAATCAAGTTTTAATTTGTTTCCTAACTGAGTTCTAAACTATCACTTTTTATTCTGCTTTGTCTTACGAATTCTAATATATTGACTTTTCCTAGAGATAAATTACATTTACTGAACATCTTTAAGGTATAGCTATTTGTACAAATTACTCTGGTATAGGTAAAATCTATGCCTAAGCATAATCTCTCTATAACTTCTAAACAAATAACAATATTCCACAGAAATTTTAAGTTGGGGGGGGGTGGGGGGGGGGTGGGGGGGGAAGAACCTTCAAAATTAGCCTTACCAGTATCATGCAAAAATAAATTTCTTTCTTTTCCTTATATATGAAGTTTATAAGAGAATAATCATCATCTGCTGCCTGCCTCTCCAGAATCAACTTGAAATATTCAGTTTAAGTACTTTAGGCTCATGTGTGTTCAAGGACATTTTTATCCTACTATAGCTGTAACACTGCTGTATGGGCAGTTCTGAGTTCAGTTTTTCAGATTGATTTTCTATCCAAATTCTTCCTCCAAAAAGTTGCAAGGAACAACCACCAAAGTCATCTGCAGCATCCTTAGTTGCTTTTTATAAAGCTCAGGGCCACTGTCAGGACCATATAGGTAAGTACATATATTTTTCATCTTGAACCTGTTTAATAACACCAGTTACAAACAACTTTGCAAAGAAAAATCCCTCTTTGGTTATTTAATGCTCTGATACTGCTTTTAATTAACATCATGTTACACTTATTCTGGAGCAGTCATAATTTGTTTTAGTAATTAGATCAAGACTTCATGCCTCTATTTGTCTGCTACTTCCACTTTAA
Source organism: Coturnix japonica (assembly GCF_054131305.1). Classification (NCBI taxonomy): domain Eukaryota; kingdom Metazoa; phylum Chordata; class Aves; order Galliformes; family Phasianidae; genus Coturnix; species Coturnix japonica. The sequence goes on from NC_140663.1 coordinate 167,275,263, forward strand.
TAACTCACATTTAAATATGTTATGTGAGCCATATTAAAAAGAGCTAGTCAGAGAGACATTAAGCACACCATCATTTTATGTCATGGATGACATCCCAACCCTTAAAGGGTTTGCTAGGTCAAGGTGCTGCTCTCTTCCTTCATGAGACAGATCTCATAGAACTGGTGATCTGTGAAAGCTGGATTACATGTCATGCACCCTGAGACTAGCAGGCAGTGATGCATGGGGATAGAATGCAAGCTTTTACAGAAGTTATTCACTGTGTATGAGCTATTCTAACTCAGCTGACTAGTGTAGGATACACTGATTAGTGCAGTCTTATCACATGTAGACATTTAATACAGACTTAACAATGAAGAAGTATTTTTATTTAACAGCTTATTCACGCTTGATGGGGACACTGTCTAGAGCAGGTCACGTATCATTTGTATCTCCTGAGATCTGTTCTCTAGTTCAAAAATCATTTTGTCATGATTTAATCATTTTGATAGATGACTATAAAACATCTAGGATAATAGGCATCTAGAATAACAGGGTTGAAGGAGATGTTAGATCTCATTCTGTGAAGGGAGGCTGTGGAATCAACCTGAGCATTTTCATGTTCAGGCCTAACTAGAAACAGAACGCTACTTGAAACTTTTTGTCACAGGAAAGAAGTCAGGATTTAAGCACTACATGAAATTTAGGTAGTGAACCAGTTGCACCATTTCTTAAGGGATTTTCTGAGGGTTTGAACAATATTTTTCAGCTTTCTTTATTAGACACTTGGTGTCATTGTCAGTGCAGAAAGAATCTGTGTGTGTATTAAGTACATATAAAACCTTTTACAATCAATTTGCAGGGGATAATTGATGGAGTTAGCAAGGTTAGCCACAGATTTGTATTTAGTAAAGAGGAGTGCAGTGTACTATATTAAAACTGAAATCACAATCTAACAACAAAAACAACAATCTCCTTTGACATGAGCATAGAATCATAGAATGGCCTGGGTTAAATTGGACCATAATGATTATTTAGTTTCAACCCCACTATGTGCAGGGTCACCAACCACCAAACCAGGCTGCCCAGAGCCACATCCAGCCTGGCCCTGAAATGCCTCCAGGGATGGGGCATCCATAACATCCTTGGGCAACCTTTTCCAGTACATCACAACCATCTTAGTGAAAAACTTCCTCCTAATATCCAAACTAAGTTGCCCCTGTATTAATTTAAAACCATTTTCCCTTGTCCTATCACTATCCACCCTCATAAACAGCCGTTACCCTTCCTGTTTATAGGCTCCCTTCAAATATTGGAAGGCCAAAATGAGGTGTCCCTGGAGCCTTCTCTTCTCCAAGCTAAACAAGCAAAGTTCCCTTAACCCTTCCTGATAGAAGTGTTCCAGCCCTCTGATCATCTTAGTGGACCTCCTCTGGACCTGCTCCAGGAGCTCCACATCCTTCCTGCACTGGGGGGCCCAGGCTGGGACAGAGCACTCAAGATGGAGCCTCACAAGAGCTGAGTAGAAGGGGACAATCACCTCCCTCTCCCTGCTGGCCACCTCTTTTTTAATGCAGCCCAGAACACAGCTGGCCTTCTGGGCTGCAGGTGCACACTGCTGGCTCATGTCTCGTTCACCAGGACCTCCAAGTCCTTCTCCACATGGCTGCTCTCAATGGTCTCTTGCCCTAGTCTGTATAAATACCTAAGCAAACATAGCCTGCACACCCCTGTGCTCCCACTTCATGCACAAAGACCAAATCTTGTTTCCCCTGTTTCTTGGATACCATAGAACATATGATTTTCTCCATCATTAGCATTGAGTTTGATAGCTTAGGAGACTGTATCATGATGTTCTTTTAATTGGATGATTACATATATGCCCCAGGCAAGATACTATCCTAACATCTGATGGTTTAGCAAACTAGTCTTATTTTATTTACGTTATGAGTGGCTGAAACATTTTCTGGTCTTGATATCAAAGTGCAATGCCTTTGTGAAAACATCATAGATTCAAAATACCTGGGTACTGGAATTAGTATTAATGATAAATGCTTTTAGCAATGCAAACACAACGTGTATTTTGTTTTTGTTTGTTTGTTTGTTTGTTTGTTTTTTCAGATCTATGTGGTTAACAGTTCTATTTGGTTCATAACTTTGAAAAGCTGAGGTTAAATGCTTTTGAAAAACTACTGTTGATTTTTTATTGTGTAACTACTGATTATCTTTCATACAGAAATCTGAAACATTTGTAATCATGTTCCATAGCTGAGCTGTAAGATCAGATGCTGCTTCAGCTTTCCTGTGTCAAAGGGTTCAAACTACAGTCAAGTTTTTCAAAGTAAGATTTAATTGAAATTATATCCAAGCTGTGGGAGATAGTATAAACTTGGTTAATGCAGTTAGATACTAGTGAATTGTAGGTCCAGGTCTTGTAAGAGATAATAGTTTCTTGAATTTATTTGTCATTTATTCATAAACTGTACAGATTCTTCACATCCAGACAGTTTACACAACTATAGGTTAGTGTGTCCTTTTACATTAAATCTCTCAACACACAAAATGCTCAAAACAAGATCACTTGGCTTTTTTTTTTTTTCTTTTCCTTCAAGATCTCTCTACTATTAAAATTTTCTAAAATCCTTTCAGCAATAGCATTTGTAGGCCATTGAAATGGATTTAGATGCATAATTAAGAGTAATTGATATGCCACAATGAGAAAATGAGTTAGTGTCCCCATTTCAAATTGTGAAATGATTTTTTTAATGAATTATTTGACGTGAGCAGAAAAAATTCAGTTATATCTCCCCAAAATGAATCTGTAACCATTTTGCTAGAAGAAAAACTCCACCAACTCACCTCTTCTGAGGATTAAAATTACTGGATTAATAATATAAGTTGTGCTTGATTTGAATGAGTAATTATTTTGTTCCATACATAATTGTGTACATAAAGGTTGCAATTATGCTCTTCTTTTTTCAATTTGATTAGAATTTTTTCCCCATAGAGAAAACTGTCTATGAAGGAAACATGCTTGACTGAATAGTAGGGAATATTTAGATAAGGTAGCAGTGGCTGGAGGGCACCTGTGATATTCAGCAATTATATGTATAGTACACTATGCCCCAGTGGGAATCCTGCTGAGAATGTGCTTTGCATTGTGTAGAAATAATCAAGGGCATAAAAGATCCACAAATAATCATGTTAGGCAGTTTAATGCTGGAGACTGTTTAACAGGATAGGTTTAAAATAATAGATATCAGTAGAGTAAGAACTCCGTGAAGAATCCGAGACATCTATTTCCTGAGGATTAGAAGCCCTTCTGTGCAATTAATAGCATCTGCTACTTCTGCTCTATTGGTTCCATATTGTTTCTTCTTCCCAAACTTGAAAGAGAAAAAGCCTTTTTAGTCAGAATGGGAAGGGAAAAAAAAAACAAAAACAAAAAAAAAAAACAAAAAACAAAAACAAAAACAAAAACAAAAACAACAACAACAACAAAAAAAACCCTGTTTAGTTTAAGTCTACAATAGAAATTCTGCTTATTCCAAGTTCCATTGGGGTTACTTGACTCTTTTGTATAGCATAAGAAAAAAGTAAGGAGCACATATTCAAAGAACAACCTCTTATGTGAGCCACACAGTGTGAGGCATTAAGGAAATGGCAGAAGGATTTTAACAACCTGAGCTAGAGAGGAAATTAACCCCTTTAAAAGGGCTTGTCTAGACTCTATTATTGCTGTTATGAAAGGCACATTTAGTGAAAAAAATAAATTGGTTATTGCTTGTACATTTAGTAATCTGCACAAACTCAACAAAAAACACAGTTGCTAACAAAAAACAAGTTCTGCAGAGGGTACTGAGTTGATGACCCCCATTACAGCTGATGACCTTGAACACCATTCAAACTTAATTTAATACTCCAAAACTTGTCAGGTACTACTCTGTTTTCAATTTAATTAACTCTCAACATTCTTCTGGGCCATAGCTTAAAAGGCAAAAGTAAATATCTCAAGGCCTTCAATTTCTTTTAAGGACACTCAGGACTTAGAAATCTCAGGCAAGACTTGTAGAATACTGATATGACAAAAAAACCTGAATTTTGTTATGACAGCTGGGATTCACTCTGAAGGCACAATGAATGCTTACAGTTCAATAACTATCCAAACATCTCTGTGTTGCTAAGGTATGTTTAACAGTGAACGTTTCTTCTTGTTTGTTTGTATCTTTTTTCTTACCATCTAACAAATAGATGTCAGCTTCAGCTAAAAGTTTTGTTCTAGACTATCTGATTTCTAATAGATGCAACTTATGTTAGCCTGACTATCATGGGATCTGGATTGAATCTTTATTGTTTTAGTGAAAGGCAGAAATCAGCATTACAGTTCCTGGGGTGCCAAACCTAACCATTTAGTGCTGCTCATTCAGCCAAGTTCTGCTCATACAAGACTACAAAGTGAAGCTGGCCAAGTCACAGCCTAGATTTGGCCCAGGAGGTGTGTTAACCTACATCCCTGAAACAGAACAGAAAACCTTTAGGTCAGAAGTGGAGAAAGAGACCTGTCAGAATCTCTATTCTGTTGACATTGCTCCAAGGAAAGAATAAAGAAAGAGAGATAGGACATAGTAGCAATGTCAAAGGTCATGTGGCAGTCAGGTGAATTCTGTGCACCACTGAAGAAATGAAGTGACATTATCCTCTCATGATTAGAAACATGGAAATGAATTATAGAGAGGTGAGAAAAAGTAAAGAAAGTGCTGAGATAGAAGATCTGATTAATTAAGGACAACTACAAAGTGATGAAAGCCATTTGCCTCTTACACATTGCAAGAATTGCATAAATATCTATAATAAACACATAAGAGGAATGAAGAAGCTATAGTTAATACTACTTCTCATAGAATTGAAAAGCACATCCTCATGTTGATCTCTAGGTGCAATTTGTGTTACTTCAAAGTAGCACAATTACCCAAATCCCAATTATAGAAATACAAGCATAACACAGCTAACAAAAAATGGAGTATATACTTGCAGAGGGAGTATGTAATAAACACTTTTTGTTGAATATATGCAATTGTACATTAAAGGTATTACCATTAGGAAGAGGTCCAAGGTCAGGAATTTGTGTGATTGGGGCCGGGCTCTGGGCAGAATGTATTAATGTGATGCTGAGGAAACTTTAGAACAGATGAGGTCCTGGAATGAGGAGATAAGGACATACATAGAAAATTAAAGTAATGTGAGGATAATGGATATGAGACTGCAAAAGTGGAGGGACAGGATAAGGAATACTGATAGAATGAACATAGGTATAAGGAGAAGGATTTAATAGAGCTGTATAGCTCATACTCTAGACAGTAACACTCAGTAACTCCAAACTATCCGCCAAGACTTTTTCTGGATTGCAGTTTAGTTGTACTTGGATAAAGAGGACAGACAAAATCAGTTTTTGGTGTTTTGGTGTTTATTATCTTATATGAACAATGTATGATGCCAGTTGAACAGTTGTACAAATTCCCAGAACCAAATGGTAATCTAGAGAGCATAGATTTGGAGCCAGTTTATTTTTCTCCTTACGTGATGGCATTAATTTGGCTGTATGTTGGTGATTTACTCACATGCTTGAATAGCTTCTCAGTTATGAATGTTTTTCCTTTCACAGAGCTATCTCAGACTGTCTTTACCCCAATAGTAGAACAGTGATTAACTCCATATCTCAGTGTATTTTATTACTCCTAAGCACTCAGTCTGGGAAAAACTTCCCTTTAAAATAAAAAATAAAAATTCACCAACACAAATAGACATCTGTGTTTAACTGAATTGTAAAACTATCCTTCCATTTTAAATATGAGCTACTTAAATAAGAGGAATTTATGTGTAATAAATAGCCCTTTACAATCTCTATTTCCATCTTCCACCAAAACCACAGCTTTCCTTACTTGTTAATGGGGCTTTTCCGAATTGCAGGAGGAAGTATAAAAAGTAGACAGTTCCCCAGATAAGTCTCTCCAAAATACCCCAGGAACAGGCATCTCCTTATGTTCCTTGCATACAGTTAACCTGCCTACATTACAAAGACCAAAATAATCTTGCCTTACTCTTTCTTGACAGTAATCTTTTTTAAACAGATACGAGGAAGCTGGGACCTTAGGCTGCAGTTATATTAATCTTATCACTAAGTGGGACATATTAACTACCTAGGCTGCAAACACAAATGAGCAGAAAGTTCAAGCTTCATCTTATTCAAAGCAAATGATTAGTTCCACATTTTCCATGAAATTATGATGACGACAGTAAAGTACTGTCACAGATAAGTATCATGCACTGATGTTAGTTTGAACTGTGTTAACTTGAAAAGAATATCATCAATTTAAAAGTCTCTTTTCTGTGCAAGTTTAAAAAAATATTCCATTGTTACTTTGTATTGCTAGTACTCTAAGAAATTAGAAAGGGAAAAATTCCCTATTCGGTTTTGCTGTACAAAAAAATGTATTAATTAATCAAATAATTAATAATGTAATTAATTAAACTGTACAAAGTCAGTTTAATTCATGATAATGCCGCATTCTGCATGTGATTTTCTCTGTTTTCTATGTGTCCTTAAAAAGTCAGAAAATACATATATATGAAATACCAAGAAACATATAGGCTATCAACCTCTATTCTTTCCACCTCTATTAGAGAATAAATGTAAAAGATAATCTGGGATCTTTTATCGTTTCTCTGTACTGTTTGTATATTTTTATCAGAAAAATAAAATAAAATAAAATAAAATAAAATAAAATAAATAAAATAATAACATAAAATAAAGAAAAAACAAAGCTGATATTCAAACTAATATTTCGGTCTGTTGTCTACTAGCTGGCTTTCTTAACCACTTAGCTATAGAATCAAATTTCTATGTTTGTCCTTCTTTTTACCTCCAAAATCTTTTGTTGCCTGTCATATAGCGGTTCAGATTGAAGAGAAGATGAAGCAGGTGCCTAAGCCTAAGAGTGGTAAGCTTCCAGAAGCTATTTTACCTTTCAGGGTAAAACAAAGCCTGAAAACTCAAGTCTCCCAACCTGTGGGCTGGAGATGTTGAATTTGTTCATAAAATAAAATAATTACAACACTTTTGACTTTTCTGATACTCTTCAATAAAAGTCATGGTGATACTCTATTAAATAAGCATGTAAAACTCATCAAAGGCCTTTAAAGACAAGCTTGTAACTAATAATTTTTCTGTCAAGCAACTTAAAATCTGAGATACTTGTGAATGGACTTTTAAGGAAATAAGTGATCTCAGAATAGTCCATCTAAGGAACAGCTTTATGTGGAAGTGCATCCTTGGCTGCATCAAAAGAAGGGTGGCCAGCAGGGTGAGAAAGGCTATTTTCCTCCACTACTCTGCCCTTCTGAGGCCACATCTGTAGTACTGCGTCAAGGCCAGAGACTCCAAGCATGAGAATGATGCAGAGATTTTGGAGCAAGTCCAGGGGACAGCTGTGAAGATGATCAAAGAGTAAATTTCCTGTAGAGAAAGGTTGAGGGAGTTGTGCTTGTTGTTCATCCTGGAAAAGAGAAGGCTCCAGAGAGACCTCATTGTGGCCTTCAAGTACTTGAAGTGAGTTTACAAGAAGGAGGGAGACTTTTTATACTATCTGATAGTGAATTGACAAGAGAGGAAGGCTTTAAACTAAAAGAAAGGAAATTTAGATTAGATTTTAGGAAGAAAGTCTTTTTTCAGAGGATGGTAGCCCCTGGCACAGGCTACCAAGAGAAGCTGTGATGCCCCATCCCCAGAGGTTCTCAAGGCCAGGTTGGGTGGGGCCCTCAGGAGCCTGATCTGGTAGGGGGCAACCAGTCCATAGCAGAGGTTTGGAGCTGGCTGGGCTTTAATTTTCCTTCCAACCTAAGCCATACCATGGTTCTGTTATAATATGAAGCGTACAACTGTTAATTTGTCAAAGTAGAATTGTAGTTACAGTGCAAAAGTGTAGGTAAGTAAATGCTGTAGCAGCGTCTTCTGGACAAGTAAGGCAATCTTCTCAGCTGGACTGGAGTTTGAAGAGAAAGATAACTTTAAAACTACCTCTGTAGAATCAGAAATTATGGATAGGGCTCCAAGAGTCAGTCAGATCTGATTGACTGATGGACAGATTCTTTCTAGAGACTTTTTGGTTCACATACCTTACACAAATTGTATTTTGGAGTATGTGAAGGAATGAACACAAAACTTGTCAGACACAGGGGACAGTAATGGCTCATGTGTCATTTCAAACTTGTTATAATCCTACCTTAAAATGTCATGAAAAGCTGTGAGATGTTTAAGAACCATGCTGAGGTAAATCTGTCTACACATTACTATCAAACAATGGTAACACAACTGGAATACCAAACTCTAGAATATGAAAATGAGATCTGCAGCTTGACACAATAATAAAAAAGGTGAGTAAGGAAATATCCCCACTGTACACAACTAGGTCCCTAGAAGTCTTTCTCATTTGTTCCTCACTAAGCCTTTCATGCACATCTGTTCTTTGGCCTTCTCCAGGGTCACTCTTTGACTGCCTGTGCAGTCTTCTTGCAGTTTTCACTGTGCTTTTTTCTTCCTGCAAATCCCAGTGTAAACTTGAGAAGCCCCTGAAGCCTCTTATGAATTTCTTTGCCCTGTCAGCAAAAGAACATTTCCTGCCTGTTTCAGTTAAGTTTTCATTTGACCCTCTCTAGTAACAGGCAGCCTCCCTTCTCCACAGTCTGCCCTCTTAGTTGAATAAAACAGGACATATACTGCACATTCAACACATGAAACAAATAAATCACTCACTGTAAACTCCTACAGTGTGTGATATATGTTGGTCAGTCTCTCCACTTAGTGAATATGCCTTCAACAAAGAACATGCAACCAGTAAGGGAATTCTCATTCTTTTAAAGAGAAGAACTTCTCCCCACAAAGCCATCATTTCCCCAGCACACTGGGAATCACTGATGACCTGAGGATAAGGATTTGGGGGTGTTGGTGGATCAAAAACACCATAGGAGTCAGCAATATGCTATGCAGCCCAGAAGGCCAACTGTATCTTGGGTTACATCATGAGTGACCACCAGGGTGAGAGGTGAATCTGCCCCTCTTCTTTGCTCTCCTGAGACCCCACCCAGTGTACTGTGTGCAATTCAGGGGTCCCCATCACATAAAGGACATGGAGCTGTTAGAGCAGGTCAAGATGAGGGTCATGAAGATGATCAGAGGGCTGGAGCAACCCCTCTACAGGGATAGGCTGTGATAGCTGGGGCTTTTCATCCCTGAGAAGAGGAGGTTCTGGGGGAACCTTATAGTGGCCTTTCAGTACTGTACTTTCAGTACAGTACAGGAAAGTTGGGGAGGGACTTTTGTAAGGGCAGGTAGTAACAGAATGAGAGGAATTGGCTTTAAACTGCAAAAGGGTAGATTTAGACTAGATATTATTAAGAAAAAATTCTTTACTGTGAGAGTGGTGAGACACTGGAACAGGTTGCCCTGTGAGCTTGTGGATGCCCCCTCCCTGAAGGCGTTCAAGGCCAGGCTGGATGGGAGGCTTTGAGCAACCTGGTTTAGAGGGAGGTGTCCCTACCTATAGCAGGGGTGTTGGAATTAGATTATCTAAAAAGTCCCTTCCAACACAAAAACCATTCTATGACCCTATGGTTTTCAGAAAGGAAAACACAGTATTCATTTTCTTTTGCCAAAAGGCATTTGTGGTGAACTGTCACTGTTTTCTTTCTCTTTCCTCTTTGTTTCTCTGCCACTCTTTGACATCTGCATATCTAAATAATGAATTTTCTCTTTTGTCTAAGATTGTGATGAATGTTTTAACATTCCAAACAAAACATTTAAAAAACCCAAACTCATTAGGAACAAATAATCTTGTCTTCAAATTGTTCTTCCTTTATCCATTTGTGGTACAAGGTCATTTAAGTGTATGTCTTTCATTCTATTAGTTAATGTCAGAGACATTATTATTTCCTTCCCTTTTAGCTGATGCACATATTCAGTTTAGAATCAATTGTTTGCCACATCCGCAAACATAACCTCAGTTTTATTTCCTGTCCTTTTATATTTTCCACTCTTTGCTTGGATATTTAAACTTCCATTATTACCACTCAGGACATCTAACTTTTTTTTTTGTTTGTTTTTTGTTTTTTGTTTTGGTAAGTTCCATCATTTCACTGCCCAAATACCATTTGCAGCAAAATGACCTCTTAAATAGCATTCATAGAGCTGTTTATCCAGCAAAGCTCTAACCTCAATCTATAAAGTCCCTTCACTCTTAATTTCATAGACAGATTTTGATCTCTGTCTCCAGCTCAGGTCCAAGGGCCTTTTTCTTTGAAAGTTATTTTAGAGATGATAGTTTAGGATGAATTATGTGTGTTAACCCATTTGGAATACACATATCAATGTCTATTTATTCACATACAAGAATCTGACACTTCTTACAGGGAGTATAAAAATGCAACGCTGAATCTAAATGCCATTAAAGTTTGGAAAATACCAAGTAACAAGGAGCTGTAATTTGTTAAAGCAGAGGCAGATATTAACATCTGCACTGTTACTGGTGATATGGAGCTGGATATATTGAATAATAAATAGAAGTACATTTGCACCCTGCAGTGAATTTATGCTACATATACAGCTACAGTGCAGAGCAACAGATTCAGCTAATTACTGATGTATCATAAGTGCAAGAGGACAGGTATATGGATTTTTTTGATGATGATGTCCTTTTTTGTCTTATACTGCTTCAAAACTATGACTTCTTATTCTTTGATGAAAATACCCATGTTTAGTCATCAGTGCAGATTTCATTTAAGCTCAGATTTTTACCTCTTTTTCTTTTCTTTTCTTTTCTTTTCTTTTCTTTTCTTTTCTTTTCTTTTCTTTTCTTTTCTTTTCTTTTCTTTTCTTTTCTTTTCTTTTCTTTTCTTTTCTTTTCTTTTCTTTTCTTTTCTTTTCTTTTCTTTTCTTTTTTTCTTTTCTTTTCTTTTCTTTTCTTTTCTTTTCTTTTCTTTTCTTTTCTTTCTTTTCTTTTCTTTTCTTTTTTTTTCTTTTCTTTTCTTTTCTTTTCTTTTCTTTTCTTTTCTTTTCTTTTCTTTTCTTTTCTTTTCTTTTCTTTTCTTTTCTTTTCTTTTCTTTTCTTTTCTTTTCTTTTCTTTTCTTTTCTTTTCTTTTCTTTTCTTTTTTCTTTCTATGTATGACACTTGGGTGTATAGGCCTTTGTTGAATATCATGTATTCATATTTAGGTACCTTATAGACCCTGTGGTAGAACTTACTTTTCTTTAAACAGTGCCTCATATATATCCCAAATTTAGCTGTGTTATATAGCTAATCTCCTTTTTCAAGTATGTATTCTTTAACTTCACTCCTCAGGACAGTACTTAACATTTTTATATGCCTACCAATGAAACTGGTAAGGGGTCTGGATCACAAGTCTTACAAGGAGTGGCCGAGGGAGCTGCGATTGTTTAGTCTGAAGAAGAAGAGGCTCAGGGGAGACCTCATTGCACTCTACAACTTCCTGAAGGGAGGTTGTGATGAGGAGGGGTTTGGCCTTTTCTCCCAGGAAACAAACAGGACCCGAGGAAATGGCCACAAGTTGTAGCAGACATTAGGAAAAACTTTTTCTCGCAGGGAGTGGTCAGTTGCTGGAATGACCTGCCAAAAGAGGTGGTGGAGTCAGTGCCCCTGGCAGTGTTCAAGAAGCATCTGGATGAGGAGCTACGAGATATGGTTTGTTACTGACACGTTTATTCTTTTTTCCCCCATCTTTGTGATCTAAACTTTTTCTCTCTATTCAGTTCAAAACTGGAAAGGTTCTTTAAAAACTAAGTAGCAAAATACTTAGATGCCTTCCCATTTACTTGCTTTACTGAATCCATATGTGTTAGCAAATGCATGTTCAGGTAGGACAAACATCTTATGAATATTTATATATTTACATGAAAATGTCCTTCTAATTTGTATGAATGGATTATTTAGAAACTATTACTTAAAATGTAGATACCAACATTTGACCTTTTTTATTATCTGTTTCTTTTATTTTCTGGAATACCTTCCGTTGTTTCCTGCCATTATTCCCCTAAAGTCAGCCTTTCTGTCAAAATAATCTTTTCTTTCTCCACTGAATAGATGTACTCTTTGTACTATTGTCCCTGAAATTCCTGCATGATTTTCTGTTTTTTTTAACTTTTTTTTTTTTTTTTTTTTTTTTTTTTTTTTTTAAATAATCTTTCAAAAACGTATATTGCTCCTTTCACATCACTCAGGGAACGGGACACCTCCAGAGGCAGTTTGGTTAGGGAGGCAGCAGTGGACTTTGTCCGCTATAAAAAAGATTATAGAGCCCAAGAAAATTGCACTTTTAACTTAAATATCACTGTCAGCAGCTTAAGATGAAGCTCAGCCCAAAGTCCAAACCCACCCATTGCTCAAAAGCTGCACTTAGACATTTGCTCACCTCTGTATCTCTGCAGAAGACCAGTAGTTTTCAGAAGTACTTCAGAGGAGAAAATAAATAAGAGTTATGAAAACTCAGGCTTTACTCTTTTCCTAGTAAAACTACACCCTCATTACATACTGCATTAACATATGTTATTTGTACAGAGTTTGACTGCCAAACTAACCAGAAGATATACTGAGAGAGAAGCCATGACTTTTTAGTTCACTAAACAGGGAAGGGAAATTTAAGTACTGGTATTATGCAGTACATACATATGGTACTCCGTATTAAGATTCAAAATAACTAATTGTATCCTGGAAATTGTTTCTAACTAGCCTTTAGTCTTGATAACCTAAGTTTTTGTTTCAGACCTGAAGATCTATGTAATTGTTTTGAACTAGATTAAACATCACAGAATCACAAGTGATGGATATCCCAACCCCCCCCCCCCCCTCCCCCCCATGGTCAAGTTCCCTGCTATAGGTTTATTTTTTATTTTTCTGACACTGTATTCTTAGAATGAAGGTCTGTTTATTTCTAGAACTGGCTGCATGAAAAGATAATTGTCACCCTCAGGGTGCTATTTTTATATTATATCCTTCTGATGATACCATCTTATGTATATTCTGAGACTACTGTAGTTACAAAAAGGCATTATTGGAGTGCTACATCAACTTTAATTTGCTTTCTTTTATTTTCTCACCTTCAACGTGTATAAGACCAAGTTAAGAGAGATGGAAAAATTCTTGTTTAGTATACCTTCTGACTTTCCTTCCGAGAAACAAAAAAACGGACACTATATTAGAATTGCCTTAGGTAAAGTGGTTAATGGATTTATCAGTTAGTTTGTATTCTATGTAGCACTGCTTTTAGTTTTAGTTTTTGTGTATCAGTATTTTTATAGTAGAATACATACTCTATGCAATGCATTACTATGAAGTCTATTCTAGATATAACTGAATAAAATAATATCCAATGTGAATAGCTCACACAACCGCATAGCTTTATTAGTGCAAACACTGAGTACTATAAAGAAATTAATTCTCCACAAGGGTATCTGTCTAGCCGTTCTCCTTTGAGTATACCAGGAAAACAGCTGTTAAAGCCAGGATAAAAAATATTCAACTAATTCACTTAATTAGCTTATTTCACTTAAACTAAAAGAGATTTTTTCTTGAATTCCACTTTAATATTTCATTATTACTGATGCTGTTATTTTTAAATTATTTCCTGAAAATGTAAAAAAAAAACCCAAAAAAAAAAAAACATCACAGTAAGTGAACAAGTTCTGTAATTTTATTTAGTGTTAGATATATTCAGTTTTCACACAGTACATATAGACTTCTTTCACTCCTAAGACAGAAAAAAGAAGCAGCTAACAGTTGCAGTCAAAGCAAAGCACATTTATAGTTTATCCCTGTGACCCTTCAAACAACCACAATAAAAGATTTAATAATTTAGTATATTACAGTATTCTTGTCTCTTTGCCTAAGTATGGCTGTGTTCTCCTTGTATCTGTAAGACTCAGCCAATTCCAGGTGCAGCTATTCCTCAATTACTGTCATCTGAGTAAGAAGAATTGTATGCAGCCTCAGCAAATAGTGTATCTATCTCAGCCATTTATATTTCTGGAAATGCTCAAAAGTAGAAGTTTCTTTGATAGCAAGAAAAGCAAAAATTATTTTAAATCACATTGTTATAGGGGCAGTCAGTGTACCATATATGTGGAAGCCATGTATATGTAATAAAAAATGTGATAAATAATAATAAAAAGCTGTATTTTTTTAAGTAATATTTTTTCCCCTGTCTCCAAACCGTTTCACTTTTACTTTTGGAAGAGAAGAAAAATAAGGATACAAGACAATTTTTGTACTGAGAGAATCACCACTTTCATGATTTCCCTTCATTTTATTAAGTTTTTACTATTGGTAATTACTGCATAGTAAAATTGGGAAAAATTACCAAGCAAGGCTTCTGTTTTGTGCTTACAACAGTTTTGTTATTTACTAGAGACTGGATTTTTTCCTGGAGTACAGGAAAAATTCCATTACAACTAATACAAAATGAGGGAAGAGACAGAGCCTGTCTTTGAACAATAAGGTATCATTGCAGCTTTGTAAAATTCTGAATTTAAAATAAGAGGGAGGCTTTATCTGACTGGCTAACTGCACATATTGCTAAGGCTGAAACTTTTCCTTAGTGTAGAATTAATGGAACATTTAAATCTCTACAGAAAATATGGAAAAACAAAACAAAAAACAAGTTAGAACTTTGTTTATTTTCAAATAGAAAAAAAAAAAAAAAAAGTTACCGAATATTGCATCTTTGTTGTTTTTGTTGTTGTTATTGTTGTTGTTCAGTGAGATGTTCATTAAAATGTGGTAATATTTTGTCTAAAGACAAAAGCAATGGCTGTATTCTGTGGTTCCATATGAGATCAGTTCTAAGAGTTCCCTGACATGTTTTAATACAACAAGCACCCACCCTGCATTAGAGTCAAAATTTTGATCAGAAATAATTAATTTTCTGCTTTAAGGTTGTTTATAGTTGTGCTATCTCTATTGCTACAAATACTTAACCAGGAAGAAGCTGAATATTTTAATTAATATTGGCTTTGCCACATAAGAAACTATTCCTTCTCTATATTATTTCAATTCAAGGAAAAAAGGACTACCTGCATTTGCAGTTTTTGAAGGAAAAGTCTATATTACTGTCTAAAATAGTCTCATGTTCTCAGAAAATTGCCAAAGTCTTAAAGAATTATGTCTATGATTCTACTCTATGACTCTGTGAAAGCCTGGAAATACTTGGATATCACACATTTTATGTATTCATTTAATGAATGTTCTACTAAGATTCCCAACTGTCATCTTTCAGATCTTTCATTGGTCACGAGAACAGCACCAATATGACTGAGCCAGAAGGGACAGGTACTAATGTCATAAGCTCCCACACTTAAGAACAACTTGATTAGAGCTAGCAGTGATGGCTTATTTATCTTTTCCAGCTAATGTCTATAGTAATAGTGATACTTTCACACCTTAGCAAAAGTAGCCACAAAAAGAAAAAATTGATATAGTTAAACATGACCATGAAGTTACATGCTTGTATACCAGTTCCCATGAATTCATACGATTTCTGAGCATCCTGCTGAGAGAATATTGGCCTACAATAATTAGTATTTTACGAAATAATTCCTAGTCCCAAGACCCATTCTAGATAGAATACACAAAACTGGAAGGAAGAGAGTTAGGTCAGAGATCTTGCTGGCAATGTGCCTTAACTGGGATGAACCCATAACTCTTCAGTAGCAGTACAAAAAGCTAATTTTAATTAGTACTAAATTGTTAAATTTAGCTAAGAGACAACTGATAATAGACAGTTATTATGCAGAGTAATCAGTACAAGAAAGACATAGACCTGTTGGAGTGCATCCAGAGGGCCACAAAAATGATCCATGGAATGGAAAACCTCTCCTATGAGGATGGGTTGAGAGAGCTTGGGCTGTTCATTCTGAAGAGAAGGCTGCGAGGTGATGTGAGAGTGGCCTTTCAGTACTTAAAGGGGAGCTACAGGAAAGAAGTGGACAGACTCTTTAGCAGGGTCAGTGGTGGTAGAACAAGGGGAAATGGTTTCAAGCTTAGGGAGGGTAGATATAGGTTAGATACAAGAAAAAGGACTTTTACAGTGAGGGTGATGAGGCACTAGATCAGGTTGCAGAGTGATGTGGTTGATGCCCATTTCTAGACACTTTCAAGGCAGGGCTGGATAAGGCCCTGGGCAACCTAATCTAGTTGTGGTGTCCCTGTGCATTGCAGGGGAGTTGGACTAATTGACCTTCAAATGTTTCTTTCAACACTAAGGAATTTATGATTCTATGATTATGATCTGAAGTATAATTCACTAATTTAAATAAATACTCAAAAAACATTAAAAGTAGAAAATAAGTTTGGATAATATGTGTTGTATATTTTCAACAGGAAAACCAGTGTCCACAATCTTCAAACATATATATCCTGATGGACTTACAGAGTGGTTCGTGAACAAAAATTAAAATTATATTGAAAGTGATGCAGTTAATAAAAAAAAAAACAACCTGTATTTAATATGATGCAACAATTTTTTCTCAGTTCATGCTTGTTTATTTTCCATTTACTTAGAGTACATTATGAGGAATCAATTAAATGATGATTTAGCCCTTGCAGGGAGTTAATGGATAGCAATTTTAAGACCTATTGCTCTGCTTCAAGTAACATCAAGTATCATATTCTCCCTACATAATTTTCGTCCTTCCTATCGCTTAAGCAGCCATTAGGAAGTGCCCCTGACGCTGTCTTATGCTGTGTATCTGCAGAATTCTACACCATATCTTCTGATGCAGATGTTTTACATTGGTTATCATAGAGTTTAAGAAAAAAGATAAAGCCATTACAGAAAGATAGTGTTGCTGCATTTGTGTAGGAACATGAACAAAAAAGAAAGCAAACAAATCAATGAGAGATACCAGATTCTAAACTGAAAAGCTACAAAAAGTCAGGACCAAAAAGTAGTAATAATATGCTAAAGAAGCACAGGATATGCATTCTGTCAAATTTAGCCTGGAATAATTGTATATATGAAGGGGATCAGTGTCTTAGAAACAGCTGTTATCTGAAGGAATATGTAAGCTGCACAGAAAAAAGATAAAATAAAATAATAATTTTAAAAAAAATCAGTAGTTAGAACAGTGATTATTAGATGTAAGTTGTGAAAAAGCACAATAAGCAACACTGGCTATGCAGCAGGACGGAGATACTGGGACATGTTATCTATACAGCACTGCTTTGGAATCTTAGCGCAACAATAAATGTCACATATGGCATCATCAACATGATGATACTATGGAACCTGACCTCTCTGAATATGAAGTTGTTGCACATTACATTGTAAGCATTTTGTGAGGTTTGCACTTTTCTTCTCCTGAACTGGGGAGGGCTTTATCTTCATCCAAGACTATGACTGGTAATATGAACAATGCAGAATGATTATAAATGGAAATATCTTCATTAAATGCCTCATCAGTGTTTCTTCCATTGCTAAGTTTGCAGTTATTTGCAATTCTATATAAGCACTCTATATGACCATTGTTAGATTTTTTCATATCAGAGCCAACTGCTAGCTTACTTTCTTTCATCCACAAAAATCTAAATTCTGATTCCTAACTCCTCTACCTATAATAAATATTTATACATGTATATACCTAAAATGAATATTAATTTTCTGTTTTGTAACTGTTTCAAAATTAAGTGAGCTCTTTAAAAATACATCTAGTGTGTGAATTGGGAAATTTTGCTTTGTCGTGCCTTGGCACAGGTGACAAGGACATGTGAGATCAGTGCAGTCTGCTGAGCCCTAGTTCATAATGCACATGGATATGTGGATTTCATGACCAGCAACTACTCTTGGCTTCCATATGACAACAGAAACAAGAAACGTCATTTTGGGAGATCATGATTTCCAGCTCCTCTAGTAGTCTGGAATAAAGATAAACATTTACTGTATTGGAAACATTAATTTATCTGAGATACAACAATAGAAAAACCTTTCAAGAATACTTTACTGTTTATAAATGTTTAGACTGGTACTTTCTGAGTGATAACTATTTAATTTCTGTGTGAAAAAAAGAGGATCTTTCACTAATAGGCTTCACACTGCATGGTGACATTTTAGGAAGTTGCTATATTAGTTCTATGATTCAGAGCTGTGAATTATTGATTCACCTACACTATTCTCCTTCAAACTGCTTAAATACTCAGCACTATACTGATGCAAATAGCTAATAAATAAGTAGAATGTGAAATGACTTTATTCAGCTTTTAAAGAATATCATAAAGTTTTAGTATAGCTTGTACTATTACTAGTGCTAGCCAGATAGTATATTTTGTTTGTAGCTTTCAAGCTTTATGCACCAGACTGACATCTCCAAATTAGTTTTGGCTTCATATTTCATGGGGATTAGACACTCATTTGTAAGGTAAAAAGGCTTCAATTCTTTCAGCAGTTCTTCACCAACTTTCCGTTCTCAAAACCCAATTCACTTTTCCAGAGATCAAAGCTTTCATTTCCTTCCCTTCATTTACTGTGAGATGTAACTCCTTTTAAATTTCCTTTTGTGTGAATTAGGAAATAGTGTGGCAATATGTAGAGCTGCAGCATGGAGGAAAAGATGGAGTCCTGTTTATTTTCCAGGAAAGCATTTGCTATTAAGATGAATAGCTTATATTGACAAGTGAGATAATGATAGACTTTCTAAAGCACAGACCCTGACATTAGCTTTTAAAGACATTTACAGTCTGCTGTAAAGTTTGGGAATGTTATACTGAGTATTACATGTATTTGACAAGTGCTGTAGAGTGTTCTATTCTATTAGCTTCAAAATATGGATTATCTGAAAGATTTTTATTGTGAAACATCCTGCTACAGTGGGAATATGTATATATATATATATATTAATCAAAAAGCTCAAAGAATTTTTGGTGAACTCATTCTGTTTGTTTGTGTTTTCTGGGCAAGGAAATTTACTTTTTTTCTTTTGCTGTCAGAACTATAATAGTTTGACTACTGAAAAACCAATGCAGTGTATGCAATACAAAGATAGCATTGAGATATTTCCCTGTTGTCCAACCTCACACAGAAAAACATGGCAAAAACAGTGATTAGTTACACCTGGACTGTTTTCTCTGAAGGTAGTCATTATGATGCAGCACACACTTAAGGCTTTTTCTGATAAGGAAGACAAAGCTCTTTTAAGTCACTAGGTCTTCCGTGTACTTCCTTTATATAAGAATTTTGAGTTATCTCTGAGACAAACTACATTTACAACCAAGAACTATTTATATTAAGCATTTTATTCACTATCCAAACTAGATAAATACATAAATAAATATAAATAAAAAGCCCTATTGTTTTACTGGAAATCAGGCTGAATAGCAAAAATAAAAGTCCAAAAATATCATTTTCTGATTTTAGTATATGAGCCTAAATGACTCTAGGGATCGTGGTGGCATCTTCTTTCTCCTGGAAATAGATATCACACTTCATAACCAGAAGCCATTTAACTAAACAGATGAATACAGACATACCTGCCCAATATGATGCATACTCACACCATGGAAACACTCAGAAAACATTAGCAATTCCTTTGTTCTAGCTTCTCAGAAAACTTGGATGTTAATTCAACAAAAATTGGCACTATGGGAACATCATGCCCAGGAGAGGAATGAACACTGATAAGAGCAGCTGATGAACTCCTGAGGGCAAGCAGGTTTTGTGCTAATCTCTCCTTTTGCTTTGCACTGGAATGACTGGGATGTGGCATTCCTGAAGTGGCCCAAAAAAGGCTTTGCAGCTTAGTGTCAGTCCTTGAGGCCTTGAGGAATGGCTGTGCAAGTCCAAGCACTCAGTATACTCCAGCCATTTCAATGACTGCAGTGCTGAACTACTTTTATCTTTACCCATTGCACAAAATGTTTAAGGTTTGCCTGTGACTGGAAAGGGGAAAAGAATTACCACATTCATAGATGGTAGGTGAACTAATTTTTTATTTCAGATTAAATGTTTTTTCCAGAAAACTTTCAGAATAGCTTTAAACAGATTGGAGGATGACCCGCTGGAGAGGAGCTCTGCAGAGAGGGACCTGGGTGTTCTGGTGGATGACAGGTTGGCTGTGAGCCAACTGTGTGCTCTGGTGGGCAAAAAGGCCAATGGCATACTGGTGCATTAAAAAGAGCGTGACCAGCAGGTCGAGGGAGATGGTCCTCCCCCTCTACTCTGGCCTCTTTTTAGCCTTGCAAAAAGAAGACTGAGAGGGGACCTGATCCAGGTCTATCAGTCTGAGGTGTGTGGGGCAAAGTGGCAAGGCCAGACTCTTTTCAGCAGTGTGTAGAGACAGGACAAGGGGAAATGGCCAGAAACTGGAGCATAGGAAGTTCTGCACGAATGTGTGCAAGAGCTTCTTTACGGTGAGGGTGACGGAGCACTGGAACAGACTGCCCAGGGGGGTTGAGGAGTCTCCTTCTCTGGAGATATTCAAAACCTGCCTGGATGCCTACCTGTGTGACCTGGTGTAGGGAACCTGCTTTGGCAGGGGTCTTGGACTCAATGATCTCTGTAGGTCCCTTCCAACCCCTACAGTTCTGTGATTCTGTGATTCTGTGAAAAGTTCACATCAGCTTACAGCTAAAGCCAAATATTGCAGTTATGATTCACAGAATCACAGAATCACAGAATTATCAAGGTTGGAAAAGACCTAGAAGATAATCCAGTCCAACCATCACCAATACTTCCCAGTTAAATCATATCCCCCAGCACAACATCCAAACGTTTCTTGAACACATTCATTTACACTTGGCCAAACTACATATCTTCTAAATGAAGTGATTCCACAGATAATTTCAATATGGCATGGCCCTACTTAAGTCTCATAAGAAATGTTATCTAAAATTTTCCATATTCTGGAAATTTCTTTCATTGGCATAATTCCAACCTGTAACTTCTCTTGTTCTTGGTCATTACCAAGCTTCTTCAAAGAGCACTCCACATGCTCCAAATATTATCTGTCTAAGGATGAAATGTAGCCTCAGAGTTGTAAGTCAAGGCTTTTTCTACTCTTCAAGCCCTCCTGTTCTATTAAACTGTAAGATTCTGATTTTTCCAGTGCACTCTAACAACCAGCCACAAAAAGGTATGCAATTATAGAGAGATTTACATTCCTGATTATAGAGAGGAAATATATGAAGAATTTTTGTTGAATGCTATTTTTTTCCAAAAGAATGATAGAATCCCTTTCTACTTGATATTATGATAATCATTAATTTTATGATCATATAAGGCATTTTGCATGTAAGATTCTTTTCACCGAACTTCTTAATGCTTGAGTACTGCAATTTTCAGTCTTAATGTAGCTTCAAGGTATTACAGTGGAATAAACCTGTATGATACACTTCATTGAGACAACATTATGTGCAATTGTTTTCTCCTCTTTTGGACTTTTTTCATTTCTAGTGGTTTTTTTTTTTGTTGTTTTGTTTTTTGCACCTGTGCAAGCAGAAAGCTAAGAAAATCTACATAAGATAGACACCTTACTGTTTTTATCTCACAGTTATATTTTAATTCCTGCTTTTATTTTCATGTTATTTGAAAAATGTCCATCCTCTGTGCTAATATCTCCTATTATTCTCCTATTATTTCTTTTTTATACCAGTCACTATTTTTTCATAAAGTCAAACAGAGATGCTCATCAGTTAAAGAAAAATTAATATGAATATGCATTGGGTGAAGTAACTTTAAAACTGAACAAAAAAGCAAACTGTAGAAGCCAATCTTACAGTAATTATATCATAACTGATCTCTGTCTCTTCATCACCACTCTAGCAAACCTTTCTGACATACACTCTTATGACAGATTTTGATAATATGGAATGCTCTGAACTACAAACATTTTCTGCTAACTGAAGGGCTGGAGAGAAATATGGGGTTTCACTACTGGCTCTGTAATCATTTAAGTATCTGTATTTGTAATTTGGATAATTTAATCTACATAGAATGCAGTATTTCAATATGCGGTATAGAAAGGATTTGGCAATAAAGGTACTATTTGTTCATGCTTTAAGTATTCATCAATGTTCACATAAAACAAACAAAAAAAAAACCACACACAATAAATGAAGGTGATCACTGTGTAAAATGATTTAGCTTCATGATTCATGGTCATGAACATTTCTCAGGAGCAAAGGACTAAATAAGTAAATAAATAAATAAGATAATAACTAAATCAATTTACACTTTGGAAAAATCCTACCTGTGTGGTTTAGAGCACTGCTTGCCTTAAATATTTTCTCAATTCTTATAGTTTGCTTGAAATCCATAAGGTGCTCTGGAATGGAGCCAGTATGGAAAGCAATGACATGCTCTGTAATAAACGTTCACAAAGTCTTCTACATATGCTGCTTTTGAGATATACTTTTAAATTTCTCCCACTGAGTCAGTACAAACTTATCTAATTGGTGATTTTGTGCAGACAAAAGGAGGGGAATGAGTATAGTGCTCCATGGCTGGTGCTGGCTCCCCAGCATCTGGCATCAGGGGCTCTCACATGTGTCGCAAGAGTCAGCAGGATTTTGATAAACAAGCTAATGAAAAATAATGATTCTTTGCCATGTGAATATTCTGAATCTGCATGACATTTTCCAGCATCAGAGAGAAAATATCTCTCAACACAATGTTTCGGTAATGCATCATAGTACAACTAAATTATTCTGAAAACGGTAAGAAAAGTTCTCTGAATATCATCCAGAAAACTGAAATAAGTTAAGACAACATTTCTGATTTTTTACCCTTTTCCTATAGAGCAGTGTAAACAAGAAGTAGATATACAGTTCATCAGGATATCAAAAGCTTTCAAAGAACAGCTGAAGAGCAGTGCTTGATTTGAGTATGTGAAACATGACAAACTATTCCATACAAATGCTTAAATAAAATGTATGTATCAACTCAAAAGACAGACTTTAAAATTAGGCCATGGCTGCCAAAGCATGCAATGACTGCAACTAGATATTTTTATGATACATTAAGCCAAAGCATTGAGACAAATTAAGAAAGTGAAAATACATCAGACTTACGTGAGACCACAAGCCTAGAATAGATATACATTAATGCAGCAAGGTTGTTTCACTAACAGATCTGTTAGACATCTGGAATATGAGTCAGTTTAACAAGGAATGAATATTAGTTAATTCTTATGCAGAAATATGTTTTAATTACTTCCTGAATTGATTATATATTCACCTGGAATTAAATTAGAATTATAAAATCATAGAATCATTACGGTTGGAAAAGACCTCTTAAGATCATCTAGTCCAACCAGCCACCTACCACAAAGATTTCTCCTCTAAACCATGTCCTTTAATCCTCCAAAGCAAATCAGAACCTAAAGGTTGGCCTCTCATTTTATTTCAGTCCCCCTAACACTACCTGCATGCAGTAGTAGAGTAGAGTGTTCAAAGCAGCTTGGACAGGCACTCCCTTATAGGGAGTCAGCATGAGATGGAGCTCAAGCCTTGCAAAAGAGCAATGGACAACAAACAAAGGCTGACCAGCAAAGGTCGCAAGTAATAACTTCATGATGGAGCCATAGTACAGTATAGTCTAATGTAAAAACTAGTAAACTCAATGACCTTGGGGAAGTATTTCATGGGTAACCCAGCAGCATATTCTCTATAATCAGCCTTCAAAAGGGTGTTTTAAATTTACACATAGAGCATCAGGAAAAGAAGTTCTAATGGGGAAATAAAGTCATCTTTGCCTTTTTACAAATAATTAATGAGTCAAGAAATATTCTCTCTATTAAGCAATGAGAATGCAACAATTATTTGTGACAGGATCACTGAAAAGATTTCATGAAATGTTTAGGCCACTCTTTCTCAACATTGAATCAAAAGAACTTTTCTATATCAGTTTGCAGCACAGGTCATGATGAATAATTTTTGAGATTTTGGTATGATTTTCTTAAGATATTTTATAAAAATGAGGTCAGTGATATATTGGCAATCTTCAGGTAGCACACTGTATGCTCACAGGGAGAACGATTCAAATCCAATAGTCCTTTCTTGCTTAAGCATACCAAGGGAGCTGACCCAATATCTTTTAATTAACTTCAGCAGGTTCATATCCAGAGCAGAAACCCAAACCTGCTATGACAGCTGACAAAGAGGAGTGGATAGAAGTGAATGAAGGATAATTTTGAAACATTGCAATTGCTTTTGATCAGAGATTCTCACAGAATGGTAGTTCACCAGAGTAAAACTGACACCAGAATTTGAGTTTTATATTTGCTATCAATGACAAAGAAGAATATAAAAGTTTTAAGATAAGTAATTCTCTACAGAATTTTTGGTTAAAACAAACAAACAAACAAATAAACAAAAACAACAATATTTTACTTAATATCGTTAAAACAGATCAGAAAAATACTGAGTTTAGTTATCTTACCCTGAGAGTGTTTTCTGCTCCTCCCAAACACATTCCAGTAACCTATTGGTACAAGTCATGTTTTAAAGTGCATTTAATAGCAATTTCTAAAATAATAATCATCACAGTACAAAAGGTTAATCCTTTGGGTATTAATTTAGCTTTATCACAAAGCAGACAGAGTGTCTGTATTCATCTCACTGCACTTAACCTATTAGCAAAATTAAGATCTCTACAGGAAAAATAGCTCTATTTCGAAACCAGATGCAAAAGTCCAATGTTTACCGTGACCACTTCAGAATGCAAAACAAGAATATGAATTTAACACTCAAAGAAAATGAATCCTCTGAATCTTCTGATGAATGCAGTCTCTCCACCTCTACTTCTATAAGTTATATAATCTACAAATTTATGTTGCAGTTTCACAGAATCACAGAATGTCAGGGACTAGAAGGGACCTCAATATATATATCATATACAAGCACACACACATATATCTACAGATGGTTCAATTTCACACGAAAACAGTCTCTGTTACTTAATCTACCAAAACTATCTATCTAATATATTGTTAAACTATAAATCTTTGCACAACATATTACAATTCAAAAAAGCTTAGTGTTTAATTAACTAAAACAGTTTTTCATCTGTAATTATATTTTTTTCTAAAGCTTTAAAAAGTCCATCCTTCTTCATAAAAAATAAAAGTATGAAAGAACTTGTCCCTTTCACTAAAACATAAAAAAAATATTTTTCCGTCATTTATTTAGCAAAGCAGAATGCTGTCCTTGTTTAGATGTGTTGCAACACATGCTGGTCACTGCAGAAGTGAGGATTTACCCAGCCGTTTGCTGCAAGGCTGTATTACAAATATGTGCAGGTTATCAAAGCCAAATTACTTCACTCAGACTAGCCAGAAACACTGTCTAAAATCACTATAAAACACTGACTGAATACTTCAAAAATCACTCTGTTTATTTATATGAAAAGCTATTATGTGAATAACAGGCTTATTCTAGCATTACCTCTTATTGAACATTCACAAACTTCTGAGATTTTTTATTAACATGTCCACAACTCATATGACATAAAAAGATAGGAAATATAAGAGCTGTTATGTAGAAATCATGATTAGTTACCTGTGTTAATGTGGTCATTTGGAATATGGTCAAATGTTAGACCTGCCACCGCTCCACCTTAGAAAATAGTGTTGCCATTAGCAATCCAGTGCAGCAGAAGGATGGTGACAATGTCTATGATACAATTATTAGGTTACTGATTACTCCAGACTTTGGCAAGATAATCCTTGGGGTATTAATTTTCTGCTCTGACTGTACAAAACAGATCCTAGTGCTTTACCCTTTTGAGGGCTGTCACTGTAATTACTCCATATGACACTACCAGTAAGGTTCTAAAATATTATAAGGATCAAATGGAATTCTGTTTTTATATGTATTGAAAGATGTACAGATTTATCTATAACTAAATGTACACAATGTGTGCCCCGGTGGCGCAGTGGTTAAAGACGCCGCCTTGCAACACTGGGGCCCGGAGTTCGAATCCCCCCTGTGGCGCAAGTGGTAGAAGTGCCGCTCTGCTACACAGAGGCTCGAATCCCGGGGGCTGGACTCGATGATCTCTAAGGTCCCTTCCAACCCGCACGAAACTATGAAACTATGAAACTATGAACAACATTCATCACAAACAGAAAGATTGAAACATTTATTCAAAAAATCATAGAATCATAGAATCAGAGGATGGCCTGGGATGAAAAGGACCATAATGATCATCTAGTTTCAACCCCTCGGATATTGAAAAACACTGATTTAACAAGTTTGATTGGCTAAATATTAATATTATTGGTTTTATTGTTTGTTTGTTTGTTTGTTTTAACTATAATCTAGAAAGAATCCAAAACAGATTGCTATACAAATTATTCTGATTCCAAGACAGCTTTAAAATCTGCGTTCAAATTTTTTCATAATAGTAGATATCTTGTTGCACTTAGTTGCAATGCTAAAGGTAAAAAAACACTATCAAGTGTAGAAACAATCAATGTAAGACATTCAATCTCCAAAGCTAGAAACTCCAAGCTAGGATAATACCTGCTGACTAGACAGTTAACCTTGAATCTGAGACATTTCTTTTATTTCTGGCTGTGACAATGATATCATTTTTCAGTGTTAGATTTCTTTGTGTGTAACAGGAAAGGGAAGAATAGAGAAGAAACACTTTCAAGAGGTCTTTGTCCAGATCTGTCATGATAGCACTAAATGAGATAATTAATCCTGGGAGAGAGGGTGGTATTGGCATGGATTAAAGGCTGTCTAGGAGCAAAAATTCAAAGTCAGAAGGAACATCTGGGTTTCCCTGAGATAAAGGTCAACAGTTACCAACTTAAAGTCTCAGAATGAGTGTATTAATTTATCTTCTTATCTTGATTTTTACCACCTTAACAGAGAGCAAAGAGGCAAAATTTGGAAATGTGACTGCATTACTGAGCAGGACTGGTAATGATTATATATCTCCATAGAAATGGCAAATAGGAAAATGAAATGTTCCAGATTAAATGTTAAATAAAAGAAATCGACTAGAGCATCATTTTATTTTACTTTATTTTTGAAAAGGAAGTTAGGTATCTCTACAAATTATAAGCAACAGCAGTAATAAAAGGAAATTATATGAGATGCTTGGAAATAAGATAATGAGCAATCAAGATACTACACTGATACCTCTATGTGAAGAAATCCTACAGAGTCATTTGGTTATTTTACCTGAACTAGCAATAAGACTTTCTTCTGGTGGAAGAAAGAGGAAATACAGAGAAAAACAGTGACACTGAGTGTAGACATGAACTTTTTTTACAAGAAGTAATAAGAACTGTGATAATATAGTGTACATATATTATAAATTATCGTATATACTTATATATATTTTTACATTGGTTGTGTTAGACATCTGTGCTTTTTACTGTAATTTCCACTGAATCAAATTTGGAAAAGTCATTTCATGTTCATAAAAATGTAAGCCTGAATGGAGTTTCACAGCCTCTTCTCTGACAGCTTTGAAAGATTTGTGCTGTTTTCAGGTTTCAGAGTCGCTCCTTCAGGTTCACCTACAGCTTAGAAGCTTCTGATAATACTATTCTTTTGTTCTTTGTGGCTCATCTGAGCTATTGCTTTTTTTTACACATCAGAAATTTGTTATGTTGATGAATGCAAGCACCAACTTTGATCTGTGGCCACTTTTTAAAGCAATCAGAAAAACACTTGATATCAGCAAATTAATAAGTGTTAACTAGCAATTTCTTCCTTGGATTTTTTCTTCTTTAAAATCAAAGCAGTTCCTTACAGAAATAGCCTCTCCTGGTTATGATTTTTTTTTTCCTTTTTTCTTTCTTTTTTTTTTTTTTTTTTTTTTTCCTTTTAAAAAAAAAATCATTACAATTTACACTTGTACCTTGTCATTGCACATTTCCAGCAACACTGGAATCTCATTAAAAAGAAAGGTATGAATATACCTGCAAAGTAATTTGTTCTTACCCTAGCTTGCAGTGTCTTGGAGTGGCATTTATTTAACCAAACATAGCTATCTACAAGGCTTGCATCTAAGCAGTGAAATGTCTGCTCCTTTGTATTCAAGGGAGAAAAAGAAGACACTTCTTAGGTGGGAATAATATCATATCAAAGAAGACATACAAGTTCCATCAAATGCATCCAGCTGTAAAAGCAGCTATTCATCTCCCTTGACTATAAAGGGAATCTGATTAGCAATGTCTGGTTGGGTCGGACATTGATGTCTATACTGCGTGTTTGAGATCAGGTGAGATAATTCCTTGATTTCTACTTTCCTTTCACCTCTGGGCTCCTTCATTTGAGTATCAGTTCAACATATCACCTGTATCTCTGCAAGGATTCCAAATCCTTGGTATTCCTCCCTGAATTTCATATTACTTACATTTCAAGTACTGGTTGAAGACTCTAAAAAGTAAGTCTGGCCCTATGGAATAAAGAATAATTCCCTCTCAATATTCACTGAACAAAATGAATACCACATACAAAATATAGTATCTGACATAGTAGAAACGATATAGTTATGCCTGGTTGGCCATGAGCTCTGACACTAAAGTGGTACTTTAGCAATCAGAAAAACACTTTAATACCTGAGTGGCATTACTCTGCTCCATATGTCTGTCAAGTTCTCTGAAGGAAAAGAGTTCTCAGTGCCTTCAAACTATGATTTTAGCCTTCCAGTACCTGATGGGTGCCTACAGGAAATATAGGGAGGGATTTTTCAAAAGAGCATTTAGTGACAGTTGAGGAAGAGGGTAGAATTAGACTAGATATTAGGAAGAAATTCTTTACTGTGGTGGTGATGACACTGGAACGGTTTGTCCAGTGAGGCTGTGAATGCCTCCTCTCTGGAAGCATTCAAGGCCAGGCTGGATGGGTATAGAGAGAGGTGTCCCTTCCTATTGCAGGGGGGTTGGAACTAGTTGATCTTAAAGATCCCTTCCAACCCAAAGAGAATCACAGAATCACAGAATGGCCCAGGTTGGAAGGGACCTCAAGGATCATGAACCAACCCCACTGCCAGGCACAGCCACCAACCTCCCCATTTACTAGACCAGGTTGCCCAGGGCCCCATCCAACTTAGCCTTGAACACCTCCAGGGATGGGACTTGCACAATCTCTCTGAACACCCTGTTCCAACACCTCACCACTCTTATAGTAAAGAACTTCCCCCCTGATATCCAGCCTAAATCTTCCCTCCAACTTAAAAACATTTCCCCTTGTCCTGCTGTTATCCACACTTTCACAGAGCTTACTCCCTTCCTGTTTATAGGCTCCCTTCAGGTACTGAAAGGCTGCAATTAAGTCATTCCACAGCCTTCTCTTCTCCAGGCTGAACAAGCTGAGCTCCCTCAGCCTGTCTTCACAGGGGAGGTGCTCTGATCACTTTTGTGGCTCTCCTCTGGACCCTATTCAACAGCTCTATGCCTTTCTTGTACTGGGGTCTCCATACCTGGACACAGTACTCCAGATGGGGTCTCACAAAAGCAAAGAGGGACAATCACCTTCCATGAATGTCATCCATTCAGAGATACCCATTGAATATGTTAAATACACTACTATATTTCTAACTTTAAATAGCTGCAAAGTAGCTGCAAATTTATCTGCGAACCTGACTAACTCTTGTATCAATAATTTTCAAACTGACAATTTAAAATAAGTGAACATTTTTTAGATCAAATAAAACTGAACATTCCTTAAATATCTTATTACAATAAATTGCAAACTGAACTAAGTTTTATATTTTGAAAGAAAATTGGACCAGAGTAAAACATCCAGATGCACAAGGTCTTTGTATGTTATCAACAGTGTGTCTACAGGACATGTCACAGGCCACTTGTTTTACATAATGGGACAGAAAAGACAGATAGCACTAGAAAGGCAAATCATTCATTACTGTATTTTATATTTTTTTACTTAATTGCCCTCATTGTAAAGATTCTAATGTTCTTTTCTTGCATACACAAAATAATACCTCATTTTTTAATGCTATTTTTATTATTTTTTAAAACCAAAATAAGTAGAGATGGAAGAATATCTTGCATGTGTTTCTCTCTCTGTGTGTACTTATCCTCTGCTTGAATCTGTATGCATGTAGGTAAGCATGCATTAATTCTGTAAGGTTAAATACACTCTGTAACATTCAGCCATGCTATAGATTCCAAACCTTTCTTAGGTTCTCAGATATGAGAACAGACAGGTGAAAATGTTACTGTTCCTTTCAAAGATATAAAAACCTCTGGATTTGTGTTTTCACATTATCCAATACTTAAAATGTGGCATGAGCAGTGGGAAGGTACATAAGAAAATAATGACACTGATAATCTGTTCCTTAGTAGATATTTTCCTGCTCTCTAATAGTGACTGGGTTAATTTTTTTAAAATTCAAAACTTAATATTATTCCAAAATAGGTACTTTTGTATATATACAATTACACAATTCCCTTTTTAATTATTTACATCTTGTCTTGATGATACACACTAGCAGTGTGTTCACAGAATTAGATATTTCACAAAAATTAAAAAACTGAGTAACGATCAGTTACTCTGAAGTCTGAAATATTTCATTGGAAGTATTGTCCTGTATGAGATGGAAAACAAAAACTTTTCTTTCTGTTCCAGTTGTCTACTAAGATCAACTGTGAGAGACAGTATTCTCCCCCTTGTTTTAATCTCTGTAGCTCTTTTGCTCTCTATCCCATTCTTTATTCAAACAAGCTTTGATGATTTTTTACCACAGTTTTACTAAGAGTAGATTCTGAAATTCAATTCTCCAAATTCAATAAAGGCTCTGCTTACAGACACAATGCAAACAAGCTAACCTCCCTGGAGAGCTTCCATGTACTGATGTCCAGCTTGGAATAAATGAGATAAAATGATAAAAACAGCAGAACTGACTGAAATTCTAAAAGCTGTCTTTCTTTCAGAGCATGATGCCTTCCTTCACAACTCCCACCTTATGTCTCTTTATTCCCATACATTTTAACATCTGAAAGATTGTACAGTGTTAGCAATTTCAATGAAATTGAACAATATGCCATCTCAGTAACCTATTACTTTATACACAGAACAGTTGAGGAGAAAACAAAAAAAGAAAAAGAAAGAAAAGAAAGAAATGAAATGTAGCTTCTTTTTTTTTTTTTTTTTTTTTTTTTTTTTTTGGCAGAATCATTATTATATCCATTCATTGAGCTGACTACAGTCATAATAAATACACTTTCACACTAGGGAAGGTTATATATCCTTCCAAAATGAACAACAGAGACTTGTGATTGTCAAGTTCCAAAAGCTTTAATTATCTATTTGTTGTAAATTCATGGAAGAAATGAATATAAAGCTGATCTTTTGAAAATGGTAATACATTATCTTTATTACTGTGCATTAACAAACTTAGATTAATTCATGTGGGATGATACATTTTCAATAAATATGTCAACTGTATTGTGACTTTCTATTCACATTCACCACAATAATATCAGTTTGCTCTTTTCGTTTCTGTTGTAAAACCTCACTAGACTGTCTTGATATTGACAAAAAAATATCTGGTCAGAACTCAGCAGCACTGCCTGTTTTATAAAGGATTTTCAAGATGATTTGAAATATATTCATGTCTTAAGACAGATTTATTCATACCAGGGTGCTGCTCTTTAATTAATTAAATGGAGAACTAACCATGCTTCTTTATCAGAATGCCAAGTACTTTCTATCCAATGTTAGAAAAGTCATAATCATTTAGCTACCCTTTTTAAGCATGAGGGCAACACTGTCACAAACATACTGGCACAATACAAAAGGATGTAAGGAAAATATTGGATCTTCAGGGGGGAAAAAAAAAAAAAAAGGGGGGGGGGGGGAAGGTGTAAAAATATGTTAATCAGAAAGCAAAGAAATTGAATGCCAAATGCTTTTCTCATGTTTAATCTTCAATATACATGTTAACCTTCAATGCACAATCATTCCTGACAAATTTACAGAAGACGTGCAGTGCATGCAGTTAATGCTGTAGATATCTGTAAAGTGGATATACAGATGTTTTCTTCAATACTTTCTCTATTCACAAGATCGCTTAATAGAGACTGCTTTTGTCTATTCAGTTATACATAACTGTTTACTTTTGCCAACAGTATCATTCATTGCCCATACTGTGAGGCCATTTTTCCCCATGTCATGAAAATAGATAGACAGATAGATAGATAGATAGATAGATAGATAGATAGATAGATAGATAGATAGATAGGTCCATCAATCCATCATTTGATTTTTATTTCCCATAGCCCAAATATAATAGGGGAACTAAAATAACCTAACATGGTCAGAATATTCTTCTAGAAAACAGGCAGTTAGATCTTGATTCCTCCAAAAAAAAGTCATACACTTCTTTTGTCATGGTTGCTGTCTGATATAATGAAAGTTTAGTCCCAGGTTACGGAAAATTAGCAGGGTAAAACTGTACTTATATCCTGTACAGCTTAGCAAGGAACAAGAGATTTCCTAGAGGACTGTCCTCCACTCTGCTCCATTGGCTTTATAAGTGTAATGGCACTGAAGCCTGGGATATCACTGGAAATTAATTTTGCAAACCAGTACAGACCATTTAATGATGAAAACTTCAGTAGTTCTACAGCAGCTGATGGCTGTACTAATAAGAAAAGTTCAAAAAGACCATCTCAGTGCCCAGCCTGGAGTTGGTTTGTTTATAAGGTACTTGTATCCTGTGCTGGCAGCTCCAATAGTGGAACTGCAAAGCAATGTTAGGGAAAGTTCCAGATAATATACCCCGATTCTTACCAGAAATTAACTGCTCAAGCCTAGTGTCGAAATTAGAATCATCACAAAGAATTTTGTTAGCTTGAGACAGATTACATGTATATATTTCTTCCTAATTGCCCATATTATTAGTCATTTCTAGTTTTTAACCGATGTAAAATAAAACTGTAGCAGCCTGTGAAAGACAGAACTGGTTTTCTTTTGTTGTCTCAAAGCTTGCTTCATGAGGCCTTCCTGATGATGAGACTCTGACTGACAACTGATAAGTATCCTGAAGGACGGATGGTGGGTGTCATTGTGCCATAGTGTTTCTGCTTACGACCGCAAAGATAAGCAGAAATGGGAAGAGCAGTCTTTCTCAGGGGTGCTGCTCGAAGGAGTGGACCACTGCAGAAGGCGATAACGCTTGTGTCCGGCAACAGAGACCCCCCTCTTCCTTCCTTGCTGGCCCATCTGTGGCCAGGAATGTCACAAAAGCTGGTTGTAAATCATCTTTCGAGAAGTGTTTAAGTTTGGTATTTCCCCCAAAAATGCTGAGCTGCAATTCTCAGACTTCGAAGAGGAAAAATTCCCACCGAAATGGGGGATAAAAGGCCCTCGCTAAACTGGGGACTTTGGAGACAAACTCCCAAAGACACCTTTGACGGAGAATTCCCTGAGGGGAAAACCTCGTCGGAAGAACCCCCGGGACCGGCTTGCTGCGGAGCTCCCTGGCTGTCTCCCATCCCCCGCGGTGATCAGACGAGTTCCTGAGATCAACGGATTGTGTACCTCGCTGGACCCACGGTGGTGACTATATCTCTTTTGCTATCTGCAAAGACTCCTTGCTTATATTTCCTACTTTCCCTATCGCCTACCTTCCCTTCCCCGTCTCCCAAAAAAACACCTAGGACTTTAATAAACTGGTTGGACCAACATTTGAACCGTTGCTTCTTAATCTCACGCCGGGTATATACACAAAAGAACCTTGCCTCCCTCCTGTAAATTGGAGCGAGACATTTTTATTGGCGTAGTCGGCAGGATGCCCGCCGTGAGGGTGTTGTCCTTCCAAAAACTCCAAAATTTTTCTGTATGTACCTCCTGGAGTTGCAAGGACCGATAATTTTGGTAACTTAGATGTGAGCACCTCTCCAGGAAGACCGCTCCATATTCTGAAACTTTACTGCTTATGTGTTTACCTCTCGGGGACGTATGAATTAATTTTGACTATTTGCTCTTGTTTTATACGTGTGTGCCTCCTCGGGAAGACTATTTCGCATTTTTGTGGTTTAAGTAACTTGTAACGTATTTTGGAATTTGAAAGTTTTGTGTGTGCGCCTCTTGGGGAAGTGAGGAAGTAATTTTTTGACGTTTGTGCTTCTGCAAGAAGTTTATTCCTTTCTGAGAAACCTAGAAGTGTTTTGAAACTTGTGTGGCTTTAAGCTTGAAGTTTTCCTGGCCTGACAGGGTAGCCAGGAGCGATTTAGGTGTTTACACTTTCTTTGTAAGTGTTGATTGGGCTTCTTTGTCTTTTGTGAAAGGGAGGAATGATTGTAGCATTTGCATTTGTTTGATAGGTGTGTGTCTCCCTGGGGAAGGGTAAGGAGTTAAGTGTACCTTCTCTTCCCTTAGTGTAGATCTTTTAGGGTATTGAGAAATGAGTGGAAGTATTGCCACTATGAAAAGTGAAAATGTGCTATTTGACCTTTTAGAAAAGCATGGTGCTCGGCCCTCTTTATCAGGGGTGGATTGGGCACGACAAAACTGGTATAACTTGCAGAGTGTTTCCGACCGCATTCGTGTTTTACAATATGAGGCTCATACTGGAGCCGGGAAAGGAAAATCGTTTATTTGTGCGGTACTCGGTGCTGCTTTAAAAGCTGCCGTGGAGTTCCGAGATGAAAAGCATTCGGCAGAAACCCAAACCATACAAGCATTACAGGAATCAGTTAAAGTAATGCAAGAATTGGTAAAAACTCTGCAAAATCAAATAGTGAACCTTGAGGAACAATTACAAAGAGAGCAACATAATACAGTTTTGTTGCAAATGGCTTTTAAGGAACTATTAACATATAAGAATACTAGCAATACTGCTGTCCATAATTTGCCTCAAGAAAAAACTTTTCCTCAGAAGGAACTACAAGGAATAAAGGAAGGGCTTGGCAAATTAGAGGACTCGCCAGCCCAATTGCGTCCTTTGATAAAAACTGAATATACATTTGATAACAGTGAGGATCTGGATCCTCAAATGAACGTTAAAGAAATTCCTTTTTCTGCCACTGAATTAGCAAAACTGAAAAAGGATTTTAGCCGCTCTCCAAAGGAGTCAGAGACGGAATATGTGTGGAGGGTTAGTGTCACTGGTGGAGACCAAATACTGTTAACTGAAAAGGAAGCTGAAGGTTATTGGGGGCCTGGAGTATTTTTAACTACTGGTAACAACCGTGCTCCTTGGTCCCTAACACAAAGGGCTGCCTATTGGGCAGGTGGTCTTAACCCTTTAGAAAGGGGAGACCCTCTTGCTATTAATGGGACAGCTGATCAATTAGTGGAAAGTGTTCAAAAAGCTGCTTGTCTGCAAATGATGTATGATAGAAAGTTGCAGCCACATCATGAATCACCTATGATGATGCCTGTTGATCCTGAACGGATGACTCCTTTAATCAGGGGGCTTCCAGAATCACTGAAACCTATAGGCATACAACTGCAAGGAAAGGTACAGGCTGTGCCTCAGGGAGAAAGAACCCGGGCAGCATTAGGAGTTGTAACCTCTAACCATCTGCAGTCGGGATATAAAGTATGGACATGGGGGGAGGTTGCCCAAGAGTTGATTAATTATGAAAGGAAATATGGGCCTGTGGCATCTTCCAGTATATCTGAACCAGAGGAAGTAAGGCTCGCAGCAACCACCCTTGCTCCTAGGCCACCTAGTCCAAAGCTCAGTGGAACTGGAAGGGTCTCATTGCCAGTAAGAACGGGTAGGCGAAATATTGATCATAAACGTAATTGTCTCTGGACACGGGGCTGGCAAAAGGGTGTTCCACGAGATTTGATGAATGGATTACCCACAGTCAGGTTAGAGAAATTAGTTAACTTGTGGCCAGAACAAAAGCTCAAGGAAAGCTGATGCTTTCGCCCCCTCCCCCAGATGAGTGGGAGGTGGGGGGGGGGAAGGCAGTGAAGGGTGGATGTTTGTTAACATCTTCTGTCCCAAGGCCTCCCCGCTTCTGCCAGTTGCCCCTGTGAGTCACGATCCAGTTGCTGATAAGCTAGGGAAACACTGACTCAGCTAACATGAGGCGTTTCCCTAACCTTAATGAAATCCCTTAACAAATATCCTTAGAAGGCTAAGGACACCCCGAAAAAGGAATGTAAAATATACTCCTCGATGGATTGTTCTCTCATTTTTTAATTGTATTAACAAAGCCCCAAATAGGGCAAGTTGTTGTCTTATTTTTCAGAAGATCCCTGTGGGACCTTTACTGAACATAGAATGACTGATAACTGACTTTAACCATTTGTGTTTTGTGACAGAAAAGTTGAAGATGTGATCGTGCTAGAATTCTGAATATACCTCTTGATTACATATTTTGGTTGCAATAGTATTACATTTTTGTTTGTTGTGGTTGTGGACTGTGATTAATATCAGTCCTTGGATCTGTTAAAACTTCACAATTTGGTTCATAGTTTCTTTTTCAGGTCATTCTGGATTTCTGGTACTTTCTGCACAGTGATAACCATTCCTTCTGATCCCTTCTTTTACCCCTTTTTTTTGTCAAAGTGATTATGATTTGCATGTAACTCCTCCATAGTGTTTCCAAATTCCTAACAAATTGGGAAATGAGCCAAGGAACCCATCTAATATCTGTTAGATGTGGTCACAAAAAACAAATCTATTATAAAGCACTTTGCACTGATGTTTTTCAGTGTCACATCAGTCTAGGAGTTCCATACAAAACATGGTTGTTGAAGAGATGTGTATGTTTCTGGAAT
This sequence comes from Coturnix japonica, assembly GCF_054131305.1. Lineage (NCBI taxonomy): Eukaryota > Metazoa > Chordata > Aves > Galliformes > Phasianidae > Coturnix > Coturnix japonica. The sequence goes on from NC_140663.1 coordinate 167,312,019, forward strand.
TATCCCTCTTATGGTTTATACTATGGGGTATCCTACACATACACTGTCCTGTGAAAAGTTCGGTAGACTATAACAGTACTCTAACTTGCCAAACTAGTATTTATATCTCTCAGCAATTGAACTGCTTTGGAAATGCTCAAGTGGACAGCAGCTGACACAAATACCCCTATTTATTTGTTTTACTTGTTTATTTGATACTATTAGTTATTGTAACTGTCTTTGTGATTGTTAAATGTTTATGGTATATATAAGCATGGATTGCTAAAGGAAAGTTATATGGTATTAAGGGTGTTAATTTCTATTTTAAAGAGATCTGATATAGTGGTTTCTTTGGTGGTTTGCTAAAATACATGCCTGTATACTGAATGTAATTATGACCTTACGAGTAACCTTATGTTTAATGTGTTATCAATCAAGGTTTTGATTGAATGATGATTATGTTAACATTTAATTCCCCCATATCACCCATCCCTCTTTTTCCTTATGCTTACTTTTTTTTTCCTTTCCTCACCACCGTGAATGGTCATTTGCACATCAATTTCAAGCAACCTTTGAGCCACGGGGTGGTGTGAAAGACAGAACTGGTTTTCTTTTTGTTGTCTCAAAGCTTGCTTCATGAGGCCTTTCTGATGATAAGACTGGCGACTGCTAACTATCTAGGAGGGTGAATGGTGGGTGTTGTTGTGCCACAGTACTTCTGCTTATGATTACAAAGATAAGCAGAAGCAGAATGAGCATTCTTTCTCAGGGGTGCTGCTCGAAGGAGTGGACCACTGCAGAAGGCGATAACGCTTGTGTCCGGCAACAGAGACCCCCTCTTCCTTCCTTGCTGGCCCATCTGTGGCCAGGAATGTCACAAAAGCTGGTTGTAAATCATCTTTTGAGAAGTGTTTGCCTGTTTGTTCAGAAGTTTGGTATTTCCCCCAAAAATGCTGAGCTGCAATTCTCAGACTTCGAAGAGGAAAATTCCCACCGAAATGGGGGATAAAAGGCCCTCGCTAAACTGGGGACTTTGGAGACAAACTCCCAAAGACACCTTTGACAGAGAATTCCCTGAGGGGAAAACTTTGTCGGAAGAACCCCGGGACCGGCTTGCTGCGGAGCTCCCTGGCTGTCTCCCATCCCCCGCGGCGATCAGACGAGTTCCTGAGATCAACGAACCTACGGTGTGCCTCGCTGGACCCACGGTGGTGACTATCTCTTTTGCTCTCTGCAAAGACTCCTTGCTTATATTTCCTACTTTCCCTATCGCCTACCTTCCCTTCCCCGTCTCCCTAAAAACGCCTAGGACTTTAATAAACTGGTTGGACCAACATTTGAACCGTTGCTTCTTAATCTCACGCCGGGTATACACATATTAAAGAACCTTGCCTCCCTCCTACAAAATTGGAGCGAGACACAGCCTTATAGGCAAATGGTTATCTCAACATTAAACTAAAGTAAATCAAGAAAAAAAAAGAAGAACCCACACCACAAAACATATCTTCTGAGTCATGTTTCATCTTCAGAAAGTCTGTGTTTCTAATACAAATGTTTCTGCCATCTATATCTTAACTGATTTGAGGGTACCATAGTAGAGTTGTTTTCAAGAGGCAAAAAGATGAAACTGTATTTCCATACTTTCTTCATCTGTCATTTCCACAAAAACAAAACAAAACAAATAAGCAAGTGAAACACAATGGAAAGGGTGACTGTTCATTAGAGTTTATCAGAATATTTCTACAGATTGAACATTCCCATTTCAATTGCTTGATGTGCTTTCCATGAGGCCAGGAAAGCAGCAATAATTTTTACTTCTAACAGCTCAAATGGGGTCAATATGAGAAAACTAATAGTTGAAAAACTGAAAAATTTGCTTGAGAAGAGAAAGGAAAAAGCTCCTTCTTGAATTCCCAGTTACATCATTGCCCTGCAGAAATGAATTTGAGTGGTTATATTGCCCGTGTTTTCAAGATTTGCTTCCTCTGTGACATGACTCCTTTTGACACTATTACAGTGTGTACATGCATTAATGTATTGTATGAATGCCTTGCTTTTTGCCTTCCAAAGCCATCTTGATTCTGCAACAGCAAGATCTATAAAATCTTTGACAATTTGTTCTTCTCTGAAAAGTAACTTCAGTAAAAAGCATCTCAGTCTTCCACCTATTATCTCTTGACAATAGACACATTAATTGTGCTCCACTTACAAACAAAATAACCTCCATCTTATAAAAAGAAATGGAAAAAAAAAAAAAAAAAAAAAAAGCAGCTAATTAAAGTTAAAACAAAAACAAAAAAACTTACTTGATATCATGAAGGATTTGTAAATGCCCAGATCTCTAATACTAAACCACACAGCCATCTTTTTCAGCTTATGCTCTGACTCAGATGATCTGTCTTCTCATCACAGTGGAGATTTTAGATTTTTCAGTACGAGATCAGACTAGAGAGTAATCCATCTCAATAGCTTTCTTCAACAACAATTTGTAGTAGATGCTCTAGAAATGAAATAAAGACTGTCTTTGATAGACATTAAAGCACCTATCCTAAGCTGTTATAACAAGAAATCAAGAAGGACGGTATTTAAATTCATCCTGAAATGTATATGCTACATTATTAATAATAGCAGATAAACTTTTATTCAGTGCCAGCCCTTTTATTGGGACTTGAAAGACTGACCTTTGACAGCCTTTGTTTCCAGAGAATTATTATCCATGATTTATTAAGAGAGCATATTAATTGCCTATTCTATACATTTATAGAAAAATATATACCATCTTTCTAATTAAAGCAGATCATAGAACAGTTTATAAACACTCTGTAGGACAGGACAGGATATAAATATGGTTTTAATATATTGAAAATATTGGTTAAAAAAAAAAAAAAGATATTACAGAATCACAGAATAGCAGGGGTTGGAAAGGACTTCAAGAAAGTGATCACTGAGTCCAACATCCCTACTAAAGCACATTCACTACAGTAGGTCACGCAGGTAGGCATCCAGAAGAGTCTTGAATATCTCCACAGAAGGAGACTCCACAACATTTCTGAGTGGCCCATTCCATTACTCCATCACCCCAACTGTAATGTTCTTCCACATGTTAGTATGGAACTTCCTTTGTTCAAGTTTTAGGCCATTACTTCTTGTCCTACTGCTACACACTACTGAGAATAGCCTGACCTCATCCATTTACCTCCCACCTCCCTTCAGATATTTATGAAAGTTTAGATATCTGTGAAGTGCTGCTGTTAGGAAAAACTGGAAGACAGTTCCAAAATGAAGAATAACTAATTAGTAGCACTATAATACCCAAGGTCACAAGAGTTTTAATAGAATATAAATTGAATATGTGCCCTACAGTTAGAGAAAATACAGCTCAATCTGATTTATGTTTAAAGAAAATATTTAAATAAGATGGATAATAATAAAAATTCTAGTTGAATCTTGTGAGGTTCCAGAGTCTGTGAGCACTGTTTTTGATTATAAGGACAAAGAAACTCAAGTCAGTGTTGGATAGTCAGTCTCAGCTAATGGAAGGTGTTCCTACCTGTGGCAAGGGTATTGGGAGTAAATGATCCTTAAGATTCCTTCTAACCCAGGATATTCCATGATTCTACGACACTTTATTAAAATAGAGTGAAGGATAGGAAAATCAAGGAGGTTAAAAAAAGGCTTGGAAAATATGTAACAGAAAAGCCCGGAGAAACTTTTCTTTAAATAAAAAGTTCAAAGAGACTTAAAGACAGTATTACAATTTATTAAACATTATCAAGTAAAGCAAGATGAAAAATAACTCTCTTTTGCCTGAGTTTAGAAAATATTACAAGAAAATATTTAGATTTTCAGTTAAAAATATAAAGTGTTAGGTAGAAAATTCTATGAAAACTTGACTGTGAACAAAAATTTTACATTAGTAGAGATTTTTAAGATGTGAGAATATACTAAAAATACACATTCCTTCCCTAATTAAGGCAGCTAATACGCATAATGACATCATAACAATAAGCAGGTTTATTAGGACAAGTTAGAAATAATTCAATGTCTTTTATATATTTGTATAAAATTTAAGAATTTAAAAACATGAGATCTATAGGACTAAAGCCAATTACAATAATAATAATAATTATAAATACACATTCAATTTAAAGAAATAAGTAAAATACTATCAACCAGTGATAATAAAAGCAGTACTCTTACATATACATGAAATCTTTGGGATTATACTCTTTCTGTCTTTTGCTGCAATCAAGGCTGAACTGACAAGATCTCCAAGGGCATCAGGTAGACTCTGTTAGTCATTATATTCCATTATTTTATCTTATGCTAATATGAGGAGGGCTTCATCAGTGAGCAATTAAGTTCTGTGTTCACTAGGGATAGTACAAGAATAAATGAGTTTAACAGAAAAGATTAGATTTGATATTAGAAAAAATATGAATAATTATACAGATAGTTAAATGCTGAAAACAGTGACATGGGAAAGCAATGAAATCACCTTTCTACTGGAACAAAGGGAAGAAATGGCTCTGGTAAATTACACATTTACCATATGCCCAATATACTGTTTTCATGAATAATCTACACGTCATAGAAATACAGAACAAGAGATGAATAGGGCTGATGAGAAGCTGAAAACAAAACAAAACAAAACAAAAACAAAAACCTTAAAGAATGCTTAATTCGCAATAAAATGTTGTACCTTTTCTATTTTTAGTTCATTTAAATTGTTCTTAAAAGATCCAACAATTGGTATCCAGCAACCTTAGGTAATCTCTTGCATTTGTACTCCTAAACCAGGATGCATAAAAACCCCTACAGAAGCAGACTCTATAAGAATACCTAAAGCCAAGAGAAGCAAAACAGATTAAAGAACAGGAGAAATATTGCTATCAGCAATTTCTGATGTTATTTCTTGATGCTATAATTACTTTGGAAATGTTACTGAGAACACAAAATACTGACATGTTCTCCATAGCCCTTGTAATATTAAATCATGAATCTCATACTTGGGAATATCCTAAGTACCATAAAAATGTAGAATCTTATTTTACTGTCTGATCAAATGCCATGTTACAAAAAGGACTCATAGTGAAGAGGCAGACTGTCTAGGCTGGGACTCACAAAATCATAGAATCACAAAGTTGTAGGGATAGGAAGGGACCTCTACAGATTATTGAGTCCAACCACCTGCTAAACCAGGTTCCTACAGAAATGTCTTACAAGAAAGTATTCAGATGGTCTTGAAAATCTCCAGAGAAGGAGTCTCCACAGCCTTCCTGGGCAGCCTGTTCCAGTGCTCTGTCATCCTCACTCTAAATAAGCTCTTCTTTGTGGTAGTATGGAACTTCCTGTGTTCCACTGTAATCTCATTTCCCCTTGTTCTATTTCTGCACAGTACCAAAGAGTCTGCCCCATCAACTGTACTGCTGCACTTTATATATTTAAACAATTACGGGATCCTCTCTCAGCCTTCTCCACATTCAAGAGTCCCTAATGTAACACTGGCCAGTACCTGTTGTCCTGCAAAACAAGTATTTTAAAAAAATATACTCATGTAACTTATTGCAAGAATGTACACTTTTTAAAAAGCTTATTATATTTTTTCTAATTCTGTTACCACTTGAATGCAACAAGCTCCCATTAGTGGGAAATGAAAAAGTATATATATATAACATTAAGAAAATAAATATGAGAACAAATCACTAAAATTCAGTACAAAACGATATCACAGAATCACAGAATTGCAGGGGTTGGAAGGGATCTCAAGAGATCATCAAAGTCCAACACCCTGCTAAAGCAAGTTCCCTACTATAGGTCACACAGGTGGGCATCCAGAAAGATCTTAAATATCTCCATAGAAGGAGACTCCACAATGTCTCTGGGTGACCTGTTCCAGTGCTTCATCACCCTTATCATAAATAACTTATTTGGCATGTTACTACAGAACTTCCTATGTTCAAGTTTTAGGACACTGCAAAAACATTTCCTGAACACATAAAATGCTGGCCAGCATAACTCTTAATGTCATTATATTCACATTAAGGGAAATACAACAATCTATTATAAATTTATGTGTTCTACTGTAAAGAGAACTTGTGCAGAACTAACACTTGACTGCCCATGGTTTATTCTGGTACTGTATATATTATGTACTCTTTCAGAGGCAGACACATAAGATGAGATATTCTGAGGCTCAATCTAGCTAAGAATCAGTACCAACCCTAAATATCGAACCCTGTAAATTACACATACTGACTTTGCTAATCTATGAATGTCTGAAAGAGAAAATCTAATGCCCATAAACTTCCAAGTACCTAAATACCTTGATAGAAAATAAATACAAAATATAATGAACACAAAACATACATACAGAAAAACTAACAACAAAAACGTGCTGGATTTTTTTTGTAAAACATTTTGATAAAATGCCATTCATTGTTTTTATATTTTAATTAAAGGGATTTACATTTCATTTTTAGAATGAAAATGTAAATTAAATTGTAATTTATTGCTATGCTAGTTGCTACAGTTTTGATCATATGACAGATTACATTCGTGTCTGAGGTGCTGAGTTTTCCACAAGATCATGACCAGCAGCTAGACTACTAATACATTTGATCTCAGATTAAGTATATTCCTGATGACATACATTAAAACAGCAGTCAGATATAAGGTGAGGAATCAGTTTCCAGTAGAAATCACACACACTAAAAAAAAATGCTGCAAGTTTCATTATGATCAGTTATGAGAAATCCCTGAATGTGTAGTTACACTATAATTCATGGGGCACTGGAAATGGATAAAAATATTATTAATTCAGTGATTCTCCCTCCTTTGCCTTTTTCCTAGTGGGAGGTTTATGAAACCAAGAGTAACTCAGGATTAGGGTATATATGACATCTCTAGTTGTTAGCAGGAGAGCACTGAAACGTTCTCCCCCATCGAACTGTGGGAAATTATGGGAAGGGGAATGAGGTGAATGAGCATAAATGTGGGGAGTATAAAGGAATATAAAGGTATATAAAGATAATATGGTCTATAATTTCATTTTTCATTGCAGATTTGACAAACTTTAAATATTTTACTTTTTTGTTCCAATAAGTTTATAATTCAGTGCTTCAGAATGGTTTTCTTTATATGGTTTTATGTGCTTTTTGTTGCTGTTGTTGTTGTTTTTCTTTTTAATAAATTTAACTCACCTGAAGACATAAGACGCTCAGTTTCATAGAAGAGTATGATCCAAAGTTATGCTGTCTGTTTCATGTCTCTTCAAGGTTACTTTTTTTTTTTTTTTTTTTTTTTCCTCCTCATTTGCTCTTTCTAGCTGTATCCTATAGTCATAAAAAATCATTTATGTGCCATGTTTGCCTGTGATTGATGTGTGCACTATTGAACATTTTTGAATTCTGTATTTGCTGCTTCAGGATACTGGTTAACAACTTATTTAATGAACCAATTTTAGTATGGCACAATATTTAAATGCATTAAAATATCGATGCCAAGTACCATATTTCAATTTGAGTGTAAATTCACAAGCCGCAAACATCTGGAGGTGATCAAGAGATAACCTACAAAGCTGACAGACTTCCTTGTATCATGCAGAATTCTTCTAGGGTTTCCATATGTCAATCCACGTTAGAGTTGCTTGCACATTTAGAGTTTAATTGCCCTTTCTGCCTCCTATTTCTTCCTTTGCATCTGCAGTTACTTTTTGTATAACAGACTTGATGGTAATGAACAACAGAACTGCCTGAATAACTATCCATCTATGAATGTCAATAACTGTATGGAAACTAAGTGATAGCAAGCTAAGTCAACTATCTTAAATGCCATATCTATAGGAAAATAAGAAGAAATATCTTTCATCTCTTTTATAATATATATATCTTCTATTAACTTTAATATATCTCAAATTACAGTGTATAGAAATCACAGATGATAGCAATTATTTCTTTGGGTAAAATTAAAAATATGGAATTTTAGTTCTTTTTATCTCCAATTAGTTATATTAAAAAGACATTTTAATCAGTTGATCTATTAATTTATGTCTGCGCTAATTGGCCTCACAGGCTGCATGGGGCAGGTCATGCAACCATATGCATTTAACTTAATTTTAAAGTTTACTTTGACATTTACTTTAATGCTTCAGGTGCTGTGATTAAATAGAAATGACGAACGAATGCTTTTAATGACTATCCAATTGTCAAGGGTACAATATTACCACTACTCCAACATGACCTCTAGCATTTCTTCTATCACTTCCTCTCCTCATTTATTCAGAGTAGTCATTTCTGACCTATCAGATATTTCTAAGTCCTCAAATTTCTCTCCCTGTTCGGATATTGCTCCTTCCCTACAGGGCTTCCATTCACTTTGTTAATTATCAGATGTAATTGTGAAGAGTGTTAGAGGTCCTACAAGAATTAAATACTCTTGTACTGTCACTGTGGTGAAAATTTATACCATCTTATCCCCTAATCCCTAATACTAACATTCCCAAGTTAGATGTCCATAACAGAGGTAATCAGCTGGGCTTCCCTTATAGTTGAGTATAGTAATCACTTTAAGACAAAACTTGTCTTATTTTAGATTTTTATCTAAAAATGATTATTACCTTTAAGCTACCATTAAGAAAAACAAACAATGAATAGATTGGGTGATAAATGTAAAGCTTTGGAGAATAGATGTGATTTAGATGTTTATAAGAACAAGAGAATCTTACTTTTCCCCAGATTCTGAGATACAAAATACTGGTAATTATATGGGCTCAATGGATTTCAAAAGAGTTTAGCTCAACTTAAAAAGCGGGAAGGAAGACAATAGAATAATATAGAAATAACTGAAATTCTACTGCTCAGTACCAAACTAAAGAAATTGTCAAATGCCTCGTAAACACAGAGCTAGAGTACAATCATCATGACTCTCTTCTTCCTGTTATAACTTTCCCATGAACTGCTATATTTTGAGAACTTTCCAAAAGAAATTTCTAAAGAAATATGTAAGAGATCTGATTTTGTAGAAACAAACATAAGTTGTTTTACCATGCCTGGTCTCATACCTTAGTGGTCCCAACCCTGATTTTAACGTTCTGACTTGACTTTTGTGGCATGATCTCAGAACTGCTTCCTTTCTCCAGAGCTTCTCTGTGTCAGTGGTTACTTGGCAGATGCCAGTGACCATCAGGGATGTGTTCTATTTGTGTTCTATTTTATTAACATGTGCTTTTGTCGGTAACGTCACTTCTCCTGAGGCTGTGTATCTCAGAGACCCTAGGAGATATCACTAATTTACTAGGACTGCCCAGATAGACAGTGGAACATTCATTTATTGAGATATCGAAAACATGATTAGGCTCAGTTTTGAGGAACCTTCTGTAGTCAGACCATTTTTTAAGTAGGGAGGATGGACACAGAGATCCCTTCTGATCACCATGATTTTGCAGTTCATAATTACCATCTGTCATAACTCATCATGGAAGATTTGTTTTCACAAGAACTTCTTAATGTAACTTGGAGTTAAGTATTTTCTAGGAGAATCTTCCAATGGAAGGCTCTAGGTATGCATGTGTGAAAAATTAAGCAATTTGAATATAATTAATTCTGCTGTTCCCAAGAAAGCAGAACGCCTGAACTTAAGCAAGATAAAAATAAGGTTTCTAGGAACTTTATGATGATGTTGTAGATTTTTTTTAATTCCATACCTTTTTTCATTTTATGCATTATGGTTTTTTTTGTTTTTTTTTGTTTTTTTTGTTTTTTTTTTTTACATTTGTTGCTTATCCTTGCAAAGCTTCTTCGATATTTAGGTACACGGCTGTCAACGATTTCAAGCTCACTTTTAAAGTGTTTCATATCTACCTCAATAGAAATCAACAAACAAGTCAAACAGTATTGACTGTGAAATGCTAAAATATTGCTAGCATCCACCTATACACTCAGATTAGACATCAAAACAGCATGTGCAATTTTCACATCACTGCTCTGAAAACTGTGTTATTTAGGGATTCCCTAGCACTATCCAAGGGTGGACAAGCTGACCTTATTTTGTCATGCTTCACAGAATCAGAATACCTCAATGAATAACTTCAGATATGTTAAAGGACATTGCTTTTCTCACCTCTCTGACATCAACACTACAAAAAATAAAATACTTTTAATCCTTGGAAACACTCTCTACATTTTCTCTCTACTAATTGTTATAGGGTCATTCAAGAAGTAGTTTTCATATTCTCCCAAATCCCAGAAGGAAAGGTAGGGGCTGCAAACATATGCTTAGAGCTGCTCTATGCAATACTGTAATCACAGCAGTAGATTTTACAGACAGGCAGACTTTTTATGAGTCAAAGACTCAAAAGCATTTAATTACTTTGTGAAGAAGTGAGAACACCTTCCTGCCTAGAACTCGGAAAGACTCAAAAAAAAAAAAAAAAAAAAAAAAAAAGAAGGGGGAGGGGAAAAAAAAAAAAAAAAGGAAAGAAGAAAATGGCTATTTAGGGCTGGACAGGACAGGCAGGAGAAGTGGGCCCATAAAGTGGGCCTGGGGATCAATAAGGCAAAGTGCAGGGTGCTGCACTTGGGATGGGGGAATGCAAGCTATTTATACAAACTGGGGGAAAATCTCCTTGAGAGCAGTCCTGTGGAGAAGGACTTGGAGGTCCTGGTGGACGAGAAGCTGGACATGAGCCTGTACTGTGTACTTGCAGCCCGGAAGGCCAACTGTGTTCTGGGCTGCATTAAAAAAGGGGTGGCCAGCAGGGAGAGGGAGGTGATTGTCCCCCTCTACTCAGCTCTTGTGAGGCCCCAGATTTGCAGTACTGCATCCAGGACTGGGCCCCCACTGCAGGAATAACATGGATCTCTTGGAGTGGGTCCAGACGAGGGCCACTAAGGTGATCAGAGAGATGGAGCACCTCTCCTATGAGGAAAAGCTGAGGGAACTGGGCTTGTTTAGCTTAGAAATGAGAAGGCTCCAGGGAGACCTTGTTGTGACCTTCCAGTACTTGAATGAAGTGTATAAACAGGAGGGGGAATGGCTGGATAGTGATAGGATAAGGGGGAATGGTCTTAAACTGAGACAAGGGATGTTTAGGTCACATATTAGGAGGAGGTTTTTCACTTGGAGGGTGGTGATGCACAGTAATTTTTTAATGGAGTATTTAAAAACCCTGAATAAGTCATTATGCCATTTCCTTTTAGTTTGTATTACCAAAATCTTCTAAACAATTGTCTCTAGTTGGAAACCAAGAATTTATTTTGAGTCATTATAATTTACCCTGCAAACAGCGAACACTTCAGATTTTGTTTAAGCTGTATATACACAACTAAAAATGAGTTCTGGAAGACAAATATGGAAGAGACCATTGAAAAAGATGCTTTGTGTGATTGTGTTATCATGTATAGTAAGATTCTGAAAACAGTTTTTATAAACCGAGTTATGAAAAGAAACCATACCTTATTAAACAACATTTTCTTTCCCATGGTAATTCCTTTATTTCTTCTATAATATTCAGTTGAAACTATAAATGTCATTATTCTTATTAATTTTTCAAAATCATTCCAGATAAAAGGAATGCTATCAGTGGATTAGACAGAATAACATGTTGACTAATCTCATGACAGATCATTTGTAACCATTTTATGAAATCAATGTATTTTTCTGCATTTCTTGACTTCTTGGGAATAGAGACAAGGATTTGTTTTTGTATATATACTGAATATCTCAATATTCAGAACAAGATAGTTTTCACTCAGAAACCTTTAATTAACAAAGAATAATGTCTTTAAGGAATATGTCCAGTTCCAAATAAATTAATACATTTTGGTTACACAGCAGGTTATGTAGGGCAAAGGTGGGTACATACTTTATTCAGAATATTTGAATGCCACAAACTTTAGAAAGCAAGGCAAACTCAGCAATATTCTAGCTTTCAGCTGCTAATAAAGCATTCATCTAGACATTATATTTCCAGATTAAGAAAATTTAGAGCATACTGAGTTTATAAGCCAAGCACAAGACTCACAGTGCGTGCTTAAGGCAGATGGTTATCTGAGTGGCTATAGTAGTTGATTAAACAGGCAATAGTACTAAAATCATTCCAAGTACAGTATTTAGGGACATATCTAAACAATGATATTCAGTTTAGATTATTGCATTTATCTAGATAATCATTGGTCAAAGCTGTTAATATGACCCAGTTTTGCACTTCAATCCTTCCATCCAGCTGGATTTTGTTTGTAGTTCAATCTTAATCTGATTCTTAATCTGCAGTGAATGGCTAGAATTAAATTCTCTGACAGACACATAGGTCTTATTTGAGTTTCATGAGGCATGTTTGTCTGCTTAAAAATAAAATCTAATGCAAATAAGAAATCTGTACGCTCTGAGTGCAAAGCCTTTGATGGATTTCTGTTTGAATAAATCTATAACTAGTGCTCAGCCCTATATACAGACTTTTGCTTTAAAATGATTTCTTAGTCCTGTCAAACAATCCTTAGCACTGTATAGGACTTTTGGTGCTTCTATTTGCAGAGGAATTAGATAACTTTGGTATCAAATTAACAGAAATATTTAAATTTGCATTCGTGGAGATCCACTGTTAACTGCTAAATGCATTCTTCAATTGTTGATGCACTAGCCTCAATCTCTACTGATATCAAAGTTAGCACCAGACTTCTGGCACGAAGGCTGGGTCCAGTCTTGTTTAACTTCTTCACTGGCCATCTGGATAATGAAGCAGCATTGGTAAACTCATGGATTACACAAAACTACAGGAACTGAGTTACTTAGCAGAGGGTCACGGAGCCATTCATAATAACCCTGCCAGAATGAACAAATGGAGTGAGAGCAATCTCATGAAGTTCAAAAAGGAAAAGTAGTCTTTGCATGTGGGGAAGAACTACCCTAGGCACCAGGATGTGTGTACAAGTTGTACATGTCTCAGAATACTTGACACTAGAAAGACTATTTTTGTTTGCATTAGGCAAAGTATTGGCAGCAGGTCAGGAGAGATGATCCTTCTCTGCTTACCTATTGGTGAGGTTGCATACAATCCTGGGCTGCCCAACAGAAGAGAGATGTGGACATACTGGAAAGAGTATAACGGAGGACTACCAAGATGCTGAAGAGAGCAGAGCACCTCTACTATGAGAAATGTTTGAGAGCTGTGATTTCTCAGTCTGGAGAAAAGAGGCTCAAGAGGCATCGCATCAATGTCTTAAGAAAACTTTACACAGATTTCCTGTCCATTTTATCCTCACCTACATCATCCTTAAATTTAAGTCACAGATATTCTGGAAAGCACTTTATTTTTCTAGGCAATGAAAACTGAAGCAATACTGCTTTCTGTTTTCTGACACAACAACAGGAACAGCTGTGCTCCATGAGCATATGGTACACATTTAAGCCTGTAGCATTTTATGATGGTGCTTACTGGCTTAACACACATATTGAACAGGAGGAACAGGGGAAACAGGAAAATGTAGGGAAAATATCATTATTGAGAGTATTGGCATATTTTATTCTAGATTTTTCTTAGTAAAAAACAATTTTATTTATTTATTTATTTACTTATTTACAATTTCTATTGGGCATTAGAGATAGTTTTGTGGTATCTCAGGGAATATGTTGTTGCAAATAATGAACAGACATAGGTAGAATAGTTTAAGTGCCTATCTTTCATGTCTAGTTAGGAAGAAAGAATTTCTCACGAAGAGCAGCTCTGTCTATTTAGTAATAGCTAAATGTAAAACTTGATTAAATATGGGAAATAGCTATAAGGCAAGGGCTGTAGGAAACAATGAGGGTCTAGACAATTGGCTCAGACCAAAGATAAAGGCAGTAAAATATCTAACGATCAGCTACAGTGAGTGTAGAAAGCCATGTTGGCACTCAGAGCATACTGAAATACATGTTAAGTGCACTGTCTGATGATCTAATCTTGTTTTTCTGAAAATTCACAAACAGTTCTTTAAAAAGTAAAATGTAACCCTCTGCTCCATAACAAAATCTAAAAACCTTCCCAAGCCATTCAACAATCTGAATTAATTAGTGATGGTCACAACCACTTGTCACTGGAGGAGCCTGAAGAATTATATATATATAATAGTAGCATATTTACATTTCATTATATGGAAACCATGAATCTCTCAAAGTCAGCTACACAGCAAGATGCTAATAATCTCCATTTGGTACAGACAGAATTCCAACATCTTTGCTAAGAATCAAATTGAATCAAATAAAAAACAGATTGAAAGGTAAAAAAAACAAAAAACAAAACAAAACAAAAAAACAAAAAAAAACCACTGATAAAGAAGTACCTTTGAAAGCTGTAGTTGGATGTTGAGATATGTATATTTTTCCTGAAAATTACATTGCATACTAAGGTCTAAAAAAATAAAAAAATAAATGCAGCAAGACATAGTATGATCTTAAAGTAGATCATAGTATGATCTAACATCTGTATAAGTGCAAAGGCTATTACAAGCCTGATGTTCTGTGTGAGAGAGGCAGCAAGACAAAAATAAATGTGTGATCCACAGCAGTGAATTACATTTCATTTGTAAAAAGTGCTAACACTGCTATGTTCTTTATCCTTGAAACAACTCTGAAACACAATTTATTTGAGGAATACAACTTCTCATAGCTATTTGGTTAGACCTGCAGAATTCAGGTGCTATAAAAAACATTCCACACCCTCAGTTTCTATTTAGCTTATTAAGAGAAGTCATACTCTGTATCTGATGTAGCACCTTGATGTTTACGAAGAGCAGTACAATTACAGAGGAACAAACTCTGCAGACAGTTGCCATTTCTGCAAAGGAATCAGATCCCACTACCTCAGATTTCCTGCTTGTTTTACTTAAAAAAATAAAAAAAAAAATAAAAAAATCACAGAATGACTTGGGATGGAAGGGACCTTAAAGATAATCTAGTTGCAACCCCCTGTCATTGTCAGGATGCCCTCCACCAGCTCAGGCTGCCCAGGGTCCATCCAGCCTGGCCTTGATCACTTCCAGGGATGGAACATCCGCAGCTCCCAGGGCAGCCTGTGCTAGTGCCTCATCATCCTCTAAGTAAAGAAATTCCTCCTATCATCTAATTACATCTCCCCTCTTTTATTTTAAAATGATTCCCTCTCATCCTATCACTATCTGCCTGTGTATAAACTCAGTCTCTCTCCTGTTTATAAGCTCCTTTAAAGCACTGAAAAGCTGCAATGAGGTCTCCCTGTAGCCTTCTCTTTTCCAGAAAGAACAAGCCCAACTACCTCAGCCGTTCTCCACCGGAGAGGTGCTCCAGCCCTCTTGGCTCTCTTCTGGACCCACTACAACAGCTTCACATGTTTCTTGTGAAAGAGACCTCAGACCTGCATGCAGTACTGAAGATGGGGCCTCACAAAGGTGGAACAGAGGAAGACAGTCATCTCTCTTTCCCTGCTGGCCACCCCTCTTTCAATGAAGCCAATGGTGATTGGCCTTCTAGGTTGCAAGAGCACGCTGCTGGCTCATGCCAAGCTTTTCATCCACTATTGATTTTAATTGCAATCATCTTAATCTTACTGTGTCATTAATCTTTATAACTTATAATATTTTTGTTTAGATACTTGGGAAAAGTAAAAAATACCAAGTCATTCACTAGCTAGAAGACATCGAGTCCCACTTTTTTCATGCCAAACATAACAAAGATATAAACAATTTTATATGAAAGAAAGTAATTTTGGCATATCATCTATCATTATTTACTACATATTTATAGAAACCATATTTTGACACACCCTTTGTTGAGTTCATTCTAATCTACAACATCTTAATCGTTATGAAGACCAGGAACAAAAATAATCACATAAATTTCATAGAAAGAAATTGGGAGACAGTTTTAAATATTGCAACATATATCTCCACCTCCAACAGAATATGTTATTTGCATCTTCAGAGTTAGACTTCAGGTCAAGCACAAAACAATAAACACCATTTATGCCAGATCTTTGTATGATCTCAGAGGATAATAATCGGGCTTATGGGCTGTAAATTAAATGCTTACATTACAAGCAGGACTGAGATGACATGGAATGACAGCAGAGACTTGTTTCATGTCAGTGATTGTTCACGTTTATTCAGAAGTTGATTCTGTTTCCATTTAATTTCTTTAAATTATTTTTACTATTTCTCATGTGCATACTACTTGATGATTACAGAAAGTGGAAAGAAACCTAGACTTCTACTCCGATGATTACTTTTTATATTATTCACGTTTCCATCTTTTTTTTTTCTCCTCTCTCTGAGATGTAATTTTGTTGCTCATTTCTCTGGTCTGCTTATTTCTCTGATTTGAAACTTTAAAGATAAGGAGTACAGGTTATTAGATATAATTAATTAATACTAATTTTAGTTCAATATTTCTTTAGGAAAGAAAGAAAAAAACAAACAAAAAAAAAAACAAAAAAAAAAAAACAAACAAACAAACAAAAAACCACTCTTGTTCATTTGTGCTTCAAAATTCCAGAATGGCTATGTCAGATTTCTTCTGAGGGAAATCTGCTTTCTCATTTGAATCCATGAGCAAACATACTCCCCTACTCACAGCTAATGGAAGGAAAGAGGGGAAGAACAGATGGAGTATAGGAGATAAGGGGTGCCAACACTATGCCACAGTGCAGCCTGCCAAACAGCAATTTGGTCTACTCCAGAACTGCTAATTAGCAAACAATTAAAAGAACAATATACACAGTGGTGTCAGTAATCTCACAGTTATGGGAATTATCTTATGATCTTGTAAGTTTAAATGAGAATTTTTCTGTTAACTATTTTTATCCTCTTTGAGGAAAATATTCTTATGCTATAGCCTTGTTCAATAAATCTTTCAAGATGCTGCTTTTGTTTTTTGCTTAGTTAGAAGTGTAAGTGTACACATCACTTTGCAAAATATGCTGAACAATTAACCCCTGTCTCAAAGAATTTGCAGTGAAAATAAAATAGTTACAAAGAATGACTGCTCATAAAACAGGTAAGATAATGCCAGGAGAAGGAGAGCTCTACTGAAATGAAATGATAACCGATTGCCTATGCAACATTGTTGTATAAAGCAGTCTTATCTAAACCAGGAGCTCTGCTGTAGGGTTGCTGTAAGGTTGTAGCGGGTGGATTGTAATGGCTGTGGTTGAGAATTTCCATGGTTGTAATGGGTGGATGGGCATTTGTGTGTATTTCACACCTTTCTCCTATTCCCCTCTCACTAACAAGGAAAACTGGCAGAAAACTCTCCTGCAATGAAGTATGGGTTCCAGACAGCACAGCTGTGCTGTTGCCATGCCAATTCACTAACTGTTAATTGCAGCTAAGAAATTAGTGCAGCAAGGCTTTCGAACAGCCCCGCCTTGATAACTGCCCCTAGATACATATCCCTTTGGCTTCTGTCAGAAATTGATATGAACTTGGGAGCACTGGGATCCATGGTGTTCATAGAGCACCTGGATTTCCTGCTGTGGAAATAAGAATTCAGGTCTATTTCAACCTCCATTACTGGTGGCTTCAAAACTTACCTTTACATGTCAGGAAATGCAATCTTCCCTGGAGCAGGCTGCTGTTGTTAACACGACAGGCCTCGGTCAGTCCCAGTGACAGATGCATTCATACCTCGGGTACTGGTAAGTAAAACTAGACTGGGGCATTCAGTGTTTTGGTCTCACACATGGAGACTTCCCCTAGTTCTGTAGACCCAGATCTTCCAGGCATCCCAGATCTTTACAAGCAATGTTATCTATACCTCCTAATGAACACTTGCCTAGTAAACATTTATTACTTATCAAAGTATTAGAAATACTGAAGTGCAAGCTGTTCCCCACAGAGCCTAAGAGACATAGGAAAAATTAGTTTGTCCAATTCCAGCTGAGTCAGTACAAACACTCTTAAACATCTGTTAGTTTCAGATTACTTTGGGCCCACTTCCTCACTTTATCAGTTAGAAGCAAATCCATATATTGATTTCAGTGAATCATAAAATCACAGAAATATTAATGCTGGAAAAAATAATAAAATCACCTAATCCAACCATCAGCCTATGCCTGCAACTGCTCTAGACCATGTCCCTCAGCACCGCTTCTTCCCTTTCTTGTACACCTCCAGGAATGTTGATTCCACAGCCTCCCTGGGCAACCTGTTCCATTGCATTACCAGTCTTACTGAGAATAAATCTTTCCTAATTTCTTGGTACAACTTAAGGCCATTATCTCTCATCCTGGAAAGAGAAGTCAGCTGGAAGAAGGGACTGATCCCCAACTCACCAGAACCTTATCTCAGAGAGTAGTAGAGAGCAAAAAGGTCTCCCCTGAGCCTCCTCTTTTCCAAAAACTAGTTTTGTGTTTATGGTACATTTTATATCGCAACAGTTGTAAAAATTTAGGTTTACAAAAACATTGCATTTTTTAACAGAAAAAAAAAAAGAAAGAAAAAGGCATTCTGCTTATCTTTGTGCAATGCTTCATGCAAGATATAAGTATTGCTATGTACTTGTACTGCATATTAGTTCCACATTAGACTGTCTGGGGAGGGAGAGAGCAAGAAATTCCATCCACAGTTCTGTGTCTCTCTGTATTTTAATAGAGGTCTTGAAATTGGTACTAATCCAACCTAAAACCATTTATTCAATATGAAAGGCATCTATTTCTGTAAATTAGGGAGCAACTTTGTGTGTTAATTGAACACACATGGAAGTCATCTGGGACAGCATTACTGATTTGTAGTACCTGTTTAGCAGAGCAAGACAGTTTGCTCTGAGCGTTCTGGAACTGGATCTCTGTGCTAATCATAACAGCAAATTATGGGATTTGATTAGAATTAAACGTTAATTACTCAATAATATTGAAGAAAAATCATCTGAAGTACATAAGCTTATTAGTTATGTAGAAGTCATAAAGCAGTTTTACACATTACAAGATTTAATTAAGCAAACATGTCTTTATGCCAGTCAGCTTTCCAGTCTTATGGAAAAACAATCCAATGAATCTACAGGGTGTGATTAGGTTTTTTACTGATCAGTTTTAAGTTTCTATACAGTTTAGGAATCAAGAATGTGCCTAAGAGACATAATCAAGTTCTCTGAGACTTAAATTTAGGTCCATGCTAAACACTCTGCCAAAGAAGTAAATGGTGTAACCAGTGTGGTGTTTAACAGCTGTGGGTAAAATTTCGCCCTAATTTTCAGCAATTGCTTGAGTCAGATATATTGGAAATTGGACAAAACAAACCACTTATTCTCTAATTAGGAAACTTACGCAGCTTTACCACTTTAGTGTCTGAGTATCTCATAATCTAAAAAATATTTCTGAGAGAATAGTGTTATTTCCATTGCAAAAAGAAAACAAAAAGAAACCGAACTGAGAATAAATTAGTATCTTTGCCATTTGGAAAAACTCATACTCAAGCCTTAAATGCCAAGCATCCATGTAGAGGATATAATAAGATTTATATGTCTAGAGAGAGATTCACAAAAAAAAAAAAAAAGAAAAAAAAAAACCCCCACAAAAAAAAAAACAACCCAAAAAAACAAAAAAAAAACAAGCAAGTCAGAATGAATGGTTAAGGAGAAAGTGACATTCACAAGATTATAAACAGAAATCCAGCTTCCCAGAAGACAGTAACACCATTGCTTTATCACTGTGGGTAAAAATGGACCAAATTCAGCAGCCTTGAGGCACTGTCAGAATACCTGACAATGGTTGAGGGACTGTCATGGGAGAATGGATTCAATTCAGAGAGCTCTGGGATCATATAAAGATAGGGATTTTAAATTCAGTGAGCACTGGTAATAATATAATTGCACAGCAAAGGGAATGAGACAGATATTCCTATTTACATTCCTTCTGGAACTAAAATATATCAAGTGAGGTCTCACAGAGAAGGGCTTAATTTTTACACACATGTTAGGATAAAGAAAATTAAGCAGAGAAGTGTAGAGACCACACTGATGGATGCAATAGTCACACTGAAGAGTCAGTATTCAATAACTCGGGGATTAGACATCATCAGAGTATTTTGAATGTAAAAAGGTGGTTCTATATTGCACCTTATGAGTCTGTATTTAAGTGACCTTCTGAATATGACATATGAGTGTGCAGTTCTCTCAGTTCTCAGATTACTGGAAGAATCCCTGGATGTATTTGTAGGTTTAAAATGAAAAATAAATATTCTCATACTGACTCAGGCCTAAAGTTAATCTAATCTACTACAAGTACAAACTTTAAAGTAAGTTAAAAACCTCAGTATGGATAAAATCTGGCTACTTAGGTACCTCATGTGCCACTCAATTTAGTTCAAAAATTATGTAAGACAACTATCATATTTAAAAAGAAAATAAAATTTGGACACTTTCATTGAAGAGGGATAGATTTAGATCATACTTAGTAATAAGTAATTTTTTTTATAGTCTGCAGTACAGAGAATAATTAAGTATTTAGATAATGGTGAAGATTAATCAAAAAAGCATTGATTGTCATCAGCCAGATAAAGGAGAAAAGTAAGCTGTCCTGATAACTAAGTTACCTAAACTCATACTGTTTCTTATTGTAAGTAGTGTCATGGGCCATTCATTTCTCATTACTGCTTGTAACAGCACAGTTCAGAGAAAATGCTTTGTAAAGAAACAGTAAATTGAAGGAGTAAATTAAAGAAAAAGAACAGGTCTCAGTGTAAATTATGATATCAAGATTGATTTCAATGAAGTTAATGATATAACTGAATATATCTCAATGCTTTGCTGAAACCAGGGTTAAAGGAACACCAGCAGGATAAATACTGGATTAAATTAGCTAAACTACTACATTTAAATAAGAAAAGCAAACTTACTGAAAATACCCAGACTCAACAAAGATGCCAAGTCTTCAGACACTTCTCCCAGTTGATACAATTCATTAAGGATTACTGAGAATGGCCTTGCAATCACATCTGCCTGCTCCCTCAGCACTCATGGGTGCATTTTATCATGGCCCTTGGACTTGCGAATGTCCAGTTTGCCTAGGTATTCTCTGACTTGATCCTTTACCACCAAGTATACATCTTCCATGCTGTACATTTCCCCCTGGTCTACAAGATATGAGATTCCTGAAGCTTTATTGAGGGCTTTATTGAGCTCCTCTTCCTACCAGGGCCTTATCCCATGGAACTGTACCTGAGAAGATTCTTGAAATATTTTGTTCTCCTGAAGCCCAGGGATAGTAGCTGTGTTTTCACCCTTCTCACTGCTCTAAGGACCTTGAACTCTTCATGGTCAGATCACAGAATCATAGAATGATTTGAGTTGGAAGGGACCTTAACAATCATCTAGTTCCAACATCCCTATTACAGGCAAGGACACCTCCCTCTAGACCAGGTTGCTCAAAGCTCCGTTCAGCCTGGCCTTGAATGCTTCCAGGGAGAAGACATTCACAGTCTCTCTGGGCAACCTGTTCTAGTGCCTCACCACCCTCACAATAAAGGATTTCTTCCTAATATCTAGTCCACTATTTCATGGCACCTTCACCCTTAGCTTTCACACTCATGACAAGTCTCTCACTGTTGAGGTGAGTATGAGGTATAGAACAGCAACTCTTTGTTTCTCGCTTGGAGAAGGAAGTTGATTGATGCTCCATGTTCAAGAGTGATTGGGATCCCTCTCTCAGTACTATGCTTTATTTTTGGTTAACCCTCAAGTGGTCAGACAGTTGGACTAGATGAACTTAGATGGTCTCTTCTAAATGAACTGTTAATTTCCATTCTATTCTCAATGTATTCCAGGTGTCTCCTGATTTTGGTTTGTTTTGCTGTGTGTGTAAGCAGAATTGTTCAGATAACTTTATCTAACATATCTCAGATGAACCCTATCACTGAATTTTGACATCTGCACCAAGAAAATGTGAATATGAATAGCAAGAACCTCATATTAAGAAAAGGGAAGGGAAGGGAAGGGAAGGGAAGGGAAGGGAAGGGAAGGGAAGGGAAGGGAAGGGAAGGGAAGGGAAGGGAAGGGAAGGGAAGGGAAGGGAAGGGAAGGGAAGGGAAGGGAAGGGAAGGGAAGGGAAGGGAAGGGAAGGGAAGGGAAGGGAAGAAAAGAGAAGAAAAGAGAAGAAAAGAGAAGAAAAGAGAAGAAAAGAGAAGAAAAGAGAAGAAAAGAGAAGAAAAGAGAAGAAAAGAAAAGAAGAGAAGAAAAGAGAAGAAAAGAGAAGAAAAGAGAAGAAAAGAGAAGAAAAGAAAAGAAAAGAAAGAAAAGAAAAGAAAAGAAAAGAAAAGAAAAGAAAAGAAAAGAAAAGAAAAGAAAAGAAAAGAAAAGAAAAGAAAAGAAAAGAAAAGAAAAGAAAAGAAAAGAAAAGAAAAGAAAAGAAAAGAAAAGAAAAGAAAAGCAGTAGGGAAATACTACTATGGAAAGATCAGTAGCACAATCTGTACATTATATCAGATATATTTTTCCTGTACTTTTTTTTTTTTTCCCCTAATACTTTTTTCATGCAATGGACTGTATCTTTTTAGTCATAAATCAAAAGTGCACATCTTTGTGCAACTGAAGGATGAAGTATATGAAATAATATCAGTATTGAGAGTAATTTTAAGCAACATACAGACATTAATCCATTGAGGACATTTTCAACTATCAAAATGAACTGAAAGTAGTCCAGACTATAATAAAATTTTACTGTAGAAATTTTAATATCCTCTTGGTTGTCAGGAATGAAAAGATAAAATGGAAATATTGATTTTTTTTTTTATATTTTTTTTCCTGATATATATATTAAAAAAAGAACATTATTACAATCCATTTTATAATTCCATACAAAAAAAACTGCTACATGGGGAGACTAAATATGACAAGCCTGTTAAATAATAAAACTACTACACTAGTAAATATTCCTTAGGAAGTATACAACATAATATCAAAAGTTGTATTTGCGCATTTCTTGAAACAGTAATTCTCTTTTATTTCAGAAATGAAAGCATGTTCTTTTCAACTTGTACATCATAGAAGAGAAAACAAATATTTCTGATGTCTATGACTTTTACTCTGAATTTAAGCCAAACCGTGTGACATGCTCTGTGTAGGCAATGTTACCTGCCCAGTATAAGACTTTCCTTTTGTTTTAATCATGGAGAAAAAATGAAAATCCTTATTTTGATTTATTTTCTTGAAAAGGTTGTGTTAAATTAATAGACATTCTGCACTTCTATTTATAGTTATAAAACTAATAATTACATTTTTTTTCTCCCTTTGAATTAACATATACATCTTACAGTTCTATGATAACAAATATATATCTGTTTCAGAATTTAAATAAGTGAATGCTATATTTCTAACTTCTTTACTCTTACATATTATCAGTGCTGAAGATTTATATCAGTATTTGCTGTGTTTTAGAGATTTTTACATATTCTTATAAAAATTTCTTGTATTTTCTTCCTACTTTCACTTGTGAAATGTATCAAAGATAGAATACCTGAGTACTTGATAAAAAGCTCCAATAGGAAACTAATAGTATCATTTGCATTATTTATTTTTCCACCTTATTTATTTCTCCTTTTGCCTTAAGGTTATTCAGACACACATACAAAAAATGAATATTGCCAATTTAAATACTGTAGTATGAACCATCATGAACACTCACATTTACACAGAGAAACGTGTGACATCTAAAAGTCAGAATCACTGAAACTGTTGAGCATGATGATTTAACAATCCTCTTGCAGAAGAACTAAATATAGAAAAATGTGGGATAATACTTACAAAATTTACATATAAATAGATGTCTGGATATACTGCTGATCTCTCCTGATCTTATCACTATTGAACTAACAGTAAAATTCTATATGCAAGATTAGTTGGACATAGTGACTCTTTTCAAAATGCTGTAGTGTTTTAGATATTTCTCCCTGGAGACCTCACTAGCACTTCTCCAAGCTGGGGATTGATGTTCACATTTTAGAGGAGGAAAGAGTGAAGATCAGAAAGGTTAAAAGCTTTCCTGAGGTAGCAGAATTAGTCAATAACAAAAGTAGTATTGGAATCCACATTTTATAGTTGTCATCTCTGTACACTATTTTATGCTATATGGTTACTTCCTACCAGGGGGAAACAAACAAAAACCACAAACACTCTCTCCTAGAATTCAAATAAATACCAACATATTTTTGCTCCCGGCACTGATTCATCTTTGACACAACAATGAACAAGGGAAGCATTTTGTAAAAAATTATGACTCTTAACCCAAAACTGAATAAATAATAACAACTATTTATGTGAATTTCAATTAACAAGAAACTGTTGTGAATCTAGACTTAAACGAGTGAGGGAAGTAGAAGGAAGTAGAGGAAACATTAAAGAAGACCTTTGTTTGTTTGTTTGTTTGTTTCTGTTAGAAAGTGGTTCGGTTGTTTAATGACCTTTCACATGATATCAATGACACACACACTCAAGCAGAATGCTTAAGATGCAAAATTTAGGGAAGACTTACAACTGAATACGAAGAAAAAAATATTCCTTTCATTTTCTTTTTCTGCTTTTTATTCCTTCATAATTTAAGAATTTCATTTTTATTCTCATCAATAAATCAGACAATCTAAGCTGCAGCACTTAGTTGAACCTATGTAAGAAATCAAGATTCAGCCATGTGTTTGAAGTTTTTCTTCTAGTTGCTTCCAAATAACCACCTCAATTACTGTGATTCAATCTGTTTTAGTTCATTTGATCTCTTCATTCATGCTTTAATGCAAAATCACTGTCTTGTCTCAGAACATGAATAATCACAGTTGTTAAGTGCAGATGATATGCTGTTCATTCAATTGTTTATTGGTATTATTGTGCTCATTATTGTATACTTAGCAGACCCTCACTAGTCAGTAAGAGAGAGCAACACTATAAAGGAACCAGAGCTGTTTCACAGGTCTCAGCCAAAATTCAGGTATGATTATGCACTTTCACATTATGAGAGCTATGATTTTCAGAAAAAATACAAACTATCTTTACTGTAATTCTCATTATTAAGAATTGCATTAAAAAAAAAAAAAAAAAAAAAAAAAAAAAACCTTTTCAAAAATGAACAACATACTACAGGTACTAGTATGTGGAATATTTTCTTGTTGTATTTCAACTATTCAATCTTCATCCTCCCTGTTTCAGTAATTCTCTAGCCTGCAATATTGGAATTGTTTTAATTATACAGCTTCCTTGTTGACCACAGATGACCGCACAGATTTAACTGAAATATATCTTAATAAAAAATCAGAGACAAATAAAGATTTACAGCAAGTACTGAAATGGTCACATGGACAATTCCATAAAAGTAAGATTTGCATGCCAACATTTAGATAAGTGTTAACATATTTTGTTGATCTTATAGTTGTTTATTTTAAGATCATCAAAAATAAACATACAAAATCTTATCACTTTCCCATATGATCTTCCAGATGTAGGGAAAATGAATCTGTAGTCTTGAGTTTTAAAATACTCTGTGATAATCTTGCATATATTGAAGTAAACTGTGTACAGTTCATCTTTGGAAAGTGTTAGGGCTGCCCCACTGCAATCTAATTTAAAGCATGCACTGATACTCTCTAAATCATCCTTGAACTCTGAATGTAGCACTTCTTTTAAAAACGCTTTTAGGTCTTTTCAAACCTTGGTAATTCTATGATTCTATGATTCTGTCATAATAAATATGCAGGCATTGTTGCAAGGGAGAAAACTTGACTATTTCAATTAATCTGTGAAGGCCCAATCTGCATTTACAACTGACTACGTAACAGAAGACAGAACCTTGGAAAATCCTGTTTTCTCCTTTTATTTCATGTACAGCTCTGGTGAATACTCAGTCAGTTCACTTATCTAATATGGTTAAATGTGACTGACTCAAAACTTGATGATGCAAGCAGTGAAGTAAGTGCAATGATACTGAAGCCGACTGTGAAACATTATGCTTGCACAGTACGTTATACTTTAATTTGCAGAGTAATTGAAATCAATGCATGTTGTTGAAATAAAACTGGGGAAAAAAGGAATACATACTAAAAGAAATAATTGTGTATATTTTCTAGTTTTCTTAAATGGTTAATAAAAATATCACCACCTACTCGCAGATAAAAATATGGAACATTTTTCACAACCTTGTAGGATAAATAAATCTAAAGACAAAAGTGGAGTCTAACTTAAACAGCTCCTAAAAGTCTACAGAAATATTGTGAATTTCTTCACTGCCTGGCAATATCCATTATTTTTTACCCCAGCATCTTAGATGAGGCTGTAGGAGGTTTGCTGAGCAGCTTCAGGAACTTCAGAAAATTATCCTGTATGACCAGGATAATCATTTTCATTTAACAGGGAAATCTTAATTTGGTCTTACGCAAAACTATTTCATGCTTACTTTTCAACTTGACATGTACAGAAATAATCTTAGTTTACTTTAGTTTACTTTTGCGGATTATTTTTATAGTGATAGTTGGCACCCAGTGTTCCTAATACCAGTGAATTTTTTAATTTATATTCTTTCCTTCCCTCTCCCTCATGTAATTATATATCTAACTTCAACAGCAATTCTCTTACGTTCTCAGCTGTGAGGCTATTTTTCTTGGTAATTTAAAGGAAGAGAAATATTAAAAGAGGTGTAGTCTAGATTTTTATTTGACTTCTGGTATCTGAGTCCTTAATATATTTTCCTTTGTGTGATGAGGCTATTTTTGTCAAATCCTGAGGGCTAAGCATTTAGTAATTTTGATAAAAGCCTGGAGCTGCTTGTTCTCAGATACCTTTAGGAACTGAAGTTTTAAGTAAAATAGGAAATAGCTTAGAAATTGTAATGAAATTGTAAGAGTTTGCAAGACTCAGTTTGGAGAAGTCAAATCTTTCAGAATTCAAACTTTGACTTTATCTGTTCTAGAACAAATTAAATAATTGTCAATGGAAAGATATTAGAAGGAAAAAAAAAAACAACCCACAATTTTGGTAACAAGAGATTAGAAGAAAGCAAAGAAAAAACTAAGATTGATAAGCTAGATATAAGGAATGAATTTACCATAAAAGGAGAACAGAGATAGTAGAGTAGGTTTTACACCAAATATCAACAACCCAGTAGTATAATCCTCTTCGGAAGGAAAAAAAGAAAATTAGGGAGGGAAATGTCATAAAAGTCAGGAATAAGTACGATATTCAGGTGAAAGTATTGATGAATAATAGAATCATAGAATCACAAGGTTGGAAAGGACCTACATGATCATGTAGTCCAACCGTCCTCCCTTTACCATACCTACAGAAAAATCATTAAATCATATCTCCTAGCTCCCTATCCAGACGCCTCATGAACACGGCCAGGGATGGCGACTCCACCACTTCCGTGGGCAGCCATTCCACTGCCTGACCGCTCTCTGAGAGAGAAAGTTCCTTTTTATATACAGTCTAAACCTCATCTGATACAACTTGTGGCCATTTCCTCGGGTCCTGTTTGTTGCCTGAGAGAAGAGGCCAAGCCCCTCCTCATCACAACCTCCCTTCAGGAAGTTGTAAAGTGCAGTGAGGTCTCCCCTGAGCCTCCTCCAAACTAAACAATCCCAGCTCCCTGAGTCAGTCTTCATAAGACCTGAACTCCAGTTTTGTTGTCCTTCTCTGGATATGTTCCAGGGCCACAATGTCTTTTTTGTAATGAGGAGAGCCAAAATTGAACATAGTACTCAAGGTGTGGCCTCACCAGTGCTGAGTACAGTTTGAAAATGACCTTTGAAATCCCAGGTCAGTCATTGCTAATATTTCTGAATTCTTATATATTCTTTATGCATACAATTTGTACTGGATGCTCAACAATCCCAGCTCCCTGAGCTGCTCCTCATAAGACTTGTGTTCCAGACCCCTCACAAGTTTTGTTGCTCTTTTCTGGACATGCTCCAGGGCCTCAATGCCTTTGTTGTAGTGAGGAGCCCAAAAGTGAACACAGTACTCAAGATGTCACCTCACCAGAGCTGAGTACAGAGGGATGATCACCTCTCTGATCCTCCTGGCCACACTATTTCTTATACAGGCCAGGATGCCGTTGGCCTTCTTGGCCACCCGGGCACACTGCCAGCTCATGTTCAGCTGAGCATCAACCAACACCCCCAGATCCCTTTCCTCTTCACAGTCATCCAGCCATTCAGCCCCAACCCTATAGCACTGCATGGGGTTATTGTGGTGAAAGTTCAGGACGCAACACTTGGCCTTTTTGAACCTCATCCCATTAACCTCAGACCAGTGATTCAGCCTATCCTGATCCCTCTGGAGGGCCTCCCTACCCTCAGGCAGATAAACATCACCTCCCAACTTGGTGTCATCTGCAAACTTACTGAGGGTACACTCAATTCCCTCATCCAGGTCATCAATGAAGATGTTAAACAAGATGGGCCTAGAACCGACCACTGGGGAACACCACTTGTAACACGTAGCCAGCTAGACTTAACTCCATTAACCACTACCCTCTGGGACAAAAAAGGGATCAGATGGACCAAAAAATACTGGAAAAATAAGTTTGAAGCTTAGAAGCAAGAATCTATGCATTACTCTAGATATGAACATTTCCTTAAATAGAGAAAATAGCTGGGAAGGCATATTTCATATACAAAAAGATGTATGTAGCATTCAGAACAGCTGAAGGATTTAGTAATATCACGAATTTTCTTTCTTTTTTTTTTTTTTTAATAATCCTTAAATCACAGGGTTTTTTTCCACAATTTTTAACCGTCTGAATACACAAAGTGCACTGACTGTTTTCAGTTAAAATAATAAAAAGTCAAATTCTTGGTTTTGGAGTTCATTTTAAGGTAATACATTAAGGCATCTACAGAATTCTGCAGCTCTAAGACATCACTTATTTTTCCATGCTGTTAGGCATACAACGTACTCTTACTTTCACCTTTGTTCTCCTCATTCTTTTAGTGATCATCTTTATTTTTGTCTTTTTTAGCCAGAGAAGCACTTTGGAGCAACCTCAGATCATGTAACTGATTCTTCTTGACAACTGCATTCATGCTATATGGACCAAGATTAAGATAACTAATGGGATTTAAAATTAATCACTAGTCATTTTGGCAAAGAGGTTGGTAGATAAATTCACAGCACATGATGCAAATACTCAAGAATAATTACCCTTTCAAGAAAAGGAAAAAAGTATATATATTCTCTCATACAAATCCTTCATAATATACGAAGCCTTGAAGAGTAAGATCTTTCAATCAATTAGATATCTATACTGTATAATTTTATTTATAGAACTGTATTTGAGAAAATAAAAATGTGAAAAGACTAATCATGCTCCCAGCTTGCTACGATTACTGGCAAACAAAATACAATTCCTTACAAAGTAGAGTGAGGGAAAAGAGTCGAGCATCTCAAGCAGTAAAAGCCACCTTTCCCCTATTGTAGAGAAGTGTTGATGAATGTTGAAATTAGAAAAAAATATTATTAAAAATCTGAATTCTTATTTTTCTGAACTACAAAGTGAAAATATGGACTGAAGTGTCAATCGCAAAGAAAAAGTTAGCATGATTTGACTTCTTAAGGACAACCAAATTCTCCTTATCTGTAACACATCCTTCTGAATCACAAACTCTTACACATTTCCATAACACTTTTGAGAATATACATTGTCTAGGTCACTGATTATCTATTACCTAGGTCACTGATAAGGACTGAAATACAGAACCGATGGATGCTTATTTCAATTTACATCATAACCCATGACCCTATTTGCATCTATAACTTGTGTCCAATTCCATGCTTTCATTACAGTCTAGAATGAGCTTTCCAGTCAGAGAAACTGAGGCACATAGGGGACTGATAGACACTTGAATTTTTCCTTCACAGGAAGTTTGGGCATAATCTGCTTAAGCCATTTGGGTCTAGGAAATGGATCCAAAATGCTTACAAAAGTCAGACATTTTAAACTTTCACCTGTCTAACTATCTATGCCAGGAATATAGCCATAGATGTCTCAGACTGTCACCCAAGCATCCTATAGACAGTGTAGACAAATAGCCATTTTTAGAGCTCAATTCATCTGAACTATTTTAGACTTCTAAGCCATGATGAGATGAATCATGTTCCACAAGTGGCTATTTCTCTTCCCCAGCTATAAAATGTCACTACGCTGTCTGACTCAGACAAATACATCCATATTAAGGATGGATGTTTCATGTTAGATGGGATTAATCTCACACATGAAGGCTGAAGATTAGTTTTTTAAAGGTATATAGGTGTTTTACAATTTGGACAGGCATCATGGTGTCATTTGCTAGTATATTTAGATGCTTAGGCATTTTGTAAACCTCACTAGATACCTATTTTCAATTTTTAGTACTTACATACTTCTACCAAATTTTAAAAGAAAAGGAAGGAAGGAAGGAAGGAAGGAAGGAAGGAAGGAAGGAAGGAAGGAAGGAAGGAAGGAAGGAAGGAAGGAAGGAAGGAAGGAAGGAAGGAAGGAAGGAAGGAAGGAAGGAAGGAAGGAAGGAAGGAAGGAAGGAAGGAAGGAAGGAAGGAAGGAAGGAAGGAAGGAAGGAAGGAAGGAAGGAAGGAGGGAAGGAAGGAGGGAAGGAGGGAAGGAGGGAAGGAGGGAAGGAGGGAGGGAAGGAGGGAGGGAAGGAAGGAGGGAAGGAAGGAGGGAAGGAAGGAAGGAAGGAAGGAAGGAAGGAAGGAAGGAAGGAAGGAAGGAAGGAAGGAAGGAAGGAAGGAAGGAAGGAAGGAAGGAAGGAAGGAAGGAAGGAAGGAAGGAAGGAAGGAAGGAAGGAAGGAAGGAAGGAAGGAAGGAAGGAAGGAAGGAAGGAAGGAAGGAAGGAAGGAAGGAAGGAAGGAAGGAAGGAAGGAAGGAAGGAAGGAAGGAAGGAAGGAAGGAAGGAAGGAAGGAAGGAAGGAAGGAAGGAAGGAAGGAAGGAAGGAAGGAAGGAAGGAAGGAAGGAAGGAAGGAAGGAAGGAAGGAAACCAAATCAAACAAAACACACACACACATACAAAAAAAACCTTTTTTCCTCAGACATTCCATTTTCCTGGACATTTTCTAATGCTGAATTCTCTGGAACCCTGTTAGATACTGTAGACTTTTAGAATCTTTTGTCAGTGTTAATCAATCACTGTGATGATTGGAAGACATAATAATGGCTATTCTAGACGTCTCTATTGACTGTAATACAGACATAACTATCATACTCACAGTACAATATCATTTGAAGTCTGTCTTGTACTACTCAACATTCAAAATAAATTTGTAAATATGACACTGTTCTGCTCATTCTTCTAACTACAATCATAGTAAATTAATCACACAGTCTGTAATGGAAAATATTAGCTCATGTTTAAACACTGACCGCCTGACATTGCTGTCAGCTGTGTCATTAATATTCTTACTAAGTGCAATGAAAGGCTTGTTGAATGGGCATTAATGGTCTTTATAGATAAGAATGAGAAAAATGGCTGCTTGTACAGTTTTTCCAATAGAAAATGTGTATTTACACAGCTGAAAGACTGTAATTTATCTGCAAGGAAGAATCTGGGTTATCAATATTAACACACTGCCACTATATTGGGGTGATATGTAATGATGGTTGCTACATTATTTTAATGGGAATTACATCTGTAAAACTTATGATAGGAA
The DNA here is from genome assembly GCF_054131305.1 of Coturnix japonica. Classification (NCBI taxonomy): domain Eukaryota; kingdom Metazoa; phylum Chordata; class Aves; order Galliformes; family Phasianidae; genus Coturnix; species Coturnix japonica. Next base: position 167,343,616 of record NC_140663.1, read on the forward strand.
GAAATACTTTACCTACCATTTATGCATGCACATTTGTCTCCTATAAATATTTATTGTTAGAGTTTCCATATTTGACACAGATTTCTGTAAGAGTCTAACTATTTTTGTCAGATTCTTCCAACACTTTTGGGTTTCACAGGTTGTGACTCTTGCACAGTGCCAGAAAGCTCCTCTGTTATAAAAAGAATAAAGGATTTGATGATTAATTACCAGTAGTCACCTGTGGTATTACTATCTGGATAAAAACATTAACATGGCAATCATCTCTGCAGTCTTCTGAATAAAATAGTCATAAAATGCATGAAATGAGACATTCGCAGAATGAATCACCAATGAAAATGTACGTTTGTCAGCTCTATGAGGTATATGATCAAAAAGACGATATACACAGAGCCACCAAATCAGCAAGGCATGAAATTTGGAAAAGTAAAAAACCCTGATGTGTACAGAGTAAAGAATGACAAAAAGAGCTGAACCTGCAGAGCCAGAAGGCCAAATAATAGCATTCTCTTAAAAGTAAAACTGCTAGTCAGTCAGGGTATTGTCTGCTGAAACTGCTTCAAAGACGCTAAACAGAAACAAGGAAAAAAAAAAAAAAAGAAAGAAAAAGAAAAAAAAATCTAAATGAGATTATCTGTTAATTTCTCTGTGGATCAAGGCTAAAGCTAATTTCAGAGAAAGGAAAGAAAAAATCATGCAACTTCAAAAGATGCCCTATATTTTTGTTGAGTTAGAAAATGTTTAACTGAAATCTGAGCCATATGCTACAAAAATGGCTTCTCTTGGCTGATGCATTTCTCTTCAGCTAAGCTGCAAACCTTTTAAACCTTGCTGTTTCTCATGTATTGCTCCATTTTCAAGCATGTGAGACACATGGGACAAAAGGCATGGATAACCTGAGATGCTCTTCTTGAAATGTGGGTTTGTATTATGAAAAAAATGTGCGTTGTGATCAGCAGGAGCTGACATGTATGCGGAGCTTGGCACTTGTCTTACACAAGAGCAGAACCAAGCCTAAAGAGCTCCAGTCTGCAGAACCTACCCACTGCATGCTCCCTGGACTTCTGCAAAGCCTTTGACATGGTCCCTCACCACATCCTCCTCTAAATTGGAGAGGTGTAGATTTGAAGGAGGGACTGTTTTGGTGAATTAGGAATTGGCTGGCTGGACACAGCCAAAGGATTGTGATTAATGGTTCTGTGTTAGGGTGGAGGCCAATCACAAATGGTGTCCCTTAACAGTTAGTCTTGGGACCAGTGCTCTTCAACATCTTCATCAATGACACAGATGATAGCATCGAGTGCACCATCAGCAAGTTTCCAGATGGCACCAAGCTGAGTGGTGCAGTCAATATACTGGAAGGAAGGGAAGCCACTCAGAGAGACCAGACAGGCTGGAAAAGTGGGCCCATGAAAACCTAATGAGGTTCAATACTGCCAAGTGCAGGGTGGTGCACTTGGATTGGAGGCAATCCCAGATATTTATACAAACCAGGGGAAAATCTCCTTAAAAGCAGCCCTGTGGAGAAGGACTTTGGGATGCTGATGGATGAGAAGCTGGAAATGAGCCAGCAGTGTGCACTTGTAGCCCAGAATGCCAATTGTGTTCGGGGCTGCATAAAAAAGGGGAGGCCAGCATGGAGAGTGAGGTGATTGTCCCCCTCTGCTCAGCTCTTGTGAGGCCTCATCTGGAGTACTGTGTCCAGGCCTGGGGTCCCCAGTACAGGAAGGACATGGGAAGGAACTCTTGGAGTGTGTCTCGAGGAGAGCCACTAAGATGATCAGAGGGCTGGAGCACCTCCCCTGTGACAAAAGGTTGAGGGAACTGGCATTATTTCGCTTGGAAAAGAGAATGCTTCAGGGAGACCTCATTGTGGCCCTCCAATATTTGAAAGGAACATATAAACAGGAAGGAGAATGTCTGTTTATGAGGGTGGATAGTGACAGGAATGGTCTTAAACTGAGACAGGGAAGGTTTAGGTTAGACATTAGGAGAAAGTTTTTCACAGGTTGCCCAAGGAGGTTGTGGGCGCCCCATCTGTGGAGGCATTCAAGAACAGGCTGGATGTGGCTCTGGGCAGCCTGGTCTGATGGCTGGTGACCCCGCACATAGCAGGGGGTTGAAACTGGATCATCATTGTGGTCCTTTTCAACCCAGGCCATTCTATGAGTTTATGATTCTATGATTCCATGATTCTGATTCCCTTTCTGACTGGAATAGGCAAAGCATTAACATTCTTAGAGGGGATCTGAAATAGTGGGGTGGGTCAATAGTATTAAAAAACCACTGAAAAGATCTATTGTACTTATTTATTGAACTAATACATTAATTTTTATTTATTTATTTATTTAATGGTGTAAATGCAAATCTTTGAGAATGAACAAAGTATATATATTGTTTCTCTGATCAAAAATATGCTGGATATTTTTTTCTCAATTTAATTTAATTTAATTTAATTTTCCCCACAAGACCTTACTTTATTCAACATGTAAAGTGGATAGGTAGTAAAGAATGATCAGAGCTGTTCACTTTTCTTTATGTCCTCTTATGCTCATCAATCACTGGATGACCTTTACCTTAAATACCATATATCATTCAAACCATGCACTGAGGTCTGAATAAATATTTTGCTTCCTAAATCTTACACTACAGCTATGAAAAGAAAATAAATAAATAAATATTTTTTTTTAAAAAAGGCACTTTTTAAATCATAGCTATATGCTTGGGGAGCCAGCAACAAGGAAGCTTGAAAGGAGGCACTATAGGAAACATTAATGAGGTTAGAATTGCAGAACAGGAAAATATTTTTTCTTGTTTTATGTAATGTCACAAACTGTTTTAATTGCTCCACTGAGATCTTGTGATGCTTTCTCAAAAGGTACTCCAGGGAGAAGTGGGAAAGAGACTTTCCAGGATTATTTCAGATAAATCTGAAATAACGAAATCTTCATGATGAACACCACTTTAGATGCACACAGGCCAAGTTTAAGCCCTAGCATACAATTAAGTAACAGTTAAAGTATGTCAAGCAGCAATTACACATTTATGTATGTTGTGGGGTGGGAATAACAACAAAAAACAAAGAAAGTCACTGTGTTTCCATCATCTACTACTTCATTTCATGTTTTCTGGGGCCATCTGGCTTATACCTGAGAAAACTTCCTATTAAGAACTATCTTAAAGCTTATCCATTTATTAATACAATACATTAATAAAAATAATAAGCATAACATTAATATATACATTTATATGTATAAATATATCCCATATATAATGGATGAGCAGTTGCCTCCAAAATTTCTCAAAAGCACACATTAATTGAAATACTAAAAAAATGGTATTATCAATGTATGAAATAAGTCATTGTGACATCAGCATAAAACATGAAATTAAGACAATTATCAGTTAAAAGATAAATTAGACTAAGAAAGGAAAAGTCAAATGCTAAGGGTGCAAAGTCAAATGCTGGTGTATCAGAATAAAGAAGTGTCAATTTTGGAATAAATGTCCATTTACCTGCACTGAAATCCTGTGACCATCAAACCAAGCCAAATTCTGATTTCCAGATAGTCATATTTCTGTTTTGTGCCAGCCTCTTGAACATAGTGACTGGGATGTATCACAACAGCAATTACAAATTTAAATAGTGAGAACTAGAACTGGGAAAGTGTGCAAAAAAATCACAATAGTCAAATTTTAAAATGCTTTTTGATTCTACAGGGAGGTTTCATATCCTTTGAAGTTTGAGTTTTACAGCAACTCATTTAAACTTTATAAAGACACATCTTAACAGAAACACAATGCTAATCTCCAGAGCTGAAATAACTGGTGAGAGAAACTTCAATGTAAATAGCAAGTCATAAGGCTGAAAGATGGTATTTTGCTTGTTAGCTTCCATATGATATTGATTCTGCTGTTCTGTGGATAGTCTCATACCTAATTAATATATTTATCTATCTGACTTACAGAGACCTTTGACTGCAAACACTTAATTATGTGTTCAGATAAAAGCATATAAATAGTTCTAACACAATAGATCTGCTTTAACACAAAACTAGGCTTAAATAAAAAATGCTCACGGAATCAAAATAGAATATTTCCTATGACACTTATTTATGAGAACAAAATAGAAGAAATTGCAAATTAAGGTTATTTTTAATAAAAAATTCTTGAATCAATGTAGTAGTAGATTTTTGTCTACAATCAACTCACTATGGGAGTTAAATTACACCTCCGAAAATTTTGAACTTACTGATCTGTTCATAACTAGAGCAGTGCTAATAGAAATTCTAATTGTAAAGACAGGTTGCTGTGCAGAAGTTATCTTTCAGACTTATCAGAAGACATCATGAAAACTCACATATAAAAAAATGTAGGACAAAACTTATTTCGATCTTTGTAAAGCAATTTTGAAACTAAGCTTACTTATGCAAGTTTTTAATGTAAGTTTTTAATTAAAAAGTCTTCCTTTGCTCATAAATCTTTTGATAAAGAAACAACAAACATGGTTATACATCTTTACAATCAGGATGAAGTGTTCAGCGTAGAAAACATTAAAAGTTGAATAATATAAAGCTGCATTATTTCTCAACTTAGAAAAATGTATAGATAAAAAATACTCTGTAGAATAAATTTCCATAAGTGTGAAATTCTGTGAATTGACAGAATCTGCAACTTTTCATTTTTTCCAAATCAAATCTCACAAGTGAATTATTGGTTTGGATTTATTTATAAAATGAGGAGTGCTTGAACCTTTCTATTACATAAGAATTACTTTCAATTGATAGGCTACAGTTGTGAGTGAATTTATAATAATTCTGTCTGTCAGCTTTAGTAAAGGGAAGGAAACAGCAAGTTTATGCACTGCCAAATATACAAATACAGTAAAGAGCATGCACATGTGTATATTTGAATGCATCTCAGAGATTTGGCATTTGCATAGACAGCTTTAATCAATTTGCTGAGATATAACTTTCCCTTCCTAAAATTCAAGAGGCTTTAAGTGTCCCATAAATTAAGCATACAAAATCATTAATCTCCTTAGTAAATCCTGGCAAAACCCTGAATTTGTATTGACACTGGGACTATGAGGCAACAGACACCGGAAAACCACTTATTTCCTCTGATAGCTTTGTTCTTCCTCTCTGAAATCACCAGGGTAACACCAACTTTGATACAAGCACAGAGAAAGAGCTAACATTTTAGGAAGGAAAACGAACAACTATGAATAAAATCGGAATTGAGACAAGCCTGAATCCAAACCTGATCTGCATGACTGCAACCAAGAAGCAGCTACAACAGTGGAAGTGGTGAACATACCCACCTGTTCTTAAGGAAGGAGCACCTCACTAAATGAAGTTCTTATAAGAGTCTGGAATCAATTAGCTGTGAGGAAACAGTGTGGCCCTGCTGTGATTTTCTGTACCTTTAGCACATAGAAGACAGCTAGCTTATTAACAGTATTGCTAATTATCATGTGCAGAAAAATATGGCAATTATAATGTCTCTTCTGTTCATCAGGTATTATAATAGCTCATAAAAAAATATCCTCACGGAAGAAAAGAATGCAGTTTCTTTACAACTCTGTAAGAAATGATTGACCAGAACAAGTACAATTTATTTTCAACGGAGCACATTCACTCACAATGCAGATGTTTTTTCACACCTATTTCTTGAGAAATCTTCTTCAAATAACCCCAGTGGGAATGTAAGGTCCTGTTTACTCAGCAAAAGCAAGATTGGACAAATTTAACCATCTTCATGCCTTTAGGCCACCAGTTTTATGGTCTGTAACCTTCATAACATTTTGTTTTCACACTGTACCTCACTATTTCGAACAAAACCTGAATGAAAACCTACGCTTTGGGAATCCTATTTGATAAACTACATCACTGTATAGTAATGGTTTGCGAGACATTATTCTTTTGTGCCTTTGTCTCAACTTGCTGAGGAACACTGATGGACAAGTCCTGGTCAGTCGGTGAGAAATCCTTTGCAAAAAGGACACAGATGGACAAGCCCAAGTAAGTTGTGGTCAAAGTTGGAGAAATCTTTTGTCTGAAGATTTTCAGGATGGGAAAGGAGAGAGAAATGAGCCACAGCTTAATGGCTAGGAAGCAGTCTTTTGTGTGGGACTATCTCAAGAGAGATTGCCATCTCAGGGGGTACTGCACATGGGTCTTACCCAAGCACCAAGGAATGCCATGTTGGCAGGAGAAGAAGGATTAAAAAAAAAGACCAACAACCAAGAGGATGGGTGTTCAACATCAAATGCCTCATGATTAGATGGCTGCCTGCTGATGGGCTCTCCTGGGCCTGCTACCTGAGACTTGACTCTTCCTCCTGGACTTGCTCAGTTGCTGTACTTGCATGCTGCCTAAGGCCAGCCATGCTGCTGCTGCTCTCCCCCTGCATTTTTGCCTCAGATCCTTGGAATGGTGTGCAACTAGGTGCTGCTAGATCTTGGTTGATTAATCCCCTGGTTGATTAAGATTTGTAATAAACTGATAGGACCAACATTTGAACCCTTGTTTCTTAATCTCACGTCAGGTACATATATATCAAAAAGGCTCCTCACTCTCCTATAAATTGGAGTGAGACGTGGTATGTTCACAATATATTTTTGCAAGTTCATTGTTTTTCTTTCATTTTGTCATGGTTTTATGATTTTTGGTTATCAGTATTCCACATCATAACATCATGTACTGCACTGGGAGTTAAAGCGTTAATGCTCCAATTCCGAGCATCTTTCCCAGTAGAGAAGAAGAACTACATTCCCTAGAAGACTGTTTGCTGTGCCATTATCAGGCCTTGGTAGGTCATCCGACATCCTTCTTTTCGATTGTCAGCCTATCCTCCCTGCTGCTCGTCCTGACCATACGCATCACCTCAACAATAACATAATGCCTACAGCTTTCAGATATTCTCTCTCATGATATTTGATTGATTTGCTTCAATTCTAATTATATTGTATTATAGTGTGATATCTTGCATTCCAATAGCATATTTAGTAAATTAGTTTGTTTCTCCTCAGATCGTTGCCACTGTTTTATATCATTTTTGGGTCCCCTGTTTCACTTTTCCAGAGGCGCGGATTATGCAAAATAATCTCTGCCTCACTAGTCATGGAACTGGGCCAAACCACACCATAAACCACTGACACATTTTCTTTCCCTAATGATTAAAGCTTTTTCGAAGAAGAAGAGATAAAACCTGTACCTTGACCCAAGAACAATGGAACACACATTCTATTCTGCATCTACTTAATCCAAATTGGTTTAACGCAGGATGAAAGACTAAAAATATAATTGAAAGTCTTTTTTTTTTTTTTTTTTTTTTCCCTTTGTTAGGAAAATATATACAGTTGTCCAAAATCATAATTCTCTGATTATTCTTTATTTGCGGCTTCAGTTTACCAAAGTATCCACCATACGTTGAGAAACCAAACAAAAATTAAACCATAGTCATTTTAAAAGCTAATTAAAATGGACAAGGAATGAAGACTAAGTTCAATTTGCTGCCTTTGTCCTGTATGTATCAATACAAACCAAGGGAGCATTCTCTCAGCCATATTAATCTTAACTATGAATGAGTTTAATTTTTAAATACAGAAACTTTCCAAAGATTTTGAAATCTGAAACCAAACTTGACTGTGTAAAGTTGCTCAGGTGTGCTTTTCTCCTGTTTTGTAGATAAACTTCATGTCCTTTCCATACAATTGTGGCATAAAAGATTTTCAGCACTTCCAATACTATACAGTTAAGCTTGGGTTTAATACTAAATGTTAGATAATCAATTTGGAAAACGTAGGCCTCTATTTACATATATCTGTATCTATACTGTCATGTACATAACATATTTGCTGGAATGTGTAGGTATTTGTGTATATGTGGAATCAGCTTCACCATCTGCAAAATGAGGATAATTATTCTTTCTTTAAAGTTATTGTGAGATTTCACTTAATTTGTGGCAATTGGTTTGAGATACTCTTAATGAATAATTACATATGGTAAGTGGTAAGGTTAATTATTCTGCTGTGACATTAATCAATCACTATTAAGTCATTTTTAGCTAGATAATGAGGCTCTTAAAATTTTTGATTTGGCGAAACTGACTTGACAGAGTCATATTGCTACCATATGTTGGAAACCCAGGAGACTCTTATGGACATTACAGTGTAGCTCATAGAAAGTCCTTGTGCAGGTTCAAGAGGACTGAAAGAGAATATAAATTAAAGGCTGTCAATTTTTAAATTATTTTTAGTTTATGTATGTATCCAGTTATTGTTCACTTCCATTTGACTCTGTTACTCTGGATAATTTTTTAATACTCAAAACACATCATGGCATAAGACCATGGTTTTCTTCATGAAGAAAAGCTGCAAGGTTAAAAATAACTGAAATAATAACTTGAAATAAAAATTGCAATAACAATTATTGGTTTTCAAAATCCAGCTTTTAGAATCATAGAATCATAGAATTACTCAGGTTGGAAAAGACCTCAAAGATTATCAAGTCCAACCACAGCCTAACTATAGTACCCTAACTCTTAACAACCCTCTGCTAAATCATATATTTGAGAACCACATCCACACGGCTCTTAAGCACATCCAGGGATGGTGACTCAACCACCTCCCCGGGGAGCCTATTCCAGTGTTTAACTACCCTTTCTGGAAAGAAGTGTTTCCTCACGTCCAACCTAAACTTACCTTGGTGCAACTTGAGGCCATTTTATATTTGAACATCAAGTATTCTGTCTCCTAGAATGATCAAGATCAGTGATGTTGATTTTTTTCCGACCATTATTATATCATTTATCTTTGACATTTAATTAAATATGAGAAGAACGATACTTAAGCTGATAGGTGAGGAAAACTTGCTAGTCCCAATAAGAAGTGATTTTCGATGCTGAAAACTCTATGTAAACTTGAACACTTAAATCTCTCCTGCACAAGCAATATACTAGTAGCTGTCCTTCATTCTAAATTCAGTTTACTGGTTGTGCCACTTTCTGTTAATGACATGAAGCATACAGCAGTATTAAGTGGTGTTCATGGATGGCTGGAAGTAAGCCTCTTCCAAGGGTGGAATGTAGACTTTCACAAATAGGAAGTTAAAGCTTTCACATCATTAGTGGAGTTTTAGACTATGTGCTGCCAAGCTCAAAGGTAGCCAGGCCTAGCTTTCTGTGTCAGACTCATTATCTCTCAAAACAAACACAGTCTTATGCCTTCTTCAAACAGAAGATGAAAGTCTCAGCTTTCGGTCAAGGTCTGGTTTGTTATTAATTAGGCTCTGTAACAGTGTGGAGCAGTGTCTTTTTCATTATTGTTTCCTAAGCCCATCTTTTTCCCCTGTTGAATCAAGGTTCTTTCAAGCGCCTCTCTCCTTCCTGACATTTTATTGCCAGCCATTACAAATGTACATCAGTTCTAACAGCAAGGAGAAATCTCAATGGAAGGTGGTTGTTTTTATCTTATTTGCCATTATGCAGTGTTTGAATTTCTCCCTGCATGCTCTCAGCATAAAGTAGTTAGAAATTCATTAAAAATTTAGCTGGGTTGAATATTTTGATAGGAAAATGCATTGCCCAAAGAAACGAGGACGGATATTTCTCATGCCAAATGGACATTTCCTCCTCTCCAGCAATTCTGTTGCTTTCAAGTTTAATGTGTTTTACTTGTTTACTGCCTCTGATTCTTCCTACCTTTTCTTGTATTTGTTTTCTCAATTGCTTTATTAATCACACTATATTATCTTCACAGAAGGGTCAATTCCATCTCAATAGGTGAGAGACAAACCTAACTCTGTAAACAGCGATCGCCATAGGAACAGTAAGCAGTTTTTAAGACTGCAAAGATTTTTGTGCTGAATTTAGGTGTATGTTTCTTGCTGATAAATTCCAAGTTTATTTTCTGTACCATGTTAGCCCTAATGCAGGCTGTCATTCTTAGTAGTGTAAGTCACCATCAATCAGCTGAAAAGGGAGATTCCTGGCTAGGTGGGCTAGTAGAAGTAATTGCCTCAGGATTTTATTAAATAGTTTTGCTGGTGTGACTTTCAAATTTTTTAGCCCCAAAATTTTATAGAGTGCTTCAAACAGCATTATAAATTGATTTAAGGAGAAATAAACTTCCAAGTATCTGAGTCATGCAAGCCTTAAAAGCCTAAGTATTTCAGGACTACAGAACTTGAATGATAAATAAGAATGCAATTTTATTTATTTATTTATTTATTTTTAAATGGATATCTGTGAATAATTTAATTTGTGAATATACATATAGGTGTGTGAAAAAGCTAAGTTTAACCTACAGTGGATAACCTCCTAAAGTTCCTTCTGCAAGCAGTGAAAAGAGAAATTCCTTTGTAGTATGTTAGCGTAAACACTTTTCTTTGCACTAACTCCAGATGGTGCCAGGGAGAATTAGGCTTGCAAAGACAGAATAAACCTCATGAACAGCTAATACTGTGGTGAACTCTAAAAGTCCAAAACAGAGTTTTCATGTGTGTCTCTTAGCAGCAAGACAATACATATTAAAAATAAATAAATAAATGAATGAATGAATGAATGAATGAATGAATGAATGAATGAATGAATGAATGAATGAAAGAAATTAGATAGGAACAGTTACAAATATACTGCAGAATTTTAGCGCATAATGCCAAGTCTCAACTTGACGTGACGCTTTCCAAAATACAGAATACATTCACATCTTTTAGCTGCAGTGTTTCTGGAAGTCAAAAAGCAATTTCTGCGAACAAATCACATACATATATAAAATATAAAAACATACATTTATAAAATATAAAACATAAATTATAAATATATTATGATGCTCTTTTTTCAAGATTTATTTTTCTTTGCAGAGTTCAGCAATCAAAATATCAGTAATGTCTCAGGAAATAATCATTCTAATCACGTGCATTTTCTATTTTTTCTAGCAATAAGACCTGTCAGACCTTCTGAGAGAACCTCATGCTGAAAAGTAAAAGAAGCATTTTTTATTTTTTTTTTTAATATTTTATTTTGTCACAGTCAGAGGTGCCATAATTGTATCTGAAGTGCTGATCTGACTGTAATAGCAACAACTTCAGATCCTAGTTCTCCATCAAGTTACATGAAGGGAGTGCAAGCAGAGGCTGTCCTGGGCCTCAAAAACCTACATTCCTGCAAACCACAGGTGAGAAATCGTATGTGGCTGGTTGGCTGAGTCAGAGGTTTACAGTAGTAGTAGTATAGTTTAGAGGTTTATGTAAGCCTCTATAGCCATGAGACAACTGCCACACTGTCTTTTGAAAATTGTTTCTGATACCTTAAATTTTAATAATTTAGAATCGTATAATTTCGGTTGAAAGACTCATCTGGAGATCACTTGGTCCAACTACTAAAAGCAAATCAACCTCAGTGTTTCAGGAAGTTTCTCAATATTACACTCATTTGAGTGCTGAGTATCTCTAAGAAAGATTCTGTGACTACAATATCCAATGCTTGACCACCCATCCTTTATATCTAATCAGATTGTCCCTTGTTGCAACATGCACCCATTGTCTCATCCTTTTACTGTCCTCTCTGTGAAGACTCTGTAAATGATGTGTGTCACTACACACCAGGAGTTTGAAGACAATAACTGTATTACTTGCTCCTAGCCTCTCTGAGCTGAACAATACCCCATTCTCACAATTTTATTGCATGATAAATGTTGGCTTCCCAATAGAGGAGAAATCTTTTATGCAATCTTCCTAGACTTCATCTATAAATTGTACCATACATTGTACAATTGTACATACATGAACTCTAGAACAGATCCACATAAAAGCCCTTCTTTAAAGAGTCTCAACTTAATCATCCATATTTTGCATATATATAAAAAAATCATATTTGCTTCAAGAACTTCAGTTTTCATTCAAGTTATAAAACAAAAAATGATAGTTTTGATCTCAAGATGTTGTAAAGTCATTACAAACCTTCCACTACAAAGATAGAAAATTCTGACATTTTCTTTTACACTGCAAAATAACTATACAAAATAACAGAAGTTCATTCTGTAAGCAAAATTAACAAGGATTTATGTAATGTATTGAGATCCTTATTTTATTCCTTTTGAAAGTAGTTATTGTCACTGAGCCTAGTCATAGCAGACACCTTGATAGATAGGAGGATTATAATATTTATGGAGGACAAATAAGTAGTGATGAGGGTAACCATATTGTCATCATCTTGTTTCCTTATTTTATATCAACTTTATAAAGGACTGTTATCTAATCAATATTATGTTAATCAGTTTTCTACGTAAATCTCAGCTTTCTAGGAAGTTTTACAGTGAACGAATTTAAATATAGGCCATTAGAGAGAAAAACTGTTCTGTGTTATCTGTCACAGCTTCTCTTAAAAAGCTTTGATCTGAAAGGCCTTTGCTTTTATGGTTAAGAAAAAAAAAAAGAGCTTGCAAAGAAATGGTATCATTTGATAATCTCTGACACATAAATGCCTTTCCATAGAAGCCTTGTATAGAAAACAAGAATTCTTCAAAATGCCAGATCTGACGGGCTTGTGAAAAAGTACATATTTCAGTTTTGAAGAAAACTGCTTTTTCCACATATAAACATTCATTTAGGTCCCACTCCCACACAGCACTGATTCCTGCAGTAGAGTATGACTCATCAGTAGTGGAGAAGGATACTGACTTTTCTTTCTTGCACTAAAAATCAGTCATCAGGATGATAAAATTATTAACTAACATATCACAAACTAGCATCCACTGACCACAGAATAGCTTAAGTTCAGTAGTCACTGAACTCAGTATTTCATCTTCAGACTTCAGACTAGTATTTATCATCATAGTAAACACATTACTGTTACTTGCTACCTCAAAACTGAAACGATTTAAAGTTTTGTGTATTCAGTCACATCTAAATACTTTATAATTTATTAAATATGAGTCAGGCAATAATTGAAAATCTTATCTTTTTATATTACTTACCAAAACTTCAGTTTCTCTTTACTCTCTTATTTTTTGAAACCATCAACAAAAGTCTGTCCAATGCTAATATTCTTTATTTCCCAAACTCCAGATAATTTGCTCCCTTTACCTCACTATCATTTTTCATTCTATTCACTTGTTCATCTAGCAGTCACCTGGTTCTTAGTTTATCCCCTAATACCAGGATGCTCAAACACTTCTTTCTATTCTCACAACAGCTTGACTCATATCCTCTGATTTACTCACATATCACTCTGTTATAAACATGCTGTACTGATCTCACATGTAATCAATTAGGAAACAGTGTGTATCAAAGTACTTTTTGTTTGTGAGGTACTAAAGCTGATGAACAAATGTTCAGCTGTAACTTTCCAGGCACTGTTAAACTGCTAAGAGAAAAACAAAAAAAAACAGTTACATATGGTAGCTTAACTATATTTCTGAGGAAAAATAATTCCTAGAATGGTGCATTTGTCCGATGAACAAGTGCATTCATGCATGTGTTAGTACTACTACTCTCACAGCCAACCAGGTCTGTATTTATAGTACTAAAAAGAACAAAAAAATACAAAACGTGTACAGTAATAGATGTACTGTAGAGATGCAGGCACAGGTGCTTTGAGGAATAGGAGTGGCACATCTGTTAGTTTGTCAGGGGTAAGGTCTGTTAATGAAATTGAATTACTGGCTTATGGAAAATGAGCATTGCATGCTAATAAACTGACTGTGGTACATCAGTGGCTGAAAACCAACAATATGACAGAAAAAATGTTAGTTATAAAATACTGACCTGAGGGACTCGGAGAGTTATGCCTAATTAAAATAACTAGAGTCAAACACAGAATTCAAACAACAACATCTGTTAGGAAACAAAGCAACTGAAAAAGCATTTACTACAATGCTAAGTTTTAGGAGTAATTCACTTCAGTCAGGTTCACAGTGTTTGTCACATAGCTTCCAGGCATTTTTCCATCCTTTGATAATCACAAGGCATCTATGAGATACTTAAAGACCGAATGCCTTGAAACAAAGTCATTTAGACCTCTCCTGGAGAGCCAGCCGTGGTTACTCCTGTGTCGTTAGCATAGAAGCTCAGACCAGGATAGGAAAAAGTCACATTTCCCCTGAATCCTGCCGTCTCTTTTCTATCACTAAAAGTTGCTTAATCTAAAATCGGAAGAGGAGCAGTATATCCAACTGCGAGAATGATAGTAAAAGCTCAAGTGATGATTTGAAGGCCTCATGTAGGGGGTAGGAAATTTACTGTTCAGCTTTTCATTCTCCTTTCTATTGCAGTCTTTTTTTCCTTCCTCAAAGGTGCACTGATACAAACTCCAAGCCAAGATATCACTCTCATAATATGTAAGCATCTGATTAGTTCACACTCACTGGAGTCTCTCCATTGATTTAGAAGAATTATAGAATCACAGAACCCAATAATAGAATGGTCATAAAATAGAATAGCCATGGAATGGCCTCAGTTGAAAGGAACCCAAAGGATCATCAGGTTCCAAACTCCCCTGCCAACCTCCAGATTTCATACCAGACCAGGTTACCCAGGGCCCCATCCAAATCGGTCTTGAACACATCCAGGAAAAATGATCAGCTTACTAACAGGTAAGAAACTTCCTCTTCATGAGTTTCCTCTTTTTAGGTATACAAAATAATATAGAAAATGAGAGAGGAGTGAGTCTTGGAAAATGTAATGTTTTCCATCTAGAATCACCTCATCGCATTGTATTATTATATGTGAATACTATCATATTCATTCTTAAAAATTTAAATGAACAATATTCCCCTCCCTTCTTTCTCTGTGATTGACACATAAGAGCATTTTAAAGACACCAAGCTGTTAGATTTGCTAACACAAATCTGAAGAACAGCAAGTACTTTTATCCTAATTAACTCTTCATCCCCTGTTATGTAATAAGGAAATATCCAATGGCTATGTTTGCTTTATTACATGAAGGTTCAATTAAAAATGTTAAGTTCAGAAAGAAAATAATTTTTAGACTAGACTGAAGGAAAAAAAAAGAATAAAATGAAGTGAAAGCTCAAGTACAAGAACAATTTATATTAACAGAACTCTCACGTTATACACATGTAAAGCTATTCTTGTGATACAATTTGTAGAAAATTTTCCCCCAAAGAGACAAGAACTCTTCTAATTTCTATGAATACAGAGGCTTTTTTCTTTTTCCCATGCTGACCTTGGTGTTAGTTTCATACTTGTTTACTATTGTATGTATAAAAAAGTTACTCAAGAAGAACATTTTAAAATTGCAAAGGTTCTAAATTTCCATAATTTATAAAGAAGAACAAATGAACAAATAACCTTAAAAATGAGATTTTGATTTCTGATTTGTTGTTATTGTTGTTGCTCTTTGTGATGTTGGCACTTTTATGTTTGAGGATGGTTAGTCACATTTCTTAATCTTCTTAAAACTTGCAACATTTTCAAACATCTGATAGTAAAAATCTGATCTGTCATTAAAACCACTTTTCCTGCTACCTTTTACTCATTGTTTGTTTTGTTTTTTTTGTGTTTTTTGTTTTTTTTTTGTGTGTGGTTTTTTTTTCTCTCCTAGTTTGAAAAGATTAATGCATCTATTGAGAAGTTGTCGCTTTTGTATAACTCACTTTTTAAATATCTAAGTCTCTGCATCGTAGGGTATAGTTGAAATCCAGACTCCAGTGATATAATTTCTGCTTATGCTTTTCAGATTTAATGCGCAAAATTTCATAATACACACTTAAGTAAAAAATATCCTAAGACAACTGTCTGAAACCTAACTGAAAACTGTGACGAAAAAAAAAAAAAAAAATTATTTCATAGATTTTTGTCTGTTTAAGAATGGCATATTTAGTAAACACAGGTACCACGTTAGCTTAAAGGAAAGCTAGACAATGCAAAGGCAATTTGGTTGTTATCTCTCTGATGTCTCTCTCAGAGATGGAACAGAGTGAAAGATGTAATAGCACAAGAGTGCTTTGCAGAGATACTTTTGTGATATTTGATGCAAAATCATCTACCAAACACAACTGTATTATATGGAACCATGTTCCTACACAGTGATTAACCCAAGACATGATTTCATTCAACCATGACATCTCATTTCGGCATTGAAAGATCTGAAGAATACATAGGACTGGAATTATTTCTTGATTTTTTTCCTCTGAATGAATGAACAATGCCTTGTAAAAGAGCTACAAATTTCTTGTCAGTTCTCCCTTTACATTTAAGTTATGTAAAATAAGATGTTTGCAAAGAGAGTGAAGAAGAATCTGCTGGGTGGAGGAAGAATACAGTGAAATACAGAGATTCTAAAGTGTCAGGGTAGGTTTTCCTTTTAATAATTCTTTTCCAGAGAGTTATTTGAAATAAATTTTCTTCTGAGAAAGTAAGGTATTTCATTAAGATATCTTTAATTAGTTCTGTGTTGACCTAATAAAAATGTTTAATTTTCATTGTCCTACTAAATGGCAGCTCTAATACTAAGTGCCACATTGCTAGGGTAAATGTCTTGACTGTTGTTCCTGATGTCTTTCAGAGAACATTTTGTGTTCTCTAATATATTCAGAGGTTGTTTTTGTTTTGTTTTGTTTTGTTTTCTGTTGAAATTGTTTTATTTCCAGCAGAGGGAGATCTACAGCATGCTGCTGATACAAATAGAAGTTTCTGCTGGCCGCATGGGGATAAAAGTACTGAAAACACCTCAGATCTGGAAGTGATACAGATTTCATAAGGCATAGCACTGTTTAAAAAATAAGTTCTAAAAGTTTTGATGTTCCAAAACAAAATATTCTGCACCAATTCAAAATCAATGAATGCTCTTGGACTTCACAGATCAGTATATGATATTTAGATTTATCTCAGACTTTTTTCCTCATTAATAATCTGATTTTGAGAAAGCTGCAGGTTTCTTCGGGTAAATAAACACAAATGCAAAAATCTATTTGTGATTTTTGATGCCTAAGTAATTACCTTGGAAATATTTCACATCTTTTCTTGTGTTAACTAACACAGGCTTGTGGAGTAAGCAGAGACATAAGTATATAAGAATCAGCTCTATTAATATTAACATTAATTGTAATAGGAATTCCAAATTAAGCAAGCTTGCTTTCTACAACAGGCTATTATATTATGGAAATGTGTTTTCTAGCTGTTGTGCCTGTCTAGACTGCTATCAACAGCTTGTATTCATTATGAAAGCTTGCAGCTGGTCCATGCAAAGTTTGCTTTTTTGCAATCCATCTGCTCAGACAAAGAGATCTGTAATACTGCCCAGTTTGGATTTATGCTTCCTTATCATTGTAGCTGTTGTTTCTAAATGGTTGCTTTACCCCTTTAGATCCCATTAAATTTACTTTTGTCTGTGGGCCTGTGAAACGATGGACAGATGAAAATCAAGTGAAACAGTCTGGAGGGTAGCATCCTTCATTTCAGTGGTTTGCTCATTCCCTGTAGTCACACCACAACTGTGATGCTGAATGTGTTGAGAAGATGAGAAGGTGGCAATAAAGTGTGAACAAATGAAGGTGTAAAATGCAGCAGACAAAAATAGAAGCTCATGCTTTGAACTGTCTGCACTGCACACAACTAATATGCTATGGCATTTCCAGGATTTCCTGAGCAAGACTTGAACCTTATCTTTAGGAAAAAATTTAGAAAACATGTCCAACACGCTGCTAAAGAGCAGTGTTCAATAGCTGTGTTCTTTTAATAAATAAATAAATAGATAGATAAATAAATCTCATAGTTTTACTGATGGAAGTAGAATGTTTTTTTTTTTGTCTACTTTTCATTTAGTATTCTGAATGGGAAAATCTTACTGCAGCTTGTAAGGAGACACTTTCTGTCTGACCAAAACCAACAAACTTGATTGATATTGTTTTAAGCTAATCTTGTCTTGTGATCCCACAGTATCCTTACTGATAACAGATCATGAACACTGACTTGAAGTGGAACTAGGAAAGATCACTGAATCTATTTCACAGATGTCTGTAATGAAAAGTATTTCTTTTTAGTCACATGTAGAATAAGAGGGCTCTGTAATGGGCTACCTGTTCTTGTTTGAACTGCCTTACTGAAACTCTGAGAGGTTGATAGAGTCAAAAGAAATGGTGAGATATTGATCAGGGAGACTGATTAGTGTCTCCTAGCAGCATGTAGGAGTTTCTTGCACAGATTGCTCTTGGCTACTCTCTGTGCCACTGTGGCTTTTTCCTTTATTCTGCATCTTGTCTGCTTAGTTGTGATTTCTAACTCTTGCTGTTCTGCCTCTGCCTTCTTGTCCCTTTTATCATGTGTTTTCTTTTGTAAAGCTCTTCTGAGTTTCAGAAAAATAACAATTAACCTTGCTTCTAATCACATTCACTACATTAGTTCCTAGCCTGGGCAAGCTGAGTAACTCCTCTGTGTCATGATTTGTGAATCCATGCCACCACTTCCGGCACTAGCCTTGTCAGACCAATTATGCACATTTCTAGTATGAAGAACCTTATACCATTAGTATGGAGTTGAATCAAAAGAGTGATTTCAAACCCCAAAACATTACTATATTAATGGAGTTCTTAAAGAGAGCATCAGATTCTTAGAGTAGACCAGTTTGCATGAAATGTGCATGCTACTCTTTTAAAGTCTCTGTCATTAGAACAGATGGTCTCTACACAACACAGAACTTGAGCTGAGTAAACGCTCGTCCTGCATATGGTGTTCCTGAGGCCTTTACATGTTTTTGTATGTGTATGTTTTCAAAGTGTTTGAGAAAAAGCAAAGGTTTGTGTTATGACCCATAAAAATGTTTTTCTTTAGATGGCATGATGCTCAAGATTTGTTGAGTACCCTGGGGGATGATAGGAGGTTATGCAAAAATATATGATAATGCAAGAGCGTGTAAGTAGTATTGAACTGTGTTAGAAGATGAATGCATGAAGCATAGCAAAGAGCAGAAGTGCAAGGAATAGTTACTTCAAAGAGAATGAAGTGACAGTCAGCAAACCATAGTAAAATCAGAAGAACGAGGAAAATGGATGGCCTTCTTTTTACTCCCTTGCTGTATGTTGAAGGAGATTTAAAAAGAAAAAAAAAAAAAAAAAAGAAGTAAACTCTCTTATCTTCTAGTAAAGGAACTGGCAACGGTTTACAGGCTGGTTCAGCCCGGCTCCATGACTAGTGAGGCAGAGGGATTTCATAAAATCCATGCCTCCAGAAAAGGGAAATGGGGGACCCCAAAATAATTAAAAACAGTGGCAATGATCTGAGGAGAAACAAACTAATTTATTAAATCTGGTATCAGAATTGAAGTTAATAAATCAAATATAATGAGAGGGTATCTGAAAGCTATAGGCCTTACAGTAATATTGAAATAGTGTGTGCAGGAGGGATGGGCAGCAGCGAGGAGAGACAAAGGAGAAGAGCGACAAAGAGAAAAGCTGGTGAGAAAGTGTCAGATGACACACCGCTGCCTTATATGCATTCCCCCCCTGTGCAGGAATGATATCAGCACAGAGAACAGTCTTCTGGGGAATGTAGTTTCTTCTCTTTGGTGTGTGGAATTGGGGCATTAACACTTAATTCCCAGTATACTACATGATGTTATGATTCGGAATACTGATGACCATAAAACCATGACAGGAACTTATGTTTTTTTCCTGTACTGTATGGAAGAAGAGGGAAGGAAGAAAAGGCATTTCAAACAGTTTCCCATGATTTACTAATCCTAGACAGGCTGAATCTGACCTTTACGTTGGTTGGATGCTCATTGATTAGGCCTGAATCTCATTAAGACACAATCTACTGGGGGTGGTGCAGGAGAAAATATAATATTGATTAAAAAATAAAATAATCCTCCTCTCTCTCTCCTCCTGACTGTCTTAGTTCATAATTAGCCTTCCCATCTAGCTTTCCTCCTACATGATATGTAGCAGTCTGACAGGAAGCACGATCATAAGAATGCAATTAGAAATTTCAAATTAGCAGTGTTAGCACAGAAAAGAGATGGGACAGCCTGCATCATGCAGCTTGACTTAAGCCTGATCATAGTAATGGATGGTAAAGACTTTTAATTCAGCATAAAAATACAACTACTGCTATGTTACAATTTCAAAATCTTGCAATATTTTTATAATGCAGAATGACCAAGAAAACTGATATGAATCTGCACAAATAGAATTATTTTCTCTCTAAAATATAATACTGAAAGGGGTACTTCAGGTCCATTGTGGGATTATTTCTCAAAGAAAGCCTTAAAAGCCAACACTAGCTGTGTGATACTAATGCAGAAAGAGGCAACATTCCCTTCCCTTACTGCTTATGGTCTTTTAGAAAGAGTACCACATTCCTTGATCCATGATCAGAGAGTAATGAGTCAGTATCTGGATCCTCCCAAGCTTTCTTTATCTTTTTCTTCAATAACTTCATTGTTGATAGTCTTGGAATAAAAAGAATTATTATTTTTTATTTTAACAATAGAGAAACAGTTCTACTTTAGCAGGAAGTATTTGAAATTACTTACCTGATGAGATCAAAGGGCAAGATACGAGATACTAGTAGTTTACAAATCATACAGTCATAGAATAACTCAGATTGGAAAAGACCTTAAAGATCACTGAGTCCACAAAAGGAGTGTTTCTGTGAGTTTCCACAAATTAAATTTGAGATCATCAACACCTGTTTTAGAATTCACAAGACTGTAATTTAGCAGTTATTACCATGTTTATTCTGGTTGTTACTTAATTGTAGGCAAATTTCATGGGAAGAAAAAAAAAGAAAATAATAATAATACATTTGTTGTATGAGCAAGGTAATTTCCTTCCTGAGAGAAATCATATTTTTGAGCTGATGTATTAAAAAAAAAAAAAAGAAAAGAAAAAAAAAAAAAAAAAAAAGAAGAAGAAAAAAAGACTGATTTAGTTTTTACATGTTTGTAACTGAGGGTTTCAATGCTCAGTGTTATGCAGTCTAAAAGTCTTAAAGCAAAGCCCACCACTCATCTTCAGCTCAGTAAAAGAAAAAGCAGATCACCTTCATCTGAGATGAAATTATACTGGAAGCCAACCAGAATGAGCTAAGATGACAGATTTATGGAGAGGAAATATGAATTTCAGAGCTTTCTCTGGGGCTTACACTTTGCTGCAGACCATGTT
The DNA here is from genome assembly GCF_054131305.1 of Coturnix japonica. Taxonomy (NCBI): domain Eukaryota; kingdom Metazoa; phylum Chordata; class Aves; order Galliformes; family Phasianidae; genus Coturnix; species Coturnix japonica. The sequence continues at coordinate 167,364,743 of NC_140663.1, forward strand.
TGGCCTTGTGAAAACAGAATTAAAAATTCCCTTCTTGTATTTTTGTTACTGCTAACAAAAGTTTAAAAGTTAAAAATGAGAAAATTTTTAAATTTTTATTGCTGTTTCTCTTACCCACTTTAGAAGACCAGAAGAAAAATTTGGGGTCATCATCAATTTCTATATGAAAATTAGCAGAAAGAACAAAAAAATGTCTTGCAGAAATATTATTATTTCCTACCCCCACCCAGACACATAAAAAATATGAAACCAGAATCAGCCAGTAAGGAAAACTGCAATAGAAAAATAAGCATCTGTAGGATGAATAAAAATAAAAGTAAATGTGCTGTTACTGCTAATTATCTAATTAGCACAATAATTAATTTGTGTGAAAATTATGACAAATCCCAGAAAAGACATGGAAAAACAAAATTTAGATTCTATATGTCAGAGTTTAGTGTTGATGAGATATAAAAAGATATAACATCTGTTTCTCTTGAGAAGAATAAGAATTACATTCAGTAAGCAAGAACATTACCCCAAGGAGAGGGTGGTAACTTCAAAATGAGTTACAAGTGAAAGAAAAAACGATACCTTATTTTAAATACTTTAAAACAGAAATAAAATGTCTACATTCACAGTTTGCTGGAGACATCAGAACAAGAAAGTCCTCTATTTTATTTTATTTTATTTTATTTTATTTTATTTTATTTTATTTTATTTTATTTTATTTTATTTTATTTTATTTTATTTTATTATTTTCAGAGAATGAATCATAGAAACAGAATGCTTTGGGTTGGAAGTGCCTTTAAGATCATCTAGTTCCAACCCTCATGCTGTAGGCCATGTTGCTCACAGCCCCATCCGTTCTGGCCATGAACACTTCCAGGGAGGGGGCATCCACTACCTCTCTGGGCAACCTGGTTCAGTGTCTCACCACCCTCACAATAAAGAATTTCTTCCTAATATCTAGTCTAGATCTATCCTCTTCCATTTTTAAACCATTTCCCCTCATCCTGTCACTACATAGCCTTATAAAAAGTCCTTCCCCAGCTTTCCTGTAAGCCCTCTTCTGGTATTGGAGAGCTTCTTTAAGGCCTCCCTGGAGCCATCTCTTCTCCAGGCTGAAGAGCCTCAACTCTCTCAGGTTTTTGGTTTTTTTGTTTTTTTTTGTTTTTTTTTTAATTATTTTATTTTACTTTATTTTTTATTTTATTTTATTTTATTTTATTTTATTTTATTTTATTTTATTTTATTTTATTTTATTTTATTTTATTTTAATTTTTTATTTTATTTTATTTTATTTTATTTTATTTTTTATTTTATTTTATTTTATTTTATTTTGCAAGGAGTTTAGAAGGAGAAATAACTTACTGCATGTAGTAATTTTGGATGAAATGGTTTTTTTTTTTCATATTTGAAAATATTTATGTCTTGGAGTTATGCTCACATCTTACCAAGAAACTTCAAGGAAAGATGCCCAATATGAGATTTAAAAAGTTATGTTCTTTAAAGAAAATTTGTGTTAGTCAAATCATTTGATCTCTGGTGCAAAGTACACTTATAAATACATACATTTATCCATATCCATAGACATCTATGAATGTCAGTGGAAATTTGGTGCTTACTTGAGTTTATTTAAGAGATCACTTTTGAGACTTAAGTAGTATCTCTTTTGATTAATCAACTCATCCAAACTTTAAAGTTATTTAGTTGCCAGAGCTTTCAGTGTCTGAAGTAGCACTATCACTTTCTGCAGTGGTAACAGCAGTAGTACCTAGTATCTTAGATCAGATTTACAACTCTGTGTTTTCCTGGTTATATACTCCTTTCCTGACTTCTAATATTATCTGACCACACATTTTAGCTCTTTATACGTTGATGGTTTGCCCTGTATGTCTGGGCTAACAACAACCAAAGAATGAACTAAACAGTGATGGAGGAGCTGGATGAGGAGGTGGTGGGACTGCCCACCAGCAAATATGCACGGGGGATCAACAAATTCTTGGCTGGACCCTGCACCCATGCTGTGTGGAAGGAATGGCAGTTAGCAGCTTCACCTGAACAAGTGGAGGATACAGAATACTAGGAAGGGGAAAGTAGGAATCTTGTTAATGACAGCTGTACATTTACAGAGTATATTTATTAGCTGGATAAAAGGTGAGGAATAAGGAACATACTGGGGACACAACGAAGCCACATCAGAGAGTGGGTTTTTGTCCAGATGACTTCCAACTATCTCTTCTAAACTAAACTACTATGCTGTGTGACTCAATTACGTAATTATATTATACATGAATTTTTAGAATTACAAGAACAAATAAACATTAGCAAGAAGCGTAGTATAACCTACCAACTGTAGTCAACTGAACATAATGAGTCAACATGGAGTCGCTGCACATACATAAAACATAGTTACATTATTGGAATTGTCTATACACCTTAAATGTCATTGCCTTTGTGATTTTTGTTCAGCATTCATGAAGAGCATTTGAAACAAAGGAAATACATTTACATTCCATCTCACAGGTGTCTATGGAATGGGACTGTTATAAGAATATTTTACAAGAATATGAGCATTACTTGAAATGGCAACCATCTCCTTTTAATCAAAAAAGGATGTAAGTTCATCCCCATTCTCAGATTTCCATAAGAATTCCCTCTAAGGAAACAAATATCTCTAGTTGTGTGTTGCTCGTTTTATTTGTTTTCTTTCCCAATTTGTTATCAGATATGCCCAGAAAAAAATCATTTGAATTACAGAAAAATGAGACAGAGAACACAACTGTCTACTTCACAGAATTTGGGGTTCAGCAAATCATCTGTTCAATGAAAGGCATTAATCCATCTTATCTGAAGCTCTGGTGATTCGTACTTGCTCACATTCACGGACTTTAGTGAAGTTAATCCTCGTTTAATATGACAGTAATTCAGAATATAAGTCATACCATTCAATTTTAGAGTTTTTAAACTTCCACTTTGACTTTATTGTTCCTACTTCCTCTGTTCTACAATAGAATATATATTATGTGACTAACAAAAGGTACATTCAGTATAGTTTGAGCACATTATTTTATGCCAGCATCTCATGGAATGTCGGTACATATCAGACACAAGTGAAAAATGAAAATGAAAAAGAATTTTAAAATGAGTTAAATGGCAACTTTTCACTTTGAATTTACACATTCATGTGTTTATACAATGTTTTAATACCACATAGGCTTCATTTCCAGACAAAATAGCTGTAAAATTTTAATTACAGAAATGAAATTTGAAAATTAGAACATTCTCTTTTACTTTCTTTTTCCTTTTTCCTTTTTTTTTTTTTTTTTTCCCTCTGGAATACGCAGCTTGCATGTCTTCACCATATACACAACACAGCAACTGAAATATGACTATTTGTATGATAAATAACATATTTGGATAGAACTGAACAGATTTCCATTCTAAACAGCAGATTTTAACAAGTTCTTGTAGTTTTATCAAAATCCAATTGTTTTTTTCAAAACCAGTGTAGTGGAATTTATATCAAGATGATTCTTATCACATTCTTTGTTTCACAATCTGATACATTCAACTAAATTGGCAGCTATTATTTGTAGGAACAAATGTAATTGTACTAAAACCACAGAATATTAATTTAAACTTCTGTCATTTCTTTTAGCAAATAATGCAAATTAAATAAGCTGAATTTAGGTATGTCTTACAGTAGCATTGCATTTATATGTGATTCTTAGAAGACTGTAAGTTGTTTTGAAGGAAGGCTAGTTTTAACAATCATGTTTTCAGTCCTCACAAACACATGCCTATGAAATGAAAGTACTGGGACATAACTTTATCAGAAATCAACTGGCTAGTTAACAGCAGACAAACTGTGACTGTTCTGCTCCTTCCCAAACAAGGCCAGTGCATACTGTGGGAGATAAACTCTGTACTGCATGGGAGTGGCTGGGGAAGACAATGTGGGTGACTTCTTTCTTGGGAAAAGTAAAATTCATTACTCAAGGGCCTGTGTGTGAATGATATGGAAGGATGGGGTGATCAAGCATGGGCCTCGATGATATTTAACCTTAGTTGAAACTAATCTGTATTCTGAATTGTGTGTCATAGAAAAGCACTGCTGAGCCAGCTACAAATCAACTTCTGAAGGAGCTGAGTGAGTGCAGCAATGACTCAAGGTAAGCCAGTGTCAGTGTCCAGCAATTCAAAATGCTGTCCTGACTGAGCACCTTGAGAGATGGGTCCTAAATCATTGCTGATTCTCATGGAAATTTTGGGAAGCAGGAAAGGCCCATGTAATGGAAAGATAACATCTATGGATTAGGGATGGGTGATAATGGTGATACTGGATGTAACAGATATCAGTGGATGCAAATATTTTAAAGTTTGCGAAAACCTAACATGTCACACTTGGCATGGAATAAGGTGTGTCTGGGAAGGAGTTAACTTTCTCCACAGCAGCACATATAATGCTGTGTTCTGTGCTTGTAGCTAGAGCAGAACTAATACCAAACGAATATTTGGGAAATTCCTGATTAATGATGGCACAGAATCAAAGCTTGCTCTCTAATGTGCACAAAAGGCAAAAAGTTTGAGGGGAGGGCAAAATGTGGGGAGGGGCCATAGCCAGAATATATGTCCCAAAAAAAACAAGGGAATATTCCACACCATGTAATGTTATGCTCAGTAATAAAACTTGGGGAACTTTTGCTTAAAAATAAAAAAAAATAAAATGAAATAATAATAATTAAAAAAAAAAAGTAGTCTTCCTGGGCAACCACTATGTGTATTGAGGAACTGTTTCCCAAGATGTGACTAAATACTGCATGCTGGTGGTAACAAGGCAATATAATGTCTCTCCTATGCTTTTTTTTTTTTTTTTTCTTTTCTTTCATTAAGCTCATCTCAAAACTATACTATATCTGCTATCCTCCTTTTTCACCTCTGCATTTTAAGTTTTCGTTTCAATAGTATATTGTCCATAAAACTACATTCCTGATATTCATTACATCTCTACTCTTTATATGAAAACTCATAGAAGGAAGAAGTACTAAAATAGAACATTTAAGACATTCTGCACATGTATGCATTAGTCTCTTAAGAGTGGGAGTCTCAGTTCAAGTAAGAAAGATTATAGAATTCATTTATTCAGTTTTATAAATATTTTAATATTATTTTGATGTTATTAATTTAGCAAATGATAACACAAGCATAGCTTTCCAGGTTGTCCTGGCAATTCCCTGTGTTGCTATTATAATGGCAACGATGCTGAACAATGTGTCCAACATGTGCAGGAAATGCAGGAAAGACATTATTCTTAACAATCATTATCTGATTCTGCAAACACTGTGGCATAGTAACAGCTTTTCCCATCTGAATAGCCTGATTTTTCTCTAAGGAACTATTCATGAGAGAGAGATTTTTATGTTTCAGAGTCAGAAAGCAATTACAGCACTACCTGACATCTTCCTTTACATAAAACAAAGACCTTCATCCAAAAAAGTTCATACGAACCAAGTGCTTTCTCTATGAGTGGGAAGGCTTAGAATAGTAGATAGCAGTTTTACCTGGTTACTCTTACTCCACCAATGCCTTCTCTCTCAATATCTCAATCAGTAGACTGATAAATCTACTTTGGATAAACAATATAACTAAACAAATGAAAGTAAACCCACAGTTTAGGAAGATCTCAGTTAATAACACTTGGAGGGACTGTCAATAGCCATAAAAGAGAGAGCTGTCTGCGACACAATTCACAAAAAGTAGAAATTTTTGTTCACTGTGTGTTTTTAAACCATCAAAGTGTAGGCAGAGATAAGATTTATAGTATGAATGTGTCAAATACATGTAGTTCTCTCTGAAGTGTGTCCTCAGACACTTATCTGTGGTTGTAAGTAATATGTCAAAAGTACTGCCACATAAAAAATGCCATTGTACAACTCTCATCTGTGCTTTTCTGTTGATAATTCATAATAAATGTCACTAGTGCTACAGCCTACAGTCATGTAGCTTTAATATTCCAAATCACAACCATGAATACATTCTCATGGGAAAAAATAAATAAAATAAATAAATAAAAATAATAAAAAAAATCAATCTTTCCATGCAAACTAAAAATTTAGAAATGAAAACTTGTCTACTGGAAGATGACATTAAAACACATAGATGCAGGATGGAACAAGAAAGGGACAAGATAAAATAAAATGAGACCGCACCAAAAGTAAAGGGAGCAACTTAATAAATAGGCTTTGAAGCAGACTTGCTCTGAGACATTCACAGAATCACATTCTTCCTCTTTTGTTTTGAACTCCATTTATGAAAATTTATAACAGAAAATGTGTAATAAAGGTTAAAGTTGATATAATCCGTGACAGCATCATAATTTTACAAAGTGAAGGAAACTGCATTCACTAGGGAAAGAGTGGAAGTGGAGAGAAATGTAACATCTTACAAATTTTAACTAGAAACAATTTTGCTAAAGGGCAAGGACTCAAAAAGGTACTTGCATTTGGTTGAGAACAGCTCCTTTCCTTTGTAATAAATATCCATGATCAAGGAGTAAAATAACAATAACCATTGGAATATCTGAATGTAGTCTTATATAAACTACAGCACTTTTAGAATAAATCTGGAATTGTTACTTCATCTTTCATATTTTCTAACTATCCTGTGTTGGAGATCTAAGAGAAGAAGATAATAGTAAAAAAACTTAAACAGATAATTTGATTTGTATCAAGATATTCACCTCTACTAAACGTTTTATTTAAGGTTGGTTTTATCTTAACAAGTTGGAAGAATAACTGGTCAGCTTATTGAAATTCATCATCATCATTATCATTATTATTATTTCTAATACAAATCTAAACTAAGATTTTAAATGTTTTTCTACTCAGCGCAGAATAATAAAAAACAAATGTTACTGTACTCCAGCCCCAAGATATAATACATCAGTCCTGGCCATACAAGCACTTCTGACATGGCAAGATAAGGACAAAATGGATAGGTCTTTTTATATAGTAGTTATACAAAAACTAATGACAACAGTCATCCTGAAATATACATATGTACGTCAGTGAAAGTTGGAAAAGTGTTCTCATGGGGGGCCCTTCCCTTTTTGTAACCATTAAACCATGAAAACCCAACTCCTTTACTTGATATCTTTTTGTTTCATTGATCAAGGGGAAAAACATCATTTTATTAGGTGAATATTCTCAGGTTGTCAAAGCAATTATGTTTCAAAATGTCACAGGAAGCAAAGAGATGGAGTCTGTTAAATGCTTTTGACTGTAGTCGTCTCTGCTATTTCAATTAATTGGACTGCGATTCCCTTCCATTACACAACTGTGTTTATTGTTTCACAGTTAACTCTAAACTGTCCCACTTTGTAAGAAACAAAAAGAGGTGGGGAACATTACATATGGGGGTAAAATGGGTGTTGGGTAAGGACTGACATTATTTCCTTGTACAGGCTCAGTTGTCAAGATCTTCTAAAAAGAATACTGTACAATTTTGAGGACTACAGGAATTTATGCAGGATGAACAGAGCTGATTTCTTCAGACTAGCATCATAAGTAAAATTATGGCGGTTTCAGAATGAGTTACATTAAAGTAAATTGATACTAATAAAAATAATTGCAGATATGTTACCAGTAGGATTTCTTTCACTGAAAGAAAAGTGCAAAACACTTTGAAACCAAATGGACCAACATTGCTATCTAAACACTTGTACATTTCTCATGCTTGTGATTGACTTATAGGACAAGTTCCAACTTGCAACAAATTAAATGACAACTCCCAAGCTGCTTTTAGTGAATGCAGACTATGCATGTACACAGTTCATCGTGTCTTGCAGCTTTTTAATACAATCCCAAAACATTTGTTAAGTAAAATATACTTCTAAAAGCACAAGCTGAAGAAAAGTCTCCATCTTGTTGTTTCTAAAATTGTTAACTTACATCTTCACTCACGCAACAGATACTCTAACCTGAGTAAAATCTGAAATCTTGGTTTCATATGATTAAAACTAATGATACTTATGCTCAGGCCTCCAGAGTCTGAAGGAAAAGTAAATTAAATAATCTGTAACTAGCAAGGCAGCACTCAATTCTTAGTTGCAATATCAAATAAGACTAAAAAAATACAAAAAAAAGTTAGAAACAAACAAACAAACACATATATATATATATTTTCTGAGAATGCAGAAGATATACTGCTACAAAATATAGAAAAGAAAAAGGTTTGTAAGGCTAAAGAACTGTATTATCATATTAGATTTCCTGAGTTTCTAAAATGCATGGCTGTTTGCACTGCATCTGTACATATGGAACAGATCTTTGTTTTCATTTATAAGGTGCCCGTGTTACTATCAAGAAGCTGTAATTAGAGAATTCCAGCTAAATTTGTTCCTAAAATTATTACAGGGATGAGGAAACTCTGCTCTTTTATGCCTTTAATGTCCTCATTTACTCTGTGGATACACTTTGTCATTATGTAATAGAATATAAATTAACACTGATGTATTCTATAACACTAAGAAACATTTGAAGTAACAGATGCTATGGGATTATCATAGTTTTGGTATAAATACCAGAACTGTTTAGCGGTAAATGAACTAATCCAAATCTATGTCTAAAATGAGTAAAAAGAAAAATTCTGTTAGTTTTCCTATCAAAAACAGATGTTGAAAAATTCTTAGTGGTTACCAAATTTATTTCAAAATATTATTTTGTTAAAATTGAAATTTGATTATGTTGATTTTGATAAAATTTTAATGTGATGTAAGTTTAAAAAGCATTACATCAGAGGTTTTTTTTTTCTTAAAAAGCCGAACTGCTTTTTTTAACTGCTTAATTTCTTTTGTTTAAACTTCCACAGAAATGTATTGTGATATGTACAATGCTATACGTAATTTACAATGCACATAAAACTGTACATTACACATAATATTGTACATCAGTACTAGCGCGTGCTTTGACAGTAAACCATCTATATCTTAAATGAGTGATGGGGAAAAAAATCTGCATATTTTGATGAAGAATTTTATATCTCATCAAAATGTTATTTTATTTCATTTCCCCTCCCCCAGAAATAAATTTAATAAATAAATAAATAAATAAATAAATAAATAAATCATTTTTGTAGAGGTTCCAGAAAATTCATGGTATAGCTGAGTTCACAGCATGGCTTTTGTAATTTATGAATTGTAAAAAAAAATGTGAAGGGTGTGACAAAGTGACACATTTTGTTGCTCTTGAATAAAGTGACTTGCTCTTAAGATATTATAAGTGAGATTACATACATAATGAAAAACAGCATAAAGACATGTGGAAAGGAAAAGACCTAAGAGAAACACCAGTAGTGGCTTGAAATAAATGGCCAGAGAATACTGAAGCACTTCTTGGATCTTTTTCCCTTCTTAATGAAGTCACTGTCTTAGAAATGGATCTGGAATAGTACAGAGCAAGACTGTAATTTACCAGACATGCTACCACTTTCACATTGCCCTCAGCATTACAAATCATGGTTCCCCAGTCAAAATTTGAGAGGAATCCTAAGAGCCTCCTACGTATTATGTTAGATACAAGAAAGAATCCATACTCTCTAGGAAATGAATGAGTCACTTCATACTGACACTGACATACATTTTCTAAAAATAGGAGTAACAACAAATGTTCATCTTTGGGCTGGCAAGAAAGATTTTTGATGAAACAAGCTTAAATAAGGATTTTAAAATCCACAAATCCCTGTGTTGATTTGGTTTTGTTTTGTTTTGTTTTGTGTGTGTGTGTGTGTTTGTGTGTGTGTGTGTGTGTGTTTTTCCTTCTTTTTTTTTTTCTTTTTTTTTTTTTTGACTAGAAGCACGTCAAATTAACAACTACACTAGGAAGACTATGACATTAGTTATGATTCTATTAGTAAATTGCGTAGCCCAACAGGAGCAGTCTTGCGGAGCAACATGGATGTTTTCCAGCAGCTGAAACAGGTTATTCACATTTATTTATGGAGGAGATATTCCAGAATATCCACAGTCAGATCTCATGGGCTGAATTCCTATCAGCTGTTCCACGGCACTACGTGTGCTTCAGGAGCAGAAGGTTATATCATCCAAGGGGAAGTCAGTTCATGTTATACAGCCCTGCTAAGGGGTGTGAAACAAAGCATTGTTAGTAGGAATGATAAGGAATCTTAGTTCAGAAGTGCACTCTGGATTTGAACAGAACTGCTGCTATATATTTACTCCCCAGCCACTGGATGAGAAACAATCAACACAGGGATTGTTCAGATATGATTTGTGAAGAAGTTAGTGCTCAACCCATAGGACTACATAGCTTATAGAAAAGGTGAGTTACACTTAGCTGAAATAAAATAAAATAAAATAAAATAAAATAAAATAAAATAAAATAAAATAAAATAAAATAAAATAAAATAAAATAAAATAAAATAAAATATAAAACAAAACAAAATTAAATTAAATCCAGGTATATGGAAATCCTTCCATACTTCTCTGTGTTTTCCAAACAATTTACTGCAAAATAAACATTTCTCAGAGAAAAAATAAATAAATAAATAAATAATGGGGCTGAGTATGGTGAGATAAGGCATGTAAATAACAGAATATCTATCAGCAATTGACAGTGCACTGAATTGGCTGAAATCCCACAATATTAGGATTTTAACAGTAGCCACGAGGCACTCATGTTAAGCACCATGCTCAGATGAGATGAGAGTGTTTGCTCAGTTTCTTGTGGTATCTGAACCAGACAGCTCTGTAAACTTTGTATACAGTGGGTACATTGAATTTTATCAGACTCTTGTTGTTGTTAATAAAATTTGTTAATGAAATTTAGATAATCTTAATATATTTTCTTTTTGGATATACTGCCTCATCTACTAAGATATCAGTGGTATGTATGCAATATAGATTTTCCTTCCAGTTGTAGTAAAACTGAATAAAAACACACTGATAATTCACTGGAAATTTGTATCATGGGAAATGGACATTTAATTTTCAAAATTTTCTTGTCTGCAAAGAATGCATTTTAGTATTTCTAAATATGCACATTAATTTCAAGAAAGTGGTACAAATATCTTTTTCTGAGACTGCACCATCTGGCAAAGACATGCAAAGATTTCACTTATTCAATACAGATCTATGTGCCTACACATAAGTAGCAGAAATATAAGATTACATACCTATAGATTTTCAGAGATTGCTCAATTAGTATAAAGTTTAAGAAAATATAAAACGCATATCCAGTTTTCTTATGTGTTAGTGAAGATGCTATTCAGACTGTTAATTATTCATAACCCAGAACTGTCAGAAGTTAACACTCAATACCTGATGGGGTATCTACTCAAAATAGATATAGTTTTGGGGTCTTCAATTTCAGCATGATGTTAAGAAGAATCATATTTTCAAATGGTTAGCTGCCTACATTGCTAAATTTGGTATAGAAGAATATGGAGATATTTTTCGTAAGCGGTAAAAATGATGTTTCTGTCACTTTCACAGATAAAAGATCAGGAAAATATTCATCTCATCTACCCGCATACACCTAACTTTATTCACTTATATCTATGTGGGTCACCCTTGAGTCCTTCTGTAGAGAACAGGGAAAGACAGCCAATATCAGGACACAGTTCAGATAACGTAGTTTCAAAATTTACACTGAGGTGAGATGTTATGCTCTTAAAGTATATGCAACATAGGTCTAGGGTGACTAGATGAGACAAGACATCCGCACTGTACACATCTTCATTTTCTTAGATCATTTTTTCTCTGGAAATATAATGACAATGTTTAGAACTGATATAGCAAGGAATGTGATGGGTAAAAGAAATAAAAATGCTGTTTCATTTTTGCTTACAAGTGTTCGACGGCTGAAGTGCTATGGTGAGAAATCAGTGTCACTTTCAAATGAAATAGACTAACTGGTTTGGAGTGAGTTTGTCTATTACTTTGATCTCAAACAATGAAGGACAAGAATTAGAGTAACTAAGAAAATAAAAAAATGTACTAAAAGGAAGCGCAATTATGTGAATTTATGACAGTTCTATCAGAAGAAGGTAGAATTTTACAGAATACTATATTATATAAGCAGATTTTACAATGCCATTAATTGTCAAATAAACTTTCAGTTGAAAAGTTATCTTTCACAGAATCACAGAATTTCCCTAATTTTCCCTAATTTTTCTATTGCTTTACCATCGCATGTAGCATTTGTAAATGTAACAAACCTGAATTTTGCTGTGCTAAACCTTAGGAAGACTGCTGTTTTCTTAAATGAGAAAAGAATATATTTACTTTTATATTGATTGCTCATTAAGCAAAAAATCACTACCTGAATGGCAGAGATAGCAAAATCTACTATTTTTATACCCAGAACCTACAGAACAGTCTTAACTCTGTTAGAGAAACTGTTTCTTAGAAAAGATTGCTTCTGTGAAAAATATAAAAGCTCTTTTCTTTCTTTTTTTTTTTTCCAAAGATGGTACAGTAGTAAACCTGAGGGCATTACCTGGTTGCAATAGGTGAGACACATAATTCATAATAGTGTAAAGTATGAATTATTTGAAAAGAATGAAATTATGTGGCACTACTGAAATAAATTAAAATAAAATAAAAGAGGGAAAGATTCCATATTTCTGAAGCACAGATGGAATTTTCAGCTATATTTGTGGGAATAGACATGCTTCACTTTGATTTCAAAATCACCAAGCAAAATAACCTGGGTCATGCTATATTCATGCCAAAACCATTAGTCCACCCCTTTTCTTTTTAAGTGACATCATATCTTTCTACAGCAACAATGAACACTATCAACCTGTCAGTTACACATACTATTCTTCATCAAATAGAATTTTTAATATATTTCACCTGAATCTTTCCTCCATCATCCACCTCTGTGATACATGCTGGAAGGAAAGGTAGCCATGCCACATTTCATATTCACCATGAACTGGCAAAGCAGAAAAAGAGTCTCTAACAAGAAAGGGCTTGCACTGTTATAAGACTGGCCTGAGCAACTGACCATTTCGCCTTCCTGTAGTTTTCCTCTCTCAGGGAACTAGTGACACTAGTGACTCTAGTGAACAACCATCTTGGTTGTCCCCAGGGCTCCCCACGCTCTGACTTGGTAGTCTCGGCTGGGGAGCAGACTGCACCCCCTGTGATTCTTGAAAAAGCGGTCAGGGAATTACTACTCCAACTGGACTGCCACAAGTCTATGGGTCCGGATGAGATTCACTTGAGAGTGCTGAAGGAACTGGCGGAGGTGATCGCTGAGCCACTTTCCGTTATCTTTCAGCGCTCTCTGTTAACGGGTGAGGTCCCAGAAGACTGGAGGCTTGCCAACGGGACTCCCATTTACAAGAAAGGTTGTAAGGAGGATCCGGGGAACTACAGGCCTGTTAGCCTGACCTCGGTGCCAGGGAAGGTAATGGAACGGATTGTCTTGAGGGAGATCACGCGGCAGGTGTGGGATGACCAGGAGATCAGACCTAGCCAGCATGGGTTCGTGAAGGGCAGCTCCTGCTTGACCAATCTGATCTCCTTCTACAATCCTGTGACCCATCTGATAGATGAAGGAAAGGCTGTTAATGTGGTCTACTTAGACTTCAGCAAAGCCTTTGACACTGTCTCCCATGCTATTCTCCTGCAAAAGCTGCCAGCCCGTGGCTTGGTTGAGTACAATCTCGGCTGGGTAAGGAGCTGGCTGGAGGGCCAGGCCCAGAGAGTGGTGGTAAATGGAGTTAAATCCAGTTGGAGACCAGTCATGAGTGGTGTTCCCCAGGGGTCGGTGCTGGAGCCTGTCCTCTTCAACATCTTTATTGATGACTTGGATGAGGGCATTGAGTGCACCCTCAGTAAGTTCGCGGATGACACCAAATTGGCAGGGAGTGTCGATCTGCCTGAGGGTAGCGAGGCCCTGCAGAGGGATCTGGATAGGCTGGAGAGCTGGGCCGAAGCCAGCGGGATGAGGTTCAACAAGACCAAATGCCAGGTCCTGCACTTTGGACACAACAACCCCAGGCAGCGCTATAGGCTGCCTGGAGTGCCCGGAGGACTGTGTTGAGGAAACGGACCTGGGGGTACTGATTGATGCTCGGCTGAACATGAGCCGACAGTGTGCCTGGGTGGCCAAGAAGGCCAAAGGCATCCTGGCTTGCATCAAAAACAGTGTTACTAGCAGGAACAGAGAGGTAATTGTCCCCCTGTACTCGGCACTGGTGAGGCCACACCTCGAGTACTGTGTTCACTTTTGGGCCCCTCACTGCAAGAAAGACATTGCGGCCCTGGAACGTGTTCAGAGGAGGGCTACAAAGCTGGTGAGGGGTCTGGAGCACAGGCCTTATGAGGAGTGGCTGAGAGAGCTGGGATTGTTCAGCCTGGAGAAGAGGAGGCTCAGGGGAGACCTTATAGCTCTCTATAACGTCCTGAAGGGAGGTTGTAGTGAGCTGGGGGTTGGCCTCTTCTCTCGTGTAATCGGTGATAGACCTAGAGGGAACGGTTTTAAGCTGCGCCAGAGGAGATTCAGGCTGGACATTAGGAAGTATTACTTCTCAGAAAAGGTAGTCAGGCATTGGAATGCACTGCCCAGGGAAGTGGTGGAGTCACCGACCATGGGAGTGTTCAAGAAACATTTGGATGTGGTGTTGAGGAATATGATTTAGCTGGGAAGTATCGGTAATGGTTGGACTAGATGATCTTCTAGGTCTTTTCCAACCTTGATAATTCTGCGATTCTGTGATTCTGTGAAGCACCAGACATCATGTGCTTGTCCTAGGTCTAATTTTTATTGGGATTCCTGATAGCCAGTTTTACACATCTAAGCCTTCTAACCTAGTGTCTTATATTTCCTCTCTATTTGATGGAAAATAAGAGGCAACATATAAAAGTAAGTTATTACACTTGTCTCAGAAATTGATGCCTTTGGGTAACATAGGAGAAATGGTACTTGGATGCTTTCAGACCATTTTCTAGTGACTGGCTCAATAACAGATTGATGGCTTTTGCTTAGATTTTTTTTTTTAATTTATTTTTTATTATTACTTTTTTTTTTTTTTTTTTTTTTTTTTTTTTTTTTTTCCCCCTAGCCATGCATGTTAGTTTACTTAAAGTTTTGCCTGAGATAAGATTTTAAATTTATTTTGGAGTTTTGTCATGGTTTTGTAATTTTGTAATTTTGCTATCAGTATTCCACATAATAACATCATGTAAAGCATGGATACTTTTATCGAATGTGCAGTTCACAGAAGAAGACTACATATCCCAGAGAACATCACAGTCAGGGATAAGTCATGGGACCAGGACGCTATATGATCTTGTTCCCAGGCTGGAGTTCTCTCTCTCTCGGACTTCTCGGAGAGTGGGAAGCATTCCAGCCGTGTCGCCTAGAGTTCACAGTAGGCCTCTCGGTTTTCGGGGACTCTCTCTCTCTGTTTCGTTCAATTTATTAGCCTCAATTATATTATATTATATTCTGTTATCTTGTATTCCGATATCATATTTAGTAAAATAAGTTTTCCTCCTTAGATTGTCGCTGTTTTTATCCCATTACCCTTTTTTCCTTTCCTTTGTGGGCTGGGGGGGCCCTATGGGGTGGCTTCCCCTGCCACGGGCATAGGTAAATCTAGGTAACCTGTGACAAGTTCTCAAAATCTGTTATTTACCCATACATGCCTGAATCTGCTCCCATGTTTTAATAGGTTAACTTTATCATTACAAAATTTAGAAACCAGAATACATTCAGATACAATAAAGGTGATTTAAACCATCATTCCTGATTGTGCTACATCAATTGATTGATTTTTAAATAACCATAGCATTGTGGTATGAATGTATGCTATCTGGCTGTACTTATGAATTATCACCTGAGTATTAACTGAGTTAAAAGCATGACATTTCTATGACGTCCTAAATGCAGCCTATATCATCACTCATGCTTGTGATGCAATTATTTCTGAAACATTATACAAAACTACAGGTAAAATTATAATTGTATTATATCAGCCACTTACATTTTTGTTAGAAGTTCTACTAACAATCTCCTCCAAACCCTTTCTACCTATTACACATTAATGAACTTCAAATTACCTGCTTTATAACTTCTCATTTCAATTTAACTCTCGGTTTTTTATGCTCACTGGAACATTTAATTATGCTATCTCTGCACTGACCAGTCAAACATAGAATTTCACTTTCAGTTTGGATTGATGCTACACCATACTTACAAATATTTCCCCCTGAGATACGTAACAAAGGCTTTTTGATTTTATAATTCCTCACTGGATGAATGAACTTACTGTTGTAATTAAAGGACATCTACAAAGACAATATTTTCAGAATTGTTCTGTTCTACTTTTATTGTAAGAATGAAACTAAATGATGAAAAGCATCAAAAGGATCATATTTCAGAAGTATAAATTAACAGAAATAATAGATCACAAGAGAGTACATTGTTACTATTGTCTATGTTTGCTACCTTTGTAAATTTATGTACTAAGAAGAAATATTTCACAGAATTCTTACTGGAGCAATAGTGCATTCATGGCATAATTGAAGTTATGCAGTCATATTGCTCTACAATACTGATTTCCACAATATCTAGCGTACTTTTAAGTGCAACATAGCTAAACAGAAGTAAAATATTAAAGACTGAATTTCTATTGCAGAATCTAGTATTTAAAAAAGAAAAAGAAAAAAAAAAGTGTATCATAAATTAAATCTGAATATGAAACTTCCTTAGATTAAGTTCATTTCTTCTTAGACACATGCATACATTTTAACAGTGGATTTGATAGTATTGAGGAACTTTAAAGACAGTGAAATTTTCATTTCTTTTTCTTCAATTACATTACTTTTTTTTTTTTTTTTTTTAATTACTGAAGAAATTTTTCATATTTAAAATTTCTTTAGTACCAAAAGTGCTCTTCCTTATTCATTAAAAACAGATTGGAATGATTTCTCAACTATACATCATTTATTATTAGCTAAATTTATTTTAAATATATTTTGTGTTGCTTTTTGGTATCCAACAGGTGAGGACCTGGCCCCCAAAATGATGCAATTACACTTTTTCCGCAAAGGAGCACTTATCTTGAGCTGGGAGCTTTAAATAATTTTTAAAGCAATATGGTGTCCTAATGCTGTATTTCCTCATATAATGGGGTCGAGGAAAAATTAAAACTGATCTCAGGTGTAAATTGCATTTTTATGTCAAAGTTATTATTGAGTTATGGAAACAGAGACTCATCGATAATCCATATTGGCTGTTTTAAATTTAGCAGGAGATCCAGACAAAATTTCAAAATATTATTTTTGTTAACACAGACTTGATATAAAACATAAGTTATCTGAAAGGAATTTGAATTTAGAGGTGTGGATGCAAAGGCATAGAAATCTTTTTGACAGAAATATCTGAGAAACAGAAAGTATGTCAAAGTAGTACACTGGACTTAGCTTTTGATGAAAGGTCAAAGCAATGAGGCAGCTGTTACTTGAATACTTTCAAAGTATATAGTAAACAAATGGTCTAGGAAAAACGCACAAAAAACAACCTAGTTGTTTATTTAAAGAACAAGCAAACAAATAAAAACAAAACAAGCAAACAAACAAACAAGACCAAAACAAAAAACAGGAAAAAAGCCAAGCACGAATAAAGGTTAAACACATTAAATTTCCAAATTCCAAATCCTCAGCAGGACAGAATAAAAATTTCAATGCTCATTAGCATTCCAGATATTATATTTTTTGAACATCTATAAAATTATCCTTCATACAAAACAAATCAACAAAATCTTTTCATATTTATCTTTTCATATACCCATCACATTATGCTGCTGAATGTACACTAGGTGTTCTTTAACATGGAATTAGTGAATCTCAAACAAGAAGTTTTATTTTAATTTAGAAGTGATTCATGTGACCTTTTGTACAAAACTTCACACAAAATGTATTTCTGGAAAATAATGACTGCCACATTTTGCTGTATACTCAGTCAAGATTATCACATCACATGCCTAATATATGCAACTGAACTAATTTATTTATTTCAGGAATAATTCAAGTTTGTTTTTGTCTGTGACGGTACATAATTCACTTCAGTTGAAAATAAGACTAAAAAAGACCTTGGGATATATTTCCTTCTACATGTATGTGATTGGGAATCTAAATTCCATTTTCAAGAATGAAAAGAGACTTTGACAAACTGCCATACGGTAAAAAATTACTGCATTTCAGCTACTTGATGTTATTGCCTCTGTGCACCTTCTCTTGTCTTACAGCATCCCACTGGAACATGATATAACGTGACATAGCTTACCTACCAATTGAATATGTTGAAGCTAATCATATTTCCATGGAAACTTACTGTGAATTATGTGATTTATAATGAATATTTAATATCTGGTAGCTACTGATTTGTCTTGGGTTCCTAAATATTCCATATTCCATTGCCTTTTTAATGGACATATAGAAAGGCAGTGTATACTTATAGGAAAATTTTAAACGTATTAGGAAGATCCCAGCTCCCTCTTATTTCAATGGAAGACTTACAAAGTTATTGCAACAAATGGAAATCAAAGCAATGTGCTTCAATTAATCATTAGTGTACCATAGACTCATGAAGAAATAATCCTTCTGTTACATAATGCAGATGTGAATGTATTACCAGAGTTGAAGACCATGGTGTGCTGCTGTGTCAAACAACTATAGATGTAAAGATATACATTCAGAAGGTGGCTAAATATACAGTAATGCTTTTTGCCAGTAGGAAGCAATTGCTGAAATTAAAAAAATAAAATAAAATAGGGGAAATCATACAATACACCTTATGTGTCATGACACAGTATGAATCCATTATGAATAATAGCGAAGATCCATGCACTGGACTCTGTTATGTTCCTAATTCTCCTATCCTAGGCAAATACAATTCTTCCAGCTCCTGAATCTGTTTGCTGAAATTGCTGAGCTGTGAAAGTAATAAGTGAGCATTTCTACAAAACCTATTTACAACTTTACTGATTTGGTAAAGAAGGCTTAGAAGCCTTTGTTCCACTGAAACACAGATAATTTTTTTCTGTTACTTCTTCTAATTTGATTTTATATTTATGACATATAGAACATGAGTTATATACACTCTGATGACAGGTACCTGCACTCAAGGACTTAGGTAGAAGCTGTTCTCGAGAGTAACAAAGAAAAATATCTTTAAATTCTGAACTTCAAGCATTTAGACATGTAATCTATTTCTCACAAAACAAACAAACAAACAAGCAAAACACAAAGAAAATCTCTTTCTGAATCGTAGAATCATAGAATTAACCAGGTTGGAAAAGACCTTGAAGATCATCAAGTCCAACCGCAGCCTAACCAGCACCCTAACTAAAAACCCTCCATTAAATCATATCCCCTCTACTAAATCATATGAAGAGGTTGTTTGTGTCCATATTCACTTTTGCAGTAGTTTAACTGTGAGACAGCATTTTGATTTGGTTTAATATCAAGCTTGTGACTCTCTACAGAGGGAATGTTTTAGTCAAAAATATCCTTTACATGCTGTCTTTTTGCTGTAAGCGAACACAGAAGATAGAAGGGACTGAAGTATCTATGTATGTTCTGAACATAAACCTGCTGTAATGTTCAGTGGAGGAATTAGTGATGATAAGCAAAAACTGGAATAAAAGAAATCCCACTTAGAGCTAAAAAAAAAAACAAAAACAAAAAAAAAACATTTTTTTTTCTTTGCTGCAAGAGTGGTAAAATACTGGAACAAGTTTCCCTCAAAGGCTGTTGTGTTGCATTGTTGGAGATGCTCAGGAGCAGGTTTGACATACCCTGGAGCAGCCCACTGCAGGTGACCCTGCACTGCCTAGGGAATTGAAGCAGGTGATCTCCAGAGCTGCCACCTCATCTGCTCTGTAATTCTCTGTTTCCATGCCATAGTTACATGTGATCTTACCACACCTCCTCACTGCCCTTGTGAAGCCCAGTAAGTTTCTCCTTATGAAGGGAGTACAGCATGCATGAAATTCTGAAGGGCAAGGAACCAATGGAGAAGATGAATGGGATTTTTCTTATGTTTTTATGTTTTTATGATTTATTTATTTATTTATTTTGGAACATTTAGGATAGAGAGGTAAGTATGCAGAATAAAAAATTGAGTAGTGATGTGTGGAAGTATATCTGAATTACAGAGGCAATGACTCAAATGTTTCCACACATGATACCAATACTTGGCAATTCAGAATTTACTTTGCACGAAGCACTGTAATCAAGTAAAATTCAGTAATAAAGACTTGTCTTTTGGAACTGAAGACTCCAGTAAGGTATAGAAGTTATTTTTACGTAAAGAAATGGACAATTCCTATACAATTCTGTGTGGCGTTCTAAAATATTTAAAGAAAATTCTTGCATGTCTTCACAGAAAGAAAAGCTTTTTTCTTTTTTATCTGTTACAGTTATCATGCTTAAATAGGAGCTTGCAAGTGATGTAAAAAAAAAAAAATAAAAAAATCCAGAATTAGATTATCATACTGCAGCACAGAATAGACATGGAAACAAGGAAGAAATGTAGTATAAACTAACAAAGTGATCACCAGTAAATGAAAAAAAAAAAAAAAAGGTAAAAAGGGAGGTTAATTAAAATTGAATATGTAGGTCTTTAATATTGAAAATGAGAGATTAAAATCTGGGAGCAGCAACAGCTTCAACTCTGAAATTGCAACTGAAAGGAGACAACCCAGAGGCAACATTCACTCAAACCCTGATGATCAGTGTGAAAGAACAGAGCCTGAGGGTAAAAATAATTCAGACCCTGACCGTAAATTTGAAAGGAGAGAGCTGTAGGGCAGGAATTGCTTAGACCTTAGCAATGAGATGGGATGGACAGATCATAAGGGACAGCTTGTACTCAGGACCTGGACCTGGAAAGGTAAGGAATAAGCCTGTCCTGAGTACATCCTACAACCTCTGATACTGAACTTCATTGAACCTCTGCTATATTCCAGTCATTACCAAATTCTGCATTTAAATGAATGCATTGTACAGCATACTAAAGTGTCTGGAATTAGAATGAAGTGAGAAGAAAAACAGAAGAGGCAACACTGCTAGTTCAGGAATGATGTTACAGCCTTAAGTGCATCTAAACTGTGTGCAGATCTAAACTATCATTTCACATTATCAAAATTGACTGGTCAAAGAGCTTGCATAATGTGAGATATGTCTAATCAAATGACATTATCACTTGCCAGAGTATGAAAGACTGCTATAAAACTTGACAAAAGCAGCCTTCCCTACATGGTACAATGACTGTGTAACTGCATTTGCTTTGTCTTACTAGAATACAATATTATATAGTGATTTATAATTTTTAACTTTTAAGGAAAAAAGGAATTAACTATTTTTTTATTTTATTTCTGTAGAAGGAAAATAAAGAAAAGGGTTTTCTAAAGCCATGGTTTTGCAAAAGGAAAAAATGTTTCACAGTGAATCCTTTATAAATGCTGATCCATTCTAGAAAGCACTACTTTTAAATCTATAAATGAAGCCTTCAGGATCATAACTAGATTATAAGATATCTATAATGGACATTTGTTCCTTACTGAGCAATCCCGACATCTTATACCAGGATCTTAAAACTCATGGTCAGCTGAGTGAGCAAAGCACCCCAGAGGTCTTCAAATATAATTCAGAGCCCCTTAGTTTGAGATGTAAAATTTAGATTTGTACTCCCTGGAAGCCCTCTCAGTTCAGCCAATTAGTGTCTTATGTCATAAATGAATCACTGGTAATTACCGATATCTAAAGCATAAGCTCTGGAATAAACCTAAGGAACTGCAAAAGGCAGTGATTTCTTTTTAAATACATAACTGCTTTTTCTGCCCGTGCCATTCTCTTTCATACCAAATAGTTTCATTTTCTTTGTTTTTTGCTTTATAAATTTTTTTTCCTTTCATGGAAAATATCTTCAATTAAAAGCGTGTCCACTTTTCAGAGACCAATTGTAGCTCTTTTTAAGTTATAAAAGGGGTTGTCATAATTTTTCAACCATATGCTGAGTGTGCTATTTCTTCATTGGCAGTAATAAGCTTTCAAACCATTATCTTTGTTCTTACTATCCTCAAACTATTTTAAGTTTTAATTTAGAAATGGGATGAATTGTAAAATAAATATTCTTCCCGCGTCCACAGATTCTCATTCTTCCTTTAATGAGGTAGCAGTTGATGCTTCTTATTGGGAATATCTGACTGTTCTGCTTCACAGCAGTTCTTATATATTCAAGAATTATGGAAGTAATCATGCTCTGAAGGAATATGTCCCACTACAGCTAGTGATATGGTTCTCAGATTTCCAATTTACATGTTTTAAATTAATGACTGTTTACTCTGCTGTATAATAAAAAGGGTAGTTATCACTGGAGCTAATTCATTACACAGTACTTTATTTTTGAGATTCACAGTCTTTCCATGTACAGGACACAAAGCAAGCAATTACAATAAGCATATTTCTGTCAAGATATAAAGAAACATTCAGAGTACCTAAACCAGTCTTTGAAAAGACTTATTAACACATCATTAAAAAAAAAAATAAAACCCCAATTCCGATAATATATTTGTCAACTGAACATGATTGGGAAAAAAAATAATAATAATTTTCAAGAAAATGAGGGAAAGAGAAATAAGTACTAACAATCTGATGTTTCATGTGAAGTGAACTTGTAGCTTCACTTACATCATTTATTCAGCACTGTCTTTAAAATTCAAGGGACTATCAGATTGAATGATGCTGCCTGTTTTCAAGTGTAGCACTCAACATATGTCCTTGAACATACATTTAATCACTTTTACATCTTAGTACATGAATAAATGTAAGCATCTTTACCCTTCAGAAAAGTTAAGACCTAGTCTTTGGTCTCTGTAGTCTTACAGGGTTTGCTGTGAGCAGAACACCTCATGCAGTGCTGTGGTTTGACCCAGAAGGCAGCTCAGTACTACACAGCTGTTCACATTCTGGTAGAATGAGTGAGAGAATAAGGAAAAAAAACAATAAAGTACAACTCCTAGCTTGAAATAAAAGCTATTTACTATGTGGAGCACAGAGAAGAACTACGCATCCCAGTGGACCTAACTGTCAAGAAGGAAAATACGTCACAGAAGTGATGCTCTCTCTCTCACTCTTGTCAGTGGGTGTGGGTGTGCTTCCAAGCTGTGCGACTTGAATTTCAAAGTAGTCTTCAGAAAATTCTCTCTCTTATTTTACTTGGTTTGTTAGCCTCAGTTTCTATTAGATTGTATTATATTGTGTTATCTTGCATTCTGACATCATAGTTAATAAGTTTTTATCCTGAGATCGTTGCCACTGCTCTGTTTGTTTCCTTGAGCCCAGCTCCCAACTCCCCATTCTTTTCCCTTTTTCCCTTCCCATTTTTGGGGTCACTGCCCCCCTGTCATGGACATAGATTTATCTAGATAACTCCCTGACAATATGTCATAAATTAAATAGGATTTTCATAAATGCACTGCTTTATATTGTTTCGGAAAATCCTATATATATATAATCTAATATATATAAAGCAAAAAGACATTAATCTGCCTCTGAAGGAAGACATGAGGAACCACTTGTACCTAAGCCTTTTAGAAAACCAGTCAACTTATATTTGATATCTGAATTTGTTGTTTTTTGTTTTGTTTTGTATTTAGTTTTGTTTTTGAATTTAGCTGTACACTCTATCCAAACATCCTTAGATTTTCCAGAATTCTCATATTTTTTGGTAATGGAATACCAGTTAAAATCAATTAAAAATACATGCCTAGCAAGTAATATATCAATTTATACAACTTAGATGAATGTTACTAACCTATCTATAACAAACTGACATTAAAGACTTTGCTATCCTTTTCACATCACAGTACTTGATCAAGGAGTGGTGCTACATCCCGTGAACTACCTAAAGAACTGGGTGATGAACCGCCAGTCTAAATCTATGGTTCTGAAACTACCTACCTAGCACAAGCGGATTTGCCTTCTGCCTCCTCTCAGTCTTCTTCCTTCTCCCCACAGCCCTCTGACAGCATATGTATTTCCTCAGAGGACAGCCGGAAAGAAATTGGGCTAAAAATACACTTTCTCTCCCTGTCCGTGTTTATCTTTCTTCCTCATTCTTCATTTCACTACCCACATGCAGATTACTGATAGCATAACAGTGAAGCCCTTTAACCTTGATTTAAGGATAAGATTGATAATACTTCCCCCTCCCTGAAGAGTAACTTCAGTCTTTTCTGAGCGTAAGTCTAATTACATTACTTAGTGAGCATGCCTCATCTTTAAAACATTATTTCATTGCTAGTTACTTCTGTTTAGTATCCTTCTCCTTAATCCAAAAGTAAATTATTTTATTTACAATCAAATGTAGTTATTGTGGAACGAGTGTATAGCAAATGTATCTAGCATCTCATAAAAATAACATAGCATCCAGAAAGATGTTGTGTTTTATGTCAGTCCAACCTTTGGTAGTGTTTATAATGACTTGCATGATTTTTTTTTTTGATTTTTTTTTTTCATATTAAGCAATAGGAATGAGAATGCTAAATTAGAATGCTTACAAATTAAACAGAAAATTGAAGGAACATATGTCTTCTGTAGAAATATTCTTGTGTGTGTTGAACTGAAGATTTACACGTTTGTATATGATGGAAATGACTGGGCAGATTGTAACTTTTACATGACTGTTAAAGCCTTCAGACACCCACATTTCTAATTATTTTAGTACAGTTGTTTCATAGGTAATACGTGGTTTAATTCTTACTAGAACACCTGCTTCATAATGCTTAATCTTGACATTCAAAAATTAATTTAAAAGTATTAAATGCATAATACTCCATCATTCCGTGTAATGCAACATTGAGTGCTAAAGAGCAGCTATTGAATGACACTTCTGGTGACTGGAGCCAGAATGTCTGGTCATTAGATGATAGCAGCAATATTTTAGGTAGTAAAGAGATGTCAAAGGAACTCACCAGTACAAATAAAAATTTGCTTAACAGAATCTAAATTCAATCTTTTAAAGCACTGGTAATTGGATTATGCTTTTCATGCTCAAAGAAAAACATATGTATATATGTGTGTGTATATATATATATATATATAATCAGAATACCCGTAGTTTTAGAGTGCTACAACAATAAAATAAGAAATAGATGAAAACATGCACCCAGGAAAGTTTACCAAACCAGCACAGTTGCCACCTCCTTGCCTAGCGATGAGATGCAAAATCTTCCCATAACGCACTATCCACAACCTTTTGAACCAATAGTATGCAGAAAACAATATTTTTACAATGATATCCAATACAAACATAACAAAACCCATTTCCCTGTTGTAAGTTATCAGAAAATGTGAAGCTCAGATGGAAGGAATGGATACAAATACGTGAGTGAAAAAACCATCTGTGATGATTTAACATAGGCAGGCAACTAAGCCCTGCAGCACCATTTTATCATTACCCCACGTCAGCTGAACAAGGATGAAAAAATATGATGAAAAAATAACTCATGAGTTGACGTAAAGACAGAAAGATCATTCATCAATTACTGTCATAGATCAAACAGACTAGGAAGAAGGGGAATTACCGTATGTTGCTGGCTATAGGTAACTGGCCAGTTTTGCTTTATTCTTTCACAGAACACAAGATGGCTTTTCCCTTGATATTCCCCCAATACTCTCCATGTGATTAATCATAAACCAGCCCAAATAAAATTATATGTATTTCTCAATCTCCCTTTTTCTTTCTTTCTTTCTTTCTTTCTTTCTTTCTTTCTTTCTTTCTTTCTTTCTTTCTTTCTTTCTTTCTTTCTTTCTTTCTTTCTTTCTTTCTTTCTTTCTTTCTTTCTTTCTTTCTTTCTTTCTTTCTTTCTTTCTTTCCTTCCTTCCTTCCTTCCTTCCTTCCTTCCTTCCTTCCTTCCTTCCTTCCTTCCTTCCTTCCTTCCTTCCTTCCTTCCTTCCTTCCTTCCTTCCTTCCTTCCTTCCTTCCTTCCTTCCTTCCTTCCTTCCTTCCTTCCTTCCTTCCTTTCTTTCTTTCTTTCTTTCTTTCTTTCTTTCTTTCTTTCTTTCTTTCTTTCTTTCTTTCTTTCTTTCTTTCTTTCTTTCTTTCTTTCTTTCTTTCTTTCTTTCTTTCTTTCTTTCTTTCTTTTTTTTTCTTCCTCTTATCTCTGGATTCCCTTGATAATAGACTGACCCACTTTTTTCTATTTAACATACTTTTAATAGTTTCATCATGTATTGTAATAATTCTCAGTGTCAAGTCAATCAGTGTTGTTTTTCATCAATGTAAAATTCTTTTTTACTTTTCTATAATTATACTTCTACCTTCTTGTCTACAACTCCTCAGACTATTTAAATGTCACCTGCGTGATCCACTTCATAATTTATACCTGCTTAACAGTGTAAAGCAAGATCACAGAACAACAGAATCACAGAAATGTAGGGGTTGGAAGGAACCTCTGGAGATCATTGAGTTTTACTCCCTGCTAAAGGCAATGCATACTTTACCAATTTGA
Source organism: Coturnix japonica (assembly GCF_054131305.1). Taxonomy (NCBI): domain Eukaryota; kingdom Metazoa; phylum Chordata; class Aves; order Galliformes; family Phasianidae; genus Coturnix; species Coturnix japonica. Next base: position 167,391,278 of record NC_140663.1, read on the forward strand.
ATTTCCTGATGTATTTTGTATTTGTAATTTAATTCTGAAAAGACTGCCCACTGCATACAAACACGGTCACTGAAAGGAGATGCTTCTGAACTTGGTTTTCCAGGTATGACTGTGCTACCTACTGTCATGTTTCAAAATAATGTATGGGAAGTCTGGCAAGGGACTAAGTGATCTGCAAGAGGCTAGTAGTTTTTCACATCCTTTACTGTTACTTCTAAAGTGAATGTAGCAGAAATTAAAGATAAATGCAATCAAACAGGTCAAGACCATAGAGACTGAACATTCAGGATAGAGTACTTGGATTCTCTGCTGGCAGTTTCATTACTGTTTATTTATCAGATGTAGTCCTGGCAGCAGAACTGAAGAATCTTTCTTGGCCATTTGATTATTAGCATAATGAAACTTCCTCTAGCATGTGCTCTGACTGCACCCAACAGCAAACCTCTAATGTCTTTCTGCTTGATAAGGGAGTGTGTATCATGCTGTGTCAGTGCATCAACGTGCTTGCATCCCTTCTCTGACTCATCATGAAACTGAACCTAAGATTCAGACTTGGAAGACAGCTATGATGTCCACAGAAGGTTACTGCAGTCATGAAACTTATCTTCTTGCATTTTAACAACAAGTACTATGTATTTAATTTAAAATGATAACTCTTTCAAGAAGTAATTCAGTGATATGCATTGCGAATGACTGGGTCAGCTTCTGGTGCCTTGCAGTTCGGCATTTCCCCTGTGGGATGTAGGACTTGTCCCTGTCATCACTGCTTGCCTTTGGCATGCTCTAGGCATCTACATGCTGAATGTGCAGCCTTTAATTGGCTTCTTGCTGGTGCCTAATTCTCTCCCAAGCCAGTGTAACTGGCATAAATGCTTGGAAAGGTTTCTAGACTCTATCCCAGCAGCTGAAAGTGCTGATAGTGATACATGATACCTTTAATGATCTCATTAATTGCTCCATTCTTCCATAGGTTCATATTCCAGTACGGGTAGTAAAAAGCATGCTAGAAAAAAGAATAAAACGATTCCCAGTGTGCTACTTCATCATACCCATAGCAAGGATTAATAATCCTCTGAGTTCTGAGTTTTCAAATTAATTTACAATATTTGTTTATATTTTCACTTAAACCAAATACTTAAAAATTAGCTAAAAAAGCTATGATCTCCAGTTATGTTTTTTGTTTTGTTTTGTTTTGGTTTGGTTTGGTTTGGTTTTGTTTTCCACTCTGATCCCTGCTGATTCCTGTAATGATTGTAGTGGGTGAGTGAAGGATGTCTTAACTAAACAAGCAACCTCATTCCACTGACTGTGTCTGTGGCCAGCATCTGGCACTCTGGTACTGACTGTGAGGCTTTTCATAATCCCATAAGATTTTTGAAGATTAAGAGCTGTTTTGACACATTCTCCTGCAGCTGGATCCACTCTTGCTGACACTTGCAAAATGGACAAAAGTACCCACAGTTTTCATATATGCTGTGTTCATTGCAATTACTAGAGTCATGCTGCATGGCTCTTGCTGATATGTAGATCTCAGCCTTCACAACTCAGAACCACTGGCCTACGCACAATTATTAAAAAAAATCCCCAATAAAGATTACCAAAATTCATTGTAGCTTATAGGTACATGGGTGTGAATAGGTGCTTATGTGTGTAAATACATCCCCTCCTGGCCCTGCAGTGATGCTGTGGAGCGGGAAATCCAATTATACCTAACTTAGCATGCGTAACTAAAAATGTTATTATTGGTCATAAAATTATCCAGCCCTTTTAAAAATCAAATCTATGAACTATGAGTATATTCCTCAGGCTGACTTCATGCTGTGTGTGAAAGCATTCCCTTTAATTTGCTCTAACACTGTCTGTATTATACAGGCCTCATTTCCATGTGAGAGGAGGTCGAGGGAAAGTGGCTGATTTTCACTGTGAAGTGCCTGTGAATTTGAGCTTGGTCAAACTTCTGCCACTCCTTTGTTGGAGCAGCTTTCACGTACATTATATGGTATTTCCCAAGTCAAAGCACAACAACTATATCTGCTTTCCAAATGTGTCCTAAAATGAAATGTCATCGCTTTGATGAACAACTTCAGTAGCAAAACAGCGTGTGTTTGACCAAATGGCAATGCACCACTGATACACAAAAAATGAGAGTAATAAAATAAAATGACACTGAACAGCAAAATTCCACTCTATTAGCAAAGAAAAAAAAAAAAAAATCCCATTAGGACCAACAGCAAACCATATTATCTTTTAAAAATCTTGAACATCTACAGATTTATCATCTTGACAAATGAAGTAGATGAAAGTTAACAAAGATTATCACTATTTACTGTGCAGTGAATTCATCTTACAAAACTTAAGTTCCATAATGCAAACTCCATCACAACCCCATCAAGGTCAGGCTGTGCACTGGTTTCGATGGTATGTGGAATCTGTGCAGAGCTCTTGGGCATCTTTATGGAGCACATCCAGAAAAGGACAACAGAGCTGTGAAGGTTCTGGAGCACAAGCTTCATGGGGAGTGCCTGAGAGAACTGGGGTTGTTCAGTTGGAGAAGAGGAGGTTCGGGGCAGATCTTATCACAATCTAAAACACTCTGAAAGCAGGTTGCAGTCAGGTGGGGATTGGCCTCTTTTCCCAGGATGAGAGGTTAAGGTGCACAAGGAGAGTTGGACCCTAGGAAAAAAATCTTCCCAGAAAGAGTGGTGAGGCATTGGCACAGCTGCCCAGGGAGAATGTGGAATCACTGACTCTGGAGATGTTTAAGGACAGATGTAACACTGAGGAGCATGGTCTAGAGCAGACAAAGACACATGCTAATGGCTGGACTTGGGGATGTTAATGGTCTTTCCAACATTAATGATTCTATGATTTGATGATATCTGTGACTGAAGCAGCAGTTTGTGGCTTGTAAAATCTGTTCTTTTGCCCCAGATTTCAGCACAAAGGCAATATGAGTCGTGACATTACTTCAGCTTTTCCAGAAATATATCCTGAACATTAACTTTCATAAACATATTTCAGGGTGTAAGTCCTTGTGGATGCCTTCACAAACTAGTTGATTGGTATTTGGGAGTAGAAATGATGCTACATTTGTGAGTTTCTCCAAGCTGCTAGTAAACCAGGAAATCTTAATGGTGCAGTAAAAAACATATTAATCAAAAGTTCGAGGCAGATTTTTATACTCTGGTAGCAGAGGTTACAAGTAACACAAACACAAGCAAAATACCAGTGAGATTTTTAAGTTTGCAGACTGATTGCCTTCTAACTGCTCACCTTTCCAAACTGAGGATAGTAAGATGTATCTCAGCAATCACAGGTGACAGTCACAGTTCACAGCCCTTTGAATTTCACTCACCATTCTGAAAAAAAAAATGTCAGCTTTCCTGTGCACTCATACATACATTTGAAATTACTGTTTGGGATACAAATGCATCAGACTTGACCAACTTGGGCACTTAAAGATAATTTTCTTCCCTCTCTGGTTCACACCTCATCTAGTGCAAGCTCTGCAAATTGCCCAAACACTGCAAATTGCTCTTCCAAAAGACAAGTACTTCAGCTGTTACAAAGAGCTGTTACTGTTTTGTTTTAGTTTTCTTTTGTTGTTTTTTTTCCTTAGTCAGCCATGAACATGAAACGTCATACAAATAATCTGCTTGTTCTGTAAGCTCATGGTTTTTATTACCTTGGCAACTAAATGATCTGTTGAAAGTGCTTTTTGCTGCCAATTTTAGGGGGTTTCCATATCACAGAAAATGTCATGGAAGAGCAGACAAATAAGTAACTGACCCCTTCCCTTATGTTTGCATCAGTTTTAGCAAATGGGAGAATAAACGTACTGTGACAATGAGATCCCTGGTTGTCCAGAACTAATGATAGTTAATAGATGAACTGGATTAAAAACAGATTTTTTTAGCTTTGTGACAATCACTAATATAATTCCAGTGGGGAACAGAATTTGATTTTCAGTACACATAGGGAATGTTTTTAATCTGCCGAGGAAATCCAAACAAATCACTTGAAAAAAACACTTATTTCACATAAATCCTTGTATCTTCATGAACAAATAAACAACAAAATGCTGCCAGTAAGCACTGCTATAAATTAAAAAATCAAACCATTTCCAATGAAAGATACTGTAGACCCCCCCATAACCTTTCTTTATTTTTCTTCCTCCCCCCACCCCCAAATTGTGGCATTTGAGAAAGAGACATTTGAAGAGAGAGGAAAAAACAGAAAAGCAAGGCAGTTATGCATCTAACACCGTTACCCTCTCCATGGCAGGGGGGTTGAAGAGCTTGATGATCTTTAAGGTCACTTTCAACCTAAGCCATTTTATGTTTCTATAACTCTACATTTCTGAGCTATCACTGGTGTATCCTGCTGACAGATGAGAAGTTTCCCACTCCAGCACAAAGAGGAAATGGAGTCTATATCCCTGCTCAGAAAAAGTCTCCTGTCAATCAAGAAATAACTTCCAGAAAACTCAAACAGCAAATGACTTGTTGCACAACCTTTAAAACACTGGAAGCAGCAGGATGAACAGAAAATTGTAGCTGAAGTTTAATCTTTCTCTGGAAAACTATTTCTTCTTCTATAAGGGGAAATGATTTCAAACTAAAAGAGACTGGATATAAGGAGGAAGTTTTCTACGATGAGGGTAGTGAGGCACTGGCACAGATTGCATAGAGAAATGCTGGATGCCCCATCCCTGGAGACACTCATGGTCAGCTGGATGAGCTCTGAGCACCTGATGGATCTGTAGGTGTCCCTGTTCATTGCAAGGGATTTGGACCAGATGGCCTTTAAGTGTCGTGTTCTTTCCAACTCAAACAATTCTATGGTTCTATAAATCTTTGAACACAAGTACATAGAAATGGCACAGCAGCACTCCATAATAATCCTTGCAGTGTTTTATGCATAAAGAGCAACATGCTTACAGGTTTGTTGTGGGGTTTCTTTCAACCCTCCAAAGTCAGAGTGAAATTTAAAAATCAAGCCAGGCTATCTACTTGGTGTTATCATAAATAATAAAGGAATTACGGAGAAAATCTGCCCTAAGCTACATCTCACAAGCTTCACTGTGGGCTGAAGGATTACAGCTGATTCAGAGATGGACATAGTGGGTGAACACTCTGGACATATTTCTAAAGAGTGCTGCATTTTTCATCAGATTTGTTTAATCACCATCTAGTCTCCGGATAAATAAATAAATAAATAAATAAATGTTTTTTTCATGCTGTTGCTAGTGAACCACATTAGATTGTAATAAACAACTTGTTTAAAATTATTTTTAAGTAGTTTTCAGTTCTTGAATGTTTTTGTGATCTAAACAAAATAAAAGAAAAAGAAAACAACAACAACAAAAACATCTTGATTGAATTGACTGTAAGATACAAAACAGAAATGTAAAAGAGATTTTTTGATGTTAACGAGTACATTTATTGAATGTTTAAGATAAAAATGCATGATAGCTGTAATTCTTAACGTCCTACACTGTATCATTAAGTGCAATCAGTATTTTTCCCTTCTTTAACAGCTTGTCTAGAACTTCACCTAAGATTAACTTTACAGCATTCAAGGCTGTTTATGTGGAGGTGCAACTTAAGCCCGTGTACAAAATTGCACACATACGTGAGTGCAAGTTTATTCAAGTCACATTTGTTATCACCATACTCAGCAAAGGGGCTTTGTCCTTTTTGTGGGCTGACTCTGTGCTTTCTCACCTCTGCATCAACACTTATGATAAAATGTCAGCAGATTTGTCCAAGAGATGCATCTTTTCTCTGTTCTTTCTCTGAATATACAGAGAATGAGAAGTTCTCACCTGCAATTTAAACGGGCCTAAGATTTTTATCTCCTACAGGCACTGATCTGGAGATTTAACTGAAGTTAACCACTGCGCTCCACTGAACTTTTTTTTTTCTATTTGCTCCCTCTCCAGTCTGTTTGCTATTGTTATTTGTTTGTTTGTTTTTACCATTTCTTTTTTCATAGCTCCTGCATTTTCATGCCCTCATTTTTTAACTCCTCTGAGACCTTCTTCTGAGTTCACCTCCCACAGCCGCTGCTGGTTGGATGCAGTTTGGGGAGTTCACATCTCAGCTTTCTTATCCAGATGGTAGCTGTAACCTGGCACCCGGCAGGAATTGATTGGTCACTAGAATCCAAACATTAAATATTTAAAGTGGCACCACACCATTCATAAAGTGGGACATAAAGTGTTTGTTTACTCTCTGCTAATTATTTTAGTCAAAGCAGGCAGACTCAACTGTCTGCATTATTAATTAAACCTCTAAAAAAGATGCTAAAGACAGGAAATGCTCTTCTCTGCTGGTAATAGTGCTGAAGAATAAGCAGTAACTTTCATTAGCCATATGATAAGAAGAAAACCTTTTCCCCCAGAATGGGCCAAAGCAAAGCTAAACAAATTATGTTAGTTTCAGTGTGCAAAATTCTTGGGATAGAAGCTTATTAGCTATGAAAATTAAGATTCTAGCTCTGAAGCATGTTTAGTGCTACTGATTTAGGATGATAGAATGCTCTGAGTTTGAAGGGACCCTTAAAGGCCACCTAATACAATTCCCCAGAAATGAATAGGGACACCTACAGCTGTATCAGGTGCTCAGAGCCCCATCCAGTCTGACCTTGAGTGTCTCCTGGGATGGGGCATCCATCACCCCTCTGGGAAATCACCAGATGCTTCATCATCCTTACTGTAAGAAAATTCTTTCTTATATCCAGCCTAAATGTCTCTTTCAGTTTGAGATTCTAGTTCTGCTTGAGACTGCGAAAACTATCCATGGAGTCAAATGGCAAAGACTCACATCTCTAATGTACTACAAAACCAAATCAGTTGAAGGTCCACAACATTTTTTTTGTTTTGTTTTTTTGTTTTTTTTTGCAAATACTCCTCCAAGAGCAACACATACTCAGTACTTGGTTGTGCCATCAGCAATGCTGTACAGTTGTACAGTGAAAGAAATCAGAACAAAACTTCATGAGTGTTGAAAAGAATGGTGCCAAACAGACCAACTAACCAAATAAATAAGCAAAACAAAACAAAGGCAAACAACTCCCCCAACAATTATATGTTTCTGGTACAGAATTCAACATTTTCATTGCATAACCTGAAACAACGCAAGCTTTCTGCACTGGGATTTTCCACTTGAACCTGAAACTCTTGCTGAATTCCATCATAAGTTCCACATGTCAGTGAGTGCTGATTTGCAGTTTAGGAAAACTACTCAAAATTCTTCTTTTTTTATTAGACACAGGGGGATAGATCCAAAGGGAGAAGAAGCAAGGCAAAGAGGTGGGATAGATGCAAGTCTGCATGTCTCTGAATTGTAGCTTTAGAGTTCTGTAGAATATAAAGCTTACCACTCTGCTGTGTGTCTCCACAGGACTCTGGAGCCTAATTATAAGGCCATATGAAAAAGTTCTGCTTGTCAGCAGCGCCAGCAGGGGAAAAAATCCACATTTTTGCACATTCACAGAAGAATAAAATATTTAGGCAGACAATCATCATCGCTGCAGATGGACACTTATAGGACAAAAAAATGGGTAATTTCTGTGCAGTTATGCTGCTGGTTGCTAGCATAGCCAGAATCCATTTAGTAGCAGAATTAAAGTTCAGCCTAGAATTTCTCAGTTGCTGTCACTGGTGAAAATATAATTCATAGGGTGGATAGGGTTGAGGGCCTCAGGTAAATTCAAGGTCAGAGGGAATCATCATAAAATGAGCAGGAAGACTTCAGAATTAGCAGCACTGTACTCGCTTCTGCCAGTAGGGAATTTGGTTCAGGATGGTTTTAAGTCCTTCTGGGTAAGGTTTAGCTACAAAAGCCGGATCACATTCACAATGAGGTAGTATGTGAGAACATGCCATCTCCACAGAAATGAGGAAAGAGAACTCAAAGCAGCACTGGAGATGTGCACTGACAGGGAAGGAAAAAAGTCTTTGGCATTTTTCAAATGGGATTGAACTTCTCGCTTTCTGTGTATAAGGACACAGTCTTCACATACAAGCTCTAACTGAGAAAAAATAAACCTATGAAAGGTATATTTTATACCCAAAACATATTACAAGGTTCACTGTGGTATTTTTAGGAGCGGTAGGTACAGCTCTGATTCCCAGTAATGTTCAGGTGATACCTTCTACCCAGCGTACCCAAAGAACTTGATAACCTCGATCTGTTCTCTGCGTACTCTGTGCAACTCTCCTTATCCCCAACACTGTCTATTTGCAGGTATGTGTATGTGACAGATGAGGAACAATTTATGTGGATTTTCCCCTTCTCCCCACTCACTACTGAGTACAGAAAGGGGGACATATAACTACAAGGTCCCCATTGTTGCTGAACTACACAGCCTGTGTTTACAGACTCTGAGTGGAAAACCTAGCTCTCAAACTGCAGTGACCTGTGCTTTCAGCTTCGGATAAGTGTTTTTCTCTCAGGCTTGTTAAATGTAGTGCAAATTTTATGTGAAAGTGCTTTTTTTCTTATTTCTTTTTTCTTTCTTTTCCCTCTGCATCACCTAATTTGACAGTCCTTGGAGTTCTGGAGAGTCTCTTTAATGTACCTCAAGACACAAGGACTCTGACTTCATGGTATTAACAAAATACATTTATTTGTTGCTTTCATACATGGCAATGAGAGTGATGAAAGGTTGTGCTTTCAGTACTTCCCTGATCTTCTTTGTCTGACACTGCAATCAAGTTCAAGTTACAGAAAAGGCAAATCAAGCATAAAAATTAAGTAAACGCCCCCCCAACATGGGGGAAAATCTCAGGTGCTGAAGAAATTAAAAGAAAATGACAACAAAATAGATTGCACTGGGTGTGGAAATAAATGAAGTTGTAAAATCCAATCATATATTTTTTAGAAATAACTAATAAATTGAAAAGAGTAATTAATTTAAAGCAATAAGAATCTAATGTGGCAGGACCTTCTGTCCACACTCTGACAAAGTTTCTATTGACTGAACTACCAGAATATTTCCTTAAAAAAAAAAAGTGAAGTGTCTTCAAATCTGTTGTATGGTCTAAAGAGCTACGACAGCTCTATGTGCAGTGTGCTTGATTCTGGAAGCTGAACTTGTGCGATTTTCTTCTTTTCAGAATTAGTGGATGGATTTTTTTTCTTATGCACTTCAAAAGACAAAATTAGGCTCAGTGAAAGGTAACCGTTTTTATTTTGTTTTGCTTTGTTTCTCATCAGAATACTCTAATAAAAACATGGGTAATAACTAAAAGCCCAGCATCGCTGCCTCACATCTAACTGTTTACACTGTTTCTTCTACTGAGAAAATATTCTAGATCTTATTATACCACCTACAGGTAGTTTTTAGAGAAATGCTTGGGATCCACTAAGCTGCTTAGTTGCACTACTGTGAGTTGCAAAAAGCAAGTATGCCCATCACTTCTTTTCTCCTAACCCACATCTGTTAAACTAGTCCCCCCACAAAAATAGAATTATGTCATTCCTAAAATCTTAGATGACACATGAAACAAGCACAGCTGTGGAAACAAACAATATTTTCAATATCTATTACATGTTAAACTGAACACACTTTCTCTTATGTCCATTTTTATTTTATGCAAAATGTCACATGGAACACCTATAATCATTTTCTTTTGATGCAGAATAACAGACCTCTTGTAAGTTTTTCTGTCATAGTTGAGACTCTTTTACAGATCTTGCATAAAACATAGTCTGCTCATATATTAAATATAAATATTAAATATAAACACATTTGATATTTTACATTTTTTGGAAGCTTTGAAAGAAATCTGCAAATTTATTTGTATTCATTTATTAATGAAGTTACACTGTTTCTAAAAGACTACTTTGCAAAGATTTTCATAGAAGAAACTTGGAAGTATTTTTTAAGTATATTTAATGAAAACTTGCAGAGATAACAGAAATTTTGGACAGCTAACTTCTGGAGGGAAATGATCTTTCAAAGGGTATAACCTTCAATATCCCTGTGTGCTGAATCCCAACTTGCTTAACGTTTCCTGCTAATTTTCCAGAAAAGCATTCCAGTTTTTGCAGGGCTTGATTAATCAGTCTAACTGTCTTGCTTCTGCTTTTCACAAAATATGCTACAGCATAATCCAGGTTCAACTAAATGATTCTACCTCGATGCTGTATATCATGTTGTTGATTAATATGCACCTTGTGCAAACACCCACCTCCTACCTGATGTCTTCAAGAATGTCTCAATTTGTTGCTGATGACATTCAAATTTCCTTCAGAGATGTCTTGAGAAGTCACAAACAGAGGATTATGCCCATCAGAGAATGACTCAGGCACAAAGTGATTGATAAGGCAAATAAATACTTGGATGTTAGCAATCAGTCAGTTGTGATACGCAAGAGGGGAAACAAGGCTGTAGATGTTTAAGCTATATATCATGTTTTCTAAATTATCTCTTCGTGTGCCTACGATCCTCTTAATAAATTATCCTGCCTCATTATCTGATCTGTTCTGAGTTTTCAATTATGACTCGTCTCAGAACCATGTAACAGTCACTTTCTCAGCATGAAGATGCTTCAGCGTCGAACACCTATCTTTCGAAGTCCAGAGAGAGGAATTACTACAGAACAGTTTGAGCTGAGAATCTGTGCACAGAAGCATCAAAGAGATGTTAGGACATCAGAGAAGTTAAGGCTTTATTCCCAGATTCCCTGAGCTGAGCTTTATGTAAGGAATAAAGCATGACACTGCATAAGTTACAGTGGAGTAGAACATCATGAACGTCTAGTAAAGCATGAGACTGAAAAATCAACCAAATGTTTCACCTAAGACGTGTATTTGTGAACAATAAGTAAATAATTAAAAGCCACCGCACAGGAATAAGTAGAATATTTGGCTTCTCTAAATCATTATTTTTTTTTGATTGACCAAAACAAATGCAACATTTTAATAAGGAGACCTTACCTTCAAACTGAATCTAAAAAGTCCATACATTTGTTTTCAATAAGGCTCGTTTCACATGAGATTTTGGATAGCTGAAGAATTAATAGATTTAGAGAAGAAGTCTAAAAAGCATGCACTTTAAGCATAAGTCCAGGTGTGGACTGTCAGTACAACAAACCCAGAAAAATTTGCTGGAGATTTTGTAGCAGGTGTATGTGATTGTAGTGTAGATTGCAGATCACGTGTTTTCTTGTTTGTTTGTTTTTTGTTTGTTTGTTTTATCACTCTTGTTTAATTTCTGTTGTTGCTTTGTTTTATTCTGATGTGGGAGATGATCTTCAAGAAATCAGTAAAAGACCATGGGTGAATGGCTGTGTGACATAGATGTCTTCCCTTAGATGCCAGCTTTTCAAAGGTCATAAAGAGGAAAAGGCAAAGAGCTCCTGAGCTGAGCCATACATTCTTTCATTCAGGGGCCATTTTGTAAAATGGCAATGCAATATTGCCATTTAGAATGCAATATTGATCTATGATTATAGCATCTGTTTGCTTTGATGAGGATAATAACGATAAGTTTTATAATGGAGTCAAAGAACATTGCCAATAAAAAACAATTTTTCTATTGCAAGCAGAATTGTAATATAAAGACTTTTTAGAATGGACTTCTGATGTGAATTAGACAGTTGGGTCATCTGCATTTTAAACTGACATCTGCATTTTTGGAAATTAATATGCATTTTGTAAATACAAGAACCTCCAGGTTCTGCCTACAATTTATATATGCAGTCAGTGAACTGTACATCAAGGTAATTTAAATAGTAGGTAGAGAACTATTTTTGAACTTCCCTCAGCTTTCAAACTATATATTTGCAGCCCTAGAGACAAACCTTGATAGTTTGGATAAAAATGGGGCTGTATAATGTTCCAAGCAGTGAATACTTGTGCATAAGAAATTAGTAAGCATAGAAACAAACAAAAAATAGATTTAAATTCTGCTCAGTTGTAGGGTTTCTTTTTGTTCTGAAGTTCCAGTGATTTTTTGGAAAGCAACCACATTTTTTGCATGCATGAAGTTCCTATTCAGGAATGGGATGGCTTATGAAATTTTCATTGTTTTCTCTTCCAACTATTGCAGAAACTGTCCCTCTGCCCCCACCCAAAGCCACCACAAGACTAAATGACAAAAAGTAAAGGTGAAAGGATAATCCTGATTATATCACAATAATGGGAATATAGCAAATCTGATTAATTCTGTCAGCCCATCGGCACTGAATTAGACAAAAGCTTTCCAAGATGTTCAGAATAATTTTTTTGAACAACTGAAATACTTCATGATTGGAAGATGTTCTCTCTGACAGCCATCTCGGAAGAAGCAGCAAAATACATACTTCCATTTTGTTGACTTATTTTCAAGTGATTTTGTTCTTTAAGTTTCTGGTAAACGTTGAAAGCTTAATTTGAGGGAAAATTACTGTAACACACATTTTCTGAATATATTCAATTATGGCTAAGCAAGAATTATAACTTCTTACATAGTATTTGAATATCTTCTCAAAATTATATTATGAGGAAGTTTTGCCATTAGACCAGATACTTCTGACACTTTGAACATAAAGTTCATTCTTATTTCATTCACTCAGCCTATCTTGGTTGGATGCACTGGTGTAGTAAGTTGCTAGTAATCAGGATCGTTACATCCACAGAGTAATTCTTGTCCCTCAAGTACTTAATGGAGACTCTAAAACCAAAAGAAATAAAATGAGGTTCGTGAATTCTTGTAAATTGTTGTAATTTGGCAAGGGAAGATAATTGCAAGGCTGAGCCGATACTCTGTCTACATCAATTACAAAGCTGTACATTTAGTCTCCACCAAAATGATTTGTAGGCAAGGAGTCCTGTCAGCTATACAGTAAATCTTAAACTTCTGGCTATTAAGTATATAACATTTCTCACTCATAAGGGGACTGAAGCCCATCTTTCATATGTTAAATGGAAAATTCTCACACTTTACCCATCTCAGCAATTGCAGCAAAATATCTTCAATATCTGTCTGCTTTTAGTTCTAGCAGCAGAAGGTTCTCCAAAGATACCACCACAGTTTAACACCATTTACAGTAAAGCCTTCAAGAGTATCCTGAAAAAGGAAAGTCCCAGAAGACATTTTTGATGGATGGAAAGAGCTTGATGCATTTTCTATTTCCAGATATGGGAACTGAAAAAATAACCATTTTTTTTCCAGAGACTGACATGTAAGCTTAGTCCTAAAGAACATGTGAAGATGTGAACTGTGGTGCTGGTAATGACTACATGAAAGCATAAGTAACCCTGTCATTTTGATACAATCTCATGGCTCTGTAAGCTCTGGAGTCAGTCTGAATAGATGACTGAAAAGCATCAACTGTAACGTGGATGGTAATACTAATGCTTTATTATATTCACAGCATACAGAATCTAACATCATATTCACTTGTTTTACATCCACTTACATCCACCTAAAACTTGATTTATAGCTTTTACAAAGTACAGCAGAAAATCACTCTGAATTTCCCTTTAGAGACCAGAGTATAAGCAAAGATCCCATTTTTGTATGATTCACGCACATAAGCCAAGAAATTCATTAAAAAAATCTAACAGATTACATTTCCTTCTACTAACAAAAAAAAAAACGTTATTGCCATTTCTATTTTTGCTTGCAAAGACACAGCCGCTACTCCAATATACACTATATGTGGGTGTTTAAGTGCATACAGAGATATACATACATACACACATTAAGAGGCTTTGAAATCTTATTTATCTTACAAAGTTTTAACAAATTCACAATTATTCTTTTTTAAGGCACTGGCCTCTAATGGAGCGTTATTGATCAAGATTGTCAAAAGATAAAACTCAGCAGGAACTCCATCACTTCCAGGCAGAGCATTTTCCCCTTGCAAAGTGCTAAGAAGTTGATAATGAGGGGTGTAACAGACTGAGAAAAAAAGCATCTGAAAAGCTACATCCAGAAGGAGGACGAAAACTTTATGAAACAGCTGCCAATATTACACTAACGAGCAAAAGCCTATTTGATGCTGATTCTCAGGGTTTAAAACTGCAGTACAGACTGTAGCAGATTACAGTTCAGTGCTTTAGAGTATAAGAAATTGTTCAAATGATGGAGGTGGTCTATACGCTGTGAGAAAGTGCAAAGCACAAACTGATGGTGGGAGCACATGAAGGGAGGAGATCAAGAGGGGCGAATGGTGTGGTCAGTTCAGAGGAACCGAAATATCTGTGTTGCAGGTTTCATGCAGAAATACTAAACTGTTCAGACAACAAACAAGCAAACAAACCCACAACAATTTTTGCAATGTCACTGAATCAATCACTGCAGTTGGCTCAATGCCAGCCCTTTGGTATGTACACTCTTAACATATGGTTTCCTATGATGCATTTAGTAAAGACTTGCATTTATTACTTAAAATAAACATCCCTATAATCAACGTAGTCAGAAAACTTTCTGTGTGCTGAATCTTTTCAGTAGAGCAGATTTTTCTATGCCAGTAGCAAATCAGATTTATTCCTATTGAACATGTCAGCTTTACAACAAGCAAGAAAGAAAAATGAATCTCGGACTGTCACTTAACTATCACACTTTTAACCTCCTCCTTTCACCCAGAGCTCCTTACCTTTACTGACACCCTCTGGTCCCTATCTTTAAGTCAGGCTGAAATTCACTCCAGCACTCCTTCGAAAAATTTACTTTCTAAATCAATATTTTGTGGAGCACAGAACTAGACATTTTCTGAAACCCCCATAAATCATATCACAATTCCCCAGTAGCTTACCATGTCAGCAACTTACTCAGGAGACTCCAGCAAATTTGCCAGTCATGACCTTCCTGTACTGAACCAGCACTAGCAGACCTGTAAGTTTTGCATTTCTTTAAGTTGTCCTTTAGTATTTCCTAACAGTGGAGATTTAATCATCTTCTTTAGCTTAGCTGCCAGGTTATTTTACCTCAAGAACTGCTTTCAGAGCTGTTTCCTTCCAAGTGTTCAGTCATAATTTAGACAGTTGTAATTTTTTTTAATGTATTTTCTATTTTCATTCTTGTTATATTCTCATTATAAAATGAAACATTTTAGCCTAGATTTAAAAATAAGACCTTCAGCGTCAGATCTAGCAATAAACCCACAAATCTGGAGGTCTCAGTTTCTAGACCATCTGCAGCCACCATCACACTTCTGTGTCACACACACTGCTAGTTCTTACTTTTTGCATTGGCTTTTCCTCTGTAAGTATACAAGAGAGAAAAACTACATGTTGAATAGCACACTTCTTAAACTATTTAGCTGTTATCACCTTCCGGAATGCCTCACACTTCATTCTCTTTATTTATATATATATATATATATATATATATATACTTGCTGTCTCGTAAGACTTTGTCTGCTTAACCACATCTCTTAATCACTCACACAGCTAGAGGTATATTGCCACAGAGGGCCACTGCACATGAAATATTCTTTAATTACCAGAGTTCATGTCTCAGTTTTCTATCTCCCTTTTAGTATACCTCACACTAGAAAATGCTTCTTCCTAACGCAGGACAGATACTGAAAGGTGTTTACTTTGTACTCGAAACTGCTGATAAATGCAGTGCTAATTAAAGGCAGTTTATGAAAAGGATATATTTGCAAATTCTGATAGATATTTTGATAGCGCTTTAAAGTAATGGCCCAATTATTCCTAATTCTTTTGGTATTCGCTGTAATAATATTAATCATGACAAACTGATTTCGAGTAATCCTGATTGCCATAAAGTACTTCTGAAGGAGTTTGACTATAACTCAAAAATAATTCATTCCACTTTTATTAAATGGAAAATGTCATCCAGGTTTTAATTATCAGGAATTCCTTACAGCTTTTGGCTAACAGTCACCATGTCATTTGTCCGTAGTTTCAAACTTCAGGGTCTGATCCAAAGCTGACAAGAGACTATGGAAATGCTGCATATCCTGTAGAAAGATTGTGACCTCAGGACCTCCATTAAAAACATAATTGAAAATGTATCAGCCAAAAAACATACTAACTTTTAAATAGTAATGGTAATAAAAGGAAACAAACTTTACTAAAATGTTACATTTCTGATAGGCTGCAAGACATTGAAAACTTTACTCCTGGGCAGTCACTTTACACTATCCTGTATTTCTTATGCTTTATGAAGTTTCTGTGCTCAACAGGAATGACACTAAACATCTAAGTACCGATAGAGTAATGGATATTGATAAAAAATATTAGAAACCGTTTCATACTGTATGATATAGAAGTAACACTCAGTTCATAGCTAGCTCATAGACATACCAGATAGTCCTACTCACTTCACCAGAACAGAGAAATCAGTGCATCTTTATGTAATTCCATCTCCTCTGCCCGTCAGCATAGGAGAGCAGTGCTGGCACTGCACTTCTCTAATTCAGGAGATAATTGTTTATCCCAAAGCCAAGTACCATTCCAAACTTCAGAAAACAACTTTCAGTGCATCACTATAAACTCGACACAGCACATTATTTTGTTTTACCCTCAAGCATTTACTGGTAGTTCTCTTAAACATAAAAAATTAGCACATTAAAATAGGCATCCTTTCTCCAGAGTATGTATTTGTTCTCAGAGCCCCACATCTCCCTTCACAACTCACTGCAGTAGTTTGCTAGCTACTTAGATGACAGAAACACGTA
Source organism: Coturnix japonica (assembly GCF_054131305.1). Lineage (NCBI taxonomy): Eukaryota > Metazoa > Chordata > Aves > Galliformes > Phasianidae > Coturnix > Coturnix japonica. The sequence goes on from NC_140663.1 coordinate 167,407,926, forward strand.
ACAGATCACAGCAATTTCTACCTCAACTTTTCTGCTCAATTATGACAGCAATTTCAAGGCACGAATCTAAACAAAAAACAAACCACATCAACCTGCAGTAGGAGCCCAGAAGCGAGATCTCTCACCATCGCTGGCTTCACTGCTCCCGGAGATGCCGCGATGAATATTACAACAAATTATCTTCCCACACTCCGAAGTGTAAACAGGGAAATCAGTGCCAGTTGGGGAACGGCGACGACACTTACCGCGGCGGTGCGCCGTCTCTCTCCCTGACTCTCAGTCTGTCTTTCCCATCCTCCCGACAGCCTCAAATAGAGCAGTCCCTTATACTGTTCAGCCTGTGGGGAGCAGAGGATTGCAGAGTTGGTTGGTTTTGTTGTTTCTGCTTTTTTTTTTTTTTTTTTTTTTTTTTTAAACCATCCAGATGTAGCACTCCCGACCCAACCGCCTCTTCTCTCTGCGCTCACTGCTGCACAGACCCAGGTGAAGACATCCGCGCCTCGGGCTCCCGCGAGCACCTCCCGGCCCCGCCGTGCCCCCTCCCCGCCGGGGTGGGGGGGCCCGAGGCACCTCCCCCGGCTGAGCCCGGGGGGCGGGGGGCTCTGCCCGCCCCCGGCGGTGCTCGCACGCGCGTGTGTGTGTCTCTGTGTGTCTCTGTGTGTTTCTGTGTGTGTGTGTGCAGCAGCTCACGCCGCGCCCCTACCCCTAAGCTCATGCGGATACCCACCGCATCACAGTAAAGGGGCGACTTGGCGAGTGCTCTTCCCTGTCTGCTTCCCTTCCCAAGCCACCCGATTTCCCCAGTAACCATTTTATCCCTCATCACCGCCTTGAAGATAGAATTTTTATTTCCTTTTCTTATATTTTTTCTTTTTCTTTTTTTTTTTTTTTCCGCCTAAACGCGTTTTATTCTCCTCCAGCAGTTATCTCTCTCCTTCCACCAGCACCCTGCTCCGGTTGCTTTCACCGCACACCGCACAGTCCTTCTCTTCATACCGCGGCAGCTGCGACTGGAACAACCCCGGAGCAGACAGAACCCTCTGCATTCCCCTCCCCATTTCTCTCCATTCATCCGCTTCCCATTGCACACCGTTGCGACCCAGCGCCCCCGCTCCGCGCTGCTGCGCTCCTCCTACACTGCGCGGAAACTGCGCGAACCGCGGAGCCGCGCCCCGCTGCTGCGCAGAGCCCCGGACCGACTGTGCTTCTGCGAGTTCTCCCCCGCGTTCCTCGGCCGCTTCGGTGCACATCTGTGCATGCATTGCGCGCTCCCCTCCCGCGCCTCTCTCTGATGGCTGCCCTCAGAATCTGGGCTGATTTTAATTCGATTCTTTCTTTTATTTTTATTTATTTATGTATTTTTCCTTCTGTGGCAACGGCAACTTTCTACTTTAACATTTAACGCTCCTCTGCCCTTCTATACTTTTTTTATTTTTCCCCTTGCCTTTTTTTTTTTCCCCCTTCCATCTTACACAAGTAATTAGGTTCTTTTTTCTTTTAACTTCTGCATTACCTGAGTAACTGTTTTCTAGTTCCCATTCCCCGAGATTTTTCCCTGCTTCAGTGTCTCCAGCTCAGTGATTAATACATTCTAAACTCATGTGATGTGCAGATATATATGTATGTATGTTTTTCTCCACTGATTTCTCTGTTTATCACGAATGTTTTATTTTTAAGAAATCAATATTTGTTTTAGATGAATAGGAAAGAAGAATTGTTCGGTTTTGGTTTTTTTCGGGGTTCTTACTCATTTCCAGCCTTATATCTTGGCAACACCCACGTGTTTTTTTCCCGATGTCTTGTTCTTGTCTTTCATATTGACACCTCTAGAAAGATAACTTATCAGCAGAGTGATGAAGTTTTATATCCTTTTGTGGTCTTGTGTGCTATACTGGAAATCTGACAGAGGCTTTACAAATCCAAGTCATGTTGAATGAGTTCTGTCCACTAATAATATCACTGAGAACGAGCTCAGTACACTGTCCCATACAAACCCAGAAGAAAATTGTCCCCCACATCTCTGCATGGCTCTCTCTGCATACTGCTGCTGAGAAAGTAATGTTGCAAGTTGACATGTCAAAGCTTCTCTTCATCGACTCAATTTTCAGAACATTATCATCCGGTCATTATTTCCAGTGTTACTAGGCTACAAGACAGCATTTAATCAGAAGCCAGGAATAGTCGCTGCATTAATTCTGATAGTATGAATAACTTATGAAGCTCCATTTCTCAATATTTCCAAAGTGAACATTAAAGCCAGAAGCATTTTTGTTAATAAATGTATTTTATTTTACATACAGTAGTCATTTATGACAACAGTCAAGAATTACATGCAAAGAGGTGAATTTCATTAGTTCTTACTGGGTTTTTTTTGTTGGTTTTTTTTTCAGGTACTGATGAAATTTACATGTATAAATATATAAATGTATAAATATATATATATATCTTAAGTCACAAAGAAATTTTATGGCCTTTACCTTGTAAAATGTACAGACAAGGGTTGTTTTTAACTGCCATAAGGAACACTTACTATCTTTGTTGGGCTACATCCTTTTTGCTTTTAACTCACTTCTATCTTCCGCTCTTGTCAAGAAACATATTTGTTTTGAATGGTAACATTTTACATTTACTTCCTTCTTTTTAATAACCCATCAGCAATATTTCTACAAGGACATGTTTTTACATCTTCCTTTAATATAATGATGAATGGATAATATATTTGTAAGTGCCACTATTCTTTGGAAGTGAAGGAGCACACAGCTTCTAAGATAACCTGTTAAAATTTCAGTTGATTGTGTGCATCCTTTGCAAGGTCAGTTCCGTTCTCACTCCATCACATAAGATCATGAGTTGTACTTTGGCATATATGTTCAATGTTTCATGCACTGACAGCAAGTAACTTTCACCCCTTTCTCTCAGTATTATTATTATTATAGACTTTAAGTCAATTTAGTGGCAGTTCACTTATCTGATCCAGTTGTCTATCTATCTCCATATGAATGCCTTAATCTCTCTATCTCAGTGTCCCCAGTGGGCAAACAGATGCAGCACATCTGTGAGGCCTGAGTTGTTTCTGCATTCTTCTCTGCTTTGTTTTATACATCCTTCCTTTTCATTGAGTCTTTCTTCTTCTGTTAAGCTGAGTATAATCTATTCTTTCTCTTTGCCACATGGATAACTGTCTCAGTAATACCATTATTATTCGTGTATTTCACTGTTCTTCCTTAAACAAATGCAGAACATAAGGAAAAGATAGGGAGTAGATTTGGAAGAAAATAATTGGTTGCACAAGTTTTGCCTTCATGTCTGTGTCTGCAGCAGCAATGGATGTGCAGTTTTAGAATGGCATATCAGCTATTCTCTCTCTTCCCCTTCCCATTTATAACAAGAAGTTGTATGTTGTTGTTGTTGTTGTTTTGTTTTGTTTTGTTTTGTTTTCCCAGGTAATTTAGAACAGTATTATTATTATTATTATTATTATTATTATTATTATTATTATTATTATTATTATTATTATTTCTTGTTGTTGTTGTTGTTCAAGCATTTATTGTCACTGCTCTAGTACATAACTCTGTAGTTTTACTACCAATTGCTATATTGTTAATGGAATTATAGAATGGTTTTAGATCTCAGAGTGGCCCAAATCCCAACCCCATGCCATGGACTGGTTGCCACCAGCTCAGGCTGCCCAGGGCCCATCCAAATTGGCCTTGAGCACCTCCAGGGATGGGGCACCACAGCTCTCTGGGCAGCTGTGCAAGGGCCTTGATGCCCTCTGAGTAAAGATTTTTTCCTGACATCTAATCTAAATCTTCCCTCTTAATCTCCTTTTTATAAAGTCACTTAAAATATTGGAAGGACTTTGCCCTCTAGAACATCTGGGTAGGCCCACTCAACTCCTCATGACTACGTAATTAGAGTTATAAGAAAATTTTTAGTGGGATAAGCAGAATTGTGTGTAGATTTGCCTTCGGCAAACAGTGAAAGATTCAGAGCCAACCGTGGAGGCCTTTTGCAATAGAAGATAATTAACAAACTGGAGGCATTAGCAGTAGAAGATGTTGTTGCAGAAAACTAACATATAAAGTAACAAAAATCTCCAACCTTCAGGGACAGAAGCCTCCTGAATTTTCAGATGTGCAGACAGATGACAGCTGGTCCAACATAAAGACTGGGAGAAAATTAACATATCTGAAAAATTTTGGAAGCAGTAGTAAGAAGTATATACAATATCACAGCTTTATATTATATCAGAATATTTTTTTTTATTTTTTTTTTTAAATCTTGAAACAGAAACATTTAAATTGAATATATGGTTTCATTGATCCATGACTCAAGTAAGAGAGCGTGATAGAGCTGTTCTGCAGCTGGTTGTGCAACTTAAAGGACATTTTGTTCCTTGTTGGAGAACCTTGTTGTTAGTTTCCACTACTACCTAGACTAAGAGTAAATAAGTTGAGTACTACCTAATTATATATATATATATATACATTTGCAGATATTGTTGATATGTTGCTACCAAAACTGTGGATATCAAATAATAGACTAGCAATGCGGTGAGACTCATTTTTAACAGTTGGAATTCACATGTCCCTTCAGAAGCCACAGCCAGTAGGAGACCCATTTGAAACCTTTGAATATTTTTCTTATCCAAATCCCATTTGTATGCTACTTTGCCGTTGAATGTAACGGGTTTTTGAGGAGCTATCCACAAAACGCCAGAAAAACAGGTTCTTAAAAAACAGTCTCCTGGCTGCTGACACAGAAGTGATCATCGGAGAGAGTTCCTCTTATTTTTCCCAGTTGTTTGTTCAAGTGCAAAATAACTTTGCAGCTTTAAAGGTAGAATAAAACTCAGAAGATATTTGGAGAATCATATTCTCTGCTGGCTTTCCTAACCTTGGGAGAGCTGTACCTAGAACATCTGTTCTCAGGTACAGTGCACTGATTTAGGTGCTGTGGTATAACTTACTAGTCAGTGTGCTGGGAATAGCAAAACTATAATATTGTTCATTCCTTCCAGTTTGATCTTTACCATATGCACAAGAAGGATCTAATGTCCCCTGGAGACTGATTCTGTGAGCAGGGAGCACAACTTCTGCTGCACATGGGAGCAAAATGCAGAAAAGAATTAAGAATGGGGAAAGAACATATCAGTATACCACTGTGAACATTCAGAAAGCAAGTAAGTTAGGGGATGGAGTGAATTGGAGTCCTCAGAGAAAAACAAAATGAGAAATTAAAGATTTGGAATTTCAGAAGAATAATCCAGACTGAGATCTGAATGTCCCAGCAGCAAGAGGAACTGGATAGTGACAAAGAGAAATACCAGTACATTCCCAATACAAATCTCACAATATTCAAGGACATGCAGAACAAAAAGACTGTCCTCCTTTTGACTGTAGAGCAGTTAGAGTCCATTCTTCCCAATGCAGACTGAGGTATATACTAAATTTAGGTTCTTAACTCATGTTTCAATACCTAAATATAAGTGGCCTGATTTTTTCAAAGATGTTGAGCCATTTTCTTTCTTTTTTTTCCCTTTTTTTTTCTTTTTTTCTTTCTTTTTGCATTTAGAGAAAAACAGACGCCTTAGGTTAAATATCTAACAATGGTAGTCAAAGTTCTGCTCTTCTAAACCAAGGCATTGAAGTCTGTTTTGTAATACATCTGGAAATACCTCATTCTGCCTCACAAAGATGGAGGATAGTGAAAAACGTCCTTGTTTCCCATGGCGAAAATAATACAAAATAAAGCTCTTTCTTCAAGTACAACCAGCACTGCCTGTTTAATTCAAATATTAACACACTGAATACTTGATCAAATACAGGTATTTAAAGGTGGCATTAATTTGATAAAATAAATTTATTTAATCTAATTACAAATGTTATTAATGGTGACTTGGCAGGTGAAAGGACAAAAGAGGATGACTTTGAATACTTCATAGCTTTTCTGAAGGGAGAACAGCTTCTTGATAACTGATCATTTATCTTAAGACCCCCTAACTAAATAAATTCCTAAAGGTATGCAGTTGAATGGAAATTATGACTTGCAAAATATATATGTATATTGTAGGATAAGTCACAGAACAGCTGTACTATGAAAGCTCAAATAAAATGTGTCTACAATTAAAACTGAATATATACTGACTTAATTAACTTAACAGCTGCACCAATAACCAATACCATGGAACATACTCTACTTTGTTAATGTCTCAATACCATCTGCAACAATCAAAACTATTGGGTTTTAAAGCACAAGATGTCTTACCAGTATTGTGATTACAGCTACCTCAATATGCTCACATGTGCTACTGAAGTGAATTATCTATTTCAGAGGAACTTCAAGAGTTATATGCTGCAAGATAATTTCCTAAAGCAAGAGTGTTTGCTGTGGTCAGAAACAGAAAATCCTGATGCCCTCTTTCCATTTCTCATGTCAATTTCTCAAATGATTTATCAAAAACTAAATTTAAGAACAAATATGAGGAAGTAGACTGTATTAGTATAGGAAATTCTTATGCTAACAACTAGTATCTCACTTTTTGACACTGAAACCTTGTCATTTTCATCCATATTTTGAAGTGTAAATTTCATATTTTAAAAGAAAACCACACACACACACAAATCAAGAATCCCAACATACAGAATCATAAAGACATTCAAGTAAATGTATCAGATTTTTAAGTGTGTTAGATTCTTAAGACGAGCATTACAAGAGGCATAAAAAACTTATACCAGCTAAGAATTATTCAGCATTAAGTCATCGGTCATGGGTTCTCCTCCAGGCTCTAATCTGGAGGTGATCAAAACTTCTTGTCTTCTCATCTGAGTTTTGGTGAGCAGCATCTTGTAGTATCTCAATTTGTCTGTCACTGCTGACACTTAAATCATATCCTTACATACATTCCTTTCTGTCTCTGAAGATCATCCAAATTTCTAGGAGAAGCCCTACTTTCCTTTTACTACCTTTGCCCTGTTTCCTCATTTCTGTTACCCCACATCTGTCATGATTTGCTTGCTGAATGTTTACAGAGACTGACCAGTGGACGTGAGCACAATGAGGCAGTGGGTGGTGCAATTCAGCTGTGGCAAAAGCCAACAGTGGGTCACCTTCACTGGTGCAGGTTTTTGAGTGCAGCATGCAGGCTCTTGTCATTGCTGTTGAAAATGAAAAGCTCATGTTGGTGACTATCTTGAAAACAGTGTTTTGTAGTCAAGAATTTGCTCTATCAAATAGTGTTATTGTGCTCTTTATATCCATTGTAGTTTCCATTGTAACAAACAGGAGGTATTATTTTGGATTGACCTACATAACTGATGAATTTGTTGTAATTTAAAAGTACCTAAAAAGAGTATTTTACACTACCTCATGTTCAAAAATGGCTGAATCATTTTTGCTCAAACATTCATAAAAAATTTAAAATAAATCTTCTGCCTGACAGACACCCAATGGAGAAAAAAATCATGTCAAGTTTTACAATTTGGTAAAGATATAAGCAGCCTCAAAAAAATCTAAGGGAAGTATCAAGCAAGAACCAAAATTCCAAAAAATCCACCTGTTCCATCTTTAATAAAATCTTTTTGTATTATAGCTAATTTTTACTAAGTAAAGTGAATATTTATGAATCTGTTTTCCTTTCAAAGAGTTAGCATTGAGATATAAGAGATTTTTAAATGTTTTCTTATGCTAACATTCTTTAAAAAAATGTGAGAGACTGAATAAAGGTTTTGTTGTTGTTGTTGTTGTTGTTTTACACACAATTGTATGTCCCTGTAATTCAGAGTGGTCACAAAGTTGGGCAAATATTGGCTTTGCTAATTGGTCTTGGAAGCTAAAGGTTGAATAAGGTGGTATACTCTTATGAGAACTAATTGCAGGTATCCAAGAGCAATTAAGCTACTAAGGGAGAGAAAATTGTGCAAAAATTTCATTTGTCACTGTGAAACAAATGAGAAAAAAAATAGATAAACAGATAAAGTTATCAGGAAAACTCAGTATAGTAGAAGCTTCTGAGAGTCAACTCATTGTGGGGGCTTAGGAGAGAGAAATCTGCTGTTATAAACAGCATGGGATTTATTGGTGGAAAGGAATTCCTCTGTGGGGGTGTAACAGAATATGGGGAGGTGTTTTGGGGTTTTGTTATTGCTTTTTTCATTTTATCCTCAGTTTCCATTATTTTATAAAGTTTATTTCATAGTTTGAGGATTGCTTCCCTTACAAGGACAGAGAGAGTTGAGGCCCTTCAGCCTGGACAAGTCTCTCAGGAGACCTTATGGCGACCTTTCAGCACCTGAATGGGGTCTGCAGGGGGGCTGGGGAGGGACTTTTTGTAAGGGCAGGTAGTGACAGGACAAGGGGAAGTGGGTTTAAACTGGAAGAGTTAGACTAGACTTAGACAAAGATTTATACTAGATTTAGACTAAGATTCAGACTAGATATTAGAAATAAATTATTTACTGTGGGAGTGATGAGACATTGGAACAGGTTGCCGAGTGAGGTTGTTGATGCCCTCTCCTTGGAAGCATTCAAGGTCAGGATGGATGGAGCTTTGAACAGCCTGGTCTAGAGGGAGGTGTCCCTACCTACAGCAGGGATATTAGAACTAGATGTTCTTAAAGGTTCCTTCCAACCCTAACCATTTTACTTTTCTATTATTCTATGATTTTTTGAGATTTGAAAGAGATTTTGTGTTTTTGGACACGGTCTCTTTCTTAAAGGAACTTTGGAGCAGGATTTCCCCAAGAGCTGAATCTTAAGGTCCCATCTCAGAAGAATTATTAAGGAAAGAGTTGTATTCCATGTTGGACTAGCTCTGAATGTTTAAGCAAAGGATATTAAATATTTATTAGTATTTCAATTATTGTTGTGAAACATCAGTCAACTAGTGTAAAGCATTTTTAACATAGGAAAAAAATGAAAAAGCTATAAAATTAGCTAAAATCTGTTCTATAGGATTTGTATTAGCATAGGATTAGGGTTTAACAAATACATTTCTGCTTTTAATTGAACAAACTGAAAGCAAAACTGTTATGTGTGAAAGACATTTTGGTAAATATATAGCCAATTACCATTTAGTGAAATTTAAAGAGTGATGACAGAATATAAGATTTTTTTCTTATCATTCTAATAGCATAGTTTAAAAGCAAAATCAATTTGTTAAGAATGAAATTGCATACCCTACACGTGCAGTAGAAATGCTTTGTGTGCATCAGATGGTTTTACTTTGTTACTGAGAACACACTTGCTAATTGAATAATAAACTTAGAAACAGCATTTTTCAAAGCATTCTGGTCTTTTGTCTTCATAACAGATTCAAGACACTGGTAGACTAGCACTGCTTCTGTTAGGTACATAATGCATGTTACATAAATGGCGTAATTATGTTTTTACTGTACTTGATGGATTTTAACATGCACTTTAAATGTCATGATACTATGAGCAGCAGCTGTAAAAAATACCATCTCGCTGTTTCTTATTTATTTCCCCCTGTCAGTGATTTCCAAAGCAGTTTTAAAAGTCTGAAGGACTGCTAACTACCACTGTTGGCATCTCAGGATGGTGTGCAAATATATTTCTACCTGACACATTCTCCTCCTCCACCAGTGCCAATTATAACACGGATGGACTCAAGGGATTTCTGACAATTTCTTTAATGATGTGTGAGAGCTCCCATTGCCCATTTAGATTTACTCTGCAACACTGACAGTGACAAAAAGGTGAGTGTCTGGACTATTAAATGTACTTTATAGCACTATGACATTTTGTGTTTTCCATTGCACCCAGAGAGGAATCACTTTTTTTTTTTTTCTTTTTTTTTTTTTTTTTCCATATGTCTATTCTTAACAACCTTCTGAGTGCTAATGTTACTAAAGCTTCACATCTCCAAAAAGAAGTCCATGTTTTCCATTTATGACCTTGTGTGTGCAACACGAGCAGTAAAATGTACAGGACTGCTAATAGGGTTTGCTGTGTGCATGCCAAGGATTAAACAACACTGATCAGGATTGCTGAAGTGTCAGTAACAAGCAAACTTCTTCTAGAGAGTGAGAAATTAATCACACCTTATGTTTTTTGTTTTTGATACCGTTCCAAAAGTAATGCCTCCTATTTCATCATACTGATCCATGCCATCGCAGCCAGATGGTGGGATGGGTGTAGGGGTTGAACTTTCCCACCCCTATTCCATTACATGTGTCTGTAGTGTGATAGATGGCAGCAGAGAGTAAGTCTGACACTACTGGCATCTTGTAGCAGAGAATTTGCCCTCTTAAATAGTGTTTTTGTGCTCTTTGTATCTGTTGTAGTTTCCACAGAAATAAATAGGAGACATTACTTTCAGAGCAAACCACATAGCTTGCTAGCATAATAAAATTAATTATAGTAAATGCAGTTTTTAATACATGTCATATAACCAGTGCTTCAAATCAAGAGAGGATTGGTTTTAGACAGTTTCATTGGATTTTACAAAGTACCTAACATTTTTATGAATGTTTTCTTCCAGAATCTGCAGAGAAGAGTATTAATATTTCACAAATTATGTAAGATATAGGAATCAAAAGAGAACACAGATATGTCTGATCTACCTCTCAGGAACTGAACTGGAATTTCCTTTGAGTCAAAGGTGGCTCACATGCATTTTATTAGCTTTTAGATGAGGCTTCTAATCTTCTTACAAATCAGTTCACAAAATGTAGGAATACTGTCAAACATTTATGCTTCACTATGAGAAAGGAGGACTTAATTCTGTGCCGATCTCTGTACATCAGTACTGTTCACTGCAACATGCCTTTAAGAGAACTAAAATAAATAATATAGACTGATGGATTCCAGTATACTTCCAATTCTCTAAATTCTGTAAGCCTCTCCTCCCAATTTCTGTGGTTTCATGCAGGGAGGAAGCTCAAATTACACCCTGAAACTGCTACACATTTCAGGTCTCTATAAAAACTCAATGTATGATCAGTCATATCTCTAATGTTTTGTAGCAAAAGCAATGAAACAGCTTTCATAAGTTCTGGATTAAATTTCTTGTAATGTTCTATACTCCTTGGGTGGCTCTGGATCTGCTATTTGTTTTGTTTTATCTCGTTTTCTGTTCATCAAGATTACTTTTCCTAACTTTATCATCATGTAGAGTACATCCTCTGAGCCAGAATACTACGTAGTAATAATTCCTATTTTGTACTCATAGGAGAGTTGAATACAACAGTCTGATTTGGGATATTGGCTAGGTATAGGGTCTCTAGGTGCCTGATTCATGTATGAGGTTTTAACTTAAGCACTGAATGGTGGATTTCATTGTTAGTTGATACTTAGAAATAATGTTTTACCTCTGGGAATAACTGTACAATTAATTTAATAAAATGAACTGATTGGAATGTATGTGTTTATTTTGAATTCTATTTCTACACGTAAACACTAATTAAAATTCACTGCTGCTGATAATAACATTATTAACATGTATACAGTGTGCCGTTAACAGTAATAGAAATAGCATTAATTAGTGGAATTAGATATTTTTTCTACTGAGGTAGTGTCCCAAATGGCAATTACATATATTTGTACATTCTCTACAGATATTACTAATAGCATCATTAAATCAATGCAACATAAGTTTAGAAATACTGAATAAGTTTAGTTACTGGGGACTTGACAGAGAATCCCCATTCTTATTTATTTGTTTATTTATTTATTTAAAATTGTGTGTGTGATTATCAATGAAGCTGGGATTGTTTGGAGGGTAGTCAAGATGTAATGTTGTGTTTTGCATCACAGGAAGTAAATGAATGTGAGCTGATGTCAGTTGCTTCCAAGTTATAGCTTTTCAGGTGTTTTTGGATTATTTGCTATCTTAATGTTACCTAAGTGGCCACTGTGCATATGTTCACATGATTTTTTATTTATTTTTTCTTTTTTTTTTTCCCCAGTTATTTAATTTTGACACCACTGGAATTATTGTGCATATTTATTTTCTAGCGTTCAGTACCTTGACTCACTCAGTTCAATAAATTCTTGAAAGGGTAGATAAATGGGAAAAGAAACTTTGCTGTCTTCCAGGAAATTAAGTGAAATCACAAATAAATGAAATGAAGAGGGATGTTAGAGTTAGGGAGGGTTGTTAGAGCAGAGGGTTGTTAAAGCAGAGGGTTGTTAGATTTAGGGTACTATGGTTAGGCTGTGGTTGGACTTGATCTTCAAAGTCTTTTCCAACCTGGGTAATTCTATGATTCTATGATTCTAAGAGCTAATAATGCTCTGAAGATACCTTTGTTTCACTCTCTTGAGCATACTTGCGGAGCAGACTGTTGTACTATGCAACCCATAATCCTATCACACCAGAGTTCAATATAATCACACCAAAGTCCCTGGAAATCCCAGTCTTTCTTTACTCTTTTAGTGATGTCCCAACTACAGTTTTACAAGGATTCATTCTCTTGATTAGTACTGAGTGACATGCATAGTAAATAAGTTAACAGAGGGAAATACTACAGCAGAAAACTTGAAAGGTTTCACCAGAATTATTATTCTCAAAGGGAGACAGTTTACAGTTTAGCCTGACTGCCAAACCCTACACTCAGATCACAAGTTGAAAAGATTTACTGAAATTTAACTGCTTGTTTGTAGTAATGTAAATTATATGTTATTATGAAAATGAGGGTGAATTAACTTGTTATCTTTTGGACAAAAAGATATAGAAGATATATAAGTCATAAAGAGATTTATGAATAATCCAGAGTAAAGATCAGTGGTAGAAAAACAGGTGTCTGTGATTAGGGAAGTTAAATATGGCAATATTTAGTGGTCAGATTCTACTGGTAGAAGTTGACATGCTACAGAGATTTTATCTATTTGTAATATCCCTTTCTGTATCTGATTATTATAGTCCTAAGAGGGACAATTAAAAATGATAAATAAATTTAAAATGATACTTAGCTAACCAGCCTGCATTTAAAGTATTACATATCATGACAAAGTTTGAGGCTTTCAGAAAATATTCTGTCTCTATGTATGTCTATAGTAGTTTTTAAGGGGCATTCAGATGTCACTGGTAAAATAATATTAAAAAATACACATTTAAAATATGGGCAATGGATATGTAAACAGCATGAAGGAGTCATGAAATAGGACTTAAACTGCAGACATTGATGGTGCTGTTAGACAGAGAGATATGGAACATGATGATAAAATACCCTAATTTTCATACACAGGGTATGGCATCTAAATTTTATTCCCTTTTTCACTTTGTCAAATGTGCTATCTGTGTTATACTGGCAGTGGATGCCATGGAGTGTCTCTCAATGCCATTTTAAAATCTGCTAGCAGAGGGGCAAGAGGGAAAAGCTTTAGAAATCAGATCTTTTCAGGAGATGATTCCCTTCTCAGGGGTAAGTGCGTAGCTTAACTGTTAAAAAATCCTCCTCTCCATAACCAGGAAAGTTAAGACTAATCTGAGGATTCAAAATAGAATGTTCAGCTTTCACTGAGTCACCAGACTTGGCTGAAGTCTCATAATGACAAAGGATTTGTAGCAAAACCAATTCTTCGTGGAAGTCAGAGTCTGAGAACATGAGAAATAAAAGAGTAGAAGTGTAGAGAATACTTGATAGAGTAGTGTGAGGACCAATAAATGTGCTAACTGGGCCTGGAAAATTAAATCTTCCTTTGTATAGATTATTCTTTTGAAGAATCCTAGTATACTTTGCTTAAGGTTTTCTTTCCTTGATTATTTTGTGAGGAATGGAAGAATTAGAATCCAATAAGAATAGAGTAATTAAGGTTGACAAAGACCAATAAGATCATCTAGTTGAACTGTCAACACATCCTCAGTACACCCTCTAACCGTGTCCTTCAGTCCAGTGCATTACCACTCTTTCAGAGAGGTCATTTTTTCTAATATCCAACCTGAACCTCCCCTGAGGCAACTTGAGGCTACTACTTTTCATCCCATCACTATTCACTGGGAGAAGATGCTGACACCCACCTCACCACAACCTCCTCTTAGGGAGCTGTAGAGAGCAATAAAGTCTCCCCTGATCATCGTCTTCTCCAGAATGAACAACCCCAATTCCCTCAGCTGTTCCCCATAAGATGTGCTCCAGATTCCTCACTGCTTCATTGCCCTTCACTGGACACAATCTAGGGCCTCAATGTCTTTCTTGCATTGGGGGCCCAAAAACTGAATACAGTACTCAAGGTGCAACCTCACCAATGCTGAGTACATGTAGACAATTATTTCCCTGTTCATGCTGGTTGCACTATTTCTGATAGTAGTCAGGATGCCATTGGCTTTCTTGGCCACCTGAGCACACTGCTAGATGATGTTTAGCCAGGTGTCAATTAATATGCCCAGACCCTTTACCCATGAACAGCTTTTCAGTCACTCTGCCCCAAGCCTGTAGCATTGCCTGGGGTTACTATGTCCAAAGTGCAAGACCCGGCACTTGATTTTCTTGAAGCTCATAAAATTGGCATCAACACGTCAATCTAGCCTAACCAGTTCCCTCTGTAGGGTCTTCCTATTCTCATGCAAATCAGCACTTTCTACTGCCTTGGAGTCATTTGCAAACTTACCGAGGCTGCACTCAATCTCCTCATCCAGGCCATCAATAAACATATTAACAGGACAGACCCCAATACAGGGGAACACCACTCATGACCAATCGCCAGCTGGATTTAATTCCATTGACCCCCACACTCTGGGCCCAGCCATCCAGCCAAGACTGAAGTGGATCCCATCCAGCCCGTTGGACTAGTAACAGTCATGAAAAAGCCTACAATTATCTAGTTTGTTACTGTGCTGACTGTGTGATATCTGCTGCCGGTAGCCTGTGGATTAGCTATATTGAAGGATACCCACTGTTGCACTCACTTACATAGACCACCGTATTATTTTATTACTGGTCTCACAGATTAATAACAAAAAACTTGTTGTGTAGTGGACATTACAAAAGGATATTTCAATCAAGCCATGTTAATTCAGTATTGAATGTACAAATATTATGGAATCATAAGGTGTTATGTACTCTCATTTTTACCTACAAGAAAGTTTAAACAGTATATTTAAGGTCACCTTGGAGTTTAATTTGGACTAAAATAAACATACCATATTTAAAAAGGAAAAAATCCTAACTAATTTATCACCACTTGCTCTTTCTTATGGCAAGCATGGCTAAAAATAATTACTCTCTGCTTAAAACATTCCTTCCAAAGAAAAAAAAGCACTATATTTAAAATCAAATAATTGTATTCTCAAAAGTGGAGCCTGCAGGAAAAACAATAATAATAATAAAAAATAAATAAAAATGTAAAACACTGAAATACTTTTACTACTTTTGAAGCATAAATATGTAATTGCATAATTAATGATATATTTCAAAAATACAGGGTAGTGGTTTTACATAGAAAAGTCAAGAATTTGTTACATTTATGTTTTACATAGTCATTGCCTATTCTTCCATCTGAAGGCACTGTGTTGTAATAACACTTGATACTTTACAGTGCATATTGTTATCTTTCTTCAATACACAAAGATTTTTAAAGAATAAAATTTTAAATGAAATCATAAATATTTTTGTTATATCATATGTATGTACACCTGTCACCTTTCTGATTTTCATGCACTGTGGATGAAGATGTGAGAACTCTTTGCTTACCACCACCACTGTTGTATTAAAATATTTAAAGACAATATTTGCATGATCTCACAGCCCTGTTCTCCTCCCTACTGCCATTACGTATATCACATAACAGGTAGCATGTGGGCAAACAGCTGACTTGTGACTGGGTGCATCAGACTGCCCCAGGGCTACCAATTTCAGGATGGAGAGGTGGCTTTATATATCTGGGAGTGTATACAGTATGCTGGTGCTCAGCCTGGTTCTTTGGCAAGTGTGAGCAAAGCACCTCAACAGATATAGAGCATTCTGGAAATACACTGTCGGTACTCTCATATTTCTCAGTCATGGGGAAATATCCATATCATCCAAAATGCACAACAATATGCGAAATTTAGCGCTTTTGCAAGAATGCATTTGATGCCAATAAATATCTAGATGCTAAGCCATGTCTGCATTACTTACAGTGGAATGAATGGAAAAAAAAAAAAAAAGGAAAAAAAAACCATAAAAACTAAATGCCAGTGGGGGGAAAAAAACAAACAAACAAAAAAAAAAAAAACTGACAAAATATGAAGAATCTGTATTCTTCTGGTCCTCTAAAGGAAAACAATGCACATAAGCAGTACAAAGTCTGCCTGTAACAGCAGTGAGTGTCCATCTGCCTGTCATGTAAGCAGTTTAAACATGTAAACAATTTAAAGAAAAAAGTGTCTTATTTTTATTTTTATTTTTTTATTTTTATTTTTATTTTTTTATTTTTATTTTTCCTGCAGTTTATTGTCTAATCTATTTCTTTCTTCTACATTGTTTCTCTTTCCTGTGAAAACACAGTGCTCTGAATTTGGCATTCCTTTCCCTTGCTTTCATCCCTAAAGAATACAAATTCTCCTTGCACCTACTGTCACATCTTTGAACAGTCATTGCATGCTATGATGTGATCAAAACTAGATGAGAGTTGGCTTTCCAGGGCCGGTCTCTGTTCTTGTCCCTTTCTTCTGTGTGTTGGTGCCATCTGCCTGACATCTGGAGCTCAGCACTGGGGACTGAGTCCTGAACCATATCCATGTCCCTAACGTTGATTCATGGATCTTCAGAGACAACAGGACAAAGTGAAAATTGTTATTTCAGTAAATAATTTAAGCATCCAGACTGGAATTCAAGCACTCACAGACCTATGGAAAAATAATCAATACACTATTGCACCAGAAAATTTGGAAGTGCTGTGTTTGTTTGAAGTAACAGAGGCAAATTTTGTATTAGTGCATTGTAAGTATTGGCAGTCTCAGTTATCTTCCAACCCCTGTGAGTAGGAAGCTGGTTCTGTTACTAAGACAGTCCTTGTAACATATTTATGTCAAGGATTCTTCATTTTGCAAGATGAAGTTACCTTTCCTGCAAGACTATGAAATTTAAATAGTATATTAAAATAATATATTAAAATAGTAGAAGCAAGTCTTAACCTCATCCCCATCTCCATCTCTTTCTCCATCTATCTCTATCCCTGTCCACATTCTCATCTCCATTCCCACTTCCCTCCCCCTCCCCATCCTCACTCATCTCCTTCTTCTTTCTGGTATGTGGTGCACAGGCATTACTTTCTCCTTTTTTTTTTTTTTTTTTTGTTTGTTTGTTTGTTTGTTTGTTTGCTTTGTTTTTAATTTAATTTATCCTAGCCCAGTGCATTCCAGTGTTCAACTTCCTTCTTTGCTGTCAGTGTGAGAGTTTCAATGACCTCTTCTGTAACAAGTTACCTCATCATTTTATCTCTTGCTATAAAGTGTTTTGAGAGGCTTTATATGAAAGATGCTGTATGAAAATGAATTGAATTTTACTGTTTTAGCCTGAAGCAGGTGTTACACTGTGAGATGATTTCCCTCTCCTCTCCCTTCTAGATGTAGCTGCCATCTATTTAAACAGATGTTGTATTTGTGTTGGTTTTTAAAATGTTATTTATCAATCCAGAACATAAAACAGCCTGGATTTAGCAATTCTCAAAGACATTATTTTCAGTAAGGTCTTATGCTTATAAAATATAAACTACTGCAAAGCTAATAAGACCCCTGAGAATAATGGACCTGCAGAAACAAGTTGCCTCAACTAAGATTTTACAAGGAGTCTGAGAGTCATAACGAAACTGAAAAATCACAGATGGAGAAGGCCAGACAGGACCAATCTCCTCTATATATGGATCTCTGTAGCTTGTTTTTAAAATTTTGAGTTCTGAAATTTTATGCCAAGTGGGGACAAATTGTGTCATGTCTTTCATAAATGAATGATTTCCTTCTCCCTCTAGTTTAACATTCACGAATCAGCAATGATTTCAGAGGATTATCTGGGACTTCCTAAGAAAGCAAATGAATTTGGGAGTATCCCATATGAGTATGGGAACCTCTATATAGGATTTTATAACTCTAGAATTCTGTGGTGGGACAGGTAAACTGCATTAGTATGTTTCAGTTGAGTACACACAGTTGCTTCAACTGACCATTGAAGGCCAGAATCTGTCCATTCCCATCACCTCACATCCAGGAAAAAGCTCTGTATGAGCTGATCTTTTGCATCAAAACTTACTTAAGAAAGTAAGAAACAAACAAAAACCCTCTCGCATAAAGATGAACTGCAAAAAACAGTCAAAAAGCAGATATTTAAAATGTTGAGGGTCTGGAAGGTTGGTCTCTTTACCAATTTTACTCAGAACTCTGCCTTAGGAAGTGTTGGAAAAACAGTCCTGCAACATTATCCTCACATTGTTATTTTCTGCAGCTGAACATCATTATTGGATGAGGCCGTGATGTCACCTGCAGTGTCTGAGGCTTTACTCCAAACATCAGTGGAACGTGAAATGTGTGGTCTTAAGGGTGTATGCGTATGAATACAGGCATGGCTGTTCTGAACATATGTCCTACATCCAAAGGACATCTGTGATGAACATCTCCCAGGTGATAATTGTATCAAGAACCCTCTGAACAGCTTCGTCACTAAAGCTAAATACAAAATGCTGGTAATAATATTTCAAATATTTCACATATTTTGCTAAAGTTAGTGAGCTTCCCTAAAAAGATGTAAAAATATTTCCCAAGAAAAAAATATATTCTGAAGAATGAGAGTGCATCTTTGGATAGAATTTCTTAAAGAAAGAACATTTTACCAGGCCTGAATCTGTGTCCAAGATATTACTGAAATCACTCCTTGGGATTTCAGAAAAGAATTAACACAAATTGTGAGACATGGAAGTGGTTGCACATTTCTCTGTTCACAGGAATAAATGCCATAGAAGTAAGTCCCTTTTATGGTATAAATGAGGTGTTATTTAAATTCAGTGTTGTCAGCAGTCATATTACAAATTTCACTGTATATTTTCTTTTTCAGTAAAGTTTGTATAATTCCATGATTACTTAATAACAACATTGTTTTTTAAAAAAAGAAAATCCTGATAATGTGATGTAAGTGCACATCATAATCTCAACATTCATGATGGGAGAGCACAAAAAATCAGTTCACATAAACATATTAGTTATAAACCTCTTTATTTCATCGGGAGTATTCTGGTTGTAGCTAGTGAGAACAGAATTTCTGCAAAGATATGTGGAGATAAAATAAGATTTTTAGAGGCACAATCTCAGACCGTTCTCTTTCCACAAAGCATTTACCGTTTGTCCTTTTTGAACAGAGAGCATAGGTCTGATCCAGACTAATCTGCTGTAGTAAGTGCAGTGTCCCAGCAGTTCCAGAAACAGAGGGGACACCATGAAAATCCCATGAAAGACAAAGAAGACTTCCTCTTTTCCTTCTTTCCGCCTCCTTCCCACCCCCTATCCTTCTCTATCACATTTTCCTACATTCCCAACCCCCCTTCCTTTACTTCCCTATTCCATTTCCCATTTTCCCTTCTCCCTTTTCCTTTCTTTTTCTCCTTTCATCTTCCCCCTTATATTCAGTGACTTAAAATTTAATTTGATTGCTGGGTTGAATGTTGAGTAAGCTATTTTGAGTTTTGTTTGTTTCTGAATCACAACAATACACTGAGATCCACCATTGCCCTCTTCCACCTCTTAGTCCACTTCTACTTTCTTCTTCTCTACCCCCTGCCAGAAAAAAAAAGTGTCCTTTTCAACCAAGCAGAAACCAGTTGTTTCTCAGGAGAGCAATGCTAAATAAACTGTTGCTACTGCAGTATTCTCTTCAGAGAGCTGCCAGTAGCTGAGATAGCTTGTCTCATTGTCTCATAGTCTCATGCAGGTTGGAAGGGACCTTAGAGATCATTGAGTCCAACCCCTGGGATTCGAGCCTCCTGTGTAGCAGAGCAGCACTTCTACCATTTGCGCCACAGGGGATTCGAACTCGGGCCTCCGGTGTTGCAACGTGGCATTCCTACCACTGTGCCACCGGAGCACACAGTCTCTATCTGTGATTTCTATCCATAATGCTTACCTTAGGAATCACATTAACTTCATATTTTTCTCACACTTATGCAACTTTCTTTTTTTCCCAGCAGGGTCTTGAGGTTCTGGGGAGTTCCTTCATCCACATTCCTGGCAAAGAACACTCTTTGTTTGAAAATCTAACACACATCCAGCCCCATCCCTCACACCATCCATCTGTAGTATTTTTGACAATTCTTCTACTCAGTTAGAGCTTGTAGAAAGCATAGACCATTTAAGAAAGACAAGTTTGACTTACCTTTACAGGTAGTTAAGCGTTTAAGTCCTTCTCTGCTCTGATCCAGATGAGCTACATGCATGTCACTTTACAGATGATGTTCTGACAATTAGATGATGCTCCTTTACTCCCCATTTTTCTGCCCTTTTCTGTCTCCTCCTTCCCTGAACATAGCCATTCTGCACAATGGTCAAATATCTGTCTGTAGTGATTTAAGATGAAGGGAAAAAATGTCATATCTAGTTTGAATACAGAATTTATATACCTTGTTCTTGTAGACACCGACTAGTAAAGAAGTTTACATAATAAATTTACCAACGTTTATTTTTCATAGAATCACAGAGTCACCAAGGTTGGAAAAGACCTCCAGGATCATCTGGTCCAAACATTTTCTCTTAGGCAATATTGAAGAAGTTCACAAAGGATTTTTGTGAGTTCTGCATCAAAATTTGTGTAGAAGTTTTATTATGTTTATTTTAGAACTGACAGACTTGAACTTACTTGGTCAACAGTATATAATTTTGTGAACCTTTGTCTTATCTTACAGACAGGGTAACTGATAAATGTTGAAGTTTCAAGGTTTACTGTTAGCTGCATTCTTTATTTCCTTGCAGTATTTCAACCTTGGAGGTTCTTAGACAGAGACTTTCAAAGGAGGAAAAAAAGCTCATATGGTGCTTGAAATATGAATAAAGTAACATACATTTTCTACATAGTCTTTTAGAGATAACAACTATTAAATTATCCAGTGACTTCCCTAAGGTTCCTAAGGTTCTTATTAAATTGCTCAACTCCTTTTAGGCTTTCTCTATCTTTTTCAACTGATTTTTTGTTTGCTATGTGAAAGTAAGAGATCATCAGCATTCAAAATAATTCAAAACTTTTGAGAATCTGAAAGCAGGATCTCAGACTGTAACTTTGCCAGAGTCCACTCTCTGAAATCTTTTCAGTGTAAAATGCTAAGTTCTGCAGGCTTTGAGATTTCTGTAGAGTTGCTTAGAGATAGAGAAAATATTTCTCCACTTGTGAAACTTACCTTCTAGGTACTACTTAGCTTCCAGAAAGAGACTGGATCTTGCTCACAATATATTAAAACATCTTTACCATCAACTATATTAATTCTTTAGATTTATTATGCAGTTTTAGTGATAAATCAGGTTTTCTGTTGAGTCTCTGCTGGAGACTGATAATGTGCTATTTCAGGCTGAGTTCTGAAAAGAAGTAGCTGGACACATAAGGTTGCAGATATGTGCTGAGACCTGAGACTAATATAGCAAACAAAAATTTTACAGAGAGAAATTCCAGTGAAAATCGGTGATTTTACAGAGAAAATCATTGTAAATAAGTATCAGTGTATACACGTATGTATAAAGCAAGTGTGAAAGAACAGAAAACTAGGAATGGTACAATTATTTATTTATTTATTTATTTATTCAGTTTGTGAAAGTTATATTATTATAACTAGTTGTATGATATATATATACATATAATAACATATGAAAGTTATATTATATTATATATTATTATATATATTATATTATTTTCTCTCTCTCTTTTTTTTTTTTTTTTGGTTTGACCTGAATAATTTATTTTTTCTTATGCACATGCCTTTGTAGAGAGCATTTAATTATTCCCGAATAAATACTATAGATTGTACTTCAAATACAGACCTACATTAGGATTTCACAACATTTTCTGAAAAACAAACAAACAAACAAACAAAAGCCCATGCTGATCTGTTGATAAGAATATTTAAGAAAAACAACAGTGGTCAGGATGACATAATCTCCCACAGTTTTTTGCTGATTATTCAAATACTTGGTATACACAAGGTATAGGAGATAAGCTATGAAAACTGCCTGAGCCCTTTGACAGAGTGTGTTACTAAAGCTGTTTTTATCTTTTTTTTTTTTTTTTCCAGAAACCTAAATGTTAATTTTTCTTTCAGTGCTTTCTGGTTCATTATTTTACACACTGCGAGTCATGTATTTCCTCTTACAGACCTGAACTAGCTGATATTTGTGTAAAAATGAATTCTTGTGTCATGTTCGCATACAGATCAGTGTTTACTTGGGCTTTCTCTGATCTCGTGTTTATGTCACACATAGTCCTGAGCTTCCTACAGCCAGAAAAAGAAGCTGAGAAAATCCTTCAAGAAAGTAATTGGAATTTTGCTGCCAAATCAACATTAATTTTATTAAAAAGCTTATTTCCTTTCTACTACCAAATGTCAAGTAACAAAAGTCAAAGCTTAGACACACTTTTCATCTGAAAGCCCCACAGTTCTGTGCCAATAAGTTTAACACAATTAAATGCATCTATTTTCGTTCAGGTTGGTTTTATTAAGAGCTATTTATTTTTATGTCCAAATTAGCCTCTAGATACCTTGCAAGTTTTAAGGGCAGCAATAGTCAAATAAAAATTAAACATCATTAACCCTAAACTACTTATGAAGCTGCCCTCATCCAGCTGCCTACTGAAGAACAACTTGACATACAGCAGAATTTGCTGCACCCTTTTCTCTTTCTCTGATAGGGGACTGAATAGTTTAGCATTTATTCTATCAGCTACAAGGGAAGCCAGAACTTTGTCATTTCAGGATCTTTTCCTGATGCCTCATGGCTTTAATTTGTAATAAGTCAGACCAAAGATTTTTTCCCACTGAAATCATTTAACAGACCTCAAAACTAGACTTCAAGTACTGTTGCAAATGTGCTGACACTTCAACACATTTACCAACTGCAGGTAGTCTGTCCAAATCAACTGCTGCAATTGCATCTAATGACTTCTCATTAAATAATTTAAAGGAAAAAGCTCTTGTTCTATACAGCTATAAAACACCTTTTTAGTATTAAATTTGTCTGTACATATATGTATAGTATGTATTTATATGTAGAGATGTGTGCATACGCACATACAGAGAAGTGACATGAAACCTTAAAATGCTAAGTACATCATATACATATAACTGAATTTTATTCCATTAATGTCAAACTTTTGGGGGTAAACAGTAAAGTCAGAAGTAGAAATAATATGTGTAAGATCTTTCACATTCTCACTTGTTAAGGTCGCTGAATGATGGACAATGGTTACTGCTCTGTTGATTCCTCTTCCTCCAGTTGCTTGTTTAAATTCAGTAATACTACACCCATTTGTGCTTGCTACCTGAAATAAGAGCATCTCTATTTTGCTTTCCCTTTTATTATTTTCAACTATTTTGGTAGAGCTAATTCTCAATTGACAAGGACCCTCATCTCCAAACTAAATAAACTAAATGACAAACTGACCAAAAAAGAAACAACAAAAAAAGTAGGCTGAATAAAGTATATAAAGTATCAAAAGGGTAAGAGTGAATGTGTAACTTCATCACACACACTGTCAAATCAAGAACTGTCTCTAATCTCATGTTTTTCTCATACCATAATTATAAGACCTTTGATTTAACTTTCTTTTATACTTTCTCCATGCACCTGCTGTTTGATATCACAGTTCAGATTCTACAGAATGACAAAGCAAGCATACAAATGCACAAGGTTGTAGATGTAACTAAGATAATTAACATGGAGTGGCATGCTCAGCATATTTTACTTTTTTTTTTTTCCTTTCACAGATAAGGTCTGTCTTGCCTTCGAATGTAAGAAGAGGCACCATGTAGTATTCCTACTGCAATTAATTGATGAATACATTTTCCCACCCAGAGTTTCTTATATGCCTAGAAACCTGCCATAATGCAACCTAAATACATACATTCAAAATAAGAAGGAGAAAAAAGAGATGAGAAGAATAAAAATAAAAATGAAGAGGAAACAGCTGATACATGTCAGTTACTGCATGTGAATTCTGAATTTATTCTCCTGACCTAGCTTGAAATCTTAGAGAAACTGGGTGTTTTATCTAGAAGTGACCCTAGGCAGTTTCAACTCACATGATGATTATTTGCTCAGAAGTTCACTAAAGGTCTGTTTGACTGTGGCAGTATTACAGAAGGTCATATTTTTTCAAAGGTGAACTGATATCGAAAATTTTCTACTATTTATTGGGCAAAAATAAGCTCTCCATCAATATAGAACACATTCTATTTTGTGACATTTTCACTTATTTTCTGTTGTTATTTCATCACTATTTTTTCAAATTTTACAAGAAAATGCTACATTTTTCTCCATTATAGATTTCTTCATGATCTCTGTTACAGTACATTAAAGCTGTGATAGATTGTAATACCCTATGTCATTCTCAGTTTTTAAATTTTCTGGCATGAAAATCCGTGTCTAAGTACATCAGCGGGAAATCAGTGTTTTCAAAGTATCCAAAAACTTCAGGCAGACAACAGATAGTTCCATTGTCTTGAAAATGAACATGTATTTAACGCATTTCTGATTAAATGCAGTTTGAAAAAATAATTAGAGAATTAAACTGTAGGGTTTTTTTGGCAAAATCTTGGAGACGGTTTTGTGCAATAAAAAACACTTCCTTGAATGAATTTAAATTCATACTAAAGTACGGAAGTTATTGTAAGCGAAACATTTATAAGTAGAAATATGAAGAAGACTCTGTAGTTTCTGTGTAGTGTAGTGTAATTTCTGTGAAGGTTACTTCACTGAACCTGAACAGATTGACAAGATTTAAACATGATAACTCAATACTCTTGCAAGAACTATTGTGGGAAAAGAATATTTTATTAAAAATAAATAAATACATACATACATAAATAGGTATACACACATATATAGTCCCAGATATGTAAAAGTCCCAGATCCAGAAAACATGGAAAGGTCTCTGCGCTATAAGCAAAATAATGTTTTGTGGGTGGACGTAGAAGAGGAATTAAGCAGGAAAAAAATAACATCTGAGTTCTAGTGGTACATTGTTAGGAGACAGTAGTTCACAGAAAATATTTGAAACTTTAAAAACTCCTTCCGATTTAAATATTTTTTCCCAATAGGTCTTGTTAGTTGAGATTATTATAATTATTATATTATATTAATAATTATAATAATTATAATAAATAATAATAATCTGGAAAAATATATATGAAAATTAAGAGAAAGTTTACTTTCCTTAAAGGAACTAAGGAAATAAAGAAATGTTCAGAAAAAAATATAATCAATTTCCCTTCAACATCTACTCATTCGTTATTGGCTCTACTTTTAGTATTTTTATAGAAAGCATATTTAAAGAATTAAAAGTGAATTTGGTTGAAAGAACTTTCTTTTCAGTAATTAACCACAACATAGAGGTTTTCACCAAATAAAACATTAAACTGCATTTGTGGCTATGTATTAAAGTATTCTGCCTCTGGCATAATTTATTCTTTATTGTAGAAACTGCATCAAGGGACACAGAAAACCCACTGAGTACATTCTGCAAATGTTTCTTTTTATGTATGGATTGAGATAAAGGAATGAGAAAAATGTGAGAATAAACGCAGTGTTAAAGAAGCGAAAGTGCAGTATTGCAGTACAGAAATGAGGGAGCACACAACAAAAGAGAAAATCAACATAAAACAAAGAAAATATGTTTTTCACACAAAATATGGCTGTGGGACTCATTACTACAGGATATCCACAGGACAAGAGATTAGTGACATTGAAAAGAAGATAAGAAATATAAGGAATGCATAGGAATGCATATGACTTAGATAAATATTACTAATCAACAGTTTTGAAAAGAGCATTAATGCAGTTATTTAGAAGTTTAAACTAAATTCTCCCTTGAATACATAACCCAGGACTCTTCAGTTGTAATGCCTGTTTTACATCCCTCTGTTTTCAATAGAGCTCTAGAACAGAAAATGCTTTGTTTTTTGTACAGTAGTTACACAATATTTTGGGTATTATTTTCTATCACTGTTCCTTATTAGTTACAGTGTTATGTGTGTTGTTCATCTTCTGTTTGAAGCAAAATTAGGGAAAAAAAAAATCACTATCAGTGGAATGTGTTGTGGAGAAGGATGCCAAGTAAGGTGTATATTCATTTTCAAGTTTTTATCAGGATTGGGAAAATTTCTTTGTCATGTGTCACTACAAAGGATTTATGCATATTTGAAGTTATACATCATCATAAAATCATGTATGTTGAAAATCACCTTCAGGATCATCAAGTCCAACCATCAATCTAATCTTCCAGTCACATCCCAAAACCACGTCTCTTAGTGCCTGATCCCCCTTCCAAATAGCGCCTATAATTCCTTAAACTATATTTCCTCTATAATTCCAAAATTTAAGCTTTATACACGTCTTGGCTTTCAGACATTAAAAGCGTAAGTCGTGTTCTTCTTCAGGCTTCATTTCACACTTTACTTAATCAAAATAGCAGGGCTTTTTTTTTTTTTTTTTCTTTTTTTTTTTTTTTCCTTTTTCTCACTTTTTTTCTTTTTACTTTGTATGCAGTTCTTTTTTTTTTTTTTTTTTTTTTTTTTTTCTGCAGCAAAGATCAATCAATTACCATTTAATTTCTCTGGGTACTGATATCGTATCATTCCTTAAAAATGAAAAAGAAAGAAAAAAGTACAAAAATACAACAGCTTTGAACAAGGCCGTAAGTCCTCTTGTTCAATTAGTTCCATAGAGATAATACCTGGTGAGAACAGGAAATGCTTGGGCAAGGGAATAACTTAAGGGAGTTACTCATTTGAATAGAGAAAGGGGTATATGTAGGGTTATCTATATATTCCTTTCAAGGCCATCTCTTTTTTTTCTTTTTGAAGATTGAAATGTGCTTTCCTTTGAAATTTGTTAAGACAAATGCCTTCCAGGGTCAATGGACTTTATCAAAAAAGTCAGGAAATCTTTATATATATATTGTTTGCATTTTGTTTTATGAGTTGCAGTTGCTGCTAGCCCTGACTATTTTCATTTAAACTTTTCCTACACTTCAGAAAACTACACTGTCAAAGGATACCCGCTTTCTCAGAAGTCTCATAGGATAATACAGGTGTGAACAGATATCAAGAGTTTTCTAGTCCAATGTCCTGCTCAGTTTGCAATGGGATTGGACCAGTTTTTATCAAGTAATTTCTTGTAAACCTCAGAGAATGGAGACTATGGCTTGACAGTTATAATGAACTCAATATATATCTCAGCATATCTAGTCTGAACACCTCATGATTCAGCATGTGCCCACTGTCTCTTCCATGCCATGAAGAGAATGGAAACAATTCTTAATAATTTTTCCTAGGCACTGGAGACTTCTGGTTTGCTTCCCTAAGTCCATCTCTCCTCGAGGTCTATAAAGATCAGCTCACTCAATGTCTCCTCACGAGGCAAGGGCTCCAGACCTCACCCTCTCTGTGGCTTCCTCTCAACTGTCTCCAGTTTATCAAAGTTTTTCTTGTATCAGGGGTCCAAAAGTAGGCTGTGGTCTTACAGGTACTGAGTTAAGGATTCACTATCATAAGAAAACTAGGGTAGTTTTAGTTAGAAAGAGATGACTTTATTTGTCACTTTACTCAGGCTATTGCATATCTGAGAATTAACCTGGTTTACAGTAAAACAGCTGTATGTCTTTCATTCTTAATATACTAGTACAAGGTCTTCATGTCCTTTCATGGAAAATTTCAAACTTGTGGATTACAGCTGTCTGACTTTTTTAAGAAAACAAAACTCTGAAATATTAAATTTATTCTCTGCCATAATCAATCTTATCTAAGTTTCATTAAAAATTGTTGTCTATGTGAATAAAGAGATAAAGGAATTCAGTTGAAAATATTCACCTTCAGCTGGACCAGGGCTCTCAAATCTTTGTGACTTCCCCAGGGAGGTATATTCCTTATATCCAGGGAGGTGGTTGAGTCGCCATCCCTGGATGTATTTAAAAGCTGTTTGGATGTGGTTCTCAGAGATATGATTTAAGAGAGGGTTGTTAGAATTAGGGTACTATGGTTAGGCTGCAGTTGGACTTGATTATCTTTGAGGTCTTTTCCAACCTGAGTAATTCTATGATTCTATGAGTCTATGATCTTGAAAACTTTTGAATCTATTTCCTCACAGTCTCTCTCATTCTTTCTTTCCCTTTCCCTTTCCCTTTCCCTTTCCCTTTCCCTTTCCCTTTCCCTTTCCCTTTCCCTTTCCCTTTCCCTTTCCCTTTCCCATTCCCTTTCCCTTTCCCTTTCCCTTTCCCTTTCCCTTTCCCTTTCCCTTTCCCATTCCCTTTCCCTTTCCCTTTCCCTTTCCCTTTCCCATTCCCTTTCCCTTTCCCTTTCCCTTTCCCTTTCCCTTTCCCTTTCCCTTTCCCTTTCCCTTTCCCTTTCCCTTTCCCTTTCCCTTTCCATTTCCCTTTCCTTTTCCCTTCCCCTTCCCCTTCCCCTTCCCCTTCCCCTTCCCCTTCCCCTTCCCCTTCCCCTTCCCCTTCCCCTTCCCCTTCCCCTTCCCCTTATCCCTTATCCCTTATCCCTTTCCCTTTCCCTTTCTCTTTCCCTTATCCCTTATCCCTTCCCCTTCTTTTCTTTCTTAATGTTTATTGGCATATTGAAGTCCATATACTTGGAAACAAGTCAAAATTTTCAGAAGGGATGTATATAGATATATATCACCACCCTTTAAAGTTTATGAAACAGAATTTTAAGAAAAGGGAATATTGGCTACATAAAGGAAAACAACAAATTCATGCACTATGGGTTGAATTTTGCTTTCAGTTGGAGCATCATGTTGCAAGAAGATCGACCCTGGAAATCACTATGAATTGATAGAGAGCAGTCACTGTCTCCACAGGAAAGTTTTACCTTTAGAAATGTGTGTTTAAACCGTTTAATATATTCTGAAATTCATTAGTCTTTGTTGAATTTCCTGTTTAATCCAAGGTGTACCATTATCATGAGCACAATACAATTGTAAGTTTAGGGAAAGCATTTGATGATCAAAATTTGTCTTCTTAAATTTTTGCTATTATTGTTTAGAAATATTTTTTAACCTATGCTACAGAAATCAAAGATTGAGCTAAAAGGTTTTTTCTTTTGAACAAAGTCAGAGATATATTTAGCAAGTACTGTAAAAAATATATTTTTTTTTCACTCAAGGAAATGTATGAAATATAAACAATTAGACTGTGGGATCAAATTCTCTTTACATCATTTTTTTACATTAACACTAATCTAATGGTTTGCTCTTGATTTGATATTCAAGTCATAGATTTCTGCCATGGCCAGAATAATTTTCCTAGGCCATTGCTGAAATTATAAAAAGGGTCGTTTACAGTATTTATGCAATAAACACTAACAAAGCTGTGTGTTTGCTGTTTTAAATCTTTAAAATATAAACCAATAAATTTGATTTTGGAGACAATTATTTTTGTTATAATGATCAAATTCTTGTGAGAATTAGGCTTCTATGCATTAAGCACCACATTTTAGTCTTGACAATTTTATGTATAATTTAATTTTTTTTAAATATCCACAAGCATTCCAAATCAGTATTTTGAATCTGTTTTGAATCTCTGAAAGAGTGATTGGGCTTCCACTTGTTCATTTTGGTTCTTCTGTGTAGACAGTATATAAACAGATAGGAAATATTTGAACTGATCTTACCATAATAGGTGTTTAACAGTACGAAATATGTAGTTCTGACATTAGTTATAGTACACACAATAATCATAAAAGCTATTGTAAAATATTTACCAATCTTGCATGACTAATTAATTCCCTATGAAACTCCTGAAAATTTAAAGATAGGTATATTGTTTGGTAGCCAGGAATATAATTCTCAGTTTCCAATGCATTTTTTTTTCTTTTTTTTCTTTTTTTTCTTTTTTTTTTTTCTTTTCTGACTCAGGATGAAGTATCTATAAATCTCTATCAAGCAATATGTGACTTTTTTTTTTTTCTTTTACTTTTACCATGAAAAAAATATACATCTTCATTTTAAACCAAAGTTGACCAGCAAGTCTCAGATATGTACTTTTAGAGCCTTGTCTACACAATTCATGTTCAGCTTAAGTGGTGAGCTGTATGAGTCCCAAATTCACTGTGCCATATATTGCTACTGTGAAAAAAAAATACTAAATATTTTAAGACCTTCCTGGATAGTTACTGTTAAAAAGGATCAACATACTTTTCTTTTAAAGAAATCAGTGTTCTAATTTTGGTTTTCTTGATTAAATACAAAAACGGAGTATTTTCTCATAACTTAGATGGTTGCTTATCACAAGGATTTTTCTGATGACATAATGAAAACTTTTAGTATATGCATAAACAACTTTCTATGCTGAATGTCCTCTTATACAGTTTATTCAATTTCTATTAAAATTGAAAACAATGAATTTTCACAAGTTACAATGCATCCCAATGTTGTGTTACCTTTTTAGAGAAATCTGTCCAGTTTTTAACTGCCTCCATACCTTCTGATCTCCACTGGTGTTTCTGTTCAAGGAAAAAACAAATGCCTTTCAAAACTGGTCAAAATATTTCAATTGTAATAATTTTCAGTGAAATATGTATTCTTAAGGGAAAAGCAAACTATGTAATCAAATTTTAGAACAGATTAAAGAACAATAGTCTCATTTATATTATTAACTTTTTGCCTATTCCTAAATTTGTACTTCCTCAATTCTGAAAGGAAAAAGAACAAAAAAAGTTGATTGGAAGGATAAGAATAGTTATTCTCTTAATCACTTAGTAAAAATTTTGCTACTGAAAAAAATGATAACATTTTTAAAAGAATTAGTCTTTTCAAATCTTACTTTTTTGGCATAGTAAAATCTCAAACATCTCCGACAAAATTGTGGGACAACAGATACAGTTTGATCGATCAATTTCAAAGTGTCCACTTCCAAATCTCTGCTCAGTTTTTCATTAATTGCCTCCTGGAGACCCAGATGGTTGTATATATTTTGATTCACAGTTTATTTATTTGAGCACTGTGAAGCAAGGAAATGGAAAACAAAACAACACTAAAACAAAAAACAGAAAAAAAAAATGCTCCCCATATCCAGAAGTTTGTAAAGAAACAGTACAGTTATGTAATTTGCTGAAAGATTTACTGAAAGCAATTAACAAGCTTTTATTTTTTTTAAATTAATCAGAATTAAATTATTTAGCTAAAATGAGCTCATTCCAAAATTATGATAATTTCAGCAGTAAGTACAACAGCTTGTCTCAAATCAGACTGGCTAGTTACTTACTTTGTCATATTTCTGCGATCAGTCCATCCTCTTATATCAGAATACTCTGATAGTTATCACTACATCATATGTAAATGATGACATGAAATGTACTGAAAATTAAGACTTAATGTAAAATTTCTGTCCTTGGCTCTGGATTTAGAAATCTCGTTAAGAGATGGTATGCTTTGTACAAAATATATTTGGGAAACCTCTCTGGGAATGAAAACACTTGCTTTGTATATACGAAAGAACTTCATGTGCTATAAAGGTCTTTAGCAAAGAGTACCACTTTTAAATAATTACTGCAGCTCTTTGCATCCTTAAAACTTTTATGATATTAGAATTGATGCATAGAACTAGTGCAGAGTGAAAACTAAAGTGTACATTGGACATTAATGTGTATAAATAAATAAATAAATAAATACAAAACAGATAAAAGAAACATTAAAAAATGAAATTAAAATTAAAATTAACAAAAAAAAAAAAGAAAACAGAGGCTTAGTTCACAGTGTAACGGGTTCACAAAATGGATCTTTATGTGTGAACTGAACAGATGCTGAAAGAATTAGT
The DNA here is from genome assembly GCF_054131305.1 of Coturnix japonica. Lineage (NCBI taxonomy): Eukaryota > Metazoa > Chordata > Aves > Galliformes > Phasianidae > Coturnix > Coturnix japonica. Next base: position 167,439,869 of record NC_140663.1, read on the forward strand.
AGAAAAATTCAACAATATAAAATCAAAACTTCGCAACACTATGGAAAATCAAATTCCATTCAAAATCAAGTGTAGATTTAATACATAATATTGCCATATATTGAAAGAGAAGTTTATAAATAATCTGTATTTTCAAAGAGTTCAGGTACTTGCTTCAAGACCTTAAATGTTTCACTGTATCTGTTCCAGGTACATAATTTACAGTGTCAGAGTAGGAGACTCTGTGGTTGAATTAGTCTGTACTTCCACATCTGACTAGGGCTGAATTTGAAATTTAGCACATATCCTGATGTTACAGGAAGTCCCTTCCCGTGCTGCTCAGCAATTATGAGGAAACTCACATGTAAGAATGGACTCGAAGAGTTCCTCAGTCACAGTCACTGAAGAATATAATTTGCATAGAAGACTCCAGAAATTCACCAAATCAAAGACTCAGAGAATCAAGGAGTGGTTAAGGCTGAATATTACTTCTAAAGGTCATCTGGCCTGAGTTGGTCATCTGGTTCACTACTGCCCTCACAGCACAGAAGTACTTCCTGGCTCTCAAGAGAGAATTCTGTGCTCCCATCTGTGCCCATTGCCTCTTGTCCCGGCACTGGGCACCACTGAAAAAAGCCTCTTTCATTGCACTCTCTTCATTGCAGTCTCTTTTCAATTATTTATGTTATCTCCCTGAGATTCTTGCAGGCTGAAAAGTCCAAATTCTATCGTTTTTTTCTCATAGGAGAAGTGCTCTAGACTGAAGTGATCATTGCAGTCTGAGATCACAAACACTCATGGCAAGGACACACAACAATTTCAGAAAGTCAGAGAAGCAGAAAATAGTTTTCAAATAGTAATTCAAATATTAATGTTAAACAGCAATAGATCCCTCCTCGCAGGTCTCAGCAATAGAACTATTGTAAAAAATGGCCATAAAAATTGGTACCAAAAATACATTTTGTGATGCATTAAACATAGTATAGGCAGCTGGACAGTACAGGTGAATCTCCCTCTGTATTTAGCATTGGTGCAGCCTTGCATTGAATACTGCATTGTGTTCTGGGCACCACAATGTAAAAGGGATAAGGTCCTTGAAATTATCCATAGGGAGGTAACACAGCTGGTAACAGGGCTGGAGGGAATGTCCCATGAGGAGAGGCTGAAGACACATGGGTTCTCCTCTTTGGATGTGACCTCACTGTTCCCTGCAACTTTAAGGAGGGGAAACAGAGGGGGAGGTCGATCTCTAATCCTGGAACCACTGGCAGAACAAGAATGGTGCGAAGAGCCTGGGGAGTGTCAGACTAAGCAATAAGAAAAAAAAATATTTTATTATGAAGACTGTAAAACACTGGAAAAGGCTTGCTAGTGAGGTGGTTGATGCCCCAAACCTGTCAATGTTCAAAAGGTATTTGGATAAAGACCTCTTTAATGTGCTTTAACTTTTGGTTCACTTTAAGTTGTTCTAGCAACTGGATTTGTTTATAAGTCTCTTCCAAATAAAATAGTTCTGTTCTACCCTATCCTATCCTATCCTATCCTATCCTATCCTATCCTATCCTATCCTATCCTATCCTATCCTATCCTATCCTATCCTATCCCATCCCATCCTATCCTATCCCATCCTATCCTATACTAATCCTATTCTATCCTATTCATTTTGATCATTATGTAACATTTTTAATTGTTACAGGAGAGTAAAAATATATATGAAACATGAGTCTTGAAGGTGCTGAAAATAGAAGTGTGATAGAATCATTGAATCACAAGGTTGGAAAGGACCTAACTGTCCTCTCTTTACCATACCTACAGAAAACCACTAAAACATATCTCCTATAGCTCCTTACTCAGACGCCTCTTGAACACTGCCAGGGATGGTGACTCCACCATCTCCATGGGCAGGCAATTCCAGTGCCTGACCACTCTCTGAGAGAAAAAGTTCCTTCTTAGGTCTAGTCTAAACCTCATTTGATACAACTTGTGGCCATTTCCTTGGGTCCTGTTTGTTACCTGGGAGAAGAGGCCAAGCCCCTCCTCATCACAGCCGCCCTTCAGGAAACATACAGGAGTTATTTTGAGGATCTAGGTAGCCATATGTACATTCAGTAAGAGAAATGTGGATACTGCAAGTTTCACACACAACTTTTGTATTGTTTCTCAAGGATCTAATATTTGTGTTTTATCTGATGAAGTAGAATGTCTGTGACTGAACACAAAACTGGGATCAGATATGTCAAGCTTAGCGATTTCCCTGTTGAATCTATTTATTTAGTTATTTATTTTGTATGTATTTCCCCAGGCACACCCAAGTTGTAAAATGTTCCACTACAGTGTCTCTGGGGTATGCTTTATTTTGCAATTCACAACTCTGCTTGTGAAGTAAATGCCAACAACTTTCATACTGAGCATAAAAACCTTTGTCTGACATCAAGTATAAAACTCTGTTGCTCGTCTGCACTTCTCCTTCTACATATCCTAACCTTCACCAGCCACTTCTACAGATGTGAAGATTGTTTGATCTTTGTTTCCATTTAATCATCCGCTCTCATTCTCAGCAGAGCAGGATTCACTTATGGGTGACCATGATTTTGTGACATTTATGAAATGGGACTTGCCTACTGAGAATTAAACCAAGTTTGTTTAAATTTGTTAAACAAATGATCACATAGTCCTGTGACTAAAACCATGCTTGGGACTTTCAGTACATACTTTGGAAGCATTGGAATTTTTTTCTTTGCCAGGAAAACAATAACATCAACTTCTCTTTAAGATCTTATAATCACTACAATTTGCTTTGAGACTTCTGTCATTTTACCTTTTGGTCACCTAATGACTCATTGAAACTTTTAAGTGATATCCTTTTTTGTTTGTTTGTTTGTTTGTTTTTTGTTTTTGTTTTGTTTTGTTTTTTCTTTCATATAGAGAAAAAAAGGAAAAGGATGAAGAGCTGGCCTCTCTTTAGCCAGCTCTTTTTCCTCTACACATTTCTTTTTCTAGTGATCTTTCTTTGCCAGCAGACTTTTGATTAATTGCTTTAGCCTGTCTACTCCTACAGGAATGATTTTTCATTAAATATATATAATATATATATATGAAATTCACAATTAATAAAAATAAAAAAATTTTAAAAAATCTAAATACATACTATTTTGCTTGTATACATGAAAGATTACCTTATGTGATGAGTTGCCTTGTGTTCCATAATCTGCAATACTTCTAGTTATTTTTAAATAAATTCTTAAAATAAGCACTCACTTGAAGAAGCACAATTAGAAAAATATTTGTAGATGCTAAGACAGCGTAGGGTAATAAAGATGTGAGAAACTTATTGTATAACCTACACACAAGATAGTCCCTGCTGTAATTCTCCACAGAGAATTCCCCCTTGCTGTTTTCTATTTTACTACAATAAGATTATATGGAAATTCAGTATACAAGCTTCTCTGGTTTCTTTGTTATTCTCCCTCTGGGGTTGTCACTCAAGTCAGTATTTTTAAATCACTGAAGACATATTTGGGTGTAGTTGGATTTATATACATACATACGTGTTTATATGCAGAAAGAGACAATCTTGAGTACAGATATTAAAGGCTAAAGAAAACATAAATTTTAAACCAGATGTTTTTCCTCTTTTAATCTCACAAAGGCATTTTTAAATGATGAATAGTTACAGCTCTTCCTGTAAGTCATTCTGCTTAGAGGTCCTTGCTGAGTACAGGAAGTCACAACCACAGAACCCTAAATCGTCATCTCTCTGTCAGATGTCATAGAACTACACCAGAGGAAAATCTATCTATGCAAGCGTAAGTCATACAGGAACAAGTTTTTCATTGTCTTGAACCTAGTAAAATACATAGCACATTGGAGAGCATCGACAGAGATTGAGTACAACTCTCTTTGAAATCCTACTAAGCAAAGTTTGCAGACAGAAATGAGTACTCCCACATTAGCATTCTACAGAACTGGATTCAAATTTAATAGAATTAGACAAGAGTGAAAATACACAAAATTATAAAATAAATCACTAATAATAAAACTCCCTCAAATAACGAGATTTCCTCTTCAGGAAATCTGTTCATAGAAAATGCCTTGGACAAAATTACTTGGAAAATATAGCTAGTGTTTTCTTTCCTACCATATGAGCTCACTGCAGCCTCTCAAAGAAGTGTTAATCTTATTGATATGAACTCTACTAAAAAACATTAATATGTTATAAATAGTAAATACGAGTTCATGAAATTAGAGAAGTCAAAAGCATTTTTAAATGGTAATTTTTAAGTTGTAGGCTTTATTATATGTCACTGTATCTGGCTAGGCACTTATACTACTAATTACCTTTGTTTCCAGAAATGTCTCATCTGAAAGGCTAAGCTCAAAACTTGAGCCAAACATTTGATTCAAAGAAAGAAACGGGTGAAATTTAAATTAAACAATAATAATAATAAAATCAAATGCCAAATGTATATTATCTTGATCAAGTTTCTTGCTGAAGAAAGACAAAACCATCAACTCCTTGACCAAGGAAAACATCAGTGTTGATTATTAGAAATAAAACCATGAGACTTGGAGTAAATTTTCACAACAAACCTGCACATTTGAAGATCTGGAATATAATTATAATTAAGACTTCAAAACTTCTTTTTCATTACACTCAGAAGTTAAATTGTGTAATGTATTTGCATCTGAGATAAAAAGAGATGCATAGTTTGTATGTTGAAATTAGATTTGTAGAAGCACAAGCTCATTCCCAATAGCAAATATTTCTAACTGCAATTTCAGTTATGAAGCAGTAAATTGTTTTTTAAGTGGAAGTCATCTTTCCTAATAGGCTTTCAACATTAATCCTCTAATGCTTATTGTTACTTTACATTCTAGAGGTTACGCTAGGATGGATGAACTAGAAAAGTCTGAATTAGATTTAAGCTAAGTTTAGACTTAGAAATATCTGTCATGAGACCTGGAGTATGTGCAGTTGTAATGTTTGGCTATATTGGGTTTTTTAGACACTAGAGATCATTTAGATGAGCTTCCAAGTCTTAGACTTTCTTTAACACTGGACTTCCCACTGTCAACTTCTTTTGAAAGTTTTTTTGTCTGTTCAATATTCAGAGGACAGCTGTGCTCACATATTCTTAAAAGGAACAAGGTCTTGCTGCAATGAACATTTTGCATTTTAGAATCTTATCTTTGTTAGGGTAAACAAATTTATAAAATAAATATCAGAAAACTTAAATTTTTGTCTGGTTTTATGTTAGAATGGCAGACATTGGACTCTCTGAGATCAGTGACAATCATGTAATGTAATACATCAATACAGTGTTTTCTGGTACCACACCTAAAGGGAAAATAAAATGTCATTCAACTGTTGTTGTAACTCATCTTCATCACATTTTTGGCATTGAAAAAATATGCAAAAATAAATTTAAAAAAATCCTCTTTGTTTTCTTTCTAATCTTCACAGCTTTTGTTTTAACCAACTCCAGCATAAAGTACTGAACATGTGTGACTGAAAATGGGATAAAAGAAAATTAACTCACCAGAGAGTTTTACAGGAGCACAGGACTAAAAATGCATATGCAACCTGAAACCTACTTTAAGCTGCATCTTCTCCAGCAACTCCTTGCTACTATGGCACAGCTAGTGGCTTTCAAACTGTATTGAATATATAAAATACATTATCTTAATGCATTCATATTCCTGCAAGTGATTCTTAATGTGGTTGAAATGTCATTTTTCTGCCCAGATACCCAGAAGGACCTTGAGAGGCTGGAGAGATAGGCTTACAGGAATCTCATGAAGTTTAGCAAGGAGAAGTGCAGAGCCCTGCAACTGGGCAGGGTCAGCCCCAGGCAGCAGCGCATGTTAGATGCACCCAGTTGAAAGCAGTCCTGCAGAAATGGGCCTGTGAGTCCTGGTGGACATCAAGTTAAAGAAGAAATAGCAATAAAACTTTGCAATTGGAAGGCTAATTGTATCCTGGGCTGCTGTAAGCCAAACATCACCAGCAGGTCAAGCGAGATGATCCCCTTAGGATTGCTGAGGCCTCACCTGGAGTTTTGTGTCCAGTTATGGGTCCCACAGTAAAAGAGAAACATGGACATTCAGGAAAGGTTTCAACAAAAGGCTGCTATTATGATGAAGAGACTTCAGTACCTTCCCCATGAGAACTATGAAGTATATTATCTGGAGTACCGAGTCCAGGTCTGGAGCCCAGCCACAAAAATGATTGAAGGGCTGGAGTACCTCCCCTATGACAGGCTGAGGGAGCTGGACTTGCTTAGCCTGGAGAAAAGGGGGATGCAGGGTGACCTCATTGTAGCATTTCAGTAACTAAAGGGAGCCTATAACCAGGGGGGAAGTAAACTCTGAAAGGGTAGGTAACAGCAGGACAAGGGGAAATGGTTTTAAGTTAAAGGAGGGAAGAGGTTGGATGTCAGGGGGAAGGTCTTCTTTACTGTAAGAAAGATAAGGTGTCAGAACAGGCTGCCCAGAGAGGTTGTCCCTGGAAGTGTTCAAGGCCAGGTTGGATGGGTCCTTGGGCAGCCTGGTCTAGTATTAAATGAGGAGATTGGTGGCCCTGCCTGTGGTGGGGGGGGAATGGAAATTAATGATCCCTGAGATCCCTTCCGACCCAGGCTGTTCTGTGATTCTGTTTTTCTGTGATAAGCTGAGAGCTCTTGGAGCACTGAGCCTGGAGAACGGGCTCAGGGGGATCTCATCAATGTCCTCTTGAAGGGAGGGTGCAAACAGGATGAAGCCATGCTCTTGTCAGTGGTGTCCAGTGCCAGAAATATCAGGAAAAGATCTTCTGTGCTGTCCTGGCAGAGGCTGTCAGTAGAGGTAATGATGTCTTCACCTTTGGGATCTTAAAAAAACACCTGGGCATGGTCCTAGGCATACTGTTGTGTGTTCCTCTTCGAGCAAGAGTTGGGCTGGACAGACTCCGAGGCTGCTTCCAATATCTGTGATTCTGAGATTCTGATATTTTTAAAGGAATTACTGTATATAACTTTTGGATAGAAACAGACAACAACCAGCATGAGGTTAGGCAGATAAATCATTCAAAGAACATTTGGGGGGTTGTGAATTAGAGTAAGTGAACACTGAACTTAAGTATCAAAGATTGTGCAAATTGCTAACCTGTGAACTGTGCAAAGTGTTTTTGAGAGGAGTGAATAAAATTCATCTGACAGCTCACTTGACAGAGAGAAAGTTGAAAAAGCTATAGGACCTTTTTCTTTAAAAATAAAAAAATAAATAATTTAAAAAAAGATTTATAAAATGGATATATTAAAAACACAATTGGGAGCAATACAAAACAAAATACTGAACTTGGCATAACTACTTTGATGAATGTTTTTTTTAAATTATTTATCAGATATAAACAAAATTTAAGATCTAACTTTTGAATAAAGCAAGTAGTTGAAAGTGGTATCTGATAAGCAAAAAATCTAGACTTCCAGAGGTTTATTTTAAAGACAACACATTGGAGTTTTACATACTTAGAACATGCTGGAATGATGTAATTTTCCTTCTGGCTGATGTCTTCCTAGTTATACTATGAGAAATATAGCAAAGCCAGTGCAGGACACGGATGTGCCTATTCTTCTACAGAACATTAACCTAACATTTGAGGATGTTTGGCATGTTCTGTGTGATCTCTTGTAAGATAGATGAAATTTTCTTTTAATGCTAAAGTACTGTTTCCACTACCCTCCCTTCTTAGCTGATGTGCAAGCTGCTTGTTATGATATGATGTTTCTAGATGCCAGTAGTTATATCTATGATTTTTTTTCCAGTGTTTTTGAAAAACACTTGTGGGTGGCTTTTGTTGTTGTTGTTGTTACTGAAGAATAGCAAGATAAAAAGCAGACTTATGTACTGAACAAAAAGTTCTGTTAACAATTAATAAAGCCTTGCTTTCTCTGAATTTGTGTCTTATGCTTGACTGCCTTTATAAATGAATTAAATTAAATCTGCTGCTGGAGTCAACATCATCTTAGGCTTCTCAGAATGGTCGTTGTTGTGGAGGTATAATAACATTATAAATATCAGCAGTATGGAGGAGTCTTTTTTTTTTTTTTTACATTAAAAGTTGCACATAACAGAAAAGCCTAGACTGAAGTTTAGATTCTCTCATATTTAATAAGGCATGAAGTCTACCTGAATTTTTCTCCAAAGCTAGGTCATTCATAGTAAATCTTTGCTGCATTGATTCCCCAGTGTCTTTTATACTGTGCTCATTACAGATCCTTTCTGTGCAGACATTTTCACTTGGCTACCTATTTTCATGAGCTGTGTAGGCACAGAACGGGCTTGGACATTAGTTCAGCTGAACAGGATTCAAAAATTGCTAAGAAAAATATGCATTCAGAAACAAGATCATATAGTTCTTAAATGAAGTAACCATCATATGTAGAAGATACATACCCTATATATCCCTAATGTATATGTCATGGTTTTGTAATTTTGTAATTTTGCTATCAGTATTCCACATCATAACATCATGTCAAGTATGGATACTTCTGTTGAATGTGCAGTCCACAAAAGAAGACTACATATCCCAGAGAACAACAGGAGTAACAATAAGTCACGGGACCAGGACTCTATATAATCTCGTTCCCAGGCTGGAGTGCCCTCCTTCTTCTCTCGAACTTCTCGGAGAGTGGGAAGCGTTCCAGCCGTGTCGCCTAGAGTTCACAGTAGGCCTCTCGGTTTTCGGAGACTCTCTCTCTCTGTTTCGTTCGATTTTGTTAGCCTTAATTATATTATATTGTGTTATCTTGTATTTCGATATCATATTTAGTAAAATAAGTTTTTCCTCCTTAGATTGTCACTGTTTTATCCCACTCCCCTTTTCCCTCTCCTTTCCGGGCCCCGGGGGGGGGGCGTGGGGTGGCTTCCCCTGTCACGGGCATAGGTAAATCTAAGTAACCCGTGACAGATTTTTTGGTGGAGAATGCGGGCATAGAGCTTTTTAGCTTTTAGAACAACTCTCTCTTTGCTCTTAAAGAGCTTCGTTACGGGAGTGTTCGGAGTGTTATCTTTCCGTAGCTGCTCACGGAGAACGTGACCTTGAAATACCAGACAAATTGTCAACATTAAGGGCTGCTGCACATTCTCAGCATTGCTATCTAACTTTTGTGTAGAAAACAAAGGGATTTCTTTCTCCCTTAGAGCAAAGCTAGCTAGCTCTGACTTTTACAGAGCCTGCCAGCTATGAATCCACTCTTCATCCCAGTTGCTCTGTTTAAGGGATTGAAAGCAATTATGATCTTCTTAAAGTATTGGTCAACTATTAACACCATAATTTGGTGTTGTGGAATTGTGCAGATATATAGCCTAATAAGGTGGATACTGATGGAGACACCTGCCTGGTACTTTTACGAGATGTGGTATGGTCAGAATTTTGGCATCTACACCTCAGATGCAATTGTGAATCTTACTAACACTTGCATCCCAGATGGAACAGGCAATTTTACAAATACTTGCATCCCAGATGGAACAGGCAATTTTACAAACACCACCATGTTTAATTCATTGTACAGGCTAAAAAAACCCTTTTTATTTAGGTTGTACTCTCAGATTTCCACACGCTTTTCAATAACTGAGATAGGGTTCATACTTGCATTCATGTTATCACTATCAATGCATGCATATATGTTCCTATGCATTCGTTCTATGCGGAAGTCTCCTCCAGAACCAGAGAATGATGACTGGCAGGGAATATGGAAAGGTTTAGGAAAAGTCTTAGAAGCATGGGGACCCGCAGTGTCATGGGATTTCACTCTTGAACACCTAAGGGACCCTAAGAAATTAAGTGAGTATTTGGGTCAGAGATCTAAGGAGGTAAACCTTATGTGGGGTTTGGCTTATGCATACCGTGCTTTGTATCATACTATTCTGGAGAGAGAGAGTTTCCGATCTGAGATTCAAGCCCAAGTTAATTCTGATCAGTCACAGGAGGCATCAGTAGCAATATCAGTTGCCCCTGTGGAAGGCAAGAAATGGAAACGGGTGTCCACGCGTCTAGAACGAAAAGAAGGAGAAGCACAGGGGGGGGCAGCAGAAGACCCAGGTGCCGGGCATGGAGCAGTACCGAAAAAAGCAAAGGCAAAAACCAAGAGGCATGAAGAAGAGACTGATGATGAGGAGGAAATCACCTATTGTCGACCTCTGAAGCTGACTGAAATCCAAGGCTCAAGAAAGGAGTTTACACGGCGTCAAGATGAAGGTATCCTTGCTTGGTTGCTTCGCTGCTGGGACAATGGGGCCAACAGCTTGTCTCTAGATGGTAATGAAGCTCGCCAACTAGGAAGCATTGCCCAAGATGCAGGTATCGACAGAGGGATTAGCAGATGTTCGGATGGAGCTGCTACTCTCTGGTTGCGGCTGTTAGAAGCCGTGAGAGAAAGGTACCCCTATAAGGATGCTTTGAAGCCTAAATTTGATAGTTGGAATACCGTCCAAAAAGGTATTCAGCGCCTGAGGGAATTGGCCATGGCGAAAATGTTGTACAGCCCTGATCCAAGCGAACTTGACCCTGAGAGAGTGAGGGCCGATCCTGACATGTGGCAGAAAATCACAAGTACAGCACCAGAGAGAATTGCACAGTCATTGGTATCAGGATCTAAAGGATTCGTGGACAGATGGCCCCGAGTTGTTGAGCTGATTATAATGCTTCAAACCATCGATCAGCAGCTCCCCCAACTGCATGCTGCAGTTTCTGCCATCTCACGGCTAGAAAACCGAGTAGATGAAATGTGCAAGAAATTGTTTCCATCAACTAATTGTAATGATCCCGTAATAGTATCAGAAACAACTGATGAAGGTCAATCCTCATACGGGCCACCAGGTCTAATGAAGGATCTGATCAAACTAGTCCAGTCCTACTCCCCACCTGCATCATCAAAAGTCTCAGCTGTTAAACGCACACGCTTCCCAGCTCGAGCAAAGAACAACAGTACGATTGCACCGCGTGTTTCCATGTGGCGCTACCTACGTGACCGTGGAGAAGACATGAGGAAGTGGCATGATCAGCCCACGTCTGCACTACGAGCACGGGTGAAAGAACTACTAGACATACCAACCACCAGTGGAGTTGCTCCAGTCATCACAGGTAACCAATAGAGGGGCCCTGCCCTCAGTCAGGGGAGGGAAAGGGATAATAGAGTTTATTGGACTGTGTGGATTCGATGGCCTGGCACATCAGAACCACAGGAATATAAGGCGCTGGTGGATACCGGTGCACAGTGCACCCTAATGCCCTCCAGTCATGAAGGGACAGAATCAATCCATATTTCTGGAGTGACTGGGGGCTCTCAAGAATTGACTGTGCTGGAGGCTGAAATAAGCCTCACTGGCAAAGACTGGCAAAAACATCCTATTGTGACTGGCCCAGGGGCTCCATGTATACTGGGTATTGATTACCTCAGAAGGGGGCATTTCAAGGATCCTAAGGGGTATCGATGGGCCTTTGGGATAGCTGCTGTAGACATGGACAACATTAAGCAGCTGTCTGTTTTGCCTGGCCTGTCAGAGGACCCGTCTGTTGTGGGGCTGCTACGAGTAAAAGAGCAGCAGGTACCGATTGCTACAAAGACAGTGCACAGACGGCAGTATCGCACCAACAGGGATTCCTTGCTCCCCATTCATGATTTGATTCGCCAGTTGGAGAATCAGGGAGTGATCAGTAAAACTCACTCACCTTTTAACAGCCCCATATGGCCAGTGCGTAAAGCCAGTGGAGAATGGAGGCTGACAGTAGACTACCGTGGCCTGAATGAGGTCACACCCCCATTGAGCGCTGCTGTGCCGGACATGTTGGAACTCCAGTACGAGCTGGAGTCAAAAGCAGCCAAATGGTATGCCACCATTGACATTGCCAATGCCTTCTTTTCTATTCCTTTGGCCGCAGAATGCAAGCCACAGTTTGCCTTCACCTGGAGGGGCATTCAGTATACTTGGAACCGTTTGCCCCAGGGGTGGAAACACAGCCCAACCATTTGCCATGGGTTGGTTCAAACTGTACTGGAACAGGGTGGTGCTCCTGAACACCTGCAGTACATTGATGACATTGTTGTGTGGGGTGATACAGCAGAAGAAGTTTTCACAAAAGGAGAGCAGATAATCCGGATTCTTCTACAAGCTGGCTTTGCTATTAAGCGAAGCAAAGTAAAAGGACCTGCCCAGGAAATTCAGTTCTTAGGTATAAAGTGGCAGGATGGACGTCGTCACATCCCAGCAGATGTGATCGACAAAATCACTGCCATGTCTCCACCAACTAGCAAGAAAGAGACACAATCTTTCCTGGGTGCAGTGGGCTTTTGGAGGATGCACATTCCAAACTACAGCCTCATTGTAAGCCCCCTTTATCAGGTAACGCGGAAGAAGAATGATTTTGCATGGGGCCCTGAGCAGCAGCAGGCTTTTGAACAGATTAAACAAGAGATAGCCCGTGCTGTAGCCCTGGGGCCAGTACGGACTGGACAGGATGTAAAGAACATCCTCTATACTGCTGCTGGAGAGAAAGGCCCCACTTGGAGTTTGTGGCAAAGAGCCTCAGGAGAGACCCGAGGCCGACCCCTGGGATTCTGGAGTCGATCATATAAGGGGTCTGAAGAGTGCTACACTCCAACTGAGAAGGAGATCTTAGCCGCGTATGAGGGGGTTCGGGCTGCTTCCGAAGTAGTCGGGACTGAAACACAGCTCCTTTTGGCACCTCGACTGCCAGTGCTGAACTGGATGTTCAAAGGACAGGTTCCCTCCACCCATCATGCTACCGATGTCACCTGGAGCAAGTGGATTACGCTGATTACACAGCGAGCGCGAATGGGAAACCTCAATCGTCCAGGAATCCTAGAGGTAATCATGGACTGGCCTGAAGATAAAAAGTTTGGAACATCACCAGCAGAAGAGGTATCACGTGCTAAAGAGGCCCCACCATACAACGAATTACCAGAAAATGAAAAGAAATATGCCCTATTCACTGACGGATCATGTCGCATTGTAGGGAAGCATCGCAAATGGAAAGCTGCTGTGTGGAGCCCCACACGACAGGTTGCAGAGGCCACTGAAGGTAAGGGAGAATCAAGTCAGTTTGCAGAGGTAAAAGCTGTCCAGCTGGCCTTAGATGTTGCTGAACGGGAGAGGTGGCCAATGCTGTATCTTTATACTGACTCATGGATGGTGGCAAATGCCTTATGGGGGTGGTTACAGCGGTGGGAACAAAATAACTGGCAACGGAGGGGAAAATCTGTTTGGGCCGCTGAACTGTGGAAGGACATTGCTTCCCGAACAAAGAATATGGTTGTAAAGGTGCGTCATGTGGATGCACATGTGCCCAAAAGTCGGGCTACTGAAGAACAACAAAACAACCATCAGGTAGATAAAGCTGCCAAAATTGAGGTGGCTCAAATTGACTTGGACTGGCAGAATAAGGGTGAATTATTTCTAGCTCGATGGGCTCATGAGACCTCAGGCCATCAAGGAAGAGACGCAACATATAAGTGGGCCAGAGACCGAGGGGTGGACTTAACCATGGACGCTATTGCGCAGATTATTCATGATTGTGAAACATGTGCCATAATTAAACAAGCCAGAAGGATGAAACCTCTCTGGGAGGAAGGGCGATGGCAAAAGTATAAATATGGGGAGGCGTGGCAGGTTGATTATATCACCTTGCCACGATCTCGCAGTGGTAAGTGTTATGTACTCACTATGGTAGAGGCAACCACTGGGTGGCTTGAAACATACGCAGTACCCCATGCAACTGCTCGAAACACCATATTAGGTCTTGAGAAACAAGTCTTGTGGCGACATGGCACCCCAGAAAGAATTGAATCTGATAATGGGACACATTTCAAAAATTCTCTTATAAATACTTGGGCCAAAGATCATGGCATTGAGTGGATTTATCATATTCCCTACCATGCACCAGCTTCTGGTAAAATTGAACGATATAATGGGTTGTTGAAAACTATGTTGAAAGCAATGGGTGGTGGAACATTTAAGCACTGGGAGAAGAATCTGGCAGAAGCCACTTGGCTGGTCAATACTAGAGGATCTGTCAATCGTGATGGTCCTAGTCAATCTAGCCCCCTACACACTGTAGAAGGAGATAAGGTCCCTGTTATACATGTAAAGAACATGTTGGGAAAAGCTGTTTGGGTCCTTCCAGCTTCTGGAAAGGGCAAACCTATCCGTGGAACTGTCTTTGCCCAGGGACCTGGGTGCACTTGGTGGGTAATGCAGAAGGATGGGGATGTTCAATGTGTGCCACAAGGGAATTTGATGCTGGGGGAGTGCAGTCAATAATTTTATGTATCTATATATATATATATATGTTTGCATGTGTAGTGTATTTTAGTTATTATAGTTGTACATTTAGTTATGTTACATGCAATTCTACTATTTAGCTATCACAATTTTACATACGTGTATATATATGTATATATATGTATATATATTAACCATGATGTAATAATGTAGAATAAGGGGTGGAATGTCATGGTTTTGTAATTTTGTAATTTTGCTATCAGTATTCCACATCATAACATCATGTCAAGTATGGATACTTCTGTTGAATGTGCAGTCCACAAAAGAAGACTACATATCCCAGAGAACAACAGGAGTAACAATAAGTCACGGGACCAGGACTCTATATAATCTCGTTCCCAGGCTGGAGTGCCCTCCTTCTTCTCTCGAACTTCTCGGAGAGTGGGAAGCGTTCCAGCCGTGTCGCCTAGAGTTCACAGTAGGCCTCTCGGTTTTCGGAGACTCTCTCTCTCTGTTTCGTTCGATTTTGTTAGCCTTAATTATATTATATTGTGTTATCTTGTATTTCGATATCATATTTAGTAAAATAAGTTTTTCCTCCTTAGATTGTCACTGTTTTATCCCACTCCCCTTTTCCCTCTCCTTTCCGGGCCCCGGGGGGGGGGGCGTGGGGTGGCTTCCCCTGTCACGGGCATAGGTAAATCTAAGTAACCCGTGACAGTATAGTATGTTGGAAAGCAATAAATGTACTTAAGGTTACATAGCAAACATCCCAAATAGTCTTAACAGAAGCCTGGGAAATTATATAAAATATACAGCAAATAAACCAATTGTTTGGGTAGATTTACAGCAATTCCCTAGGCACTTTTATGTAGTCATTAGGGCTGGATACAGAAAAAACCCTGGGTATTACTGCATTAAAACTTTTTTTTTTTTCCCCCATTTTAATGATGCTTGTTTTTTCACATGGAATTTGAAATCCCCCAGTAGGAAGGAAGATTTGGATCATCCTGAGTCACCTATATAATGTGCATCTTTTGGTTTTTCTGTATTAACAAAGCCTCTGACAGAACCATAGAACCACAGAATTGCTCATGTTGGAAAAGTGTATTTTCTTTGCTGAAGAATATATAAAAAAGAAAACAAATAGTGTGAAGAGCTAAAGACAGGAAATTCTTTTGCTCTTTGAAGGACTATTACAATGAGGACTGCTCCAGAGTTATGCCTCCTATTTTGACATGTTGGCCCATGATGTCAGAAGTGGATTTTGGTGGTATGGCACTGAAAGCTGAACAGTATTCCATTATGCTTTGTGATCATGTGACAGGTGGCATCTGACATAATGGCATCTGAAATGAAGTGCATGTGAACCAAAGTTGTGTCATTGAATTCCTGCATGCAGAAAAGATTACACCCATTAGGATTCACTGTTGTTTGCTGAGTCATATTGTTGTTTATGAAGACCAACAGTGGGTCTTAACACAGCAAAAGTTGGAACTTATGGGCAATATTTTCCCAGTAATTAAGCCATCATAGCAATAGTAAAACCGTGGGTCACCTATGCTGGTGCAGATTTTTAAGAGTGTAGCATGCCAGCTCTTGATAATCACTGGCAAAAATCCATAGCTAATGGTTGTGACTATGTGGAAAAGTAGTATTTTCTAGCTGAGAATTTGCTATATCAAATAGCATTGGTTTGCTCTTTGTTTTAGCTTCAATGGAAATAAATAGAGGTATTACTTTTGGAGAGACCTATGTGTCTATGAAATAAAGTTATTTATTTTCTTCCAAGGTCTTTGCAGTCTCCATTAATCATTTATTTGGCTAAATCTGCCTGTTAGCATATTTTGAGCTGCCATTGCACTGCTCCTAGCTGTTTCTTTGAGTAGCTCGTGAATCTTTTTGTTGTTGTTTTTTGGTGGGTTTTTTTTTGGTTTGTTTGTTTGTTTGTTTGTTTTTTGGACAGAGGTTGGCCTTAAGACAAAATCATCCATTCATATCAATAACCATCATGCAAAACTGTTGACTAAGCCACTGCCTTCTCCTTCAGAACAAAGACCCAGTGGGAGTACTGTATAATTTTACAATTTACTTTTAAATCAGTACTCAATCGTTCCCTGTTTTTCCCCAACTTGTGGTTATTTTCTATTATTACAATCAATTCTTTCTGGACAAGAAGTGCAAGTTCTGTCTTCTGGATGATACAGATCAACTTTTAGCCAGTCTTGTTCAAATTTATTTTTACTAATTTACTTTTAAAATAATGGAAAAAGGAATGGATGATCAGTCTTCAGTGTATTTCCTGTAAATTAAGTTGTTTAATCTTTAAAAACAGAGGAAAGAATCACATTCTATCAATGAATCTAATGGACCATTATTATTCTACTTTTTCTGAAGTCCAGGTTGATGTACATAAATGAAAGACCAGTTTTGAGTATGGATGTGCTTAATTTTAAAGCTAAGTGCCTAGTGACGGCAGGAATTCAGAGCTTTGGCTACCTCTGTAACACACAGTTAGCTCATACTGTGTGTTAGTCATCTGAATGCTGGGAAGGCCAACAGGTTTAACCTCTGTATCACAGATAGCAAAGCAAACATCAGTGCATTAATCTCACTTCTTTCAGGAATACAAGTGCTGCACCGTTAGCTGAGAGTAGAGTTTTTCCTTCAGACAGAACTCATATGTATTTCTGTGCTCTCGAGTTTAAATCATAAAGTTATACATATATACATGAACTAGAAAATATATAGAAAACGAAATATTGCTTACTTTATTCAGAGAAAGTAGTTTGAAGCACCTGTTCTTCATGATATTGTTTCATTGTGGGGGACGAAACAGAGATCATCGCATTCCATGTGCTTAAAGCTTCACCTTTTTTTGTTTTACCTTGTAAACTAGAAATTTGACCCTCTCTCTAGAGCACAGCATTTAAAGCCTTTGGAAAGAGAAGAGAAACCTTGAGGCCCCTTTTTAATCTAATCATTAAAAAATATTAAAATATTTTAAAAACGTAAACACCTGCTCGTTTTTGTCTACCTATCAGCCATTTTCGTCATATTCATTCAGTTGTCTACGGCAAGTGAATATTCACTGACCTATATAAAGTGAAATGATTTAAGTGTAAGAAAAAGAAATAACAAATGCACTTAATCTTACTAGGTCAACTCCAGTGTGACAATTAGGGTATCCCCACAGGAAAATCGAGCAGTTAACCATACTATCATGGTATGTATTTTCTGATAAGTTTTCAGAGTTTTCTGATAAGATTAAAGAAGGGACATGGGATGTTCCTAGCTTTACTTTGTGCAGAACTAAATTTTATTTAGTAACTGGAGAATCCAGAGAAATGGGAGCAGGTCCAGAAGAGGTGCAATAAGATGATCAGAAGGCTGGAGCACCTCTCCTATGAGGAAAGATTGAGGGATCTGGGATTGTTTAGACTGGAGAAGAAAAGGATCCAGGAAGACCTTGTTGTGGCCTTCCAATACTTGAAGGGATCATACTGACATTCAAGGTCAGTCTAGATGTGGCTCTGGGCAGCCTGGTCTGGTGGTTGTCAACCCTTCACTCCTCTGAACACCTCTAAGAGCTCCATGTCCTTCCTGTACTGGACCCCTAGGCCTGGATGCAGTATTCCAAATGGGGCCTCACAAGAGCTGAAAGGGAAACCACATCCCTCTCCTTGCAGGCTATCCCTTTTTTAATATAGCCCAGAACACAGTTGGCCTTCCGGGTTGCAAGTGCACACTGCTAGCTCACATCCAGCTTCTTGGCCACCGGGACCCCCAAGTCCTTTTCCACATGGCTGCTCTCAAAGAGATCTTCCCCCAGTTTGTGTAAATAAAATAAAAATCTTCTGACCATCTGTTTTGGCAGATACAACTATTTCAATTTATTCAATTTATTCTTGTCTGCTGTCTTTCATGCAATATAATATCTTAATATGTTTAGTTTTGTTATTTTTTTTTTCTTAATTGAATTTTTCTTTACTCCTGTAATTTGAGTCTGTTTTTATTCCCAAAGAAAAGATTCACAAAGCTATCAGTTTTGCAAGGTTTCTAACAGGTGAATTATAAATTATTCATTTTGATATGCATGATCATTGCTGTGAGACTGCCCCAGGAGAATTTCCAAAGGACCATTTGGTAATAAATATTCAAGAATTTGTAATCTAATGTTTAGTCTCCAGTACTCATCAATGACTGGACATGTCTATTATCTGTGCATAATGTCTCCTTTCACCATCATTTCATAACATCAGAATCATGCATTGTACCATCTTGAAACAAAATTAGCAGATTTCTAAGGTCACCTTGTCAACTTTAAGATTACACTTCACACTTGTAAGTCCATAAGCTCTCTTTAAATGCTTGTTGAAGCTTGTAAATGGTGCTTCTGTGGCATTCTTTCATTTACAGTGCAAGTTTATTTGGTTCACTATTTGCAAATAGTAGTAAGACTGAATGGAAAGATAGTTGGAAAAATGACAGCAGCCATAGTGGGCAGCATACTCTTGAAAGGATGATAGCTGATAAATGTTTCCAACCTTTAACACACAGTGAATAATCACATACAATGGATTTAAAATCCAGTGATTTGCCTTGTTTTTTTTTACTTGCAGTGTTATGAATTAAGTAAATATAATTCTTTTCAAATTGATTTTGCATTTTTTTCTCTAGGTAGTAGGAACCTGAAAACCATATGTATACCAAATATGTGTATGGATATGAATCATCAACACTTTTAAACAAGTGTTTCAATCCGTCATTTTTATGTGTTCAAATAAAATCAAACCTTGCACTGAGAAAGAATTGAAAACTGAGTGAACATTGACAACACCTTTCTCATTTTGAACAAGCCCATACAGAGAGTGGAATGAGACTTCTGCCTGGCAGGTGCTTCTTCAATGAATGCCAGTGTTGCTGAAACAGTAATTCTGAAGAGACAGGCTGAACTGGTTTTGGCATAAGTACAATCAGGAAGAGGAATATGGAACTAAGTGCATGACTGTTTGTTCAAATGACTAAACCTTGGTAGAAATCAGTGAATTCCTCCTTTTTCTGATGAAACAGAAAATAAATACAAGATCCTTCTTATGTGATGGAGAAGTAGGAAGAAAGAAGGAGCGAGGATGAGGAAATAGATGTCAGAATTTCCAACATAACTAGCAAGTACAAGATGTATCTAGTACTGAGATTAAGAATAGTTATGTTCTTATTTATGTTATTTTCAATGGCACTACCAATATTAACAGCAAAATACATTTAACTGTGAAACCAGAGTAAGAGGTATTTCTTTTAAGCGTTTAAAATTTGACAGATTTGAAAAGTAACATTTAGATCTCCAAAATCTGAACTGGCTTAAATACTGATATTGGTCAGAGTGTTCCACGCTGGAAGGGGACCACAAGGATCATAGAGTCAAATTCCTGGTTCCACACAGGATCTCCCAAAAATCATATCATATGGCTGACAGTTTTGTCCAGATGCTCTTTGAATTGCCATTAATTTGATAATTTAACACTTTTATAAATGAAATTCTCTGATACCTAACATTTCCCCATGAATGAAATATTCCAATAAACAAAATATGTTTTATTGTTAGTCATGGAGACTGGATTTATTTTTCTTAGCATTAACCTTAATGTTAAATATCTTGTCTTTGTTAGTTGACATGAATCACTATAGCCCATGCAGGGAGAAAAACTTCCTGAAAGTAATTCATCAACTCCCAAGGTTCTGTCTGACATAGATAGGACTATCTGTCTTCAAGACATACGTCTTTTTCCCTTGATGGTAAAGAAAGCTTGCACAAATCCTATATCTGCAATGCTTGGTTAAAATTAAGTAAGCCAAATCCTATGCTAAGTTCCTCAAGCTGTTGTGAATTGCAAGGGAAAATTCTCATACTGATTCTATAAACAGAATTCTATTGTATCTAAATGATATGTAAGAGAAGTAATTTGTATAGTTTTAAAATATAACAGTAAGCATGCTTAAGAATATGTAATATTCCCATATTTAAAGAGGTAGGTCCTCTAATTCTTCACCTCCTTCAGGTGTTCTCATGCTGCCAGTATATAATCAATCAGTGCAGCTGCAGAGTCTGGAATCCAGAAACCGCAGACCAATTACTATTTTCTCATAGAAAATCATAATCACATATGATTTAATGACAGAAAAGAATCTTTTTCAGCTAGAAACTTAACACTAGCTTCTGAAAAGAGTTTTCTAGGTGGGAGATGGTGCCTAAGAATGGAACATGATTATCCATGGCACCTGAATAGCTATTCATTGTGAATTTGAACTTGGATGCACAATACAGCATTAGACCAGGAAGCCGCGCCAAACTCTTCCACACAGGCTTCATATGGCCCTTAAATTACTTTATTTATTTATTATTTATCCTTGTTATTTGAATAAGTACATGGGTTATAGAAGAAAAACAGTGGAAATATATCTGGGCGTGTCTCCATAGAGAATGTGATGAAGAGACATGCATAGATTCTGTTCAGGTGGCCATGACTGCTGAAGTTACATGCTTCAGATCAGCATTAGTACGCCTTCAGTCTGAGAAAAATAGACTAGTTAAAAATATTATTTCTAACAGCTCTGTTCTGTCATGCTGGTGTCTATTTCCTTTGTTCACTTCACATGCCTGAAATCTCTCCATTTACCCAGTAGAACTGCTGAGAATGGAGATAATGAACTTCTTTGAAGTAATATGGTTCTTAATGTAGAAGGATAGGAAGGGAATGAAAACATACCATATCAAACTCTTCCATTTATTTTAAAGAATTTAGTTAACTAAATAACATTGGCAACCTTGAGTTTTCTTCCAATAAGAGATGACACAATAAGCATATTGTAAATAATAATAAAATGAAAAAAAAAAAAGGTATTTAGTTTTAATTTTAAAATTATATCACATAATTTAAATACTTTTTATTTATTTATATCTTTATTTATCTTCTATATTAGTAAATCCACATTAAATTTATATCCAGTCTTATATAATTATATTCTTCGAGAAATAAAATTGATCATCCATCAAATAAATAACTAGAAATCAAAAGTAAGATCCTGAAGAAATAGTATGTGTTGTAGTAATGTATATGTTACTACAAATATTTATGGTGAAAGGTTTAAGGAAATCTGGAATGTAAGGACATTAGGCTTGTACAAATAATTCAGTAAAGGCTATACAATATTAAAAAAATAAAAACCATATAGTTAAAAGAAACAAATAAACAAAAAGAAAATAAACAAAAACAACAGGAGAATTTTGAATTAAAGAGGAGGTAGCAGAGATAATAACAAAGTCCAGAACAGATCTCTGAAGGGACCACTGTAGCACACACTTAGAAAATGTCATTCTGAGCTTAATTACTGATAACTGAGTAAAAACATCACTGTATTAAATAAATAAATAAGTTTAACAATGGGATGTTTAAGGGGAATTATGGAAATATGAAACTTTTTATGTGAGATTTAGGGGAAGAGCTACAGGTAGGGAAAGGGAGGGATAAAAGTGGATGGGAAAAACCATTCAAAACCATAGCAAAATGAAAAGGAGAAGTTAAGAGGGTCAACTCACCTATAAGTAAGATCTTCATCTGCCTGACCAAGACTTGCACCTGATCAATGGATTTTTTTTAATAAACTCTGTTCCTGTCTCTTTTCTATATAACCTTATTATATATCAAACTCTCTTTACTACTGAACTTCAGGACTGGCTTGTCAGCTGGCAACCAAATCTACCCAGTCTAAAAACAGTCTGGGCAGTGATTCTGAAATGCCCATGGAACTGGCTTGAGAGACTCTCATACGTGTCTTTGCTCTTGGGTTAGGAGAGTGAAGGTGTCTTTACCTCTGCACTCTGCAAGTCTAATCTTGGTCACTTGTAGAAGAGACACAGGATGAGCCCATGGTGCTTGTGAAGATGATTAAAGTGCTGCTGGATATAAACACTACTCTCATTCTGTGTTGATCTGTGTGGTTGGATGCATGTTTATGCATGTATTTTAGAGTATGCGGCTGGATGGATATTTGTGTATCATGTACATCTGCATCTTTACAGTGCACTGTCAGCCTTTTGCTGGCAATACACACAGTCATCAACAGGGAGAGTCTGCAAAGAAGAAACCTTCTGGGCTTTCAAATCCTCCACACTTGATTTCTCTTAACAATTAAAAAAGCAGTCATCTAAATATGGTGTTCAGGGTATCCAAGGATTTGTGGAAGCTATCATGTGCTCTTGTTCTTATTCAGAAATTTACACGGGGACTTTTAAATTTAAGGTGTTTTTTTTTTTCCTTCTTTCTTTCTTTTTTTTTTTTTTAATATCCTGTTTTGAAGTTATTAATTCCAGCTACATTCTTAAAACAGTTGAGAGTTAGAGATATTATTCACATCCTATGCTCACAAAACAGACAAAATTGGTAAGTCATTTGTGACTGTTTTCAAAAACATGGAAAGACAGAAGAATTCCCCAAAGATAAGGAAAGGACAGTAATTGTGCCTATTTTTAAAGAGGGGTAAAAAGGAAGACCAAGGTCTACCAGCTTAGCCTCTATACCAGAAACATTCAGGAACATCTTGTTAATTAGTTTGGATGCACCCCGAGGATAAGGTGATAGGGAACAGCTGACATGGATTTGTCAAGAAAAAAAGTCATATCAAATCAATCAAAGTTATTTCTGTGGCAATGTAATTGCCTAGTGGACAAGGGAAAAGCTATAGATTTGATATAGCTTGACATTAGTAAGGATTTTCACACAGTTCCATTTGGCACTGTCATAAACAAACTACAGAACAACTAGCTGTAATTGTCACAAGAAAAGTGTACAATAGTTTGAAAAGCTGAACATGATACCAGGCATTAAATCTGGAGGATTTTGCAGTAAAATTAACAAAAATAATTAGTAATAATATAATACCAATTATTAAATTAATATTAGAAGCCAAGAACAGGATAATTAATTGTTCATATAATTAATTAATTTATAGCACAAGAAAGGTTTTCTAGGGAATCTTTTGAATCCCTGTCATATTTAAGAATGAGTTAGACTGCCATCTGTTGCAGATACCTTTTGGTAAATTTGATGGATAGATGTGACTAGACAGATGCTTACCGCTCCTTGTAGCTCTAAGATCTCTCCAGTGTTTTCTTTCTTCCTGGATCTGTCATATGCTTCAGACATTACTTTGGGGCAGTTGCTTGCTGCTTATCTCAAGCCGTAATACTCATAAAATCCTTAGCATCTTTCATAGTTCCTAAATTAGATGGTCTGTTTGGTATAGTTTGGAAAAGTTTTGGAATTAAGTCACTGTATAGCAACAAAGTTTTCTCATTATGTGTCAAATAAGAAGTTATTTGTGCCATAATTCTCTAGTGATGGGTAGAAGTTAGAACTATCAGGCTGCCTATTGTGTGTCTGCATAGATAGATACATTAAACAGAAAGATTATATATAATTTCCTTTAATTATATATTTGTCTATTAAAACTCTACTGAATGCATTTTGCACCACACAATCAATGGTGTTGAATCATTTGCATTTTAGTGCTGAAAATTTATTTTTGAGATTCAGTACTTGAGTCTGTAATAGATTTTCTAATTGTAAATCTCAAAATTATGTTCTGCCTAAATTACAGTGTAACTTGCAGCAGCAGTACATGCTTTGTATCCAAATATAGGGCTTCGTGCTTTGTGTGAACTGGAAAATAATTCTGTTTGAGCATTCTGTTAAATATGGTTTTGCATAAACTTGCATTTGTTTCACTGTATTCAGTGTGTTTATAGAATAATCTGTATTTATGTAATTTTTTTTTTTTTTTTTCCTCATCATATGCACATGTACATGTTTAAAGAATTTTCATGTTAAATCATAAGTTTCAATTGAGGAAATGTAGCGTTGAAATGGCATGGGACTTTTTTTGATTGTTTTTGAAGTTTCTGCTAGGAGAACACCATCGGGCAGTCTGACTGAACAGTCTCATAATATTATTTGCATTTGTAGGTTCTGATCTTTAGTGCCTTGAGGTGCTTCTAGCTGACAGTTTGGCAAAATACACTCAAACTGGAAACAAATCCTTTATAATGAAGATGAAAGCAAATAAATATATATCTCTTATGTAATATTTGCTAAAATGGTCATAAAAATACCCTTTTAATTTCCTACCTTCAACAACTGATGCTTACTTCAAAAGAGAAAACTGCAGCTCAAGAATTTGGAGGAATCTGCTGTCTCTACTTTGAGCTAGGAAGCTCACACTGCATGTGTTACAAGTACTGAGCTAGCTGCTCCTAAGCAGATTCCCATCCAAAGTGAAGACAACCAGAATCATTTTACAACTAAAATATATAGTGAGGTTCTTTCATTAGGCAGAAAAGTCTCTTAATTTAATTGATTAGAATAGTTATTTGTAGACTTTCAGAGGCACTCTGATTCTTCTAACCGACATCTGGTTTAATCCATTGTTCTAGATTCTCTTCCTAAAAGCAAGGTAGAAGAGAGAAGGATTGTGATATAAATGGATCCTGGATCTGATCCCAGTTTTGACTTAAAATAAAGCATTTTGTGTATAGTTACATAATATGTACTTAACTTAAGAAAAAACTCAGTCCTCTAACTCAGAATGAATCACTTCTTAGAATGTTGTTTGATGAAAGACTGGGGTGAACTTGATTAAAAATGTGAAAAAAAAAACATTTTTCAAGAAAATGATTTCTAGACATTTATAAATGTTATCATATTCCCAAACTTAACTTATAGAGGCCCAAGGTGGTTTTCAGTTAAAAGAATCTGGTCCTCAAATTATTAAAATGGCCTTGAGGTTAATGTATTTAAGTAACATAAGTCCGTAATTAAGTGAAAGCTGTTTTATTTGCAGAAGTATAAACAAGATTCAACTGCATCTTTGGAGCAAAAGCATTGGCACAGTCACTAAATTTATGTTTGTAATATATGACCATAGCATAGAACATCTGGGTTAGTAGAACAAGCAGCAGAGAATCAATATTGTCTAAGTTATTTGTCCTTCAGATAGCTTCAGTCTTCACACCCATATGGAAATTTTGTGCCACTTTCTTTGAATCTCCTCTCTTGAATTCCTAATAATAGAAAAAGGAATATTTTTCCCCAAAGAATATGACCTCCAGTGGCTTCTTTACCAGTTTGTGCCTTTGTTCATACCCTGGAAGACAGTCTCCAGATAGCTTAGCCACAATTAATGTCTGAGCTTCTAGCGCTTGACACTGCTTTTGGTTCAAATTCTCTAATTTCTCAAATAAAAGCAAATACTTATGCTTACAGGCTGTTTATGTCTTGTACTAAAGCACTGAGTCTTGAAATCCTATACAGGAGTGAAAATTTGAAACTTATTTCCATCTGTCCTTCGCTAGTCTGGGAAGTCAAAGAATGGACCCATGTTTAGAGCCCTCGGCTCAAGCATTGAACCTATGAGCAAGGAGGTGTCTGGGCCTATGACAGTCTGGGAGAGTGACCTGCCTCTGAGATGTTTACAACAAAACCCAGTTTGAGCTATTTCTGTCAACGCACATTATAAGAAATATGCATATATATCTCCCTAAGCTCATCATGTTCAACTCTAATGGATGGGAATTCTCTGACAAGAAAAATATTTTGGTCAAAATTTTTTTCTAGCAGAAGTTTTGTTGAAATACATGGAGGAACAGCCAGCCATATGGATTGTTATGCTGAACACAGAGATGACATAGTGAGGAAATTACAAGAAAATTAATATCTCAGAGGGACAATCAAGAAATTTAAGATAAGTTTTGCATAAAAGAGAAACATCTTTTAATGCCATTATTCTTGTTTTACACAATTATTTCTATTCTTTTTGTTACCTGGTTCATCTCACGTAAGTTTACATACTTAACAAAAGTACTTAAAAGTATATTTAAAAGTTAAGAAGAGAGAAAGACACTACAGAATTAAGATTATCCCCAAGAGAAATGCTTGTCTCTGTCCTAAGATGGCAGCACCTACAGCAATCATGCTCCCAAATTAGGTCCTTCAGTTAATTGGGTCAATCAGGATCCATCTAGGACATCATCTTAAATTAGAATAAGGGCTACTGCTCTCTTTCTTTATTTTACTTTATGTTATTTTTACAATGTCTGAACAATAAAATTTTAACCTTGATTAGTTTTTGCTCCATTCTACAATCTAATATAATAATACAGGGTAAGAAAATAGCTAGTAGATATTATGCTGTAATCCAGGCAGGCTTTCTAAGCCAATTAAGGTCGTTGTAGATCAGTTTTATGCCTGCAGGGAGTAGTCATAGCCACACACTAAATGATGTGCTTCAGAGAAGCAGCGCAGAATATGGTAGCAGGAACAATAGGATTGCCTTGGGTCTTTCTATTAATTTAAAAAAAAAAAAAAAAAAAAAAAAAAAAAACCATGGAGAGGAAAATGCGTAAATGAGTTTGTAAGACTTTAGCCTCCTGGACTGTGTGGAAAAGCTGGTTCCAACTCGTAATATCCCTAATGGCAATAATCACCCAGAGGATGTCAACGTATCTGGACAGCTATACATCTGCAAATGCTGACTGTACTTAGTACATTGGCAGGGACTGTGGGGATGGAGGCCAGAACTTAAGCACATGGTTGCTAAATTCCTAAACTGAACCCTCCAGCAAATATTGTAAACATGACTTCTGCACAGCAGGAACAGTTCTACATGAGAATTATGCTTCTTTTTTTTCAGGAGGTATGTTGACGCTAAGTCTTATAAAAAAGAAATGAGTACAGGGAGTCTGATGACTGTAATGTAGCTGAAATAGATAAATGAATGAGATCCTGCTGCTTCAGGAAGAATTCATATAGTTATGAAATGGCAATAAGCATCAAACATGAGAAAACTGGGAAAAAAAACAATGGTTAAATCACATATGTGACTGCTCAGCTTTCTTTCTTACACATTACATACCAAGTAACATGTATGATATGTTAATATAAAAATAATATATTTCAGGACTGTATACATATACAAAGCATTGCAGCATGGCCTTCTATTTTTGGTACAGATACTTTGCATCAGTACAATATTTTCCTCATCTATACAATAGGAATAATAATTTCTCCCTGCTGCTGTCAATGCCTTAAAAGAAGAAAAGCCACCACTTGTCTGTCAATTCTGTTATGCCATTTTGTGAGAGAAGGAACAGGATAGTAATGCGGCACCATCTCTGAAAGAAAATGTTTCAGTAAAGGTAGGAAAATCTGAAAATTACTGATCTTCACCTTGATTTCTCTGATCCAGCACTGCTGACAATAGCTACTTAATGGAAAGGACAGGAACTCTACTACCTACCTGCTTCAGTTTCTGCTGGGATATAATTGATTTTTTCAGTGTCTGTTATGATGTATTTTCGTTTTGGTGTAAAAATAATGCTGATTACATGCCAGTGTTTATAGTTGCTGCTAAGAAGTGTTGGGCAGAGCAAAGGCCATTCTCAGTGAAGAGCCCAAGGAGCTGGGAAGGAACAGAATGAGGATGGCTGACCTAAACTGGCCAAAGGAATATTGACATCATATCATATGACATCATATAGAATGAGTTTTGAAGCAAGTGGGAGTATATCTCTCTTTCTTCTGCTGCTCAGGGTCTAGCAGGGCTTTGGTCTGAGGCTGGTGAGAAACTGCTTGTGCATTGCTTGTTATATACATTCTCATATATATATGTATTTGTCATAATTGTTATCCTTTTCTTTTTCTCTGTCTTAATAAGTAGTTCTACCTCAAGCCATGAGTCCTACTTTGTTCCTTTTAAAAAAGATTATACTCTCACAAATCCCCCTGGAAAGTCAGCGAGCAAATGACTACTCAGCCACCTGTTGGGTTAAACCACTATGGTGCTTTTGGCACCCAACACGTGGCTTGCCTTGGATCACTTGGATTCAGTGACCACAGGACTTTTTGTGAGTGTTGTGGCACTTGCAGAGCTCATCAGAAGTGTTAGAGTAACAACAGAGTATGTCAAAATAGGCAGAGCAAATGCAGAACCCATCACAGGTGTTGGAGCAGCTTCAAGGTATATTGCAAGAACTGGAGCAGTCACAGGGCTCAGAATGTTGAAATAACAGTAGATCTTACCAGACAGTGTTAACAGGGGGTGTTGTGGTGCTTTCATAATTGCTGGTCACAGTGTTAATTCTTTGCCTATTTATGTTGATCTTTGAGATTTTTCTCACAGAACCAGCATCTTATTTTCCCAGCTGCACTGTTTGTCATCTCTCAGGGCTGGATTAAAGCTTTTATTTAGCTATGCTGTGTGGCCTTGTCTTATACTGTGATAAAATTGGCAGCCAAGAAACTGCTGGTTTATTTTTGTGTGTGTGTTTGTGTATTCAGCATTGCAGACATCTTAGGACTAAGGGAACCTATTAAAAAAATAATGACACAGGAGAACAGAGGTAAGTGATGTATCTGTAAGGCTAGGGCACATCCTTCCTCACTATGAAACACAATTCAATTTTGGAGTAGTGATAGATTTGTGTTTAGTAAACAACAACAACAACAAAACAACAACAACAACAAAACAACAACAACAACAAAACAACCTACAGACATTCTTTAATGATTTCCCTTTGAGATTGTCATGAAGATAAAATACTGTTGATTATCACTATGGTCATGTACATTAGAATTAGGGTGTCTAAACTCCTGCTTCTGACAATTTGTGCCACAAATTACAGTACAATAACATTGTACATGAAAGATATTATTACTCTAGCACATCACACTATCCTGTTTTATGTAGTTCTATTTTGGGTGACAATTGCATCCCTGATGCAGAGTGAATTGTCACATAACTGTAGAAGACAGAGTCCACATCATTGACCTTTTCCAAGGATTTCTAGAAGTAACAGAGAATAAGAGAATAAAAGGATTTATGCTGACAGTTTTTCTTGGAGCAAGCTATTTATATTGAGAAATTTATTGCAATCAGACATGCTATTTTCATTTATTGTTTCCTCTTTCAGATATTTTTGGTATTTCTTTGCATTTTCAAGCTGTGTTTTTGTTTTTGTTTTTTTTCAAAAACCCTAAAACTCTTCCCATGGATAAAGATGTTTACAGGTAACAGAATTAAGAGTAACTGCTTTTTTTTTTAACAGAAGTTTGGAATTATTTTCCCGTATTTTTTCTAACATTCAGTATATATATATATACGTATATATATATTAATAATTCATTCGAGGACTGATTTACTTCTTAATGACATTTTTGAAAATGTGGAATATCAAAGATAGGATTTTAGAAAACTGGAGCTCTGTGCAGGCTGCAAAATAAACACTCAGCAGATTGAAACATGTATTTTCTAAAATATCAAGGAAGTTTGGAATCACCTTTTTAATAAAAAATCAAATCCACCCCTTTTTGAACCCCCCACCTCTCCCTATTCCCTATTTAGAAATATCTAAACATTACAAATAAATTTGAAATCAAACACTTTAAATCCTCCTGGGTTCAATATGTGACTAAGTTATTTTCCTTCTAATTAATAAAATTTGAATGTTTATTTTAATAGTGTTTCATTAAGTATTTACTGTGTTTAGCTATGTTTCATTTTATTTTGCTTGTCACTCTTGCAAGGTGCAGTAGTATGGCATTATCCAAGATGGTGGCTACTCAATTTCCTTGACAATTTGTAGTGTCAGACTAATATTCTAGAAAAGTACAGGACTACAAATGGTATAGATCCTGGTACTCATTCAAACTACACTTTGCAGTAATATTTCCACTTATTTCATAAATTACGGGCCTGTTCCACATAAGGTTGAACCTGTCCCTTTTACATCTATCAAAACCTTTCACTGTTTCTCGAGATTGAATTGTCGAGGATTTATTTGGTGAGTCACTGGAGTGGAGTACTCTAATGCTCTTGTATACTGTCAGTAGTCTGCTCTTAATGAACCCAACCTGATCTCTGCTTCTAAAAACTGAAGTTATATTTTATGAAGCCAATTATGTAGAACTATAGTTAAGAATTTTAAATCTGTGTTTAATAGTGAAGCGGGTTTGCAGGATTAACATACCATTAAGACTTTTCCAGGTGTAGGCAATAATGTGATAATAACATCTCACTGAAATAAGGCTATATTCTCCATTTAACAGTCAATTAAATGTAACAGTATCATTATTAGTAGTATTAAAATTGTGGTTTTGATCATAGTCTTTATTTACAGAGCTAGGAGCTCTACATATGTATATGTAAGTGTGTGCTATAATTATATTGTAAATCATAGTAATTTCACTTATGTAGTCAGTAAGTTACTATCTATCAGTTTGCACTTATAGTTGTTTTCACAGCATGTCATGATAAATATCTGTTGTCAGATAAACTGAATTAAGGATCAGAATCAAGATGAGTTTCTTTAACCTTTCTAACTTTTAAAATGGTTAGAAATAAGGTTTGTTTTAACAATATAGAAATAAGATTGATCAGAACTTTAGTCTCTGTACCTGTAGAAATTGAGGAAATTTGTTCTGTCATTAAAGGACTCACCTGCGAAATACTCCACTATTAACTATAAATACACTTGTGTTACATTGGTTATATAACTAGAGAGAACATCTGAAAAGTACCATCTGATTGTCCCTCTCTACTCAACTCTTGTGAAACCCCATTTGGAGTACAGGCCTGGAGACCCCAGCACAAGAAGGACACAGAGCTCTTAGAATAATTCTAGAGGAGGACCGCTGAGATGATCAGAGGGCTGGAGCACCTCTCCTATGAAGAAATGTTGAGGGAACTGGGATTAATTAGCTTGAAGAAGAGAAGGCTCCGGGGAGATCTTGTTGCAGCCTTCCAATATTTGAAAGTAGCATATAAACAGGAGAGGGAATGACTGGTTACAAGGTTGGATAGTGATAGGACAAGGGGAAATGGTTTTAAGCTAAGATGGGGGTTTAGGTTAGATATTATGAGGACATTTTCCACACACAGGGTGGTAACGCACTGGAACAGGTGACCCAAGGAGGTTTTGAATGCCCCATACCTGGAGGCATTCAAGGCCAGGCTGGATGTGACTCTGGGCAGCCTGGTCTGGTGGTTGGTGACCCTGCACATAACAGGAGAGTTGCAACTAGATGATCGTCATGTTCCTCTTCAACCGAGACCCTATGATTCTGTGAAAATTACAAAATCCTGTCACTTACTTTCACACAACTCATATTTTATATTTATCACAGACTAAGAAGATCTTCATCCTTGGCTCTAATTATTCTATTCAGATGACTCTTAAGTAGAAATTGTTTTGGACTCCTCAGCTTCAGATTCTTCAATTTGGAAAAATATCCAGAAAAAGGTGAATTTATTCTATGAATACCTTCAACATAACTGTCGGGCTTAGAGAGCTGGGGCTCTTCAGCCTGGAGAAGCAAAGGCTCCTAGGAGACATTATAGGAGCATTCTAGTACCTGAGTGGAGCCTATGGGAAAGCTGAGGACGGATTTTCTGTAAGGGCCTGTAGTAACAGGATGAAGTGGTTTTAAACAGGAAGACATTAGGAATAAATTCTTTACTATGAGGGTGGTGAGACACTGGAACAGGTTGCCCAGAAAGGTTGTGGATGCTGCCTCTCTGGAAGCATACAAGGCCACGGTGCATGGGAATGTGAGCAACCTGATCTACAGGGCAGTGTCCCCATCTATAGCAGTGGGGTTGGAACTAGATGGTCTTAAAGGTCCCTTCCAATCTGAGCCATTCTGTGAGTCTATGATTCTATGGTCTAGTGACTTTGCATGTAGTTGTCTCTTCTTAAATACTGACTAACATACATAAATATTTTCTTTTTTATTTTTATTTTTTCCACTGAGAGTGTTACAGTTTTCCATTTTATATTACAATATGAATGCTTGTGACCCCCTATGAACTGTTTCAAATGCTTTCTATCTATGAGTTAAAAGGAGATTATGGAGTATGTCCTGTAGTTTTTCTACTCCCAAGATATATAATATATCTGGTGATGTCAGTCCCGTGTAGAAGAAAAAAATGCATTTATTTTACTAGCTTTGGAAACATGGGGGGAAAAAAACAAAACAAAAAAAAACCAAAAACAAAAAAAAAAAAAAAAACCAACCAACCAAACAAAAAAAACCACATTGCCAGGGAATAATAAATAATGCAAGTTACATGGATTCTGCAGCTGTTCTTAAAGTAGGTAATTTTTTTCAGCAATTCCCTATGTCCTCCTTCACATATAAAATTGAGATAAAACTCTGAAATTTTGTAGGCTTATACTAAAGATGATACACTGAACTCCAATTCTGTTTCTATTCATATTATTCCCTATTCACAGTCATTTCAAGGTTTAATCTCTTTTACATTATTGGCCTTTCAGTCATGTATGATTCTGTCCCTATATTTACTTCCTTCTCTGTTCAGTTATTTCCACTCATGAGTATTTGTTTTGTCAATTAACACAGAGCAAGAAAGGAAGAATTGTCTATCTTATATTAATTTATATAAATGCCTCTGAGAAACAAATAAAAACCACAAGTCTCCCCTCCCTCAAAACAACAAACAACAAACAAACAAACAAAAAAACAATAAACCAATAAAAGGAACCATTTTCTCAATCAGAAAATAATCTACAGGACAGTTTCATTATGTCAGGAGATTTTTGTATGCTTCAAATATAATAGTAACCATTCACAAAACATTTTTTCAGCTACATAACTACAAAAATATATACAGACACATGTCCGCATACATAAGACCAGTCATAAGATTTTTGCTTTTACTTCAGTTTAATAAAAAAATGTTTTAATAAAAATTGCCTTTTCAATTAAAAGGCTAATTTCTCTTTGAGATGAGAAACTTCAAAAGAGTTGCCTGCAGGATCAGAGCAGATTGCCTTTAAACTGCAATGTTATGAAGGCTTTAGATCCTTGTTGGATTTTAAATCTTATAGTATATTATGATTTATTTAACACAACTTGGAAAAAGCAAGGTTTATGGAAAGAGTTAATAATTTTTTCTCTGGTTTTTTTTGTGGTTTTTTTTTTTTTGTTGTTTGTTTGTTTTATTCTTTTTAAGATTTCATATTTCCATCAGATTTAAATTGGACAACAAAAAAGAAGAAAAAAATAGCCAGTAAAAGCTCTCTTATAATCAAGTACACAAACAACACATTTTTTGAGAAGCTATGTATGAATATCAACTCAGAATTGTAGTGAATAACTAGTAGTGTTAATATGTAGTGGCATGATTTGCATGATGTAAGGAAATTTAAAATATAAAAATAAAAGAAAAAGCTTTGTCCTGACCAACACACTTGTTCTTCGTATCAGAAATATCAATACAAATTCAGAAGGGTATGGTACCTCCAGGTCAGGAGATACTGTTAATTCTTTACCATTTTTGAATTATGATCAAACTTTGGGGTACCTCCCCAAATTTATTTATTTATTTTTTAAATTTTTATAAGATACAGATTTTGGAATTTTACTGCTTTTCTGACATTTGGCTGATTCTTGTATTCAAATGAATTATTCAATAAAATAATTTTAAAATCATTTTAGCATAAATTAATGTTATATTTTTTCTCGAATTATTTTAGTATTTTTAGCTTGTCCTTGACAGATGTCCAAGCACTTTCACTTGAGAAGATGAAGTATATACATACATAGCTAAGAGGAATACCTATATAGATATATATGCATATATATATAAATTGGTAAAACCAATTATAACTTTGCTACAATCTTCAGATGCTGAAGAAAAATTAGAAATATATTATATGAAATACTGCCACTTAATTGTAAACCTTACATTAATGACATTGGCCTACCAGTACTTACTTAAAGGAAGCTTAGAAGCAGAAGGGGGACCAACATTTAATGTGGTCAGATAGTAATAGGACAAAACAGAGTGGTTTAAACTAAAGGAGGGTAGATTTAGGTTAGATGTTAGGAAGAAATTTCTGACTTATGGAGTGGTGAGGCATGGGCACAGGCTGCCTAGAGAAGTAGAGTATGCCATGTTCCTGAGGCATTCAAGGCCAGGTTAGAAGGGGCTCTGGGAAGTCTGATTTGGAAGGTGGCATGCCTGCCTGTGGGAAGGGGATAGAATTAGATGATTTTTAAGGTCCCCTCCAATCTAAACCACTTTTTGATTCTATGATTCAATGGCATGTTATATATTCCTGAGCTTGAAGAGTATGTTGGAATAGTAACTTAAAGTAATAGCAAAATTTACAACTTTTAAAGAAGCATTATATAATAATCTGAGTAAGAGTATGCAGAAAAGCTATAGAAAATTAAAATATAGAGCCTTTAGCTTCAACAAGTATTTCACTTCTCTTCTTAAGAGGTGCTACTAATCTCTGTTAGTAATGAAATAGATTAGAGACACCTACTCATGTACAGAACAGATGTTCCTTCTTCAAAGATGGGGAAAGAACATCACAGAGAGACAACAATTATTCTTCTAGGATGTTGAGTACTTTAAGAAATAATTTGTAATGCTAAGCTCAGACTGCAGGATACTAGAAATAGATTACATTGGCTAAGTTCTGGAATTTGAGTATTTTGAACATTAAGCAGCTGGGAAAAAGCTGTCTTTTCTTTCTCTGTCACACTGAATACACACCACCATCCCAGAAATTTTAGAAAGCTGAATCACTTTTGGGAGACTAAAATAGCATGACCACTGCTTATTTGTCTAGATAGAAATGAGCTGCAAAACTAGGTCCAAAATGAAAAGCATTGCAGTATAGCAGTCTCTTGATTCCTATCCACTTTTTCAGACATTAAAAACTTGTGTACAGGGAGGGTGCTTTTTTTTTCCTATGTGAAAAGTACTCATTCCTGTACAAATAAATAAATCACTCTGTAGATATTCATCTCAAAGTTCTGTGCTGAAATTGAGTGGAACTAAACTAGTTCCACGAGGCATCATTTCTCTCATTGAATATATTTTACACAGTGTGTGTAATTTAAGCAGAAGATAAACTTTTTCTCTTCCCCTGTAAAACCTTTTCATTCCTAGCAACATTCTTATGTTTTGATCCATGATACATTTACATGCTATTTTATCCTTATCTACTTCACACATTCCACCTCTGTGTTCATAGATTTTATCCTAGCAGATCCTTTCTAGTTTTCCCACGATTGCCAAAGCATACATATAAATTATACTGCAAAACTCCATATTCCAATCCTGTGTGGAAAGATGGCAGTTAGATGGAATCTAAATCTAATCTCTTTTTTGTTTGTTTTGTTTTGTTTTCTGCATGAAGTAGAAAGCTACAGTCTTTAAAATCTGGAAAAAACAAAGACAGTTTATGATTCTAGAAAGAATGACTGGCAAATGCTGCCAGTGATGTTCTACTTTCATATATGCTCTACATCCTTATGAAATTTCATTTAAACAAATTAACACAAATTTTAATGGACCACTTGCTACAGCCAGGTGAAACTGCAAATGTGTAGCAAACAAAAAAAATAATGTAAGTGTAGGTGAAGTTAATGAAAAAGAAAAAAAATAGAAAATTCATGTCTTTTTTTTTTTGACTATTACATTGAGTTTACCGGCTTCTGGTCCTGATCAGATTCTCTAGGCTCTTCATACACTCTTCTCTGTCCAAAGAAGTGAGTGACATATCTCATGTAAAATACATAGGCAGTATCTGGACTGATATCCTAAGTAGGTCTGTTTAGTCTGCTAGGCCTCTTGGTGAGTCCTACACAGTAGCAAATAAGCAGCAAGAATATGGTGAGTGATCATTTCCAAAGCTTTAGAAATACAGGTAGATTATATCAGTTGCCTTCCCTTTGTCTTCTGAGTAACATATCTACAGAACCCTTTATGTTTTTAACATCCATCTCCGAGTTCAGTTCCATCTGTATCTTGGCTTTCCTAATCCCATCTATTCATACCTGGACAGCATCCTTGTATACTTCCCAGGTGACTTGTCCTTGTTTCCACTGTCCACACTTGCCCTACTTTTCCTACTGTTTGACCAGAAGGTCCCTGCCAAGCCATGACAGTTTTCTGCTTCCTCTGCCTGTTTTCTTATTCTCAGGAATGGAGAGCTCTTGCAGTCTTAGAAGGCATCCTTAAAAAGTAGCCAGCTTTTCTCCACTCCTTTGTCTCTAAAGACAGCTTCCCAGGAGATCTCATCCAACAGCATGAAGTTTGCTATCCTGAAGCCTAGGATTCTGACTTCACTCTTTGTCAGGCTCATATTTTTCAAGTTCACGATTTTGTCCAGTGCCTGGTCATTGCAGCCTAGGCTGCCTCCTGCCTTAAACCCCTCTGCATTGATGACTTATCTGATGACACCTCCAGAATTTCTGAAAGAATAATTAACATAGAATAGTATTGTTTCCCAGATTTGAAAAGATAAGCAGTATTCCAGAACTTCTGCCTGAGTGGACGTATCTGCTAGGGTTTTGTTTCCTTGCCCTGGAGCTTCAAGCAGAAGGAAGGAAGCTGGCCTGGAAAACGGCCACCTCACATTGTCACACATATGAACTAATTGTTTTGACACTGGAAAATCAACTGTCAGTCAGGCAGCGCTGGAGGATTGTCACACTCTGCTGAGACTTGTTTGGTTGCCATTTGTAGGCATGAGGAATATGCCAGGAATAATTTTTTTGCCAGGGAATGAAAGCCAGCAAATTTCTATGGGATGGAGGCTCCCGGAGAGCTGCAGTGCAGGGCCTGGCAGCTGTGGCCCTCACCTCCACCTCAGCCAGGAACCATACCATGAGCAAAGGGCTAGGTGAGGCCAGGCTGAGATAATGACCTGCAGATGTGCCTGGCTTGGCAGGGCATATGTCTGGGCTGAGCAGATCAGTAAGGAGACCAACGTCCTGTAGTGTCATGGGGGCATAGTCTGGCAGCCTACTACTAACAGACTAGAGCAATGAGAACTGAAAGCAAGAACACATTCCCCCTTTAAAAATTTTCCTGCCTTTCCCCCCAACAGCTCCCCCCCTCGCCCCCCCCTCACCCCAGGCAATGAAGAGGAATGGGAAATGATGGCTGCCGTCAGCCCTTAGCACTTCATCTTTGCTGCTCCTCCATGGTCACTCTCTGCCCCTTCTCAAGCAGATCTTGTGTGGGCTTGAATCTGTTGTCAAGAGAGGCCTGAGAAGTAGGAATTTTAAGACATTATGCAAATAGTGATTTCAATGAATGACTCATTGCTAGTGCCTATGAGGCTTGTTGGATTGAGAAACACCAAGGAAAATCTTTCAGTAATAGGTTATAGAGAAGTAAAGTAGCTTTCCTCATGTTTTTTAATATGCCTGGTGTGAAGGGACTGTTAATCCATATGGGGTATATTGCTCCCAATTACTTTTATGGAATGTGTTGGGTAAGGGTTGATTTATTTGTTGACTAAAATATCAACTTATATGGAATTCAATGTGTTTTCTGCTTTGGGGACATGTGGTGCCATTTAATTGGCTTCTGTAGATATCTTGCTGGCTTTTGATACTTTAATAAAACCTTCTGGTATAGCTGTCTCGTCACATTTCCTTACAATTAAGTGGATGGCAATATAGACAACAACAAGTTTTTAAGAAAAGCAGAACTTTTACAACTTCATTATTCTTAAAGATTAAGAGTAATGGTCAGAATATTCAGTGCTATAAATAAATAAATAAATAATATAGAGAGGTTTAACTTGTAAAAGTGTTAAGCAAAATAAAGAAAAAAAAAAACACAAACATTTTGTGTCATGAATACTACACTTTAGCTTGTCCCCTAGAGCTTGTTTTACTTCATTCTGTAAAACTTCTGTAGCTATCAACTACATAAGGAAAGCATTTGTTTTCTCCCTTAAGGACCTCATGTCAATTACTCTAGGCTGTTACAGAAGTGTAAGTAGAAATACATCCAGTTAGCTTGGAAATGTCCTTTTCAGAATCTCTCAGTATATTTTGTTGCACTGGTCCCATCTGTAGAGGGCAAATGCTGAATCTACAGATCATCATCCAAAGTCAATTTTACTCTTACATAATATTTAAATATATTTATATGTAAAAGCGAATCTTATGATTTACTGAAAGAAAAAAATAAATCACTATTCCAATATTAGAACTAAGTTAAAAAAGACAAAACAGGGAAATGCCTTATTAAGATCAAGCCCCAAACCACAGTCTTGTATTTTATTTTTTTTTTATTGAGTATTTCAGTCCTGACTTAAAATGAACACTATTATTCTTATTTTTTTCAGTGGATGCTGTCTTCCTCTTTCTCTTCATCCTTATGCTGAAGGAAAGACTGAGAATTTAAGCTATGACATTTCCTACACCAAAACACTCTTCCTTTGTGGTTTACTAGGTGCTGTTTCCTTGCAGCCTGACACTGCATAGCCCCAAGGGTTTACTGCTGTACTTCTGAGGCTTACATGACTTCCTCCCATTTCTTTTTTTATGTCTTTTGATTACTTTAATTGTATTGCAAATATTAATTAGCACCTTCCTGACTTCTGTTTTTTTCTCTATTATTTTCTTTTGAAAAAATAGGAACACAAGAATGGCTTCAGCAGGGCAGATTAGAAGTCATCTTAGGTGAATATCCGCTTTTCAGAACTCGCCAATAACAGATGTTCTAGATAAAAGTGAGAAAATGTGACAAGCAAGCAGCAGTGCTGCTTTCCTCTTCTTTTCTTCCTCAGTGCTCCCAAACACCAGACAATATGCTACATGCAAGCTATTTGAACCACCGGTGGTATCATTATTTTTAATTGCTCTTGATTAATGCTTCCTCCAGGAAGTCCATAACGCCTTCTGCATCTTACCTTGAGAACAGTAATTGCATTACCTCCATGTTATTTTCCTCACCATTTCTAAACAAATCATGATGTAATGCTGTAAGGGACAAGCCCCAAGCAACTGCTAATGTGAGCCATGGATAATGCCCCAAGAGACAGTGAAGTCAAGGGAGAAGAAGGGTGTCCTTAATTTAGCTACTATCTCAACCACCCCTGGAAGAGTCCAGAACAATAGAGAGACAAGGTCAAATTATGGAAGTATTTGTAGGAGTATTCATCAATTCCTTTAGCATTTATCAATGGAACACAGGAAAATAAAGGTATGAGAAGTAGAAAAAA
This sequence comes from Coturnix japonica, assembly GCF_054131305.1. Lineage (NCBI taxonomy): Eukaryota > Metazoa > Chordata > Aves > Galliformes > Phasianidae > Coturnix > Coturnix japonica. The sequence goes on from NC_140663.1 coordinate 167,479,242, forward strand.
AAAAACCAACAGTAAATTCAGGGTACATTTCTAATATAAATAATTAGGAACATTTAAATGCATTTTTTGAAATTGGTTAAGGGTAATATTTAGTTACAAAGAAAATGTTCCATGTAGTTTAAAAAGATTTCCTTCTATATCTATTCATCTATATAAGATGTTCTTCCATATAATGTTATCTAAAAAGGAAACTTATACACAGTACAAAATTCCATTTTATAATTTAATTACTTCTAGTAGTTTTAAATGTAAATTTAAGTCTCCATTTACATAAACTTACACCTAGAAATTAAGTTCAAAATTTGAAATAGAAAGTTTTCTTAGGTAAGTCATAGAAAGTCTTTGTTTGAAAAGACAACTTCCCAAGCACTCTCTACGCTTCTATAGAGAAAGTAATAGGGACTCTCACTGTTCAGAAAGCAAAAGCAGAAAAGCAACTCCATTATTATTATTCTGAAATACAATTAAAAATGTGTATTTATTTTTGCAAAAGCCAAAGTGCACAATGGGTACATTTAGGAAGGAAAACTGATAAAGGATAAAATCATAAAGCTCATTAATTTAATTAGCTAGAAATTGAAAAAATAATAATAAAAAAATAAAAATAAAATAAAAATAAAGAATAGCCAAGATGCTGTCTGAATTCTCAGCAGCTGAAATTCACATCTTCTGTTATGACTGCAGGACCAATCTGCACAAATTCTATCAGTGTGTATGAGTAAACACAAATACTGCTGCTCTCAACATGAAACTTTGATAGAGTTAAAATAAGAAGAAAATTAATGTCATTTCAGAAGATTTTAAAAAGGACACTATGGAACTTCAGTAAATCACTTCTATTGAAATTACACAGAGAACAGCTTAACAGATGCAAAGTGACTGATAGTTGCAAGGATAAAGCTATTGCTAAACATTATCTGAAATAGTTTCACTAAGCTGCTGTAGAGGGACCAGTACATTAAGCTCCAATAAGCTACTGTAGCAAAGCAATACTAATTTGCTGCTTCTGTGTAAATGAGTTGAACAAGTGGCTATACTTGAAAGATGAATGAGAATCAACATCATCTGCAGCATTAGGATGAAGATATTAGGCCTGAAGTGGCTGGAGGAAATTAGCAATAACAAGGATGAATATCAATGAAATTGTTGGATCATTATTAGAAGATACAGTGACCTCACCTGTGACCCATTACGCAATCAGTTAGTTTGCTAAGTGGGGAGCTAAAGGGAATGAATGGAAGTCAGAGTCCTAAAGCTAACTGTTTTATTCTTGGCTAAGATCACCCCTGCGACTGATAATTAACCATTTCTATTTTTTTTCTTCCATCTTATAATTCTTATAAGAGATTTTTCTATTCCAGGAACAGCCTCCAGAGTGTAAGAACTTACACCAGAAATTAGTGAAAATACAATGGTCTTTGTCCATTTTTTGTTAACAAAAGGATCTATAAAGTTGTACAAAAGCATTGGCACCTAAATGAGTTTTTCTCTAACAAAACACTAGCCACATGGTGAATGATCTGATTTATACTAGAATAAAGTCCTATGGTATCAAAGACATTGGAAACCATAACTCAAGAGATCCAGAAATGCCCATCAATCATATTGTTGTCAATAGCCTGAACATTAGGTATGTAGAAATATTGGCGTGTAGAATGGCTAGGAAAACGAAAGAAAACTAAGCAAGAATTCTACTTCGATTTAAATAATCTTTTTTTTTTTTTTTTTTTTTTTTCCAGTTTGTTCCTGTTGATTCTTTTCTTGTCCCTAACAATTTTCATGTCCCTTTACTAAACTTGCTTTACTCTATGATTCTTTTGTACTATGCAACCCAGCTCTGAGCATAGAATACAAGGTGTGTCACACTAAGGCTGAATAAAACATTGGAAAAGGCTGGGATCAACACTCTTGATTTGCTGACACCGCTCATTCCTGGACTGCTCAATGCAGCCCAGTAGGCTGTTGGTCTTCTACAAGGGCATGTTGCTGGCTCATGATCAGCTTACTGGCCACCATGACCCCCAGGTCCTTCCTTGCCAGACTGCTTTCCATCCAATTAACTCCAGTGAATCTTGGTGTTTCATATTATTATTCTTCCCAATATGCATTTTCCTTGTTTCATGATATTGTTGTCCAACAACTTCTCCAGCCCATGGAGGTCCCTGTGAATGCCAACACAACACTCTGGAGGATTGGTCACTCCTCACAGTTTGGAATCATCTTCAGAAGTGCTGAAGATACACCCTTTTTCATCAACCAGACCCTGAAGGAAGTTATTAATTAGTATTGACCTCATTAACATTCAGGCAACTATAACTAGAGCCATTTCTCTAGTAACTCAGCTTGCATTGGGCTTAGTTATCTCTAATCAAAGCCCTTATAGCCAAGAGTCCATTCCGTATTCAAGCCTTAACTAACCCAATATCATTCCTTCACTGTCCAGTCAATTATAGTCCACCTATTTGGTCTGTTCTTCATTATTTTGTCTTTAAAGATGTTAAACTGAAGGCATTGTTCTCCACTGGAATGGTCTTACCTTCAGAGAAATATGTCAAGTTTTACTAATATAATTTCTACTTTATGACTCCATGCCAACAATTATTAATCACCTTCTTGTCCTTAGTATGTTTGGAAATGATTTTCAAAATTATTTGCTCCATTAAAGTCCCATCGTGACAAGAAAATCAAAACCAAAACTATGCTTAGATCAATCATTACATAATATTCATTCAGTCAAATTATTGGAGAGGAAAAAGAAAAAAAGAAAAAAAAAAAGAAAAAAACACAAAACAAAATAAAACAAAACAAAATAACAAACTAAAAAAGCAAAATCACAGAGGACTTAAAGGAAAATAATAATTCATCTGCATCTCAATGAAAATAAAACTGAAGAAACAGATGGGCTATTCCCCATTGCATGAGTAATATATGACCCCAGGCTCAACAATAAGAATGCAGAAGGAAGCCAGTTCTAGGTCAAGAGCAATTTAGTGCAAAATGTATATATATATATTTAATAGCACAAACCGGAAGATGAAGAGTAAAAGAGTAAAATCTATCTGACATAACAGATATGTACTAAAGATACATTTCTGATAGCAGCAGCTGAAATCAGATGAGGAAAATATCATTATAAATGCTTTATGATAAAAAACAAAAACAAACAAACAAACAAACAAACAAAAAAACCCTCAAAAAAAATGAAACAGAAAAGTTTCATGGACAGCATCTTGTCAAACACAGAGCAGCTTGTGGAGATCAGTGCTGAAGCATGTGGAGGAGCCCTGAAGGAAACTGCAGCTTGCAGAGAGACCAGACAAAAGCAAGCTCAAAGGAGAAATTGTGTCCCAAACCAAGCAAAATCAGTTTGTTTGTGAATGACTCTATCCCTTGGTAGGTATCCCATGCTGATTGGCAGTGGAGGTAGAAGAATAAAATATCATCTCATGAGCCAAGTTGAAAAATGTTATTGTTTCGTGTTCAGAAAAGAGATAATAAGATAGATGTAACGTATGAATTAGACCTAATTATGGAGCCTGACTGATAAGGACCAAGGAAATCCAAAGTAAATTTTAGGATTATCACCTACTCTAATGAACCTGCTTTAGGACTCATTGATCTTTAGAGGTCCTTTCCATCATGTACAATGTGTGCCTCATCATGTGTGTATCATGTGTGCCTCTGGTGGGGCAGTGGTTAAGGATGCCACTTTGCAACACTGAAGTCCCGGGTCCGAATCCCCCCTGTGGCACAAGTGGTAGAAGTGCCGCTCTGCTACACAGGAGGCTCGAATCCTGGGGGTTGGACTCAATGATCTCTAAGGTCCCTTCCAACTCGCAAAAGACTGTGATACTGTGTGATACAATTCTGTTGTTCTGTGATAATTTGTTTTCCATATTCTCAGCAGCCTTAAGTAAATGAGCAAATAGAAGTGGAATGCAATAAAAGTGAAGAAATAAAGAATCCTTGAGTATAGATGTTAGATTGGACTTCTGGATGTCATCCAGTCTTGTTTCTTGCTCAAAAGTTTCAACTACAATAACTTACACAGGACTGTGTCAAGATAGCTTTGATCATTCCAAGGATGGACATCCCATTATCTCTCCGGAGAACATGTTCTGTTGTTTGACCATCCTAACAGTAAAAATAGTGTTCCCTGATGCTCATATGGAAGAGAAAAAGAACAATGGAGGAACATTCTGACACATAAGTCACATGAAAATTTTGTATCCGAAAGAAAGCATGTTATAAATCAGAAGTATTTCACAAACTTGAACTGTTCTGGTATCATTAAACAACAGTTGATTTCGGTTTGCATATGTTCAAAATATTCAAGTATTCACAGTATGGTGGCAAGGCATGCTTCTTAGATTGAAACAAGAGCACTGTTAATTACCTTGAGAGACAGGATCTGACCTTTTTTAATGCCCTTTGTGACTCAGATGTGTTTAATTTAAAATGGAAATCATTATATTCTGCAGATGAAAATAGATAATTGTGCCTTAAAAGTAATGCATACTCAAATAACTTTCTCAGCTCTACATATCTAAAGTGAAGAGATGTGTATTTTCTTTAGATATTAAATGAAATGCCAAAGAAACATATTTAGTTCAGAAATTCTTGTACTTTTTATCTTACAGAGAGACTTCAAGGTGGGGAATTAAAGCACTTACTTAGACTGTACATATTGTATCCACATTTTAAACTGATGCAATAATTCCAGTACCCCACAGAAGAAGAATGCTGTGGTTCTACATTTACCTTTACCATTAACATCCCATTATTGTTTACATAATAATTCTGTAACTTTTTTTCCTTTTTCAGCATATTCCTAGATGAAAGTTGCATATTTTGCTGGATCAGGCTGCCCAGAGAGGCTGTGGATGCCGTGTCCCTGGAGATGTTCAATGCCAGGTTGAATGGGGCCCTGAGCAGCCAGGTCTAGTATTAAATGGGTTTCTGGCTCTGCCTTTGGTGAGGGGGTTGGGGATTCATCATCTTTGAGATCCCCTCCAACCCAGGACATTTTATGTTTCTGGGATTCTATTTCTTTTTCCATCATATGCACCTGAGAATGGTCTTTGAAGTAGAGCTACAGTATTCTAAAGTTTTTCCTTAAGAACAGTTACCTACCTTGCATGAAGTGGCTTCATGTATTCAGGTAAAACAGCAGCCTAAAGCAATGATATCTTCTGTTCTTTGTAATGGTTGTGTAGAAACATTTGTTTAATAAATCTTTTCAACAATTTCCATACCAGCTTGGATCATTTTGATCTGTTCCATAGCATACTATGCAGCACATTTGATTTGCAGATCAAATCTTGTAGATTAGATCTTTTGTTGTGGAGCTTCCATTCTTAGAGATATTCCACACCCAGGTTTTGAGCAGCCTTTGCTAGGTGACTGTAATTCAAGCAGAGAGTCAGACTAGACAATCCCCAGAGCTACCTTTCTGTCATGGTTTTGCATTTTTTGCTATTGGTATTACACATCATTACATCATGTGGAGCACAGAGAAGAAGAACTACACTTCCCAGAGGACCTCATGGTCAGAGAGAGAAATACATCACAGAAGTGACGCTCTCTCTCACTGCCTGGCAGCGGGTGTGGGTGTGCTTCCAAGCTGTGCGCCTTCAGTTTCAAAGTAGGCTTCTCGGTCTTCAGAAAACTCTCTCATTCTTATTTTCCTTGATTTATTGGCCTCAATTTCAATTAGATTGTATTATATTGTGTAATCTTGCATACTGATATCATAGTAAAATAAGTTTTCCTACTTAGATCATTGCTGCTGCTCTGTTCATTTCCTTGAGCCCAGATCCCATCTCTTTACCCCTTTCCTTTTTACCTTCCTATTTTTGAGGTCAGGGGTCCTACAGGCCTACAACCTCCTGTCACAGACATAGATTGATCTAGATGACTCCGTGACAATTATTCAATGATTCTGTGACTACATGATTTTATTTATTTATTTATTTATTTTTTCTAAGTCTTCTGGGAAGTCTTAATGGAAAATATTATCAAAAAAAAAAAAGCAGCAAAGAAGGATACCAAAAGAATGTAGACATCTTTCTCCATTTTCTCCATTTCCTAGTGAGTAACATGCATTTTTGATTTTGAATGTCAGATCTGTTAGAACAAAGCATTTTTTTTTTTTAATTTTTATTTTTTAATTTGGACCTAAAATCATCACAGATATAAACTCAAGAAAAAAATAGTACAAGTCAGGTCATGAAATCTTGTGCTTTTCTATGTGATGTGTGTGAACTTTTTCCAGTTTTGAGTTTAAGAATACTGTCAAGTCATATAGGAAACCAGAAATATACTTGTTTTCCTGAGTAATTCAGTGAAAAATACTGCCACAATTCAGATGATTATAAATGTGTAAAAAGCTGGAAAATATTAAATTTAAAAGAATAAAAAGACATCAAGGATATTACATCTGGTACCAACCTTCAGAACAGAAAAACATTTCAAAAAAAAACCCACAAAAAAACCCACAAAAAACAGGTAGATGGCAGGAGTTTAATAACAGAACAAGATTAAATGTTTCTCCATCTTAATCAAAATTTTGCATGCATTTAAGTTTAAAATTATGCAGTTAAATTTAATCTGATATTAAGGTATAGTAAGAGCTGCAGCCTCATTAACTTCAGTATGAATGCTCAACCTTTTATGAGAGTAAAGTCACCTTTTGTTAGATGCTTAAGTACGCATTTCATGGCCTGACTTATGAAGATGTTATATATCCACTGAACTCTGAAGAATTTCAACACCTGTGAAAAATAGAATGTTGTTGTCTATTCCTAAGCATATAACGTTGTGATTGTTTCTGATTAATTAAATTACTGACACAGTTGTGGAAGAATGAACTTGACTGTACACAAGAAAAGAACTTCTGGAAAATTAGATATTCTCATTATACTGTGAAAAATAAGAAATAATATTGTTTAAGGTCATTCTTTATTTCAAATGACATTTTATGTCTTTGATTTGTCATGCTGCTTCCATGATACTTTTTGAAGCTTTTATTTTCCTTATAGTTTAAACACATGAGAAATGTTAGAATTGGGCTACTCAGCGTGGATTTAACAAGGTTGTATTCATGCTTGTAAAACTTACTGAGGTTCATAAACTGTCATGAAGAATTGACAGAAGTTTATATTACTTCATGATGTTTAGGACAGATTATTGATATTGATGATGCAATATATCAAAGTTTGTATTCTATTAAGAAACTTATATTATTGTTTTCATAGGTTTCAGTGATGGCTTAAGTAAAAAGCACATTCTAAGTTTCAAAGTCTATTTTGTACCAAATTGTTTTTAACTGTAGAATTCGAACTTTATCCAGTGGAAGGGAATGCATTTGAACTGAAAGTGTTTTATTCTAGTAGTATCGACTGGGAAATAAACTGACAATAAAAGGGTAGAGGGTCATTTTGGAGAACTATTTAACTATTTGTGATTGTATATTGGCATATTGGGGCTCTAAATATTTATTTAGATAGGACAGCCTCCTTCAAGGTTTATGTATATCATGTGGAATAATAAAGATATTTGCATCTGCTTGCATGAAAAATTCATAGTACAAATTTTTGATAATTTATGCCACTCATATTTATGGTCTTTTGTAATAGTTTATTGATTTTTACAATCAAAAGCAGGGTTTCTATCATAAATCACTTGTTTTGTAGTAAATTTCCACAAAAGAGATAATGTTGAGAGGAAAAATAGCTCAGATTTTAATTTCGTTTTATCTTTCAATCAGGACTCAGTTCCAGACTAAGTATATATATCATTGTCAATATAAATGGGTAGGAGAGTAAGTTCCCATTATTTAGTTGTTGGAGAGGCAGATAATTCTGACCTGGAGCTAAAATGGATCTATTAAATGATTTGTCACATTCTAAAGTGTATGTATCCTTACAACTGAATCCACTTACTAACTTATGGGTGTAGTGCTTTTTAAGGAGCTGTAGAAGACAGAAGATATCTACAAATGATGTTCTGAAAGATAAGCGTACTTCCAAACCACAAGCTGAAGATAGGATAGAATACCCCATAGAAAGTGGATGACTGGATAAATAGAGAAGTCTGTCATGACATCATTCAACTATGTAACTATATAAAATGTAAGGTCTGGTTTCCATTCCATATCTATTGGCTATGACCAGATAATTCAGATACTGTAGAGCTGGGGACATCTCCCATGGCATGAATCAACTTACTGAGAGGCAACTGAATTTCCTCCCCTGTGCACACTCAATTGAAAAGCCACAAAGGAACCAACAGAGTTTTTAAGGAAATAAAGGTAAACAGAGACCAATATTTATAAGATTTGTGATGTAATAGTTTAAGATATGATTGACCATTAAAATGGCTTTTCTTCTTCCTTGCAAATATAAATTCAATTCCTAAAATAAACTCAACCAAGTTCTAATCATCTTACATTAATACTGAAGACTTTTAGCTGTTTCTATGGTTTAAAGATATACACTATGCCAGTATTGTGTTAAACATAATACTGTTTAATACTATTTATCCTAAGTGGGTTTAGCTTTGCCATAGAAATTTACTTTCAGTACTAGTCCTGAAAAGGGTAATTCTTATACTTCGTAAGGGTAAATCAGAAGCTGCACCAGCATTTTTGTTGAGCCTATAATAGTCCTTTACTCCTTTATTGAATAGTCATGCATTTAGCATTTGTCAATCATTCTTACTTTTAAAGAAAAAAAAAAAAATGTTTCTAGAGAAAAGCTATTCAAGACAAAGAAGTTTTGCAGTGATCAATGCCCAGAACACTTAGCTTTCCTAGGCATAGTAATAAATTCATTGTCATAAGCAAAGAGCTTGCATGCAGTAGTGTTTCTTTCATTAGATATGCAGTACTTATTACATGCACTTTTACAGAGACATTTGATCATAGGCATAATTTTGCAGTAAATTATGTGTCACTCTTTAATGAGAGTATTTCTTTATGATAGAGTTCCAAGAAAATACTCTCATGTTTTCTTGTAAATCCTGACATGGCTTACGGCATCCTATTCCAGAAGAGAATAGAATTAAGAAACTGTATTCAGACAAATTATTTATCTTTCTTTAATGGCCTTTATAGGAAATGGATGCTAGAAAGCAAATAACTTTAGGAAAGCAATGTCCTTCATTGCTGTATACTATAGCAGATAGGCAAAGAATAAAAATCTACTAAAGTTTGTTTATTAATGCCCTACTTCTCTGAGCAATTTAGGGTAAAGTAGAAGCATATATTTTGAAAAATATGAAATCAAAACCTAACTGTTACCTGAGGGATCAGTCATTTTGCTGAATAAAGTAACATTTTCTTATGACATCTGCAAACAACACTGTTCATAAATCTAACTTATGAACTTTGAACTTGTGTATGTATTTCACTCCCATTTTTAAATGTTCTGTTGGTTATGGTTTGAAGATTGGTTTACAGAAAAGTGGAGATAGTATAACTAGTTTTAAAGCACACAATGGATTTGTACTATAGGTGGAGGCAACTCAAAACAAAATCTTTTTGCCAGGCTTGAAATGACTGCTACCTTCTGTATGACAACAAACAAGAGATTTTTTTTCTGCACAGAAAATTCAATATTGAACTCATTAGGTAAAATTTAGTAGTATTTTCTGCAACAAAAGCCATACAGAAACTAGCCAAAATGAAATTATAGCACCTTAAGATTATAATTTTATTCTGGGGCTGATTTCACTTGAACTAAACCAGTAGTCAATTTTTTTATTTGTTTCTTTGTTTTTACACATCTACTATTCATTCCCTGAGACTGTTCAAAAAGGCCATGCAACCCTGTCAGAATGGCATAGCTTGCAGAACACTCTTTACCTATGGATGCAGAGTTTCTTCAGCATAAAATGCAGAATCATCTCTTGCTCTGATTTTAGAAATACCATTGTTGTCGCTCTTTCTACAATGAAGTACTTGATCATTTTGTAAATGCAAGGGGAATTCTGTGTGTTAATTACATCTTATTTTCTCTGCTCCATTTTTAACATTGCATAGCAGACTATGTAGCTTTTATATTAGACAATTATTTCACTTTCTCACAACCGCTAGGGAAAAACAGACCATGATAGAAACAAAGCGTGTTTTAGGGAATAAAAAATCCACTGAAAGAGAAATGAAATTTGTATATATTGTGACTCCTTTATGGTTTTATAACCATTCTATTTGTTGAATTGTTGGACCTAAAATTCACGGCATTTGTATTGATACACTTAATTTTAATGTTGAAACACATCTGTAAATATTATTAAAAAAAAATAAATATCTAGATTAGTATTTCTCAAAGAAGTTGTGGATGCCCAAGTCCTGGAGATGTTCAAGGCCTGATTATGGAGTCCTGGACAGCTTTATTTAAGCCTTCTCTAAGCTAAGCAAGCCCAGCTCCCTCAAGCTTCCTTTCTAGATGTGCTTCAGCCCTTTTATATCTTTGAGGCACTCCTCAAGAACCCTGCAACAGCTCCATATCCCTCTTATGCTTCTATGTCACAGATAAAGATGTTGAAGAGCACTTATCTGTAGTTGGACCCTGGGGAGACACTACTAATCACCAGCCTCAGCCACAACCCTTCAACCAATTATATATCCACTGAACAGTCCGCCCTTTAAATCCATATCTCTTCAATTTAGAGATAAGGATGTGGTGCAAGAACATGTTACAGGCCTTCAAATATGCAAACTGATAAGATAGAACAACTATTCAATAACAACTGTCCCATCACTTCCACTGTCGCTTATTTTTAAAGCCTGCATTTTTTAACTTATTGCTCTTAACGACTCAGGTTTAAAGCAAATGCTTCTGAAAATACAAAGAGCAGCAACCAAATCACATCAAATTTGCTTTTAATTTCTTCCCAAGTATCTGGACTGAATCCTCTACCTCTGCTGTAGTTTCAGGCACATATTTTACTCATCCAAAAGCAGTACAGACATCTAACCTAAGGTTTTATTAAGTAATACTTTATAGATGCTAAATTACTTTTGTGTGTAAAGAAACTACATGTAATGTCCTCATAAACATAAAATTAATTATTTATGGTCAGTGTGATTTTTATGAATATTGAGCAATTTCATTATAATTATTGCTATTACAATGAATACCAAAGGAATTCATGTTAATTAGCAGTAGTAAGCTAAATATATATTTTAAAAAAAGAACTCAAAAGGAGTGATTGGAGAATCCTCTTGGAAAAAAATCTTAAAGTTCCTGTGATTTAATATGGCTTTATGGTTACTTCATACCGAGAGGACAACAACTTTGCAAATGAAGAACACTAAGCAGTAAGATCTGTTTCATCTAGGCAATCTTAATACATGAGGCTTTATCTTGAATTAATTTTTAGTGATTCATTTGAGAGATGGCAAATACAGGTGATAAGGGAATCTGTGGATGTCTCCGTAACCTCACTGCCCCGCACTACATTCAAGTGGAATGGGATCTAGTATGTTTATGTGTTAAAACTTTACAACTGCTTGGAGAAACAGGGAAACATATCAAAGTTGTTGATATAATAGTGCATAATTTTAGGCATGTTGTCTTGAAGTAGTGCAGATCATGAGTCACTGAGTTGTAGAAGAAGTATCATCTAGACCTTAGTGGTACTCAAGTCAGTATACTGGCAAATCCACATAATGCAACACTTCCTGCGCAACTGTTTAAAAACTGAGGTTACAGCTGGAAGACTAATCAAGAAATTGCACATCTATATTTGCATGCCATTTTCTAACTCTTGGAAGATCTGAGATTAAAAATGCAGTGTCAGCTATTTTTTTATGGTAATAGAAAGAACAAAACCTCTCTCTCTCTCTCTTTTTTTTTTTTTTTTAGGAGAAATACCACAGGGATAGAGGATGCCTAGCATCATTGACAAGCTTACAATCTTATCAGTGTATGACAATGACACTTAATAAGATTTCTAAAAGAATCGTGCTTCACAGTTTTTTGTCTTTCTATTTCAGTGATGCTTAATATTCCTCTTTGTTTCTATGAATTTTATTTCCCTGAAAGACATCGGAAACTGTTTGCCATGCCACTATTAGCTTAGCCATAACAAATGATTTTCTGATTGTTCTGTATAATTATGGCTACTATTTATTAGCTACATTGGTTGCCAATATTATCTATTAATATTTTATAAAATGATTGACTTCCATTGTACTTGTGGCTAAAACAACACATTCTAGTATATCCCAGAGATAAGTAAACTCCTATGCAAACCAGCATTTGCTCATACAATACTTCTTTGTTTCATATGTTTCTGGTACATTTCTTCTGTGTCTGTGTGACAAAGCAACACTATCAAAAGAAATAGGAAACAAATTACAAATTAGAATAAGTTTCATTTTAAAGAATGTGAAAAGTTATCAGAAATTGAGATGGAGAATGCAAGGACAAATGGATGGCATTCTGAAGTAAAGCTGTATTTCTGCATTTATTTATGTCGTCATTAACTGGCTTTTCTGAGACTTGGAATACTATTAAAAATAGACAAAGTACTAAAGATTTTTCCTCTCTCACTCATGATTTTATTTGAAATCTTTCATTCTTTAAGGAATTTTGTTAAATAAGAAACAGAACACCAAAAAAAAAAAAAATTAAAAAAATTATAAGATCCATGAGATTAGATCAGCCCTTTAAATGGCCCCATGATTAAGATCTTAATTGAGGTAGCAGAATGTATCCCTCCTGGCATTAGAGAATGAGAGAAAACATCATGCACAAAGTGAAAGGAGCAGGCAAGACCTTTAGATTGACTTTTATCAAACGGAAGACTTAATCTGCAATGTGACTTGTCTTAACAATTCTCACAAGTTTCATCACAAGTCAAAGGCCTAAATTTCCCTCTACAGGGGTATATGTCATCTCTGCCAATAATAGAAAAAAACTGAAGACAGAATTATTGGAAGGACAAGAAAGCTCATGTGTCTGTAAAGGTCAGTTACCACAACTCCAGTACCCTTAGCTTGTTTCTGAATAGGTGCAGAGCAGAATGTAAATGGTACTAAAAACAAACAAACAAACAAACAAACAACAACAACAACAAAACAGCAATGTATTAGATATTTTTTTGTTAGTAAGAGTATGCTTGCAGGCATTCATCATGGCAGATATTTCCTTGCCTTTATAAACTTAAATATATGTGTGTGTGTGTGTGTGTGTGTATATATATATATATATATATATATTCTTGTTGTATTTTATTTTTTTTCTTCTGAGTAGGAGAGCTGCTAGTCTTAGAATCCATAAATGCATGGCATCACAGGAATCCATGGACTGATTGAGATATTCACATAATTCTTCTTTTAATTTAGTGCAAAGTAGACTGAGAATGAAAATAAAATAAAATAAAATAAAATAAAATAAAATAAAATAAAATAAAATAAAATAAAATAAAATTAAATTAAATTAAATTAAATTAAATTAAATTAAATGGTATGGTAGAGGTAAGTATTAGGAGGAACGTGACATCAGACAAAGAATTATAGATATTAAGATGTTTTATGCTGTCATGGTTTTATGATCATTGGTATTCCACATCATCATATCATGTAGTGTACTGGGAATTAAAGCATTAATGCTACAGTTTCACACAGCAAAAAGAAACTATGTTCCTCAGAAGACTGTTCACTGTGCTGGTATCATTCCTGCACAGGGGGGAATGCATATAAGGTGGTGGCAGGTCATCTGACATGCTCTCACTTTCCTTTGGCTTTTCACCCCTTTTCTCCTTTGTCTCTTCTCACTGCTGCCCATCTCGTCTGCACACACTACTTCAGTATTACTGTAAGGTCTACAACTTTCAGATACTAGCATACAGCCACTTCAAAGAAGCGCCCTATTACACAGATTTTGCAGGTAGATGTGTGAGTCACCACTATCACACTATCACTTTGCCATTTCTATATTTGTTCTTTTGATAACAAGTTAGCTTTTGAACACATCAAAATCCTTTGTTTCCCAACACAGGTTAACTTCTTCCTCACTCGACTGTGGATCACATATTCCCTCTCCCATTGTTCTTTAAAGTTCATCATAGATCTTAATAGTAAAGAGACTTTTTGCTCTGTATGGTCAAGAGTATCCTGTCTCAACAGTCTTCAGTTCTCAAAGATTCCATAGATGTAAGAACAAATTCCTTGTTTTGATACCAGCTACAAACTGGATGGTTACAAACTCTTCAGGAAGGATAGGCTAGGAAAGAGGGGTGGCGGCGTGGCTCTCTGTGTCAGGGAATGCTTTTGTGCTGCGGAGCTTGCGACTGGGGATGATGTGGTTGAATCCTTATGGGTAAAGATCAGGGGAAGGGCTGATAAGGCAGACATCCTGGTGGGCATTTGCTATAGACCGCCAAACCAGGATGAAGAGACAGATGAGCTGTTCTATAAACAGCTGACAGGAGCTGCACAGTCACCGGCCCTTGTCCTCATGGGTGACTTTAACTTCCCTGACATATGCTGGGAGTACAGCATGGCTGAGAAGAAGCAGTCTAGGAGGTTCCTGGAATGCATAGAAGATAACTTCCTAATGCAGGTGGTGAGAGAGCCCACGAGAGGAGCTGCCCCACTAGACCTGCTGTTCACAAACAGGGAAGGTCTGGTGGGAGATGTGGAGGTTGGGGGCTGTCTTGGTCAGAGTGACCATTAAATGGTAGAGTTCTCGATTCTAGGTGGAGTCTGGAGGGAGAATAGCAAAACTGCCACCTTAGACTTCCGGAGGGCAAACTTTGATTTGTTCAGAATTTGGGCATTTCAGATACTTTCAGACAACTCAGATAATACTAGGCAAATTAATAAATCCCGGTTAGGCTGTGGTTGGATCTTCAAGGTCTTTTCCAACCTGAGTAATTCTATAATTCTATTATTCTAAATCTCCAACTTCTATATTGGGAATAAACTCTGCATTTAAATAGATTTTAATTTATGTTTCTGAATCTGGTTCTTAATCCCATCTCCCTGATGTGTGAAATAGATAAGATGTTCACATCCATAATGCAAGGATCTGAGTATCTTTCATGGCAAAGTGGACATGTTGTGACTTCAAAATTTCAGAGGTAGCCATTGCTTTGAACAATGTAGGTGTTGTCACACTAATTGGCTTAGTAAGCATTGTTCAATTCCTAACACAAAGATAATACAGACATTTATACTAAACTGAAAAGGAACTGTGCCAAAATTTTACCTTAGAGGGAATGTAATAATCTTATGAAATGTATATGCTTTTCTCGGATTGCAGCCAAAAGTAGAACAGAGCAGAGCTTGTAATGTGTGACAGAGTTTTATATAGTTACACCTATAAGAACTGTCTGTGACAAAAAGATTCATTTGCTAATATCACAAGGGGAATATAATTATAGAAGAAGAATTCTGCCTTATTTACTTTTTTTTTTTTTTTCCCCTTCTAGAACTAAATATCTATAACCCTGTCCACTCGTGGCTAGGACAGGATCAACCAGATGGTGCTATGCTATGGAACTGTGGATGAAAGGATTATAATAACACACCAGTTTCTTGGCAAGAGTGAACAGGGCTTTCACAATGTCAAGGCTTTCTCTTCACCTTTGTGAGTAGTCTAGGAATGGGCAAAAATTGCTTCCAGAGCAAGTTTTACTTACACTGAAGCCCTGCTTCCCAGGGAATGGTTGGATACCTGCCTGCTGATGAGAACTAGGGAATAAATTCCTTATTTTATTTTGTTTGCATGCACAACCTTTTATTCAACTATTAAACAGTTTTCATCTTGATCCATCAGTCCTCTGCCTTCCCTTCTTTATCTTGCTGTCCATCACGAGGGTGGAGAGAATGAGCAGCTTAGTGGTTGTATGTTTGCTAGTTGGAGTCAATCCACTGTAAGCTGAGACTTCCTGCCATAATCCTATGCTTGACATTTCAGTTTGTTATTGTCTGTTAACAACTGAAATAAGATGATTTCACAAAAAGAAGCACATACTTACATGACATCAGCTGGGCAGCTGGCAATAAACAAACAAACAAACAAATAAAATAATTAATTAAAAAAATACTCTTTTGTATTTTCATAGCTTAATTATGATTTCACAGACAGCTTATACTGCAACAGTCTTAAACACAGCATAGTAAGTATCACCTTGGTAAGAGCAAACATACGGTCCTTCATAGGAGATATTTCACTCCATGCAAATATTTCCCCCATGACATTTCTTGGAATTTTTAAACAAGCACACGTTTTGTCTTTGCACCTCTGTAGGCAGAATGCTGGGAATGACACTGAGAAATCGGTAACTAAATTTGTTTGAGAAGTGTGGGATCAGCTGCAGAAGCTTATAGGGAAAATAGAACAATTCTCTTTTCATTGCCTTTAGTCCCTCATATTCTCAGGATGCATTCCAAATTCGAACACTGTGAGCTGCTGAATTCTTGCCAGCTGGAACACAGTAGAAGACAATATTTGCAAAGTGTGAATGGAAGCCAGTGAAAAAAAGACCAGATATTAATGTGGATGAGGGAGGATGAAAAAATAAGGAAAACAAAAAACAAAAGACTTTGTTACTTCAGACACAGATATGGCACTGCAAAGACTTTTTCTGAGCAAAGCTAAATATGCATTTAAAAATGACATATATCTGTGGAAACAATTTATAGGTCACAAAGTCTTTCTTGTTGGAATGAGTTTTGAAATGAACTCAGTTCAATTCATTAGCCTCATGTCACATTTAAGCTGTCACAAATCTCTACATTAGGTAGGAAATTAGTTTACCCACTGGTGAAACAGAGGGATGAAGCCGAAATTGTATAACTAGAAGTTGGACACCGAAGAAAAACTGACAGGATTTCTTGATAAAGTAGATGAACTTCTCTGGGGATTTGTAAATCCTTCATTCAATCCATGCCCCTGAGCAGGAACAGATGTACTATTCTGACATGAAACAAAATTTCAAAGGTTTAGTGCCTGAATGGGAGATCAGGCCTCAGTACATTTCAAGACTGATGAAGCTTCAACACAAATCATCTCCCCAATAGAATAATTTGACATTGCCAACAAGGAAAAAAAAAAAAAAAAAAGGTATACTACCAAGTATGATTAGTACAACAGGCATTTGATGTGGTAGGGGACCACCTAGAAAATGTTTATTAACTTACCGTGTTGGTATTTTGAATCATAAACCAGAAAAGAGTGGAAACATAAAAGCACTTGTTACTTAAATGCTGACTCTACATTAGAATTACCACAGTGTGATAGATACTGAAAGCATGAACATTCTGAAGATACTGGTTTTCAATGACAATTACAATTTCAATTGTAATCTGTACATTTGTCAGAGTTAATAACATAATTGAGGGCCTTAAGTATAAAACATTTGCTGAGGAGTTGAAAGAAGGCACACATCTGCTGGCCTGTGGCAGCTTATTATATAGATGGAACTAAGCCCAAAGCAGATACAGGGTTTCGAGAATGCTCAATAAGTAGTGTCTCCTATTTTATTATATTGTTCCATGATATCAGAGTGGTGTGGGAGTTGAAGGTAAACATTCCCACCAGTATTCCAATGCATTTGTTGGTGTGTGACAGATGGCAGCACAGAGGCAGTCTGACAAAATGATGTCCGACATGGAAGTGAGTATGAAAGAAAGGTGTGGGATTGAATTCCTCCATGCTGAAAAAATGGCACCCACTGACCTTCATCAATGCTTGCTGAACATTTATGGAGACAAGACAGTAGATATGAGCACACTGAGATTGAAAGTGGCACACTTCAGCAGTAGCAATAGCAATGTGAAAGACAAGCCGCGTTCTAGACAGCCATGCAGAATTTAATAAGCACAGCATGCAGGCTCTTAGTAATCACTGGCAAAAATGATGGAGATAACTACATTAAAAAATAGTGTTCTGTAGCTAAGAATTTGCTCTGTCATATGGGGTTATTATGCTCTTTCTATCTGCTGTTGCTTCCATGAAAATAAATAGGAGGCATTACTTTCAATGTGATCTACATAATTCCAGTTAACATAGCTGGTAAAGAAAAAGAACTATTCTAAATTCAGTTATCCAGTATTTAACATGAGTTAGTAGCACAATCAGGAATATTTAATACAAGACGTGTGGTGAATACATCTACAAGTGGAAGAAGTTCAATGCCCAGAAGGAGACTATTCAGAATGAGGTGTATTTGGGGCTGCCCATATTCCGCTTCTACGTCAAGTGCACATGGTGTCTGGCAGAGACCACTTTCAAGACATTGCCATTGTGTGCTCCTGCTTATGATAACTTGTTCACGTTTACAAGCCTTGGATTTCATTTGTTGCATAATATTCTGACCATGGTTATAATCAAAATATTATTGTGGTTTTCACATTTAAAAAGTGGTCAAAACTGTATGCTGTTAACCATACAGTATTGAGATCACTGAAGTACTGACCAGATCCTATTTGGATTTTTTTCTTTCAATTTTTGCAACCATGTTAAAAGGGTTTTTTGTTTTGTTTTGTTTTGTTTTGTTTTGTTTTTTTACGTGTGTGAAAATTAAAACACATATTCAAATTATTTGAAATACCTACCTCTATGTTTTTTGTCTGAAAATAATATTAATAATAATAATTGTTCAGCAAGAATAGAAACCAAATGTTTTTAATACCCCTAGCCTAATATCAACAATAATTGGAAACTGTCACAAATTATTGTTCTTTTTTTGTTTGTTTGTTTTCTGCTTCTTTATAATGCTTTGTCAAACTTTAAATACTTTTAAGATACACAGCTTTCACTAATATAACTCTCCACCTTATAAGAATATTTTGTAAGACAAGCAGCTCTCTGAAAAAGTCAACATGGTATGAGAATATATAAAGTTTAAAAAACTAATGAGAAATAATTTTTGCATTTGCTGGTGGATTGACAGATGGCTGGTGAAAGAATGCAGATACTTAGTAAATGTGTTTGTAGTTCAGGATAAAAACTGGAGAAATTTACCAAGTGAGGGAAGGGTAACGTATAAAATATAAAATAACATCTAAAATAGATGTTTTGGAATCCAGTTGTCCTGGATTTTAGGTACTTCTTTTTCACTTGAGGTACTGAAACAGAAGGAGTGAGGTGGCTTGGAAATGTAAAAGAAAGAGTCAAAAAAAAAAAAAAATAAAAAAATCTGAAATAAAAGTTATAAAAGGGTATCAAATATGAAGATTTTTTTGAATTGTCAGTTGCAATTTTCACTTTCTCCTTTATGCATATCTAAAGGCAACTGTCAGATGGATGAATGAATTTGCATAAAGCTAATGTGACTCTTTGTATAAATACAAAATGAAACCAAGTCACAGGCAATCAGATAAATTAGAATGTGAATTCTTGTTGAACTACATTTTTTGAAAAATATTAAGTGAAAACTTTTTCAGTTTCTCCGAAGTTTGCGTACATATTTTTATAAAATGTGTTATATCTCCCTCAAAAATATAATCACTTGTAACTTTAAAGATAACTAAAACCCAATCCAGTTTCTTGCATCTGGGAAATTTGACGTGCCAAAAGAAAAATATTGCTATACAAGAATGCATATGAAAAGAAAAATCCAAAACTATCATGAGAGTGCGTGCACTACATTAAACTAGAAAACAGAAATATATAGATATATGAGGCACAGAAAAAAAAAATTATACATAAAGACCTACTTTTGCAGAATCAATCAATGTTAAAAGAATACACATTCAAGTAAGTATGATTTGACAACATAATCTTTGAAGACAAAATAGTTCCCATGAGACAGAACAATGGATTTTCTGCCCTGAGCTTCAGAGGTTTTATTTAACTTTGACACTACCTGCTGAATTTACCTGAATTAAAATAGAAAACTTCTGGGGAGTAGTACTGCTTATTTGTTTTAAAATGATTTGTATCTATCCAATCATGTAATGTGCAATATAAAACACATATCATTGCTTAGAGGTGTAATATATTTATAAGCCCCAGAAGTGGTAAAGTGATTAATTTAAGTGTGGACTTAAACCAATTTAAAGTGCTCTAGTCATGTCATGAGGGAACCCAACCATCTGAGAATCAAATATATTAATCCTTTTGATGATATCTGGAGGTCACGAGAGACAAAGCTTCTTTCTAGAATGAGAAAACAAAAGGACATTGAGAGTCAAAGCTTATCTTTACAGTTGGGAAAGTATAACAAAGGATAGATTTTGAGGCTAATCTGTTCTCCAATATACTGTATGGTGTCAGACTTCTCTGAGTTAATTCACGACAGGAAATCAAAATCTGTGGTTAATTTAACTTAAAACCTAGCTTGATTTAAAAAAAAAAAAAAAAAAAAAAAGATTCAAAAGTCTTTATGAAGTGTTTAAACTGTTAATTATCTTACCATATAAAGAAATGAACATCTATTTTCATTTTCAAGTTAGCTGCAATCCTTTACCATTTGATTGCAATGTATCATTATGTTCCAAACTGAAGAACATTGTGCTAACAAGAATCTGTTATTTCTCTATTAGCAAGAGTAGGTACTCATAGTCCATAATACCCATAACTGTTTCTTTGATAACATAATAGACTGATCTGCCTGAGTATTTCATTGAAATGCATATTTTATAATTCTTCATGTATTTTGGATCTATTCTAAGACTTCTTCAATTTTTCAGTAACCATCTTCAAAGATGGTTGCCAGAATTGGATACAGATTTTAGAAGTGTCACAGTAGGACCAAAGGAAGAAAAAGATATAACGTCTGAAGATACATATTTTTTTACCTCTTGCATATCCATATAGAACATCATTGTCCAATTAGTTATTTAAGACCTATGATACTGCAAAGACCTCCCCACACTTCCTTGATTCCATAAATATCTGGACCTCAAAATCTCTTAGCTTTAACCTGTCTGTATTGTAATAAAATGTCCACTTTTGTTTGTTTGTTTTCTGGCTACCATCTTATGTTCTCGCTCCAGTTTTTAGGAGGGAGGCAAGGTTCTTTGATATATGTATACCCAGTGTGAGATTAAGAAACAATGGTTCAAATGTTGGTCCAACCAGTTTATTACAAATCTTAATCGGGGAGATGGGGAAGGGGAGGATGGTCACTATTATGATGTAGGATGATGGGGAAGGGAAGGCAGGCAATAGTAAAGATAGGAAATAGAAGAAAGGAGTCTTTGTAGGAAGCAAGGGGGAAATAGTCACCACCATGGATCCAGCATGATGGAAGTTGGTTTTGAATTTTCTCCTTACTTATGTTTACTAGAATTTGCCAGGAGGAAAAAAAAAAAAACAAAACCTGTTGCCATGTTCACTGTTTGAGTAGCATTCAGTCTCTCCTTGACATGGATGAAATGCCTTTTTGCTGCTTTGCCACTCAGAGGGATCTTGACAGGCTGGAAAGATAGGCTTACAAAGTTCTCAGTAAGATCAGTACGCATAAATGCAAAGTCCTGTACCTGTAGAGATACCAGGACATGCAGGGTGTACCCAGCTAGGAAGCAGCTTTGTAGAAAAGAACCTGGGGGTTCTGGTGGACATCAAGTTGAACATGAATCATCAGTGTGCATTTATTGTTAAGAGTGCTAATGATATTCTTTGCTGCTTTAGGCAAAGTATTGACAGCAGGTCAAAAGAGCAGGTCAGCACCCTAATCGTCAGTGTTGAGGCTTCACTTTGAGTGCCATGTTCATTTCTGGGACTCTCAGCACTAGACAGACACTGACATACGAGACCAATGAAGGACTAGATGATCAAGGGACTAGAGCACAGTTCTGATGAGGAGATACTGAGAAATCTGTTACTGTTCAGCATGGAGAAGAGATGTATAAACTTACTAATCAGTGCATATAAATAGATGAAGGGAGGATACAAAGATAACAGTTAATTTCTGCAAATTTTCTGACTGTTCAGTATGTCCTGTTATCTGGTACATTAATAAAGATGCTAAACATCAGTAAAGCAAGTTATGAAGTACTTCCTGGCCTTCAACTAGGCTTTGCACCTTTGAATGCTACGCTCTAGGGCTGGCCATTCAGACAGTTTTTGATCCACTTTATTATCTGCTCATCCACCTTACACTTTCAACAGCTTCTCTATGACGACATTATAGGAAATAATGAAATGATTAATAATTAATAATTAATGAAATAATATAGGAAATAATGAGTCAAAACCTCACTGAATTCTGGGAAGACTATATCCACTGCTTCTGCCTTATCAGTCAGGCTGGTGATTTCATTACAGAAGTTTACCAGGTGGCTCAGGAATGACTTCCTCTTGGAGATTCCATCATGACTAGTCATGATTTTAAAGTGTCTGGAAATGGTTTCCAGGATGAGCGCTTTCACAGGAACTGAGGTGAGACTGTAGTCCCCCCAGTCCTCCATCTTGCGCTTCTTGAAGATAAGGTTCTGTTCTTCTGGTTGCCATGTAAACTGAAGATTATAAAGAGTAGCCACACAACAATATCTGTCAGTTCCCTCAGCATGCATAGTTGCATCTCATTAAGGTTAATGGACTTGTGAATGTCCACTTTGCTTAAGTATGCCTGGACTTGATCCGCTTCAACCAAGGGAACATCCATCTTGCTCCAGCCTTTCACACTGGTCTCTGGTA
Source organism: Coturnix japonica (assembly GCF_054131305.1). NCBI lineage: Eukaryota > Metazoa > Chordata > Aves > Galliformes > Phasianidae > Coturnix > Coturnix japonica. The sequence goes on from NC_140663.1 coordinate 167,501,846, forward strand.
CCTGGGACTTCTGAAGGCTGATGTGATAAAGACAGGTATTTGGTATCTTGGATTTTTTTGCTGTATTGTGTAGAGAGGTCTTCCTTCAGAAAAGATCACACATTTTCCCTAATCTTTTTTTTATCACTGTAGAAGTCTTCTTTTTTGCCTTTGACATCCCTAGTGAGATCTAATTTGGGCTTTAACTTACTTTGTTCCTTGCCTGACAATGTCTCTTCCTCATAAGTTATCTGTCCTTGCTTCCACCCTCCTCAGTTTTTCTTTTTGTGTGTGCTTGGCCAGGAGCTTCTTTTTCAACCATGCAGTCTTCCCAGCACTTTTAGCTGACTTCTTTTTGATGAGAAGCATCACTCCTGAGCTTGAAGAAGGTGATTCTTGTATATTAACTAGTTTTCTGGTCTCTTTTTCCCTCCAAGGTTTTGTCTCTTGTTCCTCTACCAAGCCTATCATTGTAAAGGGCAAATTATTTTCTCTTAAAGTCTGGGGTTACTACCCCAGCTTGGGATTTTCTCAGTGCCCTAATGATCTTGACCTCCATTTTACAATCACTGCAGCCAAAGACACCACTGACTTTCACATTCTCCACAAGCTCTTTCTTGTTGCTGAAAGCAAGTTCCAACATAAGACCTCTCCTCACTAGCTCTTCTGTTAGTGGTAGAAGGAAGTTAAACATCAGTGTATGGATTTCCTATGCTTTGCAGTGTTCCCCCAGAAATTGTAGGGTGGTTGAAGCTCCCCCATGACGACCAGGGTTTGTGATTTTGAGACACTCCTATCTGTCAGTAGGGACCCATATCAGCTTGTTTGTTCTGATCAGGTGGTGTGACAGTGTGCTTCTCTCCCCCTAACTCCAATCCAAGCTCCTGTTCCCATGTACTCTTGAACTTCATCCTTCAGATTGGCCATTGTACATAGACAGATGATGTACACTTAGACAGAAAACGTACACTAAGGCCTCGAGAAGGCAGTTAGTGAGCACAATACTGGTTACATTCAAGGCCTTGCTAAGACAGACTGTGATTACAGATCTATCTGAAACTGGATTCTGAAAAGCCTGAGAACAGACAACTGGTTTAACAGCTGAGGGCCAGTGAGTATGCATCAAAAAAATGGGACTGAATTAATAATATTATCCCATAAATAGCGAGCAGGCCAAGAGCTCCTTGAGCTCTCCCATCAAAGATGGATGTCTCTTGAGATTATGTCTGTACAGAGAGCTCTTGTACCTTGATATCAAGACTCCTTGCCAATACAGATTCTCAGTATGCAACTGGTTGTTGAAGCTTTTTAGCTTTGTTAAGCTTATATCTTTGATTGATTGTGCACATATAACCTAACAGTATCAATTGCACCACTCAGCTTCACCCAATATGGAATTTATAGTAGAAAATATGTAGAATATGTCATTACAACCTTTCCAAAATATGTAAGACTTTTGCATGAATTATCTAGATCTTAGGCAAATAATTACTAAAAAATGTAGCAGCAGATAATGCTGAATATGAAGTTTTTAATTGGCTTGTTCAAAGAATGTGCATTGATAGGCATGGTAAATACAGCTGGGTTGTTCTGAGCATTTGATGTAGGAAAAAAAGTTATGTTTTACCAGTGTTTTATTTATGACCTGAAAACGTTCATGAACGTCAGTTTTGCAACCTATCCAATAATCTTCTCAGCATGCCAGTTCAATTTGTTTAGACAAGTATCACAGAATCAAAGAATTGTAGGGGTTGGAAGGGACCTCTAGAGATCATCGAATCAAACCCCCCTACCAAAGCAGGATCCCTACACCATGTCACACAGGTAGGCGTCCAGGCGGGTCTTGAATGTCTCCAGAGAAGAATGTCTCCACCACCTCCCTGGGCAGCCTGTTCCAGTGCTCAGTCACACTCACATGTAAAGAAGTTCTTTTGCACATTTGTGCAGAACTTCCTATGCTGTACTTTCATCCCGTTACCACTAGTCCTATCTCCACGCACTACTGAAAAGAGACCAGCCTCACCGCTATGGCTCCCACACCTCAGGTGTTTATAAACATGGATCAAGTCCTCTCTCAGCCTTCTTTTCTCAAGGCTAAACAGACCCAGTTCCCTAAGTTTCTTCTCATAGGGGAGATGCTCCAGGCCCTTCACCATCTTAGTGGCCATCCGCTGGACTCTTTCCAAGAGATCCCTGTCTTTTTTGTACTGGGGAGCCCAGAACGGGACACAATATTCCAGATGAGGCCTCACCAGGGCAGAGTAGAGGGGGAGGATCACCTCCTTTGACCTGCTGGTCACGCTCTTTTTAATACACCCCAGTATGCCATTGGCTTTTTTGGCTACAAGGGCACACTGCTGGCTCATGGTCAATCTGTCGTCCACCAGGACGCCCAGGTCCTTCTGTGCAGAGCTCCTCTCCAGCAGCTCTTCCTCCAGCCTGTACTGGTGCATGCAATTATTTCTACCTAGGTGCAAGACTCTACACTTGCTTTTGTTAAACCTCATCCGGTTTCTTACTGCCCAGCTCTCCAGCCTGTCCAGGTCTCGCTGAATGGCACCACAGCCTTCAGGTGTGTCAAACAATCCTCCCAGCTTCGTGTCATCAGCAAACTTGCTGAGGGTGGTCACTATCCCCTCATCAAGGTTGTTAATGAAGATGTTGAACAAGACCGGACCCAGTACAGACCCCTGGGGGACGACGCTAGTTACAGGCCTCCAACCAGACACCGCACCGCCAAAGACAACCATCTGCACTCTGCCAGTCAGCCAATTCTCGACCCACTTCACTGTCCACTCATCTATCACATACTTCCTCAGCTTTGTTATAAGGATGTCACGGGGGACAGTATCAAAAGCCTTACAATTCTTCTCAACAATATACATCTCAGGAACTTGCTTATTAAGATCAGAATTATTTACTCCAATTAACGCTATTTAAGAAAATTTTAAAACTACATTGAATAAGGATTCACATAAACAAGAGACTAAAGTTCTGATTCAGATCCTGGAATATCCACTAATACTCATTAAGAGTTGCCCATAATGTGTGCTCTTTAGTCTGTTGTGATCCCTTAAAGGAGTAAAAGAATTGGTGAAAACTAATCTAACTGCAGGCAAACCTAAGGGAGACCCTGGGAACTCAGAAAAACATAGACAAGGCTCAAGATGGACAGGCCCACATTATTTACTGCACTGCAGATAGGCTGAAACGCACTCGTCTCAGAGATCCCTCTCTTGAGTCAAGAACTCAAGAGTGGACAAAGACTGAGATTTAATGTGGACCTGAACAGGCTTAGAAGAGCTACATCTGCGGAAAATAATAAAAAGAATATTGCGTCAACAAAAACTGAAGAAATTGAAGCAAATGCAACCAAAAAAATCAGGTTAAGAACAAGATGCGTTTAATCTGTAATCGCCCCTTAGAGTAGTACAATTTATGAAGCCAGCTGCTTTCTCTGCAGTAAAACCCGAGGGAAACAAAGGAAACCCAGTCCGGCCACGGGCCTCAGAACAGGGCCGATGCCGCGGCCATGGAGACCCAGGGCAGCTGAGGGGGGGGCGAAGGGTGGGGCCGAAGGGTGGGGATGGGGCGTCTGTGACGGCACAGCGCGTCACAATGCGGGGCTGGCATCGAGGCCAGCAGCGGGCAGCGCTGCTCCACTTTGGCCTGGGCCAGCGGTGAGTGCAGCAGCAGGGGGAAGGCTGTGCTGGGCCGGGCGCGAACTGCGGCCCGCGAGGGGTTTGGGAGCCTGCAGTGCCGGCAGCGAGCGCTCAGGGGAGCCTGTGAGCGGCTCTCTGGGCAGTCAGCGGCGGCGCTGGCCTCAGCCCCCGCTGCCTCCCAGCTCCCTCGGCCCCGCTCGTACCTGACCCCAGGGGCTGTGTGTGGCTCCTGGCCACGCTCCCCCAGCCGTGCTCGAGCTCCCACCCAGCCCCTCTCACTGACCTCCCCTCTCTCATCTCTTCCAGATCATGGCTTTGGCGTTTTTCTTCGCCTTGTTGGCGCAGAGAGTGGCTTTTGTCGGTGATGAGTTGGATGTGGAAACGCTTGAACGCATGCGTGAGCGTGAGGTGTTTCTGCAAGAGCAGATGACACTGCAGTGGCAACACGTAGACAACCTGGGGCAGAGCTGGATAGGCATTCGAGCCTTGTCCTCTGTGTTGCCTTACGGGAAGGTTTGCAGCCTTCTTGAACGCATGCGTGAGGTGTTTCTGCGAAAGCGGATGGAAAAGCTTCCGCTTTTGCTTCCGCAATTAGAAGAGAGCAACCTGAAGAAGAGCAGGGTGGATATTCAAGCCTTGCTCTTCTCTGTGTTGCCTTACTGGAAGGTTTGCAGTGTTCTTTGCATTCTCTTCCTTTTTCTCTGGTTCATGTGGAAGATCTATAAAAAGTTCCAGAGAACTGAAGACATCAGTGATGAGGAGAGCTCCATCAGTAAGCAGGAGCAGCAGGAGGAGAAACAGGAACCGGAGGTGCAGCAGGAGAAAGCAGGGGAGGAGGGGAGTAATCTTCTCCGTGCTGATGTGCTCTGGCCAGACCAAATTCATCGAGATAACTGTGAGCAGATACTCCTCCTCTTTGGTCGCCTCATCGACTTATGCCGGTATTTCGTGTCAGATACTTTCTTTCCGGTGCCAGAGCTCCCCATCGGGGTGGGCAGTGCCTATGTAGGCTGGTGTCCCCCTGAGAACGAACCCATCTTCCGCCTGCTTGTGCCTCTTTCGGCCCCCCGTGGGCACGTTTTCCACCTCGATCTGGGTGCCACAGGGGAGCTGCCAGCAAGGAACTCCCGCATCCGTGTAGATCTGGAATGCACGTGCGGGAGGGAGCAGGAGATGGGTATGCGGTGCTTCCTCCACACCTCCAAGGAAGAGCTGGGAAATCAGCGCCCCAGCCTACTGTGTGACTTCTGCAAGGACGCCTACCTAGACGTGGAGAAGACTGCCCGATGGTTCCGGGTGCTGATCGCAAATGCCTGGAAATACATGCCTGAGGCAGCGACATGCAGTATGAATGTGGCATTCTCCAGGCGCTCCTGCAGGATTCATCTGACAGACATCCACAAAACAGCCGTCGTTGTTGAGATTGTGTTTGGCGTCCAGCAAGAAAATACGGACATCTTTCTGAGCAGCCAGGAGACAGAGGCTGCTTTTACCCCCAGCACAATCTGGCCACAGAGTTGTGCGGTGGCTGAGGAAAAGTTTTTCCAGCACATAGCCACCCATGACCAGGAGAACACTTTCAACAGCCTCAGTTATGTGCAAGCGGGTGCCCACATCCTGGCGGGCAGCACTTTTTCTCCCTACCAACTGAGGACAGTGCTCATGCACCTCCTGACTGCCATCCCTCTGGAAGGCTGGCATGTGAGCTATTTCCTTCAGCGGATGGATGACATCTTGCGCTACCTGCGCTGCTGTGTGGAGGAAAAACGCCTGAACCATTTCCTCATAGGAAATGAGGACGTGCCTGCGGAGATTATCTTGCCGCAGGAATTCCGAGCATCCCAACCGCTCAACCTCCTCCAGCACCTGGTACAAGATCCAGACAGTTATGAGCAGGCACTGCAGGAGTTGCAGGAGCTGCAAGATCAGCTCACAGACCTGCTGATCTATTAGAAATGAGAGACGCTCATTTGTCCTACAGACGAGCACTCTGGACATGGAGAAGACACCACTCAGCAGGCAGTCGGAATTGCTCCCAAATGTTTTCTCCACAACAAACCAACAGTGCGGTAGCCAGAGTGCTGAACTGAATATGCACAAGGGAGCAGCTGACGTGAGACTACACTGTCCTTCCTTCACCACCCTGAGGACCACCTGGAGAGAGAGAAGATGCTCAGCCTCCTATACAAACTCTCCAGGATATGGAGAAAACTGCAACCTGGTTCCAGGAACTGGTGAGAGAAGCCTGGGTAACTATGCCTCAACTGTCAACAGTGCAGCGCGAGTTGAGGCCCTCCGTCTGCTTCTGCAAGCTCCGGCTGACAACCACCTCTTGCAGAGTCCTCTGCATTGAGCTCAGGCTCAGGGTACAGCAAGAGGACTTGGACACATTCCTGTCCTTTGAGTAGGCAGGGGCTGTTGATAGCAGAAGCACGAGGAGGCCGCAGAGATGCGATGCAGCAGAGACTTCTTTGGGAAACAGCCGCTACAGCAGGCTACATCTGATGGATTTCAAAAGAAGCTGCTTACTTAAGGCAGCGTTTGGAGTACAGCAAGACCATAAAGACATCTACCCGAGCAGCCAGGAGTCAGAGACAGCTAGACCCATATCCTGGCAGCCACCGGCATTTCTACGTATGCCTTTTAGATGCCGGGACCACATGGAGTGAAGAAGAATCATCTTTGTCCACACTGACAATTTAGTTAATTAGTTAAATATAGTTAATTAGTTAAATATAGTTAATGTAGATCAGAAAATGCATATTATTAAAACATATACATCGATGAAATATCGATGTATATGTTTTAATAAAAATTTAATTAAATTAGATTTTAAAATTAATAAAATATTAATAAAAATTATAAAAATTATAAAATTTTATAAAAATTATAAAAATTAATAAAAATTAAAAAACAAACAAAACTAGTGGTATATGCGCCCTTCTTTTGGTGAAACTAATGCATCAGCTTTGGGACACTGGTGGATGGCAAGCTGAGACTAACAATTGCAGAAGTCAGCTTTAAGCTTGACTACGTTCATTAGACGCTATTTGTGGGCTTTGTAACTTGGGTTCATGGTGAAGGCATGGCCAGGACCCCCTTTACTGCAGAGCTGGCACTGACATCGGCAAGAAAAAAAAGTAACACAGATACATTAATCTGACTTAAGGCAGGGTAAACCCGTGTCATTGCAGCTGGCTTTCCTCCCATTCATCCAAAATTCTGTAGCAACTAAGCAAATACAAAGCAACTGAAAACCGCCAGCTAGGCCAAAGACGTTAAACGTTCCCATGCTTTCGACTGGAGAGAGAAGTAAAAAGTGTTGAACTGTAAGCCAAAGTAACAAACATTTCTTCCTTCTCTATACAGTCCTTCACATGTGCCACCGTTCTGTTATAGCTTAATAAAGGAAGTAATCCAAAAAGTGACATAGGTTCCTGTTAATCACACTATTTCTTGATTCCAAGAATCATTTAACAGCCATTAGGAGGGAAGAAATTTTGGTTTTCAGATTTTATGTAAGACCACCATACAATTCTTGTCAGCAATATGCATCTCAGGAACTTGCTTATTAAGATCAGAATTATTTACTCCAATTAACGCTATTTAAGAAAATTTTAAAACTACATTGAATAAAGATTCACATAAACAAGAGACTAAAGTTCTGATTCAGATCCTGGAATATCCACTAATACTCATTAAGAGTTGCCCATAATGTGTGCTATTTAGTCTGTTGTGATCCCTTAAAGGAGTAAAAGAATTGGTGAAAACTAATCTAACTGCAGGCAAACCTAAGGGAGACCCTGGGAACTCAGAAAAACATAGACAAGGCTCAAGATGGACAGGCCCACATTATTTACTGCACTGCAGATAGGCTGAAACGCACTCGTCTCAGAGATCCCTCTCTTGAGTCAAGAACTCAAGAGTGGACAAAGACTGAGATTTAATGTGGACCTGAACAGGCTTAGAAGAGCTGCATCTGCGGAAAATAATAAAAAGAATATTGCGTCAACAAAAACTGAAGAAATTGAAGCAAATGCAACCAAAAAAATCAGGTTAAGAACAAGATGCGTTTAATCTGTAATCGCCCCTTAGAGTAGTACAATTTATGAAGCCAGCTGCTTTCTCTGCAGTAAAACCCGAGGGAAACAAAGGAAACCCAGTCCGGCCACGGGCCTCAGAACAGGGCCGATGCCGCGGCCATGGAGACCCAGGGCAGCTGAGGGGGGGGCGAAGGGTGGGGCCGAAGGGTGGGGATGGGGCGTCTGTGACGGCACAGCGCGTCACAATGCGGGGCTGGCATCGAGGCCAGCAGCGGGCAGCGCTGCTCCACTTTGGCCTGGGCCAGCGGTGAGTGCAGCAGCAGGGGGAAGGCTGTGCTGGGCCGGGCGCGAACTGCGGCCCGCGAGGGGTTTGGGAGCCTGCAGTGCCGGCAGCGAGCGCTCAGGGGAGCCTGTGAGCGGCTCTCTGGGCAGTCAGCGGCGGCGCTGGCCTCAGCCCCCGCTGCCTCCCAGCTCCCTCGGCCCCGCTCGTACCTGTCCCCAGGGGCTGTGTGTGGCTCCTGGCCACGCTCCCCCAGCCGTGCTCGAGCTCCCACCCAGCCCCTCTCACTGACCTCCCCTCTCTCATCTCTTCCAGATCATGGCTTTGGCGTTTTTCTTCGCCTTGTTGGCGCAGAGAGTGGCTTTTGTCGGTGATGAGTTGGATGTGGAAACGCTTGAACGCATGCGTGAGCGTGAGGTGTTTCTGCAAGAGCAGATGACACTGCAGTGGCAACACGTAGACAACCTGGGGCAGAGCTGGATAGGCATTCGAGCCTTGTCCTCTGTGTTGCCTTACGGGAAGGTTTGCAGCCTTCTTGAACGCATGCGTGAGGTGTTTCTGCGAAAGCGGATGGAAAAGCTTCCGCTTTTGCTTCCGCAATTAGAAGAGAGCAACCTGAAGAAGAGCAGGGTGGATATTCAAGCCTTGCTCTTCTCTGTGTTGCCTTACTGGAAGGTTTGCAGTGTTCTTTGCATTCTCTTCCTTTTTCTCTGGTTCATGTGGAAGATCTATAAAAAGTTCCAGAGAACTGAAGACATCAGTGATGAGGAGAGCTCCATCAGTAAGCAGGAGCAGCAGGAGGAGAAACAGGAACCGGAGGTGCAGCAGGAGAAAGCAGGGGAGGAGGGGAGTAATCTTCTCCGTGCTGATGTGCTCTGGCCAGACCAAATTCATCGAGATAACTGTGAGCAGATACTCCTCCTCTTTGGTCGCCTCATCGACTTATGCCGGTATTTCGTGTCAGATACTTTCTTTCCGGTGCCAGAGCTCCCCATCGGGGTGGGCAGTGCCTATGTAGGCTGGTGTCCCCCTGAGAACGAACCCATCTTCCGCCTGCTTGTGCCTCTTTCGGCCCCCCGTGGGCACGTTTTCCACCTCGATCTGGGTGCCACAGGGGAGCTGCCAGCAAGGAACTCCCGCATCCGTGTAGATCTGGAATGCACGTGCGGGAGGGAGCAGGAGATGGGTATGCGGTGCTTCCTCCACACCTCCAAGGAAGAGCTGGGAAATCAGCGCCCCAGCCTACTGTGTGACTTCTGCAAGGACGCCTACCTAGACGTGGAGAAGACTGCCCGATGGTTCCGGGTGCTGATCGCAAATGCCTGGAAATACATGCCTGAGGCAGCGACATGCAGTATGAATGTGGCATTCTCCAGGCGCTCCTGCAGGATTCATCTGACAGACATCCACAAAACAGCCGTCGTTGTTGAGATTGTGTTTGGCGTCCAGCAAGAAAATACGGACATCTTTCTGAGCAGCCAGGAGACAGAGGCTGCTTTTACCCCCAGCACAATCTGGCCACAGAGTTGTGCGGTGGCTGAGGAAAAGTTTTTCCAGCACATAGCCACCCATGACCAGGAGAACACTTTCAACAGCCTCAGTTATGTGCAAGCGGGTGCCCACATCCTGGCGGGCAGCACTTTTTCTCCCTACCAACTGAGGACAGTGCTCATGCACCTCCTGACTGCCATCCCTCTGGAAGGCTGGCATGTGAGCTATTTCCTTCAGCGGATGGATGACATCTTGCGCTACCTGCGCTGCTGTGTGGAGGAAAAACGCCTGAACCATTTCCTCATAGGAAATGAGGACGTGCCTGCGGAGATTATCTTGCCGCAGGAATTCCGAGCATCCCAACCGCTCAACCTCCTCCAGCACCTGGTGCAAGATCCAGACAGTTATGAGCAGGCACTGCAGGAGTTGCAGGAGCTGCAAGATCAGCTCACAGACCTGCTGATCTATTAGAAATGAGAGACGCCCATTTGTCCTACAGACGAGCACTCTGGACATGGAGAAGACACCACTCAGCAGGCAGTCGGAATTGCTCCCAAATGTTTTCTCCACAACAAACCAACAGTGCGGTAGCCAGAGTGCTGAACTGAATATGCACAAGGGAGCAGCTGACGTGAGACTACACTGTCCTTCCTTCACCACCCTGAGGACCACCTGGAGAGAGAGAAGATGCTCAGCCTCCTATACAAACTCTCCAGGATATGGAGAAAACTGCAACCTGGTTCCAGGAACTGGTGAGAGAAGCCTGGGTAGCTATGCCTCAACTGTCAACAGTGCAGCGCGAGTTGAGGCCCTCCGTCTGCTTCTGCAAGCTCCGGCTGACAACCACCTCTTGCAGAGTCCTCTGCATTGAGCTCAGGCTCAGGGTACAGCAAGAGGACTTGGACACATTCCTGTCCTTTGAGTAGGCAGGGGCTGTTGATAGCAGAAGCACGAGGAGGCCGCAGAGATGCGATGCAGCAGAGACTTCTTTGGGAAACAGCTGCTACAGCAGGCTACATCTGATGGATTTCAAAAGAAGCTGCTTACTTAAGGCAGCGTTTGGAGTACAGCAAGACCATAAAGACATCTACCCGAGCAGCCAGGAGTCAGAGACAGCTAGACCCATATCCTGGCAGCCACCGGCATTTCTACGTATGCCTTTTAGATGCCGGGACCACATGGAGTGAAGAAGAATCATCTTTGTCCACACTGACAATTTAGTTAATTAGTTAAATATAGTTAATTAGTTAAATATAGTTAATGTAGATCAGAAAATGCATATTATTAAAACATATACATCGATGAAATATCGATGTATATGTTTTAATAAAAATTTAATTAAATTAGATTTTAAAATTAATAAAATATTAATAAAAATTATAAAAATTATAAAATTTTATAAAAATTATAAAAATTAATAAAAATTAAAAAACAAACAAAACTAGTGGTATATGCGCCCTTCTTTTGGTGAAACTAATGCATCAGCTTTGGGACACTGGTGGATGGCAAGCTGAGACTAACAATTGCAGAAGTCAGCTTTAAGCTTGACTACGTTCATTAGACGCTATTTGTGGGCTTTGTAACTTGGGTTCATGGTGAAGGCATGGCCAGGACCCCCTTTACTGCAGAGCTGGCACTGACATCGGCAAGAAAAAAAAGTAACACAGATACATTAATCTGACTTAAGGCAGGGTAAACCCGTGTCATTGCAGCTGGCTTTCCTCCCATTCATCCAAAATTCTGTAGCAACTAAGCAAATACAAAGCAACTGAAAACCGCCAGCTAGGCCAAAGACGTTAAACGTTCCCATGCTTTCGACTGGAGAGAGAAGTAAAAAGTGTTGAACTGTAAGCCAAAGTAACAAACATTTCTTCCTTCTCTATACAGTCCTTCACATGTGCCACCGTTCTGTTATAGCTTAATAAAGGAAGTAATCCAAAAAGTGACATAGGTTCCTGTTAATCACACTATTTCTTGATTCCAAGAATCATTTAACAGCCATTAGGAGGGAAGAAATTTTGGTTTTCAGATTTTATGTAAGACCACCATACAATTCTTGTCAGCAATATGCATCTCAGGAACTTGCTTATTAAGATCAGAATTATTTACTCCAATTAACGCTATTTAAGAAAATTTTAAAACTACATTGAATAAAGATTCACATAAACAAGAGACTAAAGTTCTGATTCAGATCCTGGAATATCCACTAATACTCATTAAGAGTTGCCCATAATGTGTGCTATTTAGTCTGTTGTGATCCCTTAAAGGAGTAAAAGAATTGGTGAAAACTAATCTAACTGCAGGCAAACCTAAGGGAGACCCTGGGAACTCAGAAAAACATAGACAAGGCTCAAGATGGACAGGCCCACATTATTTACTGCACTGCAGATAGGCTGAAACGCACTCGTCTCAGAGATCCCTCTCTTGAGTCAAGAACTCAAGAGTGGACAAAGACTGAGATTTAATGTGGACCTGAACAGGCTTAGAAGAGCTGCATCTGCGGAAAATAATAAAAAGAATATTGCGTCAACAAAAACTGAAGAAATTGAAGCAAATGCAACCAAAAAAATCAGGTTAAGAACAAGATGCGTTTAATCTGTAATCGCCCCTTAGAGTAGTACAATTTATGAAGCCAGCTGCTTTCTCTGCAGTAAAACCCGAGGGAAACAAAGGAAACCCAGTCCGGCCACGGGCCTCAGAACAGGGCCGATGCCGCGGCCATGGAGACCCAGGGCAGCTGAGGGGGGGGCGAAGGGTGGGGCCGAAGGGTGGGGATGGGGCGTCTGTGACGGCACAGCGCGTCACAATGCGGGGCTGGCATCGAGGCCAGCAGCGGGCAGCGCTGCTCCACTTTGGCCTGGGCCAGCGGTGAGTGCAGCAGCAGGGGGAAGGCTGTGCTGGGCCGGGCGCGAACTGCGGCCCGCGAGGGGTTTGGGAGCCTGCAGTGCCGGCAGCGAGCGCTCAGGGGAGCCTGTGAGCGGCTCTCTGGGCAGTCAGCGGCGGCGCTGGCCTCAGCCCCCGCTGCCTCCCAGCTCCCTCGGCCCCGCTCGTACCTGTCCCCAGGGGCTGTGTGTGGCTCCTGGCCACGCTCCCCCAGCCGTGCTCGAGCTCCCACCCAGCCCCTCTCACTGACCTCCCCTCTCTCATCTCTTCCAGATCATGGCTTTGGCGTTTTTCTTCGCCTTGTTGGCGCAGAGAGTGGCTTTTGTCGGTGATGAGTTGGATGTGGAAACGCTTGAACGCATGCGTGAGCGTGAGGTGTTTCTGCAAGAGCAGATGACACTGCAGTGGCAACACGTAGACAACCTGGGGCAGAGCTGGATAGGCATTCGAGCCTTGTCCTCTGTGTTGCCTTACGGGAAGGTTTGCAGCCTTCTTGAACGCATGCGTGAGGTGTTTCTGCGAAAGCGGATGGAAAAGCTTCCGCTTTTGCTTCCGCAATTAGAAGAGAGCAACCTGAAGAAGAGCAGGGTGGATATTCAAGCCTTGCTCTTCTCTGTGTTGCCTTACTGGAAGGTTTGCAGTGTTCTTTGCATTCTCTTCCTTTTTCTCTGGTTCATGTGGAAGATCTATAAAAAGTTCCAGAGAACTGAAGACATCAGTGATGAGGAGAGCTCCATCAGTAAGCAGGAGCAGCAGGAGGAGAAACAGGAACCGGAGGTGCAGCAGGAGAAAGCAGGGGAGGAGGGGAGTAATCTTCTCCGTGCTGATGTGCTCTGGCCAGACCAAATTCATCGAGATAACTGTGAGCAGATACTCCTCCTCTTTGGTCGCCTCATCGACTTATGCCGGTATTTCGTGTCAGATACTTTCTTTCCGGTGCCAGAGCTCCCCATCGGGGTGGGCAGTGCCTATGTAGGCTGGTGTCCCCCTGAGAACGAACCCATCTTCCGCCTGCTTGTGCCTCTTTCGGCCCCCCGTGGGCACGTTTTCCACCTCGATCTGGGTGCCACAGGGGAGCTGCCAGCAAGGAACTCCCGCATCCGTGTAGATCTGGAATGCACGTGCGGGAGGGAGCAGGAGATGGGTATGCGGTGCTTCCTCCACACCTCCAAGGAAGAGCTGGGAAATCAGCGCCCCAGCCTACTGTGTGACTTCTGCAAGGACGCCTACCTAGACGTGGAGAAGACTGCCCGATGGTTCCGGGTGCTGATCGCAAATGCCTGGAAATACATGCCTGAGGCAGCGACATGCAGTATGAATGTGGCATTCTCCAGGCGCTCCTGCAGGATTCATCTGACAGACATCCACAAAACAGCCGTCGTTGTTGAGATTGTGTTTGGCGTCCAGCAAGAAAATACGGACATCTTTCTGAGCAGCCAGGAGACAGAGGCTGCTTTTACCCCCAGCACAATCTGGCCACAGAGTTGTGCGGTGGCTGAGGAAAAGTTTTTCCAGCACATAGCCACCCATGACCAGGAGAACACTTTCAACAGCCTCAGTTATGTGCAAGCGGGTGCCCACATCCTGGCGGGCAGCACTTTTTCTCCCTACCAACTGAGGACAGTGCTCATGCACCTCCTGACTGCCATCCCTCTGGAAGGCTGGCATGTGAGCTATTTCCTTCAGCGGATGGATGACATCTTGCGCTACCTGCGCTGCTGTGTGGAGGAAAAACGCCTGAACCATTTCCTCATAGGAAATGAGGACGTGCCTGCGGAGATTATCTTGCCGCAGGAATTCCGAGCATCCCAACCGCTCAACCTCCTCCAGCACCTGGTGCAAGATCCAGACAGTTATGAGCAGGCACTGCAGGAGTTGCAGGAGCTGCAAGATCAGCTCACAGACCTGCTGATCTATTAGAAATGAGAGACGCTCATTTGTCCTACAGACGAGCACTCTGGACATGGAGAAGACACCACTCAGCAGGCAGTCGGAATTGCTCCCAAATGTTTTCTCCACAACAAACCAACAGTGCGGTAGCCAGAGTGCTGAACTGAATATGCACAAGGGAGCAGCTGACGTGAGACTACACTGTCCTTCCTTCACCACCCTGAGGACCACCTGGAGAGAGAGAAGATGCTCAGCCTCCTATACAAACTCTCCAGGATATGGAGAAAACTGCAACCTGGTTCCAGGAACTGGTGAGAGAAGCCTGGGTAACTATGCCTCAACTGTCAACAGTGCAGCGCGAGTTGAGGCCCTCCGTCTGCTTCTGCAAGCTCCGGCTGACAACCACCTCTTGCAGAGTCCTCTGCATTGAGCTCAGGCTCAGGGTACAGCAAGAGGACTTGGACACATTCCTGTCCTTTGAGTAGGCAGGGGCTGTTGATAGCAGAAGCACGAGGAGGCCGCAGAGATGCGATGCAGCAGAGACTTCTTTGGGAAACAGCCGCTACAGCAGGCTACATCTGATGGATTTCAAAAGAAGCTGCTTACTTAAGGCAGCGTTTGGAGTACAGCAAGACCATAAAGACATCTACCCGAGCAGCCAGGAGTCAGAGACAGCTAGACCCATATCCTGGCAGCCACCGGCATTTCTACGTATGCCTTTTAGATGCCGGGACCACATGGAGTGAAGAAGAATCATCTTTGTCCACACTGACAATTTAGTTAATTAGTTAAATATAGTTAATTAGTTAAATATAGTTAATGTAGATCAGAAAATGCATATTATTAAAACATATACATCGATGAAATATCGATGTATATGTTTTAATAAAAATTTAATTAAATTAGATTTTAAAATTAATAAAATATTAATAAAAATTATAAAAATTATAAAATTTTATAAAAATTATAAAAATTAATAAAAATTAAAAAACAAACAAAACTAGTGGTATATGCGCCCTTCTTTTGGTGAAACTAATGCATCAGCTTTGGGACACTGGTGGATGGCAAGCTGAGACTAACAATTGCAGAAGTCAGCTTTAAGCTTGACTACGTTCATTAGACGCTATTTGTGGGCTTTGTAACTTGGGTTCATGGTGAAGGCATGGCCAGGACCCCCTTTACTGCAGAGCTGGCACTGACATCGGCAAGAAAAAAAAGTAACACAGATACATTAATCTGACTTAAGGCAGGGTAAACCCGTGTCATTGCAGCTGGCTTTCCTCCCATTCATCCAAAATTCTGTAGCAACTAAGCAAATACAAAGCAACTGAAAACCGCCAGCTAGGCCAAAGACGTTAAACGTTCCCATGCTTTCGACTGGAGAGAGAAGTAAAAAGTGTTGAACTGTAAGCCAAAGTAACAAACATTTCTTCCTTCTCTATACAGTCCTTCACATGTGCCACCGTTCTGTTATAGCTTAATAAAGGAAGTAATCCAAAAAGTGACATAGGTTCCTGTTAATCACACTATTTCTTGATTCCAAGAATCATTTAACAGCCATTAGGAGGGAAGAAATTTTGGTTTTCAGATTTTATGTAAGACCACCATACAATTCTTGTCAGCAATATGCATCTCAGGAACTTGCTTATTAAGATCAGAATTATTTACTCCAATTAACGCTATTTAAGAAAATTTTAAAACTACATTGAATAAAGATTCACATAAACAAGAGACTAAAGTTCTGATTCAGATCCTGGAATATCCACTAATACTCATTAAGAGTTGCCCATAATGTGTGCTATTTAGTCTGTTGTGATCCCTTAAAGGAGTAAAAGAATTGGTGAAAACTAATCTAACTGCAGGCAAACCTAAGGGAGACCCTGGGAACTCAGAAAAACATAGACAAGGCTCAAGATGGACAGGCCCACATTATTTACTGCACTGCAGATAGGCTGAAACGCACTCGTCTCAGAGATCCCTCTCTTGAGTCAAGAACTCAAGAGTGGACAAAGACTGAGATTTAATGTGGACCTGAACAGGCTTAGAAGAGCTACATCTGCGGAAAATAATAAAAAGAATATTGCGTCAACAAAAACTGAAGAAATTGAAGCAAATGCAACCAAAAAAATCAGGTTAAGAACAAGATGCGTTTAATCTGTAATCGCCCCTTAGAGTAGTACAATTTATGAAGCCAGCTGCTTTCTCTGCAGTAAAACCCGAGGGAAACAAAGGAAACCCAGTCCGGCCACGGGCCTCAGAACAGGGCCGATGCCGCGGCCATGGAGACCCAGGGCAGCTGAGGGGGGGGCGAAGGGTGGGGCCGAAGGGTGGGGATGGGGCGTCTGTGACGGCACAGCGCGTCACAATGCGGGGCTGGCATCGAGGCCAGCAGCGGGCAGCGCTGCTCCACTTTGGCCTGGGCCAGCGGTGAGTGCAGCAGCAGGGGGAAGGCTGTGCTGGGCCGGGCGCGAACTGCGGCCCGCGAGGGGTTTGGGAGCCTGCAGTGCCGGCAGCGAGCGCTCAGGGGAGCCTGTGAGCGGCTCTCTGGGCAGTCAGCGGCGGCGCTGGCCTCAGCCCCCGCTGCCTCCCAGCTCCCTCGGCCCCGCTCGTACCTGACCCCAGGGGCTGTGTGTGGCTCCTGGCCACGCTCCCCCAGCCGTGCTCGAGCTCCCACCCAGCCCCTCTCACTGACCTCCCCTCTCTCATCTCTTCCAGATCATGGCTTTGGCGTTTTTCTTCGCCTTGTTGGCGCAGAGAGTGGCTTTTGTCGGTGATGAGTTGGATGTGGAAACGCTTGAACGCATGCGTGAGCGTGAGGTGTTTCTGCAAGAGCAGATGACACTGCAGTGGCAACACGTAGACAACCTGGGGCAGAGCTGGATAGGCATTCGAGCCTTGTCCTCTGTGTTGCCTTACGGGAAGGTTTGCAGCCTTCTTGAACGCATGCGTGAGGTGTTTCTGCGAAAGCGGATGGAAAAGCTTCCGCTTTTGCTTCCGCAATTAGAAGAGAGCAACCTGAAGAAGAGCAGGGTGGATATTCAAGCCTTGCTCTTCTCTGTGTTGCCTTACTGGAAGGTTTGCAGTGTTCTTTGCATTCTCTTCCTTTTTCTCTGGTTCATGTGGAAGATCTATAAAAAGTTCCAGAGAACTGAAGACATCAGTGATGAGGAGAGCTCCATCAGTAAGCAGGAGCAGCAGGAGGAGAAACAGGAACCGGAGGTGCAGCAGGAGAAAGCAGGGGAGGAGGGGAGTAATCTTCTCCGTGCTGATGTGCTCTGGCCAGACCAAATTCATCGAGATAACTGTGAGCAGATACTCCTCCTCTTTGGTCGCCTCATCGACTTATGCCGGTATTTCGTGTCAGATACTTTCTTTCCGGTGCCAGAGCTCCCCATCGGGGTGGGCAGTGCCTATGTAGGCTGGTGTCCCCCTGAGAACGAACCCATCTTCCGCCTGCTTGTGCCTCTTTCGGCCCCCCGTGGGCACGTTTTCCACCTCGATCTGGGTGCCACAGGGGAGCTGCCAGCAAGGAACTCCCGCATCCGTGTAGATCTGGAATGCACGTGCGGGAGGGAGCAGGAGATGGGTATGCGGTGCTTCCTCCACACCTCCAAGGAAGAGCTGGGAAATCAGCGCCCCAGCCTACTGTGTGACTTCTGCAAGGACGCCTACCTAGACGTGGAGAAGACTGCCCGATGGTTCCGGGTGCTGATCGCAAATGCCTGGAAATACATGCCTGAGGCAGCGACATGCAGTATGAATGTGGCATTCTCCAGGCGCTCCTGCAGGATTCATCTGACAGACATCCACAAAACAGCCGTCGTTGTTGAGATTGTGTTTGGCGTCCAGCAAGAAAATACGGACATCTTTCTGAGCAGCCAGGAGACAGAGGCTGCTTTTACCCCCAGCACAATCTGGCCACAGAGTTGTGCGGTGGCTGAGGAAAAGTTTTTCCAGCACATAGCCACCCATGACCAGGAGAACACTTTCAACAGCCTCAGTTATGTGCAAGCGGGTGCCCACATCCTGGCGGGCAGCACTTTTTCTCCCTACCAACTGAGGACAGTGCTCATGCACCTCCTGACTGCCATCCCTCTGGAAGGCTGGCATGTGAGCTATTTCCTTCAGCGGATGGATGACATCTTGCGCTACCTGCGCTGCTGTGTGGAGGAAAAACGCCTGAACCATTTCCTCATAGGAAATGAGGACGTGCCTGCGGAGATTATCTTGCCGCAGGAATTCCGAGCATCCCAACCGCTCAACCTCCTCCAGCACCTGGTGCAAGATCCAGACAGTTATGAGCAGGCACTGCAGGAGTTGCAGGAGCTGCAAGATCAGCTCACAGACCTGCTGATCTATTAGAAATGAGAGACGCTCATTTGTCCTACAGACGAGCACTCTGGACATGGAGAAGACACCACTCAGCAGGCAGTCGGAATTGCTCCCAAATGTTTTCTCCACAACAAACCAACAGTGCGGTAGCCAGAGTGCTGAACTGAATATGCACAAGGGAGCAGCTGACGTGAGACTACACTGTCCTTCCTTCACCACCCTGAGGACCACCTGGAGAGAGAGAAGATGCTCAGCCTCCTATACAAACTCTCCAGGATATGGAGAAAACTGCAACCTGGTTCCAGGAACTGGTGAGAGAAGCCTGGGTAACTATGCCTCAACTGTCAACAGTGCAGCGCGAGTTGAGGCCCTCCGTCTGCTTCTGCAAGCTCCGGCTGACAACCACCTCTTGCAGAGTCCTCTGCATTGAGCTCAGGCTCAGGGTACAGCAAGAGGACTTGGACACATTCCTGTCCTTTGAGTAGGCAGGGGCTGTTGATAGCAGAAGCACGAGGAGGCCGCAGAGATGCGATGCAGCAGAGACTTCTTTGGGAAACAGCCGCTACAGCAGGCTACATCTGATGGATTTCAAAAGAAGCTGCTTACTTAAGGCAGCGTTTGGAGTACAGCAAGACCATAAAGACATCTACCCGAGCAGCCAGGAGTCAGAGACAGCTAGACCCATATCCTGGCAGCCACCGGCATTTCTACGTATGCCTTTTAGATGCCGGGACCACATGGAGTGAAGAAGAATCATCTTTGTCCACACTGACAATTTAGTTAATTAGTTAAATATAGTTAATTAGTTAAATATAGTTAATGTAGATCAGAAAATGCATATTATTAAAACATATACATCGATGAAATATCGATGTATATGTTTTAATAAAAATTTAATTAAATTAGATTTTAAAATTAATAAAATATTAATAAAAATTATAAAAATTATAAAATTTTATAAAAATTATAAAAATTAATAAAAATTAAAAAACAAACAAAACTAGTGGTATATGCGCCCTTCTTTTGGTGAAACTAATGCATCAGCTTTGGGACACTGGTGGATGGCAAGCTGAGACTAACAATTGCAGAAGTCAGCTTTAAGCTTGACTACGTTCATTAGACGCTATTTGTGGGCTTTGTAACTTGGGTTCATGGTGAAGGCATGGCCAGGACCCCCTTTACTGCAGAGCTGGCACTGACATCGGCAAGAAAAAAAAGTAACACAGATACATTAATCTGACTTAAGGCAGGGTAAACCCGTGTCATTGCAGCTGGCTTTCCTCCCATTCATCCAAAATTCTGTAGCAACTAAGCAAATACAAAGCAACTGAAAACCGCCAGCTAGGCCAAAGACGTTAAACGTTCCCATGCTTTCGACTGGAGAGAGAAGTAAAAAGTGTTGAACTGTAAGCCAAAGTAACAAACATTTCTTCCTTCTCTATACAGTCCTTCACATGTGCCACCGTTCTGTTATAGCTTAATAAAGGAAGTAATCCAAAAAGTGACATAGGTTCCTGTTAATCACACTATTTCTTGATTCCAAGAATCATTTAACAGCCATTAGGAGGGAAGAAATTTTGGTTTTCAGATTTTATGTAAGACCACCATACAATTCTTGTCAGCAATATGCATCTCAGGAACTTGCTTATTAAGATCAGAATTATTTACTCCAATTAACGCTATTTAAGAAAATTTTAAAACTACATTGAATAAAGATTCACATAAACAAGAGACTAAAGTTCTGATTCAGATCCTGGAATATCCACTAATACTCATTAAGAGTTGCCCATAATGTGTGCTATTTAGTCTGTTGTGATCCCTTAAAGGAGTAAAAGAATTGGTGAAAACTAATCTAACTGCAGGCAAACCTAAGGGAGACCCTGGGAACTCAGAAAAACATAGACAAGGCTCAAGATGGACAGGCCCACATTATTTACTGCACTGCAGATAGGCTGAAACGCACTCGTCTCAGAGATCCCTCTCTTGAGTCAAGAACTCAAGAGTGGACAAAGACTGAGATTTAATGTGGACCTGAACAGGCTTAGAAGAGCTACATCTGCGGAAAATAATAAAAAGAATATTGCGTCAACAAAAACTGAAGAAATTGAAGCAAATGCAACCAAAAAAATCAGGTTAAGAACAAGATGCGTTTAATCTGTAATCGCCCCTTAGAGTAGTACAATTTATGAAGCCAGCTGCTTTCTCTGCAGTAAAACCCGAGGGAAACAAAGGAAACCCAGTCCGGCCACGGGCCTCAGAACAGGGCCGATGCCGCGGCCATGGAGACCCAGGGCAGCTGAGGGGGGGGCGAAGGGTGGGGCCGAAGGGTGGGGATGGGGCGTCTGTGACGGCACAGCGCGTCACAATGCGGGGCTGGCATCGAGGCCAGCAGCGGGCAGCGCTGCTCCACTTTGGCCTGGGCCAGCGGTGAGTGCAGCAGCAGGGGGAAGGCTGTGCTGGGCCGGGCGCGAACTGCGGCCCGCGAGGGGTTTGGGAGCCTGCAGTGCCGGCAGCGAGCGCTCAGGGGAGCCTGTGAGCGGCTCTCTGGGCAGTCAGCGGCGGCGCTGGCCTCAGCCCCCGCTGCCTCCCAGCTCCCTCGGCCCCGCTCGTACCTGTCCCCAGGGGCTGTGTGTGGCTCCTGGCCACGCTCCCCCAGCCGTGCTCGAGCTCCCACCCAGCCCCTCTCACTGACCTCCCCTCTCTCATCTCTTCCAGATCATGGCTTTGGCGTTTTTCTTCGCCTTGTTGGCGCAGAGAGTGGCTTTTGTCGGTGATGAGTTGGATGTGGAAACGCTTGAACGCATGCGTGAGCGTGAGGTGTTTCTGCAAGAGCAGATGACACTGCAGTGGCAACACGTAGACAACCTGGGGCAGAGCTGGATAGGCATTCGAGCCTTGTCCTCTGTGTTGCCTTACGGGAAGGTTTGCAGCCTTCTTGAACGCATGCGTGAGGTGTTTCTGCGAAAGCGGATGGAAAAGCTTCCGCTTTTGCTTCCGCAATTAGAAGAGAGCAACCTGAAGAAGAGCAGGGTGGATATTCAAGCCTTGCTCTTCTCTGTGTTGCCTTACTGGAAGGTTTGCAGTGTTCTTTGCATTCTCTTCCTTTTTCTCTGGTTCATGTGGAAGATCTATAAAAAGTTCCAGAGAACTGAAGACATCAGTGATGAGGAGAGCTCCATCAGTAAGCAGGAGCAGCAGGAGGAGAAACAGGAACCGGAGGTGCAGCAGGAGAAAGCAGGGGAGGAGGGGAGTAATCTTCTCCGTGCTGATGTGCTCTGGCCAGACCAAATTCATCGAGATAACTGTGAGCAGATACTCCTCCTCTTTGGTCGCCTCATCGACTTATGCCGGTATTTCGTGTCAGATACTTTCTTTCCGGTGCCAGAGCTCCCCATCGGGGTGGGCAGTGCCTATGTAGGCTGGTGTCCCCCTGAGAACGAACCCATCTTCCGCCTGCTTGTGCCCCTGTCGGCCCCCCGTGGGCACGTTTTCCACCTCGATCTGGGTGCCGCAGGGGAGCTGCCAGCAAGGAACTCCCGCATCCGTGTAGATCTGGAATGCACGTGCGGGAGGGAGCAGGAGATGGGTATGCGGTGCTTCCTCCACACCTCCAAGGAAGAGCTGGGAAATCAGCGCCCCAGCCTACTGTGTGACTTCTGCAAGGACGCCTACCTAGACGTGGAGAAGACTGCCCGATGGTTCCGGGTGCTGATCGCAAATGCCTGGAAATACATGCCTGAGGCAGCGACATGCAGTATGAATGTGGCATTCTCCAGGCGCTCCTGCAGGATTCATCTGACAGACATCCACAAAACAGCCGTCGTTGTTGAGATTGTGTTTGGCGTCCAGCAAGAAAATACGGACATCTTTCTGAGCAGCCAGGAGACAGAGGCTGCTTTTACCCCCAGCACAATCTGGCCACAGAGTTGTGCGGTGGCTGAGGAAAAGTTTTTCCAGCACATAGCCACCCATGACCAGGAGAACACTTTCAACAGCCTCAGTTATGTGCAAGCGGGTGCCCACATCCTGGCGGGCAGCACTTTTTCTCCCTACCAACTGAGGACAGTGCTCATGCACCTCCTGACTGCCATCCCTCTGGAAGGCTGGCATGTGAGCTATTTCCTTCAGCGGATGGATGACATCTTGCGCTACCTGCGCTGCTGTGTGGAGGAAAAACGCCTGAACCATTTCCTCATAGGAAATGAGGACGTGCCTGCGGAGATTATCTTGCCGCAGGAATTCCGAGCATCCCAACCGCTCAACCTCCTCCAGCACCTGGTGCAAGATCCAGACAGTTATGAGCAGGCACTGCAGGAGTTGCAGGAGCTGCAAGATCAGCTCACAGACCTGCTGATCTATTAGAAATGAGAGACGCCCATTTGTCCTACAGACGAGCACTCTGGACATGGAGAAGACACCAGTCAGCAGGCAGTCGGAATTGCTCCCAAATGTTTTCTCCACAACAAACCAACAGTGCGGTAGCCAGAGTGCTGAACTGAATATGCACAAGGGAGCAGCTGACGTGAGACTACACTGTCCTTCCTTCACCACCCTGAGGACCACCTGGAGAGAGAGAAGATGCTCAGCCTCCTATACAAACTCTCCAGGATATGGAGAAAACTGCAACCTGGTTCCAGGAACTGGTGAGAGAAGCCTGGGTAGCTATGCCTCAACTGTCAACAGTGCAGCGCGAGTTGAGGCCCTCCGTCTGCTTCTGCAAGCTCCGGCTGACAACCACCTCTTGCAGAGTCCTCTGCATTGAGCTCAGGCTCAGGGTACAGCAAGAGGACTTGGACACATTCCTGTCCTTTGAGTAGGCAGGGGCTGTTGATAGCAGAAGCACGAGGAGGCCGCAGAGATGCGATGCAGCAGAGACTTCTTTGGGAAACAGCCGCTACAGCAGGCTACATCTGATGGATTTCAAAAGAAGCTGCTTACTTAAGGCAGCGTTTGGAGTACAGCAAGACCATAAAGACATCTACCCGAGCAGCCAGGAGTCAGAGACAGCTAGACCCATATCCTGGCAGCCACCGGCATTTCTACGTATGCCTTTTAGATGCCGGGACCACATGGAGTGAAGAAGAATCATCTTTGTCCACACTGACAATTTAGTTAATTAGTTAAATATAGTTAATTAGTTAAATATAGTTAATGTAGATCAGAAAATGCATATTATTAAAACATATACATCGATGAAATATACATGAAATATCGATGTATATGTTTTAATAAAAATTTAATTAAATTAGATTTTAAAATTAATAAAATATTAATAAAAATTATAAAAATTATAAAATTTTATAAAAATTATAAAAATTAATAAAAATTAAAAAACAAACAAAACTAGTGGTATATGCGCCCTTCTTTTGGTGAAACTAATGCATCAGCTTTGGGACACTGGTGGATGGCAAGCTGAGACTAACAATTGCAGAAGTCAGCTTTAAGCTTGACTACGTTCATTAGACGCTATTTGTGGGCTTTGTAACTTGGGTTCATGGTGAAGGCATGGCCAGGACCCCCTTTACTGCAGAGCTGGCACTGACATCGGCAAGAAAAAAAAGTAACACAGATACATTAATCTGACTTAAGGCAGGGTAAACCCGTGTCATTGCAGCTGGCTTTCCTCCCATTCATCCAAAATTCTGTAGCAACTAAGCAAATACAAAGCAACTGAAAACCGCCAGCTAGGCCAAAGACGTTAAACGTTCCCATGCTTTCGACTGGAGAGAGAAGTAAAAAGTGTTGAACTGTAAGCCAAAGTAACAAACATTTCTTCCTTCTCTATACAGTCCTTCACATGTGCCACCGTTCTGTTATAGCTTAATAAAGGAAGTAATCCAAAAAGTGACATAGGTTCCTGTTAATCACACTATTTCTTGATTCCAAGAATCATTTAACAGCCATTAGGAGGGAAGAAATTTTGGTTTTCAGATTTTATGTAAGACCACCATACAATTCTTGTCAGCAATATGCATCTCAGGAACTTGCTTATTAAGATCAGAATTATTTACTCCAATTAACGCTATTTAAGAAAATTTTAAAACTACATTGAATAAAGATTCACATAAACAAGAGACTAAAGTTCTGATTCAGATCCTGGAATATCCACTAATACTCATTAAGAGTTGCCCATAATGTGTGCTATTTAGTCTGTTGTGATCCCTTAAAGGAGTAAAAGAATTGGTGAAAACTAATCTAACTGCAGGCAAACCTAAGGGAGACCCTGGGAACTCAGAAAAACATAGACAAGGCTCAAGATGGACAGGCCCACATTATTTACTGCACTGCAGATAGGCTGAAACGCACTCGTCTCAGAGATCCCTCTCTTGAGTCAAGAACTCAAGAGTGGACAAAGACTGAGATTTAATGTGGACCTGAACAGGCTTAGAAGAGCTACATCTGCGGAAAATAATAAAAAGAATATTGCGTCAACAAAAACTGAAGAAATTGAAGCAAATGCAACCAAAAAAATCAGGTTAAGAACAAGATGCGTTTAATCTGTAATCGCCCCTTAGAGTAGTACAATTTATGAAGCCAGCTGCTTTCTCTGCAGTAATACCCGAGGGAAACAAAGGAAACCCAGTCCGGCCACGGGCCTCAGAACAGGGCCGATGCCGCGGCCATGGAGACCCAGGGCAGCTGAGGGGGGGGCGAAGGGTGGGGCCGAAGGGTGGGGATGGGGCGTCTGTGACGGCACAGCGCGTCACAATGCGGGGCTGGCATCGAGGCCAGCAGCGGGCAGCGCTGCTCCACTTTGGCCTGGGCCAGCGGTGAGTGCAGCAGCAGGGGGAAGGCTGTGCTGGGCCGGGCGCGAACTGCGGCCCGCGAGGGGTTTGGGAGCCTGCAGTGCCGGCAGCGAGCGCTCAGGGGAGCCTGTGAGCGGCTCTCTGGGCAGTCAGCGGCGGCGCTGGCCTCAGCCCCCGCTGCCTCCCAGCTCCCTCGGCCCCGCTCGTACCTGACCCCAGGGGCTGTGTGTGGCTCCTGGCCACGCTCCCCCAGCCGTGCTCGAGCTCCCACCCAGCCCCTCTCACTGACCTCCCCTCTCTCATCTCTTCCAGATCATGGCTTTGGCGTTTTTCTTCGCCTTGTTGGCGCAGAGAGTGGCTTTTGTCGGTGATGAGTTGGATGTGGAAACGCTTGAACGCATGCGTGAGCGTGAGGTGTTTCTGCAAGAGCAGATGACACTGCAGTGGCAACACGTAGACAACCTGGGGCAGAGCTGGATAGGCATTCGAGCCTTGTCCTCTGTGTTGCCTTACGGGAAGGTTTGCAGCCTTCTTGAACGCATGCGTGAGGTGTTTCTGCGAAAGCGGATGGAAAAGCTTCCGCTTTTGCTTCCGCAATTAGAAGAGAGCAACCTGAAGAAGAGCAGGGTGGATATTCAAGCCTTGCTCTTCTCTGTGTTGCCTTACTGGAAGGTTTGCAGTGTTCTTTGCATTCTCTTCCTTTTTCTCTGGTTCATGTGGAAGATCTATAAAAAGTTCCAGAGAACTGAAGACATCAGTGATGAGGAGAGCTCCATCAGTAAGCAGGAGCAGCAGGAGGAGAAACAGGAACCGGAGGTGCAGCAGGAGAAAGCAGGGGAGGAGGGGAGTAATCTTCTCCGTGCTGATGTGCTCTGGCCAGACCAAATTCATCGAGATAACTGTGAGCAGATACTCCTCCTCTTTGGTCGCCTCATCGACTTATGCCGGTATTTCGTGTCAGATACTTTCTTTCCGGTGCCAGAGCTCCCCATCGGGGTGGGCAGTGCCTATGTAGGCTGGTGTCCCCCTGAGAACGAACCCATCTTCCGCCTGCTTGTGCCCCTGTCGGCCCCCCGTGGGCACGTTTTCCACCTCGATCTGGGTGCCGCAGGGGAGCTGCCAGCAAGGAACTCCCGCATCCGTGTAGATCTGGAATGCACGTGCGGGAGGGAGCAGGAGATGGGTATGCGGTGCTTCCTCCACACTGTCATGGTTTTGTAATTTTGTAATTTTGCTATCAGTATTCCACATCATAACATCATGTCAAGTATGGATACTTCTGTTGAATGTGCAGTCCACAGAAGAAGACTACATATCCCAGAGAACAACAGGAGTAACAATAAGTCACGGGACCAGGACTCTATATAATCTCGTTCCCAGGCTGGAGTGCCGGCCTTCTTCTCTCGAACTTCTCGGAGAGTGGGAAGCGTTCCAGCCGTGTCGCCTAGAGTTCACAGTAGGCCTCTCGGTTTTCGGAGACTCTCTCTCTCTCTCTCTGTTTCGTTCGATTTTGTTAGCCTTAATTATATTATATTGTGTTATCTTGTATTTCGATATCATATTTAGTAAAATAAGTTTTTCCTCCTTAGATTGTCGCTGTTTTATCCCACTCCCCTTTTCCCCCTCCTTTCCGGGCCCCGGGGGGGGGGCGTGGGGTGGCTTCCCCTGTCACGGGCATAGGTAAATCTAAGTAACCCGTGACAGATTTTTTTGGTGGAGAATGCGGGCATAGAGCTTTTTAGCTTTTAGAACAACTCTCTCTTTGCTCTTAAAGAGCTTCGTTACGGGAGTGTTCGGAGTGTTATCTTTCCGTAGCTGCTCACGGAGAACGTGACCTTGAAATACCAGACAAATTGTCAACATTAAGGGCTGCTGCACATTCTCAGCATTGCTATCTAACTTTTGTGTAGAAAACAAAGGGATTTCTTTCTCCCTTAGAGCAAAGCTAGCTAGCTCTGACTTTTACAAAGCCTGCCAGCTATGAATCCACTCTTCATCCCAGTTGCTCTGTTTAAGGGATTGAAAGCAATTATGATCTTCTTAAAGTATTGGTCAACTATTAACACCATAATTTGGTGTTGTGGAATTGTGCAGATATATAGCCTAATAAGGTGGATACTGATGGAGACACCTGCCTGGTACTTTTACGAGATGTGGTATGGTCAGAATTTTGGCATCTACACCTCAGATGCAATTGTGAATCTTACAAACACTTGCATCCCAGATGGAACAGGCAATTTTACAAATACTTGCATCCCAGATGGAACAGGCAATTTTACAAACACCACCATGTTTAATTCATTGTACAGGCTAAAAAAACCCTTTTTATTTAGGTTGTACTCTCAGATTTCCACACGTTTTTCAATAACTGAGATAGGGTTCGTACTTGCATTCATGTTATCACTATCAATGCATGCATATATGTTCCTATGCATTCGTTCTATGCGGAAGTCTCCTCCAGAACCAGAGAATGATGACTGGCAGGGAATATGGAAAGGGTTAGGAAAAGTCTTAGAAGCATGGGGACCCGCAGTGTCATGGGATTTCACTCTTGAACACCTAAGGGACCCTAAGAAATTAAGTGAGTATTTGGGTCAGAGATCTAAGGAGGTAAACCTTATGTGGGGTTTGGCTTATGCATACCGTGCTTTGTATCATACTATTCTGGAGAGAGAGAGTTTCCGATCTGAGATTCAAGCCCAAGTTAATTCTGATCAGTCACAGGAGGCATCAGTAGCAATATCAGTTGCCCCTGTGGAAGGCAAGAAATGGAAACGGGTGTCCACGCGTCTAGAACGAAAAGAAGGAGAAGCACAGGGGGGGGCAGCAGAAGACCCAGGTGCCGGGCATGGAGCAGTACCGAAAAAAGCAAAGGCAAAAACCAAGAGGCATGAAGAAGAGACTGATGATGAGGAGGAAATCACCTATTGTCGACCTCTGAAGCTGACTGAAATCCAAGGCTCAAGAAAGGAGTTTACACGGCGTCAAGATGAAGGTATCCTTGCTTGGTTGCTTCGCTGCTGGGACAACGGGGCCAACAGCTTGTCTCTAGATGGTAATGAAGCTCGCCAACTAGGAAGCATTGCCCAAGATGCAGGTATCGACAGAGGGATTAGCAGATGTTCGGATGGAGCTGCCACTCTCTGGTTGCGGCTGTTAGAAGCCGTGAGAGAAAGGTACCCCTATAAGGATGCTTTGAAGCCTAAATTTGATAGTTGGAATACCGTCCAAAAAGGTATTCAGCGCCTGAGGGAATTGGCCATGGCGAAAATGTTGTACAGCCCTGATCCAAGCGAACTTGACCCTGAGAGAGTGAGGGCCGATCCTGACATGTGGCAGAAAATCACAAGTACAGCACCAGAGAGAATTGCACAGTCATTGGTATCAGGATCTAAAGGATTCGTGGACAGATGGCCCCGAGTTGTTGAGCTGATTATAATGCTTCAAACCATCGATCAGCAGCTCCCCCAACTGCATGCCGCAGTTTCTGCCATCTCACGGCTAGAAAACCGAGTAGATGAAATGTGCAAGAAATTGTTTCCATCAACTAATTGTAATGATCCCGTAATAGTATCAGAAACAACTGATGAAGGTCAATCCTCGTACGGGCCACCAGGTCTAATGAAGGATCTGATCAAACTAGTCCAGTCCTACTCCCCACCTGCATCATCAAAAGTCTCAGCTGTTAAACGCACACGCTTCCCAGCTCGAGCAAAGAACAACAGTACAATTGCACCGCGTGTTTCCATGTGGCGCTACCTACGTGACCGTGGAGAAGACATGAGGAAGTGGCATGATCAGCCCACGTCTGCACTACGAGCACGGGTGAAAGAACTACTAGACATACCAACCACCAGTGGAGTTGCTCCAGTCATCACAGGTAACCAATAGAGGGGCCCTGCCCTCAGTCAGGGGAGGGAAAGGGATAATAGAGTTTATTGGACTGTGTGGATTCGATGGCCTGGCACATCAGAACCACAGGAATATAAGGCGCTGGTGGATACCGGTGCACAGTGCACCCTAATGCCCTCCAGTCATGAAGGGACAGAATCAATCCATATTTCTGGAGTGACTGGGGGCTCTCAAGAATTGACTGTGCTGGAGGCTGAAATAAGCCTCACTGGCAAAGACTGGCAAAAACATCCTATTGTGACTGGCCCAGGGGCTCCATGTATACTGGGTATTGATTACCTCAGAAGGGGGCATTTTAAGGATCCTAAGGGGTATCGATGGGCCTTTGGGATAGCTGCTGTAGACATGGACAACATTAAGCAGCTGTCTGTTTTGCCTGGCCTGTCAGAGGACCCGTCTGTTGTGGGGCTGCTACGAGTAAAAGAGCAGCAGGTACCGATTGCTACAAAGACAGTGCACAGACGGCAGTATCGCACCAACAGGGATTCCTTGCTCCCCATTCATGATTTGATTCGCCAGTTGGAGAATCAGGGAGTGATCAGTAAAACTCACTCACCTTTTAACAGCCCCATATGGCCAGTGCGTAAAGCCAGTGGAGAATGGAGGCTGACAGTAGACTACCGTGGCCTGAATGAGGTCACACCCCCATTGAGCGCTGCTGTGCCGGACATGTTGGAACTCCAGTACGAGCTGGAGTCAAAAGCAGCCAAATGGTATGCCACCATTGACATTGCCAATGCCTTCTTTTCTATTCCTTTGGCCGCAGAATGCAAGCCACAGTTTGCCTTCACCTGGAGGGGCATTCAGTATACTTGGAACCGTTTGCCCCAGGGGTGGAAACACAGCCCAACCATTTGCCATGGGTTGGTTCAAACTGTACTGGAACAGGGTGGTGCTCCTGAACACCTGCAGTACATTGATGACATTGTTGTGTGGGGTGATACAGCAGAAGAAGTTTTCACAAAAGGAGAGCAGATAATCCGGATTCTTCTACAAGCTGGCTTTGCTATTAAGCGAAGCAAAGTAAAAGGACCTGCCCAGGAAATTCAGTTCTTAGGTATAAAGTGGCAGGATGGACGTCGTCACATCCCAGCAGATGTGATCGACAAAATCACTGCCATGTCTCCACCAACTAGCAAGAAAGAGACACAATCTTTCCTGGGTGCAGTGGGCTTTTGGAGGATGCACATTCCAAACTACAGCCTCATTGTAAGCCCCCTTTATCAGGTAACGCGGAAGAAGAATGATTTTGCATGGGGCCCTGAGCAGCAGCAGGCTTTTGAACAGATTAAACAAGAGATAGCCCGTGCTGTAGCCCTGGGGCCAGTACGGACTGGACAGGATGTAAAGAACATCCTCTATACTGCTGCTGGAGAGAAAGGCCCCACTTGGAGTTTGTGGCAAAGAGCCTCAGGAGAGACCCGAGGCCGACCCCTGGGATTCTGGAGTCGATCATATAAGGGGTCTGAAGAGTGCTACACTCCAACTGAGAAGGAGATCTTAGCCGCGTATGAGGGGGTTCGGGCTGCTTCCGAAGTAGTCGGGACTGAAACACAGCTCCTTTTGGCACCTCGACTGCCAGTGCTGAACTGGATGTTCAAAGGACAGGTTCCCTCCACCCATCATGCTACCGATGTCACCTGGAGCAAGTGGATTACGCTGATTACACAGCGAGCGCGAATGGGAAACCTCAATCGTCCAGGAATCCTAGAGGTAATCATGGACTGGCCTGAAGATAAAAAGTTTGGAACATCACCAGCAGAAGAGGTATCACGTGCTAAAGAGGCCCCACCATACAACGAATTACCAGAAAATGAAAAGAAATATGCCCTATTCACTGACGGATCATGTCGCATTGTAGGGAAGCATCGCAAATGGAAAGCTGCTGTGTGGAGCCCCACACGACAGGTTGCAGAGGCCACTGAAGGTAAGGGAGAATCAAGTCAGTTTGCAGAGGTAAAAGCTGTCCAGCTGGCCTTAGATGTTGCTGAACGGGAGAGGTGGCCAATGCTGTATCTTTATACTGACTCATGGATGGTGGCAAATGCCTTATGGGGGTGGTTACAGCGGTGGGAACAAAATAACTGGCAACGGAGGGGAAAATCTGTTTGGGCCGCTGAACTATGGAAGGACATTGCTTCCCGAACAAAG
Source organism: Coturnix japonica (assembly GCF_054131305.1). Lineage (NCBI taxonomy): Eukaryota > Metazoa > Chordata > Aves > Galliformes > Phasianidae > Coturnix > Coturnix japonica. Next base: position 167,533,215 of record NC_140663.1, read on the forward strand.
AATATGGTTGTAAAGGTGCGTCATGTGGATGCACATGTGCCCAAAAGTCGGGCTACTGAAGAACAACAAAACAACCATCAGGTAGATAAAGCTGCCAAAATTGAGGTGGCTCAAATTGACTTGGACTGGCAGAATAAGGGTGAATTATTTCTAGCTCGATGGGCTCATGAGACCTCAGGCCATCAAGGAAGAGACGCAACATATAAGTGGGCCAGAGACCGAGGGGTGGACTTAACCATGGACGCTATTGCGCAGATTATTCATGATTGTGAAACATGTGCCATAATTAAACAAGCCAGAAGGATGAAACCTCTCTGGGAGGAAGGGCGATGGCAAAAGTATAAATATGGGGAGGCGTGGCAGGTTGATTATATCACCTTGCCACGATCTCGCAGTGGTAAGTGTTATGTACTCACTATGGTAGAGGCAACCACTGGGTGGCTTGAAACATACGCAGTACCCCATGCAACTGCTCGAAACACCATATTAGGTCTTGAGAAACAAGTCTTGTGGCGACATGGCACCCCAGAAAGAATTGAATCTGATAATGGGACACATTTCAAAAATTCTCTTATAAATACTTGGGCCAAAGATCATGGCATTGAGTGGATTTATCATATTCCCTACCATGCACCAGCTTCTGGTAAAATTGAACGATATAATGGGTTGTTGAAAACTATGTTGAAAGCAATGGGTGGTGGAACATTTAAGCACTGGGAGAAGAATCTGGCAGAAGCCACTTGGTTGGTCAATACTAGAGGATCTGTCAATCGTGATGGTCCTAGTCAATCTAGCCCCCTACACACTGTAGAAGGAGATAAGGTCCCTGTTGTACATGTAAAGAACATGTTGGGAAAAGCTGTTTGGGTCCTTCCAGCTTCTGGAAAGGGCAAACCTATCCGTGGAACTGTCTTTGCCCAGGGACCTGGGTGCACTTGGTGGGTAATGCAGAAGGATGGGGATGTTCAATGTGTGCCACAAGGGAATTTGATGCTGGGGGAGTGCAGTCAATAATTTTATGTATCTATATATATATATATATATGTTTGCATGTGTAGTGTATTTTAGTTATTATAGTTGTACATTTAGTTATGTTACATGCAATTCTACTATTTAGCTATCACAATTTTACATACGTGTATATATATGTATATATTAACCATGATGTAATAATGTAGAATAAGGGGTGGAATGTCATGGTTTTGTAATTTTGTAATTTTGCTATCAGTATTCCACATCATAACATCATGTCAAGTATGGATACTTCTGTTGAATGTGCAGTCCACAGAAGAAGACTACATATCCCAGAGAACAACAGGAGTAACAATAAGTCACGGGACCAGGACTCTATATAATCTCGTTCCCAGGCTGGAGTGCCGGCCTTCTTCTCTCGAACTTCTCGGAGAGTGGGAAGCGTTCCAGCCGTGTCGCCTAGAGTTCACAGTAGGCCTCTCGGTTTTCGGAGACTCTCTCTCTCTCTGTTTCGTTCGATTTTGTTAGCCTTAATTATATTATATTGTGTTATCTTGTATTTCGATATCATATTTAGTAAAATAAGTTTTTCCTCCTTAGATTGTCGCTGTTTTATCCCACTCCCCTTTTCCCCCTCCTTTCCGGGCCCCGGGGGGGGGGCGTGGGGTGGCTTCCCCTGTCACGGGCATAGGTAAATCTAAGTAACCCGTGACACACACCTCCAAGGAAGAGCTGGGAAATCAGCGCCCCAGCCTACTGTGTGACTTCTGCAAGGACGCCTACCTAGACGTGGAGAAGACTGCCCGATGGTTCCGGGTGCTGATCGCAAATGCCTGGAAATACATGCCTGAGGCAGCGACATGCAGTATGAATGTGGCATTCTCCAGGCGCTCCTGCAGGATTCATCTGACAGACATCCACAAAACAGCCGTCGTTGTTGAGATTGTGTTTGGCGTCCAGCAAGAAAATACGGACATCTTTCTGAGCAGCCAGGAGACAGAGGCTGCTTTTACCCCCAGCACAATCTGGCCACAGAGTTGTGCGGTGGCTGAGGAAAAGTTTTTCCAGCACATAGCCACCCATGACCAGGAGAACACTTTCAACAGCCTCAGTTATGTGCAAGCGGGTGCCCACATCCTGGCGGGCAGCACTTTTTCTCCCTACCAACTGAGGACAGTGCTCATGCACCTCCTGACTGCCATCCCTCTGGAAGGCTGGCATGTGAGCTATTTCCTTCAGCGGATGGATGACATCTTGCGCTACCTGCGCTGCTGTGTGGAGGAAAAACGCCTGAACCATTTCCTCATAGGAAATGAGGACGTGCCTGCGGAGATTATCTTGCCGCAGGAATTCCGAGCATCCCAACCGCTCAACCTCCTCCAGCACCTGGTGCAAGATCCAGACAGTTATGAGCAGGCACTGCAGGAGTTGCAGGAGCTGCAAGATCAGCTCACAGACCTGCTGATCTATTAGAAATGAGAGACGCCCATTTGTCCTACAGACGAGCACTCTGGACATGGAGAAGACACCACTCAGCAGGCAGTCGGAATTGCTCCCAAATGTTTTCTCCACAACAAACCAACAGTGCGGTAGCCAGAGTGCTGAACTGAATATGCACAAGGGAGCAGCTGACGTGAGACTACACTGTCCTTCCTTCACCACCCTGAGGACCACCTGGAGAGAGAGAAGATGCTCAGCCTCCTATACAAACTCTCCAGGATATGGAGAAAACTGCAACCTGGTTCCAGGAACTGGTGAGAGAAGCCTGGGTAGCTATGCCTCAACTGTCAACAGTGCAGCGCGAGTTGAGGCCCTCCGTCTGCTTCTGCAAGCTCCGGCTGACAACCACCTCTTGCAGAGTCCTCTGCATTGAGCTCAGGCTCAGGGTACAGCAAGAGGACTTGGACACATTCCTGTCCTTTGAGTAGGCAGGGGCTGTTGATAGCAGAAGCACGAGGAGGCCGCAGAGATGCGATGCAGCAGAGACTTCTTTGGGAAACAGCTGCTACAGCAGGCTACATCTGATGGATTTCAAAAGAAGCTGCTTACTTAAGGCAGCGTTTGGAGTACAGCAAGACCATAAAGACATCTACCCGAGCAGCCAGGAGTCAGAGACAGCTAGACCCATATCCTGGCAGCCACCGGCATTTCTACGTATGCCTTTTAGATGCCGGGACCACATGGAGTGAAGAAGAATCATCTTTGTCCACACTGACAATTTAGTTAATTAGTTAAATATAGTTAATTAGTTAAATATAGTTAATGTAGATCAGAAAATGCATATTATTAAAACATATACATCGATGAAATATACATGAAATATCGATGTATATGTTTTAATAAAAATTTAATTAAATTAGATTTTAAAATTAATAAAATATTAATAAAAATTATAAAAATTATAAAATTTTATAAAAATTATAAAAATTAATAAAAATTAAAAAACAAACAAAACTAGTGGTATATGCACCCTTCTTTTGGTGAAACTAATGCATCAGCTTTGGGACACTGGTGGATGGCAAGCTGAGACTAACAATTGCAGAAGTCAGCTTTAAGCTTGACTACGTTCATTAGACGCTATTTGTGGGCTTTGTAACTTGGGTTCATGGTGAAGGCATGGCCAGGACCCCCTTTACTGCAGAGCTGGCACTGACATCGGCAAGAAAAAAAAGTAACACAGATACATTAATCTGACTTAAGGCAGGGTAAACCCGTGTCATTGCAGCTGGCTTTCCTCCCATTCATCCAAAATTCTGTAGCAACTAAGCAAATACAAAGCAACTGAAAACCGCCAGCTAGGCCAAAGACGTTAAACGTTCCCATGCTTTCGACTGGAGAGAGAAGTAAAAAGTGTTGAACTGTAAGCCAAAGTAACAAACATTTCTTCCTTCTCTATACAGTCCTTCACATGTGCCACCGTTCTGTTATAGCTTAATAAAGGAAGTAATCCAAAAAGTGACATAGGTTCCTGTTAATCACACTATTTCTTGATTCCAAGAATCATTTAACAGCCATTAGGAGGGAAGAAATTTTGGTTTTCAGATTTTATGTAAGACCACCATACAATTCTTGTCAGCAATATGCATCTCAGGAACTTGCTTATTAAGATCAGAATTATTTACTCCAATTAACGCTATTTAAGAAAATTTTAAAACTACATTGAATAAAGATTCACATAAACAAGAGACTAAAGTTCTGATTCAGATCCTGGAATATCCACTAATACTCATTAAGAGTTGCCCATAATGTGTGCTATTTAGTCTGTTGTGATCCCTTAAAGGAGTAAAAGAATTGGTGAAAACTAATCTAACTGCAGGCAAACCTAAGGGAGACCCTGGGAACTCAGAAAAACATAGACAAGGCTCAAGATGGACAGGCCCACATTATTTACTGCACTGCAGATAGGCTGAAACGCACTCGTCTCAGAGATCCCTCTCTTGAGTCAAGAACTCAAGAGTGGACAAAGACTGAGATTTAATGTGGACCTGAACAGGCTTAGAAGAGCTACATCTGCGGAAAATAATAAAAAGAATATTGCGTCAACAAAAACTGAAGAAATTGAAGCAAATGCAACCAAAAAAATCAGGTTAAGAACAAGATGCGTTTAATCTGTAATCGCCCCTTAGAGTAGTACAATTTATGAAGCCAGCTGCTTTCTCTGCAGTAAAACCCGAGGGAAACAAAGGAAACCCAGTCCGGCCACGGGCCTCAGAACAGGGCCGATGCCGCGGCCATGGAGACCCAGGGCAGCTGAGGGGGGGGCGAAGGGTGGGGCCGAAGGGTGGGGATGGGGCGTCTGTGACGGCACAGCGCGTCACAATGCGGGGCTGGCATCGAGGCCAGCAGCGGGCAGCGCTGCTCCACTTTGGCCTGGGCCAGCGGTGAGTGCAGCAGCAGGGGGAAGGCTGTGCTGGGCCGGGCGCGAACTGCGGCCCGCGAGGGGTTTGGAGCCTGCAGTGCCGGCAGCGAGCGCTCAGGGGAGCCTGTGAGCGGCTCTCTGGGCAGTCAGCGGCGGCGCTGGCCTCAGCCCCCGCTGCCTCCCAGCTCCCTCGGCCCCGCTCGTACCTGACCCCAGGGGCTGTGTGTGGCTCCTGGCCACGCTCCCCCAGCCGTGCTCGAGCTCCCACCCAGCCCCTCTCACTGACCTCCCCTCTCTCATCTCTTCCAGATCATGGCTTTGGCGTTTTTCTTCGCCTTGTTGGCGCAGAGAGTGGCTTTTGTCGGTGATGAGTTGGATGTGGAAACGCTTGAACGCATGCGTGAGCGTGAGGTGTTTCTGCAAGAGCAGATGACACTGCAGTGGCAACACGTAGACAACCTGGGGCAGAGCTGGATAGGCATTCGAGCCTTGTCCTCTGTGTTGCCTTACGGGAAGGTTTGCAGCCTTCTTGAACGCATGCGTGAGGTGTTTCTGCGAAAGCGGATGGAAAAGCTTCCGCTTTTGCTTCCGCAATTAGAAGAGAGCAACCTGAAGAAGAGCAGGGTGGATATTCAAGCCTTGCTCTTCTCTGTGTTGCCTTACTGGAAGGTTTGCAGTGTTCTTTGCATTCTCTTCCTTTTTCTCTGGTTCATGTGGAAGATCTATAAAAAGTTCCAGAGAACTGAAGACATCAGTGATGAGGAGAGCTCCATCAGTAAGCAGGAGCAGCAGGAGGAGAAACAGGAACCGGAGGTGCAGCAGGAGAAAGCAGGGGAGGAGGGGAGTAATCTTCTCCGTGCTGATGTGCTCTGGCCAGACCAAATTCATCGAGATAACTGTGAGCAGATACTCCTCCTCTTTGGTCGCCTCATCGACTTATGCCGGTATTTCGTGTCAGATACTTTCTTTCCGGTGCCAGAGCTCCCCATCGGGGTGGGCAGTGCCTATGTAGGCTGGTGTCCCCCTGAGAACGAACCCATCTTCCGCCTGCTTGTGCCCCTGTCGGCCCCCCGTGGGCACGTTTTCCACCTCGATCTGGGTGCCGCAGGGGAGCTGCCAGCAAGGAACTCCCGCATCCGTGTAGATCTGGAATGCACGTGCGGGAGGGAGCAGGAGATGGGTATGCGGTGCTTCCTCCACACCTCCAAGGAAGAGCTGGGAAATCAGCGCCCCAGCCTACTGTGTGACTTCTGCAAGGACGCCTACCTAGACGTGGAGAAGACTGCCCGATGGTTCCGGGTGCTGATCGCAAATGCCTGGAAATACATGCCTGAGGCAGCGACATGCAGTATGAATGTGGCATTCTCCAGGCGCTCCTGCAGGATTCATCTGACAGACATCCACAAAACAGCCGTCGTTGTTGAGATTGTGTTTGGCGTCCAGCAAGAAAATACGGACATCTTTCTGAGCAGCCAGGAGACAGAGGCTGCTTTTACCCCCAGCACAATCTGGCCACAGAGTTGTGCGGTGGCTGAGGAAAAGTTTTTCCAGCACATAGCCACCCATGACCAGGAGAACACTTTCAACAGCCTCAGTTATGTGCAAGCGGGTGCCCACATCCTGGCGGGCAGCACTTTTTCTCCCTACCAACTGAGGACAGTGCTCATGCACCTCCTGACTGCCATCCCTCTGGAAGGCTGGCATGTGAGCTATTTCCTTCAGCGGATGGATGACATCTTGCGCTACCTGCGCTGCTGTGTGGAGGAAAAACGCCTGAACCATTTCCTCATAGGAAATGAGGACGTGCCTGCGGAGATTATCTTGCCGCAGGAATTCCGAGCATCCCAACCGCTCAACCTCCTCCAGCACCTGGTGCAAGATCCAGACAGTTATGAGCAGGCACTGCAGGAGTTGCAGGAGCTGCAAGATCAGCTCACAGACCTGCTGATCTATTAGAAATGAGAGACGCCCATTTGTCCTACAGACGAGCACTCTGGACATGGAGAAGACACCACTCAGCAGGCAGTCGGAATTGCTCCCAAATGTTTTCTCCACAACAAACCAACAGTGCGGTAGCCAGAGTGCTGAACTGAATATGCACAAGGGAGCAGCTGACGTGAGACTACACTGTCCTTCCTTCACCACCCTGAGGACCACCTGGAGAGAGAGAAGATGCTCAGCCTCCTATACAAACTCTCCAGGATATGGAGAAAACTGCAACCTGGTTCCAGGAACTGGTGAGAGAAGCCTGGGTAGCTATGCCTCAACTGTCAACAGTGCAGCGCGAGTTGAGGCCCTCCGTCTGCTTCTGCAAGCTCCGGCTGACAACCACCTCTTGCAGAGTCCTCTGCATTGAGCTCAGGCTCAGGGTACAGCAAGAGGACTTGGACACATTCCTGTCCTTTGAGTAGGCAGGGGCTGTTGATAGCAGAAGCACGAGGAGGCCGCAGAGATGCGATGCAGCAGAGACTTCTTTGGGAAACAGCCGCTACAGCAGGCTACATCTGATGGATTTCAAAAGAAGCTGCTTACTTAAGGCAGCGTTTGGAGTACAGCAAGACCATAAAGACATCTACCCGAGCAGCCAGGAGTCAGAGACAGCTAGACCCATATCCTGGCAGCCACCGGCATTTCTACGTATGCCTTTTAGATGCCGGGACCACATGGAGTGAAGAAGAATCATCTTTGTCCACACTGACAATTTAGTTAATTAGTTAAATATAGTTAATTAGTTAAATATAGTTAATGTAGATCAGAAAATGCATATTATTAAAACATATACATCGATGAAATATACATGAAATATCGATGTATATGTTTTAATAAAAATTTAATTAAATTAGATTTTAAAATTAATAAAATATTAATAAAAATTATAAAAATTATAAAATTTTATAAAAATTATAAAAATTAATAAAAATTAAAAAACAAACAAAACTAGTGGTATATGCGCCCTTCTTTTGGTGAGACTAATGCATCAGCTTTGGGACACTGGTGGATGGCAAGCTGAGACTAACAATTGCAGAAGTCAGCTTTAAGCTTGACTACGTTCATTAGACGCTATTTGTGGGCTTTGTAACTTGGGTTCATGGTGAAGGCATGGCCAGGACCCCCTTTACTGCAGAGCTGGCACTGACATCGGCAAGAAAAAAAAGTAACACAGATACATTAATCTGACTTAAGGCAGGGTAAACCCGTGTCATTGCAGCTGGCTTTCCTCCCATTCATCCAAAATTCTGTAGCAACTAAGCAAATACAAAGCAACTGAAAACCGCCAGCTAGGCCAAAGACGTTAAACGTTCCCATGCTTTCGACTGGAGAGAGAAGTAAAAAGTGTTGAACTGTAAGCCAAAGTAACAAACATTTCTTCCTTCTCTATACAGTCCTTCACATGTGCCACCGTTCTGTTATAGCTTAATAAAGGAAGTAATCCAAAAAGTGACATAGGTTCCTGTTAATCACACTATTTCTTGATTCCAAGAATCATTTAACAGCCATTAGGAGGGAAGAAATTTTGGTTTTCAGATTTTATGTAAGACCACCATACAATTCTTGTCAGCAATATGCATCTCAGGAACTTGCTTATTAAGATCAGAATTATTTACTCCAATTAACGCTATTTAAGAAAATTTTAAAACTACATTGAATAAAGATTCACATAAACAAGAGACTAAAGTTCTGATTCAGATCCTGGAATATCCACTAATACTCATTAAGAGTTGCCCATAATGTGTGCTATTTAGTCTGTTGTGATCCCTTAAAGGAGTAAAAGAATTGGTGAAAACTAATCTAACTGCAGGCAAACCTAAGGGAGACCCTGGGAACTCAGAAAAACATAGACAAGGCTCAAGATAAACAGAATCACAGAATCACAGAATTTTAGGGGTTGGAAGGGACCTCTAGAGACCATTGAGTCCAACCCCCCTGCCAAATCAGGCTCCCTACACCATGTCTCACAGGTAGGCGGCCAGTCGGGTCTTGAATATCTCCAGAGAAGGAGACTCCACCACCTCCCTGGGCAGCCTGTTCCAGTGCTATGTCACCCTCACTGTAAAGAAGTTCTTCCGCACATTCGTGCGGAACTTCCTATGGTGTACTTTCATCCCGTTACCCCTAGTCCTATCCCCACGCACTACTGAAAAGAGACCAGCCTCACCACTATGGCTCCCACACCTCAGGTATAAACCTGGATCAAGTCCCCTCTCAGCCTTCTTTTCTCAAGGCTAAACAGACCCAGTTCCCTAAGTCTCTCCTCATAGGAGAGATGCTCCAGGCCCTTCACCATCTTAGTGGCCCTCCGCTGGACTCTTTCTAAGAGATCCCTGTCTTTTTTGTACTGGGGAGCCCAGAACGGGACACAATATTCCAGATGAGGCCTCACCAGGGCAGAGTAGAGGGGGAGGATCACCTCCTTCGACCTGCTGGACATGCTCTTTTTAATACACCCCAGTATGCCATTGGCTTTTTTGGCTACAAGGGCACACTGCTGGCTCATGGTCAATCTGTCGTCCACCAGGACGCCCAGGTCCTTCTGTGCAGAGCTCCTCTCCAGCAGCTCTTCCTCCAGCCTGTACAGGTGCATGCAATTATTTCTACCCAGGTGCAAGACTCTACATTTGTTTTTGTTAAACCTCATCCGGTTTCTTACTGCCCAGCTCTCCAGCCTGTCCAGGTCTCGCTGAATAGCACCACAGCCTTCAGGCATGTCAGCCAATCCTCCCAGCTTCGTGTCATCAGCAAACTTGCTGAGGGTGGTCACTATCCCCTCATCAAGGTCGTTGATGAAGATGTTGAACAAGACCGGACCCAGTACAGACCCCTGGGGGACTCCACTAGTTACAGGCCTCAAACCAGACACCGCACCGCCAACGACAACCCTCTGCACTCTAGAATTAGTAGAAAGTAGAAATTAGTTATAATTACTTGTGGTCTTAAAGGTGAACTGGAATTCTAAAGATCCAAATCGCAGTTCTGCAATTCAGAGAAAGCGCTTAAGAAAGTTTGTTTTCCTCCATCCTCAGAGTGTGCTCTGGTGTCTCTGTCATGTATATAGCATTTTACTGAATTTCTGTCTTCCGCTGGTGAAAACAATATCAAAGTAATCTTATTAGTATTAGTATTAATTAGTATGATAATTGATAGAGTACAGTTAATTTACTGAAACCTTGTATGTATTGTTATGTCTTCACCGAAAAATAAAGTAAGACAACTGAGCTTTGTCCGGCAAAATCAGGTTTTCAGATTATCAATGTGAGAATTAGTTGGTATTTTTCACATTTAGCTAATTTTTGTTATTTCTGGTTGACTGAGAAACATTTGAATGGAAAACCAAGAAAGCTGCGATTTTTTTTATAGTCCTGAGGAGTGAAGAAAGGAAAAGTAATAATAAAGGGGAAAGAAATAAAAAAAAATTAAAAAATTAAAAAATAAATTAAAAAAAAAAAGGAAAAAAAAAAAAGTGACGCTCATCTACTTTTAAGATAAATAAGTAATAATGCCAAGGGCACCTTCGTATCAGTTAAAGTGTATTGGGTTTAAAGATTAAATTTTATCCTAAAGGACTAAAAGGGAAAAGGGAAGGTGTTTTGGTTTTTTTTTGGGTTTTTTTTTTTTTTTTTTTTTTTCTTTTTATCTCCATGGTACTGTAGACTATCCTTCAGACTATAAGACAGAAATTGTGTGATCGCCAGCAGATGCAGTAGGAAATGTGCAAACTGAGAATAGGGAAAAGGCTGAGGTTCTCAATACCTTTTTTTACATCTGTCTTTAATAGTTAGAAGTTATCCTCAGGGTCTTCTACCCCCTGACCTGGAAATCTCAGACAGGGAGCAAAATAAGCCCCCACAATTCAAAAGGAAATAGTCAGAGACCTACTACTCCACCTTGACTGCCACAAGTACACAGGGCCAGATGGAATCTACTCTTTGTACAATACTTCCCTTACAGATGAGGAAGCTGGTTGAGGTGATAGCCAAGCCATCATCTATCAGCATCCCTGGTCAACCAGAGAGGTCCCAGAAGACTGGAGGCTTGCAAATGTGATCCCTCTCTACATGAATTGCCATTAGGAGTATTCAGGGAACTCCAAACCTGTTACCCTGATCTTGGTGCCAGGAAAGGTTATGGAGCAGATCATCTTGAGGGAGATCACATGGCACGTGCAAAGGCAACTGGGGGATAAGGTCTAGCCTGCATGGATCTCTGAAAGGCAGGTTCTGCTTGACCAACCATATCTCCTTCTATGACTGAGTGACCTTCTTGGTGGTTGAGGGAAAGGTGGTTGACGTAGACTACCTAGACTTCAGCAAATCCTTTGACACTGTCTCCCACAGCATTCTCCTGGAGAAGCTGGCAGCCCATGGCTTGGACAGATACATTCTTTGATGAGGAAAGAATTGACTGGATGACTAGGCCCAGAGTGTGGTGGCAAATGAAGTTAAATTCAGATGGCAACCAGTAACGATTAGTGTTCCCTAGGGGTCAGTGCTGGAGCCTGTCCTCTTCAATATCTTTATTGATTATCTGGATGAGGTCTTTGAGTGCACCCCCAATAAGTTTGCAAGTGGCACCAAGCTGGCAGGAAGTGTCAATAAGCTTGGGGATAGGAAGGTCCTACAGAGTGATCTGAACAGGCTGGACAGATGGGCTGCAGACAATGGGATGAGATTCAACAAGACCAAGTTCTGGGCCCTGCACTTTGGCAACAACACCCCCAGGCAATACGAGTGACTTGGGACAGTGGCTGGAAGACTGTAGAGGAAACAAACCTGGGTGTAGTGGTCAGTTCTCAGCTGAACATGGGCTAGCAGTGTGCTCAGGTGACCAAGACCAACAGTATCCTGGCTTGTATCAGAAATAAAGCAGCAATCAGGAGCAGGAAAGTGATCTATCTTTACTCACCAGGGGTGAGGCCACAGCTTGAGTGGTGTGATCAGTTTTGGGTCCTTCATTTCAAGAAATACATCCAGGCCCTGCATATCCAGAGAAAGGCAATGAAGTTGGTGAGGAGCACAAGTCTAACAAGAAACAGCTGAAGAGTCTGGGATTGTTTAGTTGAGAAGAAGAGGCTGAGGAGTGACTTTATCGCTCTCCCCAGCTACATGAAGTGAGGTTGTTGTGAGCTGGGAGTCAGCCTATTCTTTCATGTAGCTGTGAACAGGACTAGGGAGAATGGCCTCAAGTTGTACTCAGGGAGATTCAGGTTGGATGTTAGGAAATACTACTTCTCCAACAGGATGATCAGGTGCTAGAATAGCCTGCCCAGGGAGGTGGTGGTGTCACCATCCCTAGAGGTGTTCAAGAAATGTTTAGAATCATAGAATCATAGAATTACTGAGCTTGGAAAAGATCCCGAAGATCATCAAGTCCAACCACAGACTAACCTTAGTACCTTAACTCCAACAACCCTCTGCTAAATCATATCCCTGAGCACCGCATCCAGATGGCTCTTAAACACATCCAGGGACAGTGACTTGACCACCTCCCTGGGAAGCCTATTCCAGTACTTAACTATCCCTTCTGTAAAGAAGTGTTTTCTAACGTCCAACCTAAATTTACCTTGGTGCAACTTGAGGCCATTTCCCCTTGTCCTGTCACTTGTCACCAGCGAGAAGAGACTTGCCCCACTCTCACTGTAAGCACCTTTCAGATACTGGAAGAGAGCAATAAGGTCTCCCCTCAGCCTCCTTTTCCCCAGACTAAACAGCCCTGGCTCCCTCAGCCTCTCCAATAGGGCTGATTTTCTAAGCCCTTTAGGAGTTGTACTGAGGGGCAAGGCTTAGTGGTAAATATTGGTGACAGATAGATGGTTGGTCTGGATGGTCTTAGAGATCTTTTCCATCCATGGTGATTCCATGATTCTATGGTTCTTCAGGCTTCAGAAATGAATACTGCACTGTGAGAAGGAAGTACTCACACACCAGAGTTTTTCTTTCCAATGTTTAGGACACTGTGTCTAGGACATAGTAATATTACTTTATATTATCCCCTTCCAACTGCTGCCACTATTTGACTAAATGTGTATGGGAATTATCCACAGAGACTATTACTGAAACGAATATCATGAGACAAATATTCTACCATTCGCTATTAACTGAAAAAACAATACATTATCTATTCTTTTTGTTCTTATTTTACGTTACTACTAGAAATCCCAGTAAAATAGCAGGACGACATTTACAGCTGAGTTAATTAACATGCCGCCAATGCTGATGAACTAAGTCTGATAGAAAGCACACACAAGGAAGAAGAAACTCTGCAGGAGTTCCATTTAGTTCAGTTCAATATAGCAAATAATTTTAAATGGAAGGTTCAGTGGAAGAAAAAATATCTCAATTAATAATTTTTAATAATTAAAAGAATAGCCTATAAATTATTACAGTATTTGCATGTCTGAGATTTGAAATTTAAAACTAAATTTGTGGTAATTTCTTCAGTACAAGATAAACTGCAAGAATTTTTTTATTTTTTTTTCCATTCAATATTTTTAATTCCTACATAGATCCTGACTTCAGAATCAAATTATCTCTTTCTGTTTTTTTGTCTTATCCTCAATATGTGGGTCCTGCAGGCAAAATATGGTCTTCTGGGAGCAAGTAGACAACTTTATTGCCTGCTGTTTACACACCGCATGAAATGGGAAATGGAGTTCTGTTGAGACAGTATACTATAGCTCACTAATACTAGAAATGCTGACTCTGAGTGCTGCTCAGTAAAGGATGACAATAAAAGATTGTTTTTTCTTGCTCAAAGACATTGAGAACAGAAGGGACCAGCACTTCCTATCAAAGGGACCATCTGGTCCTATGTTTCGCTCATATAATGCAGATATTTTTCCAGAAGCTGGGTTAAAATATGTTTCTTGGGAAAATACTGAATCTGCTTTTAAAGGCTACGAACAATAGCAAGACCATGGCTTCTTCTGGAGGTTGTTCTAGAGGTTAATTAACTTCACGAATGTAACTTTTACCATTTTATTTCAAGACCTCTGGCACCAGGCCCTGGATCACCTTAAGTCTTTATCTGCAAAATTTAACATCCTCTTACAATAAATACCTTATTATTTGAACTTAATTTCCTCTTCAATAACCTATTAGGCGGAATTCCATATGCATCTCACTTCAAGGATTTGTTTTTACTATCTGGGTCATCTGAATTCTCCTAATTGTCTTTCCTAAAGTACAGGCCTCAAGCAGGATGAGGAATTCTTCTAAATCTTTCAATCACTGTTTTAAGAGGTTATTATTATTATTATTTTTTTTTTATTATTTAGACTTCCAATGGCAATGTTTATGGAACATTATACTGAGCTTCCATATCGGTGCTGTTATTTTTATTCTGTTTCCAAAATCTGTACTTTCCAAGGAGAAATTTCTAATTCTGCTGCTGAAGCCTGCATCGCTTTTCATATTTAGTACCTTGTATTGTAATGTTGCACTGGAACACATTTTACTGAATTACAGTCTTCTACCCAGGGGATTTAGAACACTGTCTGTGCACATCCTCCTCTCTTCATTGTTAACCGTGTCCATTGATCTATTCAGTGCACCAGCAAAGCCCTTACAATATTGTCTAAATACATACAGTATAATTATTGATTAAAATATTAAGCAGTATCAGATCCTGAAGAATTCTCAATGTTCCCAGCTATCATAATACCTAGCAATTATTTATTTTCCTTTAAATAATTTCTTTTCTGAAGTGATCAGGCAGTTCTACTAAATAATCTTTGAAAGTCCCTTCCAACTGAGCCACTCTATTGTATTTAAAATTCAATTTGCCATCTTTGAATACATCAGGTTTTGGCCAACTGTTATACATGACTATTTGTGATATACTTTGCATAACTTCCCAAAGCAAGGTATTATTTAATGTTGTGTGTTGTGTCAAAAACTTTGAAAAATTTGATGTACAAAATCACTTTTATCAATTTTTTTTTAATCTGATCAAAAATTATCACAACATTTCCCTGTTCTGATTATATTTTTTTAACAGACAGTCATTGTGTTTTTGTACTAATATCTGTTTGTACATTACTTGTGCTCTGAATATAAATATTTAATGAACTCTTCTGGAAAGAGAAGCAATGAAATTTCTAATTTGATGGTAAGGGTTCTAGTTAAATAAGGTATTTTGTAGCCAAATCTTGCTGTGAAAGGTACAGTGAGAACAGGAGTATGATGAAATTACTCTCTTCTCTACTGAATAAACAAATAAATAAATAAATAAGAAAGAAAAGGAGACTGTGAGTGATGATATAATTACTTCATCAAATAACACCATACTAGATAGAATACAGTATTATTTCTGTGCTAATTGTATGTATAGTGTTTGAACAGTGGTCTGCAAGCTGTTTATTCTAAAAAATATATAATAAGAAGAAATACATTTTCAAATTACATAAATGATGCTGACCAGTTTGATTTTCTTTTGCTGTGTGGCCCACATTTTCTCATTCATGTGACAGCAGCTCACCAGATCTTCCATATCAGTGCGTGTAGCAGCTCTGTATTTCTGAATACAATCACATACCTCAGTGTGCTTTTTAGAGTTTTTATTTTCTTGATAGTCTTTTACCTATTTTTAAGCTTCAGTTCCTATTGCTTTGCTTTTGAGAGGCTTGTAAAGTTTCTCCCCTGCTGTCTGACAAAATGATGAATGTGTACAACTGAAAATTTCTTTAGCACAGTTTGTTCTTATGTTCATTGTGATCCTTAGAAAACTGAACATACCTGATTTGACTGAGGCTTTATAGGTCTGTTCTACCATTATGTTGATGATCTCTTTTTTGCATAGTTGCCATTTTTATACTAGAATGTTAGGACAACAAGTCAAGTATGTTTATCTCCATCTGTTTCTTGTAGTACACATCAGAACTGTAGCAGTGTAAATTAAGTGAAATTATTCAGAAATTGTATGATTCTAAAAACTTGTTCTCCAAAGCAGTTCTATAACTTTAGGCATACTAATAAAACTGTAAATGCAAACATTTTTGCGAACACTTGTTTTTGGTATGAACACATTACTTCCAGTGACAACACTGACAACTATTCAGGCTAAGGATGTCGAGGTGTTAGAGAGTGTTGAAAGGAAGGGCACTAAGATCAGAAGATTAGAGCACCTCACTGTTAGGAAAACTGAAGGGAACTGAGCTTGTTATGCGTGGATAAGGCCCTGGGGAGACCTCATTGCAGCCTTCTAGTATTTGAAGGGAATTTACAGGCAGGAGGTAGATTGGCTTTGTACACGCATAGATAATGATAGGACAAGGGGAGGATGGCTTTAAACTAAAACTGGGGAGATTTAGATTAGATATAGATTAGAAATATTTTACTCAGAGTGAAGTGAGGCACTGACACAACCTGCCAGAGAGGTTGTGGATGCCTCATCTTTGGAGGAATTCAAGGCCAGGTTGGATGGGGCTCTGGGTCAGCCTGAGCTGATGGGTGGCAACCCTGCCTATGTCAGGGGAGTTGGAAGTAGATGATCTTTTAGGTTGTTTCTTCATTTTTTTCCCTTCTAAGAAATAGGTAATATCATAAAGTTAAAAGTATAAACTGGTAAAATATACTCATTGATAAAAAATCCACATCCAGGAAGAAGCATTACTATTATGAAACCATTATAAATGAACATAATTGCAGTACACCAAACAATCCAACCCTAATTTAAAAATTGAAACATTTTGACAGCAAAGTACAATTTTAAATGTCACAGTACAACTCTCACAGTACAACTGAGTTGGATAAACAGGCCAACAAGGCTAGTTTGATAGAGTACCTCAATACAGAAAGGATACTGAGGTGCTGGCACAGGTAAAGGCAACAAGGCTTGTGAAGGGCTTGGAAAATCTGCCCTACAAGGAACAACTAAAGGAAATGGGGATATTTAAGCTGGGTAGGGGAGGCTGAGGGGAGACCTTATTGCTCTCTTCAAATACCTGAAAAGTGATTGAAGCAAGAGCAGGATTTGTCTCTTCTCACTGGTTACAGGTTGAGGGGAAATGGCCTCAAGTTGCACCACGTTAATTTTAGGTTGGTTTCTTTACAGAAAGGGTTGTTAAGACTGAAATAGACCCCTCAGGGAGGCAGTTGGGTCACCATCCCTGGATGTGTTTAAAAACCATTTGGATGTGGTGCTCAGGGACATGGGTTAGCAGAGGACTGTTAGAGTGATGGTAGTATGGTTAGGTTGTGGTTGGGCTTGATGATCTTTAAGGTCTTTTCCACCTTCAATTAGTCAGTTTTCAACTACATGGATTGTTTTTGAGATGAAAATTTTGGGAAAGAAGACAAAGCAACCAATAATTAGGTTTTTTAATGGTTAATTAGCAAGTAAAAGAATGGACTATTAACTTAGGCACTTTATAAAACTTTTCTTTTTTTGAAGATTAACAAAAGTATGGGATATCACGTATCATATTTTGGTAAAGGAAACATAATGAATGTTACTGTGCTGTGTTTTCTTTCTTATTATGGATTATAACATGTTATCTTTATTATTTGCATGTAGATATCCATTTATAAAAGAAGATTATTGAGAAAAAATGTGTATTTTTCAGGAAAAAATCAGTGACATAATTCTGGAATGAGTGTCAACTAAACCTTTAATTTTTTACAGCTTTCAAGAAAGCTCAGGGATATGCTGCAGAATATAGAAAAACCCCTATATGTAAGAACGTGCACTACCTTTAGAAATTGTTATGCTTGTACAATGTTCTATTTGCATTTGGAAAGTCTGACCTGAATTCTGAGTGAAGTTTCTACTCTTTGTGATTTCAATATAGGAGTAAAGCCAGCAAATGAATTGTCTTCAGGACTCAGTAATGTGATTAAGGAAAAGGATATATGGAAAACCTTGCTACTGAGAAAATGTGAATTATTAGAGAAATTACTGAACATAAGTTATAGGGATGGTCAAAGAAATTGAAAAAGTAACAAGAAATACTTATATCAAAATTGGTAACGATAACTCTGATATTGGGCAAACAGCAGATATAAATTTATTTCTATACTAGAAGAAATCTCTTTATTTCAATGGGGATTTCTTCTGTAGAGTTTTAGATAGGAGTATAACTATAGTGGTTAATGAGGTAGGTGACATACAGGGTGAATTGCTTTATTTATTCACTCATGTAATATGAGGAAAGAATACTGGCCTTAGGATCTGAAAGGAATTGTAAGAACGTTTTGCAGACTTGCAAAGGTGCATATCATCTGTTCTAGACACTTTCTTTGCCTGCGTGACAAACTGTTTAAATTGTTTGTCTTAGGTGATAGAGCTGTCATTCCTCAGTCATTTATTTTAGCCATAAGAAGAGGATTTGGGGTTTTACACATTTCTGGGTAGCTTGGCACATGGATAACTTCATACTGTTTGGGTTGTTACACCACTCTGGGAGTCCTATGGTGACTTCACCACACTAAACTGCCATTTCTCTTTTCTCTAATACAGTGCAAGTGAAGACTTGTCATCACTTCCCTGATTCCTCCTCAAGTCGATTTAGTTTTCTTTTTTCTGCTTCTGCCCTGCTACCTAGACTTTAGGTCTAGTAAAAGCCTGAGCTATATAAGTTTACAAGTTTGTTCTAATAGTTTTTCATTATATTAAAGCAATATATAAAAAACTCAGCCACTCAAATATAGTTCCCTTCCCTTCTTTTTCCTTCTTTTTTTTTTCTTTTTTTTTTTCTTTTTCTTTTTCTTTTTTCTTTCTTGTTTGCTAACTTTAGCATGGTGCTTTTCATCCCATAACTACTGTATAATAGTCTATGTACACACTATTATCAGTACCCACAAGTTCCCTCCCAGTGCTTGTGGGTCATTTTAGTCTATTGTTGTCCTAATTAGTTTCCTCTTAGTGTTTATGCAACAAAATGATGCAATGTGAATTTTACAATTCACAATACAATTTTACAATGTGAAATTTACAATGTGAATCTAACATGCCTTCAGACTTTTTATGTACAGATATTCACCTTAATTCTTTTACTTAAGGAGCATAAAAAGCTTTTCAAATTTATTTATTTATTTACTTATTTTTACTGAAAGGGAAAACTTGAGTTTGAATAAAATTTTAGATATTTTCTAACCTAAAGTTTGCAGGTCAATTAGGAGGAAGAGTCTGAAAAGAGAATTTGCCAGGAAAACATGTACTCCTAATGTCTTTTCGGTAAGTCTGGATATTTTCCTTTACTTTGCAAGATTTTCAGACTTTCATTTATTTGTGTATAGACTACACTGCTTATTGTTTCCTCTTACTTTTATCACTTTCAGAACCAAAGTGATACAAACTCAGCTGTAACATGATCAATACCAAGTGGCAGTTATGGTTTTGTTTGCTACTTCCTTCTAGCATTGTTCTGAATGTGAATGATATCCCAATGTCATTTAATGAAAGAAAATCTGATCATAAGAAAAGTATAGGCAATTTTTACTGCCAGCATGGTTTTCCCAGATGTTATGTTGTTTTAGCCTTGAAATGAATTCTCCCCACTAGGAGTATTTCCCCACTAAAAATCCTTTTTGGGAATGATGCAGAATCTGGTCTAATTTTCAGTTCTCCATATTTTCGAACAGTGTGTCTCATATTTACCAGTTCCAACAGAGTGTGAAGACACTTCAGATAGTATAAGGGACCTAAATGCCTGTAACTGAATCCCACAGCACATGTGTAAACGTTAAATATTTCTTCAATGAAAAGATCTTCCATGAAGGATTTTTTGTTCCCTCTTCTCGCTCTTCTACATTAGATGATAGAAAGCGAAGAAGAAATGAACGGTTTTCTTGACTGATGCTTGTGAATTCAAGCAGTTTAACAAGTATTTTATCAGTAGTAGTCTAAGTTTTATATTCAACCTAAAACATACCTGCAGAAAAAGACCGTGTCTCATATTGGTTTCAAGACTCCAAGAGACAAAGAATGCAGTGCTCTCAGAGAAAATTATATTGTTCCAAATGTATGATATAGAAAACTTTGAATTTTGAAACATTCAGATTTTTCTTGGTGTAGCTCTGACTAACATTAAAAATATTGTTTACTAATGTGATTTTTAGTAACATATTTTTGCATGGTGCCTCACACCATAAATTTAACAAAGCATACATTTATCTCCTTTTCTTTGTGTTAAGATTATAACTTTATTTTTAAATCTTGGCAGTTTTATAAGTGTTTAAAAAAACACTAAAAATAAAGACAATACTGAATAAGATTATTTAAAGGTTAAGATTATTCAGAATTGATAAGAACATTTTCAATTAAGATAAATATTGACCTGCCTAAAAAGCCACAGGGCAAATTCTGAAAGTTACATAGAGTTTTGAGTTAGGAGACAACAAATTTATGAAGTACAGATGAAATGCTTAAGTTACTTTGGTTACATCTCACTTTATTCTAAAGATTCATTTATTTATTGATGTCAATTATATATATTCTGGAGATAGAACACATTGATTATTTATTTATTTTGATATAAATATAAGTGAAAATCTGCTTTGCATTAAGAAAACATTCACATGCAATAAATTTCATTTTAAAATATATATTATATAGCTACAATTACGTCAAACTTATTTCCATTATTCTCTGATTATTTTTGTCATTACTAAGCATATACATATCCACATATTTATGTTTCCACTCTTCCCTTTAACAAGCTATTTTCCTTTCTTTAAAACAGCGTATGTTTGATTTTGCTTATTATCTTTTCGAATAATATAGAAGCTACCGATTATTTAAACTTTTTATTATTTTTTGTATTTACAGATTGTAGGAAAGATATTTTGCATGATATAGAGGTTGTTCTGCATGTGAATTTGCAGATCCAGAGCATACACAGATATCAGGAATCAGGAAAGATGTCCAATAGAAGAATACACGTGTTCAAGAAACGCTTGGATGTGGTGCTGAGCAATATGATTTAGCCTGGAAGTATTGGTAATGGCTGGACTAGATGATCTTCTAGGTCTTTTTCAACCTTGATAATTCTGTGATTCTGTGATTCTGTTATTCTGTGTTATCATAAATGCTAAAATGTCTCACAAAAATAAATAAATAAATAAATATAAAAATTCTTTTTAATTAAAGAAAGGGAGTTTTGTCAACTTTTACAATGTGATGCTCATTAGCCTTGGAACTCTACATTTACCTGGACAAACGTATTAGTCTTAATGGGTTTCTCTCCTAATTGGCAAGATAAAGTCACAAGTTATTTGGCTTCTGCCTGTTGAACTTTGAAAACTTTTTGTAACTACTGTGGTACCGAGAGACTGTCATTAAATTGTAACAATCCATAAACTTCCACTCCTAGTCTGACATCTGATTTCATGTATGTCAGCCTAGTACGGCTCTCAGTTGGAGTGGCTGGATGTCATACTGCTTGACATTTTCTGCATCTACGTCATTCTGAGGCAGAAGTATGATGAGACCTTACCTCTATTGAACTTCCCAGTTCCATGATTATTTCATATTTAAACAAACTAACAAAAGCACAGGAGAATGAAAGAAGGCTCACCTGCAATCTAGTAATGAGAATCTCAATTAGTGAATATTCCATCATACCCAGTCATTTTCAGTCCAATACTTCAGGTGCTTGATGACTGCAATAACTACCAAAGACTCAAGCTCAGAAACAGGACCTGTATTTTACCTTGCATTTAGAAAAAGGCTAGCTATGAAGGCATTTTGGTAGGGTATTAGAGGTCTATAAACACTTTATTTAGTGCAGTGTTGTGCCATGTTAGAAATTCTTAGTTTACCTTCAAGAAAGTTGAGATAGATAGCTATAGGGGTCAGAGCAGAGCTAATCTGTTTCTGAAATCACAAAGATGTTCAAAGGCTGACTGCTGCATCTCTAAACAATGCTACTTAGGCAAGATGAAGACCTATGGAAACTTGCCAAATACAGAGACAAAATGAAAATTTAAAACAAAGAAAACGTAAGTGCTTATCAGCTTTGCGGAGCATTTTAAGATTTCTACATGGGAATGTCTTTTACATCAGTGTTTTCTGTAGGTACTTCAGCACCTTTTATGTAAAGGTGATTTTTGTGTTGTGTTTTTGTTGTGTTTTTTTAATCGTCACAAAGCATTTGACTAGTACATAGAAAAGAGTAATATATGTAAATTCCTTTCTTAAAGTCAGAGTCTAAAAATGTATTTCCATTTTATAATTCAGTTTTATTTTTAAAAATTATATTATTAAACACTTAATAATAAATTTTAGAATTTTATAGTACATGCATTTGGTAATATTGGATATCATCTGGTAAATCACTTTTATCTCAGGACCTGTGGTATCCCAGTAGAAACTTTTATCTGTTATGAAATAGACAAATTTCTATTTTTTTATTTCTGATTGTGTAACCACTCAATGTCTGTAAGGCATCTTTCTTTAAAGTTGTTCACAGTCTTTTAAGGAACTTTTGATGAAGCTGTGAAATAAGATCTTAGTAAAAGCTTTTGAAAATATAAGTGCACAGTTTTAACTATCTATGTTGCCATGATCTTTCAAAAATTTGTCAATATTACTTATTTCCAGAAGAAGAAAAATAGATCTTATTAATTTAATTTTGGAAGTAAATGCTGCTCTTGTCTACAGTATTTTGACTGGAGTATTAACAGTATGTAAATTAAAATAAGGAAGGAAGTAATTAGTATTAAATTATCAGCCACTACTATGTTTAAAAATTCACTAACTTTCTCTGGTACATTTGTTCTTCACATTCTTTCAGAGGTGGTCTTTATCTCTGAAAGCAGAGCTAAGAGTTTGGAAGCTCTCTTAGCAGAATGAAGTTGGAAAAACTGCAAGCATGTGAAGAAACTGACTTGTGAGCAAATAATCAATAGGGAACAGGGATGTAACAGGAGACAGAGTGGAAGAGAATAGAGGCAATTTGTCAAACTGACTTTCTCCTATACTCAGTTCACTCTTTATTGATAAACACGATCATCCAATATAAGTACCAAATAAGCTTAATCACTGTTATGTGAGTTAACATCCTTTGCTTGTTAAAAGTTTAAAATAAGGCTTAAGGAAATCCTTGAACACAAACATTATTTAGTGAGGCTAAAAGGCAGCAAAAAATCAGCTTGGGAATAATCACAGATTGATAAAGTATACCTAGTGGGAAAGATAGAGATGAAATGTGAATCATGAAATGTGTATCATGGAATGGCTTGGGTTAAAATAAAGAAGTCTTACATTAAAATTATACCTGCTCAAGTGCAGAAACTGGCAATTTTAATGACTATTTTATTAGTCTCATTTGCTAGTTAACTAATGCATTTCTCCTCTTATGATCTTCATGCCTCTTTTAATTGATTTGACTGTTGTTACCTGTGGAAGAGAGAATCTGCTCATTATATCTAAAGTTTAGTGTACAAACCAATTTCTTTACTGTCTGTCAATCCAACAAATAATGACATTAGAACATTACATTGCCATAGAGAAATTTCCATTGGGAAAATAGTTTTTTATTACAATGTGTTAGTCCCTGATCTCCTGTTAAATCTTTATGGTGACTCTTCAGGTCTGTAAAATGGAATATCAAAATACTATTGGCAGATGTTCAGAGGAATCTGTAAGACTACCATTTTGGCAGATACGGTCTACTATATTCAGTGTGGCGTTAGAATATTAATACTAATATAAAATATGAATATGAATAGAACATGAATATTATAATTAACATAGAAATTAAGCCAATTATCAGTGAGTTATCTCAGTAACTCTCTGCTGCTCCTCTACTTGGTCTGCCTTGTCTGTTAGAGGTTTTTTGTTTGTTTTTAGTTTTTGTTTTGTTTTGTTTGTTTGTTTTTTGTAGTAAGTTTTCTGTGGTTTAGTGATACGAATGAATTTTCTGAAGTATTCAGAAAATGTGGCTTCTCTACATTCTTATTTATCATTTGAGTTTTACATTGCCTGAGTTGAAAATTAAACACTCTAAATTTGGGAATTTACTTTTATGATGCCTATAGATTTCAGTGTTTACTCTTCATGGATATAATAGAAGTGCAGCCATTTTCAGGACTGGGACACAACTGATTCTTAGATCACAGTGCATTTAAAGAAATGTTATAAAGAGTGAACAGTGTTTGTACATTGCTTCAAAGTTTGCCTTTGGTACATGATATAATAGGGCACATATTGTAACTGTTTTCTCTAGATGAAGATTTCTATGAAAAATAATTTTATTTGTATTCATCAATAATACATCTGATCTCAGACACATCCATTTCATAGCTTTTCATGCTCACATCATTAATTTCAATCCACAGTGGACTGCCTAAATGAAAACAAATGATTCTTGTCAAAACTGAAACTACAAAAATTCTTATATCCTATCACATGTCAAATGGCATTCACCATTGGTGGCTTTTAATTTATTTCTCTTTTTTAAAATATTTATTTATTTGTTCGCTTATTTATTTATTTATTGTCTCCAAACTTTCAGCAAAGCAGAAGGAATAAAGACCTCTAGGAGAAGTTCCAACATAAGGAGGTATGTGACAATATAGCTTTCTGGAGGACGATTCTTGGACACTGGACAGGAGACATGAGGCAAAATCTCTTCATTTGAAAATGATATTATCATATTTTAACAACTTTAGAATATTTACTGTTATCCTCTGTAAATAAAACACACCTATTTTTCTTTCTGATACTTTTTACTGTTTGAAAACACTGTTTTTATATTTATTTCCTTTGAGTAGTTCTCTGGAGGTATATTGGTTTATAATATTTCCTTGAGAATTTTCACTACAAAGCCTGTGTTCTTTCTTTACAAAAACAAATAATTAAATAAATAAATAAATAAATAGATCCAAAATTGCTGAAAGAAGTAGCAGTTCAGAAAATAAGAAAAAATATATTGGAGATCCAGATTCTTGTTTCTTTTCTTATGCTTACAAACATTTCAACAGCAGCTGTGAATCTTGATATTCAACACATCTTTTATCAAGTGAGTTGTATGAATCTGTTTTTTTTTCTATTGAAACAATGAGTTTGAATAAATGACTTCTAAGCTTGTTCCACTGATCAAGAGAAAAAATAACTATAAACTGGAGCAGAATCATTCCACTTGTTCTGATTTCATTTCAGGACAGTTACTATAGATGGTAGAGGTTAGAGGATGACAACTAAGGAGAGGGACATTTTAAGCTGCAACAATGAGATATGCAGAAATATATCTATCAGTGCATGGTGTCATGACAATTTTATTAGGTTATTTGGAGCTTTATATTTGCTGTGTCTGATGCATGGACTCAGATGAGAAAGATCCAAATTGTTTATTACAAGTTCTCACATCACTTATATACATTCACAGGATTTCTTTTCCTAGCTTTCCCTTTCTCCCCTGCACGTCAATAGAACATTCCTCAAACACTCTTCAACAGTTCATGCGGGCACTTATCCAATCAGAGCCACAAAGCTGTTCTTTCTTCTTCTAGAGGTGTCCTTGGTTCTCAGGTTTTTTATCTTGCTCCACAGCTGATGCTTCGTACAGTCCTTGTTGTATTCCCCCAGTATTAGATGCAATTGTTTTCACTATATGTTTCCAGAAGCCAAACAACATGCATAATGAACAGTGAGAAGTGGAAATGGCAGCTTAGGGAATTTAATTCTGAAATGAAGAGAGAAATTATGCCCACTTTGAAATAAATCTAAGCATTGAAATTAATTCTCATATACTAGGAAGTATGATCTCTAAATAATTTTATCTCTTGAAACGAAGTTTTAGTGCTAGTATCTAAGGATTTTCATTACTGATGTACTTATTTAAAGTGTTTTTCTTCCAAAATTGCAGGTATCCTTTTTAACGCTTCCTAACAAAATTAGTTTTTGGAATGGGAAATAGATTGAAAGCTTGGTTCTGCTATTGGCAACACATATCTTCTCCTACTCAGCATTTACAATTTGCTGTGCAATACAGAAGTTTTAGTCATCATAGGTGCTGGCAAATGACCTGGATATATTAGGGAGATATGTATGAACTAGTTGTATACAACTATATTATTACTGCTGTACCTGAAGATGTGTGGAAAAGGATTTTCCTGACACTTTGTAAATCTCTGTCTGTTGTATTAAAAAGTAAACAAAAATAAATAAATAAACAAACAAACAAATAAATAAATAAAGAATGTCTAGAGCTAAAATGCAGTTCTTACAATTATGTATCTCTAGCATAAAAGCTTGTTTCAGGTGAGTTTGCTTAATTTATGTACTGTACTCATGAACACTGTACTTGCAAAATCTTTATACACAGTTGTTTATACCTTTGGTTAAACAAAATCAAGCAAAAAGAAGAGAATGTGTAGAATGTTTTTTACATTAAAAGCAGCACTACACAAAGGTAGATGTGAAAGCTTAACTTGCTTTAACAATTTTAATTCAGCCACAGATTGGAAAGTGGATACAACAAGTTAAATTGTAATGTAAAGAATTGTTCAAATTAATGCAGCATATCTGGATATGAAGCAAATAATTATCTGCCTTATTTAAGAATATTAGACTATAAGTAATAGGGTTGTAATTCTCATGAGTTCCTATATATTTCTGTTAATGTCAGATGCAAATGAAGTTATATATGTAGTATAGGTATAGGAATTAGAAAAAATAACTGCAAAAGACTACGTACTATTTTTCTATAAGCTCTGGGAAGATTTTTATGAGCACTCTTTGTCTAACTGTCTTTCTTTCCCTTTCTGTGAACCACCAGATTTTTGCAAGACAAGCTGGATGAAGACTCTCTGTTCAGACTCTGTTCAATGTCTCACAGATAACTGAGAGATCTTAAATTAAATATGACAGCAGATAAATGTGGTTGTATCATAAAAAGTAACCGTTATAAACCAGTCATGTTAAAATTCTTAGTTTTTGCAAGATAAATGACAAATAATCACAAGAAAAATTCAATAAGCACTACATTAGATCCACGTATCCTCCTTTCTTAACAAAAAGTATACTCATTTTCAAAACTGTTTTATTCAGTGGAGATTTTGCTCTTATGAATCTTCAAACTACAGAGATATATATATTTTTAAATAACAAATTTTCTGTTGTAGGCTTCTACATGATATATCCTCCAAATTGCCATATGCAAGTCGGAGATACCATACGTACTAATTTTCTTAGTACCATTTTTATTTAAATATTTTCCAGGAACAATTAGTAAAAGCAATTCGATTACTGCTTGAATGATCACACAAGAGACTCCTTTTTATTTGTATCCTTTAAATTTTGTCTTCTAAATATTGTGCATATAAAGAATGTTCAATTTGAAGATGATACATTTCTTAAGTAAGTCTGTGACTAAACAGAGAAGCTTTCCTCACTTTCAGCATTTCAAAGAAGGTTCCACAGCATTTTACATAAAGGCGAGAAACTGAACAGCATGAGGAATGATCAAAGCAAATGGAAAACAGGGTTCCTTGCATTTTAGACCACATCAGATGGGGTTTTCTATCACATTGCCAGAACAGTTAGTATGCCTACAATTTTTTTTCCTCAGAAATGCAGTCTGTTCACTCAAACCCATTCTTTCATTTCAGAGAAACTGAATGACTATTTTTCTGCTTAAGGATGAGTGAATAGTACTATCTGGAATCTTTTCCTTCCTTCTCTCTCCCTTGTCTACGTATGCTTTATAAGTCTTATCTTGGACCCCAGATAGAAAGAAATATGAGGGCTGCTCTGAAAGTAATGGTTCCGGTTTTATTATTATTATGTTGGTCCATAATATCAGAGGCAAATGTTGTTGGTATGGCAGTAGGTGTTGAACCTTCCCACCAATGTTCCATTACATTTTGTTACTGTGTGACAAATGGCAGCAAAAGGGCAGTCTGACTGAAAGGTGTCTGGCATAGAAATATGAAGCAAAGGTGTGGAAATTAATTCCTCTATACAGAAAAAGTGACAGCAATTGACATTTGTCAATGCTTGCTGAATGTTTATGAGGGCCAAATAATGGATATGACTATCATGAAGCTGTGAAGTGTTATTTTTCAGCAGTGGTGACAGTAACGTGGAAGACAAGCCACATTCCAGAATGTCATGCAGATTCCAGATCTTTACAAACACAGCATTAAGGGATTTGTTCAGTGCTGGTGAAAATATGCACCTGATGGTGGTGAGTACATTAAAAAATAGTTTTGTGTCTGAGAATTTATCAAATAGTGTCATTTTGTTCTTTTTCATCTGTTGTCCTTTCTGTGTAAGTAAATAAGAGGCATTACTTTTGGAGCTATCAACTTGTCTATCATAAGAAAGAAAGAAACGAAAGAAGAAAAGAAAGAAAAGGAAAGAAGAAAAGAAAAGAAAAGAAAAGAAAAGAAAAGAAAAGAAAAGAAAAGAAAAGAAAAGAAAAGAAAAGAAAAGAAAAGAAAAGAAAAGAAAAGAAAAGAAAAGAAAAGAAAAGAAAAGAAAAGAAAAGAAAAGAAAAGAAAAGAAAGAAAAGAAAAGAAAAGAAAAGAAAAGAAAAGAAAAGAAAAGAAAGAAAAGAAAGAAAATGAAAATGAAAATGAAATTAAAGGAGTTAAAATTAATTAAAGGAAATTAAAAAAAAATAAATTAAAGGAAGTTAAAGGAACACCATTCAATAAGAATCAAAACAAAGCAAAGCAAAACAAAACAACAGCAACAAAAAACATACTGAACTGCTATTTGTCTCCTGTGCTACTATTATTTGTTTTATATATATGTTTTAATTGGAGGTAGTGATAGTTAATTCATTGCATTTGGGGTATTAGGATTAGCTTATCTGCAAATTAATTGTCTCAAGGTAAGCACGTAGTGCACAACTGTTGTGCAACAGTTTTCCCATGCTCTCCTATATATATTCTTATTTTCCTCCTCCATGGTCATCTTTTAGGCTTCTTTTATATCATTCTCACATTTTTTTTCATTTTTTTCATTTTTTTCCAGACTTCTGTGAAAAGACTATGTTCTCTTCAATCTCTCCTGTTTCACAGAACCACTGTAGCACTTCGGTTGGGAGAGACCTCCTGTGTTTATTTTCACCATTTTAACCAACAGCAGGCTAGTCACAACCCTGTCCTACCAACTCTTGAATATTTCCACGGATGGTGGCCTTGCAACATTCCTCATATGAAAAAAATGTACTTTAAATTATTATTTTTATTGTATGCCCATTTCTAGAAATGGTCTCTGTCTTTTTAAAGCCTCCAACAAATGTTTCTATACATTTATAAGATCTGTCCCTCAACTTTTCCCTTCTTCCAGTTTAAACAGTCTAAGAAACACTCTAAGCCTCTACTCATTCTCCACTCCCTATTTAATCATGAGCTGGACTCTTTCCAGCATGACCATGTTTCTCTTGCACTCTCACAGTACTGAACATAGAACCCCAGTTGTACCTCACCATGTCTGAACATAAGGAAAGGACAACAAATTAAGTAAATATTTTAGGGCGATCTAGATATTCAGAACAGACATACTCTCTTGAAGATGGTATTGGCTTTAATTCTTATGATTATGATTGTTTCATTTCCCTTTAGTACACACTCATTATTACCTCTTTTAATTTTGGATTATCTAAGTGTCAAGGTTAGTTTTTAACAGTGAATAACATGATAGGAAAGTCAGAGCAAACAGATGAGTCATTTCTAGAATAAATCAGTGGTTATAACAAACTGCTGAATATCTCCATCATCATAATTATTCAAGCTGATAGCTGAACATTTCGTACAAACAGGTAGAAATGTAAGTGAGTTATCATTCAAAAAGAATGACCAAAAAGAATTAAAAGTGCAGTTCACAATTTAACCTGAGCTGTTACTTTTTTTCTACTGAGCATAACTGCTTTAGATGATCACCTTTTAATATTCTAAATTAAACAGCCTACACAGAGAGAGAACTCAGATTTTAGTACATACTAAAATAAGTCAGAAATCATATACATATTCAAAATGACAATATAGTAATAAGTGCAGATAGCAGTTAGGAACTCCAACTAATGCATGTAAGGTCAGAAGAAGTCTTCTCCTGATGTTAAATAAGACTTGACAAAATCAATTCAATTCAAATAATTGTAGATTTCAAAAGAGAAAAAAAACATAGTGGAAAAATGCATTTTCATTGCAAATAGATAACTAAGAAAAAAGAGTATAATGAAAGCACAGCTACAACTGTAAGTTATTTACTAATAGAAAAAAAATATATGAAAATGACATAAATAAGTTATCTGTCTTCTCTACATGCTACATTTTTTTCCTGCTGTTTTCTCAGATAAAACATATCTTTATACATCACACTTTAGGGAATACATTTCTGCTGAAGACAACTTTGTTTCAAATGTCTTCGGATAAAGAAAATAAAATGACTGAAATTTGATGTTAAATAAATGCACACACACACAATGGTAAGAAGTTATTTAGACAGAAAAATTAGACATCTTCTTTGTCAGACTTGGATCAGGTCAGTCTACTTTTCTCAAGAAAACTTATCTAAAAAGACTTCACTAAAAAGTAGCATAGGGTATCTCCTGCAAGCTGTGTAAAACTGAATTCATGTTGATGTGGGCCTTCAGAATAATCTACAGATTAGCCAGAACTAAATATATAATCCACTTTTTGCCTATTGAAAGTAGAAGCATTCACATCCAGGCCATCTATATTTTATTTATTTCCCAAACATCCTATGATGACATCTGTTTTCTGGCAATGCTACTGAGCCTGTTACCTCTGTGCAGCATGGGAAATACAAGGAAGTGGAATTTTGATATTGCTGAGAAGAGGATTTAGATGAGGAATCAAGCATGAACAGTGCTCCACAAGGTGCAGTAGAAATATGATTTAGGAGAGCTCCCATAATTTGGCTAGATAGCTGAACAAAAGTTCAGAGAGTTGCTTGACCAGAGGTGGAAAAGAATATCTGAGATTGATAATATGTGTTCTGGTCTTTTTACTCATGTAGTTATATAGTATTCATCAAAGTTACTTTATGTGAAGAAGAATTGGAATGAGTTGTCAGAAATGAGCTCTGTGTTTTGATTTTCACCTTCCTTCCTCTTGACATAAACATATATGTCAGGCTTGCTCTTTTCAACTTTTGAGCCGATGAATCCCTAACTAGTTACGTAACACATCACAGTTTGAACAGGAGTACTTATTTATCCCAATAACTGTGTTTCTTTGAGCTGCAACTGGCTAGTTGGTAGGTGGGAGGGAGATGAATTAAAGTTTTCACAGGCAGAGAGATGAACCCAGCAGTGTCTCACTCCTAATGAGGAAGATACAGCTAAAGTAAAAAATGTTGTGTTGTTTTCCTTCCCTAGTTTTCAAAGTAGAACATGAGCAGTTTCCTTTTCTAAGAGGCAAGGTTCATATAACTGTTTAGATGCTTGGCTTCAGAGCTGCATATTCCAAGCAAGGATGATAATCGTCTTTCTACAGCCTGAGGATTAAGAGCCTCATGGAGAGTTGGGTTCTTACGCTTTGCTGTCATCAACATTCATTATTACTTTACTGACCTATGCCTTCCACTCAGTGCAATGGCTAACATCTCATTTGTCCTCATGAAAGTCATAGGGGATATAAACACCAAACTCAGAACTTCATCCCATGAGCTCAGGAGCCTTAAAAGTGCACAGTGTAATATTTAAGTCCTTCACTATCTATCTCTAACTGATATGGGAAATTTTACAGCAGACTAAATTCTGAATCTGAATTCTGTGTTTGTAACCAGTAATTCTTTCTTTCCTTACAAATATTCCATTAACTACAGAGTAAACAGATGCAAAATATAGTAGAAGCAAAGATAGATGGGAATTATGGTAAGTAATAAAACTTTAGAAAGGCTTTTAAAGTAAGCAGTGCAGTAAGCAAACAAGCAATGAACTTCAGTTGACTGCTTTTCCCCACCTTTCACTTTATCTTGATCTCTTGAAGGTAATTCTTCCTTTCTGCCCTGGAAAAAAAGCTATAATTGCTGGTCATTTCAGCAGTTTGTGTCCTATTTCTTAACCATCTCTGGTGTAGTCTGTGTAGACACTTCTATTATTCAAAAAATGCTTGTAGTAGAAACAATTCAGGAGTGTTGATATAAGACAAAATCAAAACCAGAGGTCAGAAATCACCAGAATAGTGAGGGAGAGCAGCTCCAAGAGCAGCTGAGGTAGGAAGAGATATCTGGAAACTGCCCGGTCCAGCCCTGATGCTCAAACAGTGTCAGCCAGAGCATATTCAGATATAATTATTTAGTTGGGTCCAAGGATGGAAAATTCATAGTCGCTCTTGGAATTCTCCTTCCTTTTCCAGTATTAGGCAAGCCTTGCAGTAAAGCATTTTTTTTTCTAGCATCTGAGTGAAAATTCCTACATTTCCTGTATGTTGATTTTATCTTCCTGTATACAGTAAATTTTATTTGAATTTGATTCATACCGTGCAACAACGAAAAAAAAAAAAAAAGCAAAGACTATTATTACCAAATGACTTGCATAAACAAAATGAGCTTTCCTTATTGTCTTACTGTAAATAAATTTTTTCAGACCTCAGATCACTCTAACAGATTTACCCTGATCACTATTTATGATCACTTTATCAAGAAAAGCTGATATTAGGGTTGTGTTACCACCAAATTCTGTTGGTAGATAGTATTGGTTGAAGGGTACAGTCTTACAAGACAGTCAATAAAAATAATACTATTGCATAGTTCTGTTGCTTTTGGAAATGTATCAGACACACTAGATATGCATTACATGGCTTTACAGTTTCAAAAGTTAAAATTTCTATCTCATGGAACAGAGTAAAATGTCTTTAAGAAATTGGCTGTATCAGCACAGTAAATTTAAAGACTTCATGGTTAAGGATGAATCTGTGCTCCTTAAAACCACTGATAGGCACCAGTCTAACAAATTCAAAATCTTGCCTGGAAGGCACATCATGTTAAAAAGCATAAAGATACTCACTCAATCTTTATAAAATATTGATTCAATTCTCCATTCTTACTAACCTCTGCAACTATTTAAGTTTTTCAAATATCTTAAAGAATCCTATACTGATGTGTATGTGTTGGTGTTCCTTTAATGGTAACTAGCATTTCTAAGTGCACAGTATGTAGGTTTTCGGATTAAAAATATAATTTGTTTCTTGTCTGAATTACAACTAAAAACAATATTGTATTATAGGAACTGAGCATTTTCTTATTTGTCCCTAATACTTAAAATAGTTCTATTCCCCATTCCTGATCTCTGCTGACCAGAAACTTTTCAATGGTATACTTTCATTACTTTTAAATTACATGTGTTCTCTAACTTACTTTTCTGTTTTTTTAAGTACTTTATTTCCACTGCAAATGTAAGAAGGGGAGACTTTATTTAAAGGTAACTATTGCTTCCCCTCTTGATCCAGATTTTTTAAATAAATTTCCTTTAGATGTGTGAGTAACTGGGAAATGCAAGCAATTAAAAAAGCGCATTGTAAATCTCTGTTAAATGTTTCTTAATCATTCACATTTTTCCTAATTTTTTTTTTCCCACTGAGTTTTGTTTATGACTGTTTTCATCTGAAAATAAATTATTTTAGTGTGATATGGTCCTCAAAGGTTTTTAGGTTTTAAGCTAGAACTGAAATAATGGGGATCTAGTTTCTTCATAAGTACGGATGAAAAAGAACACCATCCTTGTGTCTGTACCTTGCTGGTTAGGATATTCAGCTTCTTTGTGGGGAAACAAAAGAATCCATGAGGATTTGCAGTCACCTTGTCTTTCACTGTCACAATGAAATCAATGAAAACATCAGCTTCACTTTTTTTAAAAAACTGTATTAATCATTGTAATTTTTTTAACCTTGCTAGTCATTTTTTTGACCATTCTATAAACTTTCCTATCTATCATGCGGCAGAGATATACCTCTTGTGCACTAGTTCTGTCCAGAGCTGCACTGTGCAGTTTAGCTTTACCATGCCTCATTACCATCTCATTTGTTCCTGTTTGCTGAGGAGCAAGGAAAAGCCATGCTGTGGATGACAACCGTTTGTAGACCTGTATTGAATGCTTTCTTCCTGAACTTACACAGATGAGCAAAATTTTACTCCTTCAGAACTGGTGCATAATAAAACTGGTGAAACAGACTTTGCATAGTACAGCTGGTAGAACAACCTCGTGTTGGCTGTGCATAAGGGAAAAGTGCTCACTCCTGCTGCTTGTGGTACATGTTCATGATACTTCATTATAGGTTTATAAGCATTTAATCTTGTCAGAGAAGTCTGATTGCTTTTTGATGTTATTACAAAGCTAGTGTATGATCTTACTCTCAAAATTAATTAAAATCAACTTGGAAAATTAATCTTTCATATTGATAGAATCTAACTACAGGGCTGTAAAACAGAATGATGAAGAATAACTATATCAAGTTTTGATGAGGTATGGTTCTTAGTTTAATTGGGTACTATTTCAACATCTTCATTAATAAACTTAGGTGGAACTTTCGTTTACTGATGTCATTGCCAAAATTCATATTCATTTCCATGGATCCAGGAAGTTCAGTAAAATGATATATTAAAGAAATCACAACTGATACCACACTGAAATTTGAATAGTGAAGAAAATGGTAAATACACAATAAAACCTCTGTTGCGAACAACAAAACATAAAAAAGAAAATAAAATTAGCTTTTCTTTGAAAATATACTGCTTCATTACTGAAAAACAAACAAAATAGAAAATAAAAAATGCTTGGCATTTGTCTCTGTTTGAATTGGGGGAAAATGTATCTAAAATAATAATAATAATTTTAAGAAAGGATGCTTGAAAATAGTTGCAAAGTTGTCTGGAACACCTTAGAATGACACAGGAATGTAGATTTGCATTTTATATATGGGATGCTTGAAACATCTTGCATAACAAAAGGATGACAAAAACTTATTTAATTACTAAATTTCATAATTTCTACACATGTAAGTGATCATTCAGTAGTGCCTGCATGGTGAACAGTCTGCTGTTTATTTCTGTTATTGCTGTTCCTAACTGGAACTGAACTGAAACAAAAGAGATACACACTAGAAAAACTGAGGCCTTATTCTGGAATAAAATAAATTCAACATATTAATCTGTATGAGCAAGGAAATCATGACTGAGACTAGATGTATTTATTTTTCTTACCTCTAAATAAGATATGAACAAACAATATTCATATATGTCACTGCAAATAGTAACACAAATTTTCTGTGCATTCAGTGTGGAATATGAATATTCCACCAGAGGAAAAAAAAAATTATATATATATATATAATATATATATATCTGCAACAAGTTGACACTATAATGTCAGAGAATGACCAAAGAGGATATCTGAATTGATTTACTTAATCAGTGTACTTCACTAATTGATAACATTGTTCAGTAGATTAAAGATCTAGTAAAAGATATTTGCCTGGTAAATATATTAACATTGGCTTGACCTTAAATCCATCTTCTATTTTGCCCTATGTCATGTCTTTTTTAAAATGTGAAGGTCACAGTTTTATTTTTAAATCTAAAGTCAAAGAAACAACAAAAATATATTTTCTGAATATGTACGTGTTCTATAAACATATTACACAGGAATAGCTCTTATAACAAAGCAGAATATTTTAAAACCCTCTTTGAACAAATACAGTATATTTGTATAGAATATCCAAAATCCAGTCAAGAGTTTGCATTGATCTGACAAGTAGCCCTGTCTGAAAATCTGTGTTCTGGGTAGAAATACACCTCTAGCCTGACTATCTTGCTCAATACTTTAGCTCCTAAGAGTTATTCTTCCATACTGCATAAAGGTAAGTTTGTTTTGTTTTCTTTCAGAGCACCATCTATCAGTTTCTTATGTTAAAAATCCATTTTTATGAGGGAGAACTTTTCATAGAGATTGTTTTTAGTGGAAAAAATATTTGAAGGATGAAGCTGATTAGGCTTTCTTTTCTGCTCTGTAATATCCACCAAAGCTTCTTGAGACTTAGCAGTTAGGACAAATTCATGTATTGTGCCTTGGGACGAGCAATACACATTCTGCATTTCATTGTACAAAAATTCTCTTTCTAGTGGATCTCATGGATCTCAGCAAAAATTTCTCATTATTTCAGAGAGAGAGAAAAAAAGAAAAAGATAAAATAAGAAAGAAAAGAAAGAAAGAAAGAAAGAAAGAAAGAAAGAAAGAAAGAAAGAAAGAAAGAAAGAAAGAAAGAAAGAAAGAAAGAAAGAAAGAAAGAAAGAAAGAAAGAAAGAAAGAAAGAAAGAAAGAAAGAAAGGAAGAAATGAAACTTGAGGGGCACTGCATGTGTCATGTAGCCAAGACCTTGTGATGTATGGATGAGGTCAAACAGCTTTGAGGGGACTTGGCTTTGTGTTCTGTTTCAGTCAGAGACTGCTCACTAAGGACCAAACACTCTGTGTGCCATATATGGTTTAACCACGTAGATATATACTTTGTCACTTTAATCCAAAGAGGACCAAATCCTATGACTCTAAAATTTCAATCAAACTACCGTTAACTGCAAAAACTGCTTGTATGTAGAGTTGTCATGTACTCACAAGAGCAGTGAAGTTTGCAGCAGGATGTGCTACTGCTTATGGCCTGGTGCTAGACACATCACCTCTTCTGCAAGTAGATTCATAAACAGTTCTTTGAAGCTGAGATATCTCAAATGAATAGATAGGGCCCAGAGGAGTGAAGCCAGACACTCATTCAAGTTCACAAGAAGGATCTAACAGCTGAGATGAAAGGCCTCTTAAGATGTTGAGATTTTAATAACCCAGGACACTATATAGTTTCTAAGCACATACACTGATATTTCTGACATGTGCAATAATCAGTATACATTCCGCATTTTACTGAAATTGGTATGATCCTAGTGAATGAAGTTCCAGTGTAACTGGAATAGGATACAGGTGCAGTCCAAAAGTAATATCCTTAGAATTTTGGATATTGCTTCAAATTTGCCATGTGCCTAATCACTGGGTTTAACTGCTGTCCCCAGAATACAACAAACAAATAAAAGGAAATCAAATATGTTTGGCAAAACATTACATTTGCAAGAGACAAAAGGGTGCAATATTCAAAACCATGTAAGTTTAAGTGTTATTTTGAAGAGCTGCTGGGAACTTGGTTATTTCTGTATCCCCCCAGTGTATTTATGCATAGGAAATTTACTGAAAAAAATCCCACAACATGTGAGATCTGAATGAAATTTTCATTACTATAGCCTTTATAATTCCTGTAGATTTAACAGAACTAGATTTTTATTCTTACCCTAGGTTACGTGCCCACACTTATCAAGTCACTGATCTCCCCCATCTAAGTTTGTGAGATGCAAAAGAGGTGAGGTCTTTCTGTTCACTGTGACTAAATACCAGCAGCAAAGACTGTATATCCACTGATAAATTTTATGATGCCTGAATTTTCAAGGGTCAATACTAGGCAATTTAAAAGTCCCTTTGCCTCAGTTACATCTGGGAATAGTATGCAAGAAAGTTGTGCTACTGTACTCCTTGCTGTGCATGCAGGGCCAAGGTCTGTTTCTCATGCTAACCTGACAGCCAGGAGAAACAAAAAGTTTTGAGGTATTACAGACAGGACAGCTGACCCAAAGTGTCAGCTCTTTCACACTGCACGATGACTTGCACTGTAATAAAGGCTGAGAGAAGCAAAGAAAAAAAATCCCATTTCAGCAGGGATATGAAAATTTTAGGGAGAAGTTGATCAAAATATAAAACATGAGCTGAATTTTAGTTTAAGTCTTGTTGATGAAGGAAAGTATAGAGTGTGCCCTTGTGGCCAAGAAGACCAGTGGTATCCTGAGGTAAATTAAAAAGGCCAGCAAGTCGTGGGAGGTAATCCTCCTTCACTACCCTGTGAGGCCACATATGTAGTACTGTGGCCAGTTTCAGGGTCCTTAATTCAGAAAAGACAGGGATCTCTTAGAAAGAATCTAGTGTAGGGTCCCAAAGATGATGAGGAGCCTGTAACGTGTCATACAAAGGCTGAGAGATCTGGGACTGTTCAGTATGAAGCAGAATGAGGGGGGATCTCATCATTGTTTGTAAACATCTAAAGTGTGGGAGTCAAACTGATGGAGCCAGACTCATTTCTCTTCCCTGCAGAAATAGAACATGGGGCAACAGGCAGACATCATAGTATAGGAAGTCCCATGCTGATACAAGGAAGAACTTTACTGTCACAGCAAAGGGGTGCTAGAACAGGCTCCCCAGTGAGGTTGTGGAGTCTCCTTCTCTGGTCTAGTCTGGACACGTACCTGTACAGCCTGTTGTTGGTAACCTGCTTTAGCAGGGGATTGGATGCAATGACCTCCAGAAGGCTCTTTGAATACCCACCATTCTATGATTCTGTCAAAACAGGTATCTTGCAGTTTACATTAACAGAAATTCTCTTCCTTTGTCTGTTGCAGGATTTATTTTATTTTTTTCTCCACCGTAAAATATTGTCTCTGAAATTTTTCTCAGAAGCCTTAGTTTGAGAGTACCATGAATGGTGTAAACTCAGAGGTAAGATATAGTAAAAGAAAGCTAAAATGAATGTTTCCCATCCTTTTTCCCTTCAGAGAGAAAGAAAACAGAACCCTACTTTGTTCTTGAAAGCCCAGCATTCACAGCTCAGCAGTCAGTCTTTGATTTGAAGCTGGTTTGCACCAGGGGTGCCATGACACTGATGCTTTATGGGAAAAAAAATGAGGATAACAAGGCACTTAATAAGATTAAGTGATTTAGAGTTACATCTGTGAAGTTTAAAAACATCAGTGTATTCTTTTTCTCTTTTTCTTCCTTTTCATCTCCTACTCAGAATCAGAGAGATAGGCTTCAGAATTGCTGTGTTGTTTTTCTGCTGTTGTTGTTTGCTATTGTTGTTGCTTGATCGTTTTCAAGACTTTAGATATTTATTTAAATAATAGCAAAAATTATTTTGTTACCGGTTGAAATATTTGTCAGTATAGTCATAAAAGCAATTAAAAAGTACTTTGCAAGAAACAATGAAATCAAGATAAATACTTTAATGGAAGTTAAGAATCAAACACAAGTGAAAATAAAAGATCAAGTTTTTGAATTATGGGATCATTTGAATTGGAAGGGAGCCTTAAAAATCATGTCCAAATTCCCTGTAATGAACAGGGATGCCTACAGCTTGATCAGGCTGCTCAGAGCTCTGTCCAGTCTGACCTTTCCAGGGGTGGGGCATCCACCAACTCCCTGGGCAAACCGTCAGTGCTTCAGACCATGCTGAAGAGTCTGTCCCCTTCTTCCAATGTAGTTGCTCCTGTGAAATCTAGAATTAATGGTACCAAGCTGTCCACATATTTATTTCCAGCTTCCTCTGACTAATTCTTTACTAATTTTCTGTATCCATCACCACACTCCTATTCTCCGCTCCTTTCATGCTTTCATCCTCAAAACACTTGCTCTGTCTTAAATCTCCTGTTTTTCTGTCTGAATCAGAGGCAACATATGCTTTGACTTAACATTCACTTAAC
The DNA here is from genome assembly GCF_054131305.1 of Coturnix japonica. Classification (NCBI taxonomy): domain Eukaryota; kingdom Metazoa; phylum Chordata; class Aves; order Galliformes; family Phasianidae; genus Coturnix; species Coturnix japonica. The sequence goes on from NC_140663.1 coordinate 167,572,518, forward strand.
TATATATTGTCCAGGTGACTCTCTGGGAATCAGGTTATCTCTTGGAGAAGATGAGGAGCTTAGTTGCTATGGTTTACCTGCTTTTATTGAGTTCTGATGACTGGAGAAATAGCATCTTACTAATGTTATTATTGAAACAGGGAGAAGTTTAATCTCTTTAAGACTTCTTTTGTTATTTTCTATGTGCTTGAACTCCGTTTCATATCAGTGCTATTAAAGGAGGGCCGAAAGAGAGATACAGACAACGTTATCATATGAAACAGTTGACTTAGAAGAATGTGGTAAAGGATACAAAGTTATCTTATTTCTGGTTTGATATGGCATAGTGTTATTTTCAGAAGAATTTAACCTTTAATAATAACTCAGCTATAAGAATGTTTTAAAGTACTGAATACAATTTTAGTGATTTCTGCTAATAGGATATCCTTTCTTTTTTTTTTCCCCCATGCTTTTTCTGATCCTTCTCTCCACCACGTATCAGAACTGAAGCTAATGCTTCTAACAGTGTCACAAGAAAGTTATCGTTTATTTACAACATCAGTAGAAATAATCAAAACATTTTTTTTTTTTCTCAACAAGTTTTGTATAAAGTATGGAAATATTTTCTGCATGGATAGTGTAATTATTGCCACCCAATTTAATATTCAAGAAAGAGATTTAATGTCAGAATTGTCAGTTAAAAATGTTCAGCAAGTGCAATATGACTGAAATCAACAGGCAGCAACAAAAACACATACTAAAACAGTCAAAGATTTGGACACTGTATGCTTCATTTGTATTACTGCTTTTATTTTATAGAATTGTACATCTTAGAAGCCTTTGTGGCAAAACAGAAAATTTATAAGTACTAATAAAACTTAAAAGTTTTTCATGTAAAAAACCAAAAACAACAACAACAAAAAGCTTATATTAAAGAATATATCAGTGTCATGAAAAGCAGTTTTAACTAATCTGTCCAGCAAAGCAATCCAAAAGGTGTAGAGTTAAAACCTCACCCCCTTCCAACCTGTTATATAAACCTCTAAAGCTGAGATCAGGAAACGATGTTATTATGACACTGAAAATAAAGCAGAGCAAAGCAGAAATCCTGCAGAGCTGTGCCATAGGTGAGAACACCATAAAGGGTTTAACATGTCACTATACAAAGGGAAGTACAAATAGTGCAGCCATGTCACAGATCTTTAAGACCACACAAATATTCCATTGCATTGGTCTGCAATGGGTTTTATCTCAAAAGGTCTTGTACCTGCTGTGACAGACAGCAAGCATGCTCTTTTCATGGATCAATATGTGATTCCTAGATCAGGAGTCCTTTATTTGAATTTGCTCAGGAAATCAGTTTCTAGTAATTACAGGAAGGACAGTGACAGTTGTTCCTGAAAGATAACGTATACAGCCACAATTCCTAAGGACCATGTTAAAATTCTTAACTTCAGTCTAGGCAAAAAGCAATTTAGATTGGCAAATAACAGAGTATTTAAAGAAACTGAATAGCTCAAATGGAAAAAAATTAAATAAATAAATAAAAAAAAATCATTAATATATGCATTACCTAAGAGCATCTCAGCTTCTAATGTTCTTAACTTGGAATTAAAGGTGAATTTTATAACTTTCCCTCAAAGTTTAGCACTAATCTATTATGTATCAAGCACTTCTGAAATACAGAAAGTGTGCTTGCCAAGGTGATTCAATTTCATCAGGTGCTGGGCCAAGTCTTTTATGTGGCGTCATCAGCATACAGATAACATCTGGTCTATAGAATGAAACTGCTTCTGCTTCTACCACTGCTGTAAAATGAATGGGTATGAAGGAAGAAGGAGAAAGACAACAGGCTCAAACTCAACTTCAAATAAGTTACTTCCTGATGACTTGATTTTCCATTTCTGTAGTAAACCAGGTAAATTGTTCTAATATCATATTTGAGAGTTTTCTTATCAGCTCTTCCAAATCCTGATCACGCACTAATAAGTATAGAACAATAAGGGGTCAAAGCTATAACCATTTTTAAGTCTGCATGGCTTACTCCCGGGGATCATCATATTAAGGAAAATTTATTTTCAGAAAGAGTGATGAGATGTTGGAACAGGATGACCAGGGAGGTAGTGAAGTCACCATTTCTGGAGGTATTTGAGAAACGTGCTTTGAAGACCATGGATTAGTAAGCATGATGGCAGGACTAAATGATCTTAATGGTCTTTGCCAACTTTAATGATTCTATGATTCCATGATTCCAGTTTTAATATGGACCTAATATGAGATGCATTTAAAAGAAAAATAATAAATAAAATTAAAAAAAAAAAAAAAAAAGAGGGTCGATCAACTCTTTTATAAAGAGCTGACTTCTGACTTTTGCTCGCCCACCTGTCTTCTGTTTAACTTGAACATGAAAGGCTCAAAACCCCATGATTTAATACACGGTCACAACCTGTGATGCTGGGCTCTGTGAGTCAATATACATTAAAGCTTCCCCAGAAGTGAGCAGGATAGTTGGTGTCACTCAAGTGTGGAACTATTGGAAGAAGGCATTGAGAGTTTTAAAACTGTGTAGCAGCTGGCTCTTAAGAATACAGAACTGAAAGGGAAGAAAATAAAATATACCAGATGGCAGTGGAGGCTCCACAGCAAGAGAGACAGAAAATAAATTTTGATGAGATGAGGGCATATCATTGCTCAGTTCTCTCTGTGACTGAAATAGAAACAATGCTTGTTTTCACACAAAATTTGAGATGCATAACTCAGCTTCTCTGCAATCTATAACTTTTTAAAGAAAGCATTATTTATTTCCACCATACCTGATACATATTTGGTACTCTGCAAAGTAAGGCCATGACTCTAGTTAAAAGGAATATGCAGGTTTATTTGCATCTCTTTCATCTTTATCTTGGTGATAGCTCTCCAAAACAGAATGAGGAACCAGGGCTCAGTTTTCTAAGTATCATCTTCCCTAGGGTGTGGAGCAGCATTGTGCTGGATCACAAAGCACTTTGCAATACTCTGCAAGACAGCTCTAACAAGGAAGACATATAAAGGAGGAAGTACTTTTTAGTTTCCAGTATAGAAAGAAGATTCTTACAAACTTGAGAATAAACACTGCATAATCAAGTGCAGGAAATGTGCTGTTTATTTGCAGGTTGTGTATTGTAGAAAACAGTATTTGATAGGTGGATATTTCTACAGACCTCACAGTGGTACTCAGAGTTCAACACCTCACATGTATTTGATAACTGTTAAACAAGTAAGGATGAAATTTAGCCTCACTCCAACCATTAGTTAAGTTCCTATTTCAATGCAGTGAAACTATATTTCAATTTTGATGTTAAATGTTCCCTTAATTATCCATAATTTCACTTGGTAATTAAGAACTGTGTTTCTAAATAAATCTACTATGTTTTCAATTAACACCTTTTAAGTTAGGTAAAAACAGAGTCAGTTGAATAATCAACAGTTTTAATCTTTATTTTTGCAATGAAAGCTAACCTTCCAGAAATGTAAAGTTTTTCAGCCAGAAGCAGATACAGAGAGTTCTAATTTTAGAATCATAGAATGGTTTGGACTGGAAGAGATCTTAATGCCCACCCTGTTCCTGATTGCCCACACCAGCTCAGGCTACCCAGAGCCATTCCAAACTGGCCTTGAGCATGTCCAGGGATGGGGCACCACCGCTTTGGGCAGCCTCATCAGTGCCACACCAAAATTGAGAGAAATAATCTTTTTAAATTAAAAGGAATAATAATAATAATAATAATAATAAAATTAAATTAAAAAAAAAAAAAAAGAAAAGAAAAATAAAATCACTCAGGGGTAATCCAATAATTTTGTTCCTCATGACTATCAGTCTTCCAAAAAGAGCATACTTATCACAAAATTACAGAAATGTGCTTGCAAAATATACCGGAACTCTAAGACAATTGGATCAATTTAATGGTTTTCTGCTTTATAGTACATCAGATAAATCCATGTCAAATGCTTTGGGATCAAAATATTTAAATACTGTCAGTGTTCCTTGTTATTACTGTTCTAATTCTTTTTTAAAGAGGGTTTGGCTCAGTAAAATACATTGTAAAAGAGCCAGATCCATATGGCTGTAGTTTGCTTTTTGTTTTTTGGGTTTTTTTTTTGTTTTTTGTTTTTTTGAAGACAGATTATGAAGAGAAATATCCTCAGCAGTGCAAGCTGTTTCATAGGTTCTAGAAATGTTTTAACTTCAAGAAATATTATATAACTCAATGATAGCTCAAAGTATGACAGGTAAGGAGATAAACTAAGGTTTCGATCTACATATTTATTATTTAGGGATTTTTATTTTTTTTTCCTTGACTTTTGCAGTATCAGTCACTGATCTGTCCTGGTCTCATCTATGACATAGTTTTCTTCATATTAGCTGGCACAGTGTTGTGCTTCGGCTTTAAAGTAAAGCAATGTTGATATCACATTGATGTTTTAGTGGTGAGCACTGCTGTACAGAACCAAGAAAATTTCTCCTTTTCATACTGCCCTGCATGGACATGGAGCTGCAGGTACATGAGGAGCTGCGAAGTGACAGAACAAGGACAGCCAAACTGGCCAAAAGGTTATTCCATATCATGTGGCTTCATTCACAGAAATAAAGAAGAGAGTATGTCAGGAGGGCAGCCGCTGCTTGGCGACTGTCTGGGCTGTGTGTGGTGAACACTTTGCATCACTTGTTTTCTGTTTGTCTATATATATCTATGGCTGGCAACTATATATCTATATCTCTACACAATGCTACATCCTCGGGGGTGCCCAGAGCCCAGTCAAACCCGATAGTTCCCACTAAACCATGTCCCTAAACACAACGTCCAAATGTTCCTTGAACACCTCCAGGGTCAGTGACTCCACCACCTCCCTGGGCAGCCCATTCCACTGCCTGACCACTCTTTCAGAGAAGTAGGATTTCCTAACACCCAGCCTGAACCTTCCCTGGTGCAGCTTGAAGCCATTCCCTTTAGTCCTGTCACTGCTACACAAGAGAAGAGGCTGATCCTCAGCTCACTACAACCTCCTTTCAGGTAGTTATAAAAAGCAATAAGGTCTCCCCTGAGCCTCCTCTTCTCCAGACTGAATGGTCCCAGCTCCTTCAGCCACTCCTCATAAGGTCTGTGCTCCAGACCCCTCACCAGCTTTGTTGTCCTTCTTTGAACATGCTCCAGGGCCTCAACGTCTTTCTTGCAGGGGCCCAAAACTGGAAACAGTACTCGAGGTGCAGCCTCACCAGAGCTGAGTACAAGGGGATAATCACTTCCCTGTTCCTGCTGGAAACACTGTTTCTGGTGCAAGTCAGGATGCAATTGGCCTTCTTGGCCACCTGGGCACACTGCTGGCTCATGTTCAGGTTCAGTACCCTCAGGTCCATTTCCTCTACGCAGTCTTTCAGCCACTTTGCCCCAAGCCTGTAGTGTTTCCTGGGGTTGTTGTGGCCAAAGTGCAGGACCCGGCATTTGGTCTTGTTGAAACTCATCCCTCTGGCTTCAACCCAGCTATCCAGCCTGTCCAGATCCTTCCATAGTGTCATTCTATCCTCAGGAAGAACAAGTATAAACAATAGTACCAGGCCTTCTAGATCAAATGTTTTCTGACCTCATCCAACCCTGCAGTTTCATGTATGTTCATCAGACAGCCATAGCCTTAGCTCAAAGCTTGTTCTTTTGGTGTTATTGAAAAATCGCATGATACAACTATTAAACACAGCCAGTCAGCAAGATATGCACTGTAGCTTTGTTATTGCGGAAAGCACATTAAAAGTCCCCTCTATTTGAATCAATTTTTACTGATGGATTAAAGCTTTCTTAGTGGAAAGAGGGAATTTGTTTTCAAGAAAGGGTATGAGAAGGATTCACCACCAATTACGAAACATACTCTCTTGTTAGCTGTGTGAGGCATGCTGAGGAATAGCTTAGGATTATTTCTAGGAGAGAATTTGATGCAATCCTCTAAAAGCTGTGACAGAAGATTACCTGGATGCAAGTTTCTAGTAGGAATAGATTTTCTGTCTATCAAATGTGATGCAAGCCAGTCCTTTCAACAATCATTAAATCTCACAGAATTCAGGCTTTTTAGAAGTTGCTCACCAAGCACTGAATAAAAAGCTTTTTATGAGACTGACCAGGACTGTAACCACCTGTGAAGCTTTTATCACTAATTAAACAGACTCCCAGAGGCTGAAAGTTCCCATGAGTGACTGGGTAACAATTCTCCCTTATCCTCCTCACTCTCACCACACCTTTTTCGTTTTCTGTCCACCTCCTTTTTTCCATCTTTCTTTCTCCTTTTTTATTTTTATTTTTATTTTTATTTTTATTTTTATTTTTATTTTTATTTTTATTTTTATTTTTATTTTTATTTTTTCATTATTCCTTTCTTTTTTTTTTTTTTTTTTTTTTTTTTTTAATAATGGGTAAACTGGTTCAATATGACAAGTAATTTCCTGAGAATGCCAAATTCTGTTACCTTGACTTCTGCAGCCGCTTACTCTATAACCTTTTTCTTCTGTTACTGCACCCCTCGACTTCATCCGGCAAGTCACTAAAACAATTTTCCTTTGTCAGTGCTGAGATGATATAATTTCACTGCTCTGTTTCCTTGCATTGCTCTCTTACCTTCTTCCAAATATCTCCAGTGACAAAGCCTTTTAAAAAACCTGGTTACATTTCTGTTTTAGTTAATCATTAGGACTTTTCTTCAGTTTTGCTTTTTTTCTGTGTCACCTTTCCCAGATGTAGCTGTTCAGAAATTTTCATCCCACTGAATTTTTACCTCAGTCTCAAATAACTGGAAGGTGGAAGCACTCAGTATAATTTTACTACATGCTCCATCATGTGCTTCATCACATGAAGCAGAAGATAATTTAGGAAGTAAGCAAAAAGATATAAGAAAGACTCTGCATTACAGCTGTGCAGTAATTTTTTTTATTTTTTTTTTTTTCTCCATTTCTCTGGGAATTAAAGTATTTTCTGTGAATTCAGCAAAGCCACAAACATGGGCACTGTGCTTAGAGGTTTACTTCCATAACTCTCAACTTGACTTTTTCACTGTCCTAAACCAAATTTTCAAACTCTTCTATCAACTCCTGATTTCTTCTACCTTTACATACTATTTTTTAATTGAATAACTAGATAATATAAACTACTATTGGATATTTCACAAAATAACAGATGAATCTACAGGATTAAAACTGTCTTCTGAATTCCTTCTCTCTGGTTTTTGTTTTTTTGTTTGATTTTTTTTTTGAGCACATCATAGGCCTTTGCTGTTTACCTTCAGCTGCTCTTTCAGAGGGGAAAAATACGCAAGTTTTTTCATCTGATATATTGCAAATCATTTGACAAATTTTTCCCATGTTACAAATAGATAAGCAAGGAATCATTAAAACAATCTTGGGATTAGACATTTTAGAAGCAATATCTAATCTCAGAAAGTAAATTACAAATGAATCCAAGATGACACAGATGAATTGATTTTCATACAGTTATATCAGCTTGGGAATTTAGCCAAGTGATAACATCAGAAGTCAATTTACAACTTTAAGAAATTCACTTTTTGATATTAACACACTTGAGGTTTAAGAGTTAAGTGAGGTGAGCCAGGCAAAAGTAAGAGGGTTATCTGCTGCTGGCTGAACATTTTGTTTGTCCTTTTTGCAACGTGAAACAATTACAGAAAAAGTTCAAGATCAAAATGAATTGATAGTCTTTCCCTGAAGCTTTTGCAGCAATAAAAAAAATCATGAAAGATCAAAAAATCCTTCCACACAACTGGGTGAATATTCTGGAAAACAAGATAATTTAAAAAAATCAACACAATATTGTCATATCTCCATACAAATGTGTGGTTAACACATGAGCTTAGACCTTGAATAACACCAGAGATGGAAGAAGCCATGAAAATAAATCATTTTTTTAGCTACTAGCTTTCCATGTCCTGCTAGAAATTGTTGCCACCACTGATCCATAAGAAGCTTAGTTCATATGTATACCTTGAACCATACTTCAGATAAGAACAGTCAGAAAAGCTGGAGCCAGCATTATATCCTGTATAGAGAATTCTGTCTGATCTTTTCTTGAAGAGAATTAATGGCATTTGCTGATCTACTGAAACTGTAAGTAGTTTCCACTGGCACATTTGTGTCAAATAGGAGAGAATTTGTCCAGATTGTTGGATAGATCATGATTCTATTTTCCTTGCTCTCATTAAGTAACACCATGTAATGTAATTATTGTTATAGAGATAGAACCATGACTTCAGAAATTTGTCTTGGTAACAGTCATCTTGGAATAAATGTTTTCTACAAAGAGTCCAAAGGACTCCAGGATTCCTGGTGGTTGAAAAACTTAACATGAACCAGCAGTGTGCTTTTGCAACTCAGGAAGCAAAGTGTATCCTGTGTTCCATCAGAAGAGGCATGGCCAGCAGGGACAGGGAGGTGATCTTTTCTCTCTGCTCTGCCCTTGTAAGACCCAATCTGCAGTATTGTGTCCAGGTCTGGGTTCCCCAATGCAAGAAAGGAGAGCTATTGGAGAGGTTCCAGAGGAGAGCCACAAAGGTGATCAAAAGGCTGGAGCACCTCCCAAAACGGAGCCTACAAACAGGAGGGGAGTCCACTCTTTACAAAAGCAGATAATGGTGGGACAAGGGGGAATGATTTTAAGTAGAAGGACGGAAGATTCAGGCTGGGTATGACAGGGAAGACACCAAGACAGCAGTGATGTTCTAAAATGGGAGGTTGTGGGTACCCCATCCCTGGAGGTATTCAAGGCCTGGCTGGATGGGATCCTGGGCATCCTGGTCTAGTAATAAATGTAGAGGTTGCTGGCCTTGCCTGTGGTAGGTGGTTGGAGCTTGATGATCCCTGGAGGCCTCTTCTAACCCAAGCCATTCTATGATTCTTTGAAGTCAGTACATAAAATTACCATCTAGGGGCAAAATTATTAATTAAACAGAATATAACATTTGAGAACTTTCAAATATTAGGGAGGTATTGTTCAAACAGCACATAAAAATTCTTATATTACTGGTTTTCCATTTCACTGCCTGAGGATCTATATTGATAAGTCAAACAGATTAATCTCAACCTTCACAGATGGATGAAGGCTGTTTAGAAGCCATGATTTCTTCAAAGTTTTTAGGAAAGCAAAGAATGATATATATAATGTGCCTGTAAAGTGGATTAAAATAAAATTTCTGGAAATATCCCTTGCTTTTTAAGTAGTAAGGTATAGCCTGGCCTTCTATTAGAAGCATAATTAAGACAAATTAAATTTTTGGGTCATGGATTTGAGTAAGATAATGAAATAGCTTAGAAAACCAAGGACCTGACTGAACAGATATTTTTAGGATCACAGGATAATTCCTGTTAGGAGAGATCTCAGCTGCTTTCAAATCCTGTTTCCTTTCCATGCCAGGGTCACTCAGGAGTACAGGCTAGGTTCCTCATGTGGTTGTGAGTCAGCATTTGAAAATCTCCAAGGATGGATGCTGTGCAACTTCCATGGGTGTAACAGACAAGTCGCAGCTGACTGTTAATGTGAGACTGGACAACAAGCTGATAGGCAAGCCAAAGGTAGGATCCAGGTGTCCTTTCCCTTAATTTGACCATTGTCTGCACCCTGGAAGAGTCCATACACTGCTCAATAAATGATCAAGTCCTGGGAGGGCGCCTGGTATTAGTCACCTCCTTGGAGTATCTCAACCAATCCTGGAACTGGAGCCAAGTGCAACTATCCATAGGGAACAGGAGGATCAGCCTCCATCCTCTCCCACCCATTTACTTCATTCTACACCACATGGAAGACCCCAGTTGGCAGACCCATCACTGGATCCAAGACAAGTGATTCCTTTTTCTCTTTTTCTTTCCCTCTTTCTCTTAAAGTTGTTAAGTAACACAAGAATTTGCAGTGCACTTTTACAGCTTAGGTAGATATAATTCTTATTTTTATTTATTTATTTTTAATGAATTTATTTCCAGATCTTTGGTGTTAGATTGAAGTGATTAGAGAAAAAGTATGTATCAAATCCTAAGTTGATATACATCAACAAAGCTCTTTTAAAACTAAATATAGATATCAGTGTATTTCAAAAACCTTTGTAGTAATGTGACATTTGATCAGGCGCAGGAGCATGGCGGTATGAGAAAATAATGTATAATTTGGCAGGTAAACAAATGAACAAATAGAATGTAGTTCTCTCATGGTTTTTTATTTTGAATAATTGAAAGAGAACTAAGAGCTAAGCTCTGCAACTGCTGACTATTAGCTATTCTATTTCACCAAGAATAGATCTAAAGATATATATACTAAAAAAAGAAGATAAGATTAATAAATAGCATGCCCTTTAATTCCTTCTTGTATTCGCTATACTGAAAGGGATTATTTCACTGCATAGTTTTTAATATTAGAACAGTCTCTGTCACACAAAGTTCATTTCAGCAACAAATGAAACTAAAAATGCAACAGATTAAATTTTACCCCCAAATCAAATACAACTAATCTAATTAACAAGTAGAATTAAGAACCATCAAGTAGTCATCAAGGAGATTTTCCTTTTCATTAATCTCTCTAATCATGTAATCCTCAGAGTACCAACCAAGTTGCTTGGTCACATCAAATATTGTGTGGATAATTAAACTAAAGAGTGAACTGAAATTCTTTTTAGTATTCACTAATTCCAAAGTGATAAAATCTAGCAGCACTGTTGTTTCAAAGTAAAAGATTTCTGAATTTTCAGCTAACCCTTACAGGGACCATTCAGTCTGGAGAAGAGGAGGCTCAGGGGAGACCTTATTGCTCTTTATAACTACCTGAAGGGAGGTTGTAGTGAGCTGGGAGTCAGCCTCCTCTCTTGTGTAACAGTGATAGGACTGGAGGGAATGGCTTCAAACTGCACGGGGAGATTCAGGTTGGGCGTTTGGAAATCCTACTTCTCTGAAAGAGTGGTCAGGCAGTGGAATGGGCTGCCCAGGGAGGTGGTGGAGTCACTGGCCCTGGAGGTGTTCAAGGAACATCTGGACGTTGTGCTTAGGGACATGGTTCAGTGAGCACTATTGGCGACAGGTGTATGATTGGGCTGGGTGATTCTGTGGGTCTTTTCCAACCTTGGTGATTCTCTGATTCTATGATTCTATCATATACATATATGTCTGTAACCAGAGCTTTATTTAGCACTCAAATCAGAAATACCAGTCATCAAGATTTCCTTCACTTTTTCTCATCTGATTATAAATTGAATGAATTAGAGATGGAAAGAGTTTGTGTACTTCAAACCCTGGGGACAAATACAGCACTGCTCCTTACACTGTATCTTATGTATTACCTATTCTCATTACAACTGACTCTGTGACAGAGTTATAACATTTCCCTTGGTAAGTTTTTGCATTATCTGAAATCTATCACTGGCATGTATTTTTTTCAAATACAGAGTTTTTCTTGTTATTCTAAGTAATGACATATTGAATGCCCAGATCACTCTCAAAGTCTCTAACTATTCATATCTTTCAAAAATGCACTTTCTGCTAAGCATGTTATACTATTTCGTGTTTTAAATTTCTCACTTTGTACATGAGTATGAGTGAGCAATTATACCAAGTAAGAAAAATGGAGAAATTATACAAATCTGTACAACTTTAGGTTTAGATGTAATTTTCTTGTGGTTCTTCCTCCAAGATTATACAAGTCCTCATTATGTTTCAGTAAATATGCAATGCGAACTAGATGCTAAGGGTACTAAAAACCCCACAAAACAGATTTTCTATATCTCACTGTTGGTATCAACTTGTTATTGTGCTCATTATGGCTTTCAAGACTGATGGAATTTATTTACAAAGAGTTATCTTCCAAAATATTTTAGTCTCAGCATTGAGATATCTCTGGAAAAACAAACAAACAAAACTAAAGAAACAACAGCAACAACAAAACAATAAAATTCAGGCTGTTTGGAATATTATAATCTAACAGCAAAACAGACATAAGACCCCTCACCTCATATCTTTCACTTCTCAGTGAAGAACTTATGATTTTGACAAGTCTTCATAAAAACACATAGGAATGAGAATAAGAGAAATGGACTGACACTGTAAAAAGACTGTGTATCTGTTTTAACAGTAACCTTAATAGCAATCAACAGTAAACGGACTCTTATTCTATAAATATTACTATCAAAGTAAAGGGCTATTGGATTTTGATTAAACCATTAAGACACTAATTAGACTATTAGAATTACCAGTCTGGTTCCACATATAAGATGTTCGTTTTCAGAGCTATTTCAATACTTTTAAAAAAACTTTTGAATTGTAACATTACATAAAATACTCATGACACAAGAGGTTTCATTATTAGCACAATAGTATTATATTTTATACTTCTTGAAAACAACCTGGAATTTTGTAGATATCAACTTTCAGTAAGTCACTAAAACAAAAACAAAACAAGACAAAACAAAAAAAACAAACAAACAAAACACAGAGGCTGGAGTCCACTAATTTAACCAAGAAATCTAAAATCTCTGACACTGAAATTTGGCCATCATTTCTGAAAATGAGAGCAATTGCTTTTCTCACTCTTTTCATAAGCATTTCTTGTATATCATTCTCACCAAAGCCTGAAGTGACATTAGCTAATCAGCTTTTCACTGTGCACCATAGGGTGCTCCAAGTTTCCTAAGAAGTGTACAAAAAATATTTTTTTCACTCTACCGGTGAGAGAGATGTTTGCTAAGGCAGTAAGTTAAAATGACTGCACTAGAATGTCATCTTGCTGTTCTTGATGCTTCTGCCCCTCTCTCTTGCCTGTATAGTGACAGCTGTGTAGATCCAGCTCTTTCTCATTGGCAGCAGCTTCTGCAACGCAGTTTACAAGACTCTGGCATAAATAAAGTAGGTAGAAGGATCATGGCTACTTTACTTCTCTTGATTTTATCCTGTTCTCCACATCTGCTAACTTTTCTTCTGTCAACAGAGAAATCTAGACACTTCTACTATGTTTTTATTTTTATTTTTTTAATTTTAATTTTATTATCATTAACACCTTATGTATTCTTCCTGAAATTTCTGTAAGGATATTCACCCACAGTACTTATCATTTTATCTGAATTCATCATACATCCATCAAGTCTCTGAAAGACCACTTCTCTGTCGGGCCAGTCTCAAATCCCACCCTCTTTTCTACCTGTGAACTGTTTTTACCTGTGTTTTCCACTCTGTGAAATATTCTCTTTCATCCTTTCTCAGATGAGGCATTGTACATCTATAAACTAATAATTATCATTATTAATAATTAATATAATATAATAATAATCATTATTATAATAATTAATAATTAATATGGTTATGAAACCATACCAATCATGTGTTGACAGGCTTCCAAAATAATAGTCAGAGATTCCTTCTTGTTCTGATACTTCTGCAGACAGGTAGGCATCGTTGGAGAAGTGAGATAATTGTATCCTATTATTCATTCCTCCTTTGTAAGCAGGCCTTCATATCCTTCATTTCTCAACTGCAAGTCACAAACTTGAGAAAATAATTTTAAAAGTGATTGTGGAATATACATGAAAAGGTTTTATAATTGTAATTTTCAGAAAATCTGATTTTCCTAAATGTCTTCTTTTGAGATTTCTCTGACTACATGAAAACTTACAACAGTGGAATGATACTTCGCTGCCAGACATGATTACTCTTCTTGGCTGCATGTTATGGTGTGATGTATGTGTGGATAATCTCTCTCCTCCTTTCTGTCTTGTAGAAGAAGAAAAGGGAAATTAGGATGGGGAAGTTCTGGGTTGTAGTGTGATTCAGGACACATCTCCCTGAATTCTGAGTAATTAGAAAATCCAAAAATGGATACACTAAAATATTGTTTTTTCTGCCTCCTCAACAATACCCTGTGGTACATTGCATTGGATTATCACTTTGTTCATTCACCTATATGCTCTTGTTACATAGAAAGTAAATGTTAGGGCACATTTTCATTACTGTTAACTCATTTTCAGTACTATTTATCTGTTGAACAGTTCACACATCAAATCTATATCTTTCCAACATGGAGAGAAGAATTTTGTGGGATACTGTGTCAAAGGCCTTACTGAAGTCCAAGTATATGATATTAGTGTGTTTGGTTTTTTTTTTTCTCCTAGTCCACTGATGCAGTTATATCATCATAGAAGACAACTAGGTTGGTTAAGCAGGATTTGCCCATGGTGAAGCCATGCTGGTTGTCCTGTATCATCTCCATGCCTTCCAAGTACCTTAGCATGGCTTCCAGCAGGATCTGCTCCATGATCTATCCTGGCATAGATGTGAGACTGACAGGTAGGTAATTCCTGGGTTCATTCTTTCTACCCTTTCTAAAAATGGATGTGATGTTTCCTTTATTTTATTTATATATTTTTTTAACCATTACCAGGGACTTCACCCGATTGCCACAACTTTTCAGATATTGTAGTGATTGGCAACTACATCAGCCAGTTCTCTTAGGACACTGGAAACTTAATACAACTTTGTTCTGTAAATGGAGGAGAGTTATTTTACCAGTTACTTCAGCCTTCGAAATACATAAATGATGGAGATATTTGAGATTCTCCTTCAAAAAATCTTGAAGAGCTGAAGCATGTCTATCCTTTGAAGTGTTTCAAAATGTGCTTGCTATATTATAATTCTTTCATGGGAAGTTAAAATAAAAATAATTTTAAAACTCTCCTCCTCTTTCAGACTTCTTGAAGACTGGCTACTTAATTTCTTCACCTTCTGTTAACAGTTATGTTTAAAATATTTTGAACCTGTTGAACTAAGTCTACTAATAACTATTCAACAAGAAATTCAAATGCCTATGGCCATAGACAAAGTCAACTGATTGTATTTCATTGCTATCCCCAGTTGTGATTCCTCTGACCCTGTGAAAAGCAATCGTTAGCAAACTCAGTCTGTACAATCTAATTCATAAATGACCCCTGGCATAAATTTGTAAAATCTAAAGATGCTAGAAACATTTTTCCATCAGAATTTGTTCTGACTGAACAGGGCTTCAGCAGTTTATTTTTAAATTTAAATTTTGTAAAAAATAAAAAATAAAAATAGGGCATGTATCTTTTAGCCTCAGAAATATTCTACATAACATTCAATATTCTATGCTTAGGACAATTTGCATTCATGCAATCTGCATTTTCCATCTATTCATGTAAATAATAGAGACAGTACGTGAAGCATTAGTTCTTGATTACTGTACTGTCATATAAAGAAATTTCATGACATGTCCTGGGACAGGAGCATTATGATAAAACTATATAACAAATGAATGCATTTTAGAAAGAGGAGGATGTTTTACTTTTCAATAAAAGTTTAAACTTACTGCCTAAAGAGCTATATTTGAACAACAGTGCAGTAATATTCTTATGAAGAATTTTTTCTTTCTTTCTGATCTACAACTACTTGAAAATCTGAAGCTATCAGGAGAATTTTAATAGAACTGGTTTATCTCTTCTAATAAAACAAAACTAAACGAACAAACAAACAGTTTTATTTCTTAGATTGTTAATTCCTATACGTATCAGCACATTTACAATACCCCTTTTCTCTATTAGGGAACTGATGAGATGAGGTTGGGGTTGGGTGGGGAATTTTTTAGTTTTATAACTATATTCCAGTGCTGTTGGATTCAAATGTAGTACTAATTCAAAAACAGAAAGAAGAAAACATGCCCTCCTATACTGTCATTGAAAATCTCCATAGCTTCTTAAAGATGGACAAAGCAGGAAATATCAGTAATAATAAGTCAGTTTTTGTTGTTGTATGCATGTTGTATGTAAAGAGTTATGGTACCATCAAAATTTCCTTCTTATTTATTTATTTAATTATTTTTTATAATGCTTCCATTTCCCTATGTTTTAGCCTGCTGTTGTCTTTGCTATTACCAGTTTGAATGCATTTATTTTCAGACTGGTTTAAATTGGATACTTAAATTAATGCATTATCAATTTTCTCTTATGGCAGAATAAAATTAAAATAGGAAATATAAATGTGGAGTAATGATACTATAGTTTTAAAGATTCTCTCATATGCCAAAAATACACATTATCACTAGTCAAGTAAACTTAATGTCACTCACAAAACAGCATTGGCAAATGCCATTAACAAGATGTTCTCTTTAAAAGTTGAATTGTTTTTCAAATTAAATTATATTATTGAATTTGTCCGGCTGAATGCATACCTATTACTATTACAAACACTTAAGGCAAATAAAACAACAAAAGATAACAGCACAAATTAGTATTTCCCCACATTCAAGTAGTTGTTTCCTTGATATTTAATATTCTTGGAATGAAAACTGGAATCTTAGGACACCAACCTAGTGTTTAAATATTAGTTTGATTTAGCTGTAAGTTTGCAAGCAGAAAAAAGTTCAGAATTGAAGGTGTTACAGTTTCATCTCCAGAAAGTGTTAAATTGTTTTGTAATAGCGAACGAGGTAACCACTTGCTCTCTGCAGAACCACAGGCAGCAGTGGCTTAGCACCAGCACATCAGATTTCACTTCTTTTTTTGACAGCAAATCTTGCTATACATCGCTGAATTGCTATCTTGCAATGAACCGCAGAACTTATTGACAAGGAATTTTTCAGAGAAGTTATTTTCTTTTAAAATCTCAACCTAAATAGTGCAAAGCCGTTTATGTTTCAGTGTTACAGTGGTGTAGTGCATGGTGCACTCTTCCTATCAAATTCAGATTTGGTTGAGCTAATTTAGCTACAGCACATAAGAAGAACTATTTGGATTCCACACTTGAATTTAAATTTAGAATTATTAACTTTTCTCTTTAGCAGCACAGAAGAACTCTGCAAAAATATTCATGTCCGATAAATACAAGGTTTAAGGTTTTTTCCAAGGTTTTCAACAATAAGGTTGTCATTTAACATCTTTGTGTTAAAGACCATTTGTCACAGATGACTTTCTGTGCACATATTTTTATATTTGAAAGCATAAGGGCCTTCTGTTGATTGCATGTATAAGTCATGCAGAGTCTGCTGTTATCAACACAGAAAATTTTGCCTAGCTGAATTCAATGATGGAAGTGCTATGAACTGTATGGTGTCAAAGCCCTGGAGTAGGAGTGACAAAACCAGATGAGGTCCTGACACTTGCCATGGTTTGGCTGTGCCCCAGTGTGCATGCTTGGCAGGTGCTGAAAGTGTTAGTTTACATGCATCACTGGGGTCGGCAACCTGCCATAATCTTTTTAAACTCAGATCCAATTTTGATAAGAGCTATATAAAAATATTTTTAAAAAGAGAAATGCACTAACTCTAAGAGTCTGAACTCACTTATTCAAATACAGCACTGAATTATTCTGTTTCTGGAGTACCCTGCATGAGAACCATTACAGGTTTTTAGGTTTTAGATTGCAGGATGGAGAAATGCTTTGTGTTTTAGGAGAGAACACAGCTGAAAACTGTGAGGAGTCACTGTTGGCATCAGCAGTTCGATAAAGGTCTTGGCTTTGTCTTTGATCAGTAAGTATAAAACAAAACCCTGGACACACACTTTCACATAGTAGCTCAATAACCACCCATCACTATCATGAGAGAGTAAAACATACTGACAGTGGTGCCATATTTTTTCTTAATAACTCAGCAATACGTATCTTCTTATCTTTATTTTTATGTTTAGGAGATTGACCTGAAACTTCACTGTTTCTCCAAATTCAAAGTCTTACACATTTGAATACTACAGTGCACAGTGTGCTATTTTCTAAATTCAGATTTGCTTGAGCTAATTCTTTCAGCTACAGAAAATCATTTTCTTTTGGAGGTTAGTGGGAGAGGTTCACATCAGATATTTTAATCATTGCGATAGGAGTTGTCTCCAGTGCTTGCTGCTGAAATAGTGTGATTTTCCTATCCTTATTACTTTATGAGATTATGTTGTCACAGTCTTTTTGTTGCTACTTTCTATCTTTTTTGGGATGGTCTTGTTTGGTTTTACATCTTGGAGGACATCACTGTTGTTTTGTTCTGTGTGGGTTTTTTGTATTGGTATCAGGCCCTTCATACAGTATTATATGAAAGCAGTTACCTCTCCATATAGAAGCATAGAAGTTATATTATCTAACAAGAAAAAATATATGGTTCTAGTGTAGTAAATTTGTAGTCATTTTCTTGTCATTTTGAAATCAGTCTAAACCTTTTTTACAAATTCATGTGCAAACAAACAAACATACAAACAAAGAAACAACAACAACAAAAACACAACTTGAATTTTAATGAACTATTGATATGAGATCAATAGGAAGAATCATTGATGCCGAACAAAATATTTCTTACTACAAATACTAAAGGTCTTAATCCAGGATGGAAATTCATAAATAACTTTACTTTTTGTCTTATTTTCCCACTATAAAAATATTTTTAATGCAAAGTGTAGTTGGAGTGTTTGACCAATAGTGCATATGGACACGAAGTCAAATATTTAACCAAGGTACATTGCCTAAACCATGTAATAACCTTTTCTTTGTATTTGTTCAGCACAGTTGCATTCACAGCTAAGCAAGCACGAGATGGTCTACAACAGTGAGTGAGATGGGACTCTATTTTATGACAGAATTAAGGTGTGTTGACGTGAAGCACTATTCCAAAGTGCTGTAGTAGCACTGAGTGATCTGGTATTTCTAAATGACACAGCATATTGCCTTTCCACTAGCACTGCAATTATTTCAATCATTCCTGGAAGAAGAAGAAGAAAATACCATGGATATTGTTCTATACTGTGTGTTTTCTTGTCCCAGAGCTGTCTGGTAGTCAAGGAATGTACACTACCATGCTATTTGTGATGTAGGATAATTCCAGCAGAATCTGGCTTATTTGTTCTAGCATAACAGAGGTCAGGAGAAATATGACTCTTCACTTTAAATCTTTGAGGGAGACAAATTGCAAAGATTAAAAACCAACCAACCAAACAACCAACCAAACAACAACAACAATATTGGCACAAAAATAAATGAGTTTAAATAACCCTGAGTGAATTCAGTATCAAAACCAGAACAAGGTTTCCAGCAAGGAAAGACAGAAGGTCCAGAATAGCTTTCTGACAGCTATAAGAGGGCACAGAGAATTTTAATTAGTTTTAAGCTGGAGCAAAACCTGCTTGTGCAAGAGATTGTTTCATGCAGCTATCTGAAACAAGAAGGGTACTAGCTTTAGAGGATTTCTCCAGTTCTCATATTATGCTTACCACCTATTCCCACCTCTGCCCTAAAAAATAATAGGCTGAGACATCAAATCACATTCAACGAATTTAACCCTCAGCAACATAATTTTACGTAGTAGCATGGTCCTTGAATTGTCAGTGGAGAGAAGCACCGATGTGCTGCAATGGTTTCACCATGCAACTCTCTCACTCCTCTTCTTCAACAAGGGGAGAAAATACAGTAGAAAAAATGCTCATGGATGGAGATAAGAACAGGAGATCCTGCACCAGCTGTCATTATGGACAAAATGGACTCAGTGAGTCTAAGGGAGGGAAATGTACTTTACTGCCTATTGCTAACAGACTAGAGAAGTGAGAACTAATAACTACAAACACTTTCCCTTCTCTCCCACTTCCTCTCCCCCAGGTGCTGCAGGTAGATGGGAAATGGAAACTTCAATCTGCCCATAATGCTTTGTCTCTGCCTCTCCTCCATGGTCACTCTGTCCCTGCTCTACTTGGCTCCCTCCCATGGGATGCCATCCTTCCTGAACTGATCCCAGAAGAGCTTCCCACAGGTTTCAGCTCTCCCAGCTCTGTTCCAGCACAGCTCTGTCCCATGGGGCCCATCTTAAAAGCACTGCTCCAGCACAGCCCCGTGGGCAGCAGCTCCCCCATCCCTCCTTCCCTACCTCAGGATCCTATCCATGGGCTGCAGCTCTGGCTTGGACTGCTCCTGTGGCTGTGCTTTTTTCAGCCCTTTATTCACTACTGCACCAGTGACTTAAATTCAGTGAAATTAAAGTTGGCTGTTACCAAAACTCTTCTTATCAAACTGAATATTATTACTGTGTTCTTCTGTTTTCACTAGCTTTTATTTATTTTTTGATCTATATTTGGACTACACACTCTCATTCACAGTTTGTCATGGCTTCAAGATTCACAACAATAAAGACTTTAATAACTAAATAATGACAACGCACACACTGAATTTTAAATCATTAAGGAAAGTGCTTAACAAGTAAATGAATACTCAATGTTTTTAGCTCAGTGTATTTTTCCTCATATGATACTCTGTGGAATAAGATGAAACCAATATTTAAGATTACATCAATATAATCCTATTTCAATAACAAACACGAAGGACAACTTTAATGTAGCCGAAGTGTAGTCCTTAGAATACTGCACACAGCGCTGGAAGCATGACAAATACTTTATCATACTCATATTGTCACAGTTGAAAAGAAAATATTTAGGATCAAAGATTTTCATACAGAAGTGAGCACCTGTGCAACTGTAGCTGATTCTGCTCAAACTCCAAGCAAGATGTTCGAGCCAGTATACAGGAAATTATTAATTATGGAAGAACTGTTGTATAAGGAAATACTCCTTATGATCCCCAATTAAAATGCCGAGAGCGAACTTTTAAAGCTTCATAGCATTGAATTTGAAAAAGTAATTTTAGCTCAAAGACTGGCATATTAGCTAGTTCAGCTGGAAAACAATGGTAAGAAGACCACTAGTCACAGCGAAAATGCCATATTATAAGTTAAGGTGCTTCTGTTTCTCAATATATGCTTGAACGATGAAGGAAGATACCTGTTTTCTAAGCTTATTTCTTGTTGAAGCAACAGTTTATCACAATGCGTCAGCAATCAATTTGCATTTACCAGACTGGTGTATGCGTCTGTTCAGCCTGGTGTCTCCCTGTGACCTGTATCCTCCTCTAGAAATAACACTTATTCACAAGAGCTCCAGCTTCTTTGGACAGTGACCCCTGAGGAGGAGAGTTGTTTAATTCTCTTCACTCCAAGTCTGAGAAGCAGGAAACACACCTCAGAGCTTTACTGCATTCCAGCTATTTCAGTGAAAAATTTACCAGCACTACAGGACTTGGCTGCAGTGTTCGCTTTTGCTGTGCGGTGCTCCCACTGAAGCCTCTCCAAATTTGTCCTACAATACCATAAGGACTTGTTTCCTACTTCAAAACATAGAGCTACATTTGTTTTTGAGATACCACAGTACTTTTCCCAGCTATCAAAGGACATTATGATTGCACTGTGAAAAGTCCACACTGGGAGAGCAGGGGCACTGCTGAAGAGATCACAGCATCCAAGAAGCTGGGCTACATTTGGTTTTGTATTTCCTAAGATCTGGATATGATCAGATAATGTCTCAGTCATAAAATGTTTTAAGAGGAATGCAAATGCTGGTCTGATTCTGAACAAAATGAAGCCCATGGGAATGTGTCTAAGTAGGAAAATATGTTAGGAATTCATATCACACATTCTGAGTTTGTTACTAATCTCTTTAACCATAATAATATGGTATCATCTGACCATGCTTCAGTAACATTGGTAATAGCTATTGGTGAAGATTTCCCTAGCCTTCCCCAAGGCAGAGTCTCATCTCCTTATTGCTACAGAATGAAAAGTTTATAAAGCCTCTGGGAGGAAAAAAAAATCCTGTTTTATCCAAATGAATCTTCTATCTGAATGAACATACTCTACAGTTTTAAAACAATAATTAGCCTACCGTAAAGCAGGAAGAAGAAAAATGAATAGGTTCAGAAAAGAAATGTTTTAAGAAACAGAAAAAGACACATCTTGGAACTGACTTTGCAAGTCTCCCAAATATGAAATTTAATTAGCCGGTGAGAATTTGCGTTCAATATATTATTAAACCTTGAAGCTGAAAATTAATTATTGCTATCAAGATTAATTTGAATCTAGGGGAAAGAGAAGGTGAGCTATAACCTAAGGAATTCAAATAAATGTACGCTTCTTCAAGTACTTTTGCAAATCACCTTGAAGACTTTCTTGCATTCATTACGTGTTTGGGAAAACATATTGTCAAAAATTCAAATTTCTGAGATTTATAGAAAAATTTCTATATGTGATACGACTTTAGTGTAAACTGATCAAGTTGTGTATCCACAGAATAGTAAACTGAGGCTCTAAAATGTTCTTTGAATTTCCCACTCTTACAAATAAAATCCAAGATGGAAAAAGAAATACAGGTATTTTTAATCATAATAAGTGTTGTTTTCAAGGCATATGAGCCCAGACACTATGTTTGCATTCTATTATGTAAAGGCAGAAGATGATATTGTTTCAGGACTTATTTTTCATAATTGCTAACTTTTGGATAAAATTTCTTTTGCATTTGTCTCCTGACACAAAATAACATGAGTGTATGTAGAAATCTACTTTTTAATATAAATTCTTTCTGAAGATGTAGCATATTTACAACAGAATAAAAACAGATACTCATTTAAAATTCTAGCAAAATTTAGCCTTTATCTTCTGGGGAGAAAAAAGCACCAAACAACCAAGCAATTAGAAGTTCTGTTTAATGGAGGTCAGTAAAATGCTGTCATATATACCCACACACACACATGCACATTATTAACCAAAATATTCCCTAAGTATAGTTTCAATGAATTAGCATCATCAAGCCTAGGGAACTGTTGGATTCTATCCAGAATTGGACCCTCCCTAACTTGTTTCCATGTTGAGTCACAAGAACCCCAAGACACCTGCATTTACTTCAAAACATCAACTCAAAATAGTTAAGTCTCTTGCATATTTTACTGCTGAGAGGCATCAAAGGCTCTGTAGCAGTCACACTATTGTTTTACAGAGCACTAAGTAGTTCAGATGTTTCAGTCTTCCAGCATTTCTGGTTTGCTTCTTCCTACGCTTTTGGATATGAATTTCCACCATCCTTACAAGTAGAACCCTTGTTGGTCACATAATGTAACTTCACTGGGGTAACCACAACTTAATTTCTTGTGAGTTTTGGACTGACCATTTTCTTACAAATCTTTTCATCACTATTTAAGAAGGTGACAAATAAAACAATTCATGTGCAAAAAAAAAAAAAAATGACAGATATTACACATCTGGTCATTTATCATGGATCACTTTTCCATTAGTAGCACCCACTGTTCTCAGTGTGGTCTTAAAGACGGCAGTCCATTGTGCCATTTTCCTAGAGGCTGGTGAATGATAGGGGATTTGACAGAATCATAGAATCATATAATTACTCAGGTTGGAAAAGACTTCGAAGATCATCAAAAGTCCAACCACAGCCTAACCATAGTACCCATATACCCACTCAAAGCCATACTTTTTGGCTCAAATGTCTATGAATCCCTCTGTATATCACAAAATGTTGTCTGAAATAAACACTGTGAAGCCACCCATAGGGTGTTTACTGTGGGTGGGCCTGTCCTCTACCCCCAGGAGGAATGAATTGCAAATCTTCCAGCTCTCTATACACAACAGATAGCCTTTCTATAAGACTGTGGTGGCTGACTGTGGTACTTCTGTGTTTCATCTTGTAGTTCTCCTTCCAATCCTTTTGAACACTAGAAATAGTTTACCACACTTTGGAAGAAAAAAACTGAGCTAAATTAAATGCTGCGCTGTTTCCCACTGTTCTCTTAGTCTTTTTCTCTCTAGATGATGGTAGCACACTGGCTATTTGTGGGTATAAGGGCCTTTCTGCCACTCAGTGAGCTTTTAAAACAGTCACATAATGCATGAAATTCTGTAATTTCAGTCCTTACTTCATGCTGATGTTATTCTGCCTTGTTCTGAGAAGATTTTAAAAGCATATAACCTTTAGAACTTGTTATTACCATCATAATATGCCTATGCTTGCATATATAGATCAGACTTGCCATTTATCATTTTGGTGAAAATCTCCCTATCAATTTAAAATATTATTCCAATTTCATTCCCATTTTTAAAAGGTGTCAAAAAAGGGTACTGATTCTAACAGTGTAGAAATGGGACCCTAAATTCATAATTTCTTAAGTTGCGATTGAGTTAACCTTGGAAATAAACCCCGTGATTCAACTAATCTATTTTTCAATGCCCCTTTTTATCTTAAATCATCCTAATTTCCTCTCTAGTCAGTGGAGAGTTATAGGCATTCATAGCTTACAGCTATGACCTAATTTAGATACTGTTTCAGAAGAAGAAATTTCATTTGAGAAGTGTCAATCTCTTTGAATTCACTATCAGTTCCATAAGGTAATCTATGAGATTAGCTGTAATACAAGTAGCAATGTAATAGGCCCCCACAATCAACTTAATTGTCTAAATAAGTATCTAGTGTCAAGTGGTTTTGCAAGAGTATTCACCTGTTCTCCAGCTGTCTGAAATAGTGCATATTTTTCCTTACATTGTTGTATTTTATCCCTTTAAATATGTCTGAAGTACTCAGTGATGTGTCAGGAACACTATTTGACTATGTTAGTTAACAGGAGCATAATTCTGTGCTAATATCAGATGAAGAAAATATCAAAATAGGATTCAGCTCAGTGTTAAATATCTAGATGTTTACCTATCAGTCTCTACAAGTGAAGTAGTCTGAACTGCAACCATCAGCTGAGATCATACTAATGTAACACTATAAAGGCTGGAGTCTGAGATCCAGCTCATCTTGAATTGGACATGTGGAATGAAATAAATTGCTCTAACATACATATCTAGAGCAAGCTGAGATTCCTTGACTTTCAGAAATTGGTTCAATAAATTATGGTCTTCTACAGGTTCTATGTCTCACTTGTTTCTGTGGAGGTGTAATGGATGGCCTACTTATACAGTTCACATTTTCCTGACTGGAATTATACTGGAAGTATAATGTCTCTTTGTGAATTTCTAGAAAAATAAAAATAATAAAGAAGATAAAATCTGTGAATTCTACTCTAATTTCTGTAATCAAAATTATTTCTGATAGCAAATTTTTATTTTTAATGAAAATGTTCATGCTCTGACACATGTTGGCTTGGCTGTTTATTTTACATTTTATTCCTTTTATGTGCTTTTGTCTTTGTTTATATTACTCTGCTCTGTGCAGTCATATTAATACAGGACTTTTAAATCTTTTTAGTTTTCTGGCTTTATTTTATTCTCAGGCAGTACTTTTATTTACTCTAAGAATTGAGGTATCAAACAACATATAATGCCACGTTTTTGTCCATGTTATGCATACAGACCAAATTTATCTAACAGTCTCCAATTTACTACAATTTTCTGATTCTCAAAAGAAAATACCAATTACAGCACGGGTGTTGTTTTATCTCCTGGGGCACCTTTCCAACCACGTTATGAGCATGAGGTAGTTGAGCTGTAGCCACCTCATTTAGTAGCACCATAATCACAGACTATGTTTTGTCAGTGGATATGACGCTGTCACCTGTTGTTTTACATCATTACAGTGGTTTTCTTAGAGCTGAAGTATAAACTACATGAAAGGAAGGCATGGCCTTACCAAGATGAATACAAAATGCTAGTAGAGCAAGATTGCTCAACAGAAACTTTTCTTCTTGTGCTATTATAAAACACATTTTACACCAGAATTATCTTGTTGTAAATTAGAACCAAGTCTTATAAATTATTTTTCACAAATGAGTGTACACATATGACCTTACCTAGTGCCAGGTCACTAACTTGCAACTTGGCAGTAGGCAGACTTTTGCTGTCAAGCAAAGCATTATTCTCAGCTGACTCAGAATCAACATATTGCTTCCATCATACTAAATTGCTTGCAAATCTCAAAACAGACTTGTCGGAGAAAAAAATGTAAGGCTTGTTGAAAATCAACTAGGACAACTAGCACTAAACACAAAGCCTTGGTTTGATGCACAGTTTGTTTTCTGACTGAAGTTTCTCCAGAACAGTGTGTTCCCCACTGTGCAAATTTATTACTCACAGCCTTTGGGATTTGTTTGTTTCCCTTGCAGTTTGAGCTGCTGGCTCTACTTTGGCTATACCATCTGTTGTTCTTCTCTCCTCTTTCTTAGCATTTCTCTTTCCTTGTGTCCTCCATTCCAAGCTACATTAAACGTTTGTCTCAAAGAGTATTTGATATCTTCTAGTTTATCTGTCAGTACTGTCAAATGCCTGTGATGGAGAACCCTGAACCCCCTCTCATATCCCCCCAAAAGTATTAAACTTCTTTAAATTATAATTTAATTTTAGCCTTCTGGAAAACAGCTTCATCAGTGTTTGGATCTTGTACCTCTATTACTAATTTTTCATTTATTTCTTCTTCCCCCGAGGTAACATTTTCCTTTGTCAATATAGATTACTCTTTCAGTAGTAAGATATCATCTTGCCATATTCTGTACTTTTTCTGTCCTTAATTACTCAAAGTATCTACAAGAACTCACAGCTGACAGTTTGAAAACTATATCCTAATCATTTATTTCTATGAGAATTCTGCCACAAATACACCAAAATTAACGTAGACTAGGACATTGGAACACCAAACAAAAAAACAGCAAACAATTGTATTTTAAATCTCATATTTTTAAAAGAAATGACATGCTTGAATCATTCTTAACATGGGATAAAAAATTCATCTACGTACTCCCCTGCAATTGTGGTTTAACATATTATTTTTCTTTTCTCCTGGATAAGAATTTTTGCATGTAAAAAATTAAGAAAAATTGGAGTGATGTCAGCCTTTTGAGTCCAAACTTGTATTGCAATATGCATATTCTATATTTATTCTGAAAGATTTTGCTCTTTAAAGCAAGTCACAGCCATTTTAAACACTTGTGAGTGCATGGAGTGCTGTAACACAGTGTTAGTTCAGCCATGTGGTTACATGCATTAACACTCAATTGTTTGGATTCTCATGTGTGCTTTATATCTTGTATCCCCTGGGCATAGCTTTGTTTACCTCTGCACAGTACATAAGGTGACTTTATGAATCATGGTTTAAGTAACAAGGAGACCATGCAGAGCTGCTTTAATTCAAAGACAGAGAATGAAGGAGTACTTATTTTGTACATGGCTACATAATAATAAATTTATGTCCCAAGTAACTACTCTGTAATTTTCCAGAATATCACATTTGGCTGCTTTCCTTCCTATAAACTATGATTTTATATTGAAACCTCAGTATTCAATGAAAAAACACATCACAAAAAAAGCCTGGCCCATTCATCCTCCCATTTCATATAAATGGCACAAACTCAACTGTTAAATTGCAATAATAATAATAATAATAATAAATTGCTATGTGGGCAGTGAAGTGATATGCAAGAAGGTAACATTGACTTTGTGTTGTTTCCAGTGTATTGAGCTGTCAAGTGGGTTGCTTTTAATGTTTGTTTGATTAGTTTCTACTGAAGAGAAGTAGGCTGGTGCCCTTGAAATAGCGCTTTTTGGATATTACAAAATATATAGCCAGAAATGAGCTCCCTCAGTAGAGGGCAGATGCATTAGTCAAGTATTAAAGGACTTGATCTGTTTACCAAGTCAAACTAGTTACACGGACTGCATAATGTAATCTGTTCTACACTCTAAATTATCTTCTACCTTTCAAAAATGGGTAGCAGCTGATAAAGACCTCTGAGGAATTTGCCATCCCTCTGCCTATCCATCTGTCCTGCCTTCTCTGGCTTTTGGATAAACAGCTGTCTTTAAACATTATACAGTAATTCTATGCCAAATAAATGCATGCAGTACTGAAGTTAGTATTGTCTTGTGTATCCTAAAGGTGATTAATTTTTTATCAGGTTTTAAGAGGTGCATTCATTTATTCAATAGGCTGAACAATAAGCATGAACTGTGGAATGTAGATTGCTTCCTTTTGTTTCAGTTGTTAAGTAGCTGATATATCCCAATGGAAAAGCAAAATATTTATCCCACAGTCTATATTAGCGTCACAAAAAATTATATGTAACATTTATAATGGAGAGATAATAGTAATGTTGCACTGCTTTAAGCAGACACAAGCAGTGAATAAACTTCAGTGCTCAACAGTTTATTCCCCTGAGAAAATAATTTTTTTGTACAATGAAACTACAACCCTGCTACTGTTTTATAAAAAATAATGTTTACTATTTACATAATATAATTATTGAATTATATTATGAATTATTGAACATTTTTTGGCCAGGTGATTTTACAGGTAGCAGGAGCTATGAAATGCTGAAGAGAAAATTAGTCAGAGTATAATGTATACAATAATTTAAATGGGATTCATCCTATTTAAGGATGTAAGCCAGCTGTCTATCTGTAGTCAGTAGGAGCTATTATAAACAATCAAGGATATTTACTGACTGCCAGCAGTTTACGGATTGCTTCAGCCCAGTTCCATGACTAGCTGGGTGGAGGGGTCCACAGATCCACGTCTCCAGAAAAGGGGAAACTGAGGACCACAAAACAATTAAAAACAGCAACAACAGTCTGAGGTGAATCAAACTAATTTATTACATATGGTATTGGAACATAAGATAACACATTAGAATACAATATAATTAGAATTGAAGCTCAAATATAACAAGAGAAAGAGTGTCTGAAAGCTGTAGGCTTTACACTAGTGCTGTGGCAATGTGCGTGATCGAGACAAGCAGGAGCAAGGAGTGACAAAATAAAAAGGGACTTTGGGTGACCTGTTGTGGCCTTATATGTGAGCAGGAATGAGAACAGAACAGCTAACAGTCTTCTGAGGAACATAGTTCTTTTCTTCCAGAATGGTGCCCGAAACTGGAGCATTAACTCTTTATCTCCCAGTGCACTGCATGATGTTATGATGTGTCATACCAATAACCAAAAATCATAAAACCATGACACTGGTACAACCTCCAGCCACCAAATCAGAATCAATAGAATCCCCCGTATAATTTGTGTCATATCCGTGTCATTCCTGTAGATGTCTTAAGTAATTCGAATGCTGCTACAGATCTATTTTCATTTTTCAAAATATTAGTCTAGATAACCACAGTGGTGATACCTATCTATGCTTGAGATAGTCATCGTAAATACTTTCCATTAAAAAAAAAAAAAAAAAAAAAAAAAGAAGAAGAAGAAGAAGAAAAAAAAAAGAAAAATAAAAAAGGTTCCTGTTGAAAATATTAAGGCACTGACAGTCTGGATCCTCCTCATGATTAGAAAAGTAACTCCAATAAACTCTGTTCTCAGAAAACATTATTATCCTTGTCAGTGTTAAGCAGAAGTAGATCAATCCAATTACCAGATTAGTATGAAAAAGGTGTAATAATGTCCACTTGTACTATTTACTGGAGACTCTTTCCATCCAAGTGGTTAGTACACTTGGATTCCTGAAGTGTGCTGCAATTTCTTTTGAAAGAAAATTACTGGGCAACAGACAAGAGAGTACAAAATTACCTTAATCTTCTTTTAATTACAAATGTGCAGTTTCTGCAGCGAGCTTTGAACTGAATGAATCTGAAAAATAGAAAAGTGCAAACTTGGCTTGCACATTAGAAATTCAAAGCTAAAATTCCTCTTAGAACCATATAATCTTTAAGTTTGGAAAAGATCTCTAAAATTGTCTAGTCTAATGATCAACACACCCCCACCAAGCCCACTGAGCCAAGTTCCTCCATGTCACATCAACACATCAAAACCCAGTACCCAGTGTGATCTCACCAGAGTTGAGTACAGTGGGACACTCATCTTGCTGATCCTACTGACTATACTTGTTACTTATACAAGCCACAGCATCAGCCTTCTTGGCCACCTGGGCACAGTGCTGGCTTATGTTAAGTTGGCTGTTGACTCCCACCCTCCAATTCATTTCTGCCATACATCTTCCCAGCCACTGAGCACCAAACCTGTACTGTTATGCAGTATTGTGAGCAAAGTGCAGGACCCCAAATTTGACCTTGTTGAACTTCATCCTTTTGACCTCAGCCCATAAACTCAAATTGTCCAGATTCCTTTGTACGTCCTCCCTCCCCTCAAGCAGATAACACTTCCTCTTAACTTGGAGTCATATGCAAACTTACTGAGCATGCACTCAGTCCCCTCGTTCAAATCATCAATGAAGATATTAAACAGGACAGGCCCTAATACTACCTGAGGAACACTATTCATGACTGGTTGCCAGCTTATTTAACTCCATTCATCACCACTCACTGGGCCTGGACCTCCAGCCAAGAGTGTAACTGTCCAAGCCGTGAGCTGATGGCTTCCCCAGGAGAATGCTGTGCAAGACCGTGTCAAAGACTTTGCTGAAAACTAGGTAGAGTACATCACCTGCCTCTCCGTCATACACCAGGTAGGTCACCTGGTCCTAGAAAGAGATCAGATTGGTCAGATAGGACCTACTTTTCATGAAGCCATGCTGAATGGGACTAATCTTCTGGTTGTTCTGCTCCATGACATTCCCCAGTACCAAGGTCAAACTGACAGGCCAGTAATTCTTTGGGTCCTTCTTCTATCCTTTGTTGTTGATGGGCATCATGTTAACAAGCCTCCAGTCATCTGGGGTGTCCTTGGTTTACCAGGATTGCTGATAAAATGATGTAAAGTGTCTTGGTAATCACTGCCACTGATAACTGTGCAGATATAATAAAATTAAATTACTATAAAGCAGTTGTCCTCATCATTCATTAAATTCCGATAATCACTGTGTGATAATCACGAATATTACTGTGCAAAATCAACAAAGCTTAAATATAAACCTCAAAATAGACTTAAAATAGTAACTATACATGAAATATCATTATACAACTGCATGCTTAACCATGTGCCACTGAAAGGCAAATTCTTGCTTTCTAACTTCATCAATTATGTGGTCAGATTTGCTGAGAATGGATAATTAATGAGTGATAATTAATGAGGAAAGACTAAGTCAGCTAAAGTAGATTGCTTAGGAAAATGAATTTGCTTTGGACAGTGTGTGTTTTAACACAGTCAAATGAAAGGGCAGACAGCAAGGAGCAAAATATGTAGGTCACTTGCATTACAGAAAATGGTCTTCTGGTGTTCAGTGACAGTGAAGGACTTCGAGGAAATAGTAGCTAATTAAGTGAACATGTGCTCCCTGGACAACACTATAGCTAAGTAGGTGAACATGTTTTTAAGATGCTTTTAAAAAAAAAAAAAAAAAAAAAAAGTTAAACAAAATAGAGAAGGCTATGTTTGTGTATATTTGTGTTCAGCACTTTACAGACTTTTACAAGGATATTTACAGATACTTTTGGCATCAATCTTAAAGAAGGATATTGAACTATTAAATGATAAAGAGAGAAATAAAAGAACAGCAGGAACTGGAAAATTAATAAAGTATACTCCAGATAATGGTGTGAAGCAATTGTCTATAAATTCATATATAATAAAGGCAAATAAATAAATAAATAAATAAATAAAAATAAAAAATAAAAAATCAGAGAGTTTTTTAATATATTAAAAAAAAACCCACAGTGATTGGAAAATACATTTGTTCAAAACACCAATAGCAGACCATACATTTATGGATTCATATAATAATTTGGTTTACATGGGATCTCTAGAGGTCATCTAGTCCAACCTCCTTCTCAGGGCAATATTAACTTTCAAGTTAGATTAAAATGAGCGAGATCTTAACCAGTCAAATTTGAAAGTCCTAGCATATGGAGGGTTCACAACCTTGTACAGTAACTTGTTCCAGTCTTTACTATTTCATTCTGAAACTATGAACAGTGAATAAAAAACTGAAGTTAATAGAAAATAATAATAATTTTTAGTAAGCAAAGCAATAATGACTCAGAGGTCCATACAGATAGGATTAATTGTGCCTTTGAGTATCTATCCATGAACAGGGAAATGGGTGAGTAATTCAGAAACTGATATGGTACACCATAAGTGTCTAAACTTGGGTGAAACAAATCACAAGAAATATTGCAGAATAAAAAAATATTCATAAAGAAAGAATATGCATAAAAATGGAGTTTCTTAATTCAGTTTTCTTTTATACTCACAGTATTTGGAAAGATTTATATGTCATGTGCTGTTTATATTTCATGACTCATGGTGACTTGTTGCATATAGAATATGCTAATGTGAATACATTAAAACTGTCATAGTCCAGATATGTGATTAAATTTGTTATCTGAATGTAAGTAACTATCATTCTGAATATTTCTGAATCACTTAGTTTAAAATCAGCACATTCATTTGATACATTTTCTCAAATATTGATTTAGTTTCATTACGATTTAGGGAATGGTAAATTTTTGCTTGAAATTTGATCAAATACATGTAGTAGCTACTTTAAATAATAATATCCTTTATTTCGTTGTCATGGTTTTGTAATTTTGCTATCAGTATTCCACATCATAACACCATGTAAAGCGTGGATAATTTTACTGAATGTGCAGCTGACAGAAGAAGACTACATATCCCAGAGCACATCATGTTCGGGGATAAGTCACAGGGCAGCGACACTATATAATCTCATTTCGGGGCTGGACTTGTTCTCTTGAATCCTCAAAGCCAGGGGGGAGCATGAGGGAGCCTTCCAGCTGTTTTGTCTAGAGCTACAGTAGGCCTCTCAGTTTTGGACTCACTTTCTCTCCTATTTTACTTGATTCATTAGCCTTAATTTCAATTAATTTGTATTATATTGTGTTATCCTGTATTTCGATATAGTATTTAGTAAATAAGTGTGCCTCCTTAGATTGTTGCCGCTGTTTTCTTTTCCCTTTTTCCCTTTCCTTTTTGGCCCAGCAGCACTGTGGGACAGCTGCTCCCCTGTCACGGGTGCAGGTAGATTTTTTGCTTAACCCATGACATTCGTACATTAAGGTTTTAAAATCTGAATATATCCAAGGCTGAAGCTGAATTCGTCATTGATTCCTTAAATTTAAAGGAGACAGTGATGATTTTTTCATCAAAGTTTGTTGAAATTTCTCTTTTGTACAAAGTAGCTGTCACATAAAGAATCACTTCCATGGATCTAAAATCTAATATTTTCAGTCAATCTAAAATCTGCAAATAAATGACTTCTCAGATAGCCTTCCAGTACCAGAAGGGGACCTACAAGAAAGATGGGGAGGGACTTTCTATAAGGGCATGTAGTGACAGGATGAGGGGAAATGGCTTTAAATGGGAAGACAACAGGTTTAGACTAGATATTGAGAAGAATTTTATATTTTTTTTTTGCTGTGAAGTTGGTGACATCCTGCAGCAGGTTTCCCAGTGAGTCCCAATGAGTGAATGCCTTGTCTCTGGAAGCATTCGAGGCCAGGCTGGATGGGACTGAACATCTGGGTCTAGTGGGAGATGTCCCTGCCTGTAGTGGGGGGGGGGAGGGGGAGGTGGAAGTAGATGATCTTGAAGGCTCTTTCCAACCCAAATCATTCTATGATTCTATGACTTACTGATTGATAACTGTCCTATGTATTCTATTTCATATGGTACTATGGGGGATACTAATTTGGAATTTAATCATAGGTTTTATGAAGTTATAATTCAATCAATATACAATCCCATGGAAGTATATGAATCTTTTTGTATTTAAAATACACTCGATGTGACATATTCTAAATTATTTCCAAAGAAAATTCTTTAAAACTACTACAGCTATTAATTATATACCATGTATGTAGGTCAGTTTGAAAGTAATGACTCCCATTTATTTCCACTGAAACTACAACAAACATAAAGGACAATGTAACATTACTTGATAGACCTAATTTGCTGCTTAAAAAAACCCTTTTTCAACATCATCACTGGCATTATCTATACATTTTCACTAGCAATGAACAAGTGCCTCCATGCTATATTCTTAAAAGTCTTCATGTACATAACCAAAAGCTCATGTCACTGTTGCCACTGTTGATACTAACCACCCACCTCCTCACTATATTCACATCCACTATGAAATTTTGGGCCAACATAATAAAATAATAGTTATTACTTTTGAAACACTCATATTTAATTATCTGTGTTCATTTCTCAGAATTTAATGGACATGCTTAGTAAGTTGCAATTATAATAAACAGTAGTATATGACAATACTTTTTGTATCAATATTTTAGCCTCTATGTAAATAAAATTCCACTGTTCATTTAAGCATATATTATATATATACTGCATAGAGGTAGCATACAAATAGAAATACTACAAAAATTCTGTTCAAATATACAGAAAGAAGTATCAAAAGAGTGGCTTTATCCCTCCAAATTTATAAAAGCTTACAGCAACTGATCTTTCCTTCTCTGGATTTGTTTAATGAGCTTTAGCTTTCTAACAGGAAGCTAAAATGATGCTGCCAACTGAATTAATAGACTATTACAAGAAGTTTACAATTCCTGCCTTGACTTCCAACATAGGTTAATCATGAATTAGAAATTATAAGTATGGAAAATATATTACTGCAACTTACAACTGTTCTCCCGCCTGCTACCAATTTTATTCCAATTTTGTCTCCCTTTATTTATTACAAATTCCCTTTGTACTTCTCAAACCTCTGATTCTGACTCATGTTCTCACTTTTTCACTCTCCTTTCATTCTCACTCTTGAACTTTGAGACAGAGAACGTGTGAGAATAATGTGAGAAAGAGAGTATATATCTCTACAGACAGAAAAATCAAAATATTTGGGTATCCATGATAGTCAGTTCAGAGTTTGTACCTACTTATTAATGATGCAGGGAGTTCCACCATGCTAACTCACCACTTATACACTGGAGCGCCTAATGGTTAGCAAGTATAGTTTCAGGAATTCCTCACGCTACACAGCCTAGTCCTGGGCAGCCCATGGAATAGAATGTTTGAGCACTGTGATTAACTATATACGTGTTGCAGTTACTAGAGGCTATATTTCAGGAATATAAATCAAATACTAAATTTATATTTTTTTACTCACACATTGAAAATGCAGATAACAAAAATTTCTGTCTAGCATTATTCACATAAAACTATCATCAGGCATTTAAGTACACACTTCATCTTCAAAACCTCTTACACTACTTAAACTCTACTGGATTTTGTGTAGAATTTGTTGTAAAAGCAAGCAGAATTGCACTCAAAATATATTGCTTCTTTAAATTTGTCAATACACATATATACTGTTTTCACTTTCATGGATAAGTTAGCAGCTGAACTATTAGACAGACCAGAATGTTCACCAGTCAGCCCTGCATAACATCTCTCACATTACAGTCTTCACAGTTTGTAACATTGCCAATTAATCTGTGGTGATATAATTTAACAAAGGATGATTCTACCAGCTGGAAGCAAGTCATTCCCTATTCCCTTTTCTCCCACCCTTACTTGCATCCATCCTGTATCATGAGATCTTCATCATCTGAAAATGATGCTAGAAATAAGCAGATGGGACATTTTAATATCTTATCTGAAGGATAAATTCTCCCAGTAGTGCAACTGCTGTCCAAATATTGGACCTTGGCATCAGCAAACTGCAGAAATTCACATCCAGTTTGAGATTCTTGCTGAATGCCCTCGTTAGAGGTCTTTTGGCTAATAGCTCTTTAATGTACAATTTCATCATGACAACTAAAACTGACATTTCAAAAGCTAGGAGGACTGTACATAACAGGACCCCTCTTGACATTCTTTGTTTCCTTGAAGTCAGCTTTGAGATATGTTTACTGCATTTTCATTATGTAGCACATCAACGCAGAATGTCCCTTCCTTCCTGTCAGCAAGATACAATCAAAGCAACACCCAGGGCCAGAGAGCTATTCTTGCACAGAAGACCATGCACTTACAGTAGTGTTTTTCACTAACCTGGGGGAATCAATTGTATTCCAAACCACTAGTTTAATATGATTAGAAGAAGCTAAAAGAAGCTAAACAAAATATTATGAATGTTCTAAAATATTTTATACCACTGCAATGAGGATAGAATGAAAATGCAAAGAGCAAAGAAAATGCAGATGACTAAATTAGTTGCCACTAAAGACCTGCATCTCCACACAGAAGATTCTCATGGGAATTATGTCCTGGGGAAAAAAAAAAATAAAGTCAAAACTCAGTAGGCTAAAGTAGTCTTCTGCAACTTAAACATAGTAGTTAATGGAAAGCATACTGATAACATATATTAATCCATTAATCACCTCTTAATTGAGTTGATAAAAGGGCAATTAGATATGGGGAAGGCAAAGAAAACAGTTTGGGAAAATTCTTCTGAGACAAGAGAAGGTTCTTAGGTCTCTGCTTTTCTGCAGTGACCTTGGTATTGTGTTTATTTGTTAAAAACTACCATGACACTAATGCTCTTTGATGCTCTTGCAGAATTAAAAATGGCAGGAAAATGTAGTGCTTAATTACCTGAACTTTTACTGAGAGTCCTATGAGATCCACTGTGTCCTTGCTGTTCCATTTTTAAGTTCTTTCTTGTTCTCCTTCTTCCTCCATAAGAAAGTGCCTCAGACTTTGGAAAATGGAGAGTTCAAAATAAAAAACCTA
Source organism: Coturnix japonica (assembly GCF_054131305.1). Taxonomy (NCBI): domain Eukaryota; kingdom Metazoa; phylum Chordata; class Aves; order Galliformes; family Phasianidae; genus Coturnix; species Coturnix japonica. Next base: position 167,608,892 of record NC_140663.1, read on the forward strand.
TTGGTCATCAGACCTTGACTGATGCTCCTTCAGCCTATATTTTGAGGATATAAATTAAAGATACATTCTTTTTAAGTCCTATACTATTGCTTTTGCTTCTCATTATCTTTCTGATTTTGATTATCAAAACACGAAAAACTGCTCAAAACCCAACATTAGAACTTTCACTGTCTTATTGACAAAATACACTTAACCATAATCCACAGTTTTTAGCTTTTTTCTATATTTTTTTTTTAGAGAACAAGCAGATGAAAGTGATAGATATACATAGTTTGACAACACTAATTTTACATAGTTTCATCTAATTTCATCTAATAAAAACATTTCACATTATTCAATGGACCAGTACTCATGTATGAAATTTCACATGTTAAAATCTTAAAAGGACAAAAAAGTTAAAAAGTGACTTCCTGTTTAATGTATGATTTCTTTTCATTATCATTTAAAAAAAAAATAAAAAAAAGAAAAAAAAAAAAAGGCAATTCTGCCACGTAGTACTATGAAATAAAATTCAGGAGGTTGCATACCATGTCTCTATCCATTCTTCACCTTCTGTTTTATTAAATGATGCATTTTTTAGTTTCTACATTTAATCTGCACATCCGTTCTGTAAATGATATTTTAGAGTTATATCCTTACCTCATTCCAAACATGTCTTACAACAGTTATTTTAAAAGTTCTGCTTTGAATAAATAAATAAATAAATAAATAAATAAATAAATAAAAGAGGGTAAGGTTTAGAAACAATTTGTTGAAATAACAGTGATATTTAATATGGCCACGTGTAACTCTGTCTCTGCTTCTGTACTGTTTGAAAACAATCTTTTAATTGCTCCTCCTTAGCTTAGATTTCTCCTTGAATTCTTTCTGAGTCTAATCTCTCTCTCTCTCTCTCTCTTTTGTGTTTTTTTTCTTTTTTTCCCCAGTTTTCTACTGAATGCTCACTGCTTTCTCATTCTGAAAGTTTTTAAACCCAGTCAGTATAGCACCAATCTGCTTCTCCTTTCAGTAACTACTGCATTCAAAAATAGTGAACTTCCAAGCCAGAAGGAGGATAAGTTCTCTCTGATTTACTAATTATTCCACTTTCAGTAGTATTTTATTTCTCCATTGATTACATCACCTTGAAATGCAGGGGTACTGGCAGCTTAAAGAAGTGGTGTTTTGCAGAGAGATTCTATTTTATGAATAAATTTCAAAGCCTGAAAACATGAAGTGGATTTACAATTCATTCAAATTTCTTTCTCCACCATCCTTAGTTGGTAATATATTCTTCAAAGCAATTTATATGCAAATATTTATTTAAGGAAAGGAGAAGGTGAGTGAGGTAAAAATACAAGCTACACTGTATTCATTGCAGTATATTTTCTTGAAATCAAAAACTCTTCTTTCAGCTACAACTGTAGAAACTTGGATTAGCAGCAGTGGCATTAGTGTTGAACTTCTTGTTTTGTTTCCACGTCTCTTCATTCGAGAACAAAACAGAGGCTGCTTAATAGTCTTGTCCAGAGGAGTTTTATTCTATTTTTATATTTGTACACATTCACAAACTGAATTTGATCTATCCATTTGAAGTCTACAGAGCAGTTGTGCCTGCAGTGCTCTGCAAGGGCCACGTAGACAGTCTGGGCTACATATTCCCTAAGACAGTGAAGTTTGTGTTTACATAACACGTAACATATAGAGTCGTTTTCACCACAGTTGTTTCCTGAACTTGCTTTAATCTAGCTTCTCATTGTTTCTGTCACACACTGCTGAAGTAAGGGGATTAAAGAGAAAGAAGTAAACTGCTACAATTTGGATGTTGGGAATAATGTAAGAAAGAAATAAGAACAAGGATTTGAAATACACAAACGCATACTATCTATTTATCTGTCTATTGATATATATCTATCATATCATATCTATTGATATGCGCCTCTGGTAGCACAGTGGTAGGACTGCTGCTTGCAACACTGGAGACCCGGGTTCGAATCCCCCCTGTGGCGCAAGTGGTAGAAGTGCCGCTCTGCTACACAGGAGGCTTGAATCCCGGCGGTTGGACTCGATGATCTCTAAGGTCCCTTCCAACCCACACCAGACTGATACTGTATAGGTAACATATGTGTACATATGGTCAAAATATGCAACAATTTAGACTTAAATGAAGTAGAAAAAAAGAAACATTGATCAAGAATCTTATTAAATAGCAGAACCAATCAAAACAACAACAATCCTGTTTTAAACTATGGCTGACTTTGAGAACTGCAAAACTCAGGTATACATGCAGCTTTGCATGTACTGCTGAATCAGTGACTGCCCACTCTTCTTGCTTGGACTGGGAAACATAGGATCATTAAGGATAGAAACAACTATTAAGATCATCTAGTCCAACCATCCATCACCATCTTGTCTAACAAGTGAATGTAGTCATTTTTGACCTGACAGGAAAGGCTGCTACTTACTTTTAAAGGGATCTTTTCCAATTAAGTATTACTGTCTGAATTTTGATGTTATTTTTCTACATTAGCAATAAAACTTACCACAGGATACCTGACATAATGTTGAGAAGCAAAGCAATTTTTGAATCCAAAATGTTGTACTTCAAAAGAACAACAAAAGACAATGCTGTCAGTAATCTGTCAGATTACAGGACTGAATTCTTTCGAGTGAAGGTTTTCACTTATATGTCTGTACATTAAAAACTTACCCTCATCTTTATTTTCGAGGAGTAGCTATAGTGATAAAATTAGCACAAAAATCTATTCTTGAGTCTCTTTCATGTCATCAAGAAGACCAATACCATTTTCTCTAATCCCTTGGAAATGCAGCTGAGATGTCCCTCATCTTCAGAAAATCCTTACATTCTGTTTTTCTTACTCCAGTGTTTTTGCAATATGTGTTGTGAATACTTGTGCATCTGAAGTATTCTTTGTTTTGCTACTTAAGAATTCATCATTACTTTCACATTTGTGCTTTTGTATGATTACTTGAACTATAGTACTTTGGAGGGTGAATTATTGTATTTGAGAACCATACTTCTTAAGGATTTTCAAAGACAGAAAGTAGCCTGCAAATTTACTACACTGTTTCAAAACAAGGAAACCATCTAAGCACATGTTCAAAACCATTAGAGGTATTTATAAGACTGCTTTCACTTTAATTTTAGATTCAAGTCCAGATTTCACTGCTGATCAGATGGGGATCTAAAGTGGTAACAGCATCACTAAATAAGCCAGTGATATTTTAGGCCTGTTCCTGATGACCAGGAGAGAGCTAGAGAGTCTGTCTTCATAGAAACAGGATTGACCAGAATTAGTTCCAAAGTAAGAAATATAATTCTACACAAATGAACTGAGTGGTTAACTTTTGATCAGGGAATTTATAGATAGATAGATAGATATAGATATATATAAACATACATTATATATACTTTTATTTTACTTGACTTTAGCTTTACTTGACTTAATTTATTTTGCAAATCCGAAATGGACAAAGAAATTATCAAAAGAAGTTGACAGACTTTTTTGACCACCCAGCCTCCACCTTTCCAGTCTGGAAATATTAAACCAGGTCTCCCTCTGGTCCTGTGTAATATCTGACACCCTTGTTAAGATGATCCATATAGCACAGAGTGTAGGAAATACATATTGTTGTCAAAATTTGTGCATATAAATCGTGTCCAAATATTTGATAAGTTGAATCAGATTGAGTAGATGCGAGGCCTCCAGTGACTCTAAGAGGAAGCTGGATGCATGTAGGCAGTTACTGCTTCAAAAAGCAGATTTTTGATCTATATACCAGAGCTATATGTTGATCACTGGCTCTTGAAACAATTTGTACTCTCTAGTGAATTTTGTCTGTCCTGGTAGTCCTACTGTCTTAAATCATTTTGTAGGTGATTCCTCCTCCTCCATCTGTCCCTCTGGTATTACTAGTTTGCTGAAGAATTTAAACTCCAAATTCTTTTGCATGTAATAACCTGGAGAAAAGCAGGTAGATTTCGCCAGTGATTTGACACTTTTCATATATCAATATAATAAACGTTTTAGCCACATATGCCACTTCACAGAATCACAGAATCACAGAATTGTAGGGGTGGGAAGGGACCTCTAGAGATCACTGAGTCTAATCCCCCTGACAAAGCAGACTCCCTACATCACATCGCACAGGTAGGTGTCCAGGCGGGTCTTGAATATCTCCAGAGAAGGAGACTCCACCACCTCCCTGGGCAGCCTGTTCCAGTGCTCCATCACCCTCACCGCAAAGAAGTTCTTCCACACATTCGTGCAGAACTTTCTATGCTGAAGTTAGTACTTCAGTATATGTAGGTATATTGCTTAAGCAACTGAGCAAATTCAGTTCTGATCAAACTGAAGTAGACCAAAGCAATGGGTATGCAACTCCTGCTCTGTCTATTAATTAAGCATACTAAGAGTACATCTCCTTGTTTGTTTGTTTTTTGGTTTTTGGGTTTTTTGTTTGTTTGTTTGTTTGTTTTCCCTGCCTAATTTTTACCCATTAAGAAGAAATTCATGTCAAGTTTGTTAACAGCCATTTTTTCAATATAATTATGCTTTTATGCATTCCTGTACCATATTTTCTCCTTTTTCAGCAAACAAACATTTTTGAGGTAAAAATACCACCAAAATGTCATAAAGGAATAACAGAATCTTTCAAGCAAATAACAGCAGAAGGATGTAAAATTCCAAGGCAGAGTGCAAATGGAAATATCCCAGTGTAAATGTTACAAGGTTTGCCAGATGAATTGTTTTAAATACACCAATAAGCTCATTAAATGAATCAGAAACTTTCACTTTGCCATCAGTCTTCATTAGTTGCGGTTGGTGGTTTCCAGAATAGAATCACAGAAGACCAATTCAGCTACGCCACATGTGCTTATATGCTCGAGCACTTTGTCATGTAGATAGATTAATCTTCTTACAAAAATTCAAAATCATGTCTGTAGAAGGTGATACTGGATAAGGAAGATTAAAAACATTTATGAATTGCACTGTATTAGGTAACAAATTTCTTTACGACCTAATACAGACTTCTGGCTATCATAATTTCTAGACATTTTCTAGAAAAAAAAAAAAATTAAAAATTAACTACAAGAAATGCTAGCAGCAGCTTTTACAAAACTATGCTTTTTTAGGACACAAAACATAGTATAGAAAGAGAGGTTACAATGTGCTATAAAAAGTGAATGAAAACTCACAAACCTGTCATTCTGCTCTGTAATGGAAATAAAAGACATATAAGTTACTGTGATACATTGCCTGACACAGAGTTTTACATATTTATTTCCTCAAGTCGTTGTTTCCATTCAGTAAGTACTCCCAGTACACAAAAACAAATATCACCTTCATTAGTCTTTCCTCAGGGACAGACTTATTAGCATTAAACAGACTGCTTCTGATCTGGTTTAATGTTAACGAGATCTCCACATAAGAATCTTGCCACAGTGCTGCAAAGTGGAGGAGAGTGATTAATACAAATTAAATATTAAAGGTGGAATTTTTAATTGGCTTCATGTAAAATTAGTTTTCAGTTCATTATTAATTCAGTAGGAAAGTTTGGATGATGATATATTACTTTCATTTTTAGGCAGTCAACCCAAGCAACGCAGATTTCCAGTTCCTCTTTTAAATTAACTATATTTGCACATGAATGTTATAGTTAAAGAAACAAAGAGTTATATTATTTTGTGAATAGCACTGGGATATTGTCTTTCTTTTTAATGAGGTGAATATCTATAACATCAGTTAGATCTTATCAGTGAAATTGTATGACTAGTGCATGGGTAGAAAACCAACAGATGAGGGGCATATATGCTGAAATCCTGTAGCAGAAGAAGATCTCAATATTTGTCTCCAACTATAGTGAAGTGAAGATTTCTTCTGGATGTCTGTCTCCAAAGCTAACACTTTATTGAGATAGAAAACTAAGTTCCTAAACAACTATATTATTAAAGGAAAGTTTTAGTAAAAGCTAATAAATGTTAACAACGTTGTATCAAACTCCCCTGTAAGCTGTCTTGACACATTTAAATAACTTTTTGCATTCACAACCTCATTTTTCTCTTTTGTGAATTGCTGTCTAATAGTACCATTGTGCATAGTTTTGTTCTCTTACCTCATGGTGAGTGGAATGACTCTTTCTGTCTCTCAGCTGTCTGCTCATTCCCTTAAGCACCTGCACAAGGAAAGATGTAGTTTCCCATTTGTTGATGCAGCAAGAAAGTAAATCCAACCATTCATTACTTCCTTCAACAAGCAATCAATACAAGATCAGGAGAGAAGAATTTCAGGACAGAAGAAATTATTTCTGGTACTTCATTCCAGAGGGACTTAGACAGGCTTGAGAGGGGGACCCATGGCAACCTCATGAAGTTCAACAAGGACAAGTGAGGATCAACAAGTCCTCACGTGGGTTGTGGCAAGCTCAAGCACAAATGTGCAGTTCTGGCATCCCCGACACAAGAAATATATGGAGCTTTAGGAACAGATCCAGAGGAGGTCTGCAAAGATGGTCAGAGTGCTAGAGCACCTACCCTACAAGGACAGACTGAGAGAGTTGGGGTTTATCAGCCTAGGGAAGAGAAGGCTCCAAGGAGACCTTATAGCAGACTTTCAGTACCTGAAAGGGACCTGTGGGAAACATGGGGTGGAATTTTTCGTAAGAGAATGTAGCAACAGAGTGAGGGAAAATGGTTTTAAACTGGATGAGTGTTGACTTAGACTAAATATTAGGAATAAAATCCTTACTGTGAGGGTGATGAGAGCCTGAAAAAGGGTGCCCAGTGAGGTTGTGAATGCTCCCTCACTGGAAGTGTTCAAGGTCTAGAGAGATGTGGCCCTGCCACATGATTGGAACTTAGTTGGAACTTAGTGATCAGGAAGGTCCCTTCCAAACCAAACCATTCTATCATTCTAGAATTATTTTAAAAACCATAGTATGGTCTATGATATTTTTTTTGCTTTTGGTTTTGTTTTATTTCTTTTCTTTTATTTAGTTGTGTTTTGCCTTTATTTAACAATAGCAGAGTATACTTCATGTACTTGTAAGACACAACAAAGAATATGGGGCCCTGAGCAATCCGATGTACCTGACTTTGTGGCTGGCAACCCTGCCCACTGCAGAGGAGTTGGAACTATATAATCTGAGGTCCCTTTCAATTCAAGCCATTCTATGATTCCATGATTCTATCTTTCAGATACATGGAATCATTTCTGTACTCCTTTGCTGGACACAAAAATGCTCTGCATCTTCTGTGACACACCCTGCAACTCTGCATACCACATTCATGTAATGGAAAAAGCATTTTCTTTTGAAGCCATGTGTTTGTTGACTGGGTTCAGTGGTCTAAATGAGAAGTGAGTGACAGGGATCTGCAAAGATCAAGTAGTAAAGCAGATGTTATGTTTTGTGTTAATAGTCATATATTAGTGGAACGCTTCATCAAGCTTTGATTCAGCAACCAAACTACATGAATAGAGTAATATATTTTTGCATTATATTATTTAATATTAATATAAATTCAATGTCTTTTCTATAAGCAAAATTATAAAAAAATCACAATGGAATAAAATTAATTTATGTGCATTCCTTGCACACACGGAAGAAACAAATCAAAGTCTTCCCTAGCTAGAAATATTGTTGCTTAAGCTCAGCCAGTTTTTTTGTTATGCGTTAATGTGATAATTCTTGTCTATCACTTTGACAGGTAAATCATGGTATAGTTTGTGAGGGTAGTGCAGATCTTTCAATGATCTGTTTACAGTGTTGCAATTACTTTGCACTAACATAGAGGTCTCTCTGTTTTTTTAGTTGTTGTTGTTGGTGGTGGTGGGTTGTTTTGGGTTTTTTTTTTTTGTTTGTTTTTTTCCTAAGCTTTCTCCAAGTACTAGCACAGGAATTTCATTGATATAAGACAACCTCAAAGACTGACATTCAGATTTTCTGTTCATGGTCATTGCCCTGTTCCTGATGGGGCTCTGGGCAGAATGACCTAGTATTAGACAGTTGGTGTCCCTGTCTGCATCATCAGAGTTGGGGCTTGATGGTCCCTCCCAACCCAAGCCGTTCTAGGAGTCTATGATTCTATGATTTTATGTTTCCATGATTCCATGATTCTGTGATTCTATGATTCTGTGGTTCTACGGTTCTATGGTTCTATGGTTCTATTATTCTATTCAGCATTGCTGAGGCTGCACATTGAGTACTGTGTTCAGTTTTGAACCCCTGAACGCATGAAAGACACTAAGACTCTTGAGTATGTCAGGTAAGGAGCAACAAAGTTGTGACAGACCTGGAGCACAAGTCTTACAGGGAGCAGCTCAGGGAACTGAGATTGTTCAGTTTGGAGAAGAGGAGGCTTCATGGGGACCTTATCACTCTCTACAACTCCCTGAAAAGAGATTGTGGCAAGGCGGGAACTGACCTCTTCTCCTGATTAGTGGCAATAGGATGTGAGGTAATAGCTTTAAGTTGCACCAAAGGTGGTTCAAGTTGGATTTTAGGACAAAATTATCCTTAGGAAAAGTGGTGAGGTGTAGGAACAGGCTGCAAAAAAAGGTAGTGGAGTCATGGTTCATGATATGTTCAAGAACCATGGACATGTGATACCGAGGGATATGGAGAACATGATGGAGGTGAGATCACAGTTGGACTAGATTATATTAGGGGTCTTTTTCATCCTTACTGATACTATGATTCTATGGCAAATTAAAACTTTTTTTTTTCTTTTTTTCGTGAATCTTAGAAGAGGAAGTAACAGTCTAGGTGATGTCAAATTTGAAGTGAGTTGCAGAGATCTGAGCTAGAACACTTGCACACTTCTCAGACCGAAAGGGTGTTTTTAATTAGATGATCTGTTCCTCTGCATTAAAACAAACAAACAAACAAACAAACAAACAAACAGAACTGCAAAGGAATATGGAAAGAAGAAATAATTTTATCAGTGAGATAGTTTAATCAGATGATTGACAATCCTGAGGAAAGATAATTTAATCCAAACATCTTTAAAAATATTAACTCTTCCATGAATGTTATATGCATCACAGCTTCTATAGAGACTGATTTTAGAATATATTATTACTATTACACAGAATGTAATAATAATTTCTGCTTGATAAGTGCTTCACTGATACTGAACAAAATCAGCCACTGCCCTGAGAAACTGCATGCCGCCTGTAACTGCTGATGCTCAGCTGAAGAGATAAGCAGATTGTGTGAATGGTGTAGAACCATTGGGCAATGGTATAGAGAAACTAACAACTTGCTTAGAAAAAGAGTCTCTGAAGGAGCCTTCTTAATGAATATATCAAAGAAAAGCTGCAGCTGGTGAAACCAGAGCAGAGTGTAGTAATTAAAAAGAAGATAACTAACTGGAGATTTTAAGCTCTATATGCAGCTATGGAAAGTCTTCAAAAAGAATTGTGAATACTGCCAAAATCTGATTATATTTCTTTCAGTAAAGATTTCTGTTATTTTATACATGCTTAACCAGCCTATTATAAAAAGCAAGGAGTCAACGATTCTTAAGGCATGGTTTGGGTAGTGATATTCTTCACAGTCACTGAAAAAAGGAATCCCAAGAAAGAGCTTATCTAAGCAGGACTTTCATTTCACTACCCTATTTATTTCACTACAGACAGAAAACTTCAAAACATGATACAAATAAGCTTTGGAAAGTAAACTGTGATAGTTATGAGTAGGAATCTAACATTCCAGTCCATGCATTTCCTTACTAAAATAATTTATTCCTAATTTCAGTTATCCATGGGAAGATCTTAAGGTTGTTTAGGCAAATAGTAAATTCTAGTAAATAATTCTTTATATCCACAATATTTATTATTTATATACCTCTGTATTTATAAATATAGTTCTCCTACAAACTCTGAAAAAAAAACAAAACAACAAGTAATAATAATAATAATAAAAAAGTAGCACCCAAAAACAAAGAACTGCTTTCAAAAAATGAACTCTGAATTAAAGTTGGGGACTTATTCTTTGAGATTCTGTTCCAAGAAAACACTGTTCAGCCTGGACCAAACTGAGTAAAAGTGGGCAACTAACCTTTCTCTGGGGAGAACAGAAAAAATCCAGAAAAGTGAAGTTGAGTGCTGAAGGAAGTTAGCCATTACCTTGAGCATTTGCAGTCAAGCCATTTCATTAAAATGTGTTCCTTATTCCTGGTGCTCTAACTCAGCAGGGAAATATTCTGTGGTTTATTAGACTCCTGCTTCTCCTGAGAGACATAGCATATCAGAGGGCTTGTCTGTTTAATGCTGTCTCAGTGTTTCCTCTTGGGAGAATATACCGTTTTCAATTCCTCGAGTGAGCAGCATTTGAAATCAGTTCTGATTAGTGCTCTCCCTATTTCATCCAGGTTCAATTAGTGGAGGATATTGAGTCTGTGAATTACCTGCTATCCAAAGATTCCTGGTATGTTTACAAAAGCAAATGGACTATATTATAAGGATATTGTATATGAAACTTGAGCTATTTATTAATACTTCTTATAGCACCCTAGCGCAAACATTAGCTAGAAAATGAACCCAATGGTTATTTCTTTCAGCATGATTTGATTTCCATTCCATCAACATGGCCAACCTTTAAAAAAGTTGGAAACACTACACGAATAGAGAGTATTTCCACTACAGCTTCAGAAATACCCCACTGCATAAGCAAATGAGCAAATAAATAAATAAGTAAATAAGAAACTCACTGAAGAAGAGGAATTTTAAGAAGTCTATAGGATTTCTTATAGAGTCTGCTTCACTTTGACTTTCCATGCGATATCTTACTCTTTGAGTAAGAAATGAATCTGTATCATCTTTTCAAAGATTCTGCACAATGAATAGTGGTTTAAGTTTTGATTTTGCCTACAGATAAGGAGCAGTGGAATAAGACTTCTTCTAAAGCCCACTTTGAGCACTGTCTAACAAATGTTTGTGATCAGACAGGGTACAAAAAGTATGATGAGTAAGCAATTTGATCATGAAGAAGCTTTGGAAAGGATGTTTGTTTTGTTTTTTTTTTTCTGTTTAAATTCTGTCTCAATAGAATAAATAGAATAAATATCTTTAAAGTTGAATTATTTATGGGACATAGCCACCATTAATTTGAGTTAAACTGTTTTTTACACATGTGAAAAGACTACTGTATTTGATAATATCTCTTGATCAATGAATCAAAACTTGGTATTAAAATAATATAATTTATCACACAAATAACTACCCATTGCAGTTCTTAGCATCTACTCATACCTGAACAGGGTAGAGTTTTATGATTTCCTCTGTAGCAGAAGAGATAGGTTACAACATTATTGACTGTGAATAAGGAACATTGATGTTTGCCATAATATAGCTACAACACCATGTATAGACATCTTCATTTACTTTATAATGGCATTTTTTTCTGGACCTATGACCATAATATTTTACTATTGTAATGACTGCTCAAGTAGGGAATGATAAGCCAGTAGATTATATTAAAACCAGGTAGAAACCTAATTTTAGGAGGGCTCTATCTGCATCCATAAGTACCCAAATGTCTTTGAGCACCCAGCTTAAGCTAACTAACATTACATTATCAGTTAATACTGTTGTAGTGTTATGAATCATTATAAAATCATAGAATCTAGATGCATATGACTTTTTGACGGCATTTGACAACTTTTTCTACATTGTCTTGTTTCCAAACAGAAAACAGAACCATAAAAATGAAGTCTTATGGGAGCTGTACTTCATTCTTCTCTTCTGGGTCCAAGAAACCAAAACTCAGGATGTATACAAACAGTCCATGAACTGTGGTATTAACTCCATAACTCCCAGTGAACTATGTGATGTTGTGACATGGAAAACATGAAACCATGACAGTATGCTAGTTGTACATGCAGTGTTTTGTTAGTCACAATGTATTTAAGATATATTAATCTTTAGTAGTGAAGTTTTCTGAATAAAGTCATTTGATTACTTAAATAATTGATTTACTTTTTAATAAGTATTTTCAAGTAAAGGAAGAAAGATACTGTAACATTCTGATAACTAAATATAGTAATGACTGATTTTGAGAATATTACTGTTATTGTAAACTATAATCTGTGATTTATAACAGCAATAATGTTTTTTGTTTTTGGATGATCTTTTAGGTCTTTTCCATCCTTGGTGATACTATGATTCTATGATGAACATTATTTTCATACTGTCTGTGTAAATTTTACTTGCAGTGTTCACCAAGATTCCTATAGAATGTGAAGGAGTTTGATGAATTTTGGAAAAAATCTTGAATGTTCTTTGTGATTTACTGTAAATTAAAATAGAAACTTAAAAAAAAAAAAGAAAAAAGAAAAAGGAGATTTGAATTTTCACTTGAGTGAGATAAGCATGACACAAAATATTGACTATAAGTTGCAGAAAAGAAGCTGAAAAAAACAAGTTATTTAAAACTGCAACGATTTGTAAAACAGTTTTGAAAGGTAGTTCTTACCTTGTTTTTTTATGAAACAAGTTATTCTTCATAGATAGATATAACCATTTCCCATGAATCTTCTTTGTTTTTTAAAATAATTTTTACTTCACTGGAATTCAGATTCCATATGTGAAGAAGCTATTGCAGGGCAGCATTTTTTGTTGCTTTTAGACTTTTTGTCATTCACAACAAATCACTTTGTGGATTTGCTGAAGTTCAAACACAAGCTTTGCCATTTGGCTACTCAACTGTCTCCTTGTGAATTATTGTTCACATTGTGAACTATTGTTCACATTGTCTTGTCTGCATAAGCGTAGCAGAGAGAACTTCTAAATGGTTTACTTTTTCTCTTTGCTCTTAAAAACCTCCAGGTTTCTAGTAATTAGTTCTGTGTACAATGAAAGGCTTGGTAACAGAGGAGAATGTGCACCAGTTGTTCTTGTTGCCTGTACTCTTAGAATGCCATTCTATTTTGTCTTAAAGAAGAACTCACCTCTTTTCCTGAAATACTTTGACAGGTTGACTGGAGTCATAAATTCGACCTTGATATTCTGATAGTACAAGTGCATAAAAATAGTACTGTGCATTAAAAAAACAAAACAAAACAAACAAAAAAAAAACAAAAACAACTTGTGCTATTTTCAATCTACTTGATGTGAAGCAACTAATGCCTATTTGATCCAATTTGATTATTAGTCTGCCCACATGTCTACATTCACAATACTTGCAGTTACATTGTTCTTCATTCTAAAGAACTAAATATAAATATATATTTAATATATATATATAGAAATAGAAATATATATTTCTCTGAGATTACTAAAGATGATAATCTAATAATAATTATGTACATATGTGTGTATGAGACTTGCTCCAACAGTAATATTTTATTATGTTGGCTCACAGTTTCAGAGGTGGATGTTGCTGGTATGGCTGTAGAGGCTGAGTCGTCCTGCAGTATCCAATTATGTTTTGTTACCACGTGACAGATAGAAGCAGAGGGGCAGTCTGACATAGAAATGCACATGAACCAAAAGTAAGGAACTGAATTTCTGCCATGTGGAAAATGCACACACTGACATTCATTCATGATTGTTGAAAGTTTATGAATACAAAAAAATGGATGTGAGCATAGAGAGTCAGTGGGTGGTATGTTTCAGTAGTAGAGGTAGTGACCTGAAAGATAAGCCATGTTCTGGATGAAATTGCAAATTTTTATGAGTGCAACATACAAATTTTTGCTCATCAGTGATGAAAATGCATAGCTAATGGTGGTGACTATGTTGAAAAATAGTGTTTTGTAGCTGAGAATTTACATTTTGTATAAAAATCATTTTTGCTGTTTAAGAAAATTCCCACTGGATATTCAGAGGTAACTGCAAATCTAAAATTATCTGCAAACTGGAAGTTTTTGTAGAACTGAGGAATTTATGCCTCATGGTATGAGTAAACACTTATAAACAAATTAAGTGTAGTGTTACATTGTATAATAGTAACATTTGTCAAGGAAAAAAATGATACAATTGGTTTTAAGAACACACTAATTCCTCTATTATTATATTGTTCAAGGTTATAATCTCATAAGGAACAATTATCATATTACCTCTATACTATAAAACTAATTTCCTATTTCAACACTGATGTGAACATACTTAACTGACTGAAAGGGAAGAAATCGATGCATAATTTTCCTTAATGGGTTGAGTCTAGGGAAAGCCTACCTTTCATAAAAAAACAGTAAATATTGAAATGAAGGCACACTTAAGACTTTCAGTGCAAATCTATGATGTGACTAACACAACACAAATATGTAAGAGATCAGTCATAGTTTACATCACACGTACGTTTTTTCATATGTTACTTAATATTCTTCTTCTGGTGTACTCCCATAACCCCTAAATAAACTGGGCTGATTTTCAGACACTGACTCTTCATTATGTTTTTTTAATTCTGCAGAGAATAGTACCAGAAAATAAATTGAACGGGCTTGAGTGTCACTTCCAACCCAAGCCATTCTATTGTTCTGTGGTTCTACAAATCTGTGATTGATTGAGTCTCTGGGCAACCTGTTCCAGTATCTCACCACATTAAGTAAACAATTTCTTCCTAATTTCTAATCTAAATCTACCCTCCTTTAGTATAAAACCATTATCCCTTGTCCTATCACTATGCTCCTTGGTAAAGAATCACTCCTCAGCTTTCCAGCAAGCTCTTTTATGTACTGATAGGCCACCATGAGGCCTTCCTGAAGTATTCTCTTCTACTGGCTGAACAATCCCAAATCTTTCATCCTGTCCTTATTAGGAGAGGTACTCTATCTCTCCAGTCATCTTCATGTCCCTCCTCTGAATGTACTCTAACAAGTCCATGTCTTCTTAGCACAGGAGGGCCCAGATCTGAAAGTGGAATCTCACAAGAGCATAATCGATTGGGAGAATCACCTCTCTCTCTTTGTGAGATATCAGTGATTTCATGCTAAGATTTTCATGAAATTTTCCTTTTTTCCTCAGAAACATATTAAAAGAAAATTTCCAAAGGAAATTATGAAATCAGAAAATTGCAGTAAATTACTTGTTTTTCAACTTCATTTTTAATTTTCCAAATTAGTAATTCTGGAATTTTTATGCAGTTTCCTACTTTAAAATTAAGATAAATAATTTCAGTTGACCTGAGGCTGTGTCTTTTTCAAATAAGCTACTCTCCAGAAAAAAACTCTTGTCCAGCTGCACCCTCTCAAAGACTCAAATAGCTTTTTCTGTCATTGTGAAGTAAAAAAAAAAAAAAAAAAAAAGTGGGGAGAGGAAACAAATGAAAAGGAATGGCAGTTTTATATTTTAATGTATAATTAATCATTGTCAGAAATATTCTGTTAATAACCCTGAAAAAAGCAATGAGGTTAATCAGGTGCCTACTGAAATCTCTTCTGTTGCTTTACTCATGACTTCTTTCCTCACTCTCACAGGTGCGGTGACCACCATCTGTAGTGATGGTCATGCCAGAGGAGGAAGAATAACTATTGGCATGAAATGAACTAATAACAGGAGAAAATGTAGTCTCAAGAAGAAACAGTGAAAGGTAAAAACAATAGTAACCTTTGTGTGCAGCCTCTACTTGGGAAAAGAAGGCTTAATAGTAAAAATATTCCTTTGCCATTACATTTTATTTATCTTATTTATTTATCTTGTTTTGTTTTGTTTTGTTTTGCTTTGCTTTGTTTTTATAGCAGTTACTTGGAACAGTTATTAGGAAAATGCTGGACTACACTCTTCATCTGAATGTAGTCTAACCCACAAATCTTCTGAACATTTTCATTCTAAGCAACTGACAATATTTGGTCTGACAAATGAAACACTTTAGACAGTTTCTCAATTATTGTAATTATAAACAGGAAATAGCAAGGTAAATAAAGTAATCATGGGATCAATAAAGTATTATTATTTTAATGAAGATTTCAAAAGCCCTAATTACAAAGTGCCAGACTTCAAAGTGCAGGAAGTCTTATCATGCACACAGTGTTCTTTGATGGAGCTCTTGAACAAATACAGCTGGACGTTTAGCTCTTTCTCTCTGAAAATAGCAAAAGTGAATTATTATTAATTGTCATAAATGAATATGCTTCAATATGGTGGGAGGCGTGAGAAGGCAGGCAGGTATTATGGCTGAAAGGGAATATAGAGGATAAAAACTTCTATTAACATAGAAATAAGTAGCTCCAGTGACAGAGAATAGCAGTGACCAAAGTACTCTAGATAGGTTCTATGGAAGTGATACCTGGGATGGGAGGTAGAAAGCTTGAGACACCTTCAGTCACATGACAACTTCCTAGAGAAAGAAAGCATGACAGAGTGAGTGAGGCTCTTCTGTTAGATGCAATAAATGAGTATTTCAGTGAAATGATAAAGAGCTGTGATGGATATCAGGATAAAAACACTGAAAACTCCACACAGGACAGTGAAGTATTATAGCTGTGAAACTTCCATTGCAAAGTATTCACTTTCATGGATCTTGCACTGCTGGATATGCCACTAATTTAGGTTCCACAATTTTCTTTCCAATAGCTATCTTTTGGTGTACTGAATACCGTAAATATTTGTGCATTTGTTAAGATCAGTGTGTACTTTTCTGTCATCAATTAAAGTTCTGGTAGAAACTGTATAACTGTGTCAATTCTTCTGTGTTCTCTGGGCATTAGTTCTTAAGTGTTGAAGACTTAATTCTCTGATCATAATGAGATCTACGTATCTGGCAATCTTTAAAGGGCATGACTTGAAACTGATTGCCAAAGCATTTACCTTGTGAGGGTCAATAATTAGATGGTGTGTTGCAAAATTGCCTTGACAACTTAAAGATTTATAAGAGCCGTGAAGCATTTGCTTTACTGATAACAGTGACCTTTAGGCAAACTAATGACAGAACTGTATGTTTACAACAAGTTCCACAGTGGTACATGCATTCTGCAGTATGTGATAAATGTTGAATTATTTTCTTTTATGGAATAGTATTTCCTTTTAATTTCTTTAGTAACAGTCAAATGAGGTCAGATTCTTTAACAGCTTACACTAATAACTCCTGCGTGATTTTGCAAGATCATTAAGAGTTGTGACAGAAATGTATTGTGAAATAAGCTAGTAGAAATTCTATGTTAACTGTTTTCAGAATGTCTGGAATTAGCTTCTAAGTTTTCAGTTTTTAGGTTAGAAATACAAATGCTTATCATAGAATTTAACTTTTTCAAAGCAGAAAGGGCAGCCAATGTTGTTATGGTTATGCATAATGGAGGAGAAGCAGGACTTGCAAACAACTTTGTGGAATTAAAAAAATAAAAACAAAATGGAATGAAAGGGTAGGAGTAGAGGTTCCCTAGTACAAGAAAAAGTAGAAACTAAGAAGATCATTTAAGTGGAATAATCAGCCTGCAGAAACAGAAAGCTTGATAGGGAGTGAAAGAGGTGCACTGAAAGGTTTGAAGCTCTTAATAGTGACAGGATGACATGAAGGATGACAGAGTAAAGCTACCTGAGGAACAGATGCTGATTATCAATGGACTGTGCAGATGCTCGATTCTACAGATGAGAGAGAACCTACTAAAAAATGTGCATTCTGGGAAGCTTAGTAAAATTGTAAGTCTGCATTACTGCTGTGTTTTAACTTGGCAGATAGGTCAGCACCCCATAGCTGTTTGCTCAGTCCTTATCCAGGAGAGGATGTGAAACAGAACTGGAAAAAAGGTAAAATTTGTGAGTTGACATAAAACCAATTTAATAGGAAAGTAAAAGGAGGGGAAAACAAAACAGAATAGAACAACACAGAACAAAAACCACATCAGTATTCAAAATAAATGATGCATGACACAATTGCTCAGCACCAGCCAACCAACACCTTGACAGTTCTCAAGCAGATGCAACAGCCTGCTTGGCTAGCTTACTTAAGATTTATGTTTTAGCATGACCCCACATGGTATTTGATATCTCTTTGGTCTATTTGGGTCAGCTGTCCTTGTTTTGTCCCCTCCTAACTCTTTCTGTACACCCAGCCCTCACTGGCAAGGCAGCATGAGAAACAGCTCCATAGTTCTTTGCAGCACTGCTCAGCAACAACTAAAACACCAGAGTGTTATCACTACTGTTCCCATCCCAAATCAAAGAAAATTGACTCTAACTCTGCCAAAACTGAGACAATTATTTATATATGCTTTCAAATCATGGTATTGCTAGTTTGGAATCAGAACTTTGAACCAAGAAATGCCATCTAGTAGAGGTTCTGATCCCTTCTAACAGTAAAAGATTTGTTCCTACACTTTGTCAGTGAAAAAAATATTGCTCTTGCTCTCCTGATAATATCTTAAATTCTTTCAGCTTCATCATTCAGAGGAAGTGTTGGAAACTGCATTTTCCGTTGGAAACTGTCATATAAATGTTGTTGAGTCACTAACTTCCTTTGCTGGCCTGCCTGATGTGGCAGTAACGCTTGTAAAAAAAGGTCTTTGAATAACTTTTATTTCCTTGAGTGTGATGTGAATTTTATAAAGCTATTTGTCAGACAAGTGTGATCACTGACTGAAAGTGTCATTGCAGGACTTGAAACAATATTCTTTAACATTTCTGGGTGACTGTCTGAAATAGAATAAAATAAATAGCTGTCACCAAATTTCTACAAGGAATTTAATTGAATTTTTAACAATATAAAAATTCTGCACACAGTTTGTTCAAATTCTTCCCTCTGTTACATAACTGAAGAAACAATCGCTTTCCCTTTTTATTTTTAAAGTAGACTAGACCATTTGAGTTTACAGAAAAATGTTCTTTAATTTCACATGAAATTCAGAAAATGACCAAAAAAAAAGTCTCTCCTCATAGGGGAGATGCTCCAGGCCCTTCACCATCTTAGTGGCCCTTCGCTGGACTCTTTCCAAGAGATCCGTGTCTTTTTTGTACTGGGGAGCCCAGAACTGGACACAATATTCCAGATGAGGCCTCACCAGGGCAGAGTAGAGGGGGAGGATCACCTCCTTCGACCTGCTGGACATGCTCTTTTTAATACACCCCAGTATGCCATTGGCTTTTTTTGGCTACAAGGGCACACTGCTGGCTCATGGTCAATCTGTCGTCCACCAGGACGCCCAGGTCCCTCTCATCAGAGCTCCTCTCCAGCAGGTCTTCCCCCAGTCTGTACTGGTGCATGCAATTATTTCTACCCAGGTACAAAACTCTACACTTGCTTTTGTTAAACCTCATCCAGTTTCTTACTGCCCAGAAATACAACCATTTATTAATTGTTTTATTTTTTAAATAATGTAAATAATTAATTACGTAAACATAAAGGTAATGTTGAATAGAAATAGACAAGAAAAAGGAGAAAAAGTGATCCTATTGCTGACATGGAAACTAGAAGTAACATGTATGGAGACAGCAAAACATGAGAAATTCAGTTATCTGTTAATCTGTTGTGGTTTAACCTGGTAGGCAGCCAAATACCATGCAGCCTTGCACTCAGTCTTCCTGTCTCAGTGGGACTGGGGAGAAAATCAGAATAAGAAAGTAAAACTTGCAGAGTGAGTTAAAAGCTAATTACTAGGACAAAAAAAAAAAAAAAAAAAAAAAGAGAGAGAGAGAAAATAACACTAATGATAATTATATATAATATGTACATATGTATAAAACAAGTGTCACACAAAGCAGTTGCTCAGTCCTTGCTGGCCAATGCCCAGCCAGTCCCTGAGCAATAGCAAACTCCTGTCAGTTTTCTATTTTTTTTCCACATGATGTCATATAAAATAGAATATCCCTTTGGTCAGTTTGGGTCAGCTGTACTGGTTTTGGCCCACCCCAGATATCTGTGCAACCCTAACTCCCCCAGTGGCAGAATAGTATGAGAAAATGAAAGACTGGAACATCCTCAGCTTTGTACTGCAACGCATTGCTCCGCAACAACTAAAATGCCAGTGTCATCCTCATTGCTTTCCTTCTAAAGCCAACTGTAGTATCATACCAACCACTATGAAAAACACCAGCTGTCCTAGCTGAACCCAGAACATTAACACAACAGATCAGAAATATTTTGCCATGTTTTGTATGCTTTTCTGACAAGGCAAATGTGCTACTCAGAAAATTCAGTCATTGTAAACAGTGCACTGAATTGGGCAATGTACATGAGCATTTGAATTCTGTGTTGAATTGGAACTAGAAGCAAAAAGTCTCTACTTGTTTATCAGTGATTACAGTGGGTGTGAACTTGCACTGTAAGTGCTTTTCCACTCTTGTTTTGAAGATTTTCTGCACTCTTGACAGTCCAGGTAACCAAGACCTGAATACACTAACTTCATCAGTGCCACTGAAGTGGAAGTAAATTCCTCTGAGAATGTTACTCAGAACTCAATGAGGACAGTGGAAACTACCCTTTTGGTATTAAAAACAGTCTTTACTGGAACTATTGGTGATAGGTGGATGGCTGGACTGGTTGGTCTTGTAGGTCTTTTTCCAACCTTGGAGATTTTGTGATTCTGTGATACTGTGATAACTCTTCAGGTTCATCTATCTGATGGTGAGTGTATATGTGTGTTGGTGAAAGTAATATAGCAAAACTGGAATTTGTACTAAATTACTGAATGTTTGATACTCATGAA
The DNA here is from genome assembly GCF_054131305.1 of Coturnix japonica. NCBI lineage: Eukaryota > Metazoa > Chordata > Aves > Galliformes > Phasianidae > Coturnix > Coturnix japonica. The sequence goes on from NC_140663.1 coordinate 167,629,473, forward strand.
AAAAATGAGTCACATATGCCCTGTGATCATTATTACTGACAGGGGTATGAAGGACAAGTGATTCTGCCTCTTGAGTTCTCTTCATATCCTCTAGGATCATCTTGACTGGCATTGCTCTTTGTAGTCTTCATATGCTCTTAACAGCAAAGGAACATGGCCATGCTGAGCTGTATTATGTTGTGGTTGCTCTGCATCTGTACTAGTATGGTCTTAATTTCATCAGCCCTCTGGTAATGGATGATTACTCTCAGTCTGTTTACTCTTGTGCATGCACCTTGCACAGAATCACAGAATTACAGAATTGCAGAGGTTGGAATGAATCTTGAGAGTGTGCCCCAGTGGCGCAAGTGGTAGGAATGCTGCGTTGCAACACTGGAGGCCCTGGGTTTGAATCCTCCCTGTGGTGCAAGTGGTAGAAGTGCCGCTCTGCTACACAGAGGCTTGAATCCCGGAGGGTTGGACTCAATGATCTCTAAGGTCCCTTCCAACCCACACGAGACTATGATACTATGATGATGATCATCAAGTCCAACCCCCTGTTAAAGCAGATACTTTACAATAGGTCTCACAGATCTTGGGTATCTGCAGAGAAGGGACTCCACAACCTCTCTGGGTGATCTGTTCCAGGGCTCCTTAATATAAAGAGGTTCTTCCATGTGTTTGTACAGAATTTATAGTGCACAAGTTTTAGGCCATTGCTCCTTATCCTATCAATGGACACTACCAAGAAGAGCCTGGCACTGTCCATTTGTTTCCTACCTCTCTTTAGATAACCATTAATCAGATCCTCTCAGCCTTCTTTTCCCCAGAAGAAAAGGGTCACCTTTGTGCCCCTTTCATTTATTCCCTGCTGTGACTTATTATTTGCTGTTTTTATACACAGACTGCATCGTTCATACTCCATGCAAACTTTTGTGCTGACTGTACTGTATGTTTCCTTTACCATCAAGTGCATCAAGGTCACTCTGACTGACACCTCTTACGCCTCTGTTTAAACTACATTACTCAGTTTAGTGTCATAAGAAAACTTACTTAGGGTCCACTGAATCTCATCATCTGTGCCACTGATAAAGATGTCAAAGGACAGTGGACCCAAGACAGATCCACTCATCTTTGCTCTCCACCTGGATATAGAGCCACTGATCACAGTCTTCTGGCTATGACCTTATGTTGATTCCTTATCCACCAAATAGTCCACCTGTCAAATCCATATCCCTCCTGTTTAGAGATAAGAATGTTGGTGAAAGACTATGTCAAAGGCCAGGCAGAAGTCCAGGTAGATGGCATCATTACCTTACCTTTGTCTACCAATGCCATCAGTCTATCAGAGAAGACCACCAGATTGGTCTGGCATGACCTTACATTGTTGAAGCCATGCTGACTCAGCCATCATGTGTCTTAACAAGTCTTCCAGAAGGATCTGTTCCACGATCTTCTGAGGCACAGAGAAGAGGCTTACTGACCTGTAGGTTCCTGGGTCCTTCTTCCTTGCTTTCTTATAAATGGGAGTGATGTTTCCCTTTTTCCAGTCCCTGTGCACTTCATCTGACAGACACAGCCTCTCAAATATCACATAATCACAGAATTGTAAGGGCTGGAAGGGACCTCTAGAGATCATTGAGTCCAGCCTCCCTGCGGAGCAGACAGAAGACTACAAAGGTAGGTGTCCGGGCCTGTCTTAAATATCTCCAGACAATAAGAATCCACAACTTCCCTGGTCAGCCTGTTCCAGTGCTCCATCATCCCCACTGTGAAGAAGTTCCTTCATACATTGGTGTAGAAATTCCTAAGCTCCAGTCTATGGCCTTTCCCCCTTCTCCAGTCCCCACAGAACACTGACCAGGTTGACCATGTCTCTTTGACTCCCAAACTTAAGACATTTATAAACATTAATCAGATGCCCTCTCAGTCTTCTTTTCTCAAGGCTGAACAGAGCCACTTAGCCTTTCCTTAAAGGGGAGATGCTCCAGGCTCTTTATCATCTTTTTGGCCTTCTGCCAGACTCTTTCAAGGAGTTCCTTGACTTTTTTGTACTGGGGAGCACAGAACTGGATACAGTACTCGAGGTGAGGCCTGACCAGGCAGAGTAGAGGGGGAGGATCACCTCCCTTGGCCTGCTGGCCATGTTCCTTTCAATGCATCCCAGGATCCCATTGGCCTTCTTGACAACCAGGACACACTGATGGCTAATGGCCAAACTGTCATCCACCAGAATCTTCAGGATCTCCACAGAGCTCCTCTCCAGCAGGTCATTCCCCAACCTGTACTCACAATTATTCTTCCCCAGATGTAAAACTCTACACTTGCTTTTGTTAAACCTAATCTGGCTTATTGCTGTCCAAGTCTCCAGTATATCCAAGTCTTGCTGATCGGCAGCACAGTCTTCAGGTGTGTCAGTCACTCTTCCCAGTTTTGTATCAGGGTACTTACTGAGTGTGGACACTATCCCCTCATCAGGGTCATTGATGAAGATGCTGAACAAGACCAGACCCAACAACGACCCCTGGGGAACACAGCTAGTCACAGGTCTCCAACCAGACTCTGCACCAATCACCATCCTCTGAGCTTGGCTAGTCAGCCAGTTCTCAGCCCACCTCATCATCCACTCACTTTCTCAGCTTCAGTATCAGGATGTAGTGAGAGACAATATCAAAAACCTTGCTGAAGTCAAGGTAGAGGAAATCCACTGCTCTCCTTCTATCTACCCAGCTGATGATTCCAGCTGGGTAAAATATGAGGGACAGCAGTTCAGCAACCACAACAACCAGTTGCCTTAGGTGCTTGGACCTGTCAAGTGGCCCCATAGACTTGTATATATTCAGTCTCATGAGAATGTCTTGGACCTCAGCTGCTCTTATAGCTGGGGGCAGTTTTTTCCCCAGTTCCCACCAAGAGACTCATGATCTTGAAGTTCAAGGATGTGAGAAATATGAGAATCCTGGCTGACAGTGAAGAATGAGACAAAAGCCTCACTGAGTACCTTAGCCTTATCCAAATCTGTTATAGCCAGTTCTCCTTTGGACTGTTAATGATCATTTTAGATACTAAGAATTAGACAGCATTATAATTAATGAATTAACGATTCTTCTTTCCTGCATAATAAATAAAATAAATAAATAAATAAATAAATAAATAAAATGAAATAAAATAAATGTTGACTGGGATGTGTCCAATAGTTCATGTCTTCTTTAACCTCATTATGAATTTAGGTGGATTTACTACATTCAGAGGTCTGCCAGGATGCTAACATTATTAAGTGCAATGAATGTGAGTATTCTTATCTAACCTTTATTCTGTATACATTTATTTTGGATGTTTTGCACGGATTACAAGGGCAAGGCTAAGAAAACTAATTTCCCTGTAGATTGTGCTTGCCTATAGTGAACTGTGTGAGCACAGTCATACTGGAGATCAAAAGAGACCCATAAGGTGAATTTTTAAAAAGGCTTATATAAATTAAGCCATCACATTTAAAACCAAAGAGTATTCTGTTCCTCAATTAGTTAAGATCAAAACTTTCTGGATGTCACCTACAGTTAATAATGTTTTAAGTTCTGCTTCAAAAGAGACCTTAGTGGCACTATTTTTGAAGTTTTAAGGAAAAGGGAGGGAATCCACAGCTTGTCAGAGAATATTATCCTTTTTATGGTCTAGACCTTCTCCCCAGGGACAGAAACTTATCTTCTGGATACGAACCATTGTATTACTCCATTTTTGCTGATGTCATTTGGCCCATTGTTCTCTCCCTCAGGAATTTCAGACCCTGGAGGTCAGTGGGAGTGTCTGGAGGATGGAAGACCTCCCTTCAGTCAGGGATGAGGTGGCCTGTGAGCTCATACACAAAGAGCTCATGCACAAACTCAGAGAGAAGAAAGTTCACAGATGTGGAGAAAGGGTCTGATCACTTGGGAAGAATATAGAGATGTTGTCAGGGCCTGCAGGGATGCAATGAGGAAGGCTAAAGCCTGTGATTCTGTTCTACAAATTTCCTAAGTACTGGCTAAGGGGATAATATTAGCATAGTATTTGTCAATACCCTCAAAATATTTCACAGACATATTTTTGAAGTATAATGCAATTTATTTTAGAGGTTTATTGGGCTGGAAAATAGTATTTTTCAGCACTGTATTCCTTCTAAGCTCCCACATCTCTGAAGTCACTTTGCAATGAAATAGGGAAGTGCAACAGGTTTGTAACTGTGACACTGGAGCCTTTGTTACAGTATTGCTCTGTAGAAGTTATTCAACATTTTCTCTGTTTCTACAGACAAATCATTTCTTGAGGATAAGAGAGAGATTTCCATAAATGTAAGTGGTAGGAAGGATCACATTCACATTTATTTATCTATCTATTTATTTATTTATTTATTTATTTATCTATCTATCTTCCGCATATCATTGTATCCCTACAGCTTTATAATTTCACAGTATCACAGTCTTGTGCGGGTTGGAAGGGACCTTAGAGATCATCGAGTCCAACCCCCGGGATTTGAGCCCTGTGTAGCAGAGCGGCACTTCTACCACTTGCGCCATGGGGGGGGATTCAAACCCAGGCCTACCAGTGTTGCAACGCAGCATTCCTACCAGTGTGCCACTGGGACAGTTTTTTTGTTTTTTGTTGTTTTTTTTTTTAAATTTTTGTTTTATTTCCTTTAATTTTGCATGACTCTCATACTGCATATTTTCCTTGAAGTCAGAGCATCTGAAGTAGATTTTTGTATGAAGCCATAGTTCAGTTCTCCCTTTTCAATCACACAGAGCTGCATGAGTTTAATAGATGTTAAACAGGGACATACTGAGTGAGCCAGATTTAAGTAACATAGTTCCAAACATGATCAGCCTGCTAACCTGCTGTGTTGGCATTTCCCTTATTAACAACTGTCACGGGTTACTTAGATTTACCTATGCCCGTGACAGGGGAAGCAACCCCACGGCCCCCCCCCTGGGGCCCGGAAAGGAGGGGGAAAAAGGGGAGTGGGATAAAACAGCGACAATCTAAGGAGGAAAAACTTATTTTAATAAATATGATACCGAAATACAAGATAACACAATATAATATAATTAAGGCTAACAAATCGAACGAAACAGAGAGAGAGAGTCTCCGAAAACTGAGAGGCCTACTGTGAACTCTAGGCGACACGGCTGGAACGCTTCCCACTCTCCGAGAAGTTCGAGAGAAGAAGGAGGGCACTCCAGCCTGGGAACGAGATTATATAGAGTCCTGGTCCCGTGACATATTGTTACTCCTGTTGTTCTCTGGAATATGTAGTCTTCTTCTGTGGACTGCACATTCAACAGAAGTATCCATACTTGACATGATGTTATGATGTGGAATACTGATAGCAAAATTACAAAATTACAAAATTACAAAACCATGACAACAACCAAAATCAAACTGCACTTATGCTATGTTCTTGGCTGGAGATACATTGTTTTGCTCATGGATCATAAAGAGATTTTGAGTTTTAAATAGTTTTAACTATGTGATTACAGAGTTCTATTGCATTTGGTTATTGTTTTGTTTGTTTGTTGATTTTGTGTGGTTTTTGTTTGTTTGTTTTGTGTAGTTTTGTTTGTTTGTTTTTGTGGTTTTGTTTGTTTGTTTTTCCAATAAAAAGAGAAGAAAAGAAAATCTGTGTTTAATTTCTCAGACTGGTGTACCATATTTATGATCTAACACATTCGTTTGTACTAGCAATACTATGTTCTGCCATGCCAGTAAAGTAAAAAAACACAGCAATGAAACAGGCAACAGAATGTAACAACAACAACAAAAGAGGGGGGGAAAGGCTGTATATTTTTGAAATTATAATACAGGTTCTTGTTTAAGCATAAGTTTAAAAGAATTAACATCATTTCTTCACTTAAAAATGTGCATATACTGACACCATATTTCATGCTGGACCTAGCAAATTGTTACTTTGCATTTAAAATCTTTAATTTACAAATACTAAACAACACTCCCCTGAATAACTGAATACTATGTGCATTGGTGTATGTGTATACATGCACACAAAATACACACAAACACACACACAAAAGAAGGTACAGAGGGCCAGAATGTCTCTTGAAGACCGAGTCTACTCTGCTCTTCACAACTAACATTATTAACCAAACAGAAGTTTCTAATAAAATTTCAATCATACCAGACACATATATTTTTATTTTATACTGACTTTGAAGAGTCATTTTATTTTATTAAAAATCAGCTGAATTTTGCCCTTAGTAATCTCTGCTATACTGTGTAAAAAGTTTTCCTAATTCTGATATAGTTCAAAGTGGTGGCGTGTATAGAAGACAAAGCAAGAAAATAGAAACCTAGATAAATTCAACAATTTCACTAGTCTTGATTAGCTATAAGGACTACATAGATTGTATATATTACATGGGAAAATATGCTCTCTATAAACAAAGATCTCCAATTTCATGTGACAGAGTTATCTTATATTTATGAGCTTAGGCCCTATAATCTTGCTACCTTTTCTTCAGCACAAGGTATAACTGGCAAGTTTTTATGTACAAGTAGAATCTGAATACAATATGAACTTCCCATGTCACATACTAGACTTTTAAAATAAAGAACAATACTTTACAATATTTTGCTACTGACCAAGTGAGGGATAAATTCTGAAACCTTGCACATTGTCATAAAAAGACATGAAAAAAATTTACACATCTGTCTCTCAAAAGTAGTGCTAGAGATTAGCAAGTAATTAAGTATCTGTAGGAGGAATATTAAATAATATTGGGGAAAAATTATAAAAGCTGTGCTCAATATAGTAAGGAAAAATTAGAGACTAGCTGAAAAATGTTTCTCTATGCATACAGTGGCAGAATTGTCAGAAATATATACATATATATATATATACATATATGGATCTTTAATTTCTTCTTGAAGCAGCACAGTAAGTCATGGTCACATGCTTGGGGCACAGTAGAGCTTGGAAAAAGAAAGGTATCACAATGCCTATCAAGGCTTGGTACTGGGGCTGATGTTTTTTAATGTCTTGGCTGCTGGCTTGAACAATGGGATGAATTGCATGGCCTTGAACAGGAGGAAAGGGGTAGAAAGTTTTTTAAGTAGAACTAGACAAAATAGAATCATAGACACATAGAATTATTAAGGCTGGAAAAGATCACAAAGATCATCTAGTCTAACCATCAACTCATCATCACTATATTCACTAAACCAAGTTTTCATGAACACCCCTATGGATAGTGAATAAACCTCTTCTCCAGGCAGCCCATTCCAGTGCAACTTGCATCCATTCCCTCTTGTCTGATTGCTGTTAGTTGGGGGAAGAGATTGACTCCATCTCACCACAACCTCCATTCAGGGAGTTATAGAGAGTGATATGATGATCCTTCTCATCTCCAGAGTGAACAATCCCATTTCCCTCAGTGCTCCTAATAAGACAAGCATCTGAGCTGATTAAGGTTTGGGTGTCTCAGTGGAGAAGCTGTATGTTATTCGGCAATGTGTCCTTGCATAAAGCAACTATGTATTAGTAAGAGAAAGAATGTAGGCAACAGGACAAGGAAGGTGGTATTTTTCTTTATTGCATATCCAAAATGTTGTACCCAGTGTGGGGCTGCTGAGTACTAGGAAAAAAAGAATAACTAATCCATTTCAGGGCTGCCAAGATGTTCAGGGGTCTGGTGCACAAGGTGTACAAAGAGAAGTTAAGGGAAATGTAGTCATCAACACATACATACACACAGACACACACACATAGATAAGTAAAATAAAATAAAATAAAATAAAATAAAATAAAATAAAATAAAATAAAATAAAATAAAATAAAATAAAATAAAATAAAATAAAATAAAATAAAATAAAATAAACCGAGAACCCAAAAGGGAACTGGTTGCAAATATCTAGCATGAGAGTATAGAGAATATGGAACCTCTTCTTGGAGGTGTACATTAAATGTAATAGAGACAACAGACACTACAACAATAGAAATTCTGAATAGTTGTTAGGAAAAAAAACAACAACAAAAACACACACACAAAACAAAACAAAACAAAACAATACAAAACAAAACAAAAACACTCCTGATTTGAGAGGACAAACATTGCAATAAGTAGCTCAGAGAGGCTGGGAAACCTACACCCTTAGAGGTATTCAGTGCCCAAATGTGATTTAAAACTGAAATTAAATATAGTTCAGAGGTTGGTCATGGTCTGAGTGGGAGGTTGTATCTGATGACATGCAGAAAGCCCTTGCAAGCTAAGTTCCAAAAAAAACAACAACAAAAAAAAAAACCCTATAATTTCCAGAAATTTTGTTACGATGAGTTGTTTTTCCTCTTTCTTAGTTTTTCTGTTCCACACAAAAGCTTGACTTTTTAATATGAACAGTATTTCTGTTAATGTGGAGATTAAAGTTTTGAACCTGTGTTAAAAAATTCACTATGTACTTTTCTTGGTCTGTATAATGGTAAGTAATGAACCAAAAATCCTTCCTTCTTATGTTTATCTACATACAAGAACATTTCGTCAGTTGCATCTCTCCAAGCCCTAGCTGCAATCATGCATGAAGAAAAGCAGGAAACAGAAATACTATTGAGCAAGTTTGTTCAGGATGCTCTTTTTTATCAGCTTCTTTGCAGTTTTTCTCTAAGGCTAAAAGAATTAAGAGAGATAGAGTATCATTGGTTTATTCCCATTTTAAAGAGCAGTTTTTCTAGAGATCTTTAAGTTTTATTTTAGAAAACGTTTGTGCCTGGCAGGATCAAAAAACAATTGCACAGGAGAAATCATCCCCTGGGTATTTTCTCTAATCTTTGGATGTTTATATGTCTGTAAAATAACTTATGGAAGTAAGATATTCTCAAATATATTTTATTCCTTAATATAGATTTTATCTGGTGTAAAAATGATGAAAGATTTCATCTCCTTTACTGAATTTAAGTGAGAATGATATAATGATTTCCCCTCAGTTTTTGTTGTTGTTGTTGTTTGTTTGTTTGATTTTTTTAATTTATCACTCTAGAAAATGCTTTGGTGTAATCAATTCATAAAAAGTCATAACCAGATGTACAGTCAAATATCATTAGTTTACCCATTAGATTGTATGTTCTATTTACTGATTCTTTTCACATATTCTGTTTCTAAACAACATAATTTTACTTATAAAAAAAAATTAAAAAGCTTGAAAAATTAATGTTAAATCCTTGAGTCTCGGGTATTGATATGGTAATTGCTTTTTTATTTGTGGGAGTTGTTTGTTTGTTTGTTTATTTGAGTGTTATTATTAGTATTACTGTTAATATCTTATTCTCCTAAGGACTTTTGACACCCTCTGTGTGCTCAAATTTTCTGTTTCTGTGTTATGAATCAAGTGAAATTTACTTACAATGGTCTCAAATATTTGAAGACCTAAATATTGTATTGGGGGTTGGACTCGATGATCTCTAGAGGTCCCTTCAAACCCCTACAATTCTGTGATTCTGTGATTCTGTGATTCTGTGATTATTGGGCATAGGCTGTTATGGTCAACAGGAAATACAGATACTGGTAAGCTGGAAAATCCACTTTAGTCATGGTGTTCTGGATATTCTGTGATTTCTTCATACATTTCTGCAGGAGGCTCATTGCACTCTACAACTTCTTGAAAGGAGGTTTTGATGAGGAGGAGTTTGGCCTCTTATGTTACTGTCAGTTATTGCAACTTATCCTGGGACCTCAGCTGTCCAGGGGAGTGAGACACAGTCATGGCTGCCACTAGATCTTCTCTCAATTTACTGCTGCATTACACAGCTTATATACTAGTATATAGTATGGGTTCCATGCACACGTGTCCTGTACACCCGCTACACAACCCTTCCTACTCACACAGAATCACAGAATCACAGAATGACCCAGGTTTGAAGGGACCTCAAGGATCATGTAGTTCCAACCACCCTGCCTAGCAGGGCCACCAAACACACACATTTACTAGATCAGGTTGCCCAGGGCCCCATCCAACCTGGTCTTGAACACCTCCAAGGACGGGGCATCCATAACCTCCCTGGGCAGTCTGTTCCAGGGCCTAACCACTCTCCTAGTGAAGAAGACTCCCAGAGTTCTCCCTTGTATAAATCATGTCATCAAGGGGCTTCTGGTGAGGCACGTCTTCATATCCCTGTTCCATGGTTCTGCTTCAGCTATGTTTATCCTAGCAGTTCTTTCTTTACTCAGGCCCATCCCCCATTTGAGCTTGTTACACAACAGCCTTTTCTCCCAGGCAGCAAACAGGACCCAAGGAAATGGCCACAAGTTGTACAGAAGAGGTAGACATGAGGAAAACTTTTTCTCTTAGAGAGTGGTCAGTGGTCAGGCACTGGAATGGCCTGCCCAGGGAGGTGATGGAGTTGCTGTCCCTGGCAATGTTCAAGAGGTGTTCAAGGGATGAGGAGCTACAAGATATGGTTTAGTGGCTTGTGGTGGCAATGGTTATGAGAAGACGGTTGGACTGAATGGTCCTTTCCAACCTTGTGATTCTCATTCTATGATTCTATGATCTTCCAGACCATTAGCAAGCTATGGAACATATTCTGAAAATCAAAGCTATGTTTTATGTTTCTGATGTTAGAATTTCCTATTTTTTATTTGATGAAATCATCAGTTTCTGCAACAAGAAGAAAAGCAGTAGTATGCTAATTACACTTCAAGTATACTAATAAAAATTGTAAAAGGATATAATTCACATTTATAACTCACGCAGATTTTTAAGACCTTTTCAGACTTTAAGCAAGGTTCTAATGGAAAGTTCCTTCCTCCTGGTAAAAATCTCTCATGGATCATTAATTTCTGCTTATCCATATTTCCAGTTCATTTCAAATGTGTGATTCACTTTTGAGTCGAGTACATATTTCTTTTTGTGTCCTGGGATTCTATCAAAGTTGTATTGACAGAGCTGCATTCTTCATTTTCTGTCTTACATTTATGTGCACTGTTGTGCCCTAACAAATAATATACAATACAGTGCAGTATGGTGTGTAGCTTTCTCTCTATTGAACAGTGTTTGTGTTTCATACCAGAGAGGAAAATCTGTGAGCAGACAAAAATGATTTTGTAATATGAAAGCATCTAAAGATAGCTAATTATTTTTTGAAGGACAGGAAAGTTTTATTTAAATTGTATATACCTCTTGGTATAACACTGTGTAACTCACTGGGAGTTAAAGATTTAATGCTGTAATTCTTGAGGACTGTTGACAGTTCTGGGTGCCTGGTCCTGTAAGAAAAGAATAATCCAGAAGAGAAAAATGAACTACAGCTCCCAGAAGTCTTCATTATTTTGTTTCCATTTTCCATTCAGAGGTAAAGATAAAACTCTAGGAGTCACATGACTAGCTCTCTTTCTGCTTATCTCTGTGGTGTGCGCTCCCCAGCCACCTCACCTACAGCATTAGATGAAGTCCTTCAGTTTCATTCAAATTAGATGATCTTTAAGGTCCGTTTAAACCCAGACCATTCTATGATTCTATGTAAATGTCTATGTAATGACTGTTAACTATGTGGTTATGGATAACTTACTTGCACACCACACCTGCAAAACTAAAGCTGGTGAATTTGTGTACTGGGGCGTGTGGCATGTTGCTATCTGTATGTATGGCTTAGACTGCACAAGAGTCACAGAAATAAAGTCTAGTTAATACAGAAGAAGCAGTGACTCACATGCAGCACATTTTTTATCTGAAATGCTCAGTTTTAGAGAGCCAAAAATCATCTCACTTTCCCCTATTCATTATCTGTTGTTTTATTATATATATTTGTTCTTTGTCAGTATTTATGTATGCATCTCCCGAAGTTATAAAGATTTGATGTTGATGTTGACATCACAGAAATGAAAACAATGGGCACTTTTGAGAATGTCATCAAATGCTCCTGCTAATGCTCATGGAAGTAAGGTTAAATAACTAATCTCCATCGGTATTTAGTTAACCTCCATCTGGTATTTATATTCCAGGAAAAATAAAATAAAATAATAATAAAAAAAAAAAAAAAAAAAAAAAAGGTGTTTTAATCCTGAACATGATTAAGATCAATGATATCAATTCCTGGGAATGTGTGAACCTGCATTGTTATTAAAAATCTGGATGGTTATATAACGATGTTACTGCCCATTTATTTGTGAAATAGCAAATCCATTTAACATGTTCTTCTACCTATACAGAGTACCTATTAATACCATCTATTAGATTGAATTATCTTTGACTGAGCATTCATCAATAAGTAGTCTTAAGATAAGATTGTCAAACTACCTTATGAATGACAGGTCATATCTGGTTAGGCAAATGAAGAAGACACATCACACTGCTGCTAATTGCATTCAAACTTCAGCTCAAGGCTGGTTTAGTATGCTGTAAATGTTTCTGGCTCTGTTTTGGATTAAAATTTCCTTTTCCTCAGCACTATTAGTATACATACCTACACTTTCTCCAATCCTTTATACCATAAAAAATGAGATGAAGAAGCATCTGCTTAAAACAAAGCTTCCCTGTTTAACCTCTTCCATTCTGAATACTTGCTGTTTTAAGATCATTTCTCTACCTAATCTTTTCCTACATTGAACTCTTGGTCTTTCCATGTGGAAATCAACATTTACACTGGGCAAATTCAGGGGAAAAAAAATCAGAAACATTCACATTTTTAATTTTTTTTTTTATTATTATTATTTTTTTTATCAGGTACAATCTGACTATACAGACAGGTTTCAGTATAAACTCCTTAAAATATATGGTACCTAATGTATTTGAAAGCATTTCAATCACTAACCCTACTTAATTGCACCTAGAAATACATGGTGAAATTGTTGTGCTTCACAAGTTAATTAAGATGACCTTTATTTTTGATTTTTTTTATATAAATCACAACATTATGAATCTTCTTCTTTTGATATTTAAAACAGACACTTTAAAATAAAATTTAAAAATTCATAACATCATAAAATAAAGTTCTGATGGGCAGAATTGAACATGAGCAATCAAGAGAAAGACAGAAACAAACACACAGCAAGGATTTATCTTTCTTATAAGCTGCACTTGATAACACCTGCTAAGTGAGACTACAAAGAGCCAATGTTCATGCCACCCCTGGAGCTGAATGCTGCCAGTCAGATTAGAAGTTTGGTAACTTTGACGTGAGGAAATGGTTTTGTTATCCCTGCTGATATTACAGTATAAATTAACTTTTAATGAAAGAAAAAGAAAAAATAAATCTACCACAAGAGACTTTTCTGACAAAGATTTGATCTCTCATATCTTGATGCTGATAAATAAGAGCTTAAACTCAAATTTGTGTGTGTGATAGACCGTTTATCTTTTGGAAGAGTGAAAAAGTTAAAAGTTTCTCTTTAAGAGTTAAAAGTTTCTCTTTAACGGGAAAATAAAACAAAACAAAACAAAACAAAAAGGAGTGTGTGTGTGGGGGGGGGGGGGGGGGGGGGGGGCGTTATGTCTCTACACATCTGTTATTCCACTGGGGAAGACAAACTGAAACAAATGAATCTGCTGTGGTCTGAACATAAAAATCAAGAAGTTTCCGTAATTGTGAGAAGAATCAGATCTTTGCTGAAAAATATTGTGTAAATTTCTCATAGAAAAAGATAAGAAACAACATTTTTATCTATTAAGAAGAAAAATATTTTATTTCTATCTTTAGAATCTCCAAATAAACTTCCTTAGGAACTAACTTCCTTTTAGATAACACATTTTTGCATAAATTAACCTTATGAGTGATGCTTTTAAATCTTCATTGCACTGTATTGGTGATTAAAAAACAAAACAAAACAAACAACAAGAAAAAGTGTAAAATACTGTGTATTTTATGTATGTAAAATATACAGATCAACAAATTTTCAATTTTTTAATTCTATGCTATGTGTGTTAAAAATAAAATAAAATAAAATAAAATAAAATAAAATAAAATAAAATAAAATAAAATAAAATAAAATAAAATAAAATAATAATAATAATAAAATTACTTTGGTTTCTGAGAAGAAAGGTAAACATTTGTCTTTACACATAATATGAATTTCAGTTTGGGACCATTCTGATTTTCCTTTGGAGTGTAGTTCAAAATCAAAATGAGAAGGGGAGAAGGGAAAGGTGGGGAGTGAGCAGGAGGGGAGGGGAACGGAAGGGAGAACTTGTTTGGTGGGTTGATGCCACATGATCAATAAAATGATATTTCATGGTGATATAACAAAAACATATGTGTTATGAATATGCCAGGAAACCTCTCACACCAAAGGAAGAATTGAACTGCATGCATATAGAGCAACAGGACTCAAACATAAAAGCCAAGGGAATGTTCAGTAAAACAATGGGTCTGGTAAAACAGGGCTGTGATATAAGTGCAATAGTTCTGTAAGATATGTAGCAGTGTCTGCATGGAGGATTTTTTAATTTCAATCATTCTCTCCCTATCACTGTATAATTTGCTTTGCCATGAGAAGCTTTCATGTCTTTATAGATAAAATCCATCTGATCTGATCTGAAGTAAGCTATCTTTTTTTTTTTTTTTCCTGAGGAAATAGGATTGGATTTCTTTGCTTGAATTTCAGTCTGGAGTCTTCAAAGATCATATTATTTTTTATGAATAGTGTATAAAAATCCGTTAGCTTGAAGAGTGCAATACAGTTTGTTACATGGAACTTCAGAGTTTTAATTATTCTGTGCTAATAAAGAAATCAGGTCAAGACCGTAATTCAGCTGCTGAATATTAGTGGGCAATACAATAAAAGCCCTACTGGAAGACTGTTGTGAATTAGCAAAACAACACAGGGTTCTCATGCCAGGCAGATTTATTTATTGTTGTGATGATCATGATGTGCATCTGCATCATCTTGTGTATCCACGCTTATTCTTCTAAGCAAGCCTTTTTATATTCTAACACATGCATTCAGTATATTGCCACTAACAATCCATTGGCTAGAAAGCAAGCGTATTCCATAATAAACATTCATAATCATCAGAGAATTTATCTTATGCCTAGGTAGAAAACACCCCTATTTATTCAGACCTTCTGTATCCTTTCCAGAGCCTCATTATCAGTGAGTCAACATTCAACAAGGCCAAGCTGACCTCTCCATCTCCCACAGAAGACTTCTGAAAAAAATGAGGAAACAGGATTAGTCTTTCTAGCAATGCAGGAATATCTGAATCTGAGGAGGATAAAATAACTATTAGTGAACTTCAGCAAAGATGAACTTCAGTCACAGCGAGGCAAAGTGAGGCACAGCTTTGGAAAGTTTCTTCCCTTTTTTTCTGGTAAAATCACACTCAGATTGTAGTGTTTCTAAATGAACTTAAAAGTACTACCACAAGCTCAGGTGAGATAGTAACTTGTATAACATAATGGCTCTCTGTGATATGTTTTCCTTACCCTTTCTTCTTTTGTGTTTCAGTAAAACGAGGTAGAGGTAGGAAGGTGTGGTAGTAAAAAAAAAAAACAAAAAAAAAACTTGGGTTTTTTACTCACACTTTTGCTACAAGTGTACCCAAATATGTTACTTCTGATATTTTTACCTAGGCAATCTCAGCCCTCCATGGAAATAACTGATGGTTACATGGATGTTTTTGGCCTTAAAACATTGTACTCACCACATAGGCCCCTAGGAATCCCTTTCAACTGTCTGTGGAATCTGCTAGTCTCTCACATACCTCCCACTATTCCACTCGTGACAATCAGCCATCCCTCACAATACTAACTTTTGCTGGATTCCCATGCTGGTATTTAGTATGTTCAACAGCTTCTGGTGTCCTGTCCAGAAGATTTCCTCATCCTGCACAGTCACTTACCTTGGACCTATGGCATCCTCAGAATCCTGTGCATTTCCACACAGCCTTTGGGTGCAGCTTGTTTCCCACTGCTTGAAGAGGATGTATTGTGTTGTGATGAACTGTGATGGCAAGCACATGTCCTTGCAAATGGTTTAACCACTGGGAGCCATTATAATGATATCTTCCATTAAATGCAGTCATTGTAACTTTTGATATCAATGATATTAACAGTTCTGATCTCTCTAATACTTGTTTGTGATGAATCTGTAACCTTTATTTTGCCTGAAAATTGGGCTCTTCTGTCATTTGTCTCCTCGTGTTTAATGCTCTGATTTATTTTCTTCACTACAGCCTCATATATCTTCTAGCCAGAAGGATCAGATATGTCTTCCACATTCTTATGATGATCCTTTCTAACACTTCAAACCATCATATCTACTTGCAAAGTGAACAAAATAACAAACATCTATAAAATACAATTGTTTTAGTTCCTTTCCTACATTACGGGAATAGCTAAATTGAGAATATGTGTACTTACAGCTGAAACCTGCACAATTACCAAAAGATGTTTTTCTGAATTTATAGATCACCACACACTTCCCACTCATTACTTCTGCTTACACAGGCCCTTTGTGAAATATAATTAAACAACATTTATTGTTCTGTCTGATATTCCCAAATGAACCTCTTTCAATAATTTGTATGGTATTGAAACAAACTTGGAACAAACTTTTTTTAACACTCTGGGAAGTTGATAGACAAGTGAACAGTACATTCTGTTTAACAATGGGACAAGATCACTATAGAGAAATTAAAATGATGACACAGCAAAGACTGTGTTTAATGAAGAAAGAGATCTTTCTGGCCCTATACTGCAGTGGACCTATAGTGGGGCAGTACTGGGAAAGAGAGCTAATGTCAAATGCATTCATAATGAGTTACTCCCACTGACCTATGTGTTACTGATATATTGTCATCATTCTCTTTATGCTTTTTACATGGTTTTATTCGTAATGAACGATAACTAAACAATCATTGCTGCATTCCTGATTCTCAAGCTTCTCTTTCTCTTTTTTTTTTTTTTTCTGTATAAAGTCTTCACTGCTCCAGCCTGTCTTGTATCCTAGTTAGATGTAACATAAGCACTCAATAAAAATATCTCTGAATCTCCAGAGCATTCAAAAACTTGGCACTAGGATGACTCATTCAGTATGTTCTATATCCCTAAGTCAAATCACACAATTTAGCACTGTATTAAAGGGGATTATAATAATTGTGTGAGGAAAAGTCCAGCAGCTATACTAAAATGGTCTCACCTTATGGCAGATTTGCAGGAAAAAAAAAAAAAAAAGCCATCTCTCTATGTCATCTGTCTCACAGTGCACTCCACAAATGACATGAGACATAAAGTTTCCCCTTTCTGTTGGCAGGGTGCTCCAAACTGGGGAAACTCACTTGTTGCATAGCTTGTCTTGTTCCCCCAGTTTCTTCTCAGGTTTTTCTGGACCTACCAACAAACAGCTTGTTGAGGTCAATCAGAGTAATGCGTACTTCAAATCTGCATCTTTCTTAGTCTTCAAATATATGAGAAGTGTCATAACACAAATATATAAATTGCTTCTCATGTTCACTGAATATAGAACATGAAGCAATAGTCTTAAATAGCAGCAAAAGATGTTTAGGACTTCAACAGGCTTGCAGGCTTGATTAAAATTAGACATTTAGTTTTCATTTACCTTAATACACAGCTCTGAGCACTGTGATGATTCAGAGGCTGATCAGCTGTGGTTATCAGGCATCCCTGTACTGAGGGGCAGGGAAAGAGACAAGTGCTTCAGAGCTGTAACAGCTTAATCTATCTGATTTTGCAAGCTAGTGCATGTCTCTCAAAGTCCTTACATTAATCATTTAGGTTAAGCATCTGAATGGTAAGTAAACCCAAACTTTGCAATCACTTCCCACATATATTTGCAGAAAATTTGTCATAAATAATCTGTAAGAAACATTTTGGGCAAACACTGCTCAGGAATGTTTGATGGACAGGGAAAGATGGGGCTTGTCCTAGTGAACCCCTTTTCTTCTGCTTGCTGTGATCTTGTGAACTAAAGGTTTCATTTTGGTAAAGTATCATCTGAGCCACCAAAGAAGTCTGTAAATACTGTGACATACAGACTCCAAAAACATAACCTGACTTATCAAAGGCTTGGACTCTCTCCTGAACTTCAATTGTCTTACAGATCAGCTTTGAAACTTGAAGACTTCTATCTTCATATTTAGAAATGCTCCATGAAAAATGTTCAGTATTAGAAGACATACATGAATATTTTGTATACACCACATTTATAAGTATTCAAGTCAAGTGTTCCACTCCTGCAATGTTTTTCATAGCCAAAAACAAAGAGAGCAAGGGCATTTCCTACATGATATAGAATTGAGCAGGACCTTTAATTCTAATTTTTTATTTTGAAGAACTGAAGAGCTTAGAAATGTTGGTTTTGAGACACACTGAACACTCAAGTGGAGCACTCAGAATTATTAAGAACCTTAAGACTATTATTATTTTTAAAATGCCTATTTAAATGTACTAACTTACTGAAAATGAAGTACTTAAGTCAAAATATCCTTTATAATTTTGAAATATTTGAAGATTTGTTTCCAACTTTTATTGGCAGTTTTGGAATTCTTTGTATGAAAGCAACATTTTGTTTTGAACTTTGCTAAATTTGGAGCAATCAATGCTATGAAGGAAAACCAGTGATAGAAAAGTGTTTAACACATTTTCTTTCTTTTATGTTTTTAACAGCTCACCTCCTTTTCTTCTAGTTCCAAATGCAAAGACTTTTGTTGTTGTTATTGAATTCTGAAGAGATAAATTAATCTATTCAAACATTATACAAGTTGTGAGCAATTCCATCTTTTTTTCTGTTCATCCAATATTCCTTATAATATTAAAACGTGGATAATATTAACTCATTCTATCATTATCTACACTGTAAGAAACAGTAAAATTATTTTCATAGTCAATTCTGCAAAAGTCAGAATGTGCCTGAAATTATTATTTTCTAAAGTATCAAACATTTGCCAACTCAACTTTCAAGATTCAGAAATCTACACTAAAAGTCTTCAAAGATAACACCCAATTGAGCTTTTTCAGGACTGTATTTTCTTTTCAGCATAAATAATTATGTGGTGTTTTCTGTTGTTGCCTTCTTTTTTTTTTTTTTTTCCTGTTAGGAATTATTAGAAAAATATATTATTAATAAATTAATATTTTAGTCATTGATACTGATGGAATTGTATTAATAATTCTATTAGTTCAATAGTTCTAGAGCACCAAGTGACCAGTGAAACAGCATAACGAATGAGAACCGTATGCTCTAATTGAATAGTCATGAATTCTAGGCTTGAAATTTATCACTTCAAATTGTATCCATAATACTTTTGTGTAGAAAATGCATATTATATTAACAGAGGTCAGTTCAATACAGAGCACATGAAGAATCAAGATTTAGAAATGAAACCAGAATTCAAAATAGTTTTGCAATAAATAGTTCAACTAGTTATATATATAGTGATGAAATATATTCATAATGTCCTCTAGCAGTAAACAACATTTTCACAAGAAGCAAATTAATGTGTTATTATTTTTCCCGGTGAGTTTAGTATTCTAATATCTAAAGACAGGACATCTAGTTAATTTTGTATGGCTTCTTATCTGTGGGCAACTCTTCCAGCTTGCCTATTCACAGTGGCCTAAATGAATTGCTTGTGTCATACTTCAATTTGTACCATGCATAGTATATTTAGTTTTGTTTGTAGTCTTGTTTTGGAAAGTGTGAAGTTTTATTTTTTCACAGCTCTTTAGAACAAACACTGTGGGCAGAAGATAAAAGGGCTTTCTAAACTGATACACTTCAAAACTGTGTATTTATTGACAGTGCTGTTATAGCTAGTAGTGAAGTACAAACTAACAGCTAACAGCAGTACATTAAAAGCAAGCTCCTACTGCTATTTCCAAATAATGTAAAAATATTACATAATTAATAATTTTCCAAATGTGTAATTTGTTTCATGACTTATGTAAAATAGTTCTTTCTAGTGTTTCATTTTATTGCTTCAGCCTGAGATTCTTTGCTGAAATTTGTGACTGCATATTTCTATGGTAACCTTGAAGAAAGGAATGGAAGAGTGCCCAGGGAAAAGAAAGGAAGGATGCTGCAAAAAGGAAAACAACATGAAACTGAGAAAAACAACCAATGATGAAACAAAATGTATCAGAACAGCTTTCAGAAGAGATTAGATCTACACAAATAGAACTCCACAAGAGAAGAAAAATAAATGAAAGCCATATTTTTATGCTTTCCAGTTGTGCTGGATAACCTATCCCTTTTATTATCTATGCACATTTAATCTGGGGGCAGTGGAAAGAAGAGTAGGAGAATATGACAGTTTTAACAGGTATTGTAAGTACCCTACTATCAGCCCATGTTCCTTGTATAATTTACAGTGGATGTAGCATTTTGCCTATCTTTATATATCTTAGTGCATTCCTCTATATAGCTAAGGTAGATATAGCCATCTCAAAAAAGTAATTTCATCTCATCAGATGCATCCTGATTCTCTCCATTGATTGTATGAGCTGACTGACTGACTTCTAATGCAGGTATATGGTTTATGTATTTAGGTACTTAAAGTTGCCATCTCTCGATTGTAGTTGGAAAAGAATAAAGTTGTGCCACTACTTGAATGCATGGTTTTATTAGTAGCACCCGTATATATTTTTAAAACAACATAAATAACTATATATTTTAGTGTAATTTAATATAATATGGGGAGGGGGGAGGGTTGAAGGAGGGAGGGGGAGAATTAAGTTGAAAACAACAAGTTTTGCTGCCACTATAAAGAGTAACCAATTCAGATAAAGCTTTGTGTTTAAGCACTGATGTATTACAGAACCAAAGAATCACTGATAAATTAAGGTTGGAAAAGATCTCTGGATGTGATTTGCTCCAACCTCTTCTCCATCAGGGACACCAGAGAAGAATGCTAAGCACCATGTCCTGGTGACTTTTGGAGGTGAAAATCTCCACAGCAACTTATGTCAGTGCTCCACTATCTGTACAGCACAGAAGTGCTTCCTGATGTTCACAGAACACCTTCTGAGTTCCAGTTTGTTCTCATTGCCATTGCACCAGACAACACTGACAAAACTCTGTCTCCATTCTCTTTGTACCCTGACTTTAGATATTTATGGTCACTGGTGGGATCTCACTTAGCCTCTTGTTCTCCAGACTGAATAATTCCAGCACTTTCAGACTCTTCTCATAGGAGAGATGCTTCAGGTCCTTCAGCATCTTGCTGGCCATCTGTTGGATTTTTTCCAGTATGGCCACATCCCTCTTGTACTGAGAGGTGTACAGGTGTACTCTTGTACAGGTGTAGGTGGGAAGGATCACTTCACTTGACCTGCTGTCAGTATTTTGTCTCATGCAACCAAGAATCTCATCAATCTTCCTAGCAATAGGGGCACATTGCTGGCTCATTCTCAACTTGATATCCACCAGACCACCATTAGGTTGGGTGTTCCTCAGTATGTCCTGGTGTCTGAGGTGTTCCTTCCCTGGTGCAGGACTCATCACCTCTCACCGAACTTTGTGATATTCTTGGCAGCCCATCAGGTTGTCCCTCTGGATGGTAAGACTCTGATAAATCTGCCACTCCACTGAATTTTATCTGATCTGCAAATTTACTAAGGGTGCATTCTACTCCATCATCCAGACAGCTAATGAAAGTACCCAGCCCTGACCTGGTATATTCTGCTGTGTTCTGGCCTCCAACTAGGCTTTGCACCACTGACCATTACACACTGGGCTGGCTGTTCTGCCAGTTTTAAATTTACCTCGATGTCTGCTAATCCCAATCATATTTCAAGTTTCTCTATGAAGATCTTGTGGGCATCAGAGTCAAAAATCTTAATGAAGTCAAGGAAGACAATATCTACTGCTTTTTTCCAGCTTGATCATTTAGTTTTAGAACTTCATCAGGTGAGTCAGGAATGAATTCCCCATGGTAAATCCATGCTGATTACTGCAGATAATTTCCTTTTCCTTTGTGTGCCTGGAAATGGTTTTCAGCATTACCTTTTACCCTCTCAGAGACTGAGGTGAGGCTAACTGACCAGTAGTTCTATGGATCCTCCCTCTTCTTCATTATCTAGAGTGATAATGAGTGCAATTACGTCTGCCTGTTCCCTCAGCAAAATATCTAGAAATCTAGAATCCTGGCACAACAACAGATATTTAAGAATCATTGGATGGTCAGCAGATGCTTATGATGGAAGGAGAATCTCTTCAAGATCAATTTTTCTTGCTTCAGCCCACTTACTACATAATAAATGTCATATAGAGGCTATGACTGCTGAATCTGACATACATATAGACATAATTGAAATTGTGCACTTTCATATAGAGTTCACCACAGCTCATCACCTTCTTATTATTTTACAGCTAGATGTCCTTCTTCATGAGGCATGAGGATAATTGGACTCAAGTACTTGTCAACATTTAAAATAGAAAATAGATTATTTTAAAAATGGATTGTCCTGCATATGGCCTGTTCTAGCTAATGTTACTCTTCCAACAGCTACTATAACAATGTGGGCACTTGTATTTTTTCTGCTACTTGTGGGAGATCATCAATGGATTTCACACACATTGTTCAAAAGGATTGTTAAGTAGAAATACTACCAAGCAAAGTAGATTGTAATATCAATGCCATTGTTGTAAGCTAAACAAGTACCAGCTTTGATACCCTGAGACTTCAGCTTTTACTCCAGTGAAAAAATTTAAATTAACTATGTTTTTTCTACTGATTAAGTTGGCTAGTGTTTTTTTCTTTTGTTTTGAGACAGTAAACCTATTATTTTGAGAGCTGATAACTGTAACAAAATTCTGCCTTATTCCTGATTACAAAGTCATTGCTTATGAGAATAAACAATTATAAATTTTGTAAAAAGGTGGAGCCAAGTCTTAAATCACTGTCACCCATCAATGCAGGAGTTTGAATACTAGTTTTGTTGTTTTTACAAACTCATAATTTTATGTTAAATAATTTGTTTTGCATTTTGGTGAAAAACAGTAATACAACTAGTAGTAGTACATGTATGTGCTCCTTAAAACAGATAAATATGTCTATGATGTCTGCATATATCCCACTTCGTCCACTACCCCACCTGTTCAAAATGCATCACTGTGCACAAAAGCAATCAAGCATGTTGTGTGCATGCTGTCAATGCAGTAAGAAAATTCAAAAGATTATATAAAAATGACGGATTCCATCCTTGTCAAATAACAACTTAAGCAGAGTACTAAAATGCGTACCTGAGCAGAAATCTGTTCAGTTCTCAGGTAATGAGTGGGAGTAATTTCTAGATTTGCTTTTTAGCATGAAGAATATTTTATCCATCATCATTCCAATTAGTTTAAAATATTTATTTCATCCACATAATCTCTGCCTGGTAATACTTCTTGAGTTTGGAAAAAAAAAAAAAAAAAGATTTAGTTATTTAAGACAAGGGGGAAAAAAAATTAAAAATAAGCATAGCAAAGAATATACTTCTCTCACAGAACATCTTATTATAATATTACAAAACACTAAACACAGGCTAGACATTATTACTGGATTATAATATTTTCAAAGACAACGTACTTATTCTCCATATATGATGCCAAAACTGAGTATTCTTGCTATGCTTCTTCACATAAATTGGTTGATTAAGTACACCACAGGAAGCCAATTAAGTAATAGCTAACTATCACAATCACATCAGGAATACGGTCTGATTATCTGCCACATTTCCCTCTGTGACACCGTTTGTCCATGGAGGTGAACTCAGCATGATTTCATATTCCCTTGCTCACTTTCACATGTGCACTTGACTTACAGCAACCCGCATGTTTCATAATAATTGGCTATTCATATGGATGATAAACAGGGACACATGAGTCGAAGTTTTCTAGGTCACAGTCTATTAGTCATTAATGGTTTGGTAGGGCTCTTTATATGGTAAGAACAGAATCTCAAAGGAATCTCACTGCTCAGTGCATTTCCCCTACAGCTACACAGTACCAATATCCATACAATATTTCTGGAATGTGTTATTTGATGTATTATACATGAT
Source organism: Coturnix japonica (assembly GCF_054131305.1). Taxonomy (NCBI): domain Eukaryota; kingdom Metazoa; phylum Chordata; class Aves; order Galliformes; family Phasianidae; genus Coturnix; species Coturnix japonica. The sequence continues at coordinate 167,653,426 of NC_140663.1, forward strand.
TGATGACTGCATTAGTGTCCATGACACATAAAGAGAATGAAATGTGAGGTCTCTTACAAATGATAGCAATTTATGTTCATGTGGAATATGCACATATTTGATTCTGTCTGTCTTTGAGGCTTACTATATTGATAAGATGGCTCAAAATCAGTTCCCTATAGACAGCCCCAAAAATTTTTAAACTTTAAAAATAACATTGTTTTCAATTTGTATTTTTACTATGTTTTATGTGTCTTCATGAGACATTAAAAAAAAAATAAAATAAAAAAATCAGATCAGCTTTTACGTATTTCTAAAGCCAAAATGCTCACTGTCTTGATAATCATTCTGAGGTCAGGATTAGATATATCCATCAAACAACTTTTTTGAGTTACTTGTTGTTAAGAAGTGTAACAAAATTAAGACATTATTAAATGAATTAAAAAATAACATGACACAGTTTGGCCTGGTTTGGCCAAGTTCTGTGACAGATGAAGGGACAAATGGTCCCATGCCCCAGGAAAAGGGGAAGAGAGGAGGGGAAAAGTAGGCATATGGGACCTATATGAGAAAAAATACAGTAGCACTGATATAAGGGAGAACACTAGTTTACTAAATATGATAGGGGAATTCAAAATAACCCAATATAATACAATATAAAAGAAATTGAAGTTAATAAATCAAATAAATGAGTGAGAGAAACTGAAGAATCCCTGACCAAGGAAAGCAGAAAAAAAATCTTGGAAAAGTTCCACAGCACATTCCTGCCCAAAGAATATGTTTTGTTCTTCATTTTCCCCAGGAAATGTTGTAGTTACTTTCCTAGTAATTACTGGAATGCAAATAATCTGTAGTTCACTTTGAATTATCAGAGTTTTCACAGAGGCATTTCATTGGTGTAAGCATCAATTTCGATAACCCCAGAGAGACTGGTCTATGGACTTGTACGTGGCCTGACCATTTTGCAGTCAAAAACAAACTTCATGCTGATTCCATCACCATATAAAATCCTGATTATAAGAAAAATCAGGGTGTATGTAAACTACAGAATTTTTTAACAGATATTCTATTCATTTAAATGTAAAGTAGATGTTTCTGTGCTTGTTGTGCAGTTTTAAGCATCTTTTTATCCAAAACTGCAGTTATGCATATTCCATATCTACTGCTCCTTCTGTGATGCAGGACACAAGAATCTAAGTCCTAATTGGACAGTAACAAGTAGTATTTATTGCCCCTTTATTGTGTGTGCCATTAAGCAAAATTTCCAAGAAAGTTGAAATGACCTACAGTTCTTATAAATAAATAAATAATAGTTTAATACATACAATAAATGCTTTACGTACTAACAACAAGTAACTTCTGGATTGTAAAAATGATGGTAGAATTTATTCAGTCACATTAATCTCCTTGGTGTGGAAATTGGTGAAAACTGCTCAAAGGCATTACAAGGGTGTATGAGTTAGGGAGGACTTTCTAGTGGACATGAAGAAAAACAGAACTAATGAAAGTTCCACAGTGGCTGATTTAAAGCAGAGAATAAACCTGAAAATAACTTTATGAATGAGTGCAATTAGTTATCTTTGAGTCAAGCAATTTAAGGTTTGAGAAGTCCCTAAATTGCTACATTTGTTTGAGCTCTATTAAAATTATTCAGCGATGAACAGTGTTTTGATTACAAGCATACAGGCCATGGTTTTGATTAAAAATGATTTTGCTACATAATATTTAATCTATTTACTGTTCTATTCTTTTTTTTTTTTTTTTTTTTTTTTTTTTTTCTGGGATAGTTTATGTGAATGAAAGTGACCGTCACATTATTTTTTATTATATTTATTATGTTTATTTTATGTTTATTATGTTTTTATCTTTTGTGTTTATTATCTTTTTTTCTTTTATGTTTATCATGTTTAATATTCAAATGTTTACTTTTATTTTATGTATATTAATTTTTATTTATTTTATTTTATTTCTTCCAAACAATTTCCTCGGTACTTTGGTAAAAGTAAATATGCATTTAACAATGTCTACTCATATGTTATCAATAAACTAAAAACTGCCTGTGAGAAGCCCACACAGGATGACTTCAGGAAGGACAGCATCCTGGGGAAAGGACCTAGTGCTGGAGCAAAGGAGTGACTGTGAATGAGTGGCAGAGATGAAGCACTGTGGACTGACAGCAGTCCCCATTCCTCATTTCCCTGTGCTGCTTGGTGTCCAAGAATCAGGAGTGAAGGTTAGTCTTAAGAAGTATGAGAATGGAGGGAAAGCGTCTTTAGTTTTGCTTTTGGTACTTGTTGTCCAACTTTGTTATGGATCAGCAATAAATTAAATTAATTTATCCCATTTTGAGTTTGTTTTGCCCATGATTATATTTGGTGAGTGGTAACATCACAAAATTAACACACAATCTTTTTTCCATCCTGTTTTCTCCATCTGTTATAGTGAGGAGCAGAGGACTGAGAGTGCTGCTCAGAGGACGTCTGGAGACAAACCAACACTACCCTACCACAGAAACATGCTTGGCAGTAAAAGTTGCATATATTTTCTAGATGTTCAGACTCGTGTACTGAGGAACACTATAGTTGTGGATGAATTAGAATAGAAATGAGCAGAATTAATTTAACCTGTCTTGGCTAACTTACCTTTATTTCCACACAGGCAACCTGATCATCCTTTACCTGATAAAATACAAAAGGATTCTGACATAAAGTCTTAATATATGCTTTGAGTAACAAAAAGTAGCAAGTAGTTAATCACAAAACCATGTACTAGCTAAATATTTTAGATAAATACTGTTTCATCACTGTCATTATGCAGGGAATATTCTAGAAAAAAACAATTCTTGTTGACAGTTTATGCAGATCAAAATTCATATTAGTTTATGCAGTTTAGAATACTGCACTTCTCAGTGTAGTATCCAAGCAACTTCTAGTCAAGTACTCTGTGGCATGACTAATATCTACTTGATAAATAGAATTTTTTTCCTCAAGATCAAATAGTTAAATAAAGTAGGGATACACAAGTTGGAATAAGTGGGTACATTAAATGTTAACTTCAAAGGCACAAAATTCCTTTGCTTGAGCCTTTTACTGATCCTGTGTTTTGTGTAAAGAAGGACCAATAGCTTATTTACTTATTCTTTATATAAGATGTTGTTGATTCCATGCTATCTAACCATATTTTTGATTTTCCTTTATTTTTTGTTTTGTTTTGTTTTGATACATTTGGAAGAAACAAAAGGAAATATTTTTCAGCTTCAATATGAACCTTAGACAGAAACATGTTTTTTTGAAGTTTTCTGTGCAGTCAGTACTTAGATTTAGTGGTACCTAGCAAGATGGTAATAAAATGTTTTGGTTTTGTTTTGTTTTTAATATACACAGTAAGGTAATAAATCTGATTTTTTTTTTTATTTTTTTTTTAACTGTTGCAGATTGCTACAAGACCATAATCTTATTCATTAAAACAAAAGAACACAGAACATTCATGCACCTTGCCATTTTTTACTCTTCATAAGCAACATCAGCGTTGGTTTTTTTTTCAGACAGCCAAATTAAAGGGAGAGGCTACACCTAGAGTTATCACAGTCATTCTTCACAACTTAATGATGCAAGGTGAAAAACACTGAGCTATCACTGGGGATTTGTGTCTTGTGAAAGAGCATGAAAATTATTATTATTTGTGTGTGTGTGTGTGTGTGTATGTGTATTTTTGTTTGCTAATTTGCTTGTTTTTCTCATTTTTGGGGGGCGAGGGTGTAAGAAAAAAAAAAGAAAAGCAAAAAATGAGCTGATGCAAAACACAAACACTGCACTGTGTTGTCACTGTCAAAGAGATGTTCTGTGTTCACTAATTTTGCAGGGTGTGGATAATCACTTCGGAGCTGTTTCTCAATGTTCAGAATCTAAATAGCAGGCAAAGAAAGGGAAACAATTGTGGTGTTGCTTGTTGTGTACTGTTTTCAGAGGTTCTTGAGCAAATATATATAATATATACTAGCGCTTGCTAGTATATATTTCTAATTTCTCCAAAATTTTACCAGTAATTTCTGAGTAAACAAGAATCTTTGTAAGAATCTCTCTACTCAAGCTAAGGCTGAATTGAATGATAAAGAATTTACATGGCACCTCAAAACAGGTTATAATATCATTCTTACATATAAATTTCCACTTCTTTAAACAACTGATCTGCTGTTGTATGAAGTCATAAAGTAGAGTGGCTCTGCTGCCCTATTAGTTAACAATGTGATATCTGATGATATTGCAAAAGGGCAAGAAAGCCTCTTAATACAATCTTCTCATGTTCTGTTTCAGATACTTACTGAGCACATTTTGAAACCTTCTAATAGTCTCAATTTAATTAACCTCCCATTGGCTTAATTTTTCTTTGCCCATTTAAATATTGTATTATAAGCACATTTGTAAATCACATTGTTCTAAAGCCAAAACATTTCATTCAATGAGCGATTGCCTATATAATGTAACAATTACCACAGCAAATTAATGTCTTTGAATAAAGATGGCATTTAGTGATGCTTTAGTTCTTTAAATTCTTTCATTTATACTGCAGTTAAACAGGATCTGTCACTGCATTGTAGTAATAACAAATTAAATCCAATGCTATGGAGAAATAACAACACTAACAGTGTTATTCTTCCTCTATAAATTAGCTTCAAAACAAATTATCTTCTTGGATGACTTGTTAGTTCAAGAATTATTTTGTTAAGATTTTGGGGAAGAGAAATGTAGAAAGAAAATGGAAAATATAACACTGAAGCAGTAATCATAAAAGTAGAGCGCTGTAGCTTCCTGAGGTGAGAATTCCTACAAAACTAATGCTTTCTATTTTATTATGTTTATTATCACAGAATCATAGAATCATAGAATCACCAAGGTTAGAAAAGACCTAAAAAGTCATCCAGTCCAACCCTTCACCAATTACCGATAGCTCCCACTAAACCATGACCCTCAACACAACTTTCAAATGTTCCTTGAATACCGCCAGGGTCAGTGACTCCACCACCTCCCTGGGCAGTCCATTCCAGTGCCTGACCACTTTTCTGAGAAGTAATACTTTCTAATGTCCAGCTTGAATCTCCCCTGGCACAGCTTGAAACCATTCCTTCTGGTCCTGTCACTAATGACACGAGAGAAGAGGCCAACCCCTAGCTCTCTACAACCTCCATTCAGGAAGTTATAGAGAGCAATAAGGTCTCCTCTGAGACTCCTCTTATCCAGGCTGAACATTCCCAGCTCCTTCAGCCTCTCCTCCTGAGGCCTGTGCTCCAGACCGCTCAACAACTTTGTTGCCCTCCTTTGAATGTGTTCCAGGGCCTCAATGTCTTTCTTGCAGTGAGGGGCCCAAAACTGGACGCAGTACTCCAGGTGCGACCTCGCCAGTGCCGAGTACAGGGGGACAATCACCTCTCTGCTCCTGCTGGCAAACTGTTTCTGATGCAAGCCAGGATGCTGTTGGCCTTCTTGGCCACCTGGGCACACTGTCGGCATATGTTCAGTTGAATTATGTTGGCCTTGGCATCAGAAAAGCATGTTGATGGTATGGCAATAGAGATTGAACCTTCCTACCAATATTCCATTACATTTTGTTGCTGTGATAGTTGTCAGTAGAGAGGAAGTTTGACCAAATTGTGTCAGACATGGAAGCATGTATGAAGCAAAGGTGTGGAATTGTATTCTTCCATGAGGAAAAAAAATTGCACCCACTGACACCCATTGAAGCTGAAAGTTTGTGGAGACCGAACAGTGAATGTGAAGAAAATCAGGCAAGGGGCGACACATTCACCAAAGGCAAGCCATGTTTCAGATTGTCATGCACATCTGTCACACCAGATAACAATGAGCATCTCCATCAGATTATCTGCACAAATCAGCTAATGGTGGTGACTGTGTTGAAAAATAGTGTTTGGTAGTTGAGAATATGCTCTACCAAATAGTGTTATCGTGCTTATTTTCTCTGTTGTACTTTCCATGTAAATAAACAGGAGGCACTAGTTTTGGAGCATGCTAATATAATCAGAACCGTTTTGCTTTAGTACTTTCAAATGCTGCATTTCATTCATGCTTGCACAATTAATGCAGAAATGAATTACATAACAATTCTATTTGGCAGAACAGGATTACCAGAGTGAACATATTACCTGCTCTAAGTCTGATTTGCATTGAAGAACTTCATATTTTCCATAAGGGTAGTCATGGGAACTGTGCTATCAGAGAAAACCCTATAAGAATTACATTTGGAAGACTTCCATAGCTTCCTGGCAGATGGCAAGTCGTGCTTTTAAGAAACATGGCATGCATCAGTGAAAAGTGGCTGAAGTGCCTCTCATTCTTTATATTCTTTAAAAGCAGATATGCTTGAATAAACAGCTCAGCATTATTAATTAGCACAGCTGGACCAGTAGATACAAACTAAGTCTGAAATCCACATTTTTCTTTATTCCAAAATCTCCTATGATGTTTCTATCACATTCAGCAACTTAGCAAAACGGGAGTTAATTGAAAGAATGAAGGGGAAATGCAATATTGAAGATGACCTCTAACAACATACAGTTATTTATCTGGAAATGTTTGCCTGCACTATTGCAATGGCTTGTGAGAACAACAGCAGCTTAGGATCAGGACTGAAAAAAAGCAGAGCAGAAGAACCAAAGACAGACATGACATTTAGATATTTAGTGTGCTTAATCATTGGTTCAAAGGATAGATTTCTGCTAGGCATTAAAGATATTAGTTTTCTGTGATTTAGTACATCACAGATATCCCCTTTCTTAAAATGCTGATACAGTTTGCATATTAACAGCCCAGGATTGTATTTAAGTCAGCTGAATGCCTATGCTGCCACACTTATCTACTGTGCTTATAAATTTAAAGCAAAATTACAAAATTCAGATTACATTATCCTTATTTTTTTTTTATAATACTAACAGAAATGATTTTCATAACTTTTTGTCTATACATACTGTTATTTTACTGTTTACTGAAATGATCATATTGTAATACAAATGATAAAAGAGAGAAAATGTAATGAGAAGTTTCAATGTTTATAAAAAGAATAACAAATTAAGCATGAAAAAGGCTACGGTTATTACCCTCATGATTTTGGTTTCTACATCTTAACTGAAATAAATATATTTTTTAGAAGTCAAAAAGCTATTTTTGACTCTTGTAGAAGACAATTTTGGAAGCACTTAATTATGCACTTTTCACATGATCTGTCAGTGCAAAAACTTGAGCTTTGATGTGTGTATAAAAGTAAGTGTAATACCCTGAAGTTATTGAATGACAAAGACTATTCTTAGATTTCCAAGATTAATAAAAGGATGCACAATCTGAGCTCTATATGGGCTGAGTTCATCAACTCAGTGGATAGTGGATATAAACCAGCCACATTGCCAAGTCATATGTAATGTACTGGATATAACTGATGGATATAGTTCCTTGCAAAGGTAACTGTTGGATCAGAATCTCAAAGTCCAGGAAAATGCTGTTTCTCTATATGACACTGGGAAATTGAATTCTGCTCCAGTGCTTTCATTTATTTGGGAAAAAATCTAGCAGGGCTTGAGGAAAGACTGAAAGGGCTCATTGTCAGGTAGTGGGAGGGAGGACATAGTGCACCTAACCTTGATAAGGTGTGGGATGGAATAGCTAGGCTAGAGGTACAGGGTGCTAGCGTGGGACTGTGCCCTGAGATCTGCTGGCAATAATGCAGCAAATTTAAAGTTCTATGTCCGTGACCCAGAGAACACTGAGATAATGTGAGAAAGCAATAGGGAAATTCCAGTACTTAGCCTTCAAGTAATAGAAGAGAGCTTATAAGCAGGAAGGGGACCCACTTTTACATCGCCTAAAAGTGATAGGACAAGAGGGAATGGTTTTAAACTAAAAGAGGGGAGACTGATTTTGATGATAGGAGTTTTTATTTTTATTTTTATTTTTATTTTTATTTTTATTTTTATTTTTATTTTTATTTTTATTTTTATTCGGAGGGTGGTGAGGCACTTGCAGAGGCTTCCCAGAGAAGCTATGGGTGCCCCATCCCTGGAGGTGTTCAACTCCAGGTTAGATGGGGCCCTGGACAGCCTGACCTAGTGGGAGGCAACCATACCCACAGCAGAAGGTTGGAATTAGATGATCTTTAAGGTCCCTTCCAACCTGTGCCATTCTAAAATTCTATGAAAGTCAAGTTAAATACTTCAAAGGAATTAGGAGTTATTATCCAAGAAGATGACAAGTACAGTAGAATATGTTGATAAAGCCTTCTTCCTCCAGATACAGGAGGTGTTGTGATCACAGACTCTCACACAAAGAGTAAAATTAGGATGTGAATACTAAATTTTGTGAAATCCAACTTTCAGTTAGTCAGCAAAACTGAAGATCATTAAGGAAGCTTTCCTTAGGGCACAAGAGCTCTCCATCTCCAGGAAGTCAGGAATGAAAGCCATGTCTGAACTGGAACCTGCTGGTCAAACTGGAGAGCCAGAAGAAAATGCACAGGTAGTGAAAGCAGGGGAAAGTAACCTGGGAGGAGTATAGGGATATTGCTAGGCTGTGTAGGCATGGGGTCAGGAAAGTCAAGGCCCAACTGGAACTGGACTTGGCAAGGTCTGCAAGGAAGTACAAGAAAGGCTTCTATAGGTACATAAGCTAGAAACGGACTGTCTTACTGTCTGACTTACTGTCATACTTGCATAGTGAACAATACAGGCAGGCTGTTAACAATGGACACTTGGCCATGATTGATATTAAACTGCTGTTTATTAGTGTTGGAAAAATTTATTAACATATGTAAAACAGTTACTGTCATAGATAGTATCCTGTATGGTCACAAGCACTTTGTGAGAAGTAGCTAAAGGAAATATTGTGCTTTTGTTATAAGCCACCTACTGATCAGTTAAAGAACAAGGTAATGTCATTGTTCTGAAAATGACAAACACCATTAATAACTGGCAAGTCAACAGTTTCTACTCATGAAATATTAAAGATCCTGTTGTTATGTATTTGGCAAGGTCCACTTCTTTTCATGCCACCTGATTTTAAATGCCTCTTATGTTATTGACAACCTCTTCATATTTTTCTTACTGCCCTTCATTTGAGCATGAAATTAGAAGTATTATAGATTAAGTAGTTAAATTAAAAATAAAAAAAAAAAAAAAAGGATATAAGCACTACTTGTCTGTGAAAGCAGCCAGTGGGAAACCCAGTAGTATTATGAAACTTGTTCAAGATAACTAAAAGCTTAGGTAAAAAAGAAATAGTTCAATAAGAGTCTGCTTCTTGGACATATACAGGTAATATTCTTAAAATGAGCCAAAGATATCTGACGTAGGGATCCAGAAAATGAAAGGCTCTGAACAGAACATTAAGCATTCTTGGTTATGATGATTGGTATCCAATGGGTCTTCATTTTTATATTTGTGTGAAAAGGGGATTACTATTCAAATATTGCTAATGCTCTACTGTGTTCTAAAAGATCGCCAAATTAGATATAGAGATATAGTACATTATACCAGAATTGTCTGGAAACTGTGGTGGGCTTTCATCTTCTTGAAATATTGGCTTTTCATAATTTTATAATTATGAAAATTAGTCTTGAGCTTAGAATATAGAGTCTGAAAAAGTAGAACTTAAAAGAGAGAGATAAAAATTCTATGAGAAGGTGCATCTGAATTTAGCCACATTTTATTAATATTATTCTCTGTGAATACTTAACATATTAAAAAGCTAGGCAGGCATTTTAATATACATGGTGAGACAATATGCTTTCTTTATTGCCCCCAAATTCTGGGTTATCTTATCAACACTTACTTTTCAGTTATATTTCTTTTGTTAAATACTGCAGGGTATTACATCCAGGCTTCATGTATTATTGCCATTTTTCTTATGGAAAAGGTGCTCAAAATTCTTCTCCCTTTTACTATTCTGCTCGTTTCTAGTGGAAAAAAATATGCTTAGCATTTCAGCTATATTTTTAATTCTGGGGAAAAGTCATCTGTATGGTTTTAGAGCTCTGCAGTAAGGCTTCAAAGGCTTTTTAAACAAGAGTTTCACCTAAGAGAGAACTTGCTCTGAAGGTAAGGTAACAGTCTGAATTTCTTGAGGGCTTGACTCCAGTGTCAATCAGACATGGCAATATCTTAGAAATGAGTCATGTCTAAAAGGAGAAGCATGATAAAAATCCAAATACATAGAAAGATTTAGTTAAAAAAAAAAAAAGAAATGATGAGAGATTGTGAGAGTGGCATCAGTAAGTGAGGAGGAAGGGAAGGTTACCTTCAGGTATTGAGGAGCAGAAAGAACAGAACTGCAAAATGAATGATGCTGAGCTGGAAGACAAGGGAGACCTCACTAGTATGACACAATCCCACAGGAGCAAAGACAAGCTGGACTGGTGACAGTTTTGCTGACTGCCCTGTGATAATCAGAGACCAGAGAGGAGGCCACCAAGAACACAGCTTAAGATGCCTGTGCTGAAATTGTGCTCCTGGGCCAGTGGACAGAATAAAGGCATATGTTCCAGGTGAGACTGGCTCAATCCATCAAGGTCTATAAGAGTCCTCAACACCCTCCCAGCAGCAGCACCAGAATTTCCTGAGCAAGTATATGTATTCAGAGGGTTCTCTCTCTCTCTCTCTCTCTCTCTCTTTTTTCTTTTTTTCTTTAAATATGCATATTGTTTCCAGATTTTCAGTTGATTTTATTATATCTGCATCATCTAAAAGATAAGTAAATATTTCTTGTGAGGTTCCTTTTCTGTTAACACAAAAAAGCATTTTAACTTGTTGAACAGAATTAGAAGGAGATACATTAAGCAGCCTCCAGAAACTCTTCATAGAAGCCATCTCAGTCTAAGCTTGCAACTCAGATCTCTCTATGACTGCAATAAAGGTGTTATTACCAGAGCAGCCTAAGTATATCACATAAGAATACAGATACAGAATTCTTGGCATTGGAAGGGACCTCTGGAGATCATTTTGTCCAGTCTTTCTACTCTAGTAGGTGCAATTAGAGCATGTTGTCCAGGACCATGTCCAGAAGGTTTTTTACTATTTCCAAGGTTGAAGAGTTCACCTGTTTTCATCTTGTGACCACTGCCTCTTAAGGCACTGGATACCATAGAAAAGAGCCTGATTCCATCCTCTCCACAATCTCCCAAGGGTATCCATGAATAGTAACCAGTATTACTGCACCTACCTTCCCTCTAGGGTTATATCTCAAGGGATTCCTTAAAGACCCTTGAAGAGGTCAAAGGCTGCTCTCCTAAAATCCATTGCTGAAATTCTGCTTATCATTCTGTTACCTCCTCTGGGGATTCTCAACTTCATGGTACAATGGTAACTGCATCTGAGTCACAGTAGGTATATAATCATGGTGAGGCTTGAGAGACTAGGGAACAGTATTTCATAGACCAAAGCACATGACTGGGAAAGGAAGCAAGCAAGATTTTGGGTATACATGATATAAAAGTTCTGTAGTCAATAAGAGGTAGAATTTAAGTTAAAATTAATACACAGTTTTTGCCTGCAATTAATAAGGAGGGAAACTTAGTGACTTCTAATTCTAGTTTGGCTCTATAATCATCTTTCTTTTTTGTACAAGATATTTTTTGTGGTTATTTTTTTTGTTTGATTGTTTTGTTGTTGTTGTTTGCTTTTTTTTTTTTTTCAGATAAGAGAATAAAATTTGCTTCACAGAGGTATTTCATGGATGAACTCAGTAACATTTCTAAAGTCCTTTGATCATCTGTGATCAAAGATCCTCTCCTAGAGCAAGGTATCAATTATTGAGAAGAAATTTAGGAGCTGATAAGTATTGAAGTATTTCTTCTCTCTCTCTTTCTCTCTCTCTCTCTATCTTTTGTTTTTTATTTTTTTTATTTTATTATTTTTTTTAAGCAACTGTAAAATAGGGAGCTTTCTGATTCTTAAAAGAGTACATCTTCTTAAAATTCACTCATATGTTATAGTATACACTATAGGGCATGCCTGTTGCAGATAGAAGCTCTGATAGATCTTTAGCTTTATGCCTCACCTTGTTAGTTTTTTCACTTTTTCAACATATGGTCTTGCAGGATGTAGTCTGTACTACAGTATGAGAAATGCTTAACCAGAAACAGTTTCAAGTTCTCAGAAATTGCTGTAACAAGTATAGACTTTTGTCTTTAATTTGGTCCTTACATAGGCAAGATTACTGAGCAGTATATGGCCAGTTTAGTGTGCATATACTATTAGATAGCAGAGTTTTGTCTCAGAATTAGCTAAATAGAAATAAGAAAACACACTATTCATAATGCAAAGCCATCTAAATGGCATTTTCATGCCATTTTTTTCACCCATTCAGTTTTTCCATAGTTGTGCCTTTATTTTTTGCCTTAGCAGTTAGGAAACACAAGGAACAGATGATAAGAAATTACATCAAAGACAAGTATTTTGATACTACATTATCTAGATAAAAATGAGAGCTGCTTCTCTGAGCATTGCAGATGTGTGGGGAGATTCAGAAGTATTTCCCATCTCTCATGTTTGAAACTGGCTTGTGGCCTTGTTGAGTGCACTTTGTCCATTTAGAAAAAAAACAAAAAAACAAAAAAACTGATGTGCAGAAAGGAATTGTAAAGTGACATAGTTAGTCTCCAGTCTATGTGAACAGGAAATCTCAGGAGCAGTTGCAAGAAGCTGCTGGTATAGACTTCAAGTTTGTTAAACTCTTCTGGTTCATATACCTCAAACCACAGTTTATTCAGAACATTTTACAATAGTATCTTAAGAGTGGCATGTGGACCAAAGTGTCCTCCAGAAGAATGTTTATAGGTAGAATTCAGAACTCTTATTGTTCCCAGAAATACTGGGATTAACTATTTATCTGTTTTTCTTTCATTATGTGCATGTACGTGTACAGACATTCATACACAACTTTTCACAAAACCCCTTCAAACACCAACATATGTAGTAAAAAAAATTTACTTCACTAAAAAGATCATGTGTTTATCAAATATCATTTAAATATCAAATTTAGTTTGACTTGCATTTCTTAGGCTTAGACTTTCCTAAGTACGGAAGTGTTTATGTACTTGGCACTTATAGAATACAGTGGAATGAGCATATTCTTAAGACATCACAATTACTGTGTGATTTCTGATTTCTGAATAATGTAAAATGATACAAGTTCTGAATCAGAGAATGAACTCATGCAAATTTTAAGTGCAAATTTCATTATGTTAGGTTGTGATAAAAATGAATTTATCCTTGTAACAGAGTGAAATAACATTTTCCCACAATTAAAGCAATCACCACAAGGGATGTGAAGTTTAACAGTCAAATGTTTTGTATCCTATTCAATTTTAATGAGAGGCAGGCAATTCACTAGCTACTGTATTACAAGTTCAAAGCATGACTTTTTGAGGATGACACTGGATACTGGAGCAGTGTCTTCAGTAAAAGTGTCTCATTCAACTTTCTGAATCAGGCACAAAGAAAAACGTTGTGGAAACCTTATAGCTGGACCTTGATTTTCATCAGAGCAAACCCCCTAACATGCAAAATTTTTTTCAAGCACTCATAAATAAATCAATAAGCAAGTACTTAAGTCATGTTCATGGGACCAAAGAGAAGAGAGGATGGGAGGAAGGCAGGCAGGAAGGAAGGAAGAGTGGGAAGGGAGGAAGGGCGGAAAGGGAGGAGGGAAGGAAAGGAGGGAAGGGAGTGGAGGGTGGGAAGAGTAGGAAGGGAGGAGGGGAGGGAGGAAGGAAACATGATCCAAGCATTTTCTTGGTCCTGTTTGGAAGTAAAATTCCATTTAGTGGCCTAATATACCATTTTGTCTGGAATAATATCTGTAACTAACTACTTTCACATTAATAATTTCAGTTAAATTTTCTAAAAACATTCTAGCTAGACAAACTGATCTTCTTATAGGTAAAAATGATACCGTAACGAAATACTGGACCAACTTCACAACACTGGAAGTTCTAGTGCTACACAAAATAGTCAATTACCATCTACTCAAAAAAGAATACAGACATTTTTTCAGGTATTCTTGTCATTCTATCTTCAAAAACAAACAAACAAAAAAACAAACAAAACCCCCCAAACAAACAAACAAACAAACAAATAAACTGGCTTCAAAATCTAGATATTTATCTTTGCAGGCATGGGGCTGAGAAAATTACTTCTTGTCCTTCTTTTCTTAATGACACCTTAGATACTCTGGCCAGATACTCTGGCAATTGTTGATTTCTTGAATTTTTAAGGAAAAACAAAACATCTAGAGATCACACACTGCTAAAATGGAAATTGTCACAAAATCTCCCTCTCCCTCCTTAAGTGCAGGGCCAACTTCTCTTTCTTCATGCATCTGCCTACTTTTTTTTCATTGTTTCTTTTTACATCTCAGCATGTCTGGCTACCCTGAAAAATGTACCTGCATAAAAACTGTAAGGAATAGAGAGAATACAGAAGCAGAGGTGAGAAAGGAAAAGAGAGCTCTGCACTCTTACCACACCTTTTAGCATCTATCAGTTTCAGTTCTCTTGTGATTCATTCACCCTTTCAGTATGTAAAAGGCTGGAGAGAAGCTGCAGTTACAGTAGCATTCAATATGAATATCAAGGAGGCCAGGACTCTAAAGAGAGCAATACTCAAAAATCCTGTGGGAATAAAGGTCACAAAAAAAAGAAGGAGAGATTAAATAGGAGTAGCATGGAGCAATCAGTCAGACAAGTTCCTGCATCACAGTGATCTTTGAATAATAAATGACAGGAAAGGAGTCATAAAAACAAGAGAACTAAGATAGCGTTTTGAGAAAATGTTACCTACCTGTATTGCATTTGCCCTACAAATCCAAGCAAAACAAAATACTGTTTTGCAATAATGCCAAACAGGTTTCTGTTTAGTATTGGTTAAAAAGTAAAGGTAAAGGAAGTGGTTTTATGCCTTCTTTAAGGTCAATATGCATTAATTCCAGATCACTGCCGTGTTTACATAATTATAGATCCTCATTTGGGTCTTCAGCCAGAAGACTTTAGCTCAAAATAGAGTCAGTGCTTGAAACTTGCCACAGAATTATCCTTTTGTTTCTTGCCTTGTGTTTTGTGTTTCCAATTGTGCCACAGAAACTTCTGCTGCTCAGCAGCAGACCTTCTGCCACAGCTCTCTCAGCCTGTCCCCATAGTGGAGTTGTTTCATCTATTGGGCCATTTTCTGTGGTCCTCCTCTGGACACACAGCCTCTCCTGTACTGAAAACACCAGATCTGGATGTATTATTCCAGTGATGCTGCACCAGCACAGAGCAGAGAGGCAGGATGTCAACCTTCTGGCCATGCTTCTTTTGATGCAGCCCTGGATACAGCTGGCTTCCTGGGCTGTGAGATCACATTGCTGGCTCATGTTTAGCTTCCCATTCACCAGTACCACCAAGACTTTTTCTGCAGGGCTGCGCTTGATCCTTTCTTCCTCCAACTTGTGTCGGTAGTGAAAGTTGTCACTACTCAGGTGCAAGACCTTGCATTTGGATTTGTTGAACCTCATGATGGGTGCATTGCTCAAGCCTGTCTAGGTCCCTCTGAATAGTATTTCATCCCTCTGGTGTGTCAGCTGCACCCCACAGCTTGGTATCATCAGCAAACTTGCTGAGGGTGAACTCTACCCCACTCTCAGTGTCACTGATGAAGATGTTGAAGAGTATCAGTCACAGCACTTACTCCTGGGGAACACCACCTGTCACTGATCTCCATCCAGATATTGAACCATTGACCACAACACTCTGGACTTGATTCTGCAGCCATTTCTTCTTCCATCGAACAGTTCACTCATCAAATCCACGTCTTTCCAATTTGGAGTGAAGGATGTTATTGCTGACCATCTGAAAGGCCGTGCTGAAAATCAGACTGATGTCACCAGTGACTCCTCCCTTGCCCATTGGTGCAGTTACACTCTCATGAATTAAGAGAAGAAATTAACTAAGAAAAAAAGTAAAAAAAAAAGTAAGATCTTCTTTCACATTTGATATCTGGGAAACTCAACAGAATAACAAGAAGTATGAGGCATAGAGTTTGGTGGCTGACCAAGGGACTGGGACTGGTCACTTAGTCACCTTAATAATCCCTTTTTCCACATTTGTTTTATTTATTTCTTCTCACGACAATTCTCAAACCTTGAACAGAATGTTTAAGTGTTTTCTTTTTGATGCTTCAATTTGGTTTATTGAAAGCACAAAGACTCTATCTTCAGAAAACTAGACTTTTAAATGCTTCTCTCCCAGAGAGTATAGGTGTTGATGTATGTGCTGCTGTTTGTTATATGTGATATTGATGTAGGTGAAAAATAAAAGAATATAAACTGTGAATGCTAAGAGGCAACAGATAATTGGGTATATATTTGTCTGCATGGCAAGAATGTTCAAAACTTAATCTCTGAATTCTCAAGCAGAAACCTGCAACTTGCTAGCTGCAATGGATATAGGCTGACTGTACATTTTATTAACATTTTCAGCAAACACAAATGGCCTGTCATGAGTATTCAAGATGACAAAGGTATTAGAAGGAACCAGAGGTCAGGAGACTGATCACTTGTTTTGTTTCAACACGTTAGTTAAATAAGGAAAACTATAGTGCTCTTGGAAGAAGTGGACCAGGAATGAAAGAGTCGACTGCAGAAAGAATCCTGGAAAAGGGGGTATTCTGGAGATAAATGTAGAGGAGTGACAGATGATGCCCAGGATACCAGGGAATCTTTGGACTAGTAACTGTAAGTGTGGACCAGCAGCATTCAGTTATGCAGCCTTCTTGGACCAGAAGCTACTCATCTGCCAGGAAAGAAAATTGAGATCCAGGTTCTAGTTAGTGAAGGAGTATATGAGATAAAAAAGAAGGATAAAAGAACTCATCTCACTGACTCCTAAATAAATCCCAGAATTTACCACCACTATGGGTTTCCCATTACAAGAAATATCCGCTGTTACCACAACTAAGCTCACAAAAATGTCAAATTAACTGAAATCTCCACTTTGAAATATAACAAATTGAAAATGTTGGTATTTCACAATGTAAAACTGTTAAGATTTTTAATATAACTTTAAATTTTTAATAAATATTTTTTCTAAAGTTGTGCATATAAAAAAAAAGATTTTTTCACACAATTTTGAAAATTACCTTCTTTTTTTTTTTTTTTTTTTTAAAAACCTTTGCACCCTGTCATCCCATGTGAAACCCCACAAACTAGTTTTGGAAACTGCATTTCTGCACATGTTTCTCAGCAGGCAGACAGCTCCTAAGATCTGCAAGTGAGAGCTCGCCTTCTCAGCTAATGGTTGCATGCTGACTACCTATAGTTTTCTGATCCTGTTTCCACAGAAACCACCAGAACATGTTAACTTTAAGCAGTCTTATTTGAATAATGGAATGTGTTCAACTTTAACAATATCACTTTTAGTAAAGCAACTGCTGTTCTTTTCTTTTTAGTTCTGCATGATATGCCTCCCAGCTATCTCATGATTCTTCTTTACCATACTTCTTTCTTTTCTTAAATTATAACATTTGCATCAAGCATTTTTAAAAAAATTAAGCATTGCAGTATGAGGTCTGCCCCCTCGTAATGCAAATATCTGAACCCTCAGAACAACTAACATTTAAAAACAGTCACCTATCATGATGGACTGAAACCTAAGTAGTTGCTTAGTGGGGAGAAGAAGAGACCTCAAATCTGAGTCTCATCCTGTGGTACTATGGGCAAAATACATACTCCTGGTTAAAATAACCGCTAAAGTCAATACTTATTCTTACATACCTGCATGAGGAGACTATTTGAAATTATATTTTTGGCATAGAATCATAGAATTATAGAATCACAAAGTTGGAAAGAACCTACAAGATCATCTAGTACAACTGTCGCATGGCAAGAGACATTTCAGTCCAAATTTTTTGGTTACATTCATGCTTTTGAGAACTGCATCTTTTAAATTTTCAACCACTTTGGCAGTTGCTAAAGTGAATTCTGAGTAATATCTTTAACACAGTCTGTATTAGAAGAAGTAGCTTAGTTAAACAAAACAAAAGAGCTGTAATGTAAAAGATGTGTATGTCTTGGATTAGAATTATCTTCAAATTGGCGTAAGGGGTCAGCAGCAATTTTGCTGTTCATACTCCAAGTGATGGGACTCCATAGGTGAGATTGATGGTTGAACTTGATCTTGAATATCTTTTTGAACACAGATGATTCTATGAGTTTATAGAGTACCAATTAATTGCCTTGTACAGATTTTCACCATGAAAAAATGGAATGGAATGGAAGCATCTTGAAAGAAACAGACCTTCAAACTGAAAAGGATTTTATATTTTGTCTAACTACAACTTTATTTCTTATTTAAGATTCAATGGTGTTTTCTTTTCCCTATTAAATTGATTTGGATTGAAAAGAAATTTGGAATCAGAAACCAAAAGAGGAAGGAAATAAATAAGATGGTGAGAGGATTGAGGAAAAATTTTAATTAATTAATCTTTAATCTTGCAGTGATCTGTTCCTCACCCCTGCTCTTGTAGGCCCTATTCACGAATAGCCTGCATTCAAATCTAACAGAAACTGTTTTGATTTTTCTTCTCAAGTGAAAAATAAGTAAATAAAGATAGAAAGTGGTGCAATTATGAACATAAATTGTTCTACCCAATTCAAAGCATTTCAGTTTCCACAATTTGTAAGGCAGCTAGGAAAGATGAAATTGGAGATTCACAGATACATGCAGCTGATCATTGTCTGCATGATTATATATATAGATACATGTGGACCTTGCAGTTCACAATGCTTGAAAATGTTACAGGTCAGAACCTTACATCCAGGTTTAGCTTGTGTCTAGAAAACAAGCATGCATGCTCACAAATCTTGTAGGAAAGGAAGTACAAAAAATGCTGAGACTGATCTCATCAAGTTACTCCAGGACTCATATAAGCAATCAATATGTAACTTAGCCAATCAATTCAATCTGTATTGGATTCACCAAGCAAATTCAGGACAACCAAATTTTAGAAAATCCACTCTTCACATAGACATTTCCTCTGACTCTTGAACACCTAGTAAACATCGTTCAACAGAAGGGTCTAAATTCATATCTGACATTTTTAGCTACGCTAATTTTAATTCTATTTTTATTTGAGGTGATACAGCAAATGAAATTTCCTACAAAGCCACCAAAATTTCATTCACTCTATACACACAAGATTTGGTAAAATGGTACTTTCTAGTGGAGAAAAAATAGAAAAGGAGGTAAAAAAAATTTAAAAAAAAAAAAAAATCAATATTCAGTATCACTTATACAGAAATGGAAAACATTTGTTGGAGGTATCTAAGTGACAGCAGTTTAGCCACTTCCCAGTCTGTTCTCTTCAGAGCCAAATCTTTGCAACTGGTATGTATTCACAGCCCATCATCAACCCATCCTCCACGAGGATTCCTCATGGGTTTACTAATTTTCTGCACAACCTACACGTGAGTTTCTAAAAATATCTGCGGTAATAGACAACAGGAAGAAATGTAAATATGTTATCTACTGCTAAAGTAAAAAAAATTAAAAGTAAATTAAAAAAAATTGGGATTTCAAATATGCAGTAAAAAGACTAAAATAAAATAAAATAAAAGGAAATAATATATATATTTTCTTAAATGCATTCATAACAATTAATAGAAAATTTTTACAAAGTGAATTCAAAATTTCCCACAGTTACCACCCTGGGAAATAGAGACCTATTTTGAATTACAGAGTGTGAAAAGCTTGTCACTCAAAAAGCTTTCTGGAAGTAGTTTTTGTGTTGCTTGCCTATACAAATGTTCTCTTTCCAAGAAGGATCATACTTCTCTTTTTTCCTTTTTCTCAAAAGGTTTCCAAGCATAGAGTTTGGAGTACTCAAAAAGAATTGTTCTCAGGTTTCCACCAAGAAGATGCAAATGAAACTTCAAGGCCCCCCTTTTACTAGGTTTCACATACACATGTAATAAAGATTTCAACTACAAGGCCCTGACCCTGCAAATACTTACACAGCTGCTGCTTAACTTCCTGAATTTTAATAGATTATTTGAATGAGCTGGTAAAATCAAGCAGATGTGTAAGTGTTTGGGATCAAGACCTTGTTTACAACACATAGTGAAGCAAAAAGGAAAATGTAGACAAAAATGTGTAAGTTGATAAGTTGTTATTATCTAATCTAGTAACTAAGCCACTACTTTGATATTAAACTCTTTGAAACAGAGACTGGTTTCTTATCTTTTGTCTGTAGAGCAGTGTCATTCTGGTCGGTAACAAAAACTCATATGTATAAAGAAACTGCATATACAAAGAAACCATTATACTTTCCTCAATAGAAAGAAATGTTAAATCAAACTGTTTTATTCTAGAGCTTTTCAAATACAGCATTTTGTCCCATTGCCAAACAATGCACATCTCACCAAGAGAGTGTTTGCCATTTAAACAGTATGCCTATAAATGCATATAATGATCAAAACACACAGTGAAAACAAAGATTCATTCAATGAAAGATAACTAAAAATAGATAACTCATACTGTGGATTAGATTCTAAAACTCAAATGGGCAAAGGGAAAAGACTTGGAACACAGCAAGTTCCACCTAATCATGCAAAATAACTTCTTTACGGGGAGGGTGACAGAACACCGGAACAATCTGCCCTGAGAGGTTGTGGAGTCTCTTCCAGAAATATTTAACACCTACCTGAATGCTTTCCTGCTCAACCTACTATAAGAAACCTGCTTTAGCAGGACATAGTGATCTACAGAGGTCCCCTCCAATTCCTATGATTCTATGATCAAAATTGGAAAGTTACAAACTAAGAAACAACTCATTATTGCAATGCAATACTTTCTAACTATCCACACTATTTATTCCATGGCTTTTTTTTTTTTTTTTTTTTTTTTTTTTTCCCACTGGAGTATGAAGATTTTCTTACCATTTCAGTCAAGCTCAGGACCTGAGAAAATGGCCATGAGTTGCACTAGGAGAGATCAGATTAGACATAAAAAAAACAAAACTGGTTTTCTCAGAGAGTGGTCAGGCGCTGGAATGCCCTGCTTAGGGAGGTGGTGGAGTCACCATCCCAGGCAGTATCCAAGAGGTAAGTGGATGAGGTGCCATGAGATCACAGAATCACAAAATGGCCCAGGTTGGAAGGGACCTCAAGGATCATGAATCTCCAACCCCCCCCCGCCACAGGAACAGTCACCAACCTCCACATTTAATACTAGACCAGACTGCTCAGGGCCACATCCAGCCTGGCCTTGAACACCTCCAGGGATGGGGCATTCACAACCACTCTGGGCAGCCTATTCCAGAACCTCACCATTCTCTTGGTAAATAACTTCCCCCTGACATCCAACCTGAATCTTCCCTCCTTCAACTTAAAACCATTTTACCTTGTGCTTCTGTTATCTACCTTTTCAAAGAGTTGACTCCCCTCCTGTTTATAGGTTCCGTTTCGGTACTGGAAAGCTGCATTTAGGTCACCCTGCAGCCTTCTTTTCTCCAGGCCAAACAAGTCCAGCTCCCTCAGCCTGTCTTTATAGAGGGCTCAACCCCTTTGATTATCTTTGTGGCCCTCCACTGGACCCTATCCAACAGCTCTCTGTCTTTCTTGTATTGGGGGATCCAGACCTAAACGCAGTACTCCAGATGGGGAAGTACAAGGGCAGAGTAGAGAGGGACAATCACCTTCCTGTCCCTCCTGGCCGCCCTTCTTCTGATGGAGCCCAGGATATTATTTCATGCTTTCTGAGCTGCAAGAGCACACTGCTGGCTCATATTAAGTTTTTCATCCATCAAGACCACCGGGTCCTTCTCTGCTCCTTCCAGTCTGTATATACACCTGGGATTCCTCTGGTCTAAGTGCACTTTATTGCACTGAACCTCCTTAGATTCACCTGGGCCCACCTTTCAAGCCTGTTGTGGACTGCAGGGATATGGTTTAGTAGCTGTGGTAGTAATGGTGATGGGAGGATTAATAATTCTGTGATTCTGTAATACTTAACTACTGAGTATGAAGTTGTTCGTTTTCAATAGGGAAGAAGGACAAAAATGTGTTTATAAATTCAAACAACTTAAAATTTCATATTAATACATTCAAACATTCAAATCTTATATTTTCCTTTACTGTTGATGTATCAAGGCTTTTTTCTTGTTTCACACAAATGCCACTTTACATCACCTACTAGTTAAAATGAAAACAAATTATAACACTGAAATTCACATACATGCACAAAGAAAAACAAAAACAAAACAAAACAAACAAACAAAAAAAACTTAGGTAAGAATCAGGTACTTATTATTTATATCACACTAAATGTCTTGGATTTGTATCTTTTAGGAAGAAATATGCGTTGAAGAAGGGAAAGAGTATTTCCTTCTAAATGTTATTTTGTTTTGAACATCATAAAAATGGGAGCTGTCAGTAGATGTTCTACAGTATTTACAGTAATTTATCTGATGGTACTGAAATAGATCAAGCATTTTACTAATGATACATCATGGATATTTGCATAATTCAGTTCAGACATGTAAATATGTGTACAGAGAAGAAAAAAAGAAAGAAGTGATGTGCAGAAATGCTGTGAGCAATGTTTTGGTTTTTCCAGGAGTGGGACATCAGTCCATGTGGCAACGTTTTTCCATTTTCACATAGTCAAACAGCAGCTAGTTTGTAGATATGTGTGACAACTGCCTGACAGTTGAAAAACAGAAAAACTTTGCTTTGCTTTATAATCCTTAAAGATTTATTAGTGTTTTTTGGAGAGATAACTAAAGATAAAAACAGTTTGGTTTGAAAAAAACTTGTGTTGAAAAGCTAACTTCAGCTCCAAGTACATTTTGAAGAGTAATAAAAGGTATTTTTTTCCAAAAGTAGCATTATCTCAATAATCATGGATTTCTCTTAGCATGAAGTAGGGTGAGATTTAAATCCTCATTCTTCTGACTTGGCAGTGGGATTTGGACATGGAGATTTAATATGCAATGTGGTACTTCGTCCTGCTGTGTGAAAAGTCAGTTTCTTCATAGCAAAACAAATCTTAAGCCATTTTTTGCGATTTCAGCACACCCAGACAGTTTCTATGATTAGGGACAAGCAAGAACTTGAATATGAACTGTCCAAGGTCCATAGGAATCCCAATCATTTCCATTCTGCGGGTAGAATTCTCTGAATGATTTCCAATTAAATAAATAAAATGAAAATGAATCTAAACACATTATAAAACCCATCATGTTTTACTGAAAACAATTTTATTTATTTATTTATTTATTTTCCTGGCATCTTCTCTACCAGTCATCAGCTGCTAAAACCTCGTATGTGGAAAACCTTTTGATCTGGTTCATCTGGGATTTACTGACTGAAACTAATGTTTCGAGGGATGACTTCTGATGACTACTGGGTGTCAAGTCACAACTTTAGACTTTGCCAGTGTCCTGTAATATGTTTGCAAGTTCATTTTACAATCAGGAAGCAGAGAAATAGTGATAGATAATTATGAATCATACAGAGACATAAATATTTAACACATGAGGCAGAAAAAAAAAGTGAGAATAAAACAAATAAAAAGTGTAAGGGTTGCAATCAGAGAGTGTCTGAAAATAGGATGAGTTTTAGGAGGAGGATGTAGAATAAAATAGCGTACACACAAGCTAAATAATAACATTAAATTGGTTTGGCAACAAAAGAGATGCAGCAGTGGAAGACTTAGTTAATCTGAAAATTTTATACTAAGTTCTGTAGATTTCACTGTACTGTTCATGCTCTACCCAAAAGGCTTGAAATGTTAACAGAACAAAATAAAACAAAACAAAACAAAACAAAACAAAAAAATAAAAATAAAAAAACAAAGAACTCAAAATACGCAGAGAAATAAAGTTTTGAAGGTGCATCTTTTTTTTTTTTTTTTTTTTTTTTCCACTTACAAGGGATAAGAGGAGAACATGAAGGTTCTCAGTCTTTCTCAAGTAGGTATGTAGCTTAACTTGAGCTGTGGCCTGAGATTAATGCTGTGCAAAGTGTAAGGAGCTCAACCAAAGAGATGTGATTTGTTGCTCTGTTATCATCCTGTTCCCCTAGATTCCTTAAACTGTTCAAAAGCCTATTAGACCAGAACTCTCCACTTTTCACATAACTCAGTTCATCTTCTGACTTCATAACGAAGTTCCTCTCAGCTGTGTCTCCTTCAGCTTCACCTGTGCCTCTTTCGAACAGTGAAGCAAGAAGCAGAGGCTCTGCTGGAATTTAGAACAAAGGGGGCTAAAGGCGGATAGTTAAATGTAGTTTGTAGAGGAATGATCTAGTTAGTTAGAATAACAAGTAATGGAAACAATGGATCTGGGAGAGCAGGAAGGATGCAGATAAGGAGTGAGACCTCCCTGAAGACATCAGGCGAGGAGAAGATTAGATGTTGCAAATACCAGAAGAGGAGTTGCATCTCCCTGATAAAATGGGCGATAGCAAGAGGGGGTCTGCATGCTAAAGAACTATTGAATATGTATCAGAATTCTGAGAAATCATTGACTATGTATTAGTTGTACCTATATCTGTGTCACGATTTTACAAGTTGGTGTGCAAGTTTGGTTGGAGCTGTCCCCCTTGCACCCGGTGCTGCGCAACGCTGGAATTAACATACCTGCTTTATAACCAATCTGGATTATAGAGTTTGATTCCGCAAGTCACTTTAGTAGTCCAAAATTTTCAAAATTTCCACTCAAAAGCTGTTTCTATTTGCATAATGGGAAAGGGAATTCTTTAAAATGTCTCTCTCAAATGTCTTAGAATGTGATTTCCAAGTCCCATACTTTAAGTCTTTATTCTCTTATTACAGTCATTCCAAAACTGTGTTGCATCCTGCACCTTTTTAGATCTCTTTTTAGATCACTTTTTTAGATCTCTTGCAGCTCTCTGGTGATTGACTACTGGACACAAACACATCCTAACTCATTCAGCAGCAAAAAGCATCCTACATTTTCTGAGGTTTTCAAAATCCAGGATGTTGTAGACAGCTACCAAAATTTACCTGAAAAGGAGGACAGGGGAAGAATTAGCCACCATTTTTCAAAAGCAATTGATTTTTCTAGAAAAACAACAAAATGCCTTAACCTTAGGCCAAAGTAAAAAGACTGAAGCTTTATCAGGATTGGCTTCTGTCTTGTGAAATACCCAGAGCTGAGGATAGTTATTTTTGCTCTAAGCTGATTGTACATTCACTGCAGTCAAGGAGAAATATCAATTGCAATAGTACAGTTCGGAAATAGTAAGCAAAGTGAGGAACGGACCCCCTACAGGGGTGGCCACAGCTTATCATCGATTCTCATCCTCACCTTCTGGTATGTAAAAGCTGAAACTATTGTTCTCTCCCTCATTAAGAACAAGCAAATAAACAACAACTTTGTGCAAAATTGAACTGTTTTGCTGGCAACTGAAATGAACAGGGTAGAACTGGGAAAACAGGACACCTGCATGGGTAGCAAGAATGTACGCCACTGATGTTTAAGCCTAAGAGAAAATCCAAACATTCCATCACTTGAAAATCAGGATTAAAGGTTTTCCAGACAGGGAATATAATTCCGTTGAAGTCTGGTGGAGGGGAAAAGAAATATAAAAGCTTCAGATAAATACATCCAAAAATATTTAATTACAAGGAGAGAGATGTAACACATGAGATGCAAAAAGAAGTTGCTTCACAATGAATTTAAAGGTCTGTAAGACCAAAGTGTATTAAGTAACTCTGAATGTGCCCATGGAGAATCCTCACACAGCCACTGCCTTTTGCTTCCAAAACTGAAGCACAAGAGGTGAAGGCTGGGAAAGAAGTCAGAGGTCTAGAAGCAGCGTTTATGGGAGACAGATAGAAGATGTGTTTTAAGATGTTTCTGCAAGCTAAAGAGGCTGTAAATAATCTGCAGAGCTGCACTGGCTTAAAAAATAGTTTACTGTTATCATTTTCATCTTGCCCACCCTTGCCTCTGGTACTCAAAATGTGCTCATAGAGTTACAGTGGAAAACCAGAGAATACAGATTATGAGTCTGTAGTACAAGTAGAAACTAAGGAGTATGAGTTTGAAGTGCAAATAGAAACTAAGTCAAGATCTCAACTCCCAGCCTTGCATTAACTGCAAGATTCCCAGGGGTCTCATATTTAGCAGATGTGGTTACTTTGGTTTAATTTTACTTTCTCTGGTGCATTTTCCTTTTAATGTCTCCTTTGATGGCTGGGATGAGAAAGAACCAAAACAAAGGGGAAAGTATCAGCAGTAAAGCTGGCTATTAAATTAACTACTGAAAAATTTAACAGTTCAGTTTGTGTAATTCTTTACACTTAACTGAGGAACTTATTTATGAGGTAGATAACTAATATATGTTAAACATACCATCTGATGAAATTTTAGCTCACATCCAGTTTTATGTTTGTATTTCTGTATTAGTCATGTTACTCAGGCAGGACTGATTCACAGTGGCGGGAAGTGCACTGGGGTTTTAAACGGTTACAAGTCCATTAAAGTGAGATCACGTATTTTATCTCAAATCAGATCCAAAAACCATGTTGTCATAAATGGGAAATAATAAAAATAAAAAATTAACAAAAGTACCACCAAGGCTTAATTACATTTTGGAGTGTCTCCATGCTGTGGCATGCAAAGAACATTCAGGCCTACTGTGAATCTAGGTGAAATGGTGAAGGCTCCCACACACTCCCCTGAACGCCAGAACTCGAAAGACGTCAGTCTAGCCCGCGACAGAGATAATTTAGTGTCCAGGTCCCGTGACCCATCTCTAACCGTGTTGTTCTCTGGGAGATGTAGTCTTCTTTTGTAAGTTGCAGATTCAGTAAAATTATTCATGCTTTATATGGTGTTATGATGTGGAATACTGATAGTAAAATTACAAAATTATTAAACCATGACAAAAACAACTTCAATTCAGCTAACTTCTGCTGACCTAATGGCAGTGTTTCACTGGAATTTGCTAAACTACTGTACTCTACAGAGATTTAGCTGAGGGCATACTCTACTTTCCTCCACTAACTCTAAAGAGGAAAATTACAGTAGATAAAGACTGCCCAAGATGGCATGTAAGGTTGTGCCTTCAGTTTGAATTTTACATTGTTATCATTTAGAACATTGAAACAATATATTTCTTTGCAGTTTTGCAGCACTATCCTAAATCCATTGGAGCATAATGGATAGGGAGCTAGGAGATATGGCTTAGGGGTTTTCTGTAGGTATGGTAAAGGGAGGTCAGTTGGACTAGATGATCTTACAGGTCCTTTCCAAACTTGTGATTCTATGATTCTATGATAAGGTGGGGAAAGACATGAAAAAAATTAATTCAGAGAAATGGCAAATTGAATTATTGTTTGAGATGTTTCCCAATCCTTTTCCAGATCCCAGGAAAAAAAAAAAAAAAAAAAAAAAGGAAAAAAAAAAAGTTTCTGGAAACATTTCAAACAATTGGAAATACCCTTTTGATTATGTTAAGGAGGCGCTTATATCACCTAAAGTTCTCCTTTGCAATATAGAATCATTGGATCATAGAATGGCTTGGATTGGATCATCAAGTTCCAATCCCCCTGTCACAAGCAGAGATGCCAGCTGCTAGAACAAGCACTAGTTTCCATCATTTATGTCACTGATAAAGTTTTTGAAGAGTACCAAGACCCAAGAGAGACCCTGTGAGACACCATTCATCACTAGCCTCCACCTGGACATGGAGCCATTGACCACAACCCTCTGTTTGCAACCTTCCAACCTATTACTTATCCATCTAATAGTCCAATCTTAAAATCTGTATGTCACCAATTTAGAGATAAGGATGCGGTGGAGGACCATGTGAGAGGCCTTGCAGAATTCCAGGTGGATGACAACAGTTGCCTTCCCTTTGTCCACTGATGTTATTCCATCATAGAATGCCACCAAATTGATCAGGAGTGACCTTTTCTGGTGAAGATGTGGTAGCTGTCATGTATCACCTGTTTGTCCTTCATGCACCTCAACAACAGGATTATACTCCAACAGAATTTCAAGTAGAAAGAAAATACGACATAGTACCTTGCATCAAAGGGAAGCTGTTGATCAAATGTATTCATTTTCCTAATTAATTTACTGAATCTGTAAGTTTAAATTTTCATGATATCAACTGAGAATTGAAGTCTATTTGGGAACTCCTCTCTTAATCTCTTGTAAAAACTTCCTGGAACGGCACTGAGTATTGATTGTGAAGTGCCATAATTGAGAAAAGCTGCAGTGAGGTGATAGTGCATGAAACAACAAAAAATTAATGAAATATCTTGGAAAAATGAACTTGTATGGCATGAACATTTTCATTCCGGATGTTTGTTCAGCAGAAAAAAAATCTCCAGGAATTGTTCTCAACCCTGGGCATAGCTATAATGCAATGAGAACACACTGTGCAAGCTCCCCAGCAGTCTGCACCACAGGGCTTAGAAAAAGTGGGAACGTGTTCCTCAACATGGACTTTTGCCTAGTACTGCATATCCTTCTTTTCCTGAGTGTTCAATAGACTCATGAATATTCCATTAAATTTTAAAGCAAAACAAAACTACAGGATAGTCCTAAAATGTATAAAATAGCAATTTTCTAGACCAAGCCAGTTATTTAATCTAGACAAAGTTATCTGCAACATCAGAAATGAAGGCTGTGAATATAGATTCATACCACAAAAATAAGAAACAACAAACCACAGTGCTATTCTACATTAGTTTTTATGTAGGGAGGCTGTAGGGAGTAGATTGTTAACAGAGAATAAAAATTCTTTTGGATCAGTATAATCAGACTGAATATTTTAAACAAATCTCTTTCTAAACCAATCAGCCCCACTAAAAATTTCTGCATAGAAAAGACAGAGCTGTGCCTGTAAATTCTAGGAATGCTGGATCAATGCTGAAATGTAAGAATACTTATTACCCTACAGAAAACTCATGACTAGTACAGCTGAGTGAAAAACTGCTTCCTGCATTTTTCTTTTCTAGAGAATTCAGGCATTTGCTTACTCTACTGCAGAATACATACTGAGCAACTATATATGTGGTTTTAAAGAAGTGTGTAACAGAAAGCCTGGATCACTATCTAGAAAAGCCAGTCCTCTGTCTCAAAGGGCTATTACATGGGTACCTTTACCTTTTGGCTTGCCTGGACCACAATGACTAAAGACAAACTGTCCTGGTCAGCATACATGTTGGTTGCTCCAAAAGTAATGCCTCCTATTTATTTCCATGGGCCTACAACACATAAAATGAGCACAGTAGCTGTACAATAAAGCAAATCATCAGCTACAAAATACTATTTTTTCAACACAGTCACACCAATAGCTATTCATTCTCTTTAGCAAAGAACAAGAGTCTGCATGTCATACTCATAAAAGTCTGCATCTGCAGAGGTGACCCACTGTCACCACTGCAGAAATGCACAACCCACTGCCCCACTGTACTCACATTCATTGTTTTCTTTCCATAAATGTCCAACAAACTTTAATGAATGTCAAAGGTTACCACTTTTTCCCACATGGAAAAATTCAATGACATACCTTTGCTTCATACGCACTTCCACGTCAGATGCCATTTTGTCAGACTACTCCTCTGCTGCTATCTGTCACACAGCGACTAAACGTAATGGAATACTGATGGGCAGGTTCAGACTCTACTGTCATGCCACCAACATTCACCTCAGGTGTTGTGGACCAGCATAACAAAATAGAGAGCATTACTTTCAGAGCAGCTCTAATAAAATACATAGTACAGTTAATGCACACGAGCAACAAAACTTATTTTATTTTTTTAAAATATTTTTATTAAAGTATTTTAGATACGGAGAGCAACAGAAAAATAAAAGTAGTGGGATGTTTGACCTTGATTTTGTTAAAATAATGCATCAGTGTCTGGTTGTGAGATCTCAAGTTGTTTGTTAAAGATTTTTGATGAAATTTTACTTATTTTGTATTTTTTCCTTGACCCTATTTGTTCACTAATGTACATACTGACAGAAAGAAAGGACATGAGTGAGATCTGATTGTGAAGAGGGATATTTTCTCTGGTGAGAGTAGACTAATAAAAATCAGGTAAAGATTTGGATATGTACAGGTAATGTACTTATGTCAATTGAAAATGGAGTCAGAAATAGAAACTGATGTGGGTTGTTTTTTTGTTTGTTTTTTTTCCCCCATCTTGAAGTCTATTGTCAGATTCTTTTATCAAAAGAGAAAGCAAGGCTATATATTTTTTGCTATCCACAGGACTATACTAAGCCAGTGCCTTAAAATGCATACAATTATTTGCCATCACTTTAAGTAACATTGCTCTGCGCTCTCCCAGTGTCCTGGTTTCAGCCCAGACAGTACCAATCACACATCACTGTTAGCTTGTTGCAGAGCAGTTTATGCATGCCCTGGACTAAGGCAGGCTGCTCTGTGAGGAATAGCAGCTGTTATGTCGGCAAAGGACAGGGGTAAGCTGTATCACGAACTGTGCCGGGCCACATGTGGCCTATGGGGCATGGATTAGACATGCATGCCTAAGTCCAAAGTACTGAATTCTTAGGATCTGTCTGAAATTACTGTAGTCCTGTTGCTCTTTCTAGAGCTTCACCTGCCCTGAGAGCTGAGATCTGGATACAGCTGCAAGTCTTGGGCTTTTCCACCTCTGACTTCTGTGGTGGATACCTGTCCTGAATCTTCCTCTGAGCCTTCACTGCCAGCATGCACTGCACAGGTACAGATGCTCTCATGGTCCACAGTGAGAGGGAAAGCCTGCAACAGACTGACTAGAAGTAGGGAATCAGACATTTACAAGCTCGGTGGCAGAAAATCAGTTTCTTGATAGAATCTGTTCTGCTCTCCCAAATATAACAGACTCGGTGACAAATAGAGACGGCAGTGCTGAAAACTCAGGCATGGTGTTCAGCATTAACTGCCCCAAATCTGCTAAACAAGGAATAATATGCCAGCAATCTGTGCAGAGTTATGTGGAACTTCATAGTTCTTCGGTGAAGGCTTGCTCACTTAAAGCTCAGGAGATTTTCAGTGAAAAATTTTCAGACTCAACCATTCCATAATTTCCAATGAAACACTATTTCATTGGAAAATGTTTCCACATGTCTTGTAGCATATAATATACACATACTGCTGTCTCAGCATTATCTGGCGAGCAGACAGGCTGGGAGTTAAAAACACCTATGATGAGATACAACTTTTTTTTTTTTTTTTTTTTTTTTAATGTGACACTGAGAGTTATGCTGTGCTGAGTTGTGCCCTTGGGTTCCCCGTGCCAACTCAAATGATTACTGTTTTCTGAATGTCAGTGCTGGTAATTTGAAAGGAACTAACTCCCCATCCTTTTTTTTATTGAATATACACCCAAACACCATAACTTAATGTCTATGGCAGCAGTCAGCCAACCACATCAATACGATATATGTATTCGAGTGAATGTGCTTGCAGAGCACAGGCAAGAGTAGCATTTGTTTTTCTTACTTCAGTGGGAATTTTTCTTTTCTGATGCTTGAAGTTGTTTCCAAATGTAGTATCTGCAGAATGAATGCATTCTCCTGGTTTGAGTTTTGTTTTTGTTTTTAACAGCACAGCTTAAAGTTGCAAAGTCTGACTTTTGGGGTCTATGCATATGACATGCTGCTTACAATTGCTTGTGGCCCCTTTTTCAGTCTTTGTGTTTGTTCTTTTTTTATGACTACAGAAACTCTTCTAATAATACCTCATTAT
Organism: Coturnix japonica; assembly: GCF_054131305.1. NCBI lineage: Eukaryota > Metazoa > Chordata > Aves > Galliformes > Phasianidae > Coturnix > Coturnix japonica. The sequence goes on from NC_140663.1 coordinate 167,685,171, forward strand.
CCTTCATTATTATGAGGAAAGGCCAATTGCAGAACTTTGCTGACAGTAACATCGAAAAGGAAGGGCTCCCTGTAACATAGGGAGTATTGTTAGTCAACTCCTCATAAACAAATAAATAAAAGATTGTCAGTATGTTCCTAGGGAAATACTGATAGATTTTCCTTTTCATCTAAACAAGTGAATAAATAAAAAGGACTTAAGTGTTACTCCAAATTGTCTTATAATGTCCATTTAGATATTTCCTTGTGAAGTAAACACACCAGGATCAGTCTTCTGCTCTATCCAGAAGTTCTAGATTTGATTTTGCTTTTTTTCCTCTTCATCAGAAAGTTAAAGAAAACCATGTCATAGAATCATAGAATGATCTGGGTTGAAAAGGACCACAATGATCATTGAGTTTCAACAGCCCTGCTATGTGCAGGGCCACCAACCACTAGACTCTGTTTTGAGCATCCCTTTCCCCCTTCATACCTAGTTTAACAACCTTTCAATAAATCCCACCAGTTCTTCAGCTAGGATGCTCTTATCCCTTGGAGACAGGCTACTTCCATCTGCAGCCATCATGCCAAGTGCTGAGTAAACTGCCCCATGGTAAAAAAAAAAAGAAAAAAATAAAAAAAGAAAAAAATAAAAAAAAATAAAAATAAAAAAAAATCCTGCAATTACACCAACTTCTAAGGTATTTATTTATGAAGTGGGTTTTTTGGATCCTCTCAGTATCCTTCCCTGTCACTGAAGGTACAGAAAAAAAAAAACCTACTTGCACACCAGTTCCATCAACGACTTGCCCCAGTCCCCTGAAGTCATTCTTGATAGTCATCAGGCTTTTCTCGGCGACTTCACCACTGCCAGCCTGAACTATAAAAAGAGGATAATAATCATAAGGGCAGATCAGACTAGGAAGTCTTAAAGGAGGCAGCCTTAAATTGTGGAGCTGACCACCTCTTCTTAGAAAAGCTTAGAGGAGGCAGTCCTACCACCTCATCCTCAGCCACCTCACCCTCCAGTTTCAAGGCTTCAGACCTATTACATAGAGGAACCTGGGGAACCAAGGTAGGTTGGGATGGGGGTTGCCCTCATCACTGAGCTGGAACCTGCTGCCATTCTTCCTCTTAAGTTGGTTCTCTCAGTTTGACTATGGCAAGGGAGAGGGTCCACCATAGTCTGGGGGGCGCAATCTCTGCATCTTTCGTACCTTGTTTCTTATCTTGTTACACCAACAGTCAGTCTCACACTCACACTCTACAAGGGGGAATGGTTTTAAACAAAGAACAGATATTTAAATTAGAAATTAGGAACTGATACTAGTTTCTCTAAACTCCTTACTCTAGTAGTGAGCACCATTGGTCAAAGGTGCCTGCTCTCCTGTCCTGACTCCAGCATCTAGCATCAGTCATCAGTTATACTCACATACATCCCACCAGCTGTGGAAAGTATGTACTGTGTGCACTTACAGGACAGAGAGAGTGAATATTCAGAGAGAAAGTTGAAGAAAAGAGAACACGAGAAAAAATATGAAGGTGGGACAAACTGTGGTGATCAGTCACAGGGCTCAGCCATACCGACCAGCCACACTACTATTTTCTATCTCCTCTATCTCCTCTTTGTTCCTCCTGCTCTCTGCACACCCCCTGTGGGTTGTAGAGACCCTCAGTTTCTGCCACTTCCCAGTCTAGGGCATCTTAGTTCACAGTCTTATTAGTTGCATGGTTCACCCTTCATGGAAGTGGCCCTATAGCTCATTAACCCACCATTAATGTGAGTGGAAGGCTTTCTGGTCAATGTCTTCCACATTAAAAGTCCTCAATCAGATAACTCTGCTAAGATAAACTTTCTGACATTCTTATATGCTCTCACCTCAGTGAGTGTGTCTGACCAGTCTTGATTCCCATTACTGCCTTTCTTTTTTTTTATCTCTTGGGGAAAAGTCCTTAATCTTAAAAGAGCAGACATGTTCCCTTACAGTTATGACCACAGTTGGCAGATAAATTGAGGTTTTCTTTCTTGTTTCCAATTTGTTCCAGAAAGTACAAGAGAGAATTGTATTTTCCTGGTTTGATCTTAAATCATTCTTTATTTTAATGTTTTCACAGTGGCTATAGCACTGGAAATGTTAGCACACAATTTTGTACATACAAAAAAATACTTAAAGTATGGCTGCAGCATGCATGTGAAGAAATAGCTTTCTTCTGTTTTTAGGCAAGCTGATATAATAGGCCTTGTCTCAGTAAACAAGAAAAATAAAAAATACATGTTATACTTTATACAACGAAGGACAGGTAGACCTAAAAGTAGAATTTCAGTGACAGCAGGTAGTTGGCATTTGCAGCCTCTCTTGGAGCACCTTGTTGGGAACTGGCAATCCTGTCACATTTCAGTCATGCAGAAATTCTGTAAGACTTAAAATGATGCACTGTAATCATCTTAGCAGTGCCTATAATTACATGCTCAGAGGTATGATTTAGAAGAGGGTTGTTAGAGTTAGGGTACTGTGGTTTGGCTGTGGTTGGACTTGATCTTCGAGGTCTTTTCCAACCTGGGTAATTCTATGATTCTATGATTTTTTTCCAATTAAAAATAAATAAATTAATTAATTAAATCAAATAATAAATAAACAAACTGGAAGAACTGGTGGTATTTTGAAGAAAATTTTTTCAGGTTGAAAAAATTGGTCAAATGAATGCAATAATTTTTGAGATAAATATTTGGTCTTGATAATATCCTTAACTCAAAACTATGCTCCAGTGTCTCATTTAATCAGCTTTATAAATAAAAAAATCTTGATGACAAAATACCACAATAATGCATAGAAGAATCTCTGTACAATTTATAGAAAATAAGTTAAAAATAATTAATAAAAAATGTTGTACTGAAATACCTGAACTAGAATCTTCTTTAAATATCAGCTGGCAAATATACATGTGTTTTGTCTGAGAGCTCTAACTAGACAAAGATGGATAGAAATAGAAGCAGAGACTGAAATAAAAGTGTTAATAAAAATGCTACATACTGATACTTTTTTATGTGGTACAATCATCTCCCTTTCTGCACAATCTATGCTGATCTCCTTTATGCCCCAAAGGTAAGAGCATTTACTGATCTTGGAGTAGACATTTCTAAATTTAAACTCAGACAACTATGAAGAAGATGGCATCACATGCAAAGTCCACTTAAGATTCATTCCATGGTTTGTTCCTGAAAATGAGGCAGTTTAGTGGGTGAATGCAGCAGAATGAGGGATGGAGAGTATCCATGAGAATTACTTAGTATGGGAATCATTACTAGGAAGCTGGGAAGGGAAATACATGGACACATGGTTCTGCATATCTATCATTTGTATATTTGTGTGTGTTGTCATTACAGTGAAAAATGTGTCTGACTTGCATCAAATGGAAGTAGCAAGGCATCTCAGGCTGGATGAGGCTTTGAGCAACCCCATCTAGTGAGAGGTGTCCCTGTCAATAACAGGGGGGGTGGAACTAGATGATCTTAACAGTCTCTTCCAACACAAAACATTTTATGATGGCTTTGCCCTAAAACAGACGGCTAAGTAATTCCAGTCTACCACGGCTGGTAGGATTTAAGTTTTAGGTTTATAGTGGGACTATGAAGAAATCTGTATCAACAACCTGAACAGCTAAAATTTAAAGTAAATAAATATGAAAAGGACTGGAGTTTTAACATGGGTGTGTATGGGTGTATGTGTAAGTGTGGAGATAATTAGGGTCTAGTTTCTCACTGAAAACAGATAATTAAGTCTCGGAATATCTTCCCAAGGGACTTATTGGTTAAGTACTTGACTTCTGAAGTAATTGCATTCAATTGTAAGTGCATTCCAACTGCACTTCAGAAATACTCTGTGACAAGGACAATTTATCTGAAGAGCAGCAGTTTCTAACAGGGACAGAGAAGGCACAGTCTTCCTTACTGAACTCTGTGCTAAATTTTAACAAGCTATCTTGAGAGCAACTGTGATTAATGTTCCAGATGTCGCTTCCAGGACTTCTCTGTTAGAGACACTCTGACCTGCTTTTTGAACCCCTAGGTGTGGACCTAGCATAGGTAAACATGTAGAGTCCTTGATCAACATACTTTAGGAAAGCAGAGAATGCTAAAAATAACAGTTAATAATTAGAAAAAATCCCACACAATCAACAGCTTCAGTTGTTTCTTAAGGAAGATCAAAATTAGGTATCTGTCTTCAGAAGCTTTTCCCCTTAGGCTTCTTTTGTGGTCAACAGACATGTGTGTCTGCTGACCTCCACATGGAGAGAAAGGCTGCCAAATACACAAATTCCATTCTCTCCACTGAAAAGATAAGGAGTCCACTGCAATTGAGCTGCCCCAGTTGTATGGAATTAATCCAGGACGAGACAACTTTTTTTTTTTTTTTTTTTTTTTAATTAAAGATAGAGAATTTAGTGGTTACAGTCTTTTAGTTCAGACACTGAATTTAGAAAGTAAAAATCAGCTAGAATGAATGGTCACAACAGGAGAAATCCCAAGCACAGTAATTAACTCCTGCAAAAGAGAAACATTTGATTGCATTTATTAAATTGCTTAGTGAGGACTACATCTTAAAAAATAGTTGTAAAAAGAACTTAGCATCATAACTTCCACTTCGGCTCTCGCACTTAAATTTCACTTAGACCTGGATTAACACCAGTTATTTCAGTAAATATATTTAGCAACAACACCTTGACATAGGAGTAGAACCTTTCATAATGTTAAATAGTCACTGTGGGGATAGACCTGAGCTCTGATGCTTTTACCTCACACTGTGGTGTAAAGCAGCTGAGAATATCATATAAAAGCTATAAAAGAATTGGTAGACAGCTAAGAACAGACAAAGTTATTTATTTCCAACAAAGAATGTTGCCTCTGAAATTCAACTTCTTTGCACTTAGTTGTACACAGTCTTTTTACTTACCTATCACTCATATAGTGGTATGAACAATAAATGCCCCAAATAGGTCAAGTAGTTACATTCCTTGTCTAAAAAGCTCACTATTTTCTTTTTAAAGAAAGCTGCCCCTCATAATATTAATGAGTAATTTGCGTATGTTACTTCTACAGGAGTTTGGAGAACCAGCCTCAACCCCTCCAAGGCTAAAATGAATCAAAATCCACATCTCCCAGTTTCCAAGGTAACTAGAACCCTAATCTCAAGAAATCTAGAGGTCAAGATGTTCCTTTGCTATCAAAACAAAAGACTGCTGATCAAATGACCATTTGAAGGCAACAGAAAGAATAAGGGTAAATACTGTAAAAGTAAATAGTTCAAAAGAATTAAAGAGTAATTCTTCAAGAAGATGACAAAACCTGCTTCCTAGCTGAAAAGTAGATTGGGAAACAAACAGAAGGAGTTGTAAGCCACTGTGATGCTTGAAAACATCAGTGTAGTTGCTGTCACATAAACCTGATGGGATGATTCCCATTACTGGAATGTGGCTATTGATGGCTACAGGTTGTTCACAAGTGACAGGCAACAAAGGAGGGGAGGAGTAATTACATCCTCATCTGAGAAGGAGTAGTGTGAAGCGCTGACCCTGATGAATGGCTACAAGTAGGTCAGAAGCTGAGAGTTAGAGATCAAGGCAACAAGGGGAGCCTTGTGGTTGGTGTCTATTACTGGCTGCTTGATTAAGCAGAGCCTGTTGATATGGTTGATGTGAGAGAACCAGCAAGGCTTCATCAAAGGCAGGTCCTTCCTGAACAGCCTTGTCCTTTTTATGATGGTGTGACTGCATCAGTGGATGAGGAAAGACCTACTGATGACATCTCTCTGGACTTCAGTAAGGCCTTTCAGATTGTGAGTAACAACATCCTTCACTCCAAATTGGAAAGATAAGTATCAATGAGTGGACTGTTCTATGAATGAGGAACTGGTTATGAGATCATATCCAAAGAGTGGTGGTCAACAAAACAAAAACCTTGATAAGCATTATTTCCCAGGGAGATATTACCAACTTGGGATTCCTGCATTAAAAATATGCTGTTATTTATTTGTTTGTTTGTTTATTTTTCACTCAGTTCTTCTATGATAACTGTGGAATTCCCAGCCCCTCAACATATTTTTAAGTAGCTTGGAAATGAAAGCAAGACACTGTTGACTTGGCGGAGATAGGAGAATAAGATATTAACAATTAATTAAACCATGAAAGGATTTATATTAATTAAGTATCTGGACGAGTATACAGGAAATGTAGCCGAAAAAGATAAAACTGAAATAAACATGTTTAGGAGCAATGGATACACAAAGTTCATCTGTTGTAGCAAGAGATGGTACTGACAATGGAATGGGATTTGACAGACTCAGAATGCTCCCCTAAGTCTTCAACTTCAAAAGGAAGTAAACATTGTTAGGAGCGAAATTACCAGAGGGATACAAGAAATCAGCAGAGCATATCACTACTATGCAAAGCTACTTTCCTGACTTCTAAGAGCAAAATAGCTGTGCAGACCCTGGCTGCTGCTCAACAGAACTCACTAGAGCTTTCATCAATTTGTCCTTAATGCATAGAGAGACTAAATTTTCTTAACATACAATTTGGACAGCACTAAAGTGTTTTGCTTTTTTTTTTATTTTAAACATGCTAATAAGAGATTTTGAATTGTAATAAGTGAAAAAAAAAAATAATTATTATTTTTTCCCCTAATAAGAATGCTTGCTGGATGATGATATTTATATTCCCTAACAGAACCTGTATGTTTACAGGAAGGAACTAAATAACCAGACAGTATCTTCAAAGATAAGTTTGATGGTAAATCAGCATTTCAATCACGCTACCATCTCCTTATATACAGTGCATGTAAAGTGATATATGCTTGAAAAAGGATTGTGTCTTGACCTTTGTAGAACCAGGTTCAGCAAGAAAAAGGAGTTCACCCATCTGTCATACCAGTCACTCTTAAATGACTAAGAGGCCAGCAGTGGCCAGTGATAAATAGCTCCCACAGTCTAATACATGCACACTGCTTCATTTACCTGAACATGTATAAGAGACTTTATCACTCTCTACAACTCTTCTGAAAGGAGGTTGTGGTGACATGAGAGTTGGCCTCTTCTCCCAGGTAACAGCAGTAGGACAAGGGAGTGACCTCAGGTTGCACCAGAGGAGACTGAGGTTGGATATTAGGAAAATTTTCTTCTCAGAAGGAGTGATAATGCGCAGGAACAGGCTGCCCAGGGAAGTGATGGAGTCACCACCCCCGGAGGTGCTTAAGGAAAGGGTAAATGTACTTCTTATGGAAGTAGTTTAGTGGACAATGCTGTTGGTAGATGAACAGTTGGAATAGATTATCTTAGAGGTTTATCCCAACTTTAATGATTCTATGATTCTATGGTACAGGAAGATGGAAGGTTCCTGCACAAAAGCACAAGATATGGAGGGCAGAAGGGCAAGCCAGTGTCCAGGCAGGGGGTGACGAGCCTTGTCCCAGTTATGTCCCTAAATATTCCAACATCAGTGCTCCACTGATGTCCTTTTACTGCTTCTAGTTTTCTCTGAGCTATTCTCTCTTGCCTGCTGTACTCACGCGCAAAGATTGTTTAGACATTTAGTGGCTGCTTAACTGGAGAGGAAAAAAAAAAAAAAAAAAAAAAAGAAAGGAAAAAAAAGGGGAAAAAAAAAAAAAAAAAGCCATGTTTGAGTGGAAATGGACACTGAAAATGTTCTTTGTCCAGTGTCAGAAGCCAGGGTTGCCCTGCAGTTCTGTATAACCTTGCAGGACATTCATAGTTTTTTCTCCCACTGGTGTTTGATCCTTCAATTCCAAACACCCAACAGGATGAGGGGAAATGGCTTTAGAATAGAAGAGGGTAGATTTGGACTAGGTATCAGGAAGAAATTCTTTAATGTGAGGGTGGTGAGACACTGGAACAGGTTGCCCAGAGAAGTTGTGTATGCCCTGTCTCTGGAAGCTTTGAACAAGCTTGTCTAGACAGAGGTGTCCCTAACTATAGTGGAGAAGTTGAGACTGGATGGTAATAAAGGTTTCTTCCAACCGAATCTGTTCTATGATTCAATGAGGAGCTGGAACTGAGACTGAGTTCTTCAATGCAGTGCAGTTCAAAAGGACAAAAGTGTGCAGAAGAAACAGAAGTTTGGATTGGAGAATCTTTTTGCCATGAGGAAAACTGAACACTGTCACAAGCTGCCCAGATTTTGTAGTCTCCATCTATGGATGTTTTCAAGACTCAGCTATATGAAGACCTCAGCAACCTTGTCAGATTTCTTGGGGACCCTGCAATGAATAAAAGCTTTCACTAGAAACACCTCTTCCAACCTGAGTTATTCTGCAGTACTATGATTCCCTAATTTAAGGTGAGGAAGAAAAAAAAACATGATTTTGATACAAAGAAACAAAAATTCAAAATATTCAGTTACAATAAAAGAAATGAATATTTTCTGTTGTTTTTAATACATTTGATGACAGCTCCTATCTCAGTAAAATCATCAGTTTCCCAAAGTAATTTCTGATGCAGATAGAGCAGTCATCTTGGATTGAGAATGATACCTAAGGAAATTTACATATTGTTTCTATATGAATTATTTGCATCACAATGAAGAGCCATAGTTTCCTGCATGTTTTATTAACATGAATTTGAAATGATAACTTCACCAGAGAGCTACTGATATTAAAGATACACAAGAGATAAAGGGAAGAGGCAGGAGTCTGCCAGGGGAGCTCAACACATTTAAGATTTATCTTGTCGCTGCATAATGAGACAGCATGAATCTCAGAAGTAGTAGCAGTAGAAGCTTCAGAAACCACTTTTTTTTTTTTTTTTTTTTTTTCCTGATAACATCTGTTAATACTTCTAGAAACCTATAGGAAAAAATAAGAAAGTCACATTCCTCTGGCTGGAACTTTTCTTATTTTCCTTCACATGGTCAGAGACAAGAAAAACAAGTAAAAGCAAGAATTTGATATCTCTTTTTCCTGCTTCATTTTCTCTAATGAATGAACCATAGAACAGCTAAATTCTCTGAGTAGGAAATAAGATGATCCAATGCAAGCAGATTTATGGTAGAAAATAGTAAATTCTGCTGTGTCAAGCTGCTAAGCTGTGCTTCAGAATCTAAATCCTTCTCCATATCTGGTCTTCAGAGCAGAGCCTCCTCCATGATCTCCATGATGATAAGAGATTCTAGAGCTTGACTACAGTGTTTACTATAAAGCATGTTTTCAGATCTTTAGAGCTACTGTAGTCATGACTGTCCATTGATACATACATGACAAGTTTTTGTAAGATTAGTTTTTACAGCTCAGCTATGTCAGTAGCTAAACAATCTGGTGTAGCCAGATAGTTACCTTTATTTGTTTGGTTTTTTAGTAATTACTATTATCAAATTTTGATAATATACATTAAGGTGCCTTAAAATTATGCACTATCCTTCATTAATTGTTAGGGATTCAGTTGTACCTACACTGCTGCTTCCTGCAACTTCATACTAACAAAGTCAGAACTTTTAATTCAGTTTCCTTTCTTAACATGTTCTATAGAATATTTAGATATAAATCCATCTTCTATCACTTGTTCCTTTGATGCACTTCTCTTCAGCATTTTTTGAAGTGTCAGCTTAGAGTCTGTAATCAGCATACTGAATAAATTCCATTCATTGTATTCTATCTCTGGAACACACACAGTAAAATAAATAAATAAATAAATAAAATAAAATAAAGTTTAAATGTCCAATTTAGGGGCTTGAAGTACACCCCAAGGGCTGCTTGCCTGAAGGTATGTTTTAAATGCTAACATTCCATATTAGATCTAGCTCTAATACTTGTTGTTAAGAAAACCTCTAAGCTACAGAATGTCTTAAACTTAGGCACTGCAATGCTGAACCTTAATTCGTGCTATGAATTTTGCCTCAAGAGAATAAATGATCTTTTGAACCCAGATATTCCATGCTGTGTTGCAGAAAACCTCATTCTCATCACAAAGTATATCAGAATTTAGATAAGAATAAACCTATTTCCATGAATAAAACTAGCAGTTTATGTGGAATACTGGAGCTCCTAGCCATAATACATAGTTGCATGAACAGATTCATGGTCTTACTAGAAGACACCACAGGCAGATGATAACCAATTTCAGCAATCATGATGGAATTACAATGTGGTAACATCTTCAAAGATCTAATCTTTCATAGGTATTGTATATTTAGGAAAGAATATTTTCAATAGGAATAACCCCAAACTCTTGAATTCAGGGAATGAAAAACTTGAATTTTGAGTCTTTAAAAGCAGTTGGAGTTCTGAGGAACTCATCCTCCTCCATCTACAGCAAGAAATTGACCTGTAGTAAAATAGCTTTTAAGCACAATCCTCAGACTTGAAAAATATCTAAGATTTGTGTTTGCATTTCTTCTTTGTGGAACCATTAACCTTTCAGAGAAGTTTTTGTATATAATTTCCTGATATGAAATTGAAGTCAAAGGAAGAAAATCTAATTGATTTTTATAAAGCCAGAGTTTCCCACTGATTCTATAAAATACTATCACTTTATTTGTTGTCTCTAGTCCTCGCAGTTTCGTCTTCTACAGTTATTCTATCACATGCATTTATTACTCTTTCATTTAACAGAGTCAGCACTTTTAATATTTTTCATTCAACAATCAATCAGTGACAGTTTGCGATAGTAAATCTGCACATTTGAAGAATCTGACCTTGTGAAATATTATGTGTTTTTTGAGACGTAGTGAGTCACTCAGGCTTCCTGGGAAAGGGCAAAGATTTCAGTCATTACCAGGAAAATTTTAGAAGTGGACACACTGATAGAAAACATGGCTCTTCTTCTTCTACCATAGATTCAGATGCTCAAAATTTCTGTATGCCCAGTTGGTTATTTCAAGAGCAGATAAGCTGTCTTAAGACTCTAAAACATCACTGAAACTGCCTAGTCTGAAATTACAAACAATTAGACTATTTCTGACATAAATTTATATTTTGTCTTGAGTGGATCAGTTTTGTTCTTCATATTTCCATTCAAAAATTAAGCTTATTTTATCACTTACCCATTTCAGCACAACAACAAAAGAATGAATTAGCTTATATATGAAAAATAAAAACTTTGGTACAAATGATTTTGATGTGAAATCCATTAAAACTAAAACTGAATCAATTAAAACTTAACAATTTTTCTAATCTTAAAACAGCAGTGTCTTCTGTGAAAGTCACCTTTTCACTTCCACATGGCACTCTGTAACAGATGTTTTGAAAACTGCTTAACTTCAGAAAGTTCACATTAAAGCCTACCTACCTTGCCATTTCCAAGGAAACTGAAGTGACTCTTCACATCTCCAAAAATGTCTGGCATTTTACTGGGCCAAATTCTTTAGGGCTTAAGATTACTTGATCAAAGATTTCTTTGATCTCTTATTGTTTGTAGTCATCACTGAAATCAATAACACCTGTGGATGGATTTTAAAGTGCATTAGACAAGATCCCAGACATTTAAGAATTTAAATCTATATGCATTTATATGTGTATGTCAATATGTGTACTGCATTTTAACTATCAAAATATTCCACGGAAAATTCTGCAACAGAAAGAATTTATTTTGTCATAAGTTTATTCTTCCACTGTGACAATGTATCTTAAAATAAAACTTCTATTTATGTATAAGCTTCTTTAATATGCAAGTCATTGTATATGAGGTTTATATCAGGTGTATATCAGGTTTAAAGCTGTTAAGTGATCTTGTGTAATAAACTTGATATGTCTAAAATTATTCAATGAAAATTTTGTGAATCAAAAAATATCCCTCTGTTTTTTTCAAAAAGATAAAATATTCACAAACTGAAATTCAAATAGCTGAACTTCAGAGCAAAATCAATAATTAAATTTAAATAAGAAAATACATAATATTTTCCTTCATTCTTTGTCTTACATTCATTTTAAAAATCTCACTGATTTTCAGAGCAATTACATTACAAAAGTATGGTTGCATGAACCAGTGATGTGTGCCCCAGTGGCGCAAGTGGTAGGAATGCCGCGTTGAAACACCGGAGGCCCTGGGTTCGAATCCCCCCTGTGGCGCAAGTGGTAGAAGTGCCGCTCTGCTACACAGAGGCTCCAATCCTGGGGGGTTGGACTCGATGATCTCTAAGGTCCCTTTCAACCCGCACGAGACTATGATACAATGATATGATACTATGATGATGTTTCCAGTACCCTGATGTCAATGGATCAAATATTAATCTTTATCAGGCAGACATATTTTCAGAGGGAAAAACAGTAAAACCAAAGGTCAGACTGGAAGAAGTCACTTTGTTCAGATTCCAGACAGAATTCTCATCTTTTTTTGTGTGTGTGTTTGTGTGTGTGTATGTTTACTTTTATTAAACTACTAGTTATGTTGCAGCTTAGGCAATTTTAATTGCTCTGGATGCTAAAGAAATGATAGCAACCCCTTCAGTATAAAAGTATTTCCTGATATTCTACCTAAACTTACCCTGGTTCAACTTGAGGCCATTTCCCCTCATTCTGTCACCTGTCACCAGTGAGAAGAGACCAGCCCTGCTCTCACTATAAGCACCTTTCAGATACTGGAAGAGAGCAATAAGGTCTCCCCTCAGCCCCCTCTTTGCCACACTATACAGCCCCAGTTCCTTCAGTTGCTCCTCATAGGGCACATTCTCCAAGCCCTTCACAAGCCTTGATACCCTTATTTGGACCTGCTCCAGCACTTCTATGTATGTACTTTCTATACCGGGGTGCTGAAAACTGAACAGAGCACTTGAGGTGGAGCCTCACTAGTACCTAGTACAGGGGCAGGATGACTCCCTTGATTTTGTTTGATAACACCAGAAGATTTTGTTAAAGTAAGATTTGAGGGAACTTCTAAGAGTGGAAGTTAGTTGCCTTATGTGAGTATTCAGGTTGTTTGCTCTAAGTACTTAGCTTATGGTGTTGAAATTTTGCCAACTCCATTTGAATTCTGTGTATTTCAAAATGTCAACTTCTCTAGTAGTATCAAACTAATGAGCTGTATTTAATTGCCGACTTTGGATTAGCGCTATCTGTTGCTAATTCAGCTTTTATGGGTACTATCAAAAAGTTTTATTTCTAACAGGTTGCATATATAAATTACTTATATATGAAAATTATCTAAGTACTGCCTTTTGCAATATCTTTAACAAGTCTGGAATAAATAATTTTTTAGAGGAAACAGCTTTTTTTTAGTAATTCTCTTTATAGCTATTTATATCAATTTTAGACTGATGCAGACCTGATTTAGTCATATGGAATTCATATTTGTAATAAATGTTGCCAACAGTGAAGATGTACACATGTATCATGAGCTATTTTTAATTTCTCTTGCATTTAAGTTCTAGGTCCTTTAGCTACTGAAATATGAATCTTTCAAAGTTCATTTAGCATTCTACCTTATTCTTAAGGTAAAGTCACATGTTAAATGAAAATAAAATAAAATAATAAAATAAATCTTTTTTTTTTTTTTTTTTTTTTTGAAACTATGTAATGAACATATTATTATAAGATCAATGTGTCTTAAACACTATTTTTTAAAGATTTTTTTTTTTTCAGGCACTATAAATTTAAAGCTAGTCTATCAGAATAAAAGAGATGTAGATCTAGATAGACAAAGTTTCTTATGTTTATAGCCAAGGTGCTTTCTTGTAATGTATACATTATATACATCACACTTAATTTTGAGAGACTAAATAAGCTAGCAGAATATGTCTACTAATTGTAAAAACAAATATTTGTGATTAGTTCTAGAATGGGAAGAATAAAAGAAACCTATTTACTCAAAGAGGTTCTGTGTCTGAATGTATAACTTAATAAAGCAATTGGAATTTTCTGTTTTATTTTTCCAGCTTGGCAATCAACTCTTTATGTTTGTGTGGGGGTTTTGTCTGTCTGTGTTTGAATTCCATGTCTGTGAGAAAGAGTGAGCATCTAGGACATCAAACCATGCTTTTTAAAATGATTCAGAATGTTAGCTCTACTTTAGTACACAGGCTGAATGAAAGATTTAAAGGGAAGACAATTATACTTGTTGCAAGATACAAGTCTCATGGCCCAGGAGATTATGCAGGGGTTCAGTCTTTGCCACTGTAGTTGTTTCTCAGATTCACAGAGTTTATGCATCTGTGGCATTGACCTTCAACAGCATTTCAGAATTTTATGTACATTTTTGAAAAAAAAATAAAAATTTTCTATGTCCAAATGCTCACATCTTGCGGGATCTCCTTAAGCTTTGCTGTTGTTAAATGAGTGTCAGAAATGTTGTTTGGTTAGTGCTCTGCTTCCATATGCTTGTATGTTTGTCATGCTTTTTACTGTAACATTTTCCTTTAAGCAAGGAGGAAACAGCAGTGAGCTTTTCAGTTGAGTGCTTATTTTGAGACACATCTTCGTCTGAGATGCTGTTTGATTTAGTTCACTTCAAGGGTTTGGAGCAAAGATGTTCAGTGACATGGTATTGAAAGAAGAGGTCTTACACAACATTCTTAATAGATGTGCACAGAACTATATGACAGCATATATTTATATGCAGTCCAGGATGTAAATATTCTTCACTATGTATGCAAAAGGAAAAAAAATAAAAAATAAAAATAAAAATGACAGAAATAGAGGATTTCAAGATAGAGTTTATTTACATAAAGATAGATAATTTACTTTCCATAGATTTTTCTTCTTTGAAATTTGACTCTTCTCTAATCTTTTTTGTTTTACTCTTTTTACTGGTGAGTGATATTTTCATTATGTAGTTGTGAACAAACCTGTAGTTTGTTTTATAGAGAAAACTTTAATTCATTAACTCAGTAATATACAAGAGAGAGTTTAGGTATCCACAAATGTTACTGGAAATGGAACAGTTCCAACTTCAGCATATCCCAGATGACTGCTGTAAAATGTTGTGTTGTCGAATTTTTTAAAGTCAAGCACACTTGTGAACTGTGTAAGGTCCTATATAAGTCTTATTAACTGACTGTTTAGGTGATTAGGAAGCAATAGATAATGCCAGCCAGATGGGTATATATAACCAGTTGAGGGGTTTATGTTTGGTTGATTGACTGTTTTGGAAATACTTTTGCTAAAAGTGTGTTAGTTTAGTTAGAATGTAGACAAATATTTTTCTTCAGTAGCTTGAAGAGTAGTGGTTGAAATTATAAGAGCTATACTGAGCATTAGCTTTTTTTTGGCAGGGTCCTGAATTATTTGGAAGTTGTCTGAGACTGAAGATCATGTTATACTTCTTTTCTAAGTTTTAACTCTACTTTAATCATTCAAAGGCTGCTGGCAAAGCTGAAATATACAGAGAGAATATAATTTCTGAAAAAATATCAGAGAATGGATTTATTCACAGTATTAGAATGCAAAGGTTCCCACATAACGCTGAAATATTTCATTTAAATTAAACTATGTCACAGGAACTATTATCTAGTGATATGTAACAAGCAAGACTGTAGAAAGTACACCATCACATTTTCATATATAGATTTATTTTCTATCATAATTCATGGAGAAAAGATCCAAAACATTTCATCTATTGAAGTATCAGCTAACAGACATGGTAGATGGAAATATTATTCTTTATTATTTGCACCCTCTGTAATGTTAAGAAACCTTGTTTCTGAAGCTAGGTAGAAACTCTAAGCAACTTAAAGTAGGAATGACAGAGGACCATCATAATAATTGTCACTGTTAATAACCAGCGTCCTGGTGCAGGAGTGATGAACAGAGGTGATGAGAAAAAAGCATCCAGTAACTTGATATAAAGAGATCATGCAATCAACAAAACAGATCTTAAGTGGGATCACTGCTGGCATTTGCATATAAACAAGGAAGTGCCTGCACACATGTATGGAGAAATTCCCTCAAACCCTTTTTAGAAAGTCAAAATGCTGCTGGGGCTCTCAAGAGGGCTTGTATACTAATGCATGCAGTATAGAGAATAAACATAATCTTCTGAAGATTTGTGTGTAGTTGCATGATCACAAACTGGCTGAGATAATAGAGATGTGGTAGGAATCCCATGACTATTGTTTCAATTGAGAAACATCTTTAGGAAACTTTAGGAATGATAGGCTAGGAAGATGAGGAGAGGTAATTATTGCCTTTTATGTGAGAGAGCAATTGGAATACATAGCCTTGGGATAGATAACAAACCAACACAGATTTTATGTGATAGAATTAAAGAGAAAACCAGTATAGTCATCCTGTGTGTATGCTAAACACCACCTATCCAGGAAGAACAAACAGATGAGGCCTTCTATAGTGACAGAAGCATTCTCAGGGTGATGTTGGGGTCCTCATGGGAGATTACAATCACTCCAATGATATGATTCTATGATTCAAAATGTATCAACTACCAGGACAATGCAGCACTGCATAAGCTTTCTATGTTTAAGGACCGCGTCAATTATAACTTCTTTCCAAAAGTGATAATGTAATGAAGAGAGGTGCTCTGCTGGTCCTCATAGTAACCAACAAGAAGGAGCTTGCTGGAAATTTGAAGGTCAAAGGGAATTTTGTCTGCCACGAGCATGGGATGGTGGAGTTTAGGACCACAAGGGAAGGAGAAGGGTGAAAAGGAAGTTCAGAACCCTGGATTCAGAAGAGCAGACTTTGGACTCATTGGGTATCTGCTTGGTAGAGTCCCGTATGAAAAGGTCCTTGAGGGAAGTGGGGCCCCAGAAAGTCGGAATATCCATACATATATGGATACATATATATATTCAAATAGTCGAGGGTCACTATTTCCAACCTCAAGAATGGTGAATCTCAACAAACAGGAAGTCAGGCAAAAATGCCAAGAGGCCCATGTACTGCACAATGACTCTTCTACCTGGTTATTTTAACTGTCTAATTTTTCAGTGAGTTTTCTGATCACATAATCAGGCCCAAGTTATTTGCATTCAGATAGTTCTCTACATTTCTGAAAACATCTAATATGCCCTCTTAATTTTTGGTACTACTGGCTACCACCTCATTTCACAACTATAACAATTAGATGTAGATTATGCACAGTTTGTGGTTATGTACTATTTTAGCTTATCCAGAGATGGCAGAAAATAAAAGAAGCTCTTCATGTTCTGTGTTCATTTGAATAACTGAAGGGATGAGTGTATTCTTAACTGTTAACCTCCCACTATCTGCATTTTTTCTGTCTTTTGACTCAAACAATTGTAATCAATTCACAGAACTTTTTTTTTTTTTTGCTTTACTCCGATTAACACTATATCTTTGTCTCTGTCATCCAGAACTCAGTGATAACTGTCCACAGAAAACAACTATTCACGTATTTGAAATAATCACAGATACAGTCCTTTTTTCAATAGTCAGAACTCTTCCCACATCATAACATACAGAAAACTAATTTTCAAATAGTAATATAAAAGTTCCTATAATAAACTTCTATGATGATTAGCAACATAATCACAGTTTCTTTCCTGTAATTCAAGCATTCTCATTATCACAGTCATTCCTTACCTGTTCAATTACTCTACAATAGAACCAGAAACCTGCAGCATTGTCAGTACTTTGGGTATAGGTACAGATGAATTGCAGGCCCAATTGTCAATTCCATCTGCTAAACTTTTGAGGATCCAGCATGGACTCAAAGTGTTTTGGTTTTTTTTTTGTTTTTTTTTTTTCCTATCTGCTACCTAGTAAGATTAGTATGGGTAAAGGTAGAACCAGAACATCAAGATTGTTGCAGTCCAACTTCTGATGCTATGTCTTTATCTTTGGTTTCCATCCCAGTCCGAGCTGAAACAAGCTTCAGTTGAAATACTAAAGCTGTTGAAACTGATTCCTTGTATCTGATGCATTCTAATCTCCGTTCTGTAGAAAAAGAAAATGCTATTCTTTGATCGGAGATATTTAGAAGTACAACACTGTTTCTTCAGTGACTGGAACTACATCTGTACTTCTTAGAGATTAATCTTTCAGTTCTGACCTAACCAGTTCTCACTACATTCTCCATTCCTTACTGGTAGAAATCTCTGTCCCCATCTAGGGATCTATGCCTATCTCTGATAGTACAAGGTTCAAGATATAAACAGATATGCATCTCTAATTTATGTATTGATACTGGATACAGGTTTTTCTAGATGCAAGTCTCCAGATAGAAATGTGAGCATATTATTATGACAAGAAGTAGGAAGTTGAGACCTGTGTAGGAGGAAAGTGACAAACGATGCTTTAAAATGGTGAAATAAATTGTCAGTCTGGGGTGGTGGTGAGAGGTTATTGTGTTTTAGGGATGAAAAAAGACTATTTCTGTATAAGATGATAGTAAAATATTCAGTATATCAATAACTGCAACAAAGCTCTTAGAAGAGAACAGATATAACTATGAGTGGCTCTGAAATGGGGAAAAAAAAATTTAAAAAAAAAAAAAAAAAGACGAGAAATCAAAGACAGGACAAGATTTATGGCTAGGTACATATTCCAGAAATCAGACAGAGGAACAGACTCTTGCCCATATCAAATATTCATCTGAATCTGTGCTGTTAAGAAGCTGCATGGCACATTGGTTTGGTTACAAGTCAGAATGGACTATTTTACAGAGATCTCTTCTACCCTGTAATGTTTTTTCTTCTGTCTCTCCGCAGTGTAGCAGGTTTTGGAGCCACACCTGACATATTCATTGTGGAGAACTTTATATATATTGTCATTCAAAGAACCATAGAATAGTTTGAATTGGAAGGGACCCTTAAAGGTCATGTAATTCATCTCTCCTTCAATGTATTTTGGAGGAATCTGATTCTGTTTTCTTCATATTCTCCCATTAGGGTGAAGAAGACAGCAGACAATTTCCCCTTAACTTTCCCCTCTTAATGCTAAAGGCAACCAGTTTTCTTGACCTCTTCTCATACTTCATATCTTCCGTGACAAATCTGGTTGATTTACACTTGACTGGTTCCTCTATATCAGAAACATTCTGTAAGTAAACAACCAAAATACAGCTTTGAACATGACATTACAGCCAATTTCAAGTCTGCTGTACACTTGCCAAGTCCACAGCTCATCAGTCTGACCTATCAAATCAGCAACACTGATTTCTCTCATTGAGCCAATGACAAGCAAGTCCAGTTGATAGGGCTGCAAAGATAGTCAGTAGTATGTGCTATACGAGAATAGGCTAAGTGAAACTGTTTTCTTCAACCTTAGGAGGAAGCGGCAAAGGAGAGAGCTTAATGCTATCTTCAACTTCTTGATGAAAAGATGTAGGGAAAGCAGAGCCAGATTCTTATAAGGATTGCTCAGAAATATGAGGAGAGGCAGTGGAGCCAAGTGACTTGCGGAATCAAACTCCATAACCACAAAGTAGATATAAAGCAGGTATGTTTAATGAGTGATGTGCATACACCCTGGTGCATGGGGGATAGCTCCATCTCACTTGCACACCGTTAGAAGAAGGCATGCTACAGATATAGGCTGAACTAGTACATAATCAATAGTTTGCAGGAATTTGGATACATATTCATTACATTCCTGAGACTTCATTAGCATGCAGTCCCTCCCCCCTTGCACATTCC
This sequence comes from Coturnix japonica, assembly GCF_054131305.1. NCBI lineage: Eukaryota > Metazoa > Chordata > Aves > Galliformes > Phasianidae > Coturnix > Coturnix japonica. Next base: position 167,704,697 of record NC_140663.1, read on the forward strand.
TACTGAGTCATGGGGATGGTTGTGGGATGAAAGCTCACCATCTTCGACCCTGTGGGAGGGGCACCCCCCAAACTGGTTCCAGCTTGCCCTGTGGACATCTAATCACCACACTGTTCTCTGGCTATTCCACCCTTATCTTTATGGCCTTCATCCCCCTTGTTATTCCAGACCAGTGTCTGCACTTTTTTTCTCTTTTCACTCCCCTGTCCCAGTTTCTGTGACAGTTTCTTTCTCTCCCTTACTGTGGGGCCCCTCTCTCATCCTTCACAAGATACCAGACTAAAAATTCTGATTATATGTATGGATGAAACATTTTTGATGTGATTATAATCTTTCACATAGGTTTCACAGGACCCCCCACTCTTGCAGTCATTCATGAGAAGGCTTTGACCTGCCTCCTTCATGCAGACATGCTTAGAGCAGGTATTTGGTCTACATGATCTCAAGAGACCCCTTCCAACCTATGTAGTGTCACGATTCTTTCTGTCTGAAGATTCACAGAACTGAGATGACCAAAATCACAATCAAAATTCTTTTCATAACCTTGCACGTAAGTGTTTTTCATGATCTTGGAAAGACTTAAGGACATGATTTAACTTCGCATAATTTGAGTAGTATTATTGACTTTGCCGGATTAGTTTACAGTGCTGTGAATGAAGAATGAACGTAAATCTTTACAATTGTCTTACTACCTCTGCTTTTAAATGCAAATATATTCTTATTCTTGAAACATACTCATTTTAAAGATTTAGTAGTAAATTGCAAGTAATAAGAGATAAATCGTGAGGCAGTGTGTTTTCTGTAACTTACAATTGGGCATATTCAGAGTATTTCATTCTGCTATTTAAGAATTAACAAGCTCATATCTTTCAGGAAATGGGAGAGAAAAGTTGAGTAAACACAGTCAAATTCAGCTTCATTACTCTGCCTTCTGGTAAACTATGAAGTTGAGAAGAAAACCATTTTCTTCAGAAGTAGAAATGAAAACCTTAATCAAAGTGTTTTTATTCCAAATATTTCCCTGACCCATCACTTCAAAAAGAGTTCTCGAAACTTGTATCATAACTAAATTAAATTAATTGGTTTATATATATACTTATTGTTCAGTAGTGAAAAGTGCTTAAACACATCTAGAACGATTAAACAATTTTCTTTAGAAATTAAAGAAAGATTTGGGGGATTTGGTATATAAGAGGCAAATCAAGCTTTTTAAGAAAAAAAATATATCAATATGCAGCACATTCATTATTCCTTCCACAGCAATTCTGAATTCAAATCTAGCATTTGTCCAATAAAGACATGCAAATATATTATTTATGGGCTTTTGCTTTTTTTTTTTCCTAAAGATGGCAAGTCATTTCCACAGAACAGTTGCTGCTGCATCTGTGCAGCCTTTTATTGCTGGTTGAAACTTTCAGTCATTCACTCACTCAGATGAGTGTATTTAAACTATGACCTATCTATCCTTCTTCAAGATCTGGATGTTCTCTCTGCCATCTTCATTCATGACATATTTGTATGTTTATGTAATGAACTGATAGAGGCACAGATGCCAGTTTTTATCCTTTCTACCACTGCTGAGCCAAGCAGCCTACTTTGTGCTCTGTTTATGCAACACCTTTGGATGCAGAGGCAATAGAATACTTTTTCAGCCTCTGATTTAGTACCAAGTAAGCAACTGAGCCAAATCATTGGCTGCACATACAAGTATGGTAAGATACTAGAAGCTTTAGAAGCTGTTAAAGCTCTATAGTGATAACAATTGCATGATTATAAAGTCCAATGGTTTTACATTGTTGAGCAGATACTGTGCCATGCAGATTACTCTTTTCCCAAAATAAAGGGAGCTGGAAATATGCAGAGAGGTCTTTTGCAGTCCACAGGAAAGGAGAGTATGTTGAGATGTGGCCTCTAGCTGTTAATGCCTCCAGAAAAGAAGCAAGAACACTGCCCTTACTATAGGAACAAAAGAAGTATGGATGAAGCAGTTACCTTTCACGTCCTATACCACAACACAGAGATGTTTGAGATTGGTTCTCACAATCAGTCTAAACCATGCTTTGTAACAGACATATTTAAACTGACCAGGAATTATAACTCCAGAAAGTAATTTTCTTTCTTGGACAAAAATATACATTAATAGTATTCCCATGTGTTTGAGGTTCTATAAATATACCTAAGTGTCTATCTAATTCAGAACCCTAGGTAAGGTCCTGGATCATGGTCCAAATAACTTAATTAAATATTCTATAAATTGAAAAATTGAAAGATTAAGATAAAGTCAATTTTCTTTTGTCTTATCATAACTGACTGAATGTTATAGATCAAAATTCAAACCTGTTTCTTGTTTAATTTACTAATATTTCTAACAAATCACATGAAAGACAAGGTTTCCTCAAGGTTTTCCTTTTTAATTGTTACGAAATATAATTTTAATAATTTTAAGAGTAATCTTTAATCTTTAATTTTTATCTGCCTAGTGATACAACTGGACATACCAAACAAGTCAAAGAATGAAACAGGACCCAAACGAGACACTTGTCATTCTCATGCTACTTTTTCTTATCACTTATTCTACCATTATTCTTAAATCCTTCTCCTGACACAAGTTTTTTTTTGTCTACTTAAAATAAGGAAATATATTTTATTATTCAGTCAATGTTAACTAGCAAGTGCACTGTAGCCACCCAAATTGATGTGAAATACAATTGCGACTGGCTGGATAGCCAACAAATCAATATACAAAATGCAATATTAAGGTGATTGTGTACTGTATAACCGTGATTGATGGCTGGATAGGCCTAAAATAAATTAAAAAACAATAAACCAAACCAATAAAACATCCATCTACAAAACTGTTCTGACAGAGGATGGCTAAATTATTTTCACATCATTTTTAAAATGATGTAGGTTAGCCCTACTATTCTATTCCTTCATAAAGAAACATGTGCTTTAGTTCTGTGATGACTTCAGTAATCTTGCATCCTGAAACAGAACTATCTGTTCACATTTTCTGATGTAATTCATGTATACAATTTTCAGCAACATATTATTATGTAGTAATCCTGCTCTAATTCATTCAATACAGTAAAACAACGGTACAATCTGATATTACAGCTTGGTTTTACTTGCCACACATGAGCTGACTTGCATTAGTATGCTATCAACTGATTACAGTGCCTAACAGCCCACTTTAAACTTCAACTCTCAACATTTAGGCAGTTTTGTAAAGAATTCCAGTGCTTAAATTTGGATTGCAATTTAGCAAACCATTCCTAAAACAATTAGCATAAGAAAATCAGCATTTTTCATCATGAGATTTTTGTCATCATCTTAGATGATGGGAATCAAGGAATCAAAATAATGCCAAGAGCTGTGGATAGAAAATGGCCACTAAGGTGGAGAGAAGAAAGTCACTAAAAACAAAATGTGAACTCTGAAGGAATAAGGTAAGTTTAATACAAAACTCAGAAAAAATAAATACATGGACAAGTAGAATGTAAAATTCTTCTGTCATGACTGCAGGGTGAGAAATTCTAGCAGATTTGGTAAAAGATCGTATTCAGACAGTGAATGTTTATGTAAAGAACTGACTGAAAATGCTGAAAATTCCTTTTCTGGCCATTTGTTTGAATACAGAAAGCAAAAGTGTGGCTTTCATTACTAGGAGCCACATTGCAAGAATTATAAGAAATAAACATAACAGGTTAACTCAGTCCTTTCTGTTAGTTTCTTTAGCGCACTGCAGAGTCATACTTTTTATCTAGGTACCATTGTGGATGTACTCATGCACATAAATTCCCAGATGCTAAGGTTACTCTGAGAATTGGTGAGAAACATTCCACTGTGTTTTAGAAAAACACCAAAATACTAGTCCAGATCAGCAGCACAGCTTTGGTCCAGACATTCACGTACGGTTTATCCATAGACGAAACTTACTCTTTGATGATTCACTTTGAAAGGCAGTTTTACTGTGTACAAACTAGATTCCTGAGGAAGTTAAAAAGGAAGGTTTAATGTGGTGCACACTAAACACATTCCCTCCTCTAATAAAGATGAAAGGGTGTGAATAAGTTATGAATCCTTCATACAGGCTCAGAGTATGTGCATAGAACAGATATTCAGCTAAGGATAACTGCGGAACTCTAGTTCAAAACAAAATGAAGGGGCTACTACAGTACCTACTGGCATGAGTTCATCTGCTCTGTTTGCAGTCAGTTTGCTGTTATATAGATGTGTCCACCTTTTGTCCATCTCTCTCTCTTCACTAGGTAGTTAAAAAAAGTATTAATACATAGTTAAAGCACTGAGTTCAGACCTAGGGCTAACTGCTGCTGTGTAAATGGCTATCTACCTTAATAACCTTTTTTTTTTTTTTTTTTTTCCCCATGTCTCAAAAAGATAGAAAAGAATACGTTAAATAAACAACACCTATGTGTTTGGAGTTTTGGGTCTCTATTTTTTTTCCCCCTCAAAATTGTGTATTTGTTTGTGGCTTTCTTATGGTGTTTTTACATATGCTCGTCAGTCATCTGCTGATTTGCATTTTTGTTTCACATCTATACCTAGAATATCTATAGAGTTATAGGAGTGCTGTACATTTCCTTTGTTCACAACATATGGCACATCTTCCCTGCAACCATTTAGCAGTAACAATTCCCGACAAATGTTCCTCTCTGTGCAGTCTGGAAGAACAGCAATCTCAGATTCATTCAGTTCAGTTCAGAAGTTCCAGGGTAGACTGTCTAGCACTTGAACTGAAGTGCTACTAAGTCTCCCTTGCTAAAGATTTGTACTTAAATCAATCTTGAAAAAATAAATTAAGCTGAAATTAAGTTAGAAGACTGAACTTTTTTTGTAAACACTATTTGATGTGTTTTTTTTTTTCCTTCTTATAATGCTAATTTCCTTCATGCAATACATGCCTTTATGGGGGACAGGCTGGTCAGGCTGACAGAAACCTCATTTAATTAAATATGGAGAAACACAAAGTCCTGCACCTGAGACAGCTGAACCTCAGCCACCGATATGTTGGTGGTTTTATGTCCCACACACAAAGGGATGGAAAGGTAACCAGATTGACAATGCTATGGTTAGATTAAGGTAAATCTACATTCAAATTCCAAACACGGTCATCAATTTTAATAAAAATCTCTGTACTACAGTTATCTTAGAAGTATTGACATTATTCCAATTATATCTAGCAAAGCTGTTAGATAGTGTTCGCTAAACTATGAACCTTTATAAGAAATCAAAATAAGCCTTGCATTACTTAACAACTTCAAAAGGGAAAAAGAAAAAAAAAAAAAAAGAGGCTGCAAGTGCATATTGCCTGCTCATATTGAATCTTTCATCACCCAACACACTTAAATCCTCCTCCTCAGGGCTGCTCTCAAGCCATTCTCTGCCCAACCTGTATCTGTTTGGGATTGCCACAACCCAGGTGCAGGACCTTGCACTTGGCCTTGCTGAACTTCATGAAGTTGGCACGGGCCCACCACTCAAGTCTATCCAAGTCCCTCTGACTAGCATTCCTTCTCTTTAGAGTGTCAGTAGCATATCAGCTGTATCAGCTTGGTGTTGTCTGCAAACTTGCTGAGAGTGTACTTGATCCCACTCTCCACATGTTGCCCATGAAGACATTAAATAACACTGGTCCCAGCACTGATCCCAAAAGAATGTCACTCATCACCAGTCTCCACTTGGACACTGAGCTGTTGACAGCAACTTTCTGAGTGCCACCATCCAGCTTACTCCTTATCCAGCAAGTGGACCATCCATCAAGTCCATTTTTCTCGGCAAACTGGATATCATACGAGACAGTATTAAATGTTTTGCACAAATCCAGGTAGATTATGAGATCAGCTTCTCTTCCTTTATCCACTCACACTGTAACTCCATCATAAAAGGCCACCAAGTTTTTCAGGCATGACTTGCCCTTTGTGAAGCTATACTGTTTACTACCAATCTCCTTGTCTTTATTTAGGACATTCAGGAGGATCTGCTCCATGATGTTTCCAGTCACAGAGGTAAGACTTACTGGCCTGTAGTTCTGTGGATCATCTTTTTTCCCCTTCTTGAAAATGGAGGTAATGGCTCCAGTTTTCTGGTCAGTGGTAACTTCACTAGACTGTCATAACCTTTCAAATATGATGGATAGTGGCCTGGCACATTCATCCACCAGTTCTTTCAGAACATGTGGATGGATCTTGTTGGTCCCAGGACTTGTGCACCTTCAGGTTCTTTCGATGGTCTCAAACCTGATCTTCACTTACAGCAGGATCTTTAAGATCCCCTCCAACCTAAACCATTCTATGGTTTGATAATTCTGCGATTCTATTATACAATTTTATGACTGTATGATTCTATGATTTTATGACTCCATGATTCCATTTACAGAACCATTTGATCCATTTAGCTGTTGATCCACTGATACAACTGTTTGTCTAGAATAAGTGTACTCTCTCATTCCCTTTTAATATAGATAAACTCAGCTTTCTTTGCAGCAGTCAGGTATTCCTGATTCAGGTACTTCCCTGGTGTATCCCCATCACCCGGCCCTAGTTTACCTCATCTGAGTCTTATTTCATTGTAGAGTTTTGTTTGTTTGTGGCCACATTTTCAGAATTTGTGCTGTGAAAGAAAGTATTTTGCAACAGATCACGGAGACCACAAAAGAAATAGTTTTATGGTTGAACAATGGGACGAATGCTAGAAAAACACACTGTAATATATGTTACAGAGATTTGTTTACTCTTTAGTAGAAGAAAGATAAATAGAAATATATAAATATATCACAAAAGGAATATTATCTTGCTCTGTTCTTAAAACAAACAAAAAACCAACACCAATAAAACAGTTGTTAATACTGTGACCTAAACCAACTGATATTTTTTCTGAGTAGAAACATTTCTCTTTTTTATCTTAGTGTGATTTACAGCAAAACTGAAAGACTTTAGGCTGCCTTTCAAGTTTTATCATGTGTGAAAATTAGAGTTTAGGACCGAATGGAATACCTCATTTAAAACTGGTATATTGCAACTCAATTCAGGAGCTTGTACAGTGTTACTGAAACGCACGTCATTTCACAGAAGCATGATAACCAGAGCAGATAACTTCCTTTGCAAGCTTAGAAATTTAATTTGTGGTAAACAATATGCTTAATGGACTGTAGCTTTGGAATATATATGGAGCATTAGATATGGCAGTGGAACAGAGGTAAATCATTTATCTTCTGTTTATAAACTAAATTAACATTGAAACTTACTCCGAGTTCCACCCCACCTTTCTAATATTGCTTAAGATTCCTAAAATCTATCTTTTTTTGACATCTTTCCACCAAAATTTACTAAATAGGAATTAGGGTGATGGGGAGGGGAAAGCGATAGGAAAGGTAGGAAGAAAGCAAGAATTGTGTAAATCGGGGATAGTCACCACCTGGATGCAGCAGTGTCCCATCACATGTTGTTCCGTTGGTCCAAGGCAAAAGTGCAGGGGAGAGCAGAAGCTGAGTGGCTGGCCACAAGCAGCAAGCTGGTCAGTGCAGAGCAGGTGGTGGAAGAAGCAGCAGGGTCTCACGGAGCAGGGTCTCAAGCGGCGGGCCCAGGAGAGTCTGTTGGCAGCACTAGAACAGCCGTGAGGGATCTGAAGCCAGATACCTCTCTTGTTCTTCAGCATGCAGGTGTCAGGTCTTGAGGAATCTGATGTCAGATAATCTCCTTGTTCACGTTGTGTGGAATCAGGTGTCAGAAAACTTTGTTGTTCACGTTGTGAGGCATCTGATGTCAGAAAACCTAACTTCATGGTTGGTGATCCCTCTTTTATTCTCCTTTCTCCTGCCTACCTAACATTTCTGGGCTTTTGGGTAAAAGTCACGTGCAACACCCCCTGAGATGGTCATCTTCTTTGAGATAAGCCCACACAAAAGATCACTGCATAGCCATTCATCTGCTGCTTTCCTCTCTCTCCTTGCCCTTGGCCTTATCTATCTGTGTCCCTCAGACAAAGGATTTCTCAACCCTTGCCCAGGACTTGCTTGGACTTGTCCATCCTCAGCAAACTTTAAGGCAATAGTGAAAAAAGCATGGCCTCTTACACAAGTCAATAGCCTTTGGAGATGTCTAATCATTATTACTCTCCTTTTTGTCATGCCATGTTATCCATAAAGCTTACAGAGCAGGCCACTCTCAGGTCATCTTGAAGCCTTCTCCAGGCTGAAGAGCCCCAGTTCTTTCAGCCTGTTCTTGTAGAGCAGGTGTTCCATCTCTTGGAGCACTTTTGGGGCCCTTCCCTGAATGAGCTCCAACAGGTCTTTGTCTTTTCTGCACTGAGGACTCCAGGTCTGGAGGTAGTACTCAAGGTAAGGCCTTACCAGCTTAGAAGGCAGGATCAACTCCCTCACCCTGCTGGCTATGCTTCTTTTGATGCAGCCCAGAATATGGTTTGCATTCTGGGCTGTGAGGACACACTGCAGGTTCATATCCAGCTTCCCATCCACCAGTACCCCCAGGTCTTTTGCAGCAAGACTGTTCTCAATCCTTTCAACCATCAAATTGTATTGGTAATGTGGGTTGCCTAGACCCAGGTTCAAGATCCTGCATTTGGATTTGTTGAACCTGATGAGGTTTACCTGGACCCACTGCTTAAGCCTTTCTTGGTCCCTGTGACCCTCAATCATCATTGAGAATGGCTTGGTGACTGTATCAGCCAGTTCCTTCAGGACTGTGGGATGCATCTCGTTGAGACTCATAGACTTATGGACATTCAGTTTCCTGAATGAAAGATCACAAACTTGATCTTCACGTACAGTAGAATAGATGTTGGTTGCCCAACCACCTCCTTTCAAATAAATTATTCAGGGACTGTGTGATGAGCAGTTACCAGAGAAGACTAAGGCAAAAATATTGTGTTTCTCAGCATTCTCTTTATTAACAGCTTGCATTTGTCACTCACTAAGATTAGTATACCACCCTGGACTTTCCTTTTCTGGTTAAGGTACCTGTAGAAGCCTTTCTTACACCCCTTACCAAGTTTAATTCAAGCTGGACTTTGACTTTCCAGACCCCATCCCTACACAGCCTAACATCCTTATATTTCTCCCACAGTACGAGTTTAACAGTTTCTATTTTGAAGAAAGTATATGGAAATTTCACCACAGTTTTGTATAAGTGAATTTGTCAGGACAGATGGTACTTATGTCAGGAGTAAATTTTTTTATTTTCCTTTTCTTTTCTTGTAACAGAATTGAACACAAAAAATAAGATGGTGTCACATTTCCAGAACAATGCTGGCTACGCATTAACGTCATGAAGAAAGATAGCAATAAATACTGAAGACTTGTATGAAATCTATTGATGTTTTCTCCAATTCTCTTTCTCCTGTGATTTGCACTTCTAGATTTTCACATTTATTATGTGAACCTCCTATGAGGCTGTGGTGAGAGATTAATCTTTAGCTATCATATAGACAGCAGTATGGGGATGGTTTCAATCACAAATGTTTATGTGAATAAAATTAAAAAGCAGAACTGAAGTGAAAGCAAAAATAAATTGAAAGAATTAATAGCTCGACTGTGAAGGCTGGTAAAATGGTAGAATTACAGCAGAAAGAGTGAACTCCATAATCACCTTCTCTTAGTGGAAATAATTATCAAGTTCCCATTGTACATTTAATCATATAGTTTAAACATATCACACACACACATTTTTACAATTTTTATCATTATTTTAATATCATATGTCAGTAAAATCTCAAAATAAACTACATTTATTCTTAACAGTGTGAAAATATTCACTTGAACTAATATGTGATTTATATAGATCATGTTTATATAGCACATATATAAACAGACACTTGATGTCTCAACTTATTTCTTCCATGCAATGTTCATTATTTCAGTAGCTTTCCATTTTGGAAGACTCTGTTATTAATTTTGGACCTCTTTATCTAGAGAATATAGGGGTTTTTTTTGTTTTGTTTTGTTTTGTTTTGTTTTTTCATCTTTATTTACAAGATTATTAACTTTAATTTTCATTCTAAATAGTTATGACTAAAACAATTAGAAAATAAATATTGGATTTTTAGAAGTTCTTTGAATATTCTCACATACTGTAGAGATAACCAGTTACAGAAAAATAAAGTGAGAAGGGAAAAAACTATCTACCCTCTTCCAGTTTAAAGCCATTTCCCCATATCCTGTCACTACTTGCCTTTTCAAAAATTTCCTCCCCAGCTTTTCTGTAGACCTCTTTCAGGTTCTGGAAGGCCATTATAAGTCTTCTTATAATAAGACTTCTTATAATAAGACTTCTTATAATAAGACACTAAGATACTTTGGCTCAGCATTTTTGAGATTCCTGAAAAAAACACCATCTGATTTGATATTGCGTGAAAGGGCTAGAAACTATAAAACCTATCCTGTGGGACACAAGCATAGAAAATTTCAGCCATTCGTATTATGTGATTTTTATATTACCTGTCGGGACAAAACCCTTTCATTCTTTTTGATTCTCTCCTGATGTGCATTACAATGCTTTGCTTTTTTATAGGACGTATGATTCGTTTTATAGCTACCTCTACACAGTTTTAAATGGATTATAAATAAAGCGTAATAGAATGAGATGCTTGACAAAAGTGGAAAGGAACATCTGAAAAAGAAGGTGGAAATCTTACTCTTATTTATTTATTCATTTAACTGTAAAACTAATCTGCAAATTAATCTGTACATGTATAATGAATAATTTGTTGCACTTTTCAAATGACAGGAAGAAACAAACCTACTTTTACTAATTTGTTTTTGTTTCATATCTAAAAGATCAGTAAAATAACCTAAAATATCTTAAAACATCAGAAAATATAACCATCATATATTCTATAACACTAACCTAAATCAGCTTTGTCTTTAAAGAGAGCAAAATATTTTTTTTTTCAAGTCTCCAAATTTTCTATCAGTTCAGAAAACAGCAAAAGAAATTATTCAGAACAAGATCAATCCAATATTTTAATTTAAATATGCTCCTTACATTTTCAATTTCTTGTAATTTTTCTGAATTCCAGTAGATTTACTGTGTATTGTATTATTATTTTTAAGTGATAATATACTTCTCACATTCAGGCCAAATAACTTATAGAAAATACATTTTACATACTCTTGAAGATATGAGCAAGAATACCAGCACTTAATTTGTGTGGGTAATTTTATGGCTAAATATATTATTTGCATGCATAAAAATACATACAAGTAATATTCCATATGATCGTTTCCAAAGAAGGTATAGAATATTTGACTGAGATAAATGTAAGCGTTGATAATATCCAAAAAGCATTTCAGTATCTCTTTGCAGTTAAGAGCTTATAATAACAATAAAACCAGCAATATGCAGAAGAAACTAATCGATGTAACAGGATAATATATATACATATTTAAATATTAGGTTGTTGTAATTCTTCTTCCTTCTCCTTTCCTCTTCTCTCTTCTGCTCTCTTGTTTGTTGGATTTTTGTGTGTGTGTGTTTTTGTTTTGTTCGTTGTTGTTATTGTTGTTTTCCCCTCAAATACATATGTTGAAAATATGCATGGAAAATATAATTGTCCAAAGAAGAGTAGATAAAAGGGGTTAACATGCAAATAAATACAGGTACGTGTGTATATATTTCTTGACCATTATTTACTTTGTTAAGCCTGAAATGAATCTAAAATATATAAGAGGAATAAATATTGCAGATTTGAAATTAATGGACAGCAGAATAAAAACTGTACAAGTTCATTCACCCTTAAAATCTAGCTTAATGTCATTTTAAAAGGTTCTAGCGACAGTGAAATACCTGATCAGGTTGCTATAAAAAGAGTGTCCCCTGAGTAGAGAAGCGATTGGAAATTACAGCAATTAAATCAAGCTTATGAAATCTTTAGCCCCATTCCAGGGTGAATTTGTTTCAACGAGTGTTAGGTATTATGCCAGGTAATGGGAGAAATAGAAAACTGTCAGGAATGAATACAGAATTAATAAATTTCGCCTTTTTGGAAAAAGGAAGGGACTTCATTTAATTAGGAAATACACTTAACATTTTGTTATATCCTGGCTAACTGGATGCAGAAGAATAAGGAATAAAAGAGATGTTACAAATATCTTTATTTATGTATGCCCATCTGTATATTTCCTTTGCAGACTTATAATTACTAAACAAAAAAAAAAAAATCCTGCACAGTTTGGTTGTACAATAAATAAATAGTCCCAAACCACTTTAATTACTTATAAATACTCTCGATGACTTTTATTTTTTAATGTGCCCTGCAGAAATGTGTGATTTGTAGATAGCAATTCCTGTATCTCCCGTAGCAACTGATATATACATCAAGAAAAGCCACAATATTTACCCAGTTCAACTGGCAACTCTGGGAACAGAGATAACAGAAAAATCCACCTGAAGTAAACAAGAATTTTGATTCTGTGTATATGTGAGATTGATGTTGGTCTGAGGTCACAAGAAAAACTACTGACTATTTTGTGTGGAATAGCATATTGCTTCTAAAAAAAGGAGTATTTATGTGTGAGACTAACATGCCAAATTAAGTGCTTTTATTCCTACCCAATTAAAATCCATTACAGCAAAGCAAAGTCTGTAACCTAAGTTACTGATAATTGTTCTCTTTGATAGAAATTGAAGGATGCTCTGCCTCAATGTATTGTGTAGGTTATTTCTTTAGATTCTAGGATGTTTCCTGACTGACACAAACATGAGACTTTAAAGTTATTATGTTGAATGGTTTGCTCTACAAATAAAACAGAAACAAGCAGTGAAAAAACAACAACAAAATCTAGGAATTTAGCTACTGCTTTTTTGCGCTTCTGTTACAGAAAGCCTCCAGCTATGACTTTAGTTTCAAAGAATTTGTCTTCAGTGTAATCTTAAGTTGCAATATCAAGGGTTTCCCTATTTCTGTATCATGTTTACAGACAGAAGCTTACAGAATTTTTTTTTGGTTTGGTTTACCAACCAGAAAAGAAAAATTTTACCTGTTAAGATGCCACTCAAATTAAACCAATTTTCTGTCTTTTAGAATACACTTATATGCTCATAAATATCTTTCTGTAAGTAGGTGGAAATAAGAATACAGCACTCTACAATCCATTGCATCCACTGTGCTAATGCCTGGGTTGTGGTTGAACTGTCCACCTGGAAAAAGCTGTCAAAGCTTCATGCCATACATCAGCTCTTTGTGGTATGCCTCTGTCTCCAGACATTATCACCCTCATTGTTTGGTTTGGAGAAAGGTAAAGATACCAAATCTCTGTCTGCCCTTATGCAATCTGTAGCTCATCAGCTTAATATAAGAAAACAGACTTGGCTTCCAATGTACTGTGTAGTCTTACAGCTGTATTAAAGCCTGATGCATTTCACTTTCATTGTACATCATGGGGAGTAGTTTTTGTTTTGTTTGTTTGTTTTTGTTTTTTCCTGCTATCAATTTTCTTGACCATGTTTGCACTCAATATAATACAAAAAAAAAAAATGTATTCAGTGTGGAGGTATCATCTAAATTTTACAGTAGGAGAGATGTGTAAGATTATGTGGTCTGTATAAAAACACAATAATGGTTCACTCATTCACACTGATACTAAAATAAAAGGTCGTGGTTTTTTTGTTGGCAAAAATTTTCCCTTCACACTTCTAGTTTCCTTTCTACCCTTCCACATGTGTATGGTAGTTTTCCTGCCCTGATGGCACTAGTTTGGTTTTGTAGTTTTAAGGAGAAAGATAAAGCTTGCTAGCAATAGAAAATATAATCAAGTAAAACTGTGAACTGTATCCATAAATTGTTTTCAGTCTAAATTGTGATTTGTTATTTCAGAAACATAATAGATTTTCTTAGTATTTCTCTCCAGTTTGCATAGAAGAATCAGATATTATTGCTCATAATATTTCGTGTGACTATGGGAATTCTTGTTATATGTCTGCATTATTATTTGCCTTGATAAAAACAAACAAACAAGCAAACAAAAAAAATCACGCATGTTTTGCTTCTTAGCTTCACACAACTCTGCATTGATGCTTCTTTTTCTGCTGCAGCCACTATTCGTCCCAATGGTTACGATAACCCTTTCTACCATGGGCTCATTACTTTGCCTTTTTCTGAGTCATTCTCCCTCCAGACCAACTTCAATTGAAAAGATATTTCTACCTGCTAGGCAGAGTGCTTGAAATGTCTTTCCTTGACACATTTGAACTGTGGGTTACTACACTGGCATGAGCTACAGCCATCTCAGTTTCCCAGGAGCAGAACTTGTGACAGATAGGTATAAGAATATGTTTTGGATAAAAGAGCATTGTAAAATTAGAAGTTTTCCGAATATAAAGTTAATCTATATGAATTCTGCACTCTTATGAAGTGAACAGTAGAGTCTTTCCTTCAACTGCACTGTGTACACTCTCGTAGTAAATACAGCCTTTCTTGAGTTCTGCATCTGAAGAAGAGAAAGATCACAGATAATTCTTGATGTTACCATTCAAGCAATTAAAATCTCTCTACATTTGGGAAAATTTTACAGCAACTAGTAGCAGTTGTGCGGTGGCTGTACAGTATTGCTTTGTGTTGCATTAAATACAGACTTTCATTATTATTTTATTTACAACATTTCTTAAAAGTTTATTCATTAACTGCCTTTTTTTCTGTAAGAACTTTGTGAGACAGAGTTTGATTTTTATTAAGTATATAAAATGTCTAATGCAAAAGATTCCCATTATAAAAGATTCCCCACTCATAACTCACAACCCAAAAAGGGCTGGAAGACACATCTAATGAGGAGAGAATAAAGACACTTGGGTTGTCTAGTGTGGAGGAGGGAAGACTGAGAGATGGTCTCAGTTTTTTCTGCAGGCTCTTGAAGAAATGTACAGAGGAAAGTATCAATCTCTTCTTCCACTTCAAAGGACGTGTATGAGCAACATAAAGCTGCAACTGAGGAGCTTCTGACTGGACAGTACGACAACTTCCTTTACCACAAGGATGGACAAATACTGGAAGAGACTTGCTAGTGAGGCAATTGATGTCCCACATCTGTCAGTTTCCAATAAAAATATTTGTATGATGTCATTTTGGGGTGTTGATAATGCACAATAGCTTTTTTACCTTTGAAGTGGTTAAGTAGTTGGTCTAACTGATCTTTGTAGATCCTATCCAAGTGTTCTATTTTATTCTACTCCACATTGTTTTAAACAAAGATGAGTAATGCATGATGAAGAGGAAGAAAGTGAAGGAGAAAAAGTTAGTCAGAAGTCTTTAAGCAGCAATATGTGACCTGTGAAGTTGAATCCATTATTTAAATATGGAAGTTGTGTTCAATTTTAGAAACAAACACTCAAACTTTTGGACAAAGATTCAGGAAACAGTCTGCTCAGATTAGTCCTTGGAAATCAAAGATTAGAAAGACATTAATTCTATTTATTGATAGTGTTATATATTGGTGAGCAAAACTCACATGAAATAAAGAATGAATGGCCTCTCTGGTTCTGATTCACATAAAGATCAAATATTTTTGTCCCACTAGGATATCATCTATCTCAGAATCTCGAAGAAGAAAAAGGCCATTAAAGCACTAAATTGCAAAGCATTTTTATAACAAGTAATAATTAATAAATTAGTCTTGCAAAAGAGTATTTAAAAAAATTTAAAAAAAAAAAATAGAACTAAGTCCCCTAGATATTTAAGGTCAACTATAGGAGCAATTGAATATTTTATAATAGAAAGAATAAGCATTGGTACGGCTGGTATGACTGGTATGACAATAGTCAGCTCTATTTTAAAACTCAAAGATTACAGCAATCTATGAATATTCATAATACCATTTTCGCTGTTACTCAGGGGAAATCTTTCCTGGGCTCAAACTATAGATTAAAATTGTCAGTTAAAAAAAAATAAAATAATAATAATAATAATAAAGTACTAAAATAGTAAAATATATATATATATAAATAAATAAATGAAGAAAGAGAAAGAGAGAGAGAAATAGACTAAAACACTTTGTTGAAGAAATGTGAGAGAAAATGGAAGATCAGGATTGTCTGGGGAAGTATTCAAATGACCTGAAAGTAATCAGTAAATAGGAAGAATAATAAGGCAAAATAAAGGAGGAAGAATGTGAAATGCAATTTTAGTATAAATTCACAGACCAAATGAATTACAGCATTGAGATTAAAAATAAACCAGAACAAGATAAGTGTGGGATTTTTTTTTTTCTGTTTCTTATATGTATAAATACAAAAATAAATATACAATAGTAATACATAAAATCATTATTGCTTTAAACTAAATAAATCATATGCTTTAAACTTATTTTTGTCCTACAAAAATATTCCTCTCCATCAGTTATATAGAGTTAGGCTCTAAAATGTGAAATATTTTTATTTACATGAAACTATACTGCACATGGTGCAAAACATAAGGTGACAAAGCATAAACTGAAGCTAATGCTAAGTGTATCTCATTTGGAGCATAAGCAGCAAAGTCATATCAACACTGGTCAGCCTGGATGAAGGGCAAAATTAGCTTAGATGTGTCGCTACATGGAGATCGCCTCAAAACACAGGACCAGGTAGGATTATCAGCTTGTTCTGTGATGTCTAAGACAGTTTAGTAACTTTGCATCGTGTAGACATACCTTAAGAGACATGAAAACAACAACAGAAGTGATTTGTAATGGTCTATGTGCTTATTGTCCAACCTAGACAATGTAAACTAAAAATGGAGAATGGAAATTGCAGGTAGTGTTCTCAAGAGGCCCTTGCAGTCAGTGGATGGGATCAGTTAGAATCAAAATTTAAGGGGATGTTTAAATGGAAGACTTCTTTCATACAGCATGAACGATCAAATACAATATGTAACTGATGGGAGATAAAGATTAACTAAATACTGTAAAGGAGTCTCTGGACACAAAAGTATTCTGAATACGCTGTTGGCTCTCCAAAGTAGAACTGAGGAAAAGATATTAAAAAGCTGACAGGCAATAACTACCACTGTACTTGATTATTTTAAGAATTTCCTTTAGGAATGAAGAGTTTAAAATGAAACTGAGAATTATTTATTTATTTATTTATTTTCATTCTGATGGGCATGTAATATGTTTAAATTTGTGCTACAGACCATAATTCTATACGGTGGCAAATAATGAACTCTCAAGTCACCAAGTATTATACCACACAAACTGCACTTTGCTCTGAGGTAATGCAAAAAATATTTCTGATGAAATTCCAGACATCTGACATTATAAAGCTCTGTGAAAAGCATCCGTGAAATTTCTTTGTACTTCTGATAATTCTGACAAACTAGGATGATATGAACCTACCATTCAGAAACTCCATTTGCTCTGGTATCATACTGATACGGAAGACTGTGTTAATCTCATGAATATAGGAAAGATCAGGAATAAACTATATGCTAAGTGTGCATTATCCAACATTTTCACAAGGCAGTGTCACATGAAAGTATGTAGAAAAGAAGCATTCAGCTTTGAATTACAAGCTAGACTACATCATACCACACAAGAAACTTTAAGCATTTAGAATTAGTCAAACCTATATGTAGGTCATCACTGACCTGATTCTGAAATTGGCTTACGGACATTCAGAGCCAACAAAGAGAAGTAGTGATTTATCTGTATTTAGTGTTTTGTCTAAGAAAAGCAAGATTGGACATTGATAAGACCATTCAGAACTGAGCAAATCATTCTAGTGTGTTTTGCTTCTACATGTGTCAAATGAGATGACCAACTATTTTTAAAACATAAAATAGCTTTAAAATAATTGTCTGAGGATATTATTTAAACTGTGAAGGAATAAAATCACCCAAACTGGCTACTCAATGTCATGGTGTTCATTGCAGAATACTACAGTTGTTAAAAGGGAGAATAGTAACGATTTAGACTGTGCTGGGATGCTATCATTTGCTCTCTGATGAGGGAAAAACAAAACAAAACAAAACAACAAAAAAAAACCCTTTCTAATAATGGTTGTTAAAAACAATAACAAAGCACATGGAAAAGGAAATAAACTCCTAAAATAAGAACTTCCATGAGCAGCAAAATAACTGAGCCGTTACCTGTGACTTTACAGCCCAAATATAAATTTTGCACTTAATTCCAAATGAAATGCTTAGGAAGACTTTTCCTATATCCAAATTTCATTAGCTTAAAATAACACTTTTATAACAAATGTCACTGACAAGCTGAAAACTAGTAGAAGATAGGTAAAAAATGTGTGATTTCTTTAAGAAACCAGATTAACAAATGAATGTCATAAAATGATATTTTGTTTTTGTTATCAAGCGTCTTTCAAAAGGTCCTTGAATTTCAATTATTTGCAGTGGCAAGAGGTAACTATCTCCTTTAATTTTTGTATTGCCTCTCACATCAGCAACCTCATTCTACAGTGCTATAAACCCCTACAATTTTCTCATAGAAAAGATGACAAACTGAAACAGGCAAGCAGGTTGCCTCATCTCTCACAGCCTGTAGACGTATACATGTTGAATAAAGCTCTCTTCATCCCTGGCATCTTGAATACACAGTGCAATAAGTTAGCTGGGTGACTGTCACATATACAGAGTTGGGGTCTCTCTTCTGCTACAGCAGTGGAACAGTTTTGCTACACTATTCTCCCAAGACAATATTTGAGAAAACGGACAGAAAGCATATAGCAGAAATTAACTGACTTGTAAAAATTTCATGCCGAATTTCAAGAAGTAGCATTTTGGAAATGGCAGCAACATGTAATTTTTCAAAACTTAATTTGTCGGTTTTTTCTAATGCCTTTAAAAGCTATTTTGATGTCAGAAAACATGAGTTTGGACTGTTGTTGCAAATGAGCTGATATGTGCATTCCTGGATGTAAATCTAACCTCAGTGACATTCATTCTCTAATAGAATTAATTATAATAATAAAAATAATAATTAAAAAAAAAAAAAAAGAGAGAAAAAGTAATCAGGAATCAGGTTTTCAAAGTGTGTAGGACATTGGCCATTCAAATTCCAGCTTTATACCAGTTAAAATGTGTCTAGAATAGAAAATAAAAAGGTGATGACAATGTGACTGTAGTGATTCAAAGCTTCAGAGCAATTTTGGTGCTTTTTCACTGTATTATTGTGTTGTATTCTCTAAAAGCCTGTTTGTCTTAAACTGCAAAATTTTGGTTTATGTCAAGGGTGAGCTTTTTCTTTTCTTTTTTCTTTTTTCCTTTTTCTTTTTTCTTTTCTTTTTTTTTTTTCTTTTTTCTTTTTTCTTTTTTCTTTTTTCTCTTTTCTTTTTTCTTTTTTCTTTTTTCTTTTTTCTTTTTTCTTTTCTTTCCTTTCCTTTTCTTTCCTTTTCTTTTCTTTCAGTTTCTTCTCTTTTTTTTTTCTTTTTTTTTTTTTTTTTTTTTTTTAGCTATAAGAAAAATAATTTCTTTTCTTTTATGCTGCAAACATAAATACAAGACAGTGTCCCTCAGGCATGATGGAGAAATAGAGACAGAAATTTAGTCCAAGCTAATGGCTAATGTCAGGTTACAAAGCAAGATAGCAGTAATTGTAGAATAATCTATTGGTTAAAATTGTCTACTGACCTAGATATTGACAAACAGGTTTCAGTAGTTGAAGGTGACTATAGTTTATGTTCATCCTTATGTTCATTGTTCATGTGCATTATTTCAGGCTTAAGCATTTGTGGTTCTATAAATTAAACATTGCACAGGAACTGATTTTGGAGGTCGTGGTAAGAATATTTAGCAATGACATTTAAGTGTTCATAATACAGATAAAGTTAATCACTAAAAAACTAATGGTATCACATAGTACAGGATTTGGGATGCAAGACAGAAAATGAATTATCACAGAAATGTTGGTTGGACGATACTTCTGGACATCATTTTGCCCAACTGCTTATTCAGAGACCATAGAATCACAGAATTATACATATATCCTAAGCTGAAAGGGGCCTACATGGATTACTGAGTCCAACTCCTGGCTCCCCAAAGATCTATCCAAAATTAAATCTGTTTTCTGAGTCCAGATGCTGTTTGAATTCTGTCAGGCTTAGTGCCATGATCATCACTGTAGAGAGCCTGTTCCAAGGCCTGACCACTCTCTTCATGATGAACATTTTCCTGATGTCCAACCTGACCCTCCCCTGGTGCAGCTCCATGATATTCCCTCAGGTTCTGTCACTGTCACCAAAGAACAGAGATAAGCATCTGCCCGGTGTTCATCTCATAAGAAAACTGCAGGCTGCTGTGAGGCCTCCTCTTAGTCTCTTCTTCCCTGGGCTGAACAAACCAAGGGACCTCAGCTGGCACTGGGACGTCTACAGCTAGATCACATTGCTCACACTGAAAGTCTCTAGGAGCAGGACTTCCACCACCTCTCCAGGCAACCTGTTACAGTGCCTCACCACCCTCAATGTAAAAGACTAGTTCTTAATATCCTATCTAAATCTCCCCTCTTTTAGTTTGAAAAAATTCCACTTGTCCTGTCACCGCAGACCCTGCTAAAGGGTCTGTCTCCTTATTTCCTGCAGCTCTCCTTAAGATATTGAAAAGCCTATTTCAGGTCTCCCTGGAGCCTTTTCTTCTCTAGCCTGTTCACACAGGGGAGGTGTTCCACCCCTTGGAGCATTTTTGTGGCCCTCCTCTGGAAATGCTCCAACAGATCCATGTCTCTCCTGTACTCCACATTTGAACAAAGTACTCCAGGTGAGGCCTCACCAGTGCAGAGAAGAGAGGCAGGATCACCTCCCTTGCCCTGTTGACTACAATTCTTTTGGAGCTCTTCAGGATACAATTGGCTTTCTGGGCTATGAGGGCATATTGCTGGCACATGTCCATCCATCAGTACCCCCAAGTCCTTTCTGGTAGGTCTGTTCTATATCCTCATGGAGACAGTTAATTAAATGCTCCAATGCTCCTTCTATTTTTGCACCAATGAAGTCAGAAAGAGCAGCTGACATAGAGATGTAATAATTTTGAGAGCAATTTAAACTATTCTGTGAAGGAAACACATTAGTGAAAAGTTGTAGTGCCAACACACCTCATGAGAACAGAACAAGCTTTGACTAATTTATCAAGCAAACAAATCAGACTTCCAGATTAATCTCCAGCATCTTCATGCACTATTCAAGACAGTTTGTCATAATACTTAGACCTAAGTATTTACATTCTTGCTTGTTTGCCTGCTGTTACTTCTTCATTCTGAACCCAATACTACTGAAATCAGTGAGCATCTTTCAACTGACTTCTGCAAGGTTAACTGCAGTATTCTTAAAATAAAATTCCTTTTTCTTTGTGATCAAATATAACTTCATAAGGTATATTTCATAAGGATAGTCCAAGATATACTGTCAAGAGATGAAGCAACTCTACAGTGTTTCTTGTTTGTTTTTTGTTTGCTTGTTTGTTGTTTTGTTTTATTTTTGATACATAATAGAATCTGATTGCCTAAAGATATTTAAAAACATGTCCAAATGTGGGAGCTTGACGATGAACCATGGACAGAATAAACTTTATCTAAAGGCTGCTCTGCAGTCTCTGATTACTGTACCTTTGTTTGCTTGTGCAGAAGCTCTCTTTCCTCACAAACACTAACAACTCTGTTGGAAGTAATTGTTCCCCTGAGCTTGTCAACAGCTTTTAGAAACAAGAAGCTCCAGGGATACAATCCTCATGGTGCCTCTGAAACATTAAAATTTCCTCTGAGATTCTCTCAAAGAGATCAGGAGATTTTTAAAGATATTTTTTCCTCTTAAAGTTGCAACTCTTTGTTCTACCTACAATGCAGGTAAAGGAATGCATAGACAATCTATAAAAGCATGTCTGCCAGCATGAGCTGCCACAGCTGCTTCACAAGCTCATCTGGCAGTGTACATGCTTAGGAGGCCTAGGGACATAAAACAGCTCCAGTCCCATTTAATGTACTATACTAATTGGCACATAGCTCAATTAAAGTAGTTCTGGGCCTCTTTCAGTAGTTCAGGTGTGCAGAAAAAGAACCACTTCTGGAGCATACCTACAAATCCACCTAATTTCACACGCCTGAATAAAAATCTAGTCAACAGATGTCAGATGAATCTAAGTTTAGTTATTCTTATTTAGTTATCCTTATTATACATTTAAATGAGTTCTTGACTAGAGAAAGATATAGACTAAACCATGAAGTCTTCTCATACCTAAGGAAAAAGGGATGTAGTTCTTTTTGTAACCTCATAAGGAGGGACACATAGTCATATGTAGTCATTATCTAACTTTATCGGTATCAATTGTATATCAGTAAGCACTCGGAGTCCACTAGGGCTGGGAATAAGAGCCTTCAGCTATTACATTACATGGCAAAAAGCTGTGCTGATGTTGCACAGCAGGCATGATCATTTTACAGAAAAGTGAATGAGTCTGAGCTAACAAAGGTCAAGGGAATAGTTTTATTTTTAAAACTTTCCCTGACCCCCGTGTCCAATAAATAACCTTTACTGAAGGGGGGCTTAGTGCTGGGGACCTTGTGAACAGTTCTGTCAGTTGTGTTGAATTATGTCATAACATTTTTAGCCCTACACTATTTTCTGAGCTGGAGCTGATCCTACAAAATTCATTTCACTTCATAGCATAATTCAGCCATGGTTTATATTCCCAGCTTTTAAAGACTGGTTCTTACAGCAGACATGTTGGTAAAAACAATTTTTCATGTGTTCCTATCATTTTTATTATATATATATATATATATAAATAAACATATATATATATGTTTATTTATTTGTTATAATATGTGTTAAATTTCTAGAATTTTCTGTATCCATGCTTCTGTGCTTTGTAATTATACATCTATTCGTTTAATTATTAGCTTCGTTGCTCCACTTTCCTACAGCTTGAAGAAATGTTTAATTTGCTGCCAAGTTTGACTGAGATGCTTGACTTTTTTCTGGCTAAGAACTAAATAAGGGATCTTAAAATTCTTAGCTTTTTTACAAAGTTATTTCTGAAAACTTCCAAGAATTGTATGCATATACCTTTATCTTCCTCATTAGTAGTGTTACATCCTCTATATCAGAAGATATTCACACATTACAAATTACTATCACATTGTATTAATAGCTCTGGTGTATGTCTGTTTCCTGAATTTTTGAAAGATTCTTAGATGGTACACGTTTACTTTAGATGTTTCAGTCATAGTGTGCTGAAACAAATTCAAAGCCACATTGCAATTACCAAAAAGTATCACCTCAGGAGGTTCATATGTCTGTTAAGTATAAGCTAAATTTCTCAAATGTAAAGACATCATAAAAGAAATTCTCTAAAAAAAAAAAAAAAAAAAAAAGAAACGATGGACAATTAGGATTTTTTTTCCTGTATTTACTGTGAAGTATTTTTAAAGACCCATGAAAATTTCCAGATTATTATGTTTTCTGTTTCCTCAAGTTTCATAACCTAATGTCAATAAATCTAAAATTAATGGCTTCTTATAAAATTTTTTAAGAAAATGTGACCTTTTTTTCAAGTTATACTCACGAGCTGTAGTCTGTCATGAGTACATGTAGTCTTCTTCTTCTGTCTTCTGTCTTCTCTTCTCTGGAAACCAAGGGGTTTTCGCTGTTCTTTACACACCTTGCCCTGCAGACCCTTCACAGTATTAACAGTCTTCCTTTAGGTGCTCTCAAGTAGTTTTTTGTCCTTACATTGTGACATCCAAACTCCACCCAGTGCTGAAGGTGTGACTGCACAATCCCTCCCTTCAACCAACTGGCAATGCTGCACTTGATGTACCCCAAGGGTACAGTTGACACTTTTGGCTCCAGGACACTGCTGACTCACAGTCAATCATTATGCAGAACCCCCAGACCCCTTTATTCAGGCTTACTCTCCAGCAGGTTTGTCTCCCACTCTGTACACAAATCCAGGATTACCTCATCCTTGGTGCAGTACTGAGCCCTTGATCTTTTTTGACTTTGTGATCTTGATTACTGTCCATACCTTTGATTTGTCAAACTCTACAAAGCCTCTCTATACTTGAGAGAATTGTTTGAACATACACTTTGAATGTTATTTAAATATAATTTTTATTACTATTATTATGAAACATTAAAAATTCTGTAGTAAGTTGTATTAGGTTTTCCATGTGAATTCAGTAGTTTTTAAAAAGTCATGTTTCAAATTTACAATACTAAAAGCTTAGTGAAGCAAAGGTTGCATTCTCACATCATCCACACTCATTGTGCAGCACGGAGGTTAATGATATTACGGTCTACTGCTGAAAAGATTTTTGTTCTTCTTTCCATAACATTATATGACATCTTTTTCTAATTAACAAGTTACATAATATCATTATATTGTTCTCTTTATGATACAGATGGGAGGTACTGCTGTGACATCTCAACTGCAGCTGAAGATATTCAATCTGAGACATAAAAAAAAGAATAGTGCAATGTTGTGGGATAAACATCTAGAGCAGTAAGAGCCTTATTGACTCTCTTGAAATGCAGGAAAAAGTCCTGGTCTGCAGCTGCCAAAGAATTCTTTAGCTGAACTTGGCATTAGGCAGCACTAGCTCCTGATCAAGCTCCTGGCTGTTTGGCAGGAAACACTCTTCACTCAACGGGTTCCATAAAGATGTTTTGGGGTGTTTATTCCCTCAAAGATGTGCGTATCACTATAATATTTATGCTTGTTTTTCCGGGGAAGCTGTCTACCTTAAGATCTCAGTTACAGCTCTGTCTTCCTCCTTCAAGACTGGTCAGTGTTCAAAACTAAAAACAAAAAATAAAAAAAAATAAAAAAAAAAAATTAAAAAAATAGGAGATTCATTAAGCATTATCT
Source organism: Coturnix japonica (assembly GCF_054131305.1). Lineage (NCBI taxonomy): Eukaryota > Metazoa > Chordata > Aves > Galliformes > Phasianidae > Coturnix > Coturnix japonica. The sequence continues at coordinate 167,729,519 of NC_140663.1, forward strand.
AAATTCAGAGTTCCACTCAAAAATCCATTAAGAGTGTGTGAACAACAAATCAATATATGACTGTCTTATCCTAGCTGAAAGACTCAATAATCCTTCAGTTGTATGGCTCCCAAATGAGTACCATGTTTTGAAAAAGCAGGAAATAAGGGAAGCAGGATATTTTAGGTTGCCCTACAATAAAAAAAAAAACAACCCTCCAAACTACCTCAAAGTCACCTAATGCTCTGCACTCCTACTCTTTTACCAGTTTCCTCAGAATTCTTGGTAAATTTTTGGTAAAGAATATTTGAATATTCTGTATTTTCCTTGTGATCATTTTCAATTTTTCATTTTTCTCTCTCTTTTTTTTTTTTTTTCCTCTTTTCTTTTTTTCTTCTTAGAATTACCGAATGGTTTGTGTTGGAAGGGACCTTAAAGATCACCTTCTTTCAACCTCCCTGCCACCTGCAGGAGTGCTTCTCACTAGCCAAATTGCCCAGGGCTCCATTCAGCATGGCCTTGAAAACCTCCAGGGTTGAGGCATCAACCCTTTTGTCCACCTTTCTGGACAATCAGTTCTAGTACCTTATCACACCCTCAGTAAAGAATTTTTTTATCAATATCTAATCTAAATCTACTCTATTTTAACTCAAGACCATTGCATTTTTTACTATCACTACTCTCTGATAAACCCTCTCTCTCACCCTCTCCTGCCTTCTTGTAGGTACCCTTATGTACTGGAAGATTTTTTTAAGGTTTCCCTGGAGCCTCCTCTTCTTCTAGATGAACCACCCCAGCTCTAGGGCTATCTTCATTGGAGAGGTACCCCCTAATCATCCTTGTGACCCTCCTCTGGACTGACTCCAACAGCATCACGTCCTTCTCATTGGTGGGCCCCCGAACTGAATGTGGCACTCCTGGTACAAGAAGTACCAGACACTCTCTCAGGACTCAAGTAGAAGGGGACTATTACCTCCTTTAAGTAAAAGATTGGCTTTCTGGTCTTTACTAGGTCACATCGACCTTTTCATCAACCAGCACCAAACGTTCTTGTCCTCACGGACTGCTCACAGTGCATTCTTTGCCTAGCTTGTACTTATGCCTGGGACTACCAAAACTCAGGTGCAGGATCTTGCACTTGGAAATGTTTAACTTCCTGTGGTTCCTACAGGGCCACATAGCCAGCCTGTCAAGTTCCCTCTGGTTGACATCCCTCCCTTCAAAGTGCTCATCATACTGCACAGCTTAGTGTCATCCACAGAATCCCTGAAGGTGCACTTACTGCCACTGTCTGTGTCAACAAAAAACATATTAAATAGTGCTGGTCCCAGTACCAATCCCTAAGGAATGTCATTCACCACCAGTCTCCACTTGGACAATGAGCCATTGAACACAACACTATGAATCATAGAATGTGACCATCCAGCTAATTACTTACACTCCAAATTATCCATCCAACATATTAATGTCTGTTCAATTTAGAGATAAGGATGTCATGTGGGATAGTGCCAGACACAATACAGAAGACCAGATAGATGGCATTAGTTACTCTTCCTTTATTCAATAGTGTTTTAATCTTGTTATAGATGACCACCCTGTTTGTCAGGCATTATTTGCTGTTAGTAGAGCCATGTTGGCAATCACCAAACACTGCCTTATATTCCCGGTGCCTTTACATAGATTCCAGGAGGATCTGCACCATGATCTTGCCAGGTACAGAGGTGATATATATATTTTCTCATGTTTGCCATCTGTTTTCAAAATAGCTATGTCTTTGCTGATTCATTTCCTTCCACTTCCCATTTCTTTCATAGTTGATTTTAAGAGATTTTAATGGTTATCCTTGTTAGCTTTCCCTATGGCTAGGTGTCTTGGTTACTTAAAGGTTATTATATTTGGGTCACTCCTATTCAACCCAGTAGTCAGCTACCTTTGTCAAACATCATCTGTTTAATTAATTCCCTAATCCCAGCTAGGAACTTACTATCTCATACTGAATACTAAACAAGCTGGGGCTTCCTTGGTGTCTGGTATATTACCAGCTGTTTGAAGAGATCACACATGAAAAGGAAGGAAGGAAAGCAAAGGGCAGGAAGGAATTGAAGGAAAGGAAAAATACTTCGAAAATGCAAATTTTAGGAGGAGGCTTTGAGGGCTAAGAGCTGAAAACCAAGCTAACTCTTTATACTACTCCAGATTTGAAATTCTGAAAGTGAGAGTTATCCTCAAGACTTATTTGTTATCAGTCTACACAGTCAAAAACATTTGTCTGGTACACTTTTGCTTTCAGTAGGGTGATTACATAATTTTTAATAATTCTCTGAGAGTAAAACAGTGGAAAAGTACAACTTCTAAACATTCTAGCTATTACAGGTAGTGCAATGAATGACAGTTTGTTTCCAGAGAACAGCAAAATATCATGAGGAAATCCAGAGGAAATAAACCACAAAATGAAACAACCTTTCATTATTGATGTAGTAATAATATAAACTGTATTCATGGAAAAGCTGCATGATTTTTTTAGTGGAAGCTTTATCAACCTATCCACACCAACCCATCTTCCCATTTCAGGTAATTGCAATAACATTTTTAGGTGTGGTTAAGACCAATATGTTTCCCTATGTACTTATAATTTGAAGATAATTAGAGAAGTCAGCATACACGCCATTTTTATCCAGGGAGTGCAACAAGTAGCTTTCTACTCTCTAAGACGATATTTAAGGAAAAATGTTGAAGGTATTTTGCAAGAACATAGTTTTGCCCTTGTGTCATTTGGGCCCCAAAGAAAAGATAACACCTTTTTGTTAATTTGTTTCATCACTAAAAACCATTCCAAACCTGGAATGTGTTAAATTTCATTTTACCCTCTGTGTTTTTATATGTCATTGTCCTCTCTTGGACCCATAGGAGACCCAATAAAAAGTTCCGAAGCACTGTAAAATATTTCATTACTTTCATTACTGTTCTAGCTAAAAACAAAAACAAAAAACAAAAAACAAAAAACAAAAACAAAAACAAAACAAAACAGAAAACTGTTTATAGTACTAAAAGGTAGCTAGAGTTTTTCTCTGTTGTAAACGATCATTTAAATGGTTTAGAGACAAAGCATCAGTTAATAATAAATGTATTCACTTTAGTAAATGTATTCAGTTTAGAATCTTTAGTCTGTTCATTCCTCTGGGCTATACATTAAAAGGAACAGATGTATGATTTGGGAAGTTTTCCAGATTCTCTTTTTTCCAGATTCTGTTTTCCCCTAAGTGAAACATTATACAATGACTACTATAAGCAATGTTTGTCTGTATCAGTTTCATTAAGAATCCTAATTCTGTGCTGCATGCACAGTGAATGTAGCAAATTGAAGGAAGACTTTTTGAATATACATTACTTCTGGACAATCGAGTAATTAATTTTTAATTAGAACTTAGTAACTATTTACAATGTAGAACCTACATCTGAGCTAGTCATTGAGTTTCCCTTTGGAGTTTTGGTGAGAAGTAGATATTTTAGGATGGGATTCACTTCAGTAAACATTTGAAATGTGTAGAATGGATCAGTTTCTACAACATTTTTTTCTCCCATAGCATCAGCTGGTAAGTGCAGTTATAAATCTCTCCTTTCAAATATCACTTTCATACTCATGATTCCAATATTGTTTGAATATAATCCTGAGTATATCCTATATTGCACTATGCTACTCTGTATTATGTAATACTATGCTATGCTATATCATACTATGCTATGCTGCATATGTACTAGCACTAATATGCTGTTTATTCTTGAGGGATGTGTCTTATCATCTGATTTTAGTACCTAAGGTGCCGAAGTTCTTGGTACCTATGTACTAAGCACCACTAGATTTTAGTCTGTGTTCTTTTCTTTTTATCTGCTCAGCCTCACCTTAATTAGGAAAAAATATATTACTAATTTCAACAACTAATAACTTAGAAAGCTACAATGAGATTAAATTAGAGTGACCATCATTAAATTAGAGTGACCATATGTCATGGTTTTGTAATTTTGTAATTTTGCTATCAGTATTCCACATCATAACATCATGTAAAGTAGGGATACTTCTATTGAATGTGCAGTCCACAGAAGAAGACTACATATCCCAGAGAACAACAGGGTTAATGATAAGTCACGGGACCAGGACTCTATATAATCTCGTTCCCAGGCTGGAGTGCCCTCCTTCTTCTCTCGAACTTCTCGGAGAGTGGGAAGCGTTCCAGCCGTGTCGCCTAGAGTTCACAGTAGGCCTCTCGGTTTTCGGGGACTCTCTCTCTCTCTGTTTCGTTCAATTTGTTAGCCTCAATTATATTATATTGTGTTATCTTGTATTTCGGTATCATATTTAGTAAAATAAGTTTTTCCTCCTTAGATTGTCGCTGTTTTATCCCACTCCCTTTTTCCCCCTCCTTTCCGGGCCCCGGGGGGGGCCCACGGGGTGGCTTCCCCTGTCACGGGCATAGGTAAATCTAGGTAACCCGTGACACCATAGAATGACCATCTCCAAATAAGATGTAACACATGCAGGAGGGGCTGTCTGTTAACTTCATTACAAGAACAAGGCAAGCTAAGATCTCAGCTTATGATGGAAAATAACTTATTTATGAAGGAATGATAACAAAAAAAAATAAATGCTTTTGTTTCTAAGATTAGATGAGAACAAAAAGAAGCTTGCTGAAGTGTAAAAACTTTCAAACTGATGAAGCACATCATAGCAACTGCAGAGAGAAACTCCTCAGAGAATGCAAGGATCTTAAATACTACACTGTTCAGCACTTGATGGCAATTGAATTAAATATCACTGTTGCAATACAGAAACTCATTATTACTGTAATATAAGAAATTTAGTATCAGAAACTCCGATGGAAAATTTTGAAATGTAAATGCTAAAATGATGCAATTGCATATTCCTTTTTATTTATTTTCCAGGAAAACATTTCCAGTTTTAAAACTATATACATTCACAGTTTGGAGTAGTGGAGTTAAAGGACATTTTTTTGAAAACATGAGGACTTAAAGCTAAACAGAAATATCCAAGATAACGGTAACTACAAATACAATAAAATTCATGCAAGAGCTTAAATGGAATGGATACTGACTGTAGATCAAGTTACATTTCAAAGACAACATTCAGATTTCCTCATTAACACTAGAAATGATAGCAAGCGAAGTAATACTTCAGTAAATCCCAGAGGGAGTTGCATTTCGTGGCAGTTATCTGGAGATAGAAGAAAAAATGCAGAGAAGAGCATTTGGAGAATCTTCATAATGTGATAGAATGTTGCATGCATGAGAAAATCATAAGGATTTTGATTAATGGTGTGACTCATTTTTGAGTCAATGATGATTAAAGCACATGTTGATTATGAGGAGAATACAGAGGAAAAGAATTCAGGAGTTAGAAACCATGTCCTGTATTTCCAGGATACAGCTTAATGTATGATGGCTGCTCTGAAAGTTATGCCTCATATTTCTATCAAAAATAACAATACTTGATAGAGAAAATTCTCAGCTGCAAAACACCCTTTTTAACACAATCACCACCATCAGATATGCATTTTCACCAGCAATTAATAGTCTGAATGCCATATTTGTGGAAGCCTGAACCAGTGAGTGTGATCCAGTGTTTCACAGCTGCTATGACAACACTGTTGCTAGGAAAAGACAGCCAGTGCCAATACAGTACATCTGTCATCCTCTGCTGGACCTTCATAAATGTTCAGCAAACATCAGTTAATGTCAGTGGTTGCAACTTTTTCCGCATGGAGGAATTACACACCTTTGCTTAATGTTTACTTCTGATGCAACTTTGTTAGTCTGCCCCTCTGCTTCCATCTGTCATACAGCAAAAAAATGTAGCAAAAATTGGTAGGAAGGTTCAGCCTCTGCTGCCATATCACCGCCATCTGCTTCTGATGTCATGGGCCAGCACAACAAAATAAGGAGGCATTACCATCTGAGCAGCACTCATAGTGTAAGATGCATTTCTGAGCCTGGATTTCAGACGTTTTTCTGATTTTCATCCTACTTCCTGGCAGTGATTGCACCTCCTGTACAGTGAAAATTCAGATATTGTTGTGGCTGCTGACTGCTCTCAGTCTGAGAAGAAACCGGATCACAGCAGCCATTTGTTATCTTGGGTCTGTCACAGAAAGAACTACCATTTAAACCAAAACACCTGGCTGACAGAGAAATAAGAATAGCAATAATAATATTTTTTATAATTATATAGTACTAATTAATTGTCTTTGAACTGAAATAGTAATAATAAAATTTTAAAAAGGGTGTGGGGGAAGAAAACAAAACACAAAATGAATGCTTTCCTTCAAGTTGGATGAAAATATCTTTGTTTCTCTCACATAAAAATATGCAAAACAACCACTTTTACAGGTGCTTATAAGAAAGAAAAAAACAAACAAAGCATGGAAGTAAATATCTACATTTGGAAGCAATTAACAAGATTGTTGGAAAAAAAAAAAAAAATGTTGATTCTCTGTGTGGAGGGAATAATTACAGTGGCACTGGAGATGCTGAAGTACCAGTCTGGGAGCTGAACATGAGAATATGTTCATGAAATCAGGAAAAGAGGACTATAAATACATTTCCTTAAACATATGGTTTATTTCTAAGATACATAGCTATGTTTTATACTTAGATTCAAATTGTGAGAATGATGTAACAGTGATAAACAGTTTCTATCTCTTAACAAGGGATCAGTGATCAAATATGATATCAATATTTTTAAATATTGTATAATATTCTAATTTTTTCTTGCCACAAAAGAAGGGGACAGAGATTTCACAAGGACTGTTTTCCCACTAGTTCCAGAACAGAATTTAACAGATAGTTTGTGGAGATTTGCCTGTATAAGAGGCTGTCTTCATAGCTTAGGATAGGTGTATTTTTTTTTTGGTTGGCTTAAGGATGTATCAGTATTATCAGGGTTGTAAGCAAGAAGGTTTTTTTTGCATTGTGTAGTTCATTTTAGATTATAAATCAGATAGGATGTTGATGAAAGGTGGATTTCTTTCTCAAGAACTATTTCACTTAGTGAATTTTATTAGCTTCAAGGTTGTCACAGAGAAGGGAATGCTGAGGAATGACTTTGTTTTGGCTGTTGGAAAACTCTTGAAGGCAGACACCAGAAAATACTCCCATAATCCCGCTTTTCCTGATATGAAATTGAATTACTTTTCTGGCTGAAATGCAAGCCTTCAGGAAGGGGAAAAGTTTCCAGCTGTCAGAGTGGCTGCTTGGATGAGTTGTTCAGTAATGTTCATGAACTCTGTTTGCTGTCTCCTGTACAATATTGGCTTGCTGTGATCTATGAATACTTTGTGGTGTATCAGAGGGAGACAATACTTTGGACTGAGTGCTGTAGATTTCAGCTGAGAAAGTTTTATGAGACTCGGGGAAGAGCTTAGGTCCTTTTCTGAATTTAGCATCATATTTTCATGAACACAGAATATTGATGGGCAATGTTTTAATTTATTTTCCAGCTTGGCATGTGAGTATTTACTGTAGTCCACCTTATCAGCTTCTCTATAGATTCCGAATGCTAGACATCTCTTCTAATGTAAGAGATGACAAAGGCTGCCATCACCTCTCTTTCTGCACATAAGATTGGAGCAGATTGCTCCTGATCATAGAAAGCTGGCTGTAATCTAGCTTTTCAAAAGCAAGATGTTCACTACACTTTTTTTTCTCTGTTTAATATTAACCCCTGCTACGTGCTGTGCTTTTCTGTATTCCCCCTTTGATGATTGCTTTTATATTTACTACTTACACTGAATACTGCTGTTTTAACAGCTAGAGCATTTTGAAGTTGATTATCATACCAGTGAGTCGTGCACAAGAATATAATATTCTGATATTCTATTTAGAAGCAAACAACACAAAAATTCAGTCACTGGTAAAGAAACAGATTCAGTCAACTTGAACAGAGCAGAGTAACTAACATACAGATGTAGTGCTCAGTAAGTACAGGGGAAAATGCTTATGCAGAAAGTGCCTTTTCTGTTAATATACATCTTATACACTGGAAAACATTTTCATGAAGTTACTCTTTGCTCAACACAGTGGGTAAACGGTCCACACCCCTAAGTTTTGTGTCAGCTGCAAACATACTTATAGTGCACTCTGCCTGCTATCCAGGCTACTGATGAATGTTTTCAACAATATTGGCAAACACAACTAACAACTGACCTTCCTGTGAATGTTCTTCTTCTCATCACATCACCCAGTGCTTGGATGTTTAGCAAGTTCTCAGTCCACCTCGTTGTTCATTTGCCTAATCTGTGCTTTATCAGCTTGTCTACAAGAACATTAAATAATGCTATCATGTAACATAAACTAATGATGTAAAGGAAGGTGCAAGTTAATAATGTAACATAAATTAATGTGAAAACTTCAAATGCAAATGAGAAGCTCTTTGCCTGTCTGCTTATGTTGAAAAAATGAAAACAGATAGGAAGTTCAAATACAATCATCACAAGTGAGGTTTGCTTTCAAAAAGCTGGAAGCAAACGTCAGAGTTTATAATGGCATAGATAAGCTATTATCTCATAAAATTTCTAATAAAACAACACAAAATAAAATGCTTGATTATTTTTACAGTGATACTTGTAGAAAAGAAACATCTCTGCTATGAAATTAAAAGAGCAAATTGTACAGTTCAAAGAGAAAACCACTAAAAATTTCACAGACATAGTAAATATATTGATAATTTGTAAAGAAGCATTCTTATCTAAGTATATTCATGATAGTCTGTAGTGCAACTGGAAAACAAAACAAGGTGAATGCTGTATGAGTCTGAGCACTAATATGGGATCAACTTACTGGTTCATAGTTGTTGACTGAAACTTAGTTGCCTGTTCCAAAGGGATTAAGAGTGAAGATATTTTATCCTTTATTACCATAGAATGTGTTTGGATAATTGAATTATCATAAGACACTGATTTAACATAAATTTCCATAAACTTCATTTTAAATGTTTTGCTATATCAATCACTACTACAAAAGGCTAGACATCTGTATATTTTTGGACCATTTCCTGTTGAAATCTTGTACATTAATAAGATGAATTTTTTCCATGTTTAAATTGTTTTTGTTTCACCTCACCTGAAAGACAGATTCCCATGAAGATTTTCCTTCGTGTTCTCTCATCTTTTCTCGTCTGTCTAATCTCATCTCATCTTGTCTCAACTCTACAGAATTTCATTGGGGCTCTTTTTCATGTTTAGAGGCTCACATTTAACCTACCTACTGCATGGAAGTGCAGTCAATTCCTAGAGAACTTTACATACTATAAGAATTTCTAATGGAAGGATAGATTTCTAGCATTGCATTTTGGAAGGAACATAGGGGAAAAAAAAAAAAAAAGAAAAAAAAAAAAAGTTTAAACAAAGTCAGAAATTCAATAATAGCGTGGCCAGCAGGAGCAGAGAGGTAATCATCGCCCTGTACTCAACACTGGTGAGGCCGCACTTCAAGTATTGCGTTATTGCATTCAGTTTTGGATCCCTCACTACAGGAAAGAGATTGAGGCCCTGGAATGTGTCCAGAGAAGAGTCTGGTGAAGGGTCTGGACCACAAGTCTTGTGAGGAGCAGCTGAGCGAGCTGGGACTGTCTAGCCTGGAGAAGAGGAGGCTCAGGGGAGACCTCATTGCACTCTATGCCTTCCTGAAGGGAGGAAGCAATGAGGAAGGTCTTGGCCTCTTCTCCCATACAACAAACAGGACCCAAGGAAATGGCCTCAAGTTGTACCAGAGGAAATTTAGATTATACATAAGGAAAACTTTTTATCTCAGAGAGTGGTCAGGCACTGGAAGATCCCACCCAGGGAGGTGGTGGATCACTGTCCCTGTCAGAGTTCAAGAGATGTCTGGATGAGGAGCTACAAGATATGTTTTAGTAGCTTGTGGTAGTAATGGTAATGGGAGGACCATTGGACTAAATGTTCTTCTAGGTCCTTTCCAACCCTGTGATTCTATGATTCAGTGACTGAATTAATGGAAATCAGTTTCTTTATCTCCTTTAGGAGTTCTGATCATTCTCAGAATAACAATAGTATAAGTTTGACACCTTTGCAAAATGAATTTTCAGCTACCTAGACAGGGACTGTGTATACCCTTGGCAAGTTTACTGGTGACACTAAGATGAGGTGTGTAGTTGACAAAATAGAAGGAAAGGGTGCCATCCAAAAGAATTTAGACAAAGTGGACCCATGAAATTCAAAAAGGCCAAGTACAAGGCATTGGTCTTGGGTCTAGGTAGACCTAAGTACATGCACAGTCTGTGAGAAGTGCTCATTGAGAGCAGTCCCGTGGAAGGTCTTGGGGGTCCTGATTGTTAAACAAACAAACCAAGAAAAGTTAAGAACTGCTGTAGCATTCTCCTTTTTAGTTTTCGGGTTTAACTGTACACAGGAAAAGCAGCACAAAATTAAGAAACTGAAAGTGTCTAAAAGGTTCTCAGAAATTAGAGGATAGAGTTAGAAGGTTGCTGAGAGACTCCTGACTGTATGCTGAATGGATATCTCCATTAAAAAAAAAAAAAAAAAAAAAAGATAATTTTAGATAATTTTTGAGAGTAAATGTCAAAAGGAATACATTTATCTACACAACTGAGTACTTTCAGGTACTTTCAGATCATGTCTGACTATTAGTAGTTTAAAAGTGTAATTGTTTTAGCAATTGCTTCTCTGATGATTACTTTATGATGTTTACTTTTTGATGTAGTACAGTTAAAAGAACCAATGCATATGCTTGTCTCTGAGAAAAACTGTAACAGTGAAATCTGGACTACTAAATATAATTCTGCCTTATCAGTGAAGCAGATAAATTTTGAAGGTAATTTTTTTCCTTCACTGAGCAATCAGTAATTAAGGAAAGAGAAAGTGAATTTCAAGTGTTCTTGAAATCTCTCAATTACATGTTAGACATGTCATGTCCGATGATGAAAAGTTAGGAGAAAAACAGTCTTCTATTCTGTGGTTTGAGATAGTAATTAAAGAAATGGAGTGAAGCTCTTTGACAAAGCAAAGAAATTTGATTTCAGTGTAACTTTTCTAGAGCAGTTTTTAGTGAATACAAATAATCTAAAGTACAAATAAGACACTTATCAAATGCAATCCTGCACTGTTTACAATATGTGGGGTATATACAGCAGAGCTAATCAAATAATCTCATTAATAAATGATCTAATTAATCTTGACTGAAGGCTTTTCAGACATCATTTTCAAATTGATTCCAGTTTCTGTAAATGTAGTCATTATTAGATTGTCTCCATCTTTCATGGAAGTTTATTTATGTGAATTACTATGATTTGTTTGCTTCACTTATTCATGATCCATTATTTAAGATCTGAAAATGACTGTTGTTTGGTTTCTTAGACTCACTGAAGGCATCTGTAGGCTGAATAAATAAAAATGCTATGATCAATAGTATTTTGTGATTCCAAATGCCTGCACCCTGAGTTGAAAATGTCAATTAATTTTGCATGAACCAAGCATTATTCATTCAAAACTGTAATACATTCAGGCCTTTCAGGAAACGACTGAATATTTGGAGAACCACAGAATTGCTCAGACTGGGACAGACCTTGGCTGGGCTTCTGTCCAACATTGTGCTTACAGCACAGTCAGATGTAGGCTAAGACCAGGTTTCTCACAGCTTTATCCAGTTGTGTCCTGAACATCATCAAAGTCTTTGAACACTTCCAGCCTCCACATAATTACTGTGGGCTACAGTTATGTTCCCCTGAAACCATCTCTTCTCCAGTCTGAACGAGACCTTATCTCTCACTCACTCCTCATGAGGCAAGTGTTCCAGTTCCCATCATCACAGAATCACAGAATGGCCCAGGTTGGAAGGGACCTCAAGAATCTTGAATCTCTGACCCCCCTGCTTGGCAGGGTCACCAACCTCCTCATTTACTAGACCAGATTGACCAGGGCCCCATCAGACCTGGCCTTGAACACCTCCAGGGACAGGGCTATGGTGCAGGTTTGATGCATGTCACAGCAAACCAGTATATTCTAAACAAACAGATTTCAAACAATCCCCTTTACTGCAAAAGAATTTATTTATTTATTTACTTACTTACTTACTTATCAGAAAATCCAGTGTTGCATTTCTTTCTTCTTATTCACCTCCAGACAATGGTTACTTTAACATTTGCATTAATGTTAGATATAACTTTTTTCCATTTGGTCATTTATTCTCCATATTACGTCATACTTAATTGGAAACTTGACAGAAGGCTTTCTGAGGTGAAAACTATTTCTCTAAATCTTTCATGTGAGCAGAAATCTATGGAGTAATAAAATATAAAAAAAAAACTACCAAAAATTTCTATATGCTGTTAATTGTACTGATTGTGTCCAAATTTCAAATGTGGCCCGTGGGTATTACATTTAAACATTATCCTCTTTGCAATATTCTGCATTGAGAGAAGAATATGTCAGGATTTGCTCAGAACTCTGAATACAAGGTTACAAATAGCTGTCAGGAAGGTCTAAAATCGTTAGCTTTCCTCTGTGATACTGGAAATGTAGAACAAGTTGAGCAGCAAAGTAAAATGTGCAGAAGATCAGCAAAATGTGTTCTCCTGAGTTTCTACCACATGCAAGAACATCAGCATAAATGAAATCATTTAAAAATGTGAACTAACATAAGTAAAAACTGTACACTTAGAAAACAAGGTCTCTTGCATGGGCCTTCAATTGGCTTAGTTTATTCATTTTATGAATGGCTCATATTTAGAAAGTTTACCTTATACCGCACGAATGTGCGGAAGAACTTCTTTACAGTGAGGGTGACGGAGCACTGGAACAGGCTGCCCAGGGAGGTGGTGGAGTCTCCTTCTCTGGAGATATTTAAGACCCGCCTGGACGCCTTCCTGTGTGACATGGTGTAGGGAGCCTGCTTTGGCAGGGGGGTTGGACTCGATGATCTCTGGAGGTCCCTTCCAACCCCTACAATTCTGTGATTCTGTGATTCTGTGATTCTGTGAACAGCACTTCTTATTTCTGTACTAGCAATTTAGTTAAACTTCAAAAGGAACCCGTATGTGTCTCAGCATGTATTAGTTCTGCCTACCTGTGGCCTTCCAATCTAGTGAATAACAGCAGACTCACAGTTGTGATCAAGATTATATGGTATAGGATTGAACTTAAACTGCTATGCAGCAAAAAAATGGCAGATTTCATCAATTTCCATGTGGTGGGAAAAGGAAGGGAAGGGAAGGGAAGGGAAGGGAAGGGAAGGGAAGGGAAGGGAAGGGAAGGGAAGGGAAGGGAAGGGAAGGGAAGGGAAGGGAAGGGAAGGGAAGGGAAGGGAAGGGAAGGGAAGGGAAGGGAAGGGAAGGGAAGGGAAGGGAAGGGAAGGGAAGGGAAGGGAAGGGAAGGAAAAGCAGTTCAGATAAGGATGATAGTGGTGGGCACTGCAGATAATACTGGAGTGTGAAAGCAAGAAGGGAAATTGGAGAAGGAAAGAATCTAGAAAAGAGGAGGGGCTAACTGAATGAATGTGTAGCAACATACAACGAGAAGGTGAACGGAAGGGTATGTAGAGCAATCTAAAGATCTTAGAGCTGAGTTGGTAATTATTGTACAGACTGACCACAAAGAAAACACAGACACATGAAGATCAGGTTATAATCACAGTCCTTTAATAAAAACATCAGAGAAGAAAACATGATGACAGTAGTCATTTAAGTATTTATTCAGATTTCTAATCATATACAATATGGCTTAATGCAACATGACTAAATATAGCCAAATGTTTTTGCAATTTCAGCTTCTTTTGGAAAACTATGGTAATTACGATTTTATAACTTAAACATTATATTTTTCCTTTACTATTTATATGAACAATTGGAGAAAGACACTATCATCTGAAAAAAAAAAGATTGATTCGTTTATGAATTTAAAAATATCCACTGTAGATAAATACTGTATAACAACAACATACTACTAATAATATAATAATAAATTAATTAAACAAAATTAAAATTCAAATATTAGTCAGTTAATGAATACTCATATTCCTCATTTAAGAACAACATTGTGAGACATTTTACTAAGGAAAAAAAAAAAAAAAAAAAAAAGAAAAAAAAGTTAAATCATTGTAAATTGATAGTCACGAATCTGTTTGCCCTAAAATTATTTACCTATTTCTGAAAATCTGTAAAAATGTTCACAGAAAATTTCTAATAGAAGATGAAAATACATATTCATTTATTTGATTTTCAAATGTGAATTTAGGAAATGAGAAGTAGTTACCCTAATGTAGTTATTACCACGGACAAAATTTGAACTTTTCTTTGACTGAGGATAGTGATACACCTTGTGTGCACAAAGCTAAACTACATGTCTGTAGTCACGTTTTGTAGCATTCAAGTCATTGTCTAGCCATTGTCTTTAAGAGTAGGCTGAAAATACACCAGAGACTGTATTAATAATTCACATCTCTAGAAGATCCCTTCCAGTCTAGTTTGAGATAACAGGGTTAGAAAATTGTAAACACCACTAGAATTTATAATGCTAATTTTCTGAAAGTTGGTATTGGGCATTGGAACTAATTAATTATATGAACAAAATTCTCCTTTATTTTCTGAAAACTTTCTGAAGTCTAGGTTTATAGACTGAAAAGAATAGCAAGAATACTTCAGTGAGCCTGGCTGTAATATTTATCTGAATTTAAGATAGCTTCATTCTTTTAATCAGTTACTCTAATTGGAGAAACCATCAACGTTATGAATAAACTGTTGAAAATGGCCATTCCTTGGTAAATTAAGACCCAACTTAATATGGTAAATGAGCTGGTATGACATAAAGTAATATTCACCCAGGTGCTCAACATGGATTATGAGGCCCAGGACTTGTCTGGTTACTTGTGTAGATGGCCCAATTTCATCTTGTGCCAGCTTCTCACAATATACTTTCTGGACAAATACTGATCATGATCATGGGATGTTCCAGCACTGTTTTCATAACAGACAAACTTAACCTGTTATAAAATTAATAATTTACTAAAAAAGAAAAAAAAAATAAAATAAACATTGAATTGGTTTAATATTTGAATATTATAACCACAACCTTAATATTTGATGAACACAGTTTTGTAGTGAGTTCAACTACCCAGTTTGCAGGGAGTTGGCAAGTAGCCCATAGGAATCCCAACACAAGATTTAAGGAAGTTCTTTTTAATGACTATGATTACAGCAAAATGAAACTTATAGTAAATTATCACAGTAAATTATCCCCCCCAAACACTTTTCAGAAAATATCTTTCTGGAACAGAAAAAGAATATACATTGTGCTGAAGTTTAAAAATTTTGTTTTACCTTATCTACTACACCCTTTATCTAAGTGTCTTGCACATTTGGGGTGTTAGTGACAAATCATTTTCAGGTATTGCTCAAATATTCTGTATAAAATAATCTCTGTACATTAGGTACTTCCAAGTGAATTGCTGCAGCAAGCATGTTATAGAATCATACAGTAATTTAGGCTGAAAAAGACCCTTAAGCTTATCAAGTCCAACCATCACTTAACACTACTGAGTCTGTGTTTTAAGTCAAGAAACCAGGGTATGTGTAAGTGAGAGAGTCTGTATACTCAGATGAGTGACTATTCTGAATTTCAACTGTTAAAGGAAAAGTTGTGAAGAAGAGGGAGTAGTGTAACCTCTTGGATAATAAGAAAATAATAATAATAAATCTTTGTCCCTCAGGGTACAATTTTAATTTAGAAAATTTTAAATATCTGTTATATATTTATGTTGAAAATACCAAAACTTTGCTGGGAAAAAAATAAAAAATAAAAAATCAGGTTTCTTCAGTGTGTTGGGAAAGGGCTGACTCTGGCACAACAGGACTCTTTGTACTCAAGATTTCACCATACATATTCTTTAGTAAAGGAAGTCTGGAAGAATTGCATTTATGAGTTATAGAATGTGCTTAAGCTTAAGTCACATTTCAGTGAAACTCAGAGACTTTTCAGGAGGATTAGAAAGTTCATAAATCTAGTTATGGATAAATTCTTGGTGGTGCAGTTAGCTGTCTGCATACAAAAGCAAGACCTTTAGCCAATGAAATTGTTAAAATTTACAGTCGTTAAACCTTTCATAAAATCTACATTAAAAGCCTGCAGTCTATTCTAAAAATATTATTATGTAGCATTATCCTTGCTATGACAAGACATGCTCAGCATTTTGACAAAGAAAAAATGAGATCTAGGCATATGAAAAAAGTGGAAATTGAACGTAAGACAATGCAAGTGAAAAATATTAAGTAGCGTCAAGTTAGAATAGCTATTGCTATCTTTCTGTATCAACATAAGGTCAAACTTATCCTGTTCTGGAGTATGTTCCTCAATTTCTGACTTCTTCTTATTCCCCATGGGTGTTAGATAAGAAGGCAAAATAAGATACTTTTCTTTATTCCCTATAGTCATGCTTCACCGTGAAGTCAGGCAAATTATTATCTACAGAGAACTAATCCCTGAATGCAAATCTAACTAAAAGCATGCAAGGATTTAAAACACACTGAAAACTACTTGCATTATTGTTACTTCTTATCCAGAATATGACTATACCAGATAAATAAAATTGCACATCCTTGGCCAGGCTCAGAATATTCTTCTCCATTACCAGGTCCTTGTCAAAATACCTATTTAACTCTGGTCAATTAAAGAATACATGAGTAAGTAGGTGATTGGTCTGCACAGCTAATTGCTTGTCTGGTGTCTGAACTTTTTACTTTAATATATTTTAATTGCAAGAAAGGTATCATCCCTTTGAGAGGGATGACTAATGCCTATTAGAAATATTTTAATGAATTCCTGAATTGCTGAGGAAGGTCTATAGTTTAATGGCAAATTTCTGCTAACACAGCTGCCCATGGAACATTTTAGGTGCACTATTATCTATTAAGCTCACAGTAGGTAACAGTGTATTTCTGAGTATATTTACTTGCTGTACTAGAAGCTTAAGCTCGGTTTTATGTTCTTTTGGGTCTTTATTACAAACTTGAACTTAGTTCATCTAGAAATGAGCCAAAGCTACTTAACTGTTTTAAAATTCTGTCTGTCTTCTGAAAGTTCTCATTCAAAAACATTTAAGTATTCAGAAACTGAAAACTCAAAAAGATTAATAAACAAGAATATTTGCCACACTTTTCATAGTATTTGTATTTTTTTTCAATGCAAACTAAAATCACTATTAAGATTCCATTTCTAAGCCAGTTTATATTTATTCTATTAATACACATCTGAGAGCTTCACTGAATTTCAATCCTGCAGTGCACTCTGAGGTCACAGTTAAATTATGACACAGTAATCTGTGTCTGAATAACCCCAGATTTCAAGTGAGCTCATGTAAAGGTTTCGATCTGAAATAAACTTCTTACCACAGCACTCTTTTTCACAGCTTCTTAAAAATCATAATAAATATGATGTTACTGAATGGACTGATAGAATATCAAAGCACACATTTAATTGATCATTGTTCTATAACATGTCAGTAATAGTTAAATTAGATTTGTAAAAATCATTCTCTTGGGCATTCTTTTGTGATTGTTCTTTGAAGATTCAGTGGTTCAGTAGAAAGAGGGAAGAAAGGGAAGAAGAGGAAAAGTAAGATTACAGTATGGTTTCTTGACACTGTTAACTCATGAATTCAAAGGTTAATAATAGCCATGGTAAGTATCACAGTTTGACCTGGTTTGGCCTAGTGTCCATGACAGGGTATGTTATATCCTGTAAGTGATTCCAGAGAGAAGGGATCCTGATCTTCATTAGAAGTAAACATTATTTCAAATAAATAAATAAATAAATAAACATCTAAACATAAGATATAAATTGACTGAGCTTGAGACTTTATCAAGTCAAAGTCCATGCTGATAATTAGTGTAAGTTTAGCCATAATAATACTATGTGGAATTTCCAGAGGTGCAAATAGAATTATTCATAGCAAAGCCGTGCCCAGCAGTAAGTCCCTGTTGGAGTGCTGGAGCTATTCTGCTCTGATATAGAGCACATCTGGGCCCCACTCACAAAGGGCACCCAGGCAGCCCCAAGCTACCAAAATGTTGCAATGTAAGCTCAGTACAAGAGTCCTCAAAATAGATCACTTATAAACATAGCACTGATACAACATGTTTCTTTGTGTACCAAAGAAAATAAGTAAAATTGAGAAGTCTCATTTATGACCACTTTACTTATTTTCAAGGATCTAGAAGTAAAGGTCCATGCAGTATTTTTCTTTCATCACACAAAGTTAAGTCTTCTTTTTCTTCCTCTGCATCCAGTAGCCTATTGATGACTAGAAATCATTCAGCCCTATTTTTAAGTTTTCTGCTTTTTCTCAGCTCAGTGAAGTGATTTTAAAACATGAAGCAGATATTCCACAAAGGAAAGAGGATTATTATTATTATTATTATTTTAGATTAAAAGGCAGCAGGTTTTCTGGTTCAAAGACTGAATGGCATTAACATAAAGAAGAGTGTGTTTGTGGGAGAATGGTAATTAAAGGCAGAAACACATCTTTCAGAAATCAGGAATGGACAGAGAGAAGGGATCAGTCAAAGCTGCAGGCTGAGGAAATAATTTTGGGTAGGAATGGAGTACAAAATACGAAACTGAGAGTAATTAAAGCAATGTTGCTGAATAGCTTTGAATTAATACAAATGCAGAAAAAACAGTGCATAACAGGAAGATGAAGAAGGAAAAGAAACTATTAACAGCATGTAATCCTTGCAGAAGTATATGTTTATGCAGGTAGATAAACATACACTGATATCTGTTTGACAGTTCACAGAATCACAGAATCACAGAATGACCTGGGTTGGAAGGGACCTCAAGGATCATGTGTTTCCAACCCCCCTGCCTAGCAGGGCCACCAAACATGCACATTTACTAGATCAGGTTGCCCAGGGCCCCGTCCAACCTGGTCTTGAACACCTCCAAGGACGGGGCATCCACAACCTCCCTGGGCAGCCGGTTCCAGGGCCTAAAAACTTCCCCCTAACATCCAACCTAAATCTTCCCTCTTTCAACTTAAAACCATTTCCCCGTGTCCTGCTATTGTCAGCCCTTTCAAAGAGTTTACTCCTCTCCTGGGTGTAAGTTCCCTTCAGGTATTGAAAGGCTGCAATGAGGTCATCCCGCAACCTTCTCTTCTCCGGGCTGAACAAGCCCAACTCCCTCAGCCTGTCCTCATAGGGGAGGTGCTCCAACCCCCTCATCATCTCTGTGGCCCTCCTCTGGACCCTTTCCAAAATCTCTATGTCTTTCTTGTACTGAGGGCTCCACACCTGGACACAGTACTCCAGATGGGGCCTCACAAGAGCCGAGTAGAGAGGGACAATCACCTCCCTATCCCTGCTGACCAACCCTCTCCTGGTGGAGCCCAGGATCCCATTTGCTTTCTGAGCTGCCAGAGCGCACTGCTGGCTCATGTTGAGTCCTTCGTTCATCAGGATCCCCAGGTCCTTCTCTGCCAAGCTGCTCTCAAGGACCACTCCTCCCAGCCTGTACAGGTGCCTGGGGTTCTTCCGGCCCAAGTGCAAAACCTTGCACTTTGCTGTGTTGAACCTCATTAGGTTCACCCAAGCCCAGCTTTCCAGCCTGTCGAGGTCCCTCTGAATGGCATCCCTTCCTTCTACCATAGCGACTGCACCACTCAGCTTGGTGTCGTCAGCAAACTTGCTGAGGGTGCACTCAATTCCCTCATTGATGTAATTAATAGAGGTGTTAAAGAGCACCAGTCCCAAGACAGACCCTTGGGGGACACTGCTCATTACCGGCCTCCACCTGGACATAGAGCCATTGACCACCACCCTCTGTCTGCAACCTTTCAACCAATTGCTTATCCATTGAGTTGTCCACCCATCAAACCCAGTTCCCTCCAATTTGGAGATGAGGATGTGGTGGGGGACCATGTCAAAGGCCTTGCTCAGGTCCAGGTAAATGACATCGGTCGCTTTCCCTCCATCCACCAACGCTGTCACTCCATCATAGAAGGCCACAAGATTAGTTAAGCATGACCATCCCCCGGAGAAGCCGTGCTGGCTGTCTTGGATCACATGCTCATTCTTTATGTGATTGAGCATGCTGTCCAGGAGGATCTGTTCCATAATCTTCCAAGGCACGGAGGTGAGACTCACCAGCCTGTAGTTCCCCAGGTCCTCCCTGCTCCCTTTCTTGTATATGGGAGTGACATGACCCTTCCTCCAATCATCCGGGACCTCACGTGACAGCCACAACTTCTCAAATATGATGGAGAGTGGCTCGGCAACCACCTCAGCCAGCTCCTTCAGGACCCTGGGATGCACGCCATCTGGTCCCA